>NC_138193.1:105746117-106946117 GCF_964194105.1 Spermophilus citellus
TGCATATGCTAGGCAAATGCTAAACCACTTAACTGCCCTTTTTTGTTTGTGGTATTGAGGATCAAACTTGGGGGTGCTTCACCATTGAACTACATACCCAACACTTCTCTTTTTTTAAAAAACATTAGTTGTCAACAGACCTTTATTTTGTTTTATTTATTTTTATGTGCCACTGAGAATTGAACCCAGTGCCTCACACATGCTAGGCAAGCACTCTACGAATGAGCTACAACCCCAGCCCCTCATTTTGAGACAAGGTCTCGTTAAGTTGCCCACACTGTCATTGAACTTACAATTCTCCTGCCTTCTGAGAGCTGGGATTATAGGCATGCACCACCAGACCTGGATTGACATATAATTTTCTGATGCATGAATCAAACGTAGTTAATGTAGTCTCAGATTGAACATGAGAAGTTCAGGTTTAGTTATGTTCCATACCTCATTAGTTACCATCAGAGACATCAAGCAATGGAAAACATGCTTGAAAGAAACTTAAATTTTAAAAAATCTATAGTAAAACAATTTGAGAAGTACATTCTTCATGAGGTTGGAATGATGACAAGAACTGAAGTATATTTAATCTTTACTGGGTATCTAATATGTTAGACACATTACTATAACGAATCCTCAAATTACTGTAACAAATACCTTAGATAATAGACTTATAAAGAGAGAAGGTTTATTTTGGCTCATAGTTTTGGACATTGCAGTGCATGATCAACTGGACAGTGGTGACAGCTTATCACTCACGGCAGGTGGAACAACCTGTTCACCTTATGATCAGGGGGAAGAGAGTGGGGGAGGAGAGCAGGGTCACTCTTCACCTTCAAGGGCAGACCCTCAGTGACCCAAAGACGACCTACTTGGCTCAACCTCTTAAAATTTCTACCCCTGCAGCAGCATCAAGCCAGGGACTAGGCCTTTAAGCATATGGGCCTTTGAGAAGCATTCAAGATCCAAACTATAGCATCATTTAATAAACATAATTTTGTAATTCCTAGTGAACGCTTCAGTTTTGCTCAGAAGCATTATATTACTATGGTTAAGTTGGATAAAATCAGATTCAGACACATAGGAATTATTGAACTGTTTTTATTTTTCCTGGTGAGAGTAATATTCACAAGGCCACCCAAAACGTTTCTTCTCAGAAACATTCAAAATGCGAGGAATTCCTACATCAGTGGTACTAGTTTAAGGTTCAGAAACCAATATAATAGGGATCATGAAATCGCCAGATGTCACCTGGGAATGTCCCAAGTCAATAACCTGTTGATGAGTTGTCAGTATAGAATATTACCTGCTCCACCCGGTCCTCTTTCCACCTCCAAAATACAAAGGAAAAGACACAGAAGACTAGGTTACTTCTTGCTTTTTGGTTTGTTCTGGTCTGTGACTTTGGAATCCATCGTCTTTCTCCTACTTTGGCATTTTGAAACCATCAGTTTTGTCCCCTATTACAGTGCCTTACAACCAGACCTGGGGCTTTATGGTGCTCTTTAATTCCAAGTTATCCTGTTTATTTTCTTCCTGGTCCTCTATCCTGTGCCATCTTCAGTGATGACCTGTTCATACTCCCTTAACATTTTTGCAAGTTCTGGAAGTGTTCAAATACACTGGAGATTGCAGTTTTAAGAGTACAATCCTTTTTCATATCTGTGTCTTTGTCAGATTTCTCCATCCAGAACTCTAGCTTCTCAAGTTCTGCTGCTCCTTTCTTAGGAATATTTCAGTCTCCAAATGAATCCATTTCTCTTATTTAGTTTTCACCCTGTTTCTGTAAGAACAATAATCACATACCAAGAGTTGTTTCCAGCTGGGTTGGGAATCAGAAGTTCTCAAGATTAGGGAAGCAGCTAAGATAGCAGCTCAGGTTTTCTTTGCCAGATGAAATCACAGGACTGCACAGGGATTGCTCCAGAGCCTCCCTTTTGTTCAGTTGCATTTACCTGCAGACATTGCTGAGTCATGTGGCTGTTACTGCACTAGCTAAGTAAGGGGTCCTAGGAAAAAAAGGACCACACTTTTGTCATCTCAGCCTCTTCCAAGGAGAGTTCCTGTTTGGCTGCATCATTTTCTAGGTCTGTGCAACCTTCACCTCAGTATTTCTTTTCATGTATCAATTCTCCAAGTTAATTTTTTCCCTTATCTTCTTAAAATTGGTCCTTGAGGTGATTTATCTTGACTCTGTACTTCATCTCTCTCTCCTCTTCTTTTGAGATTAATTAGCTGGTTTTGAAAATAATTTATCTGTTTTCTTTTTCCTTTCTAAAGGCTAGGAAGTCCAAGGGTATGGTGTCAGCATTTGCTGAGATCTGGTGGGACCTCCCTGCTGAATCATAACATCGTGGCTAATAATAATAATAATAATAATAATAATAATAATAATAATAATCATGTACCGAGAGTTGTGAAGGTGACACATGAGGAGACGGAGCTGAATTTAGAGATGTTTTTGAGGGCAAGGATGATGCCTTTTATCTTCAATTCCCTACTTCCTAGCATGGTATGAAGCTGGTACTCTTGAAGTAGTCATTTAATTAATTATTATCATATATTCTCAAAACTTCTGAACTCCAGATACTTTAATAGTATTAAAAATTACTGAGAACCCTAAGGAGCTCTGGTTTATAAATGTTCTATTTATCAGTATTTATCATATTAGAAGTTGAAAACAAAGTTTTAACATTAATTAATGTGACTAATAATAGACCCCTTATAGACTGACGTGAATAGTATATTTTAAAACTTTGTTTAGTGCCTTGGGCCCCCACTTCTACTTTTTACTCTCTTGATCTCCCTTCTGTTTTTACAATATTTCTCCTTTTTATTCCTTTTTTCTCTCTAGCTTGTGCATGTGAGAGGAAAAAAAAAATTGACCTTTGACTTTGAGTCTAGCTTGTTTCACTTAGCAGGATATTCTTTAGTTCTAACCATTTAGCAGCAAATGATAAAATTTCATTGTTCTTAATGTCTGAATAGAACTCTACTGTGTATGTATACCACATTTTGTTTAGCCATTCATCTATTGATGGGCACCTGGGCATATTTGAATGACAAATCACTGTCTCCAGACACTACAAAAGACAATGAAAAGGTAAAATTGTTTTATATTTGTATATCTGGCTTAATATAACATAGTTCATATTTGTTTCTGTAATTTACCTGTTTTGGTTGATGCACATGAAGAAAATCCAGCATTACATAGATACGAGATTGGTATTTTAATAGCCTATAATTTGGCACTGAAACTCAACAAGTGGTAGATTCTTAAACATTATAATGTGGAATCTAAAAAAAATATTATTGAACCTTTTGTATCCTTTAACATTAAAACCATTAGTCTAGATTGCATTTTGAATCAATCTCTTACTCAGACATTATTTTGTAATAGAATTGCATCAGGCATTTGGAAATAATTGGTTCACTGATTTATGCAGATCATTCAAATGTTGATACATGGCATTATATAATCTTCAAAAAAATGACATGCCTTAGTATGAGCACCGGTCTCATCATATAAATCTGTCTGATTGGGATATAGTCAAGCCTACAGTAGTGAAAACACATTTTCCAATTTATGCTTGAAAGTTCAAATTTCATCATTGACAATGGATATAGTGCACTGGTTTCCTTGAAGTGACAGGTTTGCTTTGTTCACTTTGGAGAGAGTCCTTCCATTCCTAAATTTTTTAAACGTCTGCAAATATCCAAGTTTGAATAATCATAGTCTGTCAGTTGTTCTTTCAAGCAAAAATGGTGTTGTGTGTAAAAACAGCTACTTCAGCTCACAACTCACATAATTTTAGTTTTTGTTCTGCTACTTCAGTACATAATAAAGTACTCTATGTATAGATCTTATTTCTTCACATAGAAGAAATCATTAATCATTAAAAAATGCACTCAATGTTTAATATTTAATATATAATTTTCTTTTCTGGAACTTTACGTCACAATGACAATAAAAAATAGTGACTCATGGCATAGTTTAATTTGTGCTATGTACTCACAGCTTCATCCACCTGTGCTTTTCCTCCCTCAGTACAAATGCCAACACAGTAGAAAGAGGTCAGTAATATCTTAGTGCTGTTATAAAATCAAGTTTAACTTGCAGATCCCTTGAAAGAGTCTTGGGATTCTTTTAGTTTGTGGATCACTCTTTGAGAACCAGTGTCACAGGTTATTATTTCCCAAAACCACAACCATCTTTGATGATTATATGAAAGATCATTCCAACTTCCTAAATATTTATAATGTAATAAGAATATGTTCTCGCAAGTACATGAAAGGTAGTCTTAAAATTTCAATTTCTTAAAATAGATTAATTCCTAAGCAGCTTTCCAGAGGTAAGAAGTGTTATAAATAATTTGAAACTGTAAGATGGAATGCCTGCTGGATGCTTTATTGATACCACCTTTCAATTTTATGAACTGCTCAGTACACAGCATTTTTTTTCTATAAATTTTAGCCTTTAAGTTTTTAATTCCTCCCCAACCTCTTCTCCTATTAATCAACATTAGTGGGGATCTGTATGAGAGGGCAAAGTATAAGACAGGAAGAGGCTCACAGCAAGTGGGCAGCCCCGAGGGGTGCTTTTTGATATTTCATGGTCAGGATAGCAAATCAAGGAGAGGTGACTCTTTTCTGAGTTTGAAGGTGATGCTTACTCACAGCTCCTCCCCTCCCTACCTCACTCCCACTCTCAGACTTCAGAAAGATAGAAACAAAAAATCAATGATAAGTAAATAATACTTTGGGAAGAGGTGGAATGGAGATCAGCCTGCTCTGCAACCACTGGACCCTGCACGTGTATACTTAGTGGAACTGGGCAATGTGGAGCTGCTCCAGAAAGTAACTCTGTCAGGAAGCCTAGAGTGACTGACGGGGTGGAGAGGGTACAGCCACACACCACTTAGGTTTTAAGCCGTTTCTCATCCTGCGTTGAAGAGTGTGGTGAAGGAAAAAGATGCCTTCTTTCCTTCCTTCTAGAGTTTTCTGCTGATTGGAGTGAAGCATGAGAAGTAGGGAGTACCTTTTGTTGTGTTAAGTGTTTAAGCTTGATCATGAAACCATTTGCCAGCCAGGGAGAAAGACAGCTGGGATCTGTGAGGACCTGGCCCTGCAGGTCCTATGTCGTCAACAAGTCCTCCGTACCTGCTAGTCTTTGGAGTGTCCTCCTGAGGTCAGTAGTGGACAGTTTAGCCTGTGCTTCCAGAAGCTCTATTTCCCATCTCACAGTTTGCCCCACTGCACTGATCATTAAAACCCACCAGAAGTTATGCAGTGAGCTTAATAAGTGAGAGCAGAAAATAGGCTGCAGGTCAGCAACTTTAAAATGCCCCAAATTTCAATTCCTTTTATTAAATTCTCAGAGAAATTAACTTCCTAAGTATTAGATCCTCTTACCCTTTCAGCTAAAGTTCAATTAAATGAAAATCTGAAATTCATAAACTCACCAAAAGTGAAACTGATAGATTAATTTTCCTAGTGTCTGTTCCATCTTAGCCAGAGAGGTGTGGTTTGGGTGTCTGGGTGGAGTCAGTTTCATTAAGCAGAATTTTCTGCTCCTCTTTGTCTTAATTTAATCCCACAACAGGTTTTCATCATTTTCAAAGATTCTCAAAGAATAATAGAAAAAGATGTATCACCATCAGCTCCTTATCTTTGCAGTTTGGAAAATAAAGCAGATCATCAGCCCTGAGATGGGAACTAAGCAAAATAAGGCTCCCAGAAAGGATTCTTTGGATCCTTAGTCTATTCCAAACTCACATGAGTGGAATGCTAGAGCCCATAGAGGTGGCTGCGTGGTATGAGAGGGAAGAATAGGCAGAGACAGTCTTAACTGGGCTTCCCCATTTGTCCCAAGGTTGGTGGGAATGCCTACCATCCAGAGGCTAACTGACGCATGCCCACCTTGAAGGAAAGGAAATCTGTCCATCGATACTTTCTCCTCTCTGAGGTGGATTTGTTTTGCACATCCCTGTCTATAGTCACTATTCTTTCTTAATTGCCATTTTCTCATTTAAGCCATGCCCCCGTCAGCCATGCTATTTTGGCTGTAGAATCCCACTGGATTGAGAATCCTACTTCCTCAGTTTTCCATTCAGGACCTCATTTCTTTCAGGTGAAAACCGCCCTCAGTGAATGTCTCAACTGAAATCCAGATGCTTTTGACAGCTGTGTCCCTCATGGCCTAGAGAAGTCCACTACCTCTGCTTCATGCTCCTCACTGACTTCTGTGCTTGTGCCATTTCCATGTTAGAAATATTTCCATCATATTTTTGGATTTCGATGGGAGAAGAGCAGCTGTTCTTCCTCTCTCAAGCTACAACCAGTCATTAGAATTAGGTAGATGGAAATCAAAATTTCAGTGGTGGTGGTAGTAGAATCAGAGGGAGGCATGCTTGATTCTTGAGTCATCTGCCTGCTGTGTATAATTCCCTACTGGATCTTCAGACAGCCTTGCCAAGCACACGGTCGGGTCTGCAGCACGTACACACTGTCAGAAGGGCTTCCTCCTCCTTGTTCATGGGTCCTAGAGGCAGCCTGTGGTTAATGCTGTCCAATAGAACTATAATGTGAGCCGTCTATGGAATTTGAAATTTTCTTGTAGCCACATTTAAGAAATGAAACAAAATAGGTGAAGGTATCCTAAGTATTATCATTTCACATGTAATCAATATAAAAATGTTAAATATTTTATATTTAAAGAGTTTTTTAAAAGTCTAATGTGTATATAATACATGTATCAACTCAAGCTAGTTACTTTCAAATGTTCAGTAGCCACATACGCATGTTGGACAGAGATGCTGCTCTAGAGCAGAAGCCTAGGCCTTACCCACAAATGTTTTTCCACTGGAGGGATAAGAGGAGTAGAAGAGTGTGCTCCTCTTACAGTCGGGTAGATCTACAGAAAAGGGATAGGGCTAGCTACCCTTCAGCTGTTTCTTGTCCCCATGTCATTTGTTAGATGTCTCCTCCTGAGAGGTGGAAGGTGAAGAATGAAGTAGTATTTGCCTTTTGGGGACCCACGAAACAAGCTTCCTGCTATATGGGTCAAGGTAGGAACTCCAAAAAGGAGAAAATGGTTATTACCACACATACCCAATTGGGTGTCAAAGTAACAGTTGTAAAACTGTTATCTGTCTTCTACAGAAATCACAATATGTACTATGTCGTGTAATAATAAAAGCTACCATTTATTGCTGACTAATTATGTGTCAGCTACTGGCTCAATACTTTGCCTTATCTCTAGTAAATATCACAGTGGCCCTGTTACATATATATTAAAGTCTCCATTTTGAAATGAGTAATTTATTCAAGGTCAGAAGCAAGTTAGTAGCTGAGCCAGAATTCCACTTCTAGTCTTACTGCTCAAGTGTCAGGGATCTTCAGCAAATGATAATCTTTTTCTTCCTTAGATAGGAGCCTACAGTTTTCTGAGGCAGCCTATAACTTTGTTGGAGATGTTTGTGTTATTCTCTTACATGGAATCCACTTTCACCTGTTCTATTTGTTGTCCTTTGTGTAGCAACAAAGAAATAAGAGCTACATACGTCCTCCTTGATGTGACCGCCCTTTCAGCAATGCAGTAAAAATACCATGTTCCCTGCAAACATTCTTATCCCCTTTTCTTTATTCTTCAAATAACCAGGATGACATGTGTTCCAATTCTAATCACCTTCTCCTTGCTACTCTTTTATTGATTAATTCATTGGTGCCAGGGCTTGAACCCAGGGGCACTTAACCACTGGGCCACATCTTCAGTCCTTTTTTGTATTTTATTGTCTGATATTTCTTGCTGTGGGTTGCATATCAGATGGGTTTCATGGGGCTAGAGCAAGCTGTAGGTGAGGCTGCATTGCCTTCCAGAGGCCCCAAGTGAGAACTCGCTTGTTTGCTTTTGCTGTGTACACAGGCCACACTCATGCCTTGGCTAGTGGTCCCTCTCCTCTACCTTCAGTGCTAGCAACAACTTCACATCTCTCTCACCAAAGCCAGGAAGGGTTCTCCATTTTTAAAGGACTCGAAGATTATCTTGGGGCTGCCTAGATAACCCAGAATTTTCTCCCCTGTTACTTTTAATCATACCCATAAAGTCCCTTTGCCACATAAGATACTATTTTCATTGATTACAAGTATTAATAACGAGGATATCTTTGGGGGCCATAATTGTGCTTCCCCACACCTCTCCAGGTAATTAGGTTTTTAAAGTGTTATGGGCTTAATAAGACTTTCTAACAGACGATAGTTAAGAACAAAATAGAAAAATAGTAAAAATTATTGAATAATATTTGTCAAACCTGATATGTACTGCTATGAATAGTAAATATTTTGTTTACTTAAATGGATTTAAGTTTATTCAAAATAAAACATTTTTACTTCCAATCCAAATAAACTACATATATCTCTATTTGTAAAGATTGGCATATATATCAAACCACCTTGATCTTTATATGTAATTATTAGAGTATATATTACATTGGTGAAAGAAGATATTTTCATCTTCATATTTTTTTAGTAGGAAAGATGTACACCTAATGCACGATTGTCTTAAAGTATGCATCTCTGAAGCTCCCATGCACGAGTAGTATGCTCATGGTTTAGTCTTTTCCCCATTATATGGTGATTATTGTTGCTATTTTATAATCACACTGAACTCAGCTATGAAAATGGTATAAAACGTTTTTCCCCCAGGGTTTCACAGTTACTAAATATTAGGTGATATATATTTTTTTAATCTTGAAATAAGTACTATGCCCATTGATAGCTGATTTTGGTGTAGTTATTGTTTGATTGTTAGATGTCTCCTCCTGAGAGGTGGAAGGTGATTCTGAACTGAATACTTTTTATTCATTCCATATACTTTCAGGAAATGTCTATTTGAGAACCTTTTCATTGCCATTATTCTAGGTGCTGTAAACAACTAAGGAATGCCAGGACCCTTGCTTTTGAGAAGCTCCTAGTTTATTGAGGCATATGTATGCATGCATAGCAAATGAACTTTGATACTTAAGGTTATTAAAGCTTTCTGTGTGTACAAAAGAGGCAGTATTCATTGAATGTTCTCTATGTTCCAAGCTCATATTTGTTAATTGTGTTAACTAATACTGATGATTTTAAGGGTTTTGAGTATGTAGTGCATATGCTTTCATCCACTCTCAGCTGGCTTGTGTTATTGTAGTTGTGAACATTGTCCTTTATTCCTGTACTTGAACACTTCTGCTTTTAAGGGACTACTATCTTCTGTTTTCCAAGGTGAGAGTGTGGTTCAATAAACACATTCTATCTTGATAAAAATGCAAACAACCATGAGTTTAGGGGATAAGCATAGAAGAGCAAATCTAAAAAGGAATTTTTAAAAAGGAATTTTTGATGATCAAAGGCACAGAATAAATGGGAGTAAGTAGAATACACGAAGTTTAGGGAATGCAGTCTGTAAAGCTTGATACAACATAATTTACTCTTAAATTATAAACAGTTCTGAGCAAAAGAACTTTCTTTTTGCAAGACTGATAAAAGGAAAGACTTCTGTGACAGGCTTTGCATGGTGTCACTTATACTTGAGAAGGTGATTATTTTTCTTCCCCTTTTTTCATTTGCTAAAGAGTAAAACAAATTCATATGTTCTCAGAGGAGTCGGTATGATTTTTTCCCATCTGACTTGGAACCTGTTTTCTTCCAGTGTGCATCACTGGTTAATTTTTCCATTCATTGAGCAAGTATTTATTGAGTGCTAGTTTAGACAGCCTCTAAGGTAGCCCTAAGTGGTCCTTACTAATATTTAAACCTTGTGTAATTCTTTCTCCTGAATATGGGCTGGAATTGATAAGCCTCTTAACAAATAGAATACAGTAGAGGTGATGGGATGCCATTTATAAAATTAGGATACGCAAGTACCAAGGCTTCTGTTTGGAGCATTCTCTCACCCCCTTGGGTCACTCACTCTGGGGATCCAGCTCCCCTATTTTAAGCAGCTCAGTGAAGAGGCGTGGATGGCCAGGGACCAGGGGTGCTAACACGTGTGAATAAGCATGGAGGTTAGGTCTCAGTCCTGGCCAGCAGTTTGATTGTAAAATTATGATAGACTTTAATCCAGTGCTGCCTAGCCAATCTATTCCCAGATTCATGATTCAAAGTCTGAGATTGTAAGCATTTTAAGCTTCTAAATGGGGGTAACTTGTTATATAACAATGAATAAGTAATATGTACCTCCATCCTAGATATATAACACTAAATAGATGTTTGTCCCTGCAAACATTTCTGATGTTAGAGAACATGCTAGGGAAAGGTAGAAACTAAAACTAGATAATAAACAGAATGATTAAGTTCAGACATGTGCAGCAGTAACAAATACAAATGAAGAATAAACCTGGGAAGGACTCAGGACTGAACTGTTGGAATTTAAAATAAGATGGTCAAAGAAGACTTCACTGAGAAAGTATCATTTGAACAAAGGCCATAAGGAAGTAGGGCAGCAGCAAGCTATTTGGTGATCAAAGGGAAGATGGAACAGGTAGTACAGAGGCTGACAGGGAGCATGCTGGTATCATTTGAAGAACAGGAGGTGGCCAGTGTAGCTGAAGTGGAATGGTAGAGAAGAGTAATGGAGGTAAGATCAGGTCAGCGAGATTACAGAAGATGGGGCCAGCTTGGATAGGGCCTTGGATGAATAAGAAGTTACTGGGGAATTAATCTGAGCTGGAGTTTTAACAGGATCCCTCTGTTACTGTGTTAAAAATATTGTAGGAAGTAATGGCAGAAGGAACTAGAACATTTAGGTGACAACTGCAGTTATCCCAGTGTGGTGACCCCTTCTTATGCATGCAGGAAATGCTCTAAAATGCTCAGTGGGTGTGGAGACTGCAGGTCTCACTGAGCTCTAACTATAATGCTCCCCCCCCCACACCCCTTATGTGTAAAGACCTGTGAAAAAGTTTGATCTACAAATTAGGCATAGTCAGATTAATGACAAAATAATAAAGTAGAACAATTAAAACACTATACTGTAATAAGATATTTAAAACTTATGAATTATTTCTGGATTTTTTTTTCATTTAGTGTTTTTTGGGCAATGGTTGACCATGGGTAACTGAAAACACAGATATCTTTGAGAGGGAGCAGCTGTAAAAGATGATGGCAGTTTGTTTTAATGTGGTAGGAATGAAAATGGGAAGATTGGTTAGATGCTGAAGAGAATCAAAGGGATTTGCTAATGGATTTGATGTGGGAGGTAAAGTTTGGGAAAAGATCGTAATCTAAGAGAATATCAGGATTAAACTTGTCTGAAGAAGTATGTGAATGAGGTTGTGTTGCCATTTTCTAAGATTATTCTCCACTTTTGTTCTCTTGCCAAATGCCTGTTTTTGTCCTTATTGTGTGTCCATTAAAATATCTTATACTTTTGCCTTTTCAATCCAGACGTTTATGGATTATGAAGTACAAATATTAGAGCTCCATACCTAAATGATATAATGTTACGATTGTGATTTAAATCATTTGTGGGCCACAGTAAGAATTATAAGAAATACTTGCTACTATTTTTTTTATATTAATGTTGTTTCTGCTAGTTTTATTTTTACTGAGTCCCATGCTAATCCTATGGAGAGACCTTAAAGAAAACTTGAGGTATGATTCCTACTTTCATTAAGCATATTATCTAGGAATATAAAAACAAAACACAAAATGGGCAAACTCAAACAAGACACTGGATTTGAGAATTAAAATCCACTGAGCATTTGGTATTTTGTAGCATCAAGGGAGGGTAATTATTAAGCAACTATCATCTCCATTCTGGAGGTCGGACTGCTGGAGAGACATTGACCAAAGTTAGCAATCAGGAAGTAGCCAATCCTTTTTAAATCCAGGTGTCCTTATTTCACAGTTGATGTTAATCATGTGGTACAATTCTGCTTTAAGAACTGAACAGAAAAAGGTCATTATTTCTTGAAATAACCATCTAGGTAAAGTCCAGGACATAATTAGTTTCCATGCAAAGAAGCCCAAATAAGAGATGAGTAAGAAATCTGCATGTGGTGAGAGGAAACAAGAAGCTCATGAATACTTGTGGAAAGAGCAAATGAAGGACGAGGGGGTGGGGGTAGAAGGTAAGCACCTAAAATGTGCTGATGCCTGGCATGCCCTGTCTCAGACTTGTGACAACTGTCCTGGATGATGGATGCCACTCCTGTTTTATGGACCAGAAAATTTAGGCTCAAAGAAATTAAGGGACTTTCACTAGGTCATCTCTGTAACTACTAGAGTATAGACACGAATCAGAGACTGTCATGTTCTAAAACTTTGTTGTAAATATGTTCATATAAATGTCCTCTGTTTAACAAATTCCCTTAGACTCTTGTGTGTTCACTATTTTTTTTTTAAATAACCTGTCTTAAAACTGATAGCAGATTGTATGTTGTAGAGGCTAGCAGGGTAGCTGGAGGTCAGGAATCAAAAACACAGAACGGAAATGACACCTGGAAATGGTCACACTGAAAAGCATTTGAAAGGACCAGTTTGCAGGACCTGGGGATCAGCCTCAGATCTTCCAGTACTGCATAGATCTTACTTGTAAATACATGAACAATACAGAATTAAAGTTGCAGCTTTGTGTGGTGAGAGAGCAACAATTGCAAGCTCAGAAGGACAGTCACGCTTTTCTTTCCTAAAGTGTACTTTATATATTAGAATCATCTGATAAATGATTAGTTCTTTTGAGCTACAAGGAACCCACACATACTGTCCAGTTAGTGGGATGTTTTTATTAAGAATAACAAAGTATGAACACTGAGGATGAGAGGAAGCCATCTCATTAAGCAAGGCTGCCCAGATGGCTGATGGGTTGTGGCATGCAGCATGAACCTGCCCACTCTTCTTCCACCCATGACCACATTAACATCTCCCAAGAGACAATCCTTTTTGGTTGTGTGTTACTCCAGTGTAGAACCTGGCAGGATAGCTCTTATGGCTAGCCACGTCACAGCACACTACGCAGACTCCATGGCTGCCTTTCACAGCATCGGCTGAGGCATTTATGAATGACTTTTATTGCCAAGTAAGTGAACTATTTGTAACAAGCTCTTCTGGTTGCTTCCTCAAAGGGAATGCTGGGTATAGCATTCATTCTGAGTGTTGTGAACTGTAGAAAAGGCTAAGAATTGGTCCTCAAATGTCTGTCAGTGTCACCTTATGATAACAAGGAACTAATGTTTCCAAAAGTCTATCGTCATCAACCAGACTTCACTGGAATAGTGGATTAGATTAACCACTTCCCTCCATCTCCCTCTTCACATCCAGATACTGTAAGAGTAGGAAGAGAATATTACTTTGTGAATTGTCACACAAGCCCTGTGAAGTAAATAATCTTATCACCATTTTAACAGGAATAAAAAATAAGTCCCAAGAAAGTTAAATAACTGCTCCAGTGTTTCCTGAGCTAGGAGTGACAAAATCAGGATTCACATATAGGCCTGCTCCTGAAGTCTGGCTTTCCACTACCTCCCTTGCCTGAGAAATTTGGCTGTGTAAGCCCATCTGGGGGGATCGTGATTTTTGGCCTAACGGGCAAGCTGAGAACTCATTCTCTGTTTGTGCTTGGAAAATTATTTCAAATTGACTAAGGTAATAATTTAGTAAGAGACTGAAAATTGGCCAAAAGAGCATGTGTGCAGTGCAATCATAATTGATAATGCCTTCAGCTCCCAAGGAGGAGTCTGGCAGGCCGCTGAGTCCCTCTGGTGTATTTCTGCAGCCCTCAGACCCTTCATTAACCGGCTGCAAGAAGGACTGCACCCCCTTCCCATGAAGCATGTGGGTTCTGAATTCATAGCGGGTGTAAATCTTGGGGAAGACAGAGGAATAAATAAACGATCTCGGAATACTGTGCAGCCAATATTAAAGCATATTTTAAAATGAAAAAAGCAGTGGGGGGAAAAGGAGTCTGAAAATAACCTCTTTCCTGAAATGCTCTTCTCTTTCTGGCAGACTTCATAGTTCCACAGCTGTTTATTATTCAACTGTAAATCTGCAGTGATGTGGTCTTCCTTATCCCTCTATTCTGTGTTCATCCTATAAGCTCCCCACTGCTGTTTAAGTACCCTTCAAACTTAGATTTATCTCCTAATTGCTATTTTATAAATATACTCTGCCCATGCAGTGAAGGAATTTATAATCAAAAGCTGTGCTCTCTCCTTTCATCTGAATGCCTACTGCTTTGTCAGGTATTGGTACCCATGGGAAGATCCTGTAGCATTTCAACCTAGGATACTAGTTGTTTCCCCTGCTTGACAGCAAAGGGGCGCTCTTTGGAGATGAAGGTGGTAAATAGTGAAAGATGGTCATCAGGAAGGTAGAAATGGTTCATGGTTGAGTCGGTGGGGCCAGGGATGTATCAGGAAAGGCCCTGTGGTAAAGGAGGTATTGTAGCGAAGTCTTCACCAATGAGAATGTGTGTTTTGAGCACCATAGTGGGAAAAAGTAGAAGGGGAGGGATAGTTCAGACAGATTTAGTAATGTTAATAAAAGGATGAAATAACATAGTACTTTCAGTTAACTACAAGTAATGTGGGATAAATGGAAGTGAAGGGGTGAGGCTAGAAGTGAGGAAGGGCCTGAAGGTGAAGACTCTTGTAGACCTGGCTGAAGGGTTAGACTTGTTCCTGGGAGTAGGTCAGCTGGACATCGGTTTTAAACCAAATAGTGACATTTTCAAACTTTTACATTAGAAAGATCACTAGGTGATTGGATAAGGGGGAGTAGAAGGTGCCATCCTGGAGACAGGGGAACCCCCCATGTGAAGGCTCCTGCAGTGTTTGACAGGACCAGGGGTGAGGGGCAAGTGTTGGTGTCAGCACCAAGTGCGCTAGCTTTATGATCGTTGTTGTAGTGCGTGTGTCTGTGTGTGTTTTCATAATGTGTTTATGTAAATATCCTTTGAAAACTTCCATCTACTAGTTAGCCTTTGGTTTAGTCCCCTATCAAAGCTCCTTCATCATATAACCACTGCATGTCCAGTTCACCTGGTCTGATGAGGAATTTTTTTCATGCCATCTTTATGTGGGAGTGATTGATGCCATTTGGTCCCCAGGTAAGAAAAATTTTCATGGCGAGAGCAGAGAAAAGCAATTTTAAATCAACAAGGACCCAAGGAAATCTGGGTAGTTTCATCCAGTTGTAGCCTCTCGACATGGTGAATTAAACTGAATCTTGATAGATCGTAGATACACCACTACTTCTTCTAGAAGCAGCACAGTAATATAGAAACAGGTTGAGGACTTTCACCTTCCTTTTCTTGCCTAGTGAGTGTGAGGCCCTAGGTTTGCTCTCCAGCACTGCCAAAATGTGGGGACGGTAGGTATTTAGATTTTCATATCTATACTTGGTTTTGTAGAAATTTACTTAAGATGTACTTTGATCTTAATCATAACAGTTGTATATATCATGGGCATGCATGTGATAGGAGACCTTTAAATGGAAAATGTGAATGAATGCTTTTTTTTTTCTTTTTGGTACTGGGAATTGAACCCAGGTGTGCTTTAGCACTGAGCTATATCCCCGGCCACTTTTTTTATTTTTAGTTGGGGGTCTCATCAAATTATGGTGAGACTGGTCTCAAACTTGCGATCCTCTTGCCTCAGCCTCTGAGTCTCTGGAATTAGAGGAATGGACCATTGTGCCATTCTATGAATGCTTTCAAATTTTAAAACGTGTGTGTGCACAACAAAGATTGATAGTAGAATTCTTTGCTAATTGCAGCCACATTTCATCCCATTTCTAACATTCTTTGTGCTGCCTCAGTTAAGATAAAGGTGACCTTCAAACTGTTGAAGAACTTAGGCCTGTGTTAGCTTATGTCAATGCTCAGAGAGGGTGCTTGCATTTGACGAAAGAATCCCTTTCTGTGGTTACTGTGTAAAGCAAAGGGCAAAGAAGAGTGGCCAATGAGCCTCACATTGTTTATTTGTATTATATAAGTAATGGATAATTGAGGCAAAAAAGAATTATTATTGATTTCTTGTTAAGTATATAAACAAATGTGATAAAATAGTTGTATTTTTGAATTTGAATTATACTCAATTGTATAAAAGCAAACATTTTAACTTAATTTTCACCTGAAGTTGCATATTTAAAACACTGTTTCATAATATTTTGTTTATAATTTTAAAATAATACTGATATACTGAACTAAGCACTGCAAATTAAAGGAATAACTAAGCACTAGGCACTCAGGCCTCACGGTCTGTGAGGAGAGTGAGCATAAATAAGCCACCTGCAATGTTTGCTGGTAGAGCACAGAGATGAGCTATTCAGTTATTAGCAAAAAGTGATTTCTTTCTGAAAAAAAATCAGTTAAAGGGCTGGGGATGTGGCACAAGTGGTAACGCACTCGCCTAGCATGTGTGAGGCACTGGGTTTGATTCTCAGCACCACATAAAAACAAAATGATATTGTGTCCACCTAAAAATATTTTCTTAAAAAATCAGTTAAAGATAGCCTAAATAATTTGGTCTCTTTTATAATTGCTTGTTTGCTGGCCCCTGTAAGTTATCCTGTCCTTGGAGCTGATGTATAGGTGTGTTACAAACTGTTATAAATTGTTAGTTTAGAGCATTGTGATCAGCATTAAAAACAGCAAACAGAGGCCTGGGTTGTGACTCAGTGGTAGAACACTTGCAGAGCATGCGTGAGGCACTGGTCTTGATCCCAGCACCACATTAAAAAAAAAAAAGGTATATATGCAGAATATAATTTCCACTAATACCAAGGTCCCCCCTCCCCATGGATTGAGTCAGTAAGTCTGATGAGGACCCAGGAATTTAACATGCTTTTTTGATTTTGATACAAGTGTTCTACATAACACCTCAGGGAGATAGGTTTCCGAAGCAGTGGACTTGAACCTTTTTTACTCATGTAATACCTAAGAGAATAACTTGAATCCCCTCCAACACACATGCTATTTAATCATAACTTAAAACGATTACAAAGCAGAACATAACTTCCAACCTGTTTTAACTATTGACCTTTAAAATTAAAACTTCCTCAGAAAAAACAAACTGTAAAGTAAAACTGTTCCATAGCCTTGTTTATATCCAGGGTAAGCTATGCATGACAGTAATTTGCTATTTATCTCTATCCCTTTAAAAAGTATAAGAGTAAGCAGGTCCGTGGCAGTCAAAAAGGATACATTTCTTTTCCTTACTCTTTCTTTCCAAGGGAAGTAAGGCTGGAGCCTAGTTAAAAAAAAAAGGGGGGGGGGGTAAAGATGGGTTCTATCTAGTACGAGGTACTGTAGAGTGAGGAACGATCATTATAAATCGAGCTCAACTTTGTTGGGATTGCTGGGGTGTGCTGAAGGGCACTGAGCTGAATTGGCTGGACCAGCCATGCTTGCTAATTGGAGCTAATCCAGAGAGACAAACTTCTCTCCTGTACCTTCATGACAGAAGGTAAGTGAGCAAGTTGCAAGGTCTCTCCCTTCCACCAGGACTGGGAGGAGAATGAGCGCTATCTTCTGCGTGTTTTGTTTCAGAGACAGCTCCAGGTCCTCACAGAAACAGTGCTGGGTGGTGGAAGGTTGACAGCCCAAAGGGGAAGAGAAAGGACTTTAATAAGGAGCTTTCTAAAATAATTGCTCTTAAAGGCATTTAGGGGCGTACTGGCCCATCACTGGTGCTGGCTGGAACAAATAGTAAATTCTACTGGCAACTTGGAGCTACCTCAGCAGGCATTTTATCAAGGGGACCAGGGGCCATGCTAGAGTTTGGTCAGGTCTATAAGTGCAGGGATTTGAATGGAGTCATTTTGTACCAGGAGTTTTTGCAATCCTTACTTTCATATAATTGTATTGATACAAGGTATTCATGCTTAAAAGTCTGTTTCTCTATATCAGAAATAATTATATAAATAGAAATTAACATTGAAAAAATTGTGACCATAGGGTTGTAAGATTTTTTTTTTAATTTTTTATTTTTTGGTTGTAAGATTAAAAAAAATTATTGCGTCATTGTTGCAGTATGTATCAGAGCAACATAGATGTGTTACATTTTTTGATAGTTATTTAAAAAATAAAATTAAGTTCAAAATGCACATCTTAATGAGATGAATTGCCACAGTCTTGGCTGGGCACAGAATCACGAGCCACTCAAGCAGGAACAAAACTTTATTTTGAAAAAGCCGCCAATACTCTGTAGGCGCCGGCAAGCCAAACCCGGTCCTCCCACGCGGGTGTCTACCGGAACCTCGTCTCCCGGAACCGGGGGTCCCCGGACCTCCCCCGGAATTTCCTCCTACTATCCTTCCCCAACCAATGGGAACTCTCCATGAGTCCGGTAACATGAGTCCGGTAGCAGGCCAGGGTG
This sequence comes from Spermophilus citellus, assembly GCF_964194105.1. Classification (NCBI taxonomy): domain Eukaryota; kingdom Metazoa; phylum Chordata; class Mammalia; order Rodentia; family Sciuridae; genus Spermophilus; species Spermophilus citellus. The sequence continues at coordinate 105,764,471 of NC_138193.1, forward strand.
AACAGCGGGAGTCCAATTTCCATATGAATGTAAATCTTAACATCATATCTCAGTGGCTAGCTTTACAACCAAAGGTGCCATACATCGTATATTTGCTTGTGGCTCCTAGCAATGAATAGGGATTTAAATGTTGCTTTTAATTGTTTTATGTGCCATTGGATGACTTACTTATTGTCAGGTTGAGATTGTGTTCACTCTGGGTTCTTTTTCTTTGATAGTTTATATTTTTGTAGGCATAAATACTTAAAAACTTTGTTCACTTAGATAAGTGGTGGGGGCTTTGTTGTCACAGGACCACTCAATTCTTTGAATGTCCTCCAAGTTATAGACTAAAAATTATATAATGAACTATTTTTAAACATATTTTTTTAACTTTACATGAACACAATATTTTTAATTTATTTTCATGTGTTGCTGAGGATGGAACCCAGTACCTCACATGTGCGAGGCAAGCACTGACACTGAGCCACAACCCCAGCCTGTATAGTGAACTATTATTGAAAATTATTTTCTGTGATTTATCAGCATGACACTTCAATTAGATCCTTAATAAATTTTGTTGAAAGCAAAGATTTGGAAACTTTGTGACATGCAAAAAGAAATTTGTTATCCAGTCCTTGGAGTCCTATTATATCTCAATATTTTGGATTGTTCTTTGTTAGGTTGTTGGAGATTTATAGACACTGGGGCAGCATATCAGAGTCATATTCAGGAATAGTGAGAGGCTGTCTTTCTAGTGTAGGTGGACAAAGGTCATTGATAGAAAGAGCAGGATTCACACTTTCACCTCTGGCATATTCTCAAGAAGTTTTAGGAAAAAAATATTTAGAGAAGATAGCAGAGGAACAATTTTCTACATTTCTATGTGTACCTTTGGAAGGCCTTGTGTACTGGGACACATGGACCAGTTGGAGACCTTGCATCTCCTGCAGGACAGTCCCTTGCCTGAACACACACAACTGCACCACCAAGAGCTGTTCTAGGAATCGTGTGGCGGGGAGACTTGGGGATCAGACTCCTGGGGTATTTTGATCTTTTTCAGAAACTGTCTCCTGTTATCCCCAAACATACTGCTAGCTGCTGCTTTGCATTTGTTTCTCTACCCCAGGAGACTCCTTGAAGTCTTGAGCCACTGTTTTTGGCAAGAATATATTGTGTTCCTGAGGTATTTTGAAGCACAATAAAAGATTGAGAGTTGTGACCATAGGACATTCTCTTTATGCAAGCCTTTGTTTAATTCCTCAAGATGTTCTGTCTGCCTCAGGTTTTTTCTTCCTCCCTTTTCCATGTGAGTTCTTGGTCCCCCTGCAAGTCCTGGTTCAGTTATCACCTCCTTTATGACACCTTTTTTTTTGTTGTTGTTGCCTTAAACCAGATTTTTTTTCAATGTCCCCATATACTCTTCTAAATTTCTCATTTACATTTCATATTTCTTTTTGAAATTGCCTTTTTATATGTCTGTCACATTTTATAAATGTTCACTTTTTCTTTTTTCTTTTTTTTTTGGTATCGGGGATTGAACTCGGGGGCACTCGACCACTGAACCACATCTCCAGTCCTATTTTGTATTTTATTAAGAGACAGGGTCTCAATGAGTTACTTAGCATTTGCTGAGACTGGCTTTGAACCTGTAATGCTCCTGTCTCAGCCTCCCGAGCCACTGGCATTACTTTTGGGTTGACTTTTCTCTTAGGATGTATGTTCTTTAAAGATAGAGATTATGTCTTAGTTTATCTTTGTATTCCTGATACCACTTCCAGCCTAGGACACACTCAGTGTTGAGCATGAAAAGGAGAAGGAAGAGATGGAGGGAAAGTGGGGTGAGTTAGTAAATGGGAACCTAAAAAGAATATCTGTCTTTCATTACTCAAAGAAATTGTTTTCAGTCTCCCAACTTAGAAGCTAAAAATATATCAAGTTTTCTCTTCACTTTCCTAATATTTTATATAGTTGCTTTTAGCAGCATAAACTGTAGGTAAGCTCTGATTTTTTCACCTCACTCTGTAGGTATCCGCTGGGTTTTCTTAAGTCACCTGCCATTTTCTAAATGTTAGCTTTAGGTTCAAAGTCATGCTGTGTTTATTAACAACAACAAAAAGTCTACCTAGGGGACCTTTTCAGTCTTAAGTGCCTGCAGATGATGGACATCGTCTTGGTGAATTCTGCATAGAGCCATTACCTAAAAAGTGGTACATGTTCTTCAAAGATAGAGGCTATGTCTTAGTTTATCTTTGTATTCCTCATATCAATTATAGGCCTAGTACACACTCAGTATTGAGCATGAAAAGAGAAAGGAAGAGATAGATGGAGGGGAGTGAGTAGGAAGACAAGGGGTCATTGATTGAACCCAGGGGTGCTTTACCACTGAGCTGCATCCTCAGCCTTCTTCTTTTTTTTTTTTTTTTTTTTTTATCTTTGAGACGGGGTCTAGCTAACTTGTCGACCTTGAACTTGTGATTCTCCTGCTTCAGCCTCCTGAGTCACTGGGATTACAGGCATGCATTACTGCATCTGATTCCACAGCATCAAGTTATATGATAGCTATGCTTTTTCTTGGTGTCTCATCTTTATTTCCAACTGCATTTCGACATATCTAAGGACAGAGACTTATTTAATTATGTTTGTAACTAGGACCTAGCCTAAGACAGGTGCACAGTGTGTATTCAGTGAATGTCCAATGAATGAATAATTGGAAAGCCATCGGTAGTTTGATGTCCTCATACCTTTTCCTGAATGACTTTTTGATTCCTACAACCTGCCATTCTTCTGCTACTGTACATTTAGGCTGTGCATCAGGTCCAACTCTGATCCAATTTGTGGGTTAAATAGGCAAACCTATTGCTTTGCTTTCCCATACCTACGGGGACACACAGTTTATATGGTGAAGCAGGCTCTGGTAACTCTGTCAAACACCTTGGAAGGGGAGGATGCAGGAGATTCTTGACAGTACTGTCTGCTCTGCAGCTGTGGGGATCCCTGTTGAGGCAGGTAATGTTCCTGCATTAGGTCTCTGTGGGGCTTTCCAGGGGCCTCCCTGTTGACCTTTGCCCCGTGACTTCAGGCTTACCTGCCAGGGAAGTCTCTTCCACTTTCTTCTGTAGCCACATGTGGAGTGATGCTAGAGGCTTGAGCCCACTTTGAAAGATGCCTGAAGAGTGTTGAAGGCCCAAGTGTTGTTTCCAACAATCACAGTCACCTTTAGTCCAGGCTTCTGCTTTCTTGGGCAGCACCACTATCTCAGAAATTTAGTAGAGTTCTTACATATTTGATATTTTTTACCAACACATGCCCATAACCACGTCTCCAGGCTCTTTTTATTTGCTTATTTGTTTTTGAGACATTTTTCTCAGATACTATATATCTTTAGTGTATCACCCTATACATAGTCTCTCAGTTTAAAAGGAGCTATCTTAAAGCTGTCAGGTGTCTGTGGAAGATCACATCATTAATTGAATCTCTGCCCTGAGTCATTTTGGACAATTGAAAAAAATTTACGAGATGTCACACCCTTGGTTTATCTTTCCCTGAAGCACTTTAATCTCCTAAAGGTTTTACCTGGCATTTGTTATCTGTGGATTCTCAATCTTATCTTTTACTACTGGGGTCTAGATTTACTTTTTTTTTTTTAACCCCATAAGCCCTTGAATTTCTGCTATTTCACAGTTCCATTTCAGTCCTACACACAGTCTGAACAATGTCATTTCTTTCTTGTGATAGTTAACCACAGCATCCTGTAACATCCAACACATATTATCAATGTTCCATTTTCCAGTCTCTGGTGCCACAAGTTCCTTAGGGATATGATCTGCACCTGACATTACCATGGGCAATAGTTTTATGAAATAGTTCATTATAGCATAACATAACTATTTTTGCAACATCTAATCTGAAAACCAAAGCCACTTATTGCCTTACCCTTAGTACATGGTGTATGTCAGAATAGGCTTAGGTATGTGTAGTGTCTCAACAGTCAGAAGGTTAATATTCGTTTTCTTAGTTCAGTAAAAGACTGTAAAAGACCCTATGGCATAAAAATCACTTATGATCCAGGGTGGTGGAGGCTCTGCGTTTGTTTTAGCAGCCGCTGGCCTCTGGGCCCTGCACGCTTCCCAGTTGCTGTGGTTGAGAAAGAAGGGAGAATGGATAGGGATCCGTGTGAACTTTTTGTTGCTTTGGCTCAGAAATAGCACATGCCACTTCCACTTGGATTTAATTAGCTGGAACATGGCTTAGCCTGACTGCAAGGACATTGACAAATACAGTGGAGTAGATGGGGTGCTTGTGTTCTCTGTCATATTGGGAGGCACCTTGCAACTATTGCAGCACTCTGTGAAGGGTGATGGTGTCTGAGAACAGTGCTGAGAGGGGAAGTGCTGGAAATCTTAGAGTTTAGGGGTGTGTGTGTGTGTGTGTGTGGAGTGCTGGGGATCGAACCCAGGGCCTTCTGCATGTGAGGCAAGAACTCCAACTGAGCTGTATCCCCAGCCCAGAATGTAGGTATATTTTGAAGCTAGACCCCAATAAGATTTGCAAATGTCATAGTTGACCCCAGCTATTCCACCTCCATTGTCTTGGCCCCAAATATTTGTAGTTTCTTGGTGATCGTGGCTCATGATTTTATCTCCATTTTCTGTGGGGCCTGGGAAATAGATGCTCAATACCTCTTTATTGAGGGATGGAATAATTTAGCCACTTATCTTAATTTCACAAAATCTACATTAATAACAATTATTAATTACTGCAGAAAATAGCTTAAAACATCTTCATTTACTACATTAGAGTAATAATGTATATGACATGTTAATGCTATGGTTTTCAAAAAGAATGTTAAGAATAAAGGTACTGCATGGCCACCAGGTATAAAAAAGAAATTGCTATTTCTTACTCTGAAACATTTCTTTAATCATTTCTTTTTTCTTCTCCACTCATCATGGAAAATTTTAAATAAAATAAATCGGCTAGACATAAATTCAGTGTTAAAATTATAATTCTTAACCACACTCTGGAGTCTTTTAGCAGTGGACCTGTTTTTATGAAGTGGTGAAAAACTTGAGTGAAGTCAGATGCCTAGTGAAAGAAGAGCCCTTCCATCTTTTTCATATTAGCATTCTGCTGCTTGGAGTTCCTGGCTATCTCACCAAAGTTAGGCTGTATTTATTTATATCAAGCATCAGGTTATTGGGTTATCTGGAAGGATCACTTAAAATAGGAAAAATGCCTTTTCTTATGCCTCCGTGATAATGAGGTCAGTTTTAACTCTTGAAAACAGTCACTTTGCCTCTCATGATCCACATCAAGCTTCATGACAGCAGTGTTAATGTGAGCTCCAGACTCGGCAGTGCTAAGGAGCCAGGCCCCAGGTGCAGGGGACAGAGTGGGTCCTGCACATAGAGCAGACAACTTGCCAATGGATTTGCTGTAGGGGCTCATGAGTCGGAGTTGACCCTTTATGTTTGCAAAGTATTGAAACATGGCTAGGGATTGTCCATGCTAAGACGAGGGAAGCCAGCATTTTATTGAGACGACAGATGTGTAATGACAACTGGGAATGATAAGCCTGGTTGAGGCCTAGGTTGTGGGTTACAATTATAAGGCCAGAGGGTTGGCTTGGAGCTGGTTTGTGAAGATCCTTGTCTTCTATGCTGAAAAATTTGAAGAGATGATAAAAAAGGTTCTTCTGAAAGAGAATTACATGACAATTTATTAGATGAAAAACCAAGAAGAAGAAGTTGGCCTGTATATTTTATCAGTTGGCCAAATTAAAATTCACCTTCCATTTATTGAGTACTTGCTATGAGGAAGGTTTTATAGTGATCGTTTTATGTATTATCTCATTTTTAAGAAATGACATCAGACAGTAGATGACATTTTTTTCGTGTTTTGTAAATGAAGGCAACTAAGGCTCAAAGTGCCTGCAGTCACCCTGGGAGTCAGTGCTAGGCACAGACTTTGAGTTTAGTGTGCTCCTGCTTGCCATGCATTCATTCCAGGGTTGGTTGGCAATGGCGAGTTAAGCCTTGGACAGCAAAGATTGCATCTGGACCTAAGGGCTTAGGGACCCATTGTTTCTTCTGGAACCTTACTTCCTGTTCCTGTGAATCACCTGTCTTTCCCTACTGTCTTACCAATTTATTCTCTTCCACAGTGCATAATAGGGCAGGAAGAGTATTTGCAAACTGATATATTAAAAAAATCATTGTCTAAATTTTATTTCTTGGGACAAACAAATATAATAGAAAGATTCACTGTACAATATTGATTCTTATTCAGCATTTAAGCAACATACTCTGGCAGAGCCTGCCTGGATGAACAGGTGACGAAGAGGCAACTGTGAGGGACAGTGGTAGGTAGCATCCTCTGGGTAACCATATGCTCTGGGTTCTAGTTTTTACTCTTTTCACATAATTCTCCTGATCTTAGTCTCTCCATGCACATGGTGGAAGAAAGGGAGTCCCTTGAGCTAAACATACTTTCTATTATCTTGTACTTCTAAACTACAGGGAGGAGTTCACTGTTGGTTGAGGGAAAGGGAGAAGAATGTAATTCATTCTTTCCAGCATTGGTGACTTCTGATTATTTTTATGCCATACATAGGTGCTTAGAGGCAGAAGTCTGAGGAGGGGGGAGGCTGTAGAACTTGTCATGAAGCTGCCTTTGCAGAGCAGGGGGAATAAAAAGTTACAATTTAATGGAAGTAGTACTTTCCTAAAGGTATCTATTATCAATATTTATGTGGGATTAAGAAAATGTCAGCTTTCACTATTTGAAGCTAATGATTCTGTGTAGAGTGACTTAGAAGTAGCAGATAAGAAATGGAGGGTTAGTGGAGGTATACCTCCTAGTGTGGCCACTGATGACTTCTATTTAAGACTATTCCTACTTTTCAGAATAACCAGAGATGTACAGTGACTGATATTAAGAAATAATAGGGAAGCTGGGGGCACTGGTGCACACCTGAAATCTTAGCAACTCGGGAACTGAGGCAGGAGGATTGCAGATTCAAGGCTGGCCTCAGCAACTTAGCAAGACCCTGTCTCAAAAATAAAATTCAAAGGGCTGGGGATATAGCTCAGTGGTATAGTGGAAGAGCAGTACTGCAGGGGGCGGGGGGGGGGCAGAGAAATAATAGGGAAAATTGAGATTTTTGTCCTAGGAATTTTATCTTTTTTTTTTAATAAACACAAACACATCCTTTTAAGGATATACTAAAAATGGGCTTGAGTAGTTGACAGAAATCCAGAATCCACAATTCAAAATAACACAAATCAGGGCTTCAGAGGGCACCAAGAATTGCTCAGAGGTATCTAGTTTCCCCATCAAAATGGGTAAAGTTTAGACTTTATTTTATATTCATAAGGATAAGCTTAATATTTTTAATATTATTAGAAAAATACAACCCCTTCATTACCAAACACAGCCTGACACATGTCAGTGAATAAATGAATTGTTACAGAATACTTGGAAAGTGGAGAAGAAAAAAATTGTTCATAATTCCAGTACCTTCATTGTCACTTTTTTTTTGGTGTTTATTAATATACATGTGTGTGTATGTATATATGAATATATATATATATATGCACACATATACACATGTACATGTATATTTATAGGCAAAAGAATATATCTATTTTTATGTGTGCATATATTTTGTATTCAAAAAATATATCCTGTACAGATATCATTTATATTTTAATGTACGCTTGGTATAGAGTTTTTAATATCCTGATCTCTAAAATTTAACATTTTATGATAAGCGTTTTTCAAAATAGCTATCCTCTTTTTCTAATTTCACTTTTAATGACTGCATAATATGCTAACCAGTAATTTGTCATAAACTAGTCATCATTTCTCTTGTCAGTTAGATTGCTTTTGAAGTTTTCTTTTTAGAGACTTGTTCTAGTTAAAAATCTTCATGCTTATATTTCTTTTGAATTATTTCCTCATAATAAATGACTAGAACTAGAAATTTGGTTTGTAGAAATGACTCATTTTTGCTCTGTAACTGATAGTATGAATATTGATTTCTCTATCTCAGCATTGCCTAATTGATTATTATCATTCTGAAACTTACAGTTCTAATTTAATAGTACAAATGATACCTCACTGTTTTTGTTTTCTTCTACAAAAGAAAAACTAGTGAAAATCCTATTCATTGGCTAAATTGTAAATATTAAAATTTTACTTTGATTTTCACTACCTTACTAATGCCTTATTGAATATGCCATATATAATAATCAAGATGGTTTGTCTCACTGTGGTTTAAGGCCTTTTTTTTTTTTAAAGCTATCTGTGGAAGCACGTGAAGAGATGACTAGAAAGGCCATTAAGATAGTCAAAAATTTTATTGAGAAGCCAAGGAAAAGAAATGCAGAAGAAAATATTGAAGAAGCTAGTGATTCTAAGGTTACCTACGTGGATGCTTTGAATCATCTGGAGAAATCGCTTGCCCACCTGGAAACTCTCCACAATAGCTTCATTGTTTCTCTGAAGAATAGTGAACAGGTAAGGAAATGGAAACTTCTGTATTCTCACTCACAGCAGTAATATCAGGATATCCTTTTCTTTCTTTCTTTTAAAAGCTATGTTAGTAGTTGTGTCAGTCAACTTCCATTACTATAACAAGTGCCTGAGATCATCAGCTAATAAAGAGAAATGGTTTATTTTCACACTTTTCAAGGTTTTCATCTGTGATCAGTTGGTCCCATTGTTCTGGACCCATGGCTGCACATGATGGCTGCATTCACCTTGTGTTCAGGAAGCAAGAGAGAGAAAAGAGAGCTCTACTATTCCCTCCAAAGGCCTGTTCTCATGCCCCAAGGAACACTCAGTGGGCCACACCTGTTAAAGGTTCCACCAGCACCACCTGAGGGATGGAGTCTTTAACACATGGACCTTTGTGGAACACTTAAGATTCCAATTCCAAGGCAGGCAGAGTGGTTCATGCCTGTAATTCCAGCAACTTGGGAGGCTGAGGCAGGAGGATCACAAGTTTGAGGTGAACCTCAGCAACTTAGCAAGACTATCTCAAAAAATAAAAAGGGAGGTGGATGAAGCTCAGTGGTAAAGTGCCTCTGGGTTCAATCCCTGGTAGCCCTGCTCAAAAAATAGATAAATAGATAGATATATACAAAAAAGCCTAATTCTAGTAGTGGTTTTAATTGGGTTTTCAGACTTGCAGATACACTTGAAAATGGTTCTTAAGCCTTTATCCTTTAACCTCTTCAGTAACACTTAAGATTGTCAGTTCACTTTTCTTTTGGAAGGAATTTGGGCCACTTAATACAGGTAATACCTGTATTATCAGGGAAAGAAGAGAACGGGAAGGTGGGAGAGGATTGGATAGCAGGCGTTGAGCGAGCCCTGGACCTGTGCCTTGGCAAAGGGTGATCCCCATAGTTCATAAGTGCTAAAGATGGTGCTTCTCAAGTTCTTCCAGCTGCTGGGTGTTGCTCTCCAACTGAATAATAATGGGGGTATTCCCCATAATTTTCAGAAAAAATATCAGAAATAGCCTCTAATACCGCCTTCAACAGTTTTTTTTTTAAACATTCATCCTCCTTATCCTGTATTAATGTTACAAGTTTCCAGTATAACTGTATTACTGATATGAATTTTATGGCTGGTAAAATTGTTCCTCTTCATTTCTTGTTGAGACTGTGTCTTTAAATACCACCTGGAGCTCAGGAGCCCCTGCCCTTGCTGGGGTTTGAGGACCTGGGTGTTAGCGCTGTTGCAGGGATGCCAGAAGCCCTCTGAGGCCTTCAGAGATTTTGTTCTGTATTCTCTCAGGGGAGTTTAGATATCAATTTTTGTAACTGGAGAGTTGACAATAAATGAAAACATTGTTTAGATATATGAATAATATTCCAACCACCCTTCAGTTTTGTGGCAAAGGAACCTAGACAAGGCCACTGACCTCAGGCTCTTTCGTTTTTCCCAAATTCCATTTATTGACTCATTTCCTTGACTTGTAGAAAAAAAAAATTCATGACTAGAAAGGTCAGTTACTGGAAAGGAATCCAGATAATAAACAAATGGGAGCCTTCAAAATTTGTATGAGCCATTTAAATGCAAACCCCTCATTAAAAAGATAATGGGAAGAAAGTTTGCAAAGTTTGATAGCAGTTTTATTCATTTTGTATTTTTCAGTGCCTGTTAACCTGTACAATGAATATATTAAATGATGATATGAATAATATAGAAGTCTTTTTAGGGATCAAACTGGCTTTACTAAGTTTGATTTTATCCTGCTGATATTTATGTTACCACAATTCATAATTATATGAACTAGGGTAAACTTTGAATCTTGATTTACATGAAAGTGATTTATACTTATTAGCATAAATTTTTAAGTACCTGTTTATCTTTTTTTTTTTTTTGGTGGGGGGAGCCATACCAGGTATTGAACTCAGGGGTGCTTAACCACTGATCTTCATTCCCAGCTCTTTTTTGTATTTCATTCAGAAACAGTGTCTCACTGAGTTGCTTAGTGCCTTGTTAAGTTGCTGAGGCTGGCTTTGAACTTGAGATCCTCCTGACTCAGCCTCCCAAGCCACTGGGATTACAGGTGTGCAGGCATGTGCCACCGTGCCCAGTCACTTGTTTACTTTTTAAAAAAAATATTTTTAGTTGTAGATGGACATGATATCTTTATTTAATTTTCATGTGGTGTTGAGAATCGAACTCAGTGCCTCACACGTTCTAGGAAAGCACTCTACCACTGAGCGACACCCCTAGCCCCATGTATCCTCATGAAGGCTGGTGCAGTCTAATAACATTGTTTACCTTTTAAACTGGATATACTATGTTAAAATCTAGATGGTTAGCATTAATACTCTTCTTGGAACAAGTGTTGTCCTTCAATGGCTAGAATCATCTGCATGGATTCAAGGGGAGTTATTAGCAAAAATATCTGCTCATTTCTTCTGGTTATGGTTGAAAGGTACCATGTCACTCCTTATAGATGTCACTCAGCCAAACCATGTGAAAATCATAAGAGGCTACTCATGGTTACTGAACTGGACATTATTTAATTTTATTAAGACCCTTTTTATAACAAAAATTGGGAATAACCTTCAGCTCTGTACATTTATCCCCTTTAAATTCCGAGTTTGATTTTTACCTGCTTAGTTATATGACCAATGAAGAACATTTTGTATCTTCATGAAGGCTGGTGCAGTCTAATAACATGAAAGGCTTTCATCCCATGGAGCTTCAGTTCCCTCTCCTCTTATGTTAGTGATTGTTTTGCCTAACTGATGGGGACTTTTTTTTTTTAATTTCAAACAATGGGGAGAATAGTAAAATGAAACCTCATGTGCCTGACTGTCAGCTTCAAGAATTACCAAAACGTGATCACACATACCCCTACCTTCCCTCTGCTCACTCCTGTGGGAGTCATCTCTTTATTTTACTTGAAAGTGCTTCCATATCTATCTCTAGAACATCCAACTGAACATATCACTATAAATGATCAAGATTAATCATAATTCTTCAGTATCAAAAAATGCATCTAACATTCCCAGATCATTACATGGTTGTTTTGAAAAATAAAGTATATTTTGGATCATCAGGGAAACTAAAGAACCTTAAAAGTGTTATTGTCACTCAGTAATCAAATTTAAAATTCTGCAAAGCAGTAGTTTGTATCCTAGTTCTTAAATTATTTGTTGTAACATTAGTTCTTACAAATATTATAAAGGGAGGCGGGCAGTATGGCAAGAAGGGTGGAAACGTAGCCTTCTAGATTCAAAACCAATCTCCATTAATTGCTAGCCATGTGACTTTGGGCATATTACTTAAAATCTTTGGTCTTCATTTTTCTTTTTGATGACATGGGGCTAACTAAAACTACTTACAGGATTATTTTAAGTATTATGTTTAGTACCATATGTGCAACCAAATAATAGTTAAAATCTACTGAGTAAATATACAAAGTTGATGATCAACAAATTGTAACTAGTATGTGGCTGTTGTCATCATCATTATCATCATCATCATAATAATAGACAACACAGCTCCCGAGTCTTGCTTTATGTTGACATTGTGCTAAAGGACTGACTTTATATCATCATTCTGTCAGTTGACATTCACGATGCCCTCTAGTCTTCAACCTAATTTCACAGATGCTGAAATTTCAGATCATAAAGACCCACTTTTTAATAAATGTTAAAGCTTAATTCGCAATCAAGCCTGGGTGACCTTGATCCTAAGCTTTTGATAACCAATTCATGGCCTTTGGTGTGCTGTAATGGTTATAATTTATCTGGATTTAGAATCTTCTAATTAGGTCTTACTACATGCTTGTAGATACATTTAATTTCCATCTGATATTTAGGTGTTGATTTCTATGTCTTTCCAGGAAATACTGCAGAAATACAGTGACCTTTATGACCTATCCCGATCAGAAAAAGGGAAACTTCATGACCAAGCTGTGACTATGTGTTTGGATGGTCAGCCTCTAAGAATGATTCAGCAGCTGCTTGGGGTGGCGGTTGGTCCTCTAGACATCTCACCCAAGGATGTAGTACAATGTGCAATAAGGAAAATAATTTCTGTCTTGGGGTAAGCTTTAAAGAGAAAATACTAAAGAAAAACTAAGGTACTATTTTACCAATAATGAGTGTTCACCTCATGGTTGTTATGAAGCTAAACTGTCTTCGTGTATATTGAAGCTTTAAATTTTCAAGTATTTTTCCAAAGTGAGAATTTGGTTTTAGAGTGCTCAAAGTCTTATTTCTTAAAAATCTTGAATAGAGAACTATGAATTGTTGTATCATTTGTATGATGTGTAACTAACTTCTAGTGGACCTTCTTTCCCTCCTCAGATTATTTTTTGTTTGTTTATTTAGAGATGGGGGTCTCATGTTGCCAGGTAGCTGGATTGCAGGCATGCACCACCATACCCAACCTTTAAGTTATTTTTGAAGTAGGAGAAAGTCCAAAATGGCATCTGAGCATGTAGCTAAGAGCCAGACTGCCCTGTGGCTTCAGCAAGTATTTTCAGATTTTGCATTTTTTTTTTTTTTAAAGAGAGAGAAAATCTTTTTTTGTTTGTAGATGGACACAACACAATGCCTCTATTTTTATGTGGTGCTGAGAGCGCTCTACCGCTGAGCCACAATCACAGCCCCAGATTTTGCCTTTTCTGAAACTCCTTCTTTGTAGCAATGGGAAAATAGTTTCCAGAAGGTTTTTTTGAACTACATCAAGCAGCTGGTGTATAGCTCAGAGGTAGAGCACTTGCCTACCATTCATGAAGTCCCCACTACTGGAAAAAAAAAAAAAAAAAAAAAAACAAAAAACTTGAACATGTAAAGCAAAGTTAATCATACCCTGAAGAAACTAGATATCTGTTAAAGACATTATTTACCTACAGTTAATGGCATAAACTTGACAATTGAGAAATTCTTGCTTCATGTCAATATGCTGGTGCCTTGGTAGGCTTGTATCCAAGAGAATTAAAAAAGAGGGAAAAGTGAAGCTAAGAAAATAATGAGGCATCAAGTGCTTTCTGTGAATAATGCAATTAGGCTAAAAGATTTAGTTTTGTTTAATTTATTCTCTTTTTGAGCATTCTTTGTAATTCTGTATTGCTCTTGAGGAACTTTTTGATTAAATGCATGTCGGTTTTCTGCAGCTGAACTGAAATCAAATGAGCCTTTATCAGTTTAATTACCCCAGCCTCAGACAGTTTTCACCTCAGTGCTCTAAAGTATCTGGGAATTTCATACATAGGGGCAGACAAGTTTTTTGTTTTGTTTTGTTTTTTAGAAATAACCAGTTAATGAAGCTTTGTACTGTTTGTGTTTTTTTTTGTTTTTGTTTTTGTCATTGTTTTTTTTTTGTCATGAGTTTTTTTGTCATTGGTTATAAGAATCACTCTCTCAAAAAAATGTTTATACAACTCAAGTTTGTTTGCTACTTTTGTACCTTTTGGGTTATAGTTACCCTTTTATTATTTTTTTAAATCAAGCCTTAAATGAAACTTACAAAAATAAACATTTTGAGAAATCAGTGTTTTGATGAATATAGTTTTTTCTTTAAAGTTGCACATTTTCATTAGTAATTAAAATTATGATATCTAGTAACTTTACTGTTGTAAACACTTTACATAAATTATACTTCCTTTTCTGTCCCTGTACCCAGTTTTACCATTCAAGGTTTGGTTCTGATCTGATCAATATATACTTGACTCACAGAGGACTTTCAATGAATGTGAATTAAGTCTTTCAGAAGTGGAGGAAGGAGAGCTTGAGTTCAGCTGCCTCTTTTTCAAAGGAAAAGAAACTGCTGTTGATAACTTCCATAATATTTACCTTTCAGAAAGTAAAATTTGGTAGGCGCACAGTGACAAAAGCAGGAAAGTAACAGAATCCAGCAGTTGATTTAAGTCATAAACTTCACTTGTCCCAGAAACTCAGGCTAAACTTCCTTTTCCTCTGTTGCATTTTCAGAACTCTGGAGTTCCACACAGGCATATCTGGAGAATGGGCAGTGAGGATCATTAAACAGCAGAATATGTGTAAAACACTTAGTGATGCCCAGTACCTAATAAACAACAAGTGCATATTGGTTGTTGATTTTTTTTTAAGAATGTTCAACTGGAATACTTAGAATTATTATTACATATTTAACACTTTAAATGGCTTGCATATTTCATGTTGAGTGTTTTCTCAGTGACAGAATGCAAATAGATTATGTTCTCTTGACAGTAAAACATGCTCCTTAAGAGTAGGAAATGTCCCATTTCCATACATTTAGCACCTGATATTGGATTTAGTACACATGCAGCACAAATGGCAGTGGGTGGACAGTGCACTGTGCAGGACTCTTGCTGGGTTCATCTGAGTATGTAAATACCATATGTATTTCTGAGGCTTGAGTGACTCTCTTTTGACTCTGTTCTCTATTTTAACAGTGGTACCAGTGCTGACCTTGGTGGGCCAAGAGATCCCCTCCAGGTCCTGGAAGGTGTTGTTGCAGCAGTCCACACCAGTGTAGACAAGGGGTAAGACTTGGATAGTTTGAGTATCTCTGCTGAATGGCTTTCCTGAGTCTGAGAATTACTTTTAGTATCCATATTTCTAAAGCTTCTAAGACTAAGCAACAACTCTAGGTGTTTTAAAAGGAACAGAGCTGCTTCTGCAATACTAAGGAGGACTCTTCATCTGGAGAGCCAGGATCCTATCTCTGCTGGCCACATCTGTGCTTGTAGGACCTGCTTACCCTGGAGAGAAGTGTCTCTTCTTGCCTCCGTCACATGGAGGCCTGGAGAGGAAACTGCTCTGAGCTTCTTAAGAGAAGGATGCTCATCCACAACAGGTTAACTCTATTGGTGAAGTATAGAAGTTTGAGAGAGAGTGTGTGCAAGTGTGTGAGTGTGTGTGTGTGTGTGTGTGTGTGTGTTTAGAAAAAATCTTTATACAACTCAAGTCTGCTTTGTTTGGAGACTCAGTTTACAGCTTTAGAATTTAGAAAAGTGTTCATCTCTAATGCCATTTTTAGAAAGCGTTTTCAGTCAACTACAATAGTGTTGATAGGAATAATAGCAACTACCAATGAATCGCTATCGACTTCCTCAGAATTTACAACAGTTTGTCATATGGCTAATGTCCTATGTGTCAACCCCATAAGGCCTCTCCCGTTTTTTTTTTTTTTTTTTTAATAATGAAGTTTCTTTACTGTAAAGAGAAAAATTATTCTGTGTGTGTTGTTATGCTCTGTTTTAAGTCACGAGGAATTTCATATGTGGATAAGAACTAACCTCTAACCCCAAGGAACTTGCAGGGGAGATGAGCTTTCTCAGCTGTAAGAACCATGTGGTAGAATGGTAGGTGATATACAGAAAGCAGGGTCAAGGGAGAGGCTTCTTCCACCTGGGCAAGTTAGGACAGATACACAATGGGTGACCATGGAACTGTTTTCTGAAAAAAAAAAAGTTTGTTAGAAAGGGATGGGCTGTAGATGATGGCATTCCAGGCTGAGGAAGCTACCTGCAGGACAGCAGGTGCAGCAGGTAGCAGAGCAGGCTGAGATATTGCCCAGGACACACTCACCTAGCATCTAGATGCTGCCATCCTAGTGCCAGCTCACAGTGCCCCTGCGAGTACTATCAGTAGCACAACTTCTCTCAGGTAAGGCTGACCCTAGATCCTGGCCTCCTGAGAAGAGAGATCCAAGAGGTGCTGCAGTGGGCCCTTTCCAGTGAGTCCCACTGGGGACAGCCAAGAAGATTAAAAGATAGTGTTTTGCATCCGGAATTTCCAGACCAGAGAATGCCATTGGGTCTTTTGAATACAGACTCCCTATTAAGTTCTAAAGAGGAAGACATTATGGAATGGAGAACAAGAGAGCAGAACAAGATCTTACTTTTTATTCCAGAAACAGAAGAGCAAAGTCGTCTTTAAAAAAACAAACTTCAGTGATTTTTTTTTTTTTTTTTTTTTTGCCTTTGGAAAGGAAAAAGAAGATAAAGTTGTGACTTTTATTCCTGGCAAGTATGTTTTGATTCTACAGTGCTAAACCTGATTCTATTTGATTTTATTTCCCTTCCCACCAATATTCCTGGCAGAATCAAATAGAGAAGTTGGTCTCTGTGTTCCAGGTAGTTCCAGGCAGGATCTTTGGGTGACATGGGGACTCCAGTCTCTTTAACCCAGCACTTTCATATCACTGATTATTTTCTGATCCCTGCAGCCTAGTCTCTAGGAGGATGTGCCAGGCTGGTGTGCCCCTTTCCCTGCCTCTAAACATGCCAGCTCTCCTTCAGTCCCGGCCTTGACATCTACTACCTTCCTCAATCTGTTTCAGTAGTAAAGAAGTTGCACATATTCAGCCATCACACAAGACAGGTTATGCACACACCATCCTGCAATATTCCTGGCAGGAAGCTGTGGAGGAGAGTAAGAATTAGAGTGAGAATGTGTGTGTGTGTAGGACTACTACCGAGTTTTTGGTTTTGTGACTAAATTTTAGAGAGTTGATGCCATCTGTCAGCATTGGTCCTTGACTTTTATATTGGTTTATATGTCATTTGCTTTGTAGCTGCAGCTTCTACCTCACTCAGAAAACACTTTCTCCCTTTTATTTGTGCTACTTTTTAAATTACATAATATCACTCAGACTAGCCACCAGTGGAGTGTACAAATGACTACGTGTACCATTTGTCTTTCCCTTCCAGTTAACAGGGTTCACACCACTACACAATGAAGGTGAAGTATTCCAGGAGTTTGGAATGCCCTCCCCCTACTTTCTATAATATCTGTAGTTAAAGATGTGATAAGGTAATTAATTATTCAGAGCCTTATGCATATTGAAGTTACTTTATGAATTTGCATACTTCCCCCATTATTTTGGTATGCTTATAACATCCATGTTCTGAGAATATAATCTAAATTTGTAGTTTGAGAATTAGTTTATTGGTTTGCTTAAGAAAAATAAAGCTTATTCAAATTCAATAGCTTAACATAATCATATTCTAAAATAATATCTCTTAAACTTAATTAACTACCACTGTCCTAAATTTTAAAAAACAAAAAATCCTTAATGAACACTTATATCTCTATACCAACACTTTAGAAAGGTGCTATTCAGTAATTCAATCTTCAGAACAATCCTACCACACAGAAAGTATTACCTCCATTTTACAGACTAAGAAGAAATGGAGCTCAAGCTGGATGTGATGGTGCATGCCTGGAATCCCAGCTACTTGGGAAGCTAGGGCATGAGGATTGCAAGTTTGATGCCAGCCTCTGCAACTTAGTGAGAACCTGTTTGAAAAGAGAAAGGGCTAGGGGTGCAGCTCAGTGGTAGAATGCTCACCTAGCATGCCTGGTACTTGAACTGAATTCAATCCCTCCTCGTACCACTGGAAAAGAAAAGGAAAAACAAAAATGTGAATCTTAGGGAGGTTTCTGTGATCACACAGTAAGGACAGTCTATGACTCTCACCTTGACATTTCTCCCAGACATGAAAGAGCCAGCAGTGGAGAATAAGGGGCTGCTTCTCGCACCTCACTCTGCACACAGCTTGCCTGCAGTGTCTTATTAACATAGATTTGGATTGAGAAGTCTATAGGGGGCCTTAAACTTTCCCAAGTGACACCTAGTTCATGAACTGAACTTTCCGTAGAAGATCTTAGGGTAGTACTTCCCTCACCTGTCTCATCCCTTTGCCCTGCTTCTCTTTACTTTCACTTTATTTTTTTTTCCTACTTCCTGCCTTCAAACCTTTAAAGTTTTTTTTTTTTAATCTAAGTGACCTACAAGTATGAACTGCATATTAGTGATTCTCAAAGGAAGTATGGGGTTAAATCTACTCAGATGATAAGATAATTAATAAAGGAATCCATCTGTGCAATATTCCAAGAAAAGAGATTTTCTTCAGAACTTTTTAATATTTTTGGTGCTTTTGTTTGCTAACATTACTACTTAACTACAAAAACTACTATCTTAAAGCCTCATGTATTTTGAACAGGGTCAGATAATTCAGACTTGATTGAACTCTTTGCTATTACCTAGGAATTTCACATTATTTTTAAAATACAGAAAAGAAAAAGGGGAGAGCCCATTTGAACAAATTGAGAATCATGTTCTTCAAGTACCCACAGTGTACATTGTGAGGTACGGAGCCCTCCTGAAAGCCATGGCCACTGACCTGGATGGTGGAACTACTGCACCACTGCAGTTACTGGATCCCTTTAGGCCCTGTTGATGGCTCCCAGCAGCTGTGGCTACCTGTCACAGCAAGATGTAGCATGCTGCTTCTTAGCAAGTGAAGCCAAGGAAGATAGTTTGGATTGGTGTATATTGGAAAGTAGACACAAAGATATTAGTATTTACCAAGAGTTAGGATTTAAGATTCTAATTGTGTGCATACCACAGTGGTTATTATTTTTGGAGCCTACCTGACTCTTTAATCTGTGGATATGTTACAGGAAAGAATGTTTGAAACTTTTTGCGTTAACTTTTTTTTATTTTAAGTATTCCTTACATGATAGTATATTTTGAAATATTATACATACATTGAGTAAGTATAGCTTCTTCCAGTTAGGATCACATTGTTGCGGTTATACATGATGTGGAATTACATTGGTCGTGTATTTATGAGGATAGGAAAGACGAGTCCAATTCATTCTAGGAATTTTTCTTTTAATTCAACTTAATTGGGACTTTTTAAAGTCACACTTCTTATATAACCACAATACTATTAATGTACATTTGTGTATTTGCAGATCCCTCTTATCCCTTGCTGGTTGCCCTTGATTTTTTCATGGTTGTTGATAAATAATAGCCATTCGCCTGGGAAGTGTCATCCCCACTCAACTCCATGCATAGAGAGGAAAGTATGCACAGTGTGTGGATCCATCCATTAACAGAGGCAAGGGGCCTAGAATATGAACATTTGACTCCCTCACTCTTAGCTCATGTTTACTTGCATCCGCCTCTCTCCCCGCCCTCCCTCTCTCGCTGTCATGCAGATCAGAGCTTGCAGACTTGTTTGCTGAGAGGCCAGGCATTATGGAAATGGAGTAAGATGAATCAGGCTTTGGACAATGGAGACTAGGGTGGAACTAGAAAGCTTTCAGAGGCATCCTCCAAGAGAAACCTTGCCTTGGTCCGAGCCTTTTGTTGCCACATGTTCATATTATCCAGTTTTTAAAGAACTGGAGAATTCTGTGTGTGTGTGTGAGAGAGAGAGAGAGAAGTTCTTAATTTTGAAACTTTGGTATATACTGGCAAGTCAATCCCCAAATTTGTTTGCCAGTTTACCTTCAGTACAAAATGCTGGACAAAGTGGCCTTGTTTCTTGTCAGTTGTTCAAATTCTATGACATTTTTATTTTACAAGAAATCTCAAAGGTCTGTTTTCATGTTTGAATGCAGTCTTTCCTTTCTTCATTCTGCTTCATGATTTATAAAGTTATTCATATGCTTTTTGCCTCTTTTAATATACCTTTTAAGTTTTGGTTGTCTTTCTATGTATATGCCATGCATATACCAATATTTACCAATAATTGGTTTATTTGTATTCATTAAATCTATATTTTTCTTTATTTCGACAATTGCCTTTGATTGAATTCCCTTCTCTGTGTGTACTTTGTGAGTGTTCTCCTGTGGCCAGTCATAACAGGAAGGCCATGTGAGGACTCCACCCACCTGAGTTGTCACATTCTCTAAGTAATCATTTAGTTAACATTTGTGTTGTCACTGTTGCTGCTGCACTTCTTTTCTGCTCATAGTTACTTACTATGTATTCCAGGTGACTTGTTATCTTTTGGGCCAAATTTGTGATTTTGTATTTCCCCTATAAATTATTTGTTTAATGGTATATTCATTTACCCTGCACATTAAAATGCCCACCCCTGTTCTTAATATAGGGGAAAAGAAACAATTTCTCATCTGTTTATAGTGAAACTCTGGAGGTTTTCCCTTTACCTATTGATAATTTTATAGTAAAGTGGTATGTTTCAAAATATTCCTAAACTCATTAAATCTTCTATTTGCTTTCATAAAAGCCTATGGAATGGATTCACTTTCCTTGTTCTTATTCTTTTTTTTTTTTTCATGATGAAAGTCATTACTTTTTACCAACCTATTTACCTTGAAAAATTTCAAACTCACAGAAAAGTTGCAAGGAGAAAAATATCTATATACTCTTCTCCTAATTTACCAATTATTAACATTTCATCACAATTCTGTGTTTCTCTGTGTGCTGATCCATGAGAATCACTAAAACTTTTAAAAACTCAAATTGAAATCAAAGCATATACTATTTTTCAGCTATAATTTTTAGGAGTTATTTTTTTGTTCAGGCTCTTGACAGTGTTTTCTAAAGAGCTGTTTTAGGAATGAGTTCTCATAATTTTGTTTTTGAAAAATCAGAATATGTGCCTCCAAAGTGTCAAATATTATTAACTACACTGTAAACGCTAATGTAACAAGAGTCTAACTCTATTTAATAACTTGGAAAATACTATAGCAATAATCTTTATCTCATCAGTATCTGAATGATTTTAATCTCCTGCCACATTGTTCTGGAATATGGCCCAGTTTGGGTTCAACAGCATTGTGTAGTAATTGATAAGGCAGTCAGATAGTCCAAGTTCAAATATTGGCTTCACTACTTACTGTGTGACCTTGGAAAAGGTATTAAACCTCTGATTGTTCCCTCATCCACAAATTAGAGCTGATACAGTACACAGGAGAAAGACAGTTATGAGGAAGAGCTATAAGTCACAGCGAACCTCAAGCCTTCAGAAATTATTACTGTTTTTATTCTTGTTCACTATATTCAGGTTTTGGGGTATTGTTATAGCTTCCATTTGGTCTTCATGACTCCCACTTCCTCCCATTCTTGTTTATCCTCTCTCCCACCTTCTTTGCACTTGGGCAGAAGGTCAAAACATTAGCTTCATACTATGTAGATCTAGCTTGAATTCATGGCCAAAAATGGGCTTTAAACTCTTTTCTCCTTGAATTACACTTGGACCTCCACCAAAAAGGGTGAGTCTACCTCATTCTGCATACTTCTCTAATTTTTAACACCACTTTGATGTTTCACTGCTCAGAAATACTCTTTCATTCCCTTTCCATACCAAGGAAGACCAGAGAACCTCAATAATAATGGCTGCCAGTAATTGAAGCCCTTAGTTATATGCCAAACCTTGTATTACGTGCTTTATATTTGTATTTACTATTTGATGTTTCAGTTTAATTCTAAACAGCCCCATGAGAAAGGAATTGTTATCCATCTCTTTTGACAAGTAAGGAAGTTGAGGCTCATAATTGACTTTTTAGCCAAAGTAATCCTAACAGGAAATAGTAGACCTGGGAGCTAAATCTGGGCCCCACAGCTCCTGAGCCTGCACTTCCAGAGAGTGCAGCTGAGCTGCTTCTTCAGCCACTTGGCTACCTAGGTGAGAAACATCTATCACAATGCTCTCTAATTTACCACCTACTCATGTGAGCTTTAATCTCCTCCTGAACTATTTTCCTACCTTTTCATTTAAGTACACCCTGCTTATCCCTTATGATCCTGTTCAGTTGCCACGCCACCTTCTCCAAAACAATTGTTCAAATTTGTTATATTAGTGATTTGGATAATAGTTACTTCTAAAGTCTTTCTGTTCCATTGTATCATTAGTTCTTACAAGGCAGAGACCATGTAATTTTTTTATATCTGTGTCATCAAGCACAAACTAGTACTTTGATGCTGATAATTATTACGATGGTGATTCTGACAATGATGGTTTGCTATTAAGTGCTTCCTCTGTGCCGCATGTTGTACTAGATGCTTGGTATATATTATCTTGATTTCCTAGGGATCCTTGTGTGCTTAACTATAAGATGGAAATGATAACTTTCATGATTCTTTGTCTAGAGTTGTTCAGAAAGGATGGGTTACAGTTAGGTCCATCAGATTTTTTTAAAAAGTGGTCTTTTCATTGTACCATTCTGTTTGGTTACCTTATAAATAGCAGGTATCCAGGAATTATTGGTTCATTCTACATTTTTCACATACCAGTTTTTCCTGTTTCTGATATTGTAAAGGTTATTCATTGGTAAAACTAAGAAATGAATTCATAAATTTAGAACTATTTAAGTCATTTGTCTGCAATGTTTTGTAATTTCTTTTAATCCTAATACAAATGATGAATTCTGTTTTTTTAATTTAAATTGCCATAAAGTAGCATTTGGCAACTATATTATGGAGAAACTACTAAGAGGAATACTCAGTGACATTATAGTATTTTATTCTCAGAAGTTTTTAAAAGCCTTCTAGTCTTGATAGGGTTGAAGATGGGTTAGTCTGCGACTCAGTTTAGGTGATTTATCGGTGAGATCTTCGTATAGATCTAGTTACAACAAAAACTGTATAATATATTATTGTAACATGGATCCCCAGGGTCTTGTGAGAGGGAGTCTTCTATATGGATAACCTCTTAACAGTCATTGATAGTAATTCATTGACATCATCGTCAAATAAGTTGTTTTCCTGAGAAGGGTCCATTTGGGATACAAAAGAAGCAATTCTGCTGAATAGAAAGTTGTACAATATGTCCCCTTCTCTAAATTCTTTTAGACTCTACAGTCCTATAAGAGCCAAGTGTTCATATTTTATTTTTAGGGTAGTGTAAAGATTGATGTGCTAACCACATGCTGAAATTCTAATCTCAATGAAAAGTGGTACAAAGAGCATGGGCTTTGAGGTCACACTGCAGTATCTCCTACAGATGTTTGTGGGCTGATTATATCATTTCCCTGAAGCCTGTTTTCTCATCTTTAAAATATAATTTATGATTCCTGCTTTGCATAGTTATTGCCAACTAGTAATAGAATATGTAAAATTGCTAGAATGGCACCTAGAACCATAGGTATGATTAATAGAAGTAAGCTTTCCTATACTTTAAATTCTAAATAAGAAATAAACTAGCTAAGGACTTATTGGTTAATGGCTATTTTTTAGTTAATACAACTCATTTTAAAATGACATTAATTTTACATAGCTTTTAAATGACTAATATGGTTTGCTGTAAGCCATTTAAAAACCTATATTTTTCCTCTCAAGAAAAAAAAAAAGTAACAAAGAAGTCTTGAGGCCAGTGACCACATTCGATTACTGGAAGGGAAGAAAGCAGAACGACCTAAGAGGTTCTTTTCACCCCCCATTTGTGCCCTGCAGGGAGGAGCTAGTGTCACCTGAGGACCTGCTAGAGTGGTTGCGGCCTTTCTGTGCTGATGATACCCAGCCTGTGCGGCCCCGCGTCCATGTGCTGCAGATCCTGGGGCAGTCATTCCACCTGACGGAGGAGGATGGCAAGCTCCTTGTGCTCTTCAGGACAGAGGCCATTCTCAAAGCTGCATGGCCTCAGAGACAGGTAAAGGAGCATCTGACTGCTTTCCTTGTTGACAGTTACCAGAGGTCAATCTTGGTTACCTTAAGCTTCTCTCAAGGGAATAATCAGCTTGCTAATGATTGGTAAGCATTCCAACAGCTTAGTAATTGAGTATGTGCAATAAAGTGTATTTTTATTTTTATATAGATTTGAACGTGCAATACATTCTTACCATTTTTTTCTTCGGAAGAGATAAGACGATTCTTTTATGGGGGTAGGGGGATGGGTACCAGGGAGTGAACTCAGGGGCACTCAACCACTTAGCCACATCCCAGCCCTATTTTGTATTTTATTTAGAGACAGTCTTATGGAGTTGCTCAGCTCCTTGTTGTTACTGAGGCTGGCTTTGAACTCGCGATCCTCCTACCTCAGACTCCGAGCCACTGGGATTACAGGCGGGCACCACTGCACCTGGCAGGACTATTCTTACTATTGACTAATTGACACTGTACCAGAAGAAATGCAGAGCTATAAGGAAATATAGGATGTAATTGAGCTAATTCGTTTCTTTTATGTTCTACCCTCTCTTTTGTAATGGAACGCACACAGATGGTCAGGGAAAGTTCCAGAGTGAAAGACTCACAACCCTGAAGCATGATATGGATAAAGTAGGAAAACCTTCCCTGACCATCACATATTAATTAAACCTTGAATTCGCATAGTTGAGCTTTAATTTTTTATAGCTATTTTAAATAAGTTTTATCTCTGACTACCATGAAAATTCTGAAAACTCAGAGGATGTACTTAGATTTTTGAATCCCTGAAAGTATTCTGTGCACGTACATCACAGAGCGTAATGTCTTCTTCTTTGAGTAAATGGTAATGCTAATTCCTAAGTCAAAGAAGTATGGTGACTGAAGAAGTTTGAATTCTAAATTGATGCATCCTAAGGACATAAGATCCAGAAGTCAGCAACTCCATCACGTATTTTAGCATGCAGATTAGACTACCAGGTCAGTGAAAGTTAGAAATCAAGACTTCCCAGGTAACCTCATCTGCAAAAGAGGTCTCTGGAAGTCTGGCTCCAACTCAATTTACTTCCTAATTCTAAAGCATAGTTTATATTTATGTCCTTATTATTACATCTGAAGAACAATGACTTCCTTTCCTGGGTTGTTTGTTTCGGTACTGGTGATTGAATTCAGGTTCTTATATATGCTAAGCATATGCTGTACCACTAAACTGTTCCACTGGCCTAAATTGTTTTTAATGAATCAAATATTAGGAACATCTTTGGATTCATATCCAAATATCTTAATTATTATCAACTTTTGTGAAATAACTAGGTAAATAATATTTACTTCTTAGAGAAATTGAGATTTAAAAAAGAGGACTTTATCAGATTCTCTAGTCTTCCCAAATTGCTGAAATGGATTAAAATGAAAAAGTCGCAAATATCTGAATAATGCTCTCTGAAGCACTATGACCTTCCCTACATATCTGGGCTCTTCACCTTGCCTATAGTTACCTCAGAAGACCACTTGCAGCCTCTTGAGCAACGCTGGAGCACAAATGCTGGAGGCTGTAGAATATATTCCAAGTACAGGGCATGGTAGGATTAGCAGTGTGTTGGTTCTCAGCAAAACACTGCTATGGGTACACATAACATCCCTGAGGCAAACCTTAAATCAGACCATATTATTATTTTTTTTTTTTATTGATTATTTATCGCATTACATAGTTCATGATATATCATCTTTCATACATTAGACTCAAATTGTGCTTTGAACTCCCATTTTCACCCCAAGTACAGATTGCAGAATCACATCTGTTACATATTCGCATTTTTACATAATGCCATATTAGTGACTGTTGTATTCTGCTACCTTTCCTATCCCCTACTATCCCCCCTCCCCTCCCCTCCCCTCCCATCTTCCCTCTCTACCTTATTTTTGCCACACAGAACTTCCTGTTCTGACCCTTATCCTGAAGCAAAGCAACTTTAGTGCAATTATGTCCTTTCCTGTGATCAGCCTCCATTTTTCAAGTTCTCAACCTTGTCAGTTTCATCTTCTATGATTTCTGGAGTCTGTAAAGATGATTAATCTGGTTTTTCTACTTGTAGCTTCACTTCATTTAATGTCATCTATATGCTAAAAATATTACAGAGCAGAGTAGAAGTTGGGAAAGGGGAAACATCCATCCTACCCTTCATGTTGAAATGTTAGAACATAATACTTTCATATTTGAACCCAGACTCTTTATAGCATTGCCAATATTCCTTCTTTATTCTTTTCTCAAGTTCCACTTACTCAAACAAGTTAGAACTTTTATATGATTTCAATGATTTTTAAGTTTTCAATGATTTATAAATTTTTCTGAGATTTTAATTCCTTTATTGCTTAACTTTTTCCTCAAATAGGACTTAAGGCAGCCAATCCTCTGTTAACAAAGTCCTTTTTCACACACTTTCCTAAATTGAGTTGACATTTTTGCTATAAATATAAACTATTTCCCTCACTTGTGAAGCCCATAAGTAACTCTGCATTTCACAAATCTATCCTCTTTACAGAAGCAAACTTTTAGGCCTTCTGAAAAATCTCTCTTGTAGAAGTCTTAGAATGACTAGTAAAAGTCCTCTCATGTTTCCCTCATCCTCTTTTCTTCTTGCTTCACTACTTTCCTCTTAAGTAAGAGTAATTTCCTGCTCTTGGCAGCTAATGGTCTTGATTTCAAAATTATCTAGGAACCAGAATGAGAAGGCTCATTCTAGTTTCATTATGCTATTCATCCAGACTCTTCTCAAAAAAAAAAAAAAAAAAAAAAAAAATTCACTGAGTGTCTCTTCCTCCTCCTTTAGAAAGTAAGTATAATTAAATATCCTATGTCTGCAGGGCACTGATGAGTCAAATCTACTTTGGAGGACAAGTGGATTTGACATGGGTGTTTTTTCCTATAATTGATAGAACTTCTTGTTTCTTAGAAAATGAATGCAGAAAAATTGTAGTTTCAGAATAGAAACACCAATACTTCTGGAATACTGCAGAACACTGTGTGATAGTTCAAATCATGCTTCAATTACTGTTTTCAACAAATTATGCTACCTTTCATTGAAGCTGTGGAAGGATCAGGTGGTAATAGAGGGATATGTGTTCACCTCCCCCTCCCTCTGCCACTAGTCGTATTATCCTGGGACTATTCTTGCACTATGTGCCTTTGCTATTTAGGGTGTGAAATGGAACCTTGAACTAGAGGACAGAGAAGTTGGTCTGCTCACTTCATCAGTCATTTTTCCCACACACGTCAACTGTGCTCTTCATCTCTGTATCCCCAATACTAGAGGATCCCAAAATGTCAACTGTATGAACTCCCATTTTCTCCACTTTTCCCCTATCACCTTCTTCATTCTTGAACATGCTTTCAGTTATTTTAAGGATGGACCTTGGTTCTAACAGACTAAAGATAAGAATAGATAATGATATTGCAAGTTCAATGACCAAAAAAAAGAAGAAGAAGAAATGTGGACTGCTACCTCCACTGTGGCTGGTAATCCTCTTAAGCAGACTTTGCATACATCAAAAAGAGACTTAATATTTAATTATCTTCAAGGTGCCCAAAGTAGTGGCCCCACAAATCACCATGTTGCTGGGAAACCAGCCAACTCCTGCAAAATTAAACAGTCTGTGGCTCCTGCTCTCACTGCTTCTCAGAGAGATGGCAGTTTCTATTTTTCTAATGATTAGTGAACAGAATTAAAAATTCATAGGTCCTCATTTTTTAATAGTTGGGGAGGCTTTAGTTTCTTTTCCAGAAACGTACCCCAGTGTGGGGGTAGAGGAGGAAGAAGAGGATGTGCTGGGAATGGGGAGGGAATGGATGTATTGTGTTAATCCCTTGGTACAGTTTATCTGAGTTTTTCAGCTTTTGTAATTTTCTGGTTAACTGGTGCATGAAAAATATGGGTCAAAATACTGATGTTGCTTAAAAACTTACATACTTCACCTCAAACTCCCCCCCCCCATTTTTATGTAGAAGAGAACATGTGGTTTTGAGTTTTGCCTTTTAAGATTGAGTATGTCTGAACTTGTGGTTGTAAGTGATCACCAGAATTCATTTCAGACAACGTCTAGCCTCATTACAAAGTCAAGTTTTTGTCTGCCTCAAACATACAAGGATATAATAACCCTTCTGAACAGAGACTAGTTTGGCATTCTTTGCCAGAACATTAACAAAATAAGCACTTCTCTCAGTTGAGGCTCAAAGAACATAGCAGAAGTTCAGTATGCAAAGCTCTATTTAGTACCCTAAAAGTAATTCACTGTTGCCTTAAATATCTTCATAGCTAAGAATCACAGACATGATTTACTTAACCAAATATAAAATAATATGATATGAATGAGTGTACACATGTATACTTTGTCTCTAATAGCTATGAACTCATGCAGCCCTGTAACTAGAAGAGAGTTCCAAAAGTTTCCCAGCTAGGTAATCATATTTTATAGAAAAGGATATGACTGTACAAAAAGCAGAAGTCACTTCCTTAGATTTTAGTTTAAATGTCACCTTTTCTACAATGACTACACAGCCTAAATTAACCACACCAGTCACAATCTATTTCATTGCCCTTAATTCTGTATAAATCACCATGTCTGCTGACTTCTTCCTATCTATCCTTCTATTTGTTATATGATGTCTTTCTTCTTCCACTAGAATATAAATTCTGTGAGAACAGGGATCTTAAAGATATTCAATAAATATTTGTTGAATAAATTAATATTAAATCTTTAAAAACTTGTCCAAGGACTCCTTTAAATGGCAAGACCAGGACTCGTCACTTTCAGTGCATTTCATCATTACTGTTAGACCATGCTTTATCCCCCTTGTATGAGATAATGGAAAACCATTTTTACAGAGTAACCTGATACATCTGCATATATTCTGTCTCAGTTTGCCTTACTTTGCTGATGGTGATTTCTGACCAGCCAGTTTCTTCTCATGTCGCATGCAAGCAAGGCACAAGCATGTTAGGATTCAAGCAGAGGTCATGTCCCTTTCTTTGCAAGACAATTGAAGTTGAGAAAGCGTTCATATTCGTTGGTCTTATAAATATTTGGCAATATCAGGAGTCATTCTTTATGGACAAAATTCTTTGAAGATTTGCCCTCTAGCGACTGGTATCATTGCGGGCAGAAGAGGGGACTACAGAATGTGTTCTGTGTGCACATTTATTTTAGAAACTGTCCTGCAGAATAGTTACCATCTTTGTTTGAGAAGAGGTCACGTGATTGATTTAAGTTGACACACCTTGTGAGTGGGAGACTGGAGCCCTAGCTCAGTTTCTGTCCAATCCCAAAGCCTGTGTTCTTGGTCCTGTGCTACGCTTCTTCCCATTTGCCAGGGAAATATATTCAGCACTAGAATCTGGGTTGCATTGGATTACATAGAGCTTCCTAAATGGACCTCATTGGTGTGGGCCTCCACACTACTAGAGAATGTCGATCTATTAACAAATAGTCAATACCCTAAAGTGTTTAGGTGTCTAGATAGTCTAGGTCTGCCTAATACAGGATCCAGAGGTGGGCACCAAGCCTTTCTGCCTGGATAGAGTGAGGAGAGACCAGTTAGGAAGAGCTGCATGAACCAAGTTCAGCACAGTTGGCATATGGTATAAAAGCAGGGGCCAGCCTGAGGTGAGAGCAGAAAGGAGCACACAGACTGCTGGGAGCCTCCAGTGTCATGCTCAGGTTTCATTGTGATGACACTAAGGTAACATGGAAGCATGGTGCTGGAGAGGACATAGCAGATTAGTGTTCTGGGAGACGCCAGCTGACCCCTGCATGAGCAGTAGACGGGAGGGATACCATTTGGAGGACTAAGGTTGTGGTGGTCAAGTTGCCTGAACTTGGTACTAGCTTTGAAGCTAAAAGAGGGCAGAAGGAGAGCTTGAATTATTAGCAGTGGACTTGGTCGCTGTTTAGATGTGGGGGGATGAGCATAAAGTTTGATGTCGCTCTGAATTTTGTCTGAATTCCTAGGGAGAAAGTGGTGCTACTCAGCTTGGTAGAAAATACAGGAAATACCAGTTTGGGGGAGAAACAAACTAAATGCAGGGAATTTAACTCTGCATAACATGTTCTGAAGGGGTGATGGGTAGAGAATTAGGAAGGCTCTTTTTGTCCCTTTCATATAAGCAGACTTTTTTTTTTTAGTATTTTTAGTTTTTGGCGGACACAACATCTTTGTTTGTATGTGGTGCTGAGGATCGAACCTAGGCCGCATGCATGCCAGGCGAGCGCGCTACCGCTTGAGTCACATCCTTAGGTCGGTGGAAGAGGCAATGTTGTCATGTAGCACTGTGACCAAGACTGCAGAGAGGCTGTCACTCTAAAAGAGGCAAGGTGGACACAATCACCCACTGCAAAGCCCACAGAGAGATCCCTGCCTCTGGGAGGAAGCAGGGGAGCCAGGGCCAGTGTCAAGCTCCAGTGACCACTTCCTAGGAAGGAGCTTGATTTAGCAAGTGTCACACTGGCCCTGGCATTATTTGTCATGTTTCCTTAGTTGCCTTTAATCTGGAACAATTCCTTGGTCTTGTTGATGTGATCTTTTTTGACCTTGACATTTTTAAAGTACTGGAAAGTTATTTTATAAAATGTCCCTCAATTTGATATGGCATGTATTCAAGTTTCACATTTTGGGTAAGAATACCACAGAAGTGAAACGGCCTTCTCAGTGTATTATATCAGCAGATATATGGTGTTGATTTGTTTCATTACTGATGACGTTAATTCTAACCACCTGACTGATGTGGTGTCAACCGTATTTCTTTATGAAATTATCATTTTCCCTTTTATAATTAATAAGTAACTTGAGAGAGCTTGAGATTATGTAAATATTCCAGTTTGCTTTGTACTTTCCTTTATTATACCATGAATTAATTATTGCCTGAGATAATTATTACTATAGGATTTGCCAAATGGTACGGTTTTCTTATATTTCCCCCTTCATATCTGTTTATTCAGTTACTTATTTATGTCAGTATGAGCGCAAGGATTCTCATTTTGTTCTGTGGTTCTCATCTGTTACTATCATTTATTCTTTGCTCAAATTATCCTGAATTTGACCATTGGCGATTCCTTTAAGTTTCTCCTTTTCACAAATGCCCATCATTTTTGGAGCACTTCTTTACTTCCTTCTCTTGTGCTTTCTGTGCTCAGTCCTGGGTTCATTCATTGATTTCTGAAAGCTTTGGGTCCTTTATTGAAGAATGGTATCTAAACGCAAGACTTGGTGCTAGATATGTTCAATGATAGTGTGCTGTTACAGTTTCTAGGTCCTCTGGGGGACCGAATAGAAAATAATAAATGTGTGCATCTGTACAAATATACCTGAATCTACATCTGGTCCTGTGTCTATCTGTATACACGTTAAAAATCAAGTTCATATCAAAACTTCCAATTCCATTTCAATGCCAGAGTTCATTCTAGCCTTTCCAACTTTGCTTATTTGTAATTCCTCTCACTGTCAGAGACTTTGGTTTCATTGTCCATAATTTATTTATATATTTGTTAATCCTGGAGATAAAGCAATTTTGAAATTCCCAGCCAACATTATTAGCTGGGATATACTGTTTTAATGAGTGTGCTCCCCCCACCTCTCTTCTCTCACCTACACACAGACATCGTTAGTGTGAATATTTTTTCACTTATAGTTAGGTTTGTTTTCATTTGCTTGGTTTTTCCCTAATTGATTCTTATAAATTTTAATTACTTTTTAAAATATGTGAAACATGAACCTGGAATGTAAGAGATCATTATCTAGGATTTAGTGTATTTTTACAATTTAGTGTATTTTACTTACAATATTTCAAAGATTGCACATTCTTGGTCTGTAATTATGCTGAACATGTGGGATTTTGTGTAATTTCATTTTTGTACTCTTTATGTTTTTGGAGAATGTATAGATATACATATAACTCCTTGGCCAACATTTTTTTCTGCTACCCAGAGGTCTCTTCAGGTAACTTCTAACTATAATGAAAATCAGAGTCCAAATAAAAAATTCTGAAAGCTATAATGAAAATGTTTTCATTTAAGTTAAGAAGGTGCTACCTATATTGTTGTTTTCATATTTTTTAGGGCCTTCTGTGGCCTGAACATTAGACTTTGTGTATCATGTTTAAACATTATAATTTTCTGACATAGATACTCTTATCACGCTATCCCATGGGAAATAGGCTAAGTGTGGCTAAGAAATTTCTTCAATATCTCAAAAGTAATGTGGCAGAATTAGGTATGATAATGAATTAACAATACTAGTAGTGACCATAGTGGCTCAGTGTTAACTCTGAGACACCTCTAAAGGTAGATTCCTGTTGGAAATCTGCATATATATATTGTACTACTGTATTATATTGTGTTATACATTATGATGCACTGTAATAACCCCAAAGTAATATGATAAGGTGGTATTGCCTTATTTTTTTACTGTGAAAGCATTGAAGCTCATAGAGATCTTTTTATGTTGTCAGAGTGTTCAGTGGTAGGACCAAACTTCAAATGCGAGTCTGAATGATGTGCTACAGTAAAAATGTTTCCAGCTCTGTGAATTTTTCTAGTAATACTTCAAAAACTATAACTAAAAAACAAAGCTTGGCCTTAAGAAATTAGCTTTAATAGCAGTTCTTTAAAGTAAATACAGATATATTTATAGGGGCTCATATGGCAGTATGTTTATTTGTAAGACAAAAATCTTTCCTTTTATTTTCACACACAATATTTTCTATCATATGTTTCACTTCAAAGTGCTTCATAAAACATATTTAGCTATATGAAAATATGTATTATGTGTTGAAGTTATAACAGCATTTATGGGGAGTGATTATAGCATATTTTATTGTTTAATTTCTATGTTTAGAGTTGTAATAAAATAAGTGGGGTGCTATAAAAACTGGCTCAGAATCACAACTGTTGGCTCCTGCAGGGTGTTCATAGGTATTTATGTGCACACAGAGATGGGGAAAAACCCCACGGGAATCTCAGTTGCAGTTTCTTATTGGGCTTTCCTGGGCACAGGGGCACATGAGCAGCATCCTGGGAAGTCTTTTTTTATAGCAGTGGTGAACCATTTATTCTCAAGTGGTTCCCAGATATCCTTGATTTCCTGCTGTGCCTTATGATTTGTAAAGCAGAGATGGACAGCTTTTGCTCACCCACCAGGACTAGAACCAAAGGAGGAAGAGTTCAGCCTCTTTATTTCTTATCAGGACATCCTTTGACCATGGCAGACAGTCTCACCTCAGCATGGGCTGGGAAGGCTATTAGAAATTTCAGGCTGTCTCAAGCAGTACACAGTTAAGTATTTATGAAACTCAATTCCTGTATCTACTAGTTATGTAAAAATGGGAAATCTCCCAGAAAAAAATATTCACTTTTAATGTTTAAAACTTCAATGACATTTTTACAATTTTATATTTTCTTTTAAATACATCCACAAATAACTCAGAAATGAAAAATCCATAATTTATGTTCTATTGACGTTTTTCTTTGTAATAGTAGTACATATTATCATTAATGGTAATAACTAATAGTATTTATTGAGTGCTTTCTATGTGTCAGGCACTGGATTAAGTACTGCTGAGGCTGATAAGAAAAGTTGCTTATCAACAGCTTATGATGGGTTTTGGTATCAAAATTTCCTTCCCCAGAAATTTTATTTAAATCCAGTGAAGACAGCAGACTACATTGTACACCTGAAACCTTACCAAAGGAGTCACTTGAACAGATGGGTCCAATGTTACGAGAGGTCAAATCTGTCACCTTTTCCTGCTTCTGTAGTCTGTTGAAGCAGGAGTATTTTGTTATATTTTGAAGCGCTGTATTCAAAAAATTCTCAAATTTTATTCTGTTCATGAAAAGAATTGCATAGAATCAAGTATTATTAGGTAATCTCACAGAAGCCAGCTAATAGCTCACCAACTCTTACAAGATAATCACCATACAGTGATTAATATTGCTACTGCCAATAGTAGTCTTCTGAAGGTTTGTGATTATTTTCTATTTATAAAGTACTTCTGTGTGTATTAATACCCGTTTTATATTTGTAAATACCAGAAGGTTTAAAAAAAAAAAAAAGCCACTGTCAATTTCCGTAACAAGATGCAGATTTCAGGGGGGTTGCCTCAGTTTAAGATATTTGTGTTCACTTCTAGCAGCTACAGTGAAATTTAAGGTAATACTGTCTTTTACTGAGAATAGGTGACTTTGTTCTCTTTCAAGGACAGCAAGTCTGTGTCTGATAAGGAGACTGAAGCTACTTGACAAATTGACTTACAACAAGGGCTAAAGTCACCTAATTCAATGAGAAGAGAACCAACACTTTTTGAGAGACAAAAAGGAAAGAGATATTCTTTTTTTTTTTTTTTTAAAGAGAGAGAATTTTACTATTTATTTAGTTTTCAGTGGACACAACATCTTTGTTTGTACGCATGCCAGGCGAGCGTGCTACCGCTTGAGCCACATCCCCAGCCCAAAGAAATATTCTTATATTTGAGTCACATGAATTTTGCCTTTTAAAGTTCCCTAACATTCAGTTTAGTATCAGCATAGAGTAGTCACTAAATCCACAGGTACCCATGAAATATTGGACATTTTCACCTCTAGGATTTTGTTTGGTATCACCAAGGCAAGGACAGGGACTGGGTATTAAAAGCATGTTACCTTCCTGTTCACCCATCTCTTTGCTAGTTATTTTATTCCCATAACTGACTTCTTATTCACAAACATCATTTAAGTCTGTGTTATCTTTATCCCCTAAGCCTCAAAAAGGTTGGAAATATCTCCGAACATTTTCTGTCGTACTTTGACTTTATCATTATTTTTTGAAAGCTGTATATTTAATTAAATTGACCTTTTGTCGTTTTTATCCAGGCTCTTTGGTGAGCTATGCTGAAGCATTTGACAGCCACCTAAAGTTAGTTTTCCCTCCACATTAAGGCATGTCCCACAGTCATTTCACACTGTAGCTGTTTGTAGACTAGTGTTCTCTGCATCACTATATTTTATGAACTATACTTAGATGCTTGGAGTACATATTTTATGTGGAACATATTACATCCTAGAACAGGGAAGCTATTATTCTTTCCTAGGTCTGTATCCAAGATGAACCAGTGCCTTGTTTTCAAGTATTTTGGGGAATTTGATTTCCCATGATATGCATACTTACTGATCACATACACTCTCAAGTTCTGTGAGCCTCTGAGAGCCATTTGATTTAACTTTTGTGGTCTCAGGGCAGTTCTTCCTTCCCTATTTTTTTTTCCTAGATAACTTGTCAGTTTTATGACATAGTGATTTCTTCAACCTAAGTTGTTTTTCTAACTGTTAATAAGCAACATTACTAGATAATAGTGTACAAATACATTGGGCCACAGCTGTCTTCTAGAAAGTAAGTAGGATAGCATCATTATTTTTATGCAAAAATAAATGTGTATTAACCATTTGCTATGCTCCTTCTCTATTGGCCACTAGGATTTAATCATAGTTAAGATATTTAACTTTTGGAGGCATATTCATTAAAATTAGAAAATACAGAAGTACCCCTTATGTATACTATTTTAATATTCTTCTTAAGGACCTAAGTCAATTCAATGAAAAATAGAATTGGTAACTTTTTGGGCTGGGGATGTGGCTCAAGCGGTAGCGCGCTCGCCTGGCATGCGTGCGGCCCGGGTTCGATCCTCGGTACCACATACCAACAAAGATGTTGTGTCCGCCGAGAACTAAAAAATAAAAATATTAAAAATTCTCTCTCTCTTTCTCTCTCTCTCTCTCTAAAAAAAAAAAAAAAAAACAAAGAATTGGTAACTTCATAAAAGCAAAATTTCCCTTGTTTACTTGCATATTGTTCTAATTTCTAGAAAGTCCAAGGTAAATACTAAAAATGACTAGAATGAATAAAGAAATTACATTAAAAGTTCTAATACATAATAAAAGAATATGTATAACTATACACACACACACACACACACACATACACACACACACACACACGAAGTTAGCTCTTAGAAGCCCTTGGGAACTTATAGTTCAGTAGGAGTCTATTAAATAAGCCTACTTACATTTAGTGTATCATTTTCATAAATAAATTTTAGAGTAAATGTTGCTATTCAAAGGAAAATATATTAATACTTTCATTATGTAGAAAACTATGTTAAGGAATCTTCATTTAATACTCTTTTCTACAGAAAAGAATTTAACTATGTTAAGATAGTTTTGGACTCATTCTCGATGGGATGATTACAAACATCAAAAAGCTATTGGCAGACAGTTTTTCATGAATTTCTCACACTTTTGCAAGTCTGGGCCAGAGGAACTGTCTGTGTCCTAGACTGACTTTTCAAGACCGTTTGTATAGTAGAGAGCCTCGGAAGGTAGAGGTGGTATCTCCCTGGAGGCATAAGGTCACCATGCTTGCTGTGCAGTGTAAGTCATTTTCTTCAGCGTGGCCTTCTGCAGAAACACAGCCCACTGTATGTGTCTGTGTCCCTATCTCTGCACCACTTGTGGGAATTGGAAAAGAGGCATAAGGAATGTTGATAGACTAGATACTGCTATTGCTGTAATGACAGTCTTTACACTGGCCTAGAAGTCTCTTAACCTATGGCAAGTCATTTTATTAGCTCAACGGAAGGATAAAGAATTCATAGTTGTCAAAGGATCTCATTTCTCAATGGATGTCCTTCAAAATTATCTCCAGGTTCTGGATTCAAATGACCATTAACAAAGCACAGAGAGAAGGAGCTCTCCCAAGCCTTGTTCATGTGCATTTAAGCATGAGTTGACTTAGACTCTGAATGGGACTGGTGTGGTAGAGAAGTTGTACAGAAACTTTAAGTCAGACATCTCTTATTTGCTTTAAGCCAGGGAGGTAGGCCATCTCTCTTATACTTTATGACCTGATAACAAATGGCTTTAGGTAAGATTTCAATGTGGAGGCAGGAAGTCAGAGCAAATGCTGGGAGGCCACCAGCGTGCAGTGCAGGGAATGATTATCAAGTATCCAGCACAATGCTTGATATGTTCCATGCTTTATCTCGTTAAGTTTTCCTGTGGTCATGTGAAAAGATTGTCCCCTTACCCTGCCATGTTATCTTTGAGAATCAAGACTCAGATATACATGGAGTCACTAGTTAGTGAATAGTTGAGTAGAAATTCAAACATACCACCCCTCCTGCAGTCCATTTCTGAATGTATTGAATGAATCCCAGATAGAATGTACTGTATGAAATGTATTGAATGAAATAGAGTAAATATATTGAAAGTGCTGAAAGAGGTCCAAAGAAGGAACTCTAGTAAAATCATGTAGCTAACCATTTCTACAGATGTACAGATGTAATATCAGTCAATCTGCTATGTGTAGCATTTCTTTAAGTGACTTTCCTGTTGGCAACATTTTCTTTTTAAATTTTCTATATATTTCCAATAACCAAAAACTTATGGCACATCTATGTGTATTTAATATCATTTTTGCTAAATTATTTTATAAATTAAGTTATCTTTATTTTTTTGTAATTATGTCTGTTTATTCATTCATTGACTCAGTAGGTACCTGTTGTATAAGAGGCTTTGTTTTAAGTAATAGGGATAAAGCACTGAACAAAAAATGGTTTCTACTTTCAAGGCACTAACATGCTTTTGCAGGAAGAAAACGTAGAGTAAATATATGTCATGTAGTTGTAAATGGTGAGAAGATGGGCACAGGGCATGCTCCTCTAGGGAAGGTAGTCTAGCAAGGCCTTTGCTACTAGGGCAGTGTTTGAAGGAAACAGTGTTTGAGCGACTCTACTGACTGAAGGAAGAATGTGCCAGGGGAAACAGCTCAAAGTCTCTGAGGTGGAAGCATGCCTGATGTTGTGCCAGGAATCTCAGCGAGGCCTATGGCTGGAGTCAGATCAGGTGCATGTCTTGAGTTTGAAATTTAAAAAAAAAAAAAACACAACTTCATAAATAGGTAAGATAATAGTACCAACCTCCCACTTCGAAGACTAGCTTCAGTAATTTAAAGCTTACCGACTTCTCTAGTTTCAAGACATCCTGGTCTGACTATAATTCTCTTTTAGTTCTGTCACTTGCTGGCCCTGTTACCAGGACAGTTGAGCCCATTTACTCCTCTGTAAAGTGAGCTTACTAATGCCTGTGCTGTCCTCCGCACAAAACTATTGGGAGGGACGAGTGACTTACTGTATTATGATTTTAAAAAATGGTGCATTGCTCTTGGGTGACTGTTCCACAGAAGAATGGCATGGGGCTTGAAGGCAGTTCGTGAAGTATCTGGCAGGTCACTGTGTGAGCCAGGCTTCCCATAGTGATTACCAACTGTTCATAGTACAATTAATGTTTGTGAAAAATGGAGAATTTGTGGTGTGACATTTTGATATGACTTCTTGGGATCAGAGCCAGAATGACCATTAAATTAAATGCTTTGGAAACATGCATTAGTGCAGACAATTTAGCAAATATACAGGTAACATCTATTCTCATTATCATTTCAAGGTATCATCTGAATGTGTACACAAATTATGAATTCACTGTGTGCTTAAACACAGAGGATCTGTGCTGAGAGGCCAAAAAAATGGGAAAACAGATTTGTCTTACTTTTATGCTTATGGCCATTTTAACTAGAAACAGCAAATATTTTTTTCCACGGAGGCACTAGAGGGATGATTTGCTTTAGGCCTGCCTCAATATAAAAGAAAAATCATTCAGTTATTCAGTGAAAAAGAAAAAAAAGAGTGTATATTTGACAGAGACTTCTTTTGCATTAGAAATGGAGATGTGAATGAAGGATATTTTTTCTTGGTTTTAATACATAGCAAAAGCATATTCTGACAAAAACACCCTAGTAAAATCTCTAATTTGAAATTTACTAGACAACACATAGGCTTACAGTTTTCAAGTGAAAATTAGAAATTAATTTTGAATATTTTAAACTTTAGAAACTTAATGTGGAGTATGGTGAAATAAAACATTTTCAAAGAAAACAATTCCATATTTTAACATGCTAAATGCCAGTGTACTAGTTATGTGGAAATCTACTTTGGATTTATTTGGGTAAATAAAGTTTTAAAAAAAAAAAAAACTTTCCTGAAATCTTGTAGTATAATTATTTGAAATTTTTAATATAATTTTAATATAATTATTTGAAATTAAGGCATAGAGCTTTTGAAGATTGGGTACTACTAGTCAGTTTTTCATTATGATAATGAAATTCCTGAGGCAGGCTAACTTTA
The DNA here is from genome assembly GCF_964194105.1 of Spermophilus citellus. Classification (NCBI taxonomy): domain Eukaryota; kingdom Metazoa; phylum Chordata; class Mammalia; order Rodentia; family Sciuridae; genus Spermophilus; species Spermophilus citellus. Next base: position 105,803,599 of record NC_138193.1, read on the forward strand.
TAAGGAAGAGAAGTTTATTTAGCTGATAGTTATGGAGGTTCAAAAGCATGACAGTGGCAGTGGTTCACTCTGACAAGGGCCTTCTCAGTTGTGTCACATCATAGTGGGAGCCCATGTGTGAGGGGAGATCATTGTCAATGGAAGCTGAAAGAGAAAAGGTCCTCCCAAGTCACCCCCAGTGATCTTGGAACCATTAGGCCCCACCTCCCAGTGTTTCCTACTGTCTAGCATCACTGCACAGACATCAGGCTCCCAACATTTGAACGGACATTTGAGTGACAAACAACACCCAAACCATAGTAGTTTGTTTTGGTTTTGGATGTTGTTGAATTTTCCCTAAGCACATTATAAAAATTTTCAAGTGTTTAATCAAAGTAATCAAATTTGAATTCTTCTATAAACCAGTTAAGTAGCTTTGCCATTAGTTTCAAGTGTGTATTTCTACTTCCAGGTAGACATAGCTGATGTTGAGAATGAAGAGAACCGGTACTCTCTATTCATGGAACTCTTGGCATCTAGTCAGCATGAGATGGAATTTCAGCACTTGGTTTTGCTCTTGCAAGCCTGGCCACCTATGGAAAGTGAAAATAGGTAAGTATTGCAGTTAGCCTAATTAGAGGTCTTTGGTCTAGACTACATTTCTGAAAATGTAGCATCTCTAAAGAGCCAGTGAAAGAATATAAGTATGTTCCCCTTATTTGAGGGGTGTGCATTTCATGACCTACAGGCTTCCTGAACGTTTGGACACCACTGAACTCTATGTGGTCAATGTTTTTCCTGTACATACATACATACATACACACACACACTCACAAGTTTAATGCTGTTTCCATCTTAACTAAGCACTCATCATGCACTGTGAGTTGCATCTTAAGTTCAACAATGAAACTAGCATGAATTTATTTTCCTTATCACAGTTAAGATTCGTTCTTAACCATAGTTCTTACTGCCTCAGCACATGTGATTTTTTTTCTCATGAAATTCAGAACTTTCCCATTAGTCACTTAAAGAAGACACTGTGAACCTTCTGTTTGGCACATCCAGATTCCCAGAATCACTGCTCTTGAACTTTGGGGACATTATTAAGTAAAATAGGGATTATTTGAACACAGGTACTGAGATACCTGGATGGTTGATCTATTAACAGAGATGTTAAATGGCTAATGGAAGAATATTGTATACAACATGGATACACTGGATAAGAATGCAATTTAAAACTTATGAATTATATAATCTGGCATTTTCCATTTAGTATTTGTAGCTGACCATGAGTAACTGAAACCTTAGAAAGCAAAATTGGAAAAGGAAGGGGTGTGTGTGTGTGTGTGTGTGTGTGTGTGTGTGTAATCAATATTTGCCTTCTAAGGTCATTAGCATTGGTTTTGAAATACTGCAATGTCTTTCCATTTCTCCTTGCTCCTACACCCACTTTTTCTTACACTTTTTCTTCAAAAGTTTCAGACTGTGCTGGATAATAAACACATCCAATGTATGATGTCAACACAATAACTTTGTTCCAGTATTTTGTTCCAGAGAATTTCTTGCCTATCTTTTGACACAGCATTGTAAGCTCCATGTGGGTTAAATGAATCATTCCCACATGGGGTTGCATACCATTATGTACAATTTACATAGGTTATCAATCATTCACACAGACCTACAAAGGAAGGTGATGTTAGCTGATTTTGTAGATGAAGGAATAGTAGCTCAGAACTTAAATAATATCAGGCATCACAGAGCTAATAAGTGGAGGAGACTCAGTTGTACCTAATATCTGGCTTCCTTTTCTGCTTATGTTGTTTCTTCTGTTTCCTGCTGGGCTGACAGCTGCTGCTTTCATCAGCATGGGCTGCTTCTCCAGTCCCTGTGCTAGCAGCCACAAACCAACCACACACCCCCCCCCCCAACCGCCTTTTTTGGAAGAAGTGGCCAGATTTCCTCTGATTGCACATGCTGGCTGTCATGAGCCACAGTATCTCATTGGTGAGGCCCAGCCTACTCAGATGCCGTTTGCTCCAGGTCTGAGTTTGTTCCCTAAGCTCTGCCCCACGCCAGTGCCCATCTCCATGTGTAAGAACTTAAGGACGTCCTCCTGAAGATAACATCATTTTGTGATCAGTTTAGAACTGAAAGAACATCTGAAGAAGACTCTTTATGTGAACCCAAAGATGAGACTATTAGGAATTTCTGAAGCAAACCAAGGAGAGAAGTGTTCCTATTTGGTTTGATTTTTAACCAAACATTTTCAGAAAGAAAAAGGTGTTTCTCGGATCCTGTCATCTGTGGCTAGTGGCATGCTGGCTTGTGGCCTTCAAGAACAGGTTTCTACCTGTACTGTTTGAGCTCTGCATTGCAGACTCTCCCAGCTCATCATGAAATCTCCAGTGCCTTTGTGACAGTGGATTCTCTTGGCAGAGCTGGGGGTATGTTAAAGAATAGGTCCTGAGTCCAACTCTTTAGTGGGACCTGGAATCTGTTTCTGAACAAACTTCTGGTGAGCATAATGTGAAGCAGGCCCAGAGCCCACTGATTGGATTGTCAGTAATGCTTCACTCTTTAGGAAATTATTAGAGTTCATTTGTAGATTTCCTCATACCCTCATTTCTGAACTCTAAATGTGACATGATTATTAGATAAGTTAATTATCTGGTTTTTTGGTTTCTTTTACTTTTAGAACATTAAAATGACATTTAAAGTCATTCACTTGGCCAAGTCATTCACTTGGTTCATTTTAAGTGAACTCAAAGCAACTTCACTTAAAACATGTATTGCATTTATAACATTTACATGCATTTATATACAAGAACTGTTAGTTTTATAATATATTCTTACTTTTGAAGTCACCTATGAAATAATTTTTAAACTGCTATCCTATACATGACAACTACTTTATTGTATCATTACAATGAGGACAAAGCATTAAGCAACCTGTGTACCCCTTAAAAGTATTTTCCCTCCAATCAAATTTTGACTTTAGCACTTCTAAAATAGCCAAAAAAAGAAGGAAGATAGTGTAAGAATGACTGCATGTTGCTAGTTAATGCAGTAAAGACTATAAGTTAAAGAATTTGCTTGATCTACATGACAGCTAGTTTACTAATATAAATTGAGTATCTCTTGGCTGAAATGCTTGGGACCAAAAGAATTTCAGATTTTTGAATATTTAAATATACATAATATGATTTCATTTAGGTTTCATCTACACCCTACACAAAGTCTTAAAAACACCTATGCACAGTGTTTTTAATGTGCCTGGATTTTGATGGCAACCTGTCACATGAGATCGGGAATGGAATTTTCCACCTTCATGCATCTTGTCCAATCTAAAAAAGTGCCAGATTTTGGAGTATATTTTGGATTGGGAGATTTTGGGTTAGGGATGATCAGCCTGTATCAACTTTGGTTTGGGATTTTAGTCCCTTATAGGAAAATACAGTGCTCAGGGAAAATATACCAGATTTGTACTTCTGGAAGATTCATAGTTTTTCACCCACTATATCACAACCAGCTGGTGAAAGTGTTTTGATCCTTTGTTGTCAAAGCCATATTGACCATGGGTCCATTGTCCTGGCAGATTAGCGTTCTTCCTCTAAGCGGTAGTCCAGTAGAGAAAGGCCCCGGACCTCTGAGGAGGAGAGTGGAGATATATCCTTTAGTTTAGCAAGACTCCTCAGCCAATCAGGAGCTCTCTGAGCTCTTTGTATCTTGAGATAAGCAGAATTCTTTGTCCTCAGAGATTGTTAGTTTGAGCTGACACACCAATGCTGCCAAAGGCTAGTGTTGTAGGTCTCCTTATCACTATTGTACTTGAAATTGTTTTCAGCAGGCAAGAACTAGACTTCCTTCAAGGGAAGGCCCACTCCTGCTTGTTGAACGTCTAGAACCTAGTGCTTTGCTAAGGAGACAACAGACCCTTAATAAATGATAAAGTACTTACCAACTCTAAACAGAGTCAATACCCAGCTCCTGGCAATGTTTATATGAAACATGGAATAATAGCAGCCAGAGAAGGAAAAGAAAAGACAAACCATGTTCTAAATACAAGAAAGCAACATGAAGTACAAAGCACACCACATACTATCTGTTGCTCTTCAGTCGAGCTCCTGAGCTGACTTCCTTGCAGTAGTAGTAACAACAGGATCAGCAGGAGCCAGGAGTAGCCTAGTGAATATTAAAGTGTGCTTGCTAGTAAGAGTAATGCCACAGTGACATACTTCATTCATTAAATAAAGAACTCTGCCAGGAAAACATTAAATTGCCTTTCACTAGAAAATAACAGGCCCAAAAGAGTTGGGCAACTTCCCCAGAACCATGCAGCTGGGTTAAGAGTATTAAATAACTTCTCAGAGTTACCCAGGAAATAAGTCAAGGGGGCTGGCTTCAAAACTCAGGCCTTTCTACACCATCCTCTGTTCCCATGCTCCTGTGCTGTTTGTTGATGCCACAGCAAGCTGTTTCCGCCTTCACATGCTGTCTTCTCTACAAGATTGCGTCGAAGGAACTTACCTAGTTTCTGATTGTAGTCTGCCATTAGCATTTTATTTCATAAAGTGGAATTTCTTTTCTGTTTTAAAGTCTCCTACCACAGTTTTGAGAGCTCTAATTTCCAGTGCTTTGACTCTTCCTCCATTAGAACCAGTATAACCAGTAATCCATGGATGAGACTAGCTACAGAAATGCTGACCAGATGTACAGTGGACAACAAGGAGGAGCTGGGGAATGAAGTTTTGAAGATCTGTCGCTCTTTATATGGCACCAAGCATATGCTGCCAGCAGAGGTGAGTAGGTGTTTTAAGTGGATTCCCCAAGGATCCTTTCTCTTATCAAAACTCTTTATTCTAAGCCACACCAGTGACTGTACCTGAGGAACGTTTAGCTTGTGCCATTGCTGGTAGAAGCCCATAATTTGTAATGGATCTAATGAAGAAGAGCAATGCTGAAAGGATGTTTAGGAGTGGTTTTCTCTTTCTCGGAGCTCTGAAGCAGTATTCCTTTTGCAAGTCCCAGAGTGTAACCCAGTTCCAGTTCTAGTTCTCTCTGGATACCCTTTATGTCTAACCTAAGTTTGTGTTCTGAGGAGGTCACAGTAGCTCATGTGTTACCTGTTTGAACTGGGTCGGTTGTAAAGTGGTAATAAGCTCTAGCAATTTCCTTGGCCAGTAACAAATAACCACTCTGAATTTTACATACCTCTTGACATAAAATTGAAACAAGATTGTATAACTATAATATTTATTCTATGACATGGTAAAAACCTAGCCATTTTGACCTTTGTTCTCTATTTAATCTCATGATTTGACTCTCACAGACAATAAATACATATGTATAATATATATTATATGTATAACATATTAGTCTATTGTAACATTATTCGTGTAACATAGTATGTATTATACATATAGTACATATTACATTAATGTATGTAAACATACTTAGATGTGTATATGTAAACACTTAGTACATTCTATTAATTGCAGCCTCCTTCCATGAATACTAACTCAGCAGCATATTTGAGCAATTTACATGTCTTAAATGTAAGCATTTAGATAATGGCATTAAGTTGATTAATTGGTTTTGAGTTTGTACCACATAGGAGATAGAGTTGAAAATAAAATTGTAGATAACATCCTCATTGTAATCACTCAAGGAAACTATTCTTATTATGCACTTTTTTAAAATTATTTTATTGTTGGTTGTTCAAAACATTACATAGTTCTTAATATACCATATTTCACAGATTGATTCAAGTGGGTTATGAACTCCCATTTTTACCCCGTATACAGATTGCTGTGTCACATCAGTTACATTTCCATTGATTTACAAATTGCCTTTCTAGTGACTGATGTATTCTGCTGTTATGCACATTTAATGAATTGTTTTCCAAATGAGAGAATGGATAAGCATCTTTTGATTGAATTTTAAAATATTTTATCCATTTAAGGAAGTCGTCCAATCAGCAGAATGATGAAATTATTCTATGAAATATTTAAAATACCAACCTCAAAAACAACATCCCCTTACCCCAGAGGAGTATGATTTGGGCTTTGTACCATGACCCACTGAGACTAGCTGCTTACTGACCTGTGATCCTCTTTGCTGTATTGTGAACACCTGTAAGATGGGACCTGTGACTGAATGTCTCTGTGTCCCCAGGGCAGGGTTCAGCCCTGCGTAGAGTGGGGCTCAACACAGTTTATTATCTACACCAGGGCAAGAGTACGTGAATAATGTGGTTTCCCCTTCACCTTAATGTACGCTAAGATCAAGCATTGTCAGACCAGTACCAAATGCCAGAAGTGTCCCGCTGTCAGTTCTGCTGAGGGAAGAACATTATTTAGGATCTAGAGTTATTGTCTGACAAGCTACCGGTAATGGTCATAACCAATGTTTACTAGCACTCAAAGAGTTTCACTTAAACATCTCCTTCAACCTTCAACACAGCCTGTAAGGGGGTCCTTATCTCCACTGATAGCTGATGGAACAGAGACTCTGAGGTCAAGGGTCACTTCAACTTCCTCAGTTGTATATGGCTCTTCAGACCAAGTCTCTGTTGAATGCTCAAAAAAAGACTATTTTCAGATAAGCCATTGTTGCAACATTTGTGATACGTTGCAAGTGCATGTCTGCCCTTGTATAAGTGCATATCTGCAGTTGTATAAGCTTTTATTGTTAGTTTTTTCTTGTCCATATACTTTTTTCAGTAATGGCTTATAAGATGCTAGCATCTAAACTTATTAATGGTTGAGAGGTAAGATTATTAGGATCTCTCCCATTGCCTAGAAGAGTTTGTGTTTTTAAATATCTTTATTGGTTTGGTTTTACCATTAACTTTTCTAAGGCAAAGAATATAAGCTAGCTGATGATGTGACTACTGAATCTTTGACCTTGACATCATCCACTGTCCAGGTAATCAAAGCTCAGTTGCAATTGGACATTATCTGTTAGCCACCTAGGAATAGGTAACAGATGTGCATGGGTGTCCATTGTAGTAGTAAATCTTGTTCATATGACATTTAAATTTTAGGTAAATCTTCTTGGACATCAAAGGAAATAGGTCACAAGTTGTGCTTTTTTTTTTTTTTTAACCAAAAAATAAGACTTAGTGGTTCAATGAGAAGTTAAATACCTGTGATGATTCGGTGCTTGATCTGCTTGTACAGCCAGGTTGAGGTACTTGGAAAAGTAGAATAATACATTATATCAGTGCTACTGATTGATCTCAGGATCTCCAGTCAGTGATTCCTACATGCTTTTTGGAGGTCACAGTAGAAGCACAGCACCTAGAGCACGTTTTTCTGCAGTCCTCCTCTCACCACTTCACAGAAAGGGCTCTCCCTGCTCTCCACAGAACTGGGCACGCCACACATGCAGAGCAAAAGGGGGCACGCCACACATGCAGAGCAAAAGGGGGCACGCCACACATGCAGAGCAAAAGGGGGCACGCCACACATGCAGAGCAAAAGGGGGCACGCCACACATGCAGAGCAAAAGGGGCCTCGGGGTGCACTAGGCTTCCCTGTTCACACAGGGCCTCAGCACTGCCTGCGGTTTTCTCCACACCTTGTTTCTGGTCTCAGAAAATCTCAGAGGGACTCTCGTTCTGTCTCTTCCATGGTGTTCCCAGGCTGTGAGGAGGCTTGAACTGAGACCACCTGTGCACTGCTTCACACACAGCACTCACTACCATCCATAAGGCCTTAATTTTCTTGGGGTGGAAGAGGTAGTAGATCAAAACCCACCTCAGAGTAGATTATCATGACTTCTGTGCTCCAGTTGAATGAAATGAAAGGTAATTATTAAAGGAGTTCTGTTGCCTCGGTGACTTTTCTTCATTTTTTTGTGCTGCCTCAGTTTCTTTCTCTTAATTGGTCACATTTATAGATTTTTTTCCCCTCATGTGCCTTGATTACAGGAAGTTTGCCAGTGGTGTATACTGCTCTTGTCAATGGCTCAATGTGCTCACGTATGAATTTAAAATGTCACTAAAGAAGCACTATTACTACAAAGTGGAATTCTCTTGTTTGTTTTACCACACCTGGAGGTCATGTAGCTTAATTTCAGAGTTTCATAATATCTTACACCACTATAGTAAATCACCCTCATCATCATCATCATCATCATCATCATCATCCATGCCTCATTTTTTAAAACCCTGACCCTGGTTAATGGAATGTGTGTGCCCAGTTGTTGACTAGAGGGTTCTTAAAGTGGATTCACCGTTTTCTTCATTCCTATTTCCCATCCCATGAAAAGCTCTCATATTTATAGATTTGTTTTTCTCCATGACTCTTCAGAATGCCTTTTTGTGGTTCCCTGCTATTATGGCAGTAATGGTTTTCCTGATGGATAATACTACCAGCAAGATATAATCACTGCTCCTTGCAGGTCACATGTGTCCCACAATCTTGAAAGTTATAGGTCTTTCTTAGCTTGTATCCATGGCAATATATGAAGCATTAGAGTGGAGGATGTAAAGAATAAGAAATTGGCATGAATCAGGTTCTTGGCATTTGCAGATCTAAAATTCCAAGTTCCAGCTATTTGTGACTGACCCTGAAGGTCCATGATTTCACTGAGGCACAGCATGAATTAGAGTCACAGATGCTTACAGGCTGTTGTGTGGGAGTATGTCACCCAGCTAATGAGCAAACCCCGCTAACCCCCAGCTTCAGAATCTCAAGTATGATTGTTCTCCCTCATGGTTGAGCCACTTTTGATAATGCCAGGAGCTTGATTTTTAGAATCTGATGACATTCAAGTTATTTAACCTTTCTATACTCTGCTTGCCTCATCTGATTAGTGGGACTGACACAGTACCTACCTCAGAGGATTTGAGGAGAAAACTAAATGAAATGATGCATAAGTAGAGTTCAGTTCAGAGCAGCTGCATTCCCATGTGGAGACATAGACCAAGAGGCATCAGCAGTAGCCTAGTGGTCAAGCTCCAAAGCCAGTGTAATCTGAGAAGCTCTGGAGGACAGGACACTAAGGCCTCTGGAATTCCCAACTGGCCCAGATGCAGTACATAATCACAAGTGTAATCACCTAGGCCTGCAGAACCAGCAGGACGAGGGGCTGCAGTAGAGGAACACAGCTCATTCCAGGTCTTGTTGGAGAGTAAGTACTGCAAGCAACCTTGCGGCCCCAGAGCAATGACTAGTAGATATGACACATATCCTCTGGGCCTGTGCAGTTGATCCTTGCACTTCTCGTACCTCATGCTCCCACTGCTGACTTAGTCTCTGGCTGTGCAATACCTTTGGATTCTAGATACCTTGAGACCATCAGGGTTGTGTGAGGTCAGAAGGAATATTGGTGCACCAGTCTTTCTTCTCTGATCACCATCAGGCCACAGGAACCATGTCCTAGTATATCACACTAGATCAAAGTCTTTAGGGAGAAGAAATGTCCAGAATTATGAACTGGCTCTGAGCCATGCCCACCTAATCCTCTTCATTCAAGCCTCTCTCTTGTGGTGGTCTGTGTCATGATGTTCTAACAACTTGGAACTGTAAAGGTGTTGAATTGAGTGTTTTGTGGTTTCCTTGGCTGCTCTGGCCTTTCTTGCATTCCCCAAATCCCTTTGTAAATCTCAGTAAATGCCCCATTGGCAGTGCCCCTGAAAATACACAACAAACATAGAAGACAGAAGTATTTGGCCAATAACTTTAATTAAGAGATCAAGCATTCTCAGTGGCTCACATAAACTAAGTTCCTCCCTTCAAGTGTCCTTGCCTGGCTGTGTGCCAACTATGCATTATGCTGGTTCAGAAGAGCATACAGGTTATTTCATAAAATTTGTCATTAAAGCTAAGGTCAGTCAAGTGTTACGCTTAGTCTAAACATCATAACTTGCTGAGAAATGCTTTTTTTCTCATTACTAATAACTTATTGAGTAAGCAAATATGAGTGTTAGGCAAGAGGATTTTGTATACAAGTATTTTTAAGTATGGTATGTGCCAAGCATGTTTGGAATATGAGAAGAAAAAATATTCTTGCCAACACCTGGCAGTTGTTCCATTCAATATGGTAGCCACTGGTGACTTGTGAACATTACAATTAAAACTTAAGGTACTGGATTTCTAATTTTACTTATATGCACTAGTTTTATCTCTCTAATGTGGCTCATGCTGTGGCTATGGTATTGGAGGGTGCTAATACATAATGGCTCCACCTTCCCAGAGAGTTCCCTGGACCGTATTCCTTCTGGGCTGTGCAGACAGTGAATGCTGCTGAAACCTGAGAAAAGGAAAACCAGGTCACAAGAAGCAAGTGGGACAAGGAAGCCAGGCCAGAGTCATATGCTTCATCCTCCTAGATATTTTCTGCATCCCAGATGAAAAACATTCTGTTTGGCCCAGATGCTTGGCAAGACTCCTCTGTGTGGTGTGTTCTGTAAGCACGCCTAGTGCTTTTCTGAATTAGAATCTGTGATGCTTGAAGTGTACATTTTACAAACAGCTATGCTGCTGTATTGACTGTTGTCACACCAGTTTGTAGAACACAGCCTTTTACTCTGAAATGTGAAGGCCTGGCCCCAATTCCTAGGAGAGACCTTCTGGGTAAAGGAGAGGAAGAAGGGAAAAAAAAAAAAAAAGAGAAAGACCTACAGTGTGTAGAATTCCAGTGGAGAACTTTATTCTAACTGTTAACTGGAGCTTCTTTGTGTCATTTTATCTTCACTCTATTATAATGTAAAGGAATTGTGAAAACATACATTTGAATTTTTCTTCTCTGATCTGCTACTGTTTGAGTAGCACAGGGGAAAGATCAGTCCCCAGAGGGTGGTGATCATCCATTCTTTTCTTGAAACAGCCATGCTGTAGTATGATGGGGCTGTGCTCATTGTCTGGTCGTTGGTCCAAGAGTTCGGTTTTTTATGTTACAGCTACAGCCAGGGCACTAAAGGTAGCCAGCTCAGCAGGACAAAACAGCTTTCAGATTTTTAAAAAATTCTTTTATATTTTGTTTTATACATTACACTTTTGTTACTTCATTGTAAAGGATTATCATTTGTTACCTTATTTAAAACCTGTTCTCTCATGACAGGTCCAATAAAAAGCTGAGAATACAGTTCAGACACACCTTCATAGGGCCACATTTTTATTTTTCTGCACCACAGATACGATAATTTTCATGGAATGTCTTAGTTATGTTAAAGACTCACTTCACCTCAACTTTAGAATTAGAAATCATTTAAATTTTTTTCTGATATCCTTTGTTTAAGTGTATGACAACTAGACATCATTAACAGTAAGCACTGACATCTCTCTCACACACACACACTAAAAAGTACAAAGTAGATATAAATGTCCCCATTCTACTTGTGAGGAAACTAATCTGAGTTTAGGAGAATAAATTATAGTACTAGATTAATATGATGAGTACCATGCAGCCATTAAAAGCTATGTTGCCCTGTGCTTTCTTAATTAATTTTATAGTTTAAAAGCTATGTTGTAGACAAATATAACAGATTGGAAGGATGATCACAGTTTACATGGAGTGAGTGAAGCGGATACCAACTCCAATATTCAGTATGGTCCTGTGTGTATTTTGTGCATGTTCTCCCTTCCCTGCTCCCTCCCCCTCTCACTCCTTCCCTTCCCTACACTTCTCTTTCTCCCTCTCTTATAGCAAAAGGGTAGAAAGAGGCATCCAGAGGAGCAGAGGGCTAGGAAATGATCCATGAATCATGCTCACCTGTTCCTCTGCTTCCAGGGCATAAAGGAGCTGAGCCTGCTTCTGCTGCGTCAGTCCCTCCTACTCCCATCTCTGAAACTTCTCCTTGAGACCCAAGATGACAATCTGCATGCCATGGGCCTAGAGCAAATCTCAACTGTCAGCAAGGTATGCCCAGTTGAATTTACTATTTATCTTTGTTTTGTAGAAATGAATTGGCACTCATAAATAGTAACCATGGTTAATTTAAAATTACTTTATCTACAGTATTCTCTCACTAAAGAGCTGTCTCTTCTGTTCAGTCCATATGTATTTGTTTCACAAACGTTTACTGAGCCCCGCCTGTGAACCAGACTCTGAGTGCTAATACAAAGACAAGTCAGAAAGCTGTTTTTGTAGAGAAGTGGTATATTAATTCTCATGGACCAGCAGACCTTTCTGGACACTTGGAATTTGGGGGCAGGAAACTTCTAGCATCCAATGGATATTCTGTCCCTGGGTTTGTGTTTGGTTAGCTGCTAATTAAAGGTGAGTTCCCAGTAGGGTTTATCGGCACCTTCTGAAATCTCAAACTCATTTCCTCTGGCAACCTGAGCTGCCTCTGAAGCAGCCTTGTGGCTTGAAGATGGAGATACTGAAGTCAAGTCTTAGGGTTCCTTCCTGAGGCTTCTGTTATCATGATTAAAGAAGCTTTCTCTTCCTTTTTAAAATTTACACTTTACAAGGGCTGAGGTTGTGGCTCAGCAGTAGAGCGCTTGTCTGGCGAGGCCCTGGGTCCAGTCCTCAGCACCACATAAAAATAAATCAATGAAGATATCTTGTACTACTACAACTAAAAAATAAATATTATAAAAAATTCACACTTTACAATTAGATAGCTCAGGATCATGTTTTAACAAGCTATGTTGTTTCTGAAACCCTTGTTTACAGAGATCACTTTCATTTGAACGATGTATGTACACATGCATACTTAGACACACACATACGTAACTTCACTATGCATGGGTATGTGTATAATATATAACATACTTTATACACATTATCTTTTTATGTGTATAAAATATATTTTTAAACAAAAATGTGCCAGAACATCCTCTGAAGACCAGAGAGGGAAAGAGAAAGCTAGATCAGAGGTATATGTTTGCCACAGAAGACAATAAAGAGATTGATGAAATGATACCATAGATATAAAATTTTATTAATGACAAAGGATATAGAAAGTTATGTAAATGGTTATAGAAAGTAGAATATCGTTGTATTTGGAAACATTCCTTATGAACAAAATGAGAGAATTCCAGTGCTTTTAGTCACTAAGCTGTATTTTCAAAGTCAGCAAAGGTTTGGGAATGCCTCTATTGTCACTGATAATCAGTCCTGACTGAAGTAAGGAATAAGGGGCTGTCTGTTGGTAGCCCCCTTTGCCTATCTGTACATAAGTTTGGAAATTCTTATGAGATTGAGAATTATAGTGAGTTTATCATAGCCTGTTTTTTCTTTAAATGCAAGAAATCGAGAAGCAGAGCAAACTGAAGGAAGTCAGGCTGCATGTTTTCAGAGCCTTTTCCTCTCCCCACTAGCGCCCTGCGGTCTCTGTCCAGGCGCTGTCACCGGCCTCTTGGAGAGCAGGACAGTGGTGGAGTACACGTTGCCTTCCCATCCTTATCCTTTGTGGAGCTCTCCTGGTGCACTCCCGGTTCCATAGGCCAGTGGATCCATTTTCATTTTAAAGATTCTTTTTCTCAAACTCATTTGGTCACAACTAAAACTAGAACAGGGTTCTAAGCTGCTAGCTAACCTGCTTGCACAGCTCCCGTTCCCCCACACAGTGACTATCAAAATTAAAAACTAAATGGACCTCTATGGCACTTGAGCAGTTTTTACACGGCACTGGTAGACCTCACAATACTTTGATCTGAACTTATATGCTTCATGGTGGGTGCTGAGACTTGTGGTTTTGAAACTAATGTGCTAACTGTGGCTATAGATTACCTGAAGTTGTCATGATAGCATAAAACCTCAGTACTCTTGGGACACAAAAATCAAAGTCACAGGTATAAATTGCTGAAAGATATCACTTACTACCATGGGACCCTTACTTTTAGGAATTCTATAATGAGACATAACTAATTTCTGTACACTAAGTTGAGTGTTCATGATAAACTAGCCCCTCTGTGCCCTTAAAATGTGTTTAACAAAAAAGCTGAGTATCTTTAGACCTTTTACATCCTCCAGAGAGCCGAACTTTTGCAGTGCTTCCCATTTTTTAAAGTATCTTTCAACTTTTTATTTTAAGATAATTTTAAATTCCATTCAATGGGAAGACGATTCCAGTGAGGTCTCCTAACACTCCTCACCCAAACGTTTCCCCAATGGTAAAGTCTTGCATAGCTCTAATACAATTTTATGATCAGGATATTGATATTGATACTGTATCAACCTTCTTGGGATTTCACTGGTTTTGTCACATGTGAATTCATGTGTCTACCACTGTAGTCACGATTCAGAACAGTTCCTTCACAAGGATGCCTCAGACTGTCCTTCATAGCCTCAGCCACCTTCACCTGCCCCGTCTCCCAGATAGACCTTGGCAACTACTGATCTGTTCTTCATCTCTGTAATTTTGTCATTTCAAGAATGCTGTATAAATGAAATATGAAATTACTATAATTTGTCATTGCTCTCCCAACACCATTAAAGGGTCATGTTATACTTGTCTAAAAGAAGAGTTTCTGTGGGCATTTTTGCAGGACTCTTGGCTAGCTATTTTTAAATCATCTTTGGTATTGTAGTAAAAAAATCTAAAACTTTTCTTTTTTAGTTTTTATTTTACTATACACTATGTCTATTAGCAGGGGGATGGAGTTCATCAATAACTTTAGTTTCTCCCTTATTGGATATTGATGGTAGCTCCTGTGGACATTAAAAGAAACAACATCTGGCAAAGGGACTCCTCTGATAGCAATTGGTCCAGTACAGTGCACAAATGGAAAGACTCCCTCTCTTGTTTGCTGATAGTGTGTGTTATTTCGCTGTTCATTATCAGATGCTGACAGCTTTATAGGTGTTTGCAGTTACAAGGATGATGCTTAAGTGCTGATGCCAGAGGTTGTACTGGCTTTTCCTCCAATAGCAGAACTCATTTCTTCCTCTAAGCTTTTCTGAAATCGCAACACCTCTGGTGAAATTGCTCAACACCCCTGGTGTTGAGCTTGTAACCTTTTACAGATGACCAACAGTCTCTTTCCTGGGCCAGAAATGCAGTGTCCTTCTTAAAGAGGATATTGTTAGTGAATAGTTAAAACCCTGTGTAGTACCGACTGCTGGATTACCTGCACCAGTCTCCATAATATTGAGAGTGCACCTTTAAGACCTTGTTCTCTCCAAGCTGGGTGCCCCTGCTGGAGTGTTCAAAACTCGCCTCTAGAATAACCTCTGTTCAGGTGGAAGTCTCTCAGCTCATTCCATCAAAGTAAACTCCTCCAGTTTTGTAAGAGTTTTGTGTACAGAAAATGTTCCAATTTCATAATTCCAAATGTGCAATGGCTTCTGCTTTCCGCTGCCACCTCCTCTTTGGTGCTGCTCAGTGTCTGCCCCCACCCCATGTCCAAGGGTATCCTGGACTCCTGCCCTGCCTAGTCGGAATAATTCATGGAGTTAGAAAGGGAGTGTCACAGCACAATCGTGAACACCTCATGCAGGGGCTCTCCCTGATGCCAATGATAATCCCCTCTTTCAAGTTTCATCACTTTGCCAGGCATCGTGATAGACATATTTCTATCTTAGTGATTCTTATTCACTTCATCTTCTTAATAATCCTATAAGAAGATATTATTCTAATTTCACAGATGAGAACTAAGAGGTCACAAAGCTAGTGAGCAGCCAGAGCTGAAATCCAAATCCCAGACCTAATGTTCATCATTCTTAACCATACGCTTCTATTGAACTGGGAGAGCTGGTTACATTGGAAAAGGAATTTAGAATCCAGGAATCACTAGAGAAATGGGACTGTGGAAAGCACCTTGAAGAATGCAAGTCAGTGCTGAAAAAAAACGGGAACAGGTGGCCCAATGGTTTGCTCAGGCAGGCCTCCTTTGTCATCCTACTCCCTCACCCAGGCTCTGCTGAGCACTCCAGGGGTTGGGTGGCTGCCACCTTCTGGGAGTTCTGTGCTGTTTTGGGTAGAGCTCATTGCACCTCTTTATCTCAAGCATGTTGACTTTAGTCCTGCCCTGGGGAGATGCCCAGAATTAGCAAGGTGCTTCCTCCAGTGGCAGACCTTCATGTATTTCATGAATATGATTCCTCCCCCTCAGATCTTGCTGTGAAGGCATCAAGAACCTGCCTCTATTATTTATGATGATGCCAGTGTCTAGGTTGGAGGAGGAACCTTAATATGATCAGAAAAGCATCTGTGAATTGACACATACAACCAAGAAACCTTCTTTTCTTTGATGCCCCCCTCCTTTTCCCAGTGTCCAGCTAGCGTCTCCCTGACGGGACTCTCTTCCTCACTGGAATGCCCCCCTTGGGGCTGCCTTCTCCACCCCAGCTATGGCTTGCACATTTTCTTTTCTGCCTTGGTGTGCTGTGACAGCAGGAAGATTGGGTTGGGGTCTTAACAACCTTTCCTGGAGTCTGCTTAGTCATTTGGTGTTAACCCTAGCATCAGTTGGACTACTTCTAATTGTGTCCACACCAAGCTGGGCAAAAGTGATCCAAGTGATGCAAACAACCAGGCAAGTTCTTTCCTATGTGTTTCGCAGATACCTATTGGTCTCAGACTTACCTCCTTAATGACTGTTCTTTCAGCTCTTAGAGGCTGTTTTCTCGGGCATGTCTGTCATTTAAACAGGATCATAGCAAAACCCATTACTTTCACCCACTATCATCCATCCTCACCTCTGCTCACTCTTCTTGAAGAATGAAGCTCTGCTTTCATTCTGCACAGAGGTCTCGGTGGGTCCTTCCAGTGATAGGCAGCTAACAAACTCCTTAGGTTAAGCATTTCGGCCATAAACAGCACTGGTGGTTGGTTGATCTCCTTGGTGTGAACAGGTGTATCTAGCCCCTGCATGCACAGCCTGGATCTGTGTGAAGTGAGCAATTAGTAGGGCATCAAATCATCATCCCTGTGCTTAAAGGCATTGCCTCTTGCAGGGACTGCCATATGAAATAACACAGTAAATAAGGTAGTGCAGAGGTGGATATGTGCACAGGACTACCAAACCAGAGCTGTCAAGCCCAGCGTCAGGTTGTGGTCCCAGAGATGGTCAAGGTTGGATTTTCAAAGATTCTCTTCCTCTTGTGGTTAGAACATAAGTCAGGTGATGTGTCCTAAGTGGTTTCAGAAGAGGTACACTATTAAATGTCATGCCAGGAGTGGAGCTGATGGCATGCTGAGAAAATAGAATCTGAATATTGCATTAAAATAAATACAAAAATTTATCTGCAGGCATTTTTTTTATTCCAAGTGTACACAAGGGTTTTATGCTTTTATTTTTCTGCCATTGTAGTTGATATTTTTAATAACTTTTATTTAGTGATAGTATATGTAAAAATAAGACAAATATTCTTCCTTAAACAGTGAAATAATAATAAATAATCTTCTTTAAAGTAATTGAAATGAGGCCCTGCATGCATTATGCTACTGGGATTTCAGTTTACCTCATTACTGTAATTACTCTTAGCTTGATGTAAATCCATAAAATCAAAGATTTTAATTCAGAGAAGGTTCATTACCTATTGTTGAAAGAGGAATTAAGCAGATAACATTTTAATGGCTTGGAAGACAGTAGTGCTTTGTGCTTTAATAGATTTCTTTCCCAAGACCTGCAAAGTTTCATTTATTCTTAAAGACTAATTGCTGACACACAAAAACCCATCTCTAACGGAGATGGCCAGCGATTCCTGTCTTGTGATTTACAAATCCTTCCCCCTTCAGAACAGCCTTCATTCCTGGTTGGTTTGACTGTAATAACTTCAGCTATTTACTGAGCTTGAGCTCTGCTCCAGGCATTGTGCTAGGCACTTAAAAGTGCCTCTTATCTCTGAACCTTACCATCAGTCTATTTTCTCATGTGGAGACTGGACCCAGAGAGATTGTCCTTAACAAGGTCACACAGCAGTTCAGCAAAGGAACCAGGAT
The DNA here is from genome assembly GCF_964194105.1 of Spermophilus citellus. Taxonomy (NCBI): domain Eukaryota; kingdom Metazoa; phylum Chordata; class Mammalia; order Rodentia; family Sciuridae; genus Spermophilus; species Spermophilus citellus. The sequence continues at coordinate 105,821,423 of NC_138193.1, forward strand.
CAAAAGTCTGTCTTTTCACACTACCAAACTGTCTCTCACTCTAATTCAGGGTTTATTTGATCAGGGGAATTAAATCAACTAATTCTTCTGGACTTGTCTTGTACTTAAACTTCCAAACAGTCCAAAAATGACAGGCTGTGTTGTCTCCCTCCAGCCCTTAAAGCACCAGTTACAGTTAATCCAATGTTAAGGACATGTGGTTTTCCACAGATCATATACCAAAGTCAACTCCTGATTAGTTTATGAGTTAACCATCCTGATTAGTTTATGAGTTAACCACTTAAAAGTCAGAAAAAATATATATGTATTTTTACATGTTAATATACATGTTAATATAACTGAAATATATATATATATATATATATATATATATATATATATATATATATATCAGTTCCTTTGAAGAATTACAACTTGTGCTTTAACAGAAAAAGTCATAAAGCAATAGATTCTTTTCTAATAATATAAAAATGTGAAACTTCTATAAACAAAATGTAACCAAAACAGAATTGTACTCAACAGACTAGGGTAGCTTTGCCAAGAGAAAATGTCACCATGAAAGTGTCATTGGAGCTGATGTGGGCTGGAGTGGAATGTTCCCTAGGTTGTAGAGAAGACACTATGGTGGGCGATAACTTGTCCTTGTACTTCTCTTAAGTCTTGCAACAGTCAGTCTGCTCATCTTCAGGCCTTGCCTTCTGGGACAAAACATGCAGGAAAAGCACATTGTATATGGTTTATAGTATAGTTGGCCTACACATTAGTTAATTGGTTTTGAAATGCCATCTCATTTTTGAGGTTCCTACAATCAAAATTAATTAAAACAAAAACATTAAGATCAGATCACGATGATGTTCTGATATTAGTGTAAACGAGAATTTCTGATATGGGTAAGAAACTTCATTTCTTACAAAAATATGGACAATAATTTAAAACAGAAAAATACAAACTAATTATCAAAGCTGTGGAAAACTACATGTAGACTAAGAAGACAAGACCAGGGAGAGAGCTAGTGTGGCCACAGAGCCTCTGAACACTTACTTAAAAGGTAGGTTGATAAGGGTTTCTTAGAGCAAGAACAGTTTAAAACCCCCTATTGGTTGTCCTGTTCATGTCATTGGGTTGCAAGATGGATTCTTGATGTGGTAGAGAAAAGGTCTTGTTCTGAAAAGCTTATTTTCATGTAGATCTATACTCAATAAGAGAATTGGGTGAACAAATGTAGCCCTGATGGAAGTACACATGAGATGGTCAGCGTGGGTGTCCAGAGCACAATCTTAACACCTAAATTCCTTATGTGTAAAACTGACAAGGAAAAGTGCCAGTTTCACAGGGTTGAATTGGGAGGACTCGGGGAGGTGATGTTTGTGCAATATTTAGCACAGCTTCTGGCACTCAGTATATGCTGATGTAGCGATGAGTCAAGCAGGGTTCTTGGTGTGTGGTAATGTCTCCTTAAGTTGAAAGGAAACCATGTCCATCATCCCCCATCTGTGACCTCCGAGATGTTCTGTCCTATGTGCATTTCTTGGAGAAGGTGCTGTTAACCCCGGGAAAAGGTATGTATAACCGTGAAGGCAAAAGGAAGCGGCCCAGTGGAGCGAGCGTGGCTCTGGGGGGAGAGGTTCTGCCCGCCCACTCACATTCTGCTGTCGTCTTTCTTGAAGGTGAATGTCTCCAACTGTGACCAAGAGCTTCTTTCCCTGCTTCTGGACGATGGACTGTTGGTGAAGTGTGTCTCCACTCCCTTCTATCCACACCTCATCCGCCACCTCCAGCAAGGGCACTGGGATGCGGAGGAGCAGGCTAAACACCTGTGGCAGGCCGGCTACGAAGCCGAAGCGGGCTCTCTCCTCCTGGCCGCCAGGGGGACTCATCCAGCCCTGAGAACTTTCAGCACAGCCCTTGGTGCCGGGCAGCACTGGGTGTAAAGCGCCTTCCCTGGCCCTCCTCTGGGGACAGAGAACATCAGAGCTGAGCGCTGTTCCCAGGGCAGCACAAGCAACACCTGATTGTCTCAGTGATGTCAACAAATTTCAAATAAAGCTGTATATAAATGGTGACCAGCCTGCCAGTTTAACCTTTTTTTCTTTGTTCTGCTAAGTGATCAACATCGTCTCCTATTGACTGCCTCTTTTTTCCTTTTTTTTGTAAGCTACCGTTTCCTGGGTAGAATGCCTTTAGCAAGGTATCTAAAACTGTGGTTCAGGACGTTGAACATGGCGGTGGGTTGCATGAGAAAGGGAGCGAGGCTGAGGAGTGGCTGCTGTTGGGATCAGGTGCCACGGGATGGAGGAAGAATGGACATGGATTCAAGGCAGGTTAGTTCTGTGACCTTGGGCAAAGTGTTCTACCTCTGCGAATCTTTAGTCTGTCGTGGGTAAAAATAGGGTTATATTATTTATCCCACAAAGTTGAGCTTCATGCGAGGTGGTGGGGGTGAGGTTCTGTCAGACGGGGGAGCCCAAGAAGTGTGAGCTCTGCTGCCCCTCGCTGCTGTTTAAGGAATTTTGACTGAAAGGCCACGGCCAGAACAAGGTCAGCATGTGAGGAGGCTGGGGCCTCCGCGGTTTGTCAGCATCAACATGGTAGGGTGATACATTTTCAGGTCCATGTAACCACAGAGGGGCTGCTCCCTCTATGTAGAATAAGGACCCTGAGGTATCACTTGCTGGCATTCGCTTCCCCTGCCAAAGTGTGCACTGGATGACAGGGCTCTGGCTGGTCTGATGAATCTCATATCGAACCCAAGCCTCAGCAGTAGCCAAGGTGGCGGGTGGGAGGAGCACCCACACCTGCACAGTGACTAGTGCCCACCTGAGGCACCCGTCCAGACAAGGAACCAACGTCTCCTGCCCTTGCCCTCAAGGAAATAATCCAGAGGAAGGTTCGGACTAGGAAGATCAGGTGACATTCTATAGGACACTTCTTTGTCATGAAGAATGATCTTGAATAAGTTTAGGTGATACGGGAGCTCCCCTGATCAGTTTCCATATTGCTCTGTCAAAGCCACAGCCTGGATGTAACGGGGCTCCCTGTGGGGCTCTGCCATCCCGCATGTCACCTCACCCCACAGGCTCCCACCTCCACCGTGCACACACCTGGCCAGCTTCACCCTCTGAGAATAACATCACTTTGCCTGGCATCTGCATCACCACGGACTTCCACTCACTTCTATTCCTCTAGATGTAGCTGCAGAGTCCTCTGGCGAAGACCTGGCCACCTTGGAAGGAGACTGCACAATGGCTCGCTCACCACCTTCTGACTGCTTATCTAGCCCAGAGTTGAGTTCCCGGTTTAAACTTTGGCACCTGTATAAGCCTCTGAACTACTTCACAGGAAAGGGGACAACATATTTGTTCCAAACTAGGTAACGTCTGTCCACACAGAAACAGGAGTCCAGAAATGCCACCTGAGCATGTCGGCAGCAGCTGTGCCAGCGGCACTGATCCAGGAAGCGGGATGAGCTTACTGGGGATGGGCTTTGTCCGGCCCCACAGCTATTATTTCAGGTGGACGAAAACATGCAGTTCCTTACAGGGAAGGCTGTTCTGACAGTCTATTTTAAGACCCTTGCTTCCACTTGCAGTATTAAAGGTCTCAGAAATTATTCAGTGCAACATACTGACTGTTGATTAATAAACTGAGGCCCAGAGGGCCTAACTGACTTGCTCAGGGACGACAGGAGTAGAGGTGTCTAGTCACCAGCCACCTGCTCTGCAACCCATAAAAGGAAGGGATTCCCTCATAGAAACTGTGTTGCTTTATCTGTTTCCTTGCCTTTCAGAAACCAAATTCTCCATGTTTGTTTAAGCAGTTTCTATGGGGAATAAAAGAATAAAAAGGGAGAAATTCCCTCCAGATTCATACCAATTGAGTAAACACTCAGGAACACAGAGTTTGTGTTGGTATTTAGAATGTCAACCATGATGAGGAAGTAAGATGATACCTTGTCTGTCTTGTAAAAATGCCCCTATCAGTTATCCCAGATCTTTATCTTGGGAAACAAAGGAGAGCAAGAAAGGGCAGCATAGGACCCACCTCACCCGAGTTCTGTAGTTTGACTTCCTAGGAAGCAGACCTGAGAGTGAGCTGATGTAGGGAATGAGCCTTTGGCATCAGCCTAGGTGTAAACAGTGTGAGAACTTCTGGCAGGTCACTTGGATAAATAAGGCTCATCCATAAGTAGGGCTGATAATGCCTTAGCAAATTTACTACTAATAAAAAAATTGCTCAAGGTCACAAAACTAGTAAGTAATGGGACCACGATATAAGCTTGGGATTGGTTCAGAAGCTAACCCTTGGCCACAATCCTGTGATAACTTCAGTTCTCACAGAGCATCTAGGTCCCTCTACTGAAGAACCTGGATGAGTTTCTGGAGGACATTTGAATGACACTTTGGTCTGTTTCCCACCCCTTTTCAAGAATTGGTGATAACACTGTGACGGAGAGAGCCATGACATCCCCTTTGGCTCTTCCCAACTGTTTGCCAATGTCGCGGTCTTCCCAAAGGTGGGGCACACTTATCTTCTCTGTTCCAGAGTTGTGACACTGCAGTGCCCAGACACCCCTTGTGTTAGACTACCATGGACCCTCCACTCAGACCTGCCCTGGTATGCCAGACTCCCCAGAAGGCAAGTGTACATGTGACTACTATAACATTCTCAGTAGTCAGTTACTCCATTGGCATCATTAACTTATTAAAGTAAGAACAGGTCAAAGATTTCTAAAGTATTGATAGCCACTTTGAAGGTCTCCTGGACCAGTAGTGACCGTGATTCCAATGACTTATTTAGAACCCGCCATGCAGAACTTATAACCACAAGGTCTGAGTCCTTGAGACCCTTGCCCCTACCCCCACCCTGATCAGTTAAACCAGAACTTCGGGTGGGACCCAAGTGATGCCAGGTGGCCTTGCATCACTGGCACCTCCTCTCTTGTCAGCCACGTTTCTGCCCTCTTGGCCTTTCATTGAGGCAACAGGGTGGTGTAGCTGGCTTTGAAAAGAAGGGATACTATTTTTTAAAAGGTACAAAAGTCCCTGTTTAACCTGAAGCTAAATTTAGATCTTGCCTGGAGGTCGTTGCCTGCAGAGTTAGCTGGGTCTCCCGGGTCTGAAGGGTAGCAGCTCTGTGATGCCAGGTGGGTAAAGCCCCTTGCCTTTTACACTGGATCTCTTTGGAAAGAAAACTCATTATGATAAATGTAGCAGGAGAGCATTCAAATGCAAGCTCACCCTATTCTTTGGAGAGAACTGCATTTTTCTCAAGTCAACTGTAAACTCAATGCTCCCTACTCTCATTTAGTGCCAACAGCTGGGGATTCAGTATCTCTTAATAACTGCAGCCTCATTGTAAATTGAAGATGCCTTCAACAGTGTGAAAATAGGAAGACAGACTTAGGAGTGTTCCAGAGCTTGAAAGGAAGAAAAGGAGGCTTCTTGTTTGAATACCATATCATGAGTTTTCTCTCCGCCAGCAGTGGGAGATTCAAGAAGGAAGCCTGGCTTTCCCCTTGTTCCAGAGAACCCAGAGCTCTTAGATTTGAGACCGACATTGCCGGCCTGAGAGCTGGAGCTTTGCATCTTGCTCACAGCAACAGACAGGAATTGTGCTCATCAAGCTATTGAGAGCAAAATGAAAAACAAATGCTGCTGTCCGACTCCTGGAGCATGAGTTTCTCTCCCCCCAGTGACTGTCAGAATTCTGGAAAGCTGCCTGCAGGCTCAAGAGGCAAATTTCAGAAACCAGAGCCCTCAGTGGTCAGGTGGAGAGAGAAGCAAGAGGGTGTGTGATTTGGAGAGCCCTGTGGGTTCTGAAGCCAGAGCCATTCTGATGCTTAACTAGAGAAGGGGAAGGGGCAGACTGGAGCTTCCACTCTGCTAGCAGTAAACCTAGCCTGCCAACCACTGTGTCAGGCAGGCTAAGGGTTACTGCTAGCAGAGTGCCTCTGAGCAATACAGTTAAGAGAAAGCACTGGACTGAAGGCAGGCATGTGGGTTTGAAGCCAGCCTGGCTAATATCTGATTTTGGGCAACTTGCTTCCTGGCTCTCTGTTGCCTGCCACACCTCCCGCACTGTGAGGCCCAGATGGGTGGGAGAGCTTCCTCCTGTGCCAGAGAGAGAAGAGGGTGAGGACATGTAGGGTGACGAGCAGCTTGAGAAGAGGGAAGTTGGAAGAAAGTGGTTGCGGCATTGACCTTGACCATCCCACAAAGTATGCCAAGGAATAGATTCTAAAATTCTATAGTGACATCCTAACCACAGGTCTGAGTCCTTGAGACCCTTGCCCCACCCCAACTTGATCCCTCTTTTGTTTTTCTTTTCTGTGGTCCTGGGGATTAAACCCACATTTTTGCACACGCAAGGCAAGTGCCGTACCACTGAGTTATATGCCCAGCCCCCCAATCTCCCGCTTGTGCTCTGTGTGTCTTTACCTCAGCACCTGTTTTGTCAAGGACTCCTGTTACACTGAGCCGGCAGAGATCCGAGTTCTGTCTTTCCAGAATAGGACAGCCACTTCATTTGCAAACCAGGAGACTTGGGCAGACAGTAGACATCCCGATGCAGGAGGACAGTTGCCAGGGTGGAGCAGGATGGACCTCTTCTGCCACTTCGAGGTCCCCCCTCCAGTGTTAGGGCTATAGTTTAGTGGCTCAGGCTCTGGCATGGAAGCTGCCCTTCTGCTGGGACAGAAGTGCCCCATGACCTCAGCCAGCTTCTCCCCCAGGAAAAGGTGAACCCCTGTGAATACTTGAAGCCGTCTTCCATAGCACTGGTCTCAGGAGGCTCATACCAGGCTCAGCTCCCTTACCTACCTGAGTCCTACTGTTTACAGTCTACCTGTGCCCGGAGATGAGAAAAGACATCTTCCCACCATTTGGTTAACTCATTTGTAGCTCATTTATTATTACTTCTCTGCTTTAACCAGAGGACATTTTGTACTTTGCTGGCACTAACAATGAAAATAACGTAATGTACAACATATGTAACACCTGCATGTGTGCAAGTCTCATACGTTAATAATAGCCATGAGTCACTCCAGCAAGGAAAACAGATCTCATCCCCCTTTGTATATGAGAAAACCACCTCAGAGGGGTTTATAAACTTGCCAGGGTCTCCCCAGGAGGTAGAATCAGGATTTGAATTCATGCCAGTCTGATTCCAAAGCCCAGCTCCTACTCTGCTGGCTCTATGCTCCTGGGGAATTCTGGCTTCATGTGCCCTGCTATGCTCTTTGACATGGGGATTGACCACAGCCAGAGGTCACAACCAGCATCTCTCTGTGTAGAACAGAGAACCCAAAATGTATGCAGGATCTCATAGTTCACTGAGCTGTTTCATGTTTACTTCGTATTAAAGAGGAAGTTTGATCATCCTGACCTGGAGAAGGGGATGTTCCCATTCAGGAGAAAGCTGCTAGGTCCAGGTGACCTCACACAGTTGGTGAATGTGTGTCAGTTTAGTCTTTCCAAACTCTGCTTGGAGAGGAGCTGAGGATTCCCTGTGTGAGGAAGTGGGAAAGCAGGGACTTGTGGGTTGCAGGCTCACCTGGTCCTGCCTCATGCCTGCCACTGGTGAGATCTCTTGCTCAGTGACTCTGGTAGGTCCTCTGGCTTCACCAGAGCTTCCTTCACAAAGCAGCTTGGCTCTGGAGGCAGCTTGAGTTGCTTCGGGGTTCCTCCTCCTATGAGCTCTGACGTATCTCCTCCCAGCCACGAAGAGCCCCTCCCCAGGCCTGCTGCACCGCATGTCCATTGCAGGAAGTCCCCCCTGGCATCGCTGAGCCCTGCCTCTCCCTCCTCACTTGTCACCCCAAAGACTTGGGCTGGGTCCTTTCTCCCCGAATGCTCCTTCAGGCTGCCCTCTTCTGTGGTGCAAACAGAGGCCCCATCTTCATCTGGACCCCACGCCTTCCTCCGTCGTCTCACCACCAGTCCAGGTCCCCTCCTTGCAGCCTTGTCAGTACCACCCCCACCTTACCCCCAACTTGCAGGCCTGTAAGGGCTGTCCATGGCCTACAAGGAAACCCCTTCCGAATGACAGAGGATGCCTGCTAAGTCACGTTTGGGTTGGTGGCTACTTTAATGTAACCTGCAAACCCTTCACAATAATCCTATTGTAGATTAATTTACTGGCATTTTGTAGAGCAAAGATTACAAACAAAGGTTAACAAAGGTTAAACAGTACCCCCAATCATGTAGCCAGGAGTCAACAGAAATGAGATCTGGATCTTGTGGGTTTCCTACATCCTAACCCCTACTGTATTTCCATGTTTCAAGCAGTGTGTGTGTGTGTGTGTGAGAGAGAGAGAGAGAGAGAGAGAGAGAGAGAGTGCATAATAACACTTAACACCTTAACCATTTCTAAGTGTACAGTTCAGTAGTTTTAAGTCTATTCACATTGTGCAAACCATCTTCAGACCATTCTCATTCTCATGTTGTAAAACTAAAACTTTGTACCCACTAAGCAATTTCCCATTTTTACCTCCCTAGCCCCAAGCAACCATCATTTGACTCTGCCTCTGTGAACTTGGCTGCTGTAGACCCCATAAGCGGATCCATGCAGTATTTGTCTCGGTAACTTGGTGCACATAATATCCTCAAGGTTATAGAACATGTCATCATTTTCCTTCTTTTAAGGCCAAGTATCGCTCCATCACATGAAAGCACTACAGTGCCACTTTTTGAGCAATGGTCAGCATCAGCACCCTGTGGGTTACAATCTTCAGCTATTTCAGAGCAGAGACTTGTATGAGAAGCTCTGCAAAGGGAAGCATTCTGGCTCTTCATAGCATGTGCCCTAGTGAAGCCATAATTCAATCCACAAAGAGAGCTGAGGCCCCTAGCAGAGGGAGTTCCCACCTTGAATGGAACTCCTGGGAACAAAGCCTATGGTCCGGCAGCACCCTTGACTGACTCTTGGGGCTGATGACTTCTGCAAACCCTGGTCTTAAAGACTCACTGGAAAAGGTGGGCTCTAATCTGCAGACCAATTAAGTTAGGGTGCAAAAGGAAGGACTTAGAGAGGAGTGGGCAGGTGACAGTGTGGGTGGAAAACGAGCAACCCAGACCATCCAGGAGCTAGGTGGCCCAGAGGGATCTTCCCTGTCCTTGAAGTGAGCCCAGGAGCAGGCCGTTGGCTTGGGACAGGGTTTGGGTGTTTCTTTCACTGAGAGAGGGGACTTCCATTCCTAGAAAAGCACTCAGAAACAAAATCAAAGGTTGCATGTTGAATTTTATCAAACATGTTTTCACCATGGGAAATCTTATTCATTTTCTGATTTGACAAATCGAGATTAATTAAATTAGTACCTCTCCTAACACTACCTTTGCATTTCTTGTATAATCTCAAATTCTTGCATTTCTCAAATAAGGTTTAGACGACAGAATGAATCATTTGTTCACTACATCACTGGATGCAGTCACCATATTCTATGTAACAGTTTTACATTTTTCCATAATAAGTGAGGTTGGCTTATTCACATACTTGGTCTCTTTATCAAGCTGATATTTTGTATTGGCTAAATCAAGCTTTATAACTTGAAAAGCACCTTCTAATGCTTTAAATTAGCTACTCTAATATGAGTAGTAGGAATTATATCCTGAATCTGGAAAGTGTGAAAGAACTCATTCAAAACCACTGGACCCTCTCCTTTGCAGAGTGGATTCCTTGATGATTGTTCCATTGTTCTCATGGTGATTGGGTTATTCAGATTTTCTCTTTCTTCACTCTATTGTGGAAATCAGTATTTTATTTAAAAATTCTCTGTTTCTTGACATTGAAAACAAATAAAACTTTGCAAAGGTATTCTTCTGTATCTTTGGTGGTATAGTTTATCATTTCAACTTTGAGCATTAGAACATTCTTTTTGATTAGACAAACTGAGTTTTGTCAGCAGCTTTTTGACAGTTGAAAAGTCACTTTTGATTTATTATTAGCTTTGGTTGTCATAGACCATTCTCATTAATTTCTAACAGCCCAAAGTAGGTTTTGAAAAAGTTTTATTGATTAGTGGCCTCTAGGGTGGGTATTTCCCGCCGTTTCTGAGAGCACCTCCTCACATGGCCTACAGCTGGGGAAGAACCCACACCTACAGCCCTCAGTCTTCCACTTTGGAGAGGTTAGTGAGATTCTGCCAGGATCCTCTGCCAGGGATAATGTGCTGAATTCTCAGGAGGCAGAGCTGAGTCACTCAGTAGGACCTTCCTTAATGTGGTCCATTCTCAAAGTCTGTGACAGGGGACAGTACCCTTCCCTGGTTAGGATTATGAGTGTGGCTTCCCCTCCTTGTGATTCTTTGGTTATGATAATGAGTACCCGGGATGGGCTCCAGGTTAGACTCCTGGAAAGGGGTACTTTTGCTCTGAACTCTGTGCACTACCTCATTTAACCTTACAATAACCCTGTGAGGTGGGTATTTTTAGTTCTCCATTTTCAGATGAGGAGGCTGAAGCACAGAGGTTAAATCACCAGCCTGTGAGTGACCGAGTTCCCTGAACCTCAGTCTGACTCCTAGTTGTCAGAGGCCCTGATTCTCTGGCATTCCATGTAGGTCTAAGGCTGCCACAGGGTATGTTTAGGGATGGAGAAAGGTACCCATCCCTCCCGGCATGCCCGAGTCCTCCATAAGCTGGAGCCCCTTCCAAGTCTCTCCTGGACAGTGGAGGCCTTAGAGTCTAAGAAGCAGAGGGACGGAGAGTCCCCTGAGAGAAGGACATGGTGATGACCAAATACCAGGGCTTAGTGGGTTGGGAGGTAGGAGAAAGGTGGATGCCACTGGCCACTGCCACCCGTGGAAGGGCCACAGGGGGTGATCTGACTCCCATAACCAACCACAGAAGAACAGGGTGCAGCAGCCTGGGGACACTGGATCAAGGGGCCCAGAAGCCCACATGAGTCTCTTACTCTTTACCAACTGGCTCTGCAGGGCTTGCAGAAGCAGCAAGAGAGGAGTCGGGGACAGGGGTGCCGCAGCTGATCTAAATCCTCTTGAGCCAGCGTCAGGGAAGGAGGCATTGAAGGCCCAGAGCAGGGCGGGTGGCAGGCTTGGACAGCAGAAAGGATTTCCTCCAGGTCTGATGCTTGCTGAGCAGCAGCCTGGTGTAGGACAGAGCAGATGAGGGGCATCTCAGCGCTGCCATTTACTCGCTGTCTCTGCTGGCATTAAGAGACCTCTCACCTCGTGGCCTTTCTCAATTTTAGACTTGCTGGAAGGGAGAGAAAAGCACCCTGAAGCCTTGGCCTTGTCATTCCTTCCAGGAACACCTGTGGGGGTTGCCATGGCAACACCCGGCTCTTCCTGGCCCGGGCCTGTTAGCACTGGGCTGGCTGTTGACCATGGCTGGTAGCTGTGGGGCCAGAGGATCTGTCAGAAGGGGCAACTGCTGCCTGCTTCAGGGCTCCTGTCTGGGTGGAGGCCTTGAGCTGGGTCACCCCAGGTTATGGGGATCAGTGCTATTGCTCAGGGCAGAGAGTGGGGGGCATGAGGTCAAGACAGTTCCCCAGCTTCCTGTGGGCACTGTCCGCACAAGCCCTGGGCAGGCAGAGTGCCTGGGGGTCAGGATTAACTTCGAGGAGGATTACTCCCATTCTGCTTTAAACACACTCTCCAGTTTAAGAGGCTCGTTTCTAACCTTGGATTCTCAAAGCATGATCCTCGACTTACAGAGGAGCCAGAGGGAAGAGAGGGCCAGTGACGCCCGCTAGCAAGCAGCAGGCTGTGGGTGCTGTAGAGGGCTCTGTGCCAGGCCGTGCCAGGGCCGGCTCTGGGTTTGTGAGGCTCCTCCTTGGAGAGCTGCAGATGAGGCTCCTTGTAAAGGGCCCTGTGGTTCTGCCTCCAGTCAGTGGGTGAGATGAATGAAGCAGAGGGTGGCTCCTGGGGCATACCCTGGCACAGACTCACCACTCAGTCCTGGGTTGCTGACTGTGGGAGAGGTGGATGAATGCAGCTTTGCCACCGCGGGTTACAAGAGGAGGGAGCTGCGCAGGGAGGTTGCTTTCTGGGTTGGGCTCCACTTTGTGTCGCTGTGAGCAAAGTATCTGACAAGAATAACTTAGAGAAGGAAATTTATTTGGGGTCACGGTTTCAGAGGTCTCAGTCCACAGATGGCTGACTTCATTGCTCTGGGTCCTAGGTGAGGCAGGACATCACAATGGCAGGGAGTGGTGAGTTGTGCTGCTTCATGGCAGCCAGGACGCAGAGAGAGGGGAAAGGGGCCACAGGGAATATGCACCCTTCCGGACCTGCCCCCAGGGACCCCTTTCTCCAGCCTCATTCCACCTACCATCCAGTCAGCCTATCAGACTCGGATGGACTGATTGGGTTATGGCTCTCACACGCCAATCATTTCACCTCTAAACATCCCTGCATTAACACAGGAGCTTTGGGGGGACACTTCATATCCAAACCATGAGTACTCCGGAAAGGTTAAGCAACACTGAGTCAGCACCTCTTGGGTGAGGATAAAAGTGCCTGGAATCAAGACATAAAGGCACCATGTCTTTCGTTCACCACTCTGTGCCTAGCACAAGCCTGTGATGAGAAAGGCAGCAATAGTACTTGTGGACTTGGACTCGGTTGCTAGAACAGGCTCACTTTGGCTGTGGTCTGAAAGTTGGCATCCTTCCAAAATTTATACCTGCTCCGACAGGTGATGGTCTTAGGGGGCAGGGCCTTTGGAAGGTCACAAGGGTGGAGCCTCATGAATAGGATTAGTGCACTTGGAAGGGGAGCTTGTTCCCGGCTTCGCACATGAGGGCACAGCAAGAAGGCGTCCTCTGTGAGGAGTGGACCTTCGCCAGACACCCAACCTGCTGGTGCCTCCATCTCGGGCTTCCCTGCCTCCAGACCTACCAGCAATAAATTAGGTTGTGTACGAATCACCCAGTCTCAGCATTTTATTGTAGCAGCCTGAATGGACAAAGATGGCTTTTTCCATCTTTGAGCATCCACACTGATGATCAGAAGAAAAGAGAAACAAACTTTGTGAAGCCAACCTGCACCTCTGTGTGGGGTGGCTGTCACCTGCCCTCGTGGAAAAGGCACATCTCCCCACCCGCTTTTAGGATGGGGCCCCACAGAGCTACTGTTCCTGGTGGCAGCACAAACAATGACCTGTTCAGGCTCCCTGCCTCCCGTGGAGCAGCCTTCCCTTCCCAGGCTGCACAGTTCAGGAGACAAAAGAGCTCAGAAGGCAACATTTGGGGGGCCGGAAATTGTTGCTTTTTATGCCTGTCAAGCTTCCAGTGAGATGCAGAATAAAACCCACTGCTGTGAAAGAGACTGAAATAAAAGGGGCTTTTATTACCCGGGGTTCTGCCTCATTCAGACACTCACCTTTCCATTGTGAAACAAGAACGTCTGTGTGTCCTGGCAGGAGAGCAGCAATGAGCTGCCGTGGAATGCTCCTCATACACCATCTGGGCACCACAGCCATCCTGCAGGAGTGCTCACGCGGTGGGAAGGGACCCGGGAAACGGGTGACACTTTTCCAACAAGCAGTGTTATGCACATGCGCCTATTACTTCTGCAGGAAGAGGGAGAAGATTTACTATGTCTAGAAATACTGCCTGGTGAAAGGCAGCGTCCCAGACACAGCCCTGTTGGAAGTCGGTGGCTCTGCTTTTCAAAGCCCCTACTGGACACCATCTGTCCCCAAAGTCTAAAGAGGGCTTCTAGTTATGCCAGTTCCTCTGGGAGGAGATGAGGCTGAGCTGGGAGAAGGAGGTGTCTTCCTGGCAAGCGTGGTGGCCTTGGAAATGGCCACCCAGTTGAATTCCATGGCAAGAAGAATCTGTCCCACTTAAGTCCTGCACACACTTCTTCCTGGCATGTTACACACCAGCACTTCTATAAATGAGTTCTCACTTCCTTGGGGGGAAAATGTTCGGCTCAGAGATGGAAGGGAAGTAGTGAGGATTTACCCAGTGCCTGCTGTGTGCCAGGCACCCTTTTAGGGACTTGACAGATGTATTTTTCTCTAGAACTCACATTCTGGGGTAACCATTCTAGAACCGTGTCCCTGGGTGCATGCTGGAGCCTAAGGACTGAAGTAGTAGGTGCACGGGCAGCTGGAGGTCAGGGGTGGTTATTTAGCTCCTTTGTCCAGACAAGGCAGGGCCCAGCTCTTATCCACAAGGGAGACAAAAGGCTTGCGGCCCAGGGCAGTTTCTCAACAAACCCTTGCTGAACCGAATCATGAGTGAGCAGAAGGTGCACAGTAAACTCGAATAAAATGAAACCATGCTTCCTGACACCCAGAAGTGACATTTTTTCCAGTTGGAGCTCTGGCCAGAACAAAGAGGCCACACGGCTAAAAGTCACAGCAAAGATATAGTCCTCAAACCACGAGTGTCTCTGCAGCCCTCCAAGAGGTGCCAAGAAGAACCAAGAAGAAAGCAGCCCTGTCCTCTGGAGCGTCATTGTCCCCACAGGCCCCAGTGACCTCACTCCAAGGCCAGCAGTGAGCTGGGATTTAATGTAATGAAACTCATTTCTGTTTGTCAACTTCTTTAATTAGGTGTGGAATTTCATCAACTGTCTCTGGACCTAGAGACTACCCAATAGATCAGTTTTCAAACCTGGAATAAGCCAAAGTACAAATGTGCCAACTTCCAAGCAGACACTCTGGCCCAGCCTTTATGCTCTAAAATAGTCATTACGACGGAGCAAGGAGTTTGTGATCTGCACCGGGCGCGCCAGGGCTGGCGTGATATGCTTCCCAGCACTTTATTTCTACCCAGGTTTCAGTGCCAGCATAGAATACTGCAGTGTGCACCGAGTCCTACTGGCCTCAAGAGACTTTTATTTCCAAGCTCCTAAAATCTTAATGATAACACACATTAGAACAGCACTTTTGAGTTTATAAAATGCTTTCATGGACATTATCTCATTCAATTTATTACTTACAACATCCCTGTAACTCAGAACTTCCGAGTAAAGAATTATCTTCAGTTTTCATAGAAGGATGCCAGGCCTTAAAGAAGTGAATTCCCCAGGGATGCGCAGAAGTTTACATACATCCTTCTGTTCGGGTCTTCTCGCCCTTGGCCTTTCTATCAGGTGCCCATGACAGACAGCATGGAGCCCCATTTCAAGCCCATGTGCCTCTGCAAGGGGTGACACATTTCTGAACTCTGAACCTGGAGGGAACTGGTTCAACTGGATTCTAGAGCCAGGTTGGCAGAGGTTAATGCTCATGTTATTAATAAATCTAGTGATGGAGCTCTTGAAACTCACTGAGTGGTGAGTATCTCCATTGAACACAGAAGCAAAATCTGGCTTCCTGTGCAGCCTGATCATGGGACCTGGTGCCCCCTGCAGGATCCCACAGAGTATAGCGGCCACCTTCAAAGGAGCCTGCACCTCATCACAGGCCCTTCTGCCACCTCATCCTCTCATCTTGCGGGGCTCAGGCCTTCATCTGCTGCCAGCACATTTCTGAGGTGAGTTGGGAATGTCGCATCCCGGACAGTCCTGACTGCAGTTTGGTGAGTCACCACTGGTAGATTTTCGCCAGGAATTGACATCAGTATAACTGGGCTGGAGTTCCTGGATTTCTGTCTACCCCAATTTTGGAAATCCTTCTCCTTTTTTATTTCCTGCAGTGGCTCTGAAAACCCTGGTGGTGTCCCCCAAGCATCATGGCATGTGACCCGAGGGAGCCTAGAACCTCCCCTCCACCCACCTGTCCCCTGCTGTCTGCCCTCCTGTCTGCCTTGCTCCTGAGAAGACTTCTTGTTAGAGAACTTGGAGGCCATGGGAGATGTGCCCTGCTCCCACTGAATGCCAGCTCTACCCCAAATGGCCCGCTGCCAGGAAGGATCAGGGGACACTCAGACTCCAAGTGCCACTTGACTTGCCCAGGGCCAGGCAGCCTGTCAGGGGAGGAGCCAGGCCTGAGTCCAGCCTCTCGGACTCTCTTTCCATTATTCTGTTCCATTGTTCTTGTCTGGCACCACTGCAAGCCCTGAGCTCCCTCCCCCTTCCCCTTCAGCCACCCACCCCTCTGTGGGAGGAGGTGAACTCCATGTTCACTGTGTGGCCAACCCACAGGGAGTCCTCCCAGCTCTCTGGGCAGTGAGCTTGGCTGGCTTTGCTCTGAGAGAGCCCCAGGACACCTCCAGCAAAGTCAGATGAGCGACAGAGTTGGGGCTTCTAGGGTTAAAGCCTGTGGGTTAATCGTGTGATGGCCCTAATGGAGCAGGCCCTGGGCAGGGCAGGAAGGCTTCCTGGAGCAGGTGAGGTGTGGAACAAACTCACTGCAACTTTCTGACACGGAGCTACCCACCCAAATCAAAACACTCAAGGCCCGGTACATCATCTGCGCTCAAGAAACTGGATTGCAGGAAGTGAAGATCTGGGTCTTTAATGGCTTCTTCTTTCTGAATGTGGAAGGATCAAGCAATGGATTCTCCCTTAGTCATTTTATCTGGTTTCTGTGAATTTAGATAAAGAAATAAATCTCTAAGCTGCGATTTTAGATAAACAAGGAAATCTCCAATCTCTAGTCTGCAGGTTCTATTTTCTAAAAATCTTTATTTTCTATATATTTCTGACTCCTTGTAATGAGGCCAGGATTTTCGGCTTCTTTGGATCTATTTGAAGCTGGAGTTGGGCGTGAGCCAGGGTTTTGGTCACTGATCCCCCATGGAACTGCAGGGCCTTGGCTTGAGTTTAAAGCCAGAGGCTCACTGGAGAGAGCCTCCAGCTGTGGTGCCAGGCTGAGGGCCCCCTAGGCCAGGTGCTGTCTCCCTGTGCTGATTCTGTCTGGTGTTCAAGGCTGGGTTGAGTACCCTTGTCCAGGGAATCCCCAGCGATGACTGCTGCCCACCCTCACCTGTGCCTGTCCCCGTTCCTGGACTTCACACAGGTGCTGCCTAGGCCTGGATGGGCCTCCCCTTACTTCATATTTCTGTATCTTTCTCCAAAATTCAGGTCACGTCTTCCCTCTCCTGGAAGCTTGTGCAGACCCCCGAGTGTCTAGAGGGCGGGCTGGCTGCTCTCCCCACTCTGCTCCCGCTGCAGAGGCCCCAGGGGTCCCTTGGATGACCCTGTCTCCTTATCAGGTGGGACTTCTGGTGAAGGACTGCCCCCGGGACCTGGCACTTGAGAACTGCAGGGAACTGCTGTGGGTCAGGGTTTACCAACAGAGCCGGTCATCCTGGCTGGCCAGGGGTGGGACATTCTGGTGAAGATTGTTTTCTGATCGTCTCATGTGGGAGTCTTTTCTCTCCAGTCTGGTTTTCAGTGGTGCAAGGAGCATATCTGGGCGTGTCACACCATCCTGCTCCCCACACAGAATGGACGGAGGGGGACACAGGAGGGTCTCAGTTCTGCAGCTGGCTATTTGGAGTCTGAAAACACACATCTTGCCCCTATTTTCTTTATCTTTCTATTTTTTAAAATTTTTTCTCCACTTTTTTTTTAATTGGTGCAGTACAGTCATACATAAGGGTGGGGTTTGTGGTTATGTATTCCTACGTGCACAGAATGCAACAGTGTGATTTGGCCAAATCCTCCCAGCACTCCTCCCCCGCCTCCTCCCCCTGGTCTTTTTCCTCTGCTCTGCTGCTGACTTCCCTTGGCCTTTCTTTACCCTCTTCTCTCTAACTTCCACATATTCACTGTTTTTCGACAAAGGTACTTAGCCTTTCTTCGGGCCTCAGGTAAAATCTGCCCGATTCTCCTGATCTGAGCCTGCTGTCTTATATTTAAACTCGACAGGAAACCAGGGGAATGATTTGTTTGCTCCTAATTCATTCATGAAGCGATGCGATAATTATGCCTCTCATCGTTCCTGGCAAACTGCGGGTTTTGCTCGCTGCCTAAATGGGAGGCCACAAGTCAAGGCCAGCCTGGAGCCACCTTCGATGAGCAAAAAGGGGACGATTTCCTTAATATGTTTGGTCTGAGGAATCCATTAGCCACAGGCCAGGGCTGGAGTGGGTTTGTGATGGATGTCTAGTCTTCTCTTAGCACCCGTTTCCTGAATAACAGCCCACTGGGCCCCCTGGGGACAGGGGGCAGGACCTGCTGCACAGCCTCCTTTCCTGGAAATGTCCTCCTTTTCTGAATGTGCGACGGGCTCACCTCAGCCTTCAGAGGCCACGGGGTGCAGTCGGTTTCCCTGTGCAAGCAGTGGTCTCCAGATGTGGAGGACAGCTCCCGGGCCCAAAAGGCACACCTGGAGAGGAAGTCTGCTGAGGGCACTGGTGGACTCTTTGGGGCACAGGAAGATCTTGTACCCTAAAAGAGAGGGCATGCGGACAGCCAGCTTTACTCCTGGTCAGCAGGAGGCGGGGCTTTGTTTAACAGAGCCTCAGTCACTCTGCTGGGGGCCCAGGCCCAGGGTCCACAGCCGTGCTTTTCTTCTCCATGCCCTGGTTTCGTGGATTTCTAACAGTCCCAGTGATGCCCACGTGCTTGCCTCCTTGCTGGGCCAGGCCCGGGGAGGGGGCCAGGCCTGCCCGTCTGCCTGCCGTCTGCCCCACCTCTGAGCAGCTCCGTGGCCTGGATTCCCGCTGCCGGGGGTTCTGGTTTGCCAGGTGCCTGGGGCATTCTTCTCGAGGGGCTGGCAGCCTCCTTGCTCATGCCTTTCTCAAACCCCAGAAATGGGCGAGCGGGGAAAGGACAATGAAGGGTGACTGAAAGCAACAGGGAGCCTTATCTGACAGGTGCGCTCCTGGAAGATGGGGGCTTGGTACTCATCCCCTTAAGAAAAACCAATGTTTCCAGATTGTGTCACACCCCACTAGGTGTCCTGGGTCCTCCCTTATCACCAAACTGTCACCACCCCTTCAAAGGGTAACAAACTGATTAGGGGCAGGAAATTGAGGCAGAAACAGGGGATGCAATTTCCTGAAATTCTCCAACTCTCTGAGCACTGCAAGGCCCTCTCTTAGAGGTGGTCCATGTGAATCCTCAGCTGTCAGTCAAAAGTCCAAACGTGGACCTGGACAGAACTCTCTGGAACTTCCCTGGGACCCCCCCCCCCAAATAACTAGGGCGGAGGGACACTTTGTCTACTGTCTGGGAGGGCACACTCTCTTCCTTGAGAGAGACCCCTTTCCCTTCCCATCCCTCCTAATAAGCCCATGCTGTTACTCTGAGAGACGTGACTGAAATCTTCCTGGAGTATTGCAAGAATCGGGGTGAAGAAGGAGCCTCTGTGGCTGCCTCAGCTTCATGGCAGCCAGGGCCCTGTGATACTTCCACCCTCCGTGTCTGGCTGGGCGTGTTAGAGTTCTATTTCGTGGTCTTTATAACGACCTGTACCAGGAGAACACCCTCTGCAGCACATCTTCAGAGGTCTCTCCTGGCCTCAGAAGGATGCACGTCCCACTTTATTCTCAAATCAGATTTAATCCAAGATGACCTCGGTGCCTGCTTGAAGTATGATCTATTTAGCTTCCGTGTTAAATGTGACTTGTGTACTGGGCATGGCTTGGAGCACCCCAGTGCCCTGGATCCTTACCACCACCCCATGAAGCAGGTACCAGGATCAGCCCATTGCACAGATGGGGGAAGGGAAGCACAGGCCGTTAAACAGCTTGCCTCAGAGAGCCGTGGAGAGTCACACCAGACCCCCAGGCCCTGGGTGAGGGTGTGACCCCCGACTTTTGATGTCCTATGAGCAAGTGAACAATGAATAAATGAAAGAGCGGCCCCTCCAGCTTAGAAAGTCTCAAAGAAAGTGTTTGCTTTGTGGTTGGTTCTTAAACATGCTTCAGAATCCCCCAGAGGGCTTTTAAAACTCAGCTGGCTGGAGTCAGGAAATTCATTTGGAAAAATAAGACTCAGAATAGCCAAAGCAATCCTCAGCAAGAAAAGTGAAGCAGAAGGCATCACAATGCTGATCTTAAATTATACTACAGAGCTGTAGAAACAAAACATTGGCACCAAAACAGATGTGAAGACCAAACAGATATGAAGACACATGGAGACAAACCTATGTAAATACAGTATCTCATACTAGACAAAGGTACATTGGAGAAAAGACAGCCTCTTCAACAAATGGTGCTAGCAAAACTGGAAATCCATATGTAACAAAATGAAATTAAACCTCTATCTCTCACCCTGCACAAAACTCAAAGTCGTTCAAGGACCTAGGCATGAGAACCGAGAACCTGCACCTAATAGAAAAAGAAGTAGGCCCAAATCTCCATCATGTCGGCTTAGGAACTGACTTCCTTAACAAGACTCCTAAAGAGCAAGAAGTAAAATCAAGAATCAATAAATGAGATGGAATCAAACTAAATAGCTTCTTCACAGCAAAGGAAACAATCAAGTACATGAAGTGAGAGAGCCTACAGAATGGGAAAAAAAATCTTTTCCACCTGCACTTCAGATAGAGCATAATCTCCAGAATATATAAAGAACTCAAAAAACTTAACACCAAAACTAATAATAATAATAATAATAATAACTAACAAATCAAAAAATAGGCTAAGGAACTGAACAGACATTTCACAGAAGAAGAAATATATATGGTCAACAAATGAAAAAATGTTCAACATCTTTAGCAATTAGAGAAATGCAAATTAAAACTACAGTGAAATTTCATCTCACTCCAGTCGGAATGGCAATTAGCGAGAATACAGGCAACAATAAATGTTGGTGAGGATGTAGGAAAAATAGCACATTCATACATTGCTGGTGGGACTGCAAAATGGATGTAACCACTCTGGAAAGCAGATTGGAGATTCCACAGAAAACTTGGAACACAACTACCATTTGATCCAGTTTATCCCACTCCTAAATTTATACCTAAAAGGACTTAAAATCAGCATACTAAGAGAGCTGTGGCCACATTAATGTTTATAGCAGCTTAATTAACAATAGCTAAATTATAGAGCCAACCTAGGTGCCCTTCCAAAAGATAAATGGATAAAAAATGTGGTATATATACATATTGGAATATTACTCAACCATAAAGAAGAATGATTTTTTTTATTGGTTGTTCACAACATTACAAAGCTCTTGACATATCATATTTCATACATTAGATTGAAGTGGGTTATGAACTCCCAATTTTACCCCAAATGCAGATTGCAGAATCATGTCGGTTACACATCCACAATTTTACATAATGCCCTATTAGTAATTGTTGTATTCTGCTACCTTTCCTATACCCTACTATCCCCCCTTCCCTCCCCTCCCCTCCCATCTTCTCTCTCTACCCCATCTACTGTAATTCATTTCTCTCCTTGTTTATTTTCCCATTCCCCTCACAACCTCTTATATGTAATTTTGTATAGCAATGAGGGTCTCCCTTCATTTCCATGCAATTTCCCTTTTCTCTCCCTTTCCCTCCCATCTCATGTCTCTGTTTAATGTTAATCTTTTCTTCCTGCTCTTCCTCCCTGCTCTGTTCATAGTAGCTCTTATTATATCAAAGAAGACATTTGGTATTTGTTTTTTAGGGATTGGCTAGCTTCACTAAGCATAATCTGCTCTAGTGCCATCCATTTCCCTGCAAATTCCATGATTTTGTCATTTTTTAGCGCTGTGTAATATTCCATGGTGTATAAATGCCACATTTTTTTTATCCATTCATCTATTGAAGGGAATCTGGGTTGGTTCGACAGTCTAGCTATTGTGAATTGTGCTGCTATGAACATCGATGTGGCAGTATCCCTGTAGCATGCTCTTTTAAGGTCTTCAGGGAATAGTCCAAGAAGGGCAATAGCAGGGTCAAATGGTGGTTCCATTCCCAGCTTTCCCAGGAATCTTCATACTGCTTTCCAAATTGGCCGCACCAATTTGCAGTCCCACCAGCAATGTACAAGTGTACCCTTTTCTCCACATCCTCGCCAGCACTTGTTGTTGTTTGACTTCATAATGGCTGCCAATCTTATTGGAGTGAGATGGTATCTTAGGGTGGTTTTGATTTGCATTTCTCTGACTGCTAGAGATGGACAGCATTTTTTCATGTACTTGTTGATTGATTGTATATCCTCCTCTGAGAAGTGTCTGTTCAGGTCCTTGGCCCATTTGTTAATTGGGTTATTTGTTATCTTATTGTCTAATTTTTTGAGTTCTTTGTATACTCTGGATATTAGGGCTCTATCTGAAGTGTGAGGAGTAAAAATTTGTTCCCAGGATGTAGGCTCCCTATTGACCTCTCTTATTGTTTCTCTTGCTGAGAAAAAACTTTTTAGTTTAAGTAAGTCCCATTTGTTGATTCTTGTTATTAACTCTTGTGCTATGGGTGTCCTATTAAGGAATTTGGAGCCCGACCCCACAATATGTAGATCGGAGCCAACTTTTTCTTCTATCAGACGCAGAGTCTCTGATGTGATATCAAGCTCCTTGATCCATTTTGAGTTAACTTTTGTGCATGGAGAGAGAAAGGGATTCAGTTTCATTTTGTTGCATATGGATTTCCAGTTTTCCCAACACCATTTGTTGAAGATGCTATCCTTCCTCCATTGCATGCTTTTAGCCCCTTTATCAAATATAAGATAGTTGTAACTTTGTGGATTAGTCTCTGTGTCCTCTATTCTATACCATTGGTCCACCCACCTGTTTTGGTACCAATACCATGCTGTTTTTGTCACTATAGCTCTGTAATATAGTTTGAAATCGGGTATCGTTATACCGCCTGATTCACACTTCCTGCTTAGAATTGCTTTTGCTATTCTGGGTTTTTTTATTTTTCCATATGAATTTCATGATTGCTTTATCTATTTCTACAAGAAATGCCATTGGGATTTTGATTGGTATTGCATTAAACCTATAGAGAACTTTTGGTAATATTGCCATTTTGATGATGTTAGTTCTGCCTATCCATGAACAGGGTATATTTTTCCATCTTCTAAGATCTTCTTCTACTTCTCTCTTTAGGGTTCTGTAGTTTTCATTGTATAAATCTTTCACCTCTTTTGTTAGGTTGATTCCCAAGTATTTTATTTTATTTTTTGAGGATATTGTGAATGGAGTGTTTTTCCTCATTTCCGTTTCAGAAGTTTTGTCGCTGATATACAGAAATGCCTTTGATTTATGCGTGTTGATTTTATATCCTGCCACTTTGCTGAGTTCATTTATTAGTTCTAGTAGTTTCTTTGTAGATCCTTTTGGGTCTTCTAGGTATAGAATCATGTCGTCCACAAATAGTGATAATTTAAGTTCTTCTTTTCCTATTTTTATGCCTTTAATTTCTTTTGTCTGTCTAATTGCTCTGGCTAGTATTTCAAGGACTAAATTAAATAGAAGTGGTGAGAGAGGGCATCCCTGTCTTGTTCCAGATTTTAGAGGGAATGCCTTCAACTTTTCTCCATTCAGAATGATGCTAGCCTGAAGCTTAGCATAGATAGCTTTTAGAATGTCAAGGTAAGTTCCTGTTATCCCTAGTTTTTCTAATGTTTTGAACATAAAGGGATGCTGTACTTTGTCGAATGCTTTCTCTGCATCTATCGAGATGATCATATGGTTCTTATCTTTAAGTCTATTGATGTGGTGAATAACATTTATTGATTTCCGTATATTGAACCATCCTTGCATCCCAGGGATGAATCCTACTTGATCATGGTGCACAATTTTTTTGATGTGTTTTTGTATTCGATTCGCCAGAATTTTATTGAGGATTTTTGCATCTAGGTTCATTAGAGATATTGGTCTGTAGTTTTCTTTCTTTGAGGTGTCTTTGTCTGGTTTCAGAATCAGGGTGATGTTGGCCTCATAGAATGAATTTGGAAGAGCTCCCTCTTTTTCTATTTCCTGAAATAACTTGAAAAGTATTGGTATTAATTCTTCTTTAAAGGTTTTGTAAAACTCCGCTGTATACCCATCCGGTCCTGGGCTTTTCTTGGTTGGTAGTCTTTTTTTTTTTTTTTTTTAAAGAGAGAGTGAGAGAGGAGAGAGAGAGAGAGAGAGAGAGAATTTTTAATATTTATTTTTTAGTTCTCGGCGGACACAACATCTTTGTTTGTATGTGGTGCTGAGGATCGAACCCGGGCCGCACGCATGCCAGGCGAGCGCGCTACCGCTGAGCCACATCCCCAGCCCCGGTTGGTAGTCTTTTGATGGCTTCTTCAATTTCATCCATTGATATTGGTCTGTTCAAATTGTGTGTATCCTCCTGACTCAGTCTGGGCAAATCATATGACTTAAGAAATTTATCGATGTCTTCACTATCTTCTATTTTATTGGAATATAAGTTTTCAAAATAATTTCTAATTGTATTCTGTATTTCTGTAGCATCTGTTGTGATATTGCCTTTTTCATCCTGTATGTTAGTAATTTGAGTTCTCTCTCTTCTTCTCTTCGTTAGCATGGCTAAAGGTCTGTCAATCTTATTTATTTTTTCGAAGAACCAACTTTTAGTTTTGTTAATTTTTTCAATAGTTTCTTTTGTTTCAATTTCATTGATTTCCACTCTGATTTTAATTATTTCTTGCCTTCTGCTACATTTGCTGTTGTTTTGCTCTTCCTTTTCTAGGGCTTTGAGATGAAGTGTGAGCTCATTTATTTTTTGTTTTTTTTTTTCTTTTTTTGAGGAATGACCTCCAGGCGATGAATTTCCCTCTTAAAACTGCTTTCATTGTGTCCCATAGATTCCGATATGTTGTGTCTATATTTTCATTTATCTCTAAGAATTTTTTGATTTCCTCCTTTATGTCTTCTGTAACCCATTGATCATTCAGTAACATATTGTTCATTTTCCATGTGATGTAGGATTTTTCCTTCCTTCTTTTATCATTGATTTCCAGTTTCATTCCATTATGATCAGATAAAATGCATGGTATTATCTCCACCCCTTTATATTTACTGAGGGTTGCCCTATGGCATAATATATGGTCTGTTTTTGAGAAGGATCCATGTGCTGCTGAGAAAAAAGTATATCCATTTGATGATGGTTGATATATTCTATATATGTCAGTTAAGTCTAGGTTATTGACTGTGGTATTGAGTTCCATAGTTTCTTTATTCAACTTTTGTTTGGAGGATCTGTCCAATGGTGAGAGAGGTGTGTTGAAGTCACCCATAATTATTGTGTTGTGGTCTATTAGATTCTTGAACTTGAGGAGAATTCGTTTTATGAATGTCGCAGCACCATTATTTGGTGCATAACAGTGTATAATGTCCTTCCTTATCACTTTTGATTAACTTAGTCTTGAAGTTGATTTTATTCGATATGAGGATGGCCACCCCTGCTTGTTTACGAGGACCGTGTGCGTGGTATATTTTTTCCCATCCTTTCACCTTCATCCTGTGAATGTCTTTTCCAATCAGATGTGTCTCCTGGAGGCAGCATATTGTTGGATTTGTTTTTTTAATCCATGATACCAGCCTATGTCGCTTTATTGGAGAGTTTAAGCCATTAACGTTTAGAGTTACTATTGATATATGGTTTGTACTTCCATCCATGTTTGATTATTTTCCTTTTTTTAAAAAAATTAGTTTGTTTCTCCATGATTATCTTTCCCCTCGCCCTCTGTCTTTACCGAGGCACTTCCCACTGATGGTTTTGGTTATTGTTTTTCATTTCTTCCTCGTGTAGTGTTTTGCTCAAAATGCTTTGCAATGCTGGTTTTCTGGCTGCAAATTCCTTTAACTTTTGTTTATCATGAAAGATTTTTATTTCGTTGTCATACCTGAAGCTTAATTTTGCTGGATACAAAATTCTTGGTTGGCATCCATTGTCTTTCAGTGTTTGAAATACATTGTTCCATGACCTTCTTGCTCTCAGCATCTGTGATGAAAAATCCATTGTTAACCTTATTGGTTTACCCCTGAATGTAATCTGCCTCCTTTCTCTTGTAGCTTTTAATATTTTCCCTTTGTTCTGTATATTGGATATCTTCATAACAATGTGTCTTGGTGTTGGTCTACTGTGATTTTGTGTGCTCGGTGTCCTGTATGCATCTTCAATTTGTATATCTGTTTCCTTTTTTATTTCTGGAAAGTTTTCTGTAATTATTTCATTCAGCAGGTTACTCATTCCCTTGGTTTGAATCTCTGTACCTTCTTGTATCCCGATGACTCGTAAGTTTGGTTTTTTTATGTTATCCCATAACTCTTGGATGTTTTTCTCGTGATTTTTTACCAGTCTTTCTGAGTTGGCTAGACTCTTTTCAAGATGATATATTTTGTCTTCATTATCTGACATTCTGGCTTCTACTTGCTCCACTCTGTTAGTGATACTCTCAATTGAGTTTTTAATTTGGTTTATCGTTTCCTTCATTTCTAGAATTATTGTTTGATTATTTTTTATAATCTCTATCTCCTGATAAAGATGCTTAACTTCTTCTTTTATCCATTTATGTAATTCATTCTCAATGTGTTCTTTTGCTGCTTGAATTTGCTGTCTCGTATCCTCTTTAAGGTTCCATTCCATCTGTCTAAGGTGTTCCTTGAGTTCTTTATATGACCATTTTTCTGATGACGCTAGGTCCTCCTGAATATTTAGGCTGTCCTGCATTGTTTGTACTCATTTTCTTCCTTGCTTTTTGAAGCTGCTCATGTTACTTCTTGTTCTGTTTGACTGCTGAGTTACTGTTTACTCCTATAGATTTATTTGATGCTTGGGTGGAAAGGTATTAGAAGGGAAGGGAAGAAGTCACTAAAGAGAATGAGAGTAAGCAGGTATAATTCAAAGGAGGGGGAATAAGAAAATTGAAAAGAAATGAAAAGACAAAAGAAGAAAAAAAAATAGAAAATAAAAAAAGAAAAAAATAAAAAATAATAATAAAAATTAAAAATAAAATTAAAAGACAAAAATGAAAAAAATTGAAAAAAAAATTTAAAAAACAACAAGAAAGAAAAATGAAAATGAAAGAAAAAACCCAAATCAAAAAAAAAGAGGAAAAAAAAACCTAATAAATGCAGTCTTAGAGTTTGATTAACTTCTCTTCCAGTAGGTGGCGCTGTGCCCACCAGGCCAAGTTTCTCCTGTCAGTACGCGGGAACCAATCACTGTGCAGCAGCTCCTCCCAGACTGGGCGAGTCTCCAATCCTGAGTGCCTAGGGCCTCCTCTTGTGTCTAGTCACTTCCCACTTTTCCTCTAGTCAGGCCCTTCTCACGGGTGCTGCTCACCACAATACTGGCTGCACGCCAGGTCTGCTGCTCCCGGGAGCCCTGTTTTCATGAATGACTGGGCACACTCTCCCTGTTTGCCATTCCCTCAGACCCTAAGTTTGTAGAGCTTGGGGCTGAGAATCCTCAGCGAATTTTACTTGCCCTCCGGTAGCCACGCCCCCGGTAGGTGGTGCAAGAAACTTCAGTTGTCAGCACTGGTGGGAGCGGTAGCTGGGAGTTCCGCGCCACGGGTCCCATGCCACGTCTGATTCCCTCGGTCTGGCTATCGTGCTCACGGGAGAGCTGGGAGGGGCCCTTAAGGTTTCCCCGATGTGTGGAGAGGGAAGGCTAGGGAATTACACACCTGTACCCGCAGGTTTCAATGAAGTTATCTCCTCCGCCGCAGTCTGGTGATGTCAGTTCTCTGCCATGGTGGTATCTCTTGCAAATGGCGACAGTTCGTTTCCCTTTGCCGGGTGACTAATGCAACGGGTGGGTCCTTACTGTCTCTCCCAAGCCCCGTTTCAAACCTGTGGCCACTACCTATGAAGGCTCGGTAGGCATTTACCTCCATAGGATGAGAAGGGCTGACCAGTTTTTTCAGCCGGATGGATTAGTGCTGAGTCACAGCTGTTTGTCTGCGGGAAGCAGGGAAACGGGAGCTTGAATTCAGCCGATCCGGGCTCAGTGTGTGTTCTGAAAGGCCCAGACTGTTCGCCCCAGATCCACGTCAGCTCAGCATTGCCTAGTGATCCTGAGCAAACAGATTTAGGTTGTTTACGACTCCCTATGCCTGCACAGCTGAAGAGGTCAGAGACTTGATCTCTCCGCGCCCACTGCCATGTTGGAATTTAAGAAGAATGAAATTATGGAATTTTCCAGTAAATTGTATGGAGCTGGAGAATATCATGCCAAGTGAAATAAGCCAATCCCCAAAATCCAAAGGCCAAATGTTCTCTCTGATATGTGGATGCTGACTCACAATAGGTGGGGAGAGAGGTGGGAGAAGGGAAAGTTCACTGGATTGGACGGGGTCAGAGGAGTGGAGGGAAGGGAGGGAGGATGGGAATGGGAAAGACGGTGGAATGAACCAGACATCACTTTCCTATGTTCACATATGAATACATGACCAGTGTAACTCCACAGCATGTAAAACCACAAGAATGGGAAGTTATACTCCATTATGTCTGATATGTCAAAATACATTCTACTGTCAGGTGTAAGTAAAAAGAGAAAATTTAAAAATAAAAATTCAGCTGGCTGAGCTCCTGCCTGGAATTCCTGATCCAGGAGGTCAAGCCAGAGAATTTTCATTTCTAAAGGTGGCCAGGGCCCAAGGCAATGATCAGGTGGTGCCGGTCCCCATCGTGATCAGGAGCCCAGTACCCACTGGTCTGCAGAGGTGAGTTGGGGACTCTGGCTGGTCTGAATCTCAGCTGGCAAAGACAATGGCTGAGTGTCGACCCGAGTGCCAGGTGCAAGGGCAGTAACACCATAGCAAAAACTTTCATTTGCAAATTACCTGGCACACAGTAGGCCTGTAAACGCCCCTGCCCACACAGAAGGTAACTGTGCATCAACATACGCGTGGCCCTAGATATTCCTGGGTTCACTCAAATTGCATAATAAAAATCACAGGTCTTAGAGAAAAGGAGGGCTAAAGGCAGGCCGCTCAAAGCCCAGGGACCGGGTGCTGGTGCAGACAGTAGAAAGCAGGGTGGAAAAGGCCAGCGGAATATTTACATAGAACCTCACTGGTGCCTGTGCTCCGTGACCCAGCCGACTGTTCTTTGGCTTCTTAAACCCTGGGGTACATGCATTTGAGATTAGGCTCTGGAAAGTGTTTAATGCAAATTAAAAATCTGATGGGGATGTAGTCTCCTTCACTGATCCAGTGCTTTAGTGCAGGGGACCATCTCCACCCACGGCCCCACTGGAGGGCCTGACTGAACAGGTGGACAGCTCAACTCTAGCAGCCTTGGAGCTGGCCACCTGGCAGTAGACACAGGCCCTGTTTGCTGTGGCCTTGTCTTTGATTTTGACAAAGCTGCCTCCCCCCCATCTTAAAACACTCCTGTACTAAAAGCGTCTCATGACCAACTCGAGACCCGGTGTTGACACCCACGGGACAGTTTCTGAGTTGGCTCAGTGGATTTGAACCCAGAGCCTGCTGGCTGCCAGGTCCATGCAACTTCTCCTTATTCTGCTGCCTTTTCAGAGGATGAGCATGCAAAGCAAGGGATGTGTGCTACTGGACATGTCGGGCCCAAGTGGCCAGCGGTGTGGACGCTCGCTGCATCATTCAGACGAGGCTGCTCGAGACCAGGCTTGCGCTGCGGCCCCAGCCTGCCCTGCAGTACTTAATGGTTGCTTCACGCAGAGCGGTGCTCAGGGCAGGTTTGTGCATGGAATTATACTGGAGCCATAGTAATACAAACAAGCCAGACATAGAAGTCACCCCTCTAGGAAACATGCTATATTTTCTTTAGTAGCTTGGGGGACCCTGGGGGTGGAGGACAATGACATTTTTGACACTTTGGTCTGTGACAGACATTCCTGGGGTGAATTCTGGAAACCGCCCTGGTGTGTGTTGCTCAGGAACCTCTGCCAAGGGTCCAGGCAGCAGGATCTGGGGGCAGGGGCTTCCCTAGGTGCAGCCGCACCACACAATCCAGGCCCCACGTGTGGCCTTGTGACACCACGTGTGCCTGTGTGTAGGGGGGAGCATGGGTGATCTCAGGGGCCCAGACATGGGTGACCGGAGGGATGGGACAACCAGTCACAGACCCAGGGCAGCACCAGGCCCCCGGGGTGCAGCACTGATCCAAGAAGCCCTGCTCTCTCACCCTGGTTCCTAAGGGGTTTGTGCTGGGTCCAAGTTCCCTGCTCAGTTGACCCTTCAGTTAAGCCACACGGGCCTCCAGGTCAACACTTGACTCCATCCATCCATGTCACATTCTTGGTGGCCCATGCAGTGTGAGGGCAGCAAGGGGGGTTGGCGTCAGAGTGGAAGCCCAGACAGAGCCAGCTGCGGAGTCTCCCCTCTGCGCAGGACCCGTGGGCTCCCCAGCCTCATTTCTCATTTCTAACATACAGACCCGAGTTGATTCCACAGGCTTGTTCTGGGCCTTAAGGGAGGCGCTCCAGAAGGGTGCTGAGCACACAGGGAAGCAGAAGCCAATCCTGTACCTATTTCCAAGTGCCTGATGGAGCAGAATGGCGGGGCCTGGGCCCGTGGGGTGGCTCCCTAGGCGGGGCTCGTGTTCAGAAACTCTGGGCCAGGATGGCAGGGGGAGACTTGGGGTGTCCTCTTCTCAGCAGCTGGTCCTGGCAACAGCGGCCGAGTGCGGAAACGGTTCTTCTGGAGTCTTGAGGTTTTCCTTGCCTCATCAGCATGCTGGCCGCAGCTTCCCAGGACACCAGGGCGCTCTTGAGACACCCTCTCCACCCAGGACAGAGATGGAGGGGAAGGTGACAGGACCCTGAGCCCCCCAGAGAGCCAGCGTTCCCAGCCAGGCCGGCGGGATGACTGACAGGAAGGTGCGTCAGCAGCCGGCAGCTGTCTCCTGGCCACGGTGGCGGCCAGTGAAGCGTTCCCTCAAATATTTGCCTGTCAGCCTTGCAGAGCGAGCATTTTTAGCTCTTCAGTAAATGGTCCCTTGGTGACAGCCGCGGCTTAGCACGCCTGACGTCATGGGCGGGAGCCTTATTTGGTTTTAATGGGGAAGCATTTCAGGCTGAGAAATGCACTTGGCTCTTCTCGGATGTGACATTCCATTTGCTGAGCTCAGCCCACACACCTGTGCCCCTAGACAAAGCCAAATGTCCCTGTCCCAGGTAGAGGGGGCTGGCTGCTCACTCTCTGCGGCTGTCATCGCCTGGGCTCCCTGAGTCTCTGTGTGCAGTGATGTCCAAGGCCTGGCTGCTGAGGGTGGCCCCTGGTGGGCGTGCCTCTCAGATTTTTCTGAATGTGACTATTGCCTAAGCACGTGTCCTCCAACTCGCGCTGCAGATGAATGGGCACTCCATATTCAGTGATCGGACGTGATTCCGGATTTATTCTCTGACATGAATTCAGTGATTGTAAATGCCACAGGCTCACACTGTTTTTAAATATGTTCATGACTTCAGAGTCGATGTGAATTTGAATTTCAAGAGCTCATTACTTCTCTTTCCAGGAAGGGGAAGGATCCCATGCATACATGGTACCATCTGCTGGGTTTGTCTGGTGCCCAACATCAGTGATGTTGGACCTGAACCCCTCCCGGGCATTCTCTGCCCCTTCCTTGGTGGGGACAGGCATATAACACGACAAACTGAATATAGATTTTAAGTTCTAGTTTCCCTACTTTGCCCCTATTTGAAAAAAAAATTGGGTTTTGTTTATAATCAACAATGATAACATTATAGATGAAAGATCTTGGTTATATCTCAAAATTAGTGCAGGTGACCTAAAACCAACCTTTCCCCCCCCCCCCAGATTCAGTGTGAGGGGCTAATTGAAATTATTTAAAGTAGATCCACATCATCTCAGGTCCTCAGAGAAGGGACTAGAAACAGATAAAGAGAAAAGGTGTCCCTGCCCAGCAGCAACGGAGTGGGAAGAACTAGAGCAAAGGACACTGCCCTTGGGCTGGTGCATCCTGGGTGAGACCTGGGCCCCACTGCCCTTGTCTTTAAAGGGCCAATTGCTACCTCTGTGGTGGTCACCAGGATTAAATGAGCAGGCTCATGTACGAAGTCACTGAGCCCCAGGAGCCCCCCAGAAACACAGGCTGAGACTGCACAGAGGGAGGCTCTGGCGAGAGGCTCTTGCCAACTGGGAACTGGAAGACACACAGAGGGAGAGGAGACCAAGGCAGAGAGGGAGGAGACGTGGGGGAGATCTGATTCTTCCAGAAAAACTCCAAGACAGATAATATTTTCATCCAAAGACATATTTTGCTAAGAACTCAAACCATTTTAGATCAGAAGAGTCCACTTTCTCCAAATCTCAGACACCCGCATTGGCTCCCACTGTTGGCTCTGAATTCCTCAATGTCTAGCGCCCTTCCAACCATGTCCCCCCTGGCTGATCATCATGAGGGTGTCCGGTGGGGTTACACATGATCCCAGCAGAGCCTTTAATTTTTAGAGGCTTTTGCGCTAACCTAAAATGTCACTCCACCCTAGTTGCCTGACCACTGTGCATGTCACAGCGTGCACCTCTACAAGTTTCAGGTGAGTTGAACACTCCACCCCCGGCCTTCAGTTCCTGAATGACTGCAGTAACAATTGCCTGATCACCTGCAATACTGCAGACTCCCAGATAAGCAATGGTTTATTTCATAGTCCTAGTGATTCAGTGAGACAAGACGATTATTTTCTTCTCTTCTCGGGGCTGGGGATGTGGCTCAAGCGGTAGCGCGCTCGCCTGGCATGCGTGCGGCCCGGGTTCGATCCTCAGCACCACATACCAACAAAGATGTTGTGTCCACCGAGAACTAAAAAATAAATATTAAAAATTCTCTCTCTCTCTAAAAAAAAAAAAATTAAAAAAAACGATTATTCTCATTTTGCAGATGAGAACACTGCACAGCAGTGAGACTGAGTGACTTACCCATGCACCAACATCCAAGAAGTGAACAAGGATTTGAGTTTAATCTTGACTTCTTTGTCACAGTGAGCTTGACCTGCTATCTGGGTTCCAAGAGCAAGTGTCCCAAAATGAGCAAAGCTGAAGTTGTGTCACCTTTTTGCCCAGCCTCTGAAGTTATGTGACATCCCTTGCACTATGGTCACATACCTGCCCACCTTCCTGGGGAGGGAAAGTGGATCCCACTTCTCCATGGGAAGAAGGTCAAGGTCATTTAGAAGACAAGTGGGAGGAATGAACCATGCCACTGTGTCTGTCTTTGGAATATACCAACTGTCGTGTCCTCCACTGCAGGGAGGGGTCTGCCATGGTGATGTCAGGCTGCCTCGGGAGACAAAGTGCAGCCAGACGCCATGATGCTTCCCTGGTGCCTTCTATTCTCAGGTGGCAGCCTGTCAGAGAAGCAAGGGACTCTCGCTCAGGTTGTCAGGTATCTTTTTTCCTACATTCTAACTCCATGAAACAGGTCAACAGCTGGCAACAGGATCAGGCCGCAGGATTTTCTGGTTTCTAAAATACCATTGCTGCCTGATTCTTAAAGAATTTGAGGCTTTCCACCTGTGTGTATGCATGTGCACACATGCCTAAATCACAAACCAAAAACCAAATATGAAGGCAGAAAGTAAAAAAACAAAGTAAATAGGAACTCACATTAAGATCACATGTAGTATCTTAGAGAGTGATACTTATAGTAACTGAACAGAAGGTTAAACTCTGAGCTTCCTGGAAGTCAAGGAGAAAAGGGTCAGGAATATTTGTGAATTTGGAAGTCTTAAATGTTCCTCACCATTTCCCATTATCTCTCAAAGCATTCTATGTAGCTCTCTGGAAGTTTTTAAAAAGCTTCTTATAGGTACTTTTCAAAGAAAGGATGATAATGGCCTGTGTTAGTGGCATTTCAGATGAGAAACTTGAATTGGACATGCCTGGTTGGGGGCATTGTGGGTCTGTGGCTGAAGCCTCCTGGTGGGAAGCAAAATATCCCTCATTGTCTTGCAGTTCCCCCAGACTCTGGCACAAAATCCAGGCTGGGGCCCTTGAGCAGAAACCTTTTCCATTTCCTGCCCTCCAAGAACAAACATGAAATCAGCAGAAAAATGAAGATGTGAAAAATAAGTTTGACATCTCAATGGCAAACGGGAGAAAGCAAAAGCCTACCTCCCTTTCTTTCCCTCTCAAGAAAAAGGTGAATTCTCGGAGCCGACTTCTTTGTTTCCCACTGAGCTCACTAATGTGTCTTAATTATCCGGCTCTTTATTCTTCACAGCATCTAAATTCTCTTTATTATTTGATCGAGTCCATTTCAGCAACGGTGCAAAAGTGATACATTCTAAAGAAATTAGCCATGAAATGAGCGTCTCCTGGATATCGGTTATTGCCTTTCCCACCTCCACTTATTAATTCATTTGTTTGAGGACATGAAGGCCCGTGGGCTCATTTCCAGGGTCTGAATGGAGAGGAGATCCAGGAGTCTGGGGGGGTTGGCCGATGTATGACCCAGGTGTCCTTCCCTGATCTTGGTCATTCCGCCAGGCTGCTCCTGAGGTGAAAAGAGGCACTGTGTGCAGAAAGAGAGCAGGTCTGGAGCAGGGCAAAATACACAGGAATTCTAACCATTCTGTTTCCCTGAGTCAGATCTGATGACATCACCTCTCTTCTTAAAGTGCTCCACCAACCCCTTCTAAGCATCGTCACCTACCTGGACCACCTGGGCCCCACTTACCTGGGCCTTCCTTGGACTCCTCCCTCCAGCCTCATGGAAACTCTTTCTAGAAGGTTCTGGGTTCTTTTTTCCCCATCTAGGAGAGAAGCAGTGCATGCTGCTTTCCCACCCTCCACCAACGGTTTCTCACCCTCCCATCTCAGCCCCGATGACCTCAACCACAAACGCCTTCGCCTTCTCCAGACCCAGATCAGGTTGGGTCTCTGCTGCTGCTGCTGCTGCAGGACCCAGCTGGACCATCATTCTGTGGCTCCTGTGGGTCACAGGGTGGGCCGTGGTCTGCTGGTGGAGACAGAGGCCAGGCCTGCGACTGGCGGAGTCATGATGGGAGGAAGACGGGAGGCCAGCTGTTTCCCAGCTGTGCACACATTTCTCCTCTGGGGCAGGAAAGTGAATTTCCCTGAGGAAGGAGCATGCTTTTGTTCTGGAGAGAACTCTCTAGAGAGGCTATCCAGTTACACAAATGCAAAGTTAAGACTCTCCCTCTCCCGCTGTTGTTGGGGAAAACTGAAGGTGTCATTAACCTGAATACAGGTGTCTTCTTGGAAAAGTTTTTCTGTTTAAGCTTGTAAACTGCAGGTTATTATTGACCAGAGCTATGTTCTAAGAAGACTTCCATCTTTCCACCACTTGTGATGTTTAGTGGCTGGATGAGTACAGAATGGGCTAAGGTGCAACGGTTGCCTCATCTGGTGGGGGTGAGGGCTCTTATTTGTAGCAATTTTTAGCAAATAATCAAAACTAGATAGGGATTTTCTCCAACTATTACTAAAGATCCAGACAGAAACAACTTAGCTATATCACTAATATAAGTAATCTGATTTTATTTGACACTTAGCTATACAAGATGTCTAGACCACATATCTTAGTCTGTTCAGGCTGCTATAACAAAATGCTGTAAACTGAGTGGCTTATAAAACAAAGTATTTCTCATGGTTCTGGAGGCTGGGAAATCCAGGATCAAGTTGCTGTAGTCAGTGTTCAGGGGGGTCCTGCGTTCTGGCTCAGAATTTCTTGATGTGAGCTCTCGGGGTGGAAGGGTAAGCAGTGTCTCTGGGATCGCTTTAAGGAAGGTGCTCACCCCATTCAGAAGACGCTGTCATCCACAGCGCCCTGGCAAGAGGTCTTGCCTGTGGGGGGAGGAGGCACTCCTGCGCTCTCAGGACCTCCTGCGTGTTTGGGATGCCTGTCACCTCTGCAGGCCTGCTGCAGAGCCAGAGAGGGTGGAGTAGAGCTCTCTCTAGCCGAGCCTGTCTCTGGAGCTGTGCTCTTGGGCCCTGGCCTGCTCCTACCTTCTCTGCAGAGCGCCTGTGGGAGAGGCTTGTTGAAGTCTCTTAGGAAGAAGAGTTGCTTTCTGCTTACAGTGAGACCAGCTACTCAGGGCCACAGTGCGTCCCCAGGTCTGTCCCTCTTCCTCTCTGTCCAGCCTCCTTGTCCAATCTCTGCTCAGCCTCCACCCTCCTGCTGCCCCACTTCCCACTCTTGTGTCATCTCTAAGGAAGGCTGGGAAAATCCTGTCTTGTTGATCACTGACCTTGAGCTCCCAGTGAAACCCCCAGCAGGACTGCAAGAGGACCAACCGCCACCTGTGGGCCCCTCCAGCCCAGGACTGTCACAGGAGCACCCAGCTGGTCTGCCTGGTACCCGTCAGGGTTAATAAGTGGTAGCAATTATTCTCAATTCCCAACTCCCTCTGCTTTGCCAGGAATAGAT
The DNA here is from genome assembly GCF_964194105.1 of Spermophilus citellus. Taxonomy (NCBI): domain Eukaryota; kingdom Metazoa; phylum Chordata; class Mammalia; order Rodentia; family Sciuridae; genus Spermophilus; species Spermophilus citellus. The sequence continues at coordinate 105,857,517 of NC_138193.1, forward strand.
GAGCAGGACTTAGAGCAACTTAAATCATGCTTGGTGAAACCCAGGACTCATGTCACAGCTCCCAGACCACCTGAAGGAGCCAACCTAACGGTCCCCTCCTTAGCTTGAAAATGTCACCTTAAGAGCTGGATTGCATAAGAGCTCTCAACGGAGAAATCTTTTATGGTTTTGCTGACAACAGTTCTAAATTAGAGGGTGCAGCTGACTGGAATGAACTTAATTCTCCATACAAATGTGGGCTCTCAGAAAGAAATCGCTTTTTTCAGGTCTAAAATCTATTTTATCTCCCCTAATTAGGAGAATATGTAAAGCAAGAGGGGGGAATGGCGTTCAATTTGCCATAAAAAGCAAACCCGGTAGTTTATAAGATCATACTTTCCAAATAAGCTCTGGCCCATTAGAGGAGATCATACATAATTCAGGACTCACTTGTTACCGCGTGGATCATGCAAATTCCCTCAAATTACATTCAGAAAAAAATGAGGTTCGTCTTCCAGCTTTAAATCGACTATTAGAAAAAGGGGTAGATAGAAAAGCCATGAAGAAGCAGATGATGTGAGTAGCTTTGGTGTGAAGAGGGGATGGGGGCCTCAGCGCCAGGGCAAGACGAGGCCCCGCAGGCCACAGCTTGGTTACAGTGCCTCAGCTCCTGTGAGAGGAGAGGGTCCTCTTGTTCTGGGTCCTGCAGGCCACAGCTTGGTTACACTGCTTCAGCTCCTGCCAGAGGGGAGGGTCCTCTTATTCTGGGCGCTGTTTCGGAGACATCTGGACGTTGGCCTTCCAGGAGGCTCTGCCCTTGGACCTCACAGATCTGCGTGTGCCTGGGAGATACAGAGACAGTCTGTCGAGCTCCAAGAAGAATGTGGTAGCCGAGGGCTCAGACTCAGGTGCTTCTTTGTCCTGGGTCTGAGGCTGAAGTCTGACGAGGGGCCTGTAGGCCTGAATTATGGCCAGATGTTTCACTTTCAGCTATGAAAGTAATAAATGCATGTATTTTTTAAACATTTGTTGTTGTTGATGATGATGATGATGATGGGCACAGTACCTTTATTTTATTTATTCATTTTTATGTGGTGCTGAGACTCGAACCCAGTGCCCCACACATTCTAGGCAAGTGCTCCACCTCTGAGCCCCAGCCCCAGCCCAGTAGAGACATTTAAAAATTTTATTCCATACATTTTTTCAATCCCAAATGGGAGCACACTAGCCATGCTGTTCTGTAACCGGATTGTTCTCCCTTTTCAAACTCTTCAGTAGCTCCCATAACCACAGAAGCTGAGAACACGGCTCACAGTAGCATCAACCACCATCACAAGGGTTCAGACCTGAGTTCCCCATTTCACCTCTCAAAGCTGGCAGGACACCTGTGTGAACACCTGGCCCAGACCAGTGATTGCCTCATTGCTCTTCTGGGAGAGGGGGCCCCGTTTTCCACCCTGACACCTCCACCTGGACAGCCTCTTCCAGCTCTGAATATCCAGGAAGTTCCCAGCTCTTCAGATCATTCATTCTGCCTGACGCTTCCTGCATGAACTTTCCCAGTTTCCCTCCCTATCCCACCATGCTCCATCCCAGGGACCTCTCTGCCTCTCCTTGGAACTCATCAAGTGTCTGATGAGGACCCTGAAGGCCTCCTTTAGTCCTCCACGAGGCTGTGAACTTCCCCAGGGAGCAGCAGCCCGAGGACTCGAGCACGCGATGGCTTTAACGTCTGTCCAGCTGCTGGAGGAGATGCACGAGTTAAACATGTCCCCATCCCAAAACACAGGACGCATCGTGCTTCTTTAGAAAAGGTAGTTGGCTTCTTGTTGTTGACTTGTTATTTCTTTACTTTTATTTATTCTTTTCACATTGACTTGTTATTTCTTTACTTTTACTTATTCTTTTCACATTTTTTGAGGGTGTGTGTAATGGTGGGATTTGTTATCCCACATCTGTGCACACATACAATACTACAATAGAATTTGGCAGTATCATTCCCCAGTGTTTCCCCTTTCCTCCCACTCCCCCGTCCTTTCCTCTAGTCTACTGATCTCCTGGGATTTTCATGAGATCCCCTCAATGGCTTTCTCTTCCTTATTCCTCTCTGGCTTCCACATATGACAAAGCATATAACCCTTGGCCTTCTGAGCTTGTCTTATTTTGCTTAACACAATGTTCTCAGGTTCCATCCATTTTCCTGCAAATAACATAATTTCACTCTTCTTACTGGCTGAATCAAACTCCATTGTGTATATCTACCATATTTTCTTTATCCATTCATCTGTTGATGGACACCTGTGCTGCTTCCATCTAACTTGTTACTTCGATCATGGATGTATTATATACTTTCTTATTGTAGATGACTTGGGAAATACAGCAAACTCTAAAGTACTTTATGAAAAATCTATAACCTTACTACTCAGAGGTGATCATGGCTAAATTTGATAATTTCCTCTCAGTGTGTGTGTGTGTGTGTATGTGTGTGTGTGTATGTGTGTGTGTGTGTGTGTGTGTGTGTATGTGTGTAATCAAACCCAAGGCCTAGCACAAGCTGAGCAAGCACCCTGCCACTGAGCTACACTCCCAGCCCCCAGGAACTACAATTATTAAATGTTCTGCAGAGTTGCAGACTTTTTAAAAAGTAAGCTTTAGGTTTTTTTTTACTTTATAAAATTTTTAATTTGTTTTAATTAGTTATAATGACAGTAGAATTCATTTATACACTTTGATATCTTATGCATAAATGGGGTACAGTGTCTCATTTTTCTGGTTGTACGTGTTGTAGAATCACATCAGTCATGCAGTCACATGTGTACATAAGGAAATAAGGTCTGTTTCATTCTACTCTCCTTCCTATCCCCGTATCCCCTCCCCTCCCTTTACTCCCCTCTACCTAATCTAAAGTAACTCTGTTCTTCCCTAGCGTCTCCCCAGTTAGTATCCACATATCAGAGAAAACATTCATTCGGCCTTTGGCTTTTGGGGATTAGCTTATTTCGCTTAGCATGATATTCTCCAACTCCATCTATTTACCGCCTAAAATTTCATTCTTCTTTAAAGCTGAGTAATATTCCATGGTGTGTGTGTGTGTGTGTGTGCGCACGCGCGTGTGTGTATTACATATATATCACATTTTCTTTATCCATTCATCTATTGAAGGACACCTAAGTTGGTTCCATAGTTTAGCTATTTTGAATTCAGCTGCTACAAATATAGATTTGGCTGTGTCACTGTGGTATGCTGGTTTTAAGCCCTTTGGGTATAAACCGAGGACTGGGATAACTGGGTCAGATGGTGTTTCCATTCCAAGTTTTCTGAAGCATCTCCATGCTGCTTTCCATAGTGTTTGCACCAATTTGCAGTCCTACCAGCAATGTATGAGTGTACCTTTCCCCCCACATCCTCGCCAACATTTATTATAACTTGTAATCCTGATAGTTGCCATTCTGGTTGGAGTGAGATAAAATCCCAGTGTAGTTTTGATTTGCATTTCTCTAATTGCTAGAGGTATTGAACATCTTTTCATATATTTTTCGGTCAATTGTAGTTCTTCTTCTATGAAGTGTCTGTTCATCTCCTTAGCCCATTTATTAATTGGGTTATTTTGTTTCTTTGGTGTTAAGGTTTTTGAGTCCTTGATATATCCTAGAGGTTAATATTGTATCTGAGGTGCATGTAGTAAAGATTTGCTCCCCATCTGTAGATTCTCTCTTCACATTATTGTTTCTTCACATTATTCTCTCTTCACATTATTGTTTCTTTTGCCAAGAAGAAGTTTTTAGAGAAATTTTGTTTCCACAGCAAAATGCAGAAGAAGGAGGGGGTAATTCCGGAAGCTGCTGTCTCCAGTGCTCACAGCCGCCCCACCACCTCCCCGCCCAGTGGGACTTCGGATATAATCAGTACTGGGCGGAGCAGGCCAGGCCCTGCCCTGAGTCCTTACAGAACAGCAGCAGTTTTCAGGCTTCACCTAACCCTGAGGGTCTCCATTCAGTAAAACAGTCCTTTTCCACGAGTTAGTCCATTTTGCTTACAAGTGCAAAAGCAAAACGATTCCACACCTTGTTTGTAGGAGTAAATAACCACCGCCAGCCCAGCACCACGAGACAAACTGATAAATGGATCAATCGTGCTGGTAAATAATGAGCACCTGTGAACGAATCAAATTAAATCAGAAGCACACGGATGCATTTTCCATAGCAGAAACACCAGGCCCATGAGATCATCAACCAGATCACCAAGTGCATCAACCAGATCACCAAGTGCAGCAACTCCCCCCTCTGAGCCCATAAGAGGAAGAGCACCCGGGACTGGACACAGCGGCTCTCACCAACCCGTCATCAGACCATCCAGTGAACGCATCCTGAGGTTGAAAGGAGGCAAACCCGGACTCTCTGTCCTTGGGCTTTGGCTTAGCCGGATCTCCCTGCTTGACCATGGCCTGCCTGCTGTCCGGACTCTGGCCTAGTTCTGCACTCTGATAGCTCTGGGCCCTGGACAAGCTTGTAATCTTATCTGACCACCTGCAGGACTCTCTGTGCAAACTCCTAAAATTCAGTGGCCACCTTAACCCTTTCTAACCCTTTCATCATGTATAAAGTGTGATGTGTGATCCGAGCGTTAATAGATATTAGTAATAAAAGAATCTGTGATTGCTGGCTTAGGACTACCAAGCAAACCACAAATGCTTGGTGAATTGCAACTGATGAAAGTGACATAGCTTGTGAGTTTATTGTTATCCAAGAAATTCGGATGCTGTGGAAAGACAAGTGTATCTGGTCTATGTCAAGGGCAGAGTTAGCTCACAGCAGGTGCACCTCATCTCCCGAGGGCCACACTTTATGGCTCCCTCCAGGGGCTCTACATTCTAGGGGTTTTGACAATTGTGTAATTATAGGTATTGGCCACACAGGGTAGTTTATTGTCCTAAAAATCCACTGCTCCCTCCCCCCAAGTTCCATTTCATCTCTTCCTCTTACCTAACCCATGGAAACCACTAATCCTTTACCATCACCACAGTTTGGCCTTTTCCAGAATGTCAGGAAGTTGGAATCAGAAGACTGGCTTCTTTCTTTCACTTAGTAATGTATACGTAAAGCTCTTCCATGTCTATGGCCTGATTACTTGTTTCTTTTTAGTACTAACATCCCATTTGATAGACATACCACACCATATCCATGTACCTACTGATGGATATCTTGATTGTTTTCAAGTTATGGAAATTATGAATGCAGCTGCTACTATAAGCATCACATGAAGGTTTCCGGGTGGACATAAGTTTTCAATTCACCTGGATAAATTCCAGGGCCACTGAGTTTTAGGAGGCTGCACAGAGAGCCCCTGCAGGTGGTCAGATTTTAATATTCTTTGCTTCATAGTTACAAGTTAAAGAAAAAAGTACACGCTTTCCATATGCAATGCTTTGTGCATTTCCAAAAACATTCCTATATGTCTTCCTTGGACCGCACTGTGGGTGGGGGAGTGGAAAACCTGAGGAGTCCGAAGCTCAGAGACAGAAGCAGTGGACTCGAGTCACGGCGCCAGGAAGAAGCACGGGCAGAACTCAAGTCCAGCTCTTTGGACTCCAAATGCAGTGAGGACCTTTAATCAAAGTGGCTCCCAGGCATGGAGGGCACAGGAGGAAAAAAGCAATGTAGTGTAATTTTCCTTCCAGAGAATTTCAAAGTAAGAATTCAGATTTCAGCTTGATATGGGGCATTACACGTAAGGAGACTGGAAAGGTCTTTAGAAACTACTTATTTGAAAAATTTAAAAATACATATACACTGAACACCTGAAGAAATTTCCACTGCTCAGAGATTGTGTGTCAGATTCTGCGCCAGAGCTGTGAATTCAGAGGTTAATTAGAGTCAGCATTCAGGAAACCCATACTGCAATGTGGTGGAGTCCTTGTTTGAAAACTCCCTAGTATAAAAAAATTCTGAAGATACTCCCAATGTATGTAGGTTATCATTATGAATTATATGGATGGAATAATATAGATTTGCTCACTACCAAACACAGTAAAAATATGAAGTTTAAAAAGATGAGTCTGTAAATAAATGCTCATGAATATTCTAGCATTTTCTTCCTGTACTCCCATGACTTGTGCAGCTCACATATACTGTTACTGAAATTAAAGGTCCAGGCTGCTCATCACTCGAAGGCCAGTGTTCAGGAGATGAGGGTTGGTAAGAAGAAGTCAGGTTTATTCAAGAGCTGGTGATCTTTATTATTGCAGTGCTGAACCCAAGGCTCCCCTACCACTGAGCTACACCCTCAGCCCCTTTTATTTTATATTTTTGAGACAGCATCTTGCTAAGCTGCCCAGGCTTGCCTGGAACTTGCAATCCTCCTGCCTCAGCCTCCCAAATCATTGGGATCACAGGTATGTGCCCCTGCACCCCCAGCCAGACTGGCATTCTTGAGAAGAGAGGGGCTGTCACTCAGAGCTTCATCTTGGGGAACTCAGGGGCTCCAAGGGCTTTACAGGGAGGGAAAGAGGTTCAGAGAGATGCTGGGCAGAAAGACTACTTTGTCCTCTAGGGCATGTGTCCCCCCACGAGTTTTTTCCTCTGGTTGCAACACCACAATGGAGCTCAACCTCCTGCAGCGATAGGAACAGACATCGAGTTAAACCTCAGAGCAAGTGACATGCTCTGGGTTAGTACTGAAGACTAGACAGGGGTGTCACAACGGCCACTGGATGTCCTGGGTTCTGTAAATCTAAAGACAGAGTGTGTTGGGCAAAGGCAGGGAAGTAAAAGGACTAGGGACGGGTGGCAACCTCTTGATGCTGCGGAGGACAACTCCCCAAAGAGCTGCCCTGTGCGTGGCTGGGAGCCCACTGGGTTCCAAATGAAGACAGAAGCCAGCAGGGACACCGCGGGGGGAGAGGAGGGGACGGGGGATCAGGGCGGTGAGTTAGGGCTGAGTCACAGAACCATGGCCCTGTATGGAGGAACAGGGTGAGTCTCCTCTGCGTACCAGGGTCAGGAAGGCAGCACAGCTTGCCTTGGGAAAAGAATTCAGCAGCAGAGGAGGAGGGCTGAGCTCTGACTCTTCAGGGGAGAGCCATGTGGCCCTGTGTAAGTCACCCTGCTCTCTGAGCCTCGTTTTCCTCATCTGTTCCTCGGAGATAATGAGACCTGCCTCCCAGAGTGGTCATAAAGGTGACGTGAGACAGGTCTGACAGAGCACTCCAAACAACTCTGTTGATTTCAAAGGGCTCTGCGGGGGCTGCCTTCTTGTCTTTAGATGTGCCATTGTGCTGCCTGATTGGAAAAGGGCAAGTCTTCATTGACACTACCCAAGACAACCAGAAGTGAATATCCATAATGCAAAAGCAATGTCTGACCCCAAGTATCCACCAGCTGATGAATGATACAAGAGGTGGTACACCCCCTCAGTGAGTATTACCCAGCCAGAGACGGATGGGTACAGACACATGTTTCCACATGGATGAGCCTGCAAACAGGCTGATGAAAGAAGCCAGGAACATTCATGGGAGATGCCCAAGGCAGGCGCATCCTTAGAGACAGAAAGCAGACAGGCACTGGCAGGGCTGAGGAGGGGAGAGGAGGGAGCACTTGCTGATTGTGTGTGGGGTTCCTTTTTCCTTTGGGATGATGGAAGTATTCCAGAACTGGGTGGGGGTGATGATGGTACACACCGTGAAGGTACAAATGACATGCTAATGGTGAATTTTATGTGATGTGTGTTTTAGCGCACACAGAAAGCAAGGGCTGAGCACTTCCTGCTTGGGGTTCCATGAGGACATAGTCACCTCTGCTCTTGGGCATGACCTCAGAGAGAGACACAATTATGCTAAAAGTAGCTGCCTTCCAAGGTGGCGAGATTGCAGAAAAACTCACCTCAAAGGAGGCCAAGTTCAGTTTTGCCTGGTGAAGTTTTGCCAGGTGGCCAGGTACTAGCAAGGCTCTGGGAATGTCAAGGGACAATGAAGAACTGGGGTAAGAAAGGTATTTTCTTCTAGGGAGGGACTCCCATGGACACACAGTTGGGCCAGATGCTTGGTCTGACTGTCAGGAGAGGATGCAAAGGCCTCAGGTGGTCCTGCACAGGGACGCTTGAAAAATAAAACAAGCTGAGGTTGTGGGGGGTGGGAGACTGGGGTCTTTGTCTTCTCACACTGTGTGAGCCCCATTCTCCACTGCAATGCTGCCCAGACAGTACAGGACGCACACAGTGACCCTTGGAATTTGCTCCCAGAGCCCTCCTCTGGGCTATTCCAGCTGTCAGTTCAGAGCGAGAAGCTTGGAGCTTGAGTGATCAATAAACCCAACGAGGCCCAGTGCAACAGGGGGGTGTGAAGGAGGTAATTAAACAAACTTCTCATGCAAGCACCCTTGCAGGGATTTCTTGAGATTTAAATAATGAAGCCTCCCTGGGCGAGTTAGAAGAGAAATACAAATGAAGAAGCATCCTTGATGGTCCTGAGGCCTGAGCCTCAGCGGCAGGGGATGCAGCGTGTGTATCAGTTGTGAAGTGGAGCAGAGGGGAGGCAGGCCCATTTTGGAGCGCCCTGGGCTCACCCAGCTGCTGTGTCCTGAGACACCCTCCCCCACCCCACCCCCCACTGTCCCTGTATCTGTCCCTGTATCTGCAGGGGACCTTTTGCATTATCCTCTTCCTGACTCCAAGACCCTCACTTTCTGCCCACCTTCCTCTTTCCTGGATTTGCCCAAGTCTCTGGGCGTCTTCACTGTGAGCTCTTTTAGCTTTCCCAGAATGGAGCTTCCTGAAGCACAGCCTCCTCACCCCTAGCTTTGCCCCAGTGGGGCCCTCCCCAGTGCCACCCTATGACTTCTCCAACTCTCTTTTCTCTTTTTCCTTAAGCCTTTTGCTCCTGAAAGGGAGCCCCTGGTCCCATGTTCCCTACAGCCTCCTGCCACAGAGCCCTTGCACATCCACTGACATCCCCCTTTCCATGTGCACTTTTTACTCCAGTTATACCTCCTCTCGGAGCACTTCCCGAGCCCCTCTAACTGGACAGAACACGTGCTCCTCTGAGAACAATCAGGCATGTGTGCATCTCACCTTTTCTCCGCTTCCCAGCCTCTTGCACAGAAGACTGTGCCTGGATCCAGCCCTACGTGCCAGGGCCTCGTGCCTGCAGCTCTAAGGAGTGGGAAGGAGCTCGGTGCGTGGCCTGAGCCCTGGGGAGCTTCGGATGCTTCAGGTTTGGCGAAGTGTGAGGTTCATCTGTTCTACACCGTGGACTGCTCCAGGTGATCTGGGGGAGCCTCCTGCCATCAACTGCATTCCTAATCCTGCTGCAAAAGTAGAATATTTCCATCTAAAGAGGATAATTGAAGACAGTATTTATTTCAGTTCAATTTGGTTCAGGTTTTGATCAAATAGGTTGAGAAGACTCCGTTTGCTGAGGCTTTCTGTTTTGGAATTGAGGATACAGGATTGAGAACTTGGATTTCCTAAGAAATTCTCTTAGGTTTTCCCCAGGGAAGCTGCTGGAGAGAATAAAGAACTTTCTAATACACTTTCCTAAGAAAAATGGAGAATTACTCAAGCTTAGCTCATGTCAAATAGATCCATCTATGAGTAGAGAGACTTCAGCTGAGTGGGGATTTGCAATTGTAAAGGTGAATGTGAAGTTTTAGGAGCCCCACAATCCTTTGTGACGTATCTGAACATTGTCATGTGCACATCTGGAGGGTTGGGGGCTCCAGTGGCAAGGGTGTGGGCTGCAGCCTCAGCACGTGATTTCAGGGTGGTCCCAGGGGCACATCTTGGAGCCCCTGGAGCCCCTCCTGGCCTCTGGTTGCTCTTCAGCACCACCTTTACAATCACCCTTGTCTGATAATCCAGCCATGGCACTTTAAAGAGCAAGCAGCCTGGAAAGGTTAGATAAAAGGATGGGTGTGGGTGATTAAAAGAAAAAATACAAGTCCCCAGGTGAGACAGTAGAGATGTCGATTTAGGTCTTAAAAGAAGAACAGCCTTAATATCGAGGCATCCTTGCTGGGCCCAGGTAACCAAGATACCACCTCTCAATGAAAATATAGATCTGTTTCCAAGCTGGGCCTTGGTAGCTTTCAAATCACAGCTTCTTGGATTTATTGTAGGTCATTAACTGCTGTGCTGCGACACAGGGAAGAAGTGAGAAGATTAAAGTAACAGCGAGGGCCTTTGAGAAGGCATTTGGCCAGTCTTTGTGCTGGGAGTTGTGCTGTTAAATCATTATCACCTGTTAATTCCTGGTGTAACTTTGGGGAGGAAAATTATTATCTAAGAGGCAGGGAGTTTTCAATTAATTCTTTAGAGTCAATCCCATTTTTACTGGTTTCGAGTCAGATGCATTTCTTAGGGAAATTAGAATTAGGGTGGGAAAGGCCCTGATACGTAACTTGCAGTCCAGTGCAAAACCAAAATGCCCTGGGCTCCAAAATTAGTGAAGTTTCAAGATGGTGAAATTGCAGAGCATTAAAGCCTGTACAGAACACCTCTAAGCATGGGGCATGTGACAGCAGGGGTCATAAGCCTGTGAGCAGACCCTGTCCCAATGGCATCCTGAGACTTCAGAGGGAGAGCCGGGCAGGTGGAAAAATCAAAAGGCTGTTTTCTAAGCTGGACGAACTTGTGATCCACGCCCAGTTTTGCAGTGTACTGGTTATTTGACCTTTGACCGTATTGTGGTTTGGATCTGGAATGTTCCCCCAAAACTCATGTGTTGAAGGCTTGATTCCCCAATGCAGCCATGGTCAAAGGGGCAACTTTTGGAGAGTGACTAGATTAGGAGGGCTTGGGCCTCATCAGTGGGTTAAGCAATCCATGGATAGCTGAATGGACAGATGAGAGGGGGTGTAAATGGTAGGCCGGTATGGCTAGGTCAGAGGAAGTAGGTCATAGGGGGCCTGCCTTGGGGACTGTGTCTCATCCCTGGCTCACCCCACCCCTCTGCTTCCTGGCTGCTATGAGCTGATTCCTTTGCCACACTCATCACCATGTTCTGCCTCACCTCAGGTCCAAAGCCCTGGGGCCAGCAGAGCATGGATCTCAGGCCCTGAATCTGTGCCAATCTTTCCTCCTCTAAGTTGCTCTCGTCAGGTATGGTGGTCACAGTGACGAAAAGCTGACAAACCCAGACAGGTAAGGAGGGAGCCTCTCTTTCCTCATTTTGAGCTAGAGCTAACAATGCTCGTCCTATAGCCATGTTATGGAGATGAAATAAAATCTGCAAAGTGCCCAATGTATAAAATCCAGGTGTGTGGTACCTAGGAAGAACTCAGCAAAGCACACCAGGTGGCCCTGCCGTATCCTCTCACCCACGTCAGTACCTACGGGCTGACCTCCAAATGTGGCACCTGCGTTTCTAGACTGGTGCCAGATAAGCCGATTACCCATACATGTTGTCATCTATTTGGCTGGGGGAATTCAGCGTATCAGTATCCCAGCTCCCTCACCCCTCTTCCCCTCTCTCTCCTCCTCTCCTTCCTCCTTCTCTTTCCACCTTACCTCCTGTTAGAGACAGAACATACGCATCTCAGGCTTCCCTTAGAGCAGAACATCTTAAAGAATGTCATGCCGTGGGCCTCCTCGTGTTCTGATAAAGCCAATGACCCCTACTCAGAAGTCACTGCATCATGCACAAAATGAAATATGTAGCATTACAAAGGCAAAACACAATTAAATCATGTCTTAGCATATTGGCACAGTATACGGAGTCTTAAATCCCAATTTATGATCTAGTGCTATCTGTGCTTTCTACTAATGATTTTTTTTTTTTTGTAGTGCTGGGGATTGAGCTCAGGTGTGCTCTACTGATGAGCTACATCTCCACCCCTTTCTTTAATTTTTTTTTTTTTTGAGACAGGGCCTCACTGAATTTCCTAGGCTGGCCTCGAGCTTGTGATCCTCCTGCCTCAGTCTAGGTTGCTGGGATCACAGGCATGAACCACCATGCCCAGCTCTACTAATGAACTGAAAATAACAAGATCCGGTGTGGATGACTTTCGTAGCAGTAGCCGTTGTAACATGACATAGAGATCTGCCTGTCAGATCCCAGGACTAGCAGTACTAGTCTAATTTCTTGTTTACTGTCATAATTGAAGGAGAAGCTAAATTTCAACTAGAGATGAATGGGAGAGAAGGTGTGGCTTTCTTCCCATTCCTCTGTGGCTGTGCGATCCTCCCCTCTGACCCTTCTTGGAAGTACCCCTCCTAGACCTGGAGCATCTCATGAAGGCTCCTCTGCTCTCCACCTTCACTAACCAAGAGAAGAGTCACTGTCTTTCCACGTCTCTCCTCCCCAGCAGAATCAAGAGCTGGTGACAGGGCCACCCCACCACTGTCACATGACGACACTCCAGTATTATTCTTGATCACAGCAGCAGCCTCAGCCTTTAGCTGCAAAAGGGACCCAGTATGTTGGTTAAGCTATACTGAGAGAAAAGAGATGGATCATTCTTTTTCTTTGGGACATCAAGCCAGGCCACTGTCCCAGAACGTCATCTCACTAAACACCAAAATTGCCCAAGAGGAAAACCCAGCTCTCAGGCTGGTAGACATGTGGGCTGACTTGCCATCGACAAATAATTGTATCCTGTCCCCAAGTGGCTTGAACTCAAGACAGAAGATGAATTACATATGGGGAAATGCTAAGAGCCACAGCCAAGTAATATGATGCATGGCATTTTTGGTTGAAAGGTGACGCCAGCTAGCCATTGAGATGATATGATTATGTTAAGATCTGCATTCATATGGATATTGGACTCCTGCTACGGGACTCCTGGAGAGTTCCCATTGGTTGGGGAAGTGCACTAGGAGGGAATTCCGGGGGAGGAACTTCCTCTGGGGTTCCGGGAGAACGCCGCGTGTGTGGGTCGGCAATCTTCCCGGGGCGTACGGGGCACTGGCGGCAGTTTCAAAAATAAAGTTTGTTCCTGCTTGAGTGGCTCGTGATTTTGTGCCCAGCCAGACTGCAGCAGGGAAAAATTATTGGCTGAGTGAAAAACAGATGCTCTTGGTCCAAAAAAAAAAAAAGAATAGAAGAGGTGGAGGGAAGCTTCGAATAGGCCATCAGAGAATGACAAAAGGTGTCCTATCAGGGGGAAAAGGTCACATGCAGAAAGAACACTTTGTCCCAGAGGTACCGGGTTCGGAAACAACAGACAAGTCCAGGGCCGCCCCACGAGTGAGCAGGCGAGGAGGGAGCCCCGGCTGGTCTGTTCTACCCTTGCTAAGATCCATGCCTCCCTGCCGGAGCTTCTCTCTCTGCCCTTCCTGGGTGCTCAGCTGCTCATTTCATCCGTTCACTCTGAATGCTCATGGGACACAGCATGCCGAAGGGGACCAGCCAGGGCCCTGCCCTTGAAGAGAGCAAGGGAAGGAGTCCATGTGGGTTCGATTCCCAATTCCTTCACTCCATGTCTGGGACTTGACATAAGCCACACACCTTTCTGGGCCTCACGCTCCTTAGCTGATAAAGAAGGAGCAGGCAGCCATACTGAAGTGTCGCAGGAGGATCGACCTGTCCTTTCTCACATACCTGGAATGGAAAGAGCACAGGTTTCGGAGTAGGACAGGCAAGGGGATGCTACTCCATCTCTCTGAACATCAGTTTCTTTGGCTATAAACTGGGAATATTTATATCCACACTGCAGATTGTCATGGAGAAGGTTTACCCTCTGGCACCCTGGAGTGGAACAGGCACTCGGTACTTAAACAAAAGAAGAAGCGTCAGTTGTTACAGTAGCTGCTAAGCTGCCTTGATCTCCCTGATGTCACTGTGTACAGATCAGGGTCAGGAAGGTCGGCCTGCCAACAGCCTGCCTTCCCACACTCCCCAGCTTTAAGGAGGCACCTTGCGCCAACAGGGCCCTGCATTTGTTTTAAACATTTTTGGTGCTCGGAAGCCACAGAGGCAGTTGGGCCCACCCACCTGCATAGCTGACATGCAGACTGCCCTCTAGTTCCTGCTGACCCGACTGGCTTCCTCATCTGTGAAGGAGGAGAAATGCCGACTTTGCTGGATGTGCGGGTGGACGGTTTATGTTGGTGGAGCACTGGGGACCAGGAGGTCTCAACTGTGCAGCTCTCACTGGGGACCAGGAGGTCTCAACCCTGAGCTCTCACTGGGGACCAGGAGGTCTCAACCCTGAGCTCTCACTGGGGACCAGGAGGTCTCAACCCTGATTCTCACTGGGGACCAGGAGGTCTCATCCCTGAGCTCTCACTGGGGACCAGGAGGTCTCAACCCTGCAGCTCTCACTGGGGACCAGGAGGTCTCATCCCTGCAGCTCTCACTGGGGACCAGGAGGTCTCATCCCTGAGCTCTCACTGGGGACCAGGAGGTCTCATCCCTGCAGCTCTCACTGGGGACCAGGAGGTCTCAACCCTGAGCTCTCACTGGGGACCAGGAGGTCTCAACCCTGCAGCTCTCACTGGGGACCAGGAGGTCTCAACCCTGCAGCTCTCACTGGGGACCAGGAGGTCTCAACCCTGAGCTCTCACTGGGGACCAGGAGGTCTCATCCCTGCAGCTCTCACTGGGGACCAGGAGGTCTCAACCCTGCAGCTCTCACTGGGGACCAGGAGGTCTCAACCCTGAGCTCTCACTGGGGACCAGGAGGTCTCATCCCTGAGCTCTCACTGGGGACCAGGAGGTCTCAACCCTGAGCTCTCACTGGGGACCAGGAGGTCTCATCCCTGCAGCTCTCACTGGGGACCAGGAGGTCTCAACCCTGCAGCTCTCACTGGGGACCAGGAGGTCTCAACCCTGCAGCTCTCACTGGGGACCAGGAGGTCTCATCCCTGAGCTCTCACTGGGGACCAGGAGGTCTCAACCCTGAGCTCTCACTGGGGACCAGGAGGTCTCATCCCTGCAGCTCTCACTGGGGACCAGGAGGTCTCAACCCTGAGCTCTCACTGGGGACCAGGAGGCCTCAACCCTGCAGCTCTCACTGGGGACCAGGAGGTCTCAACTGTGCAGCTCTCACTGGGGACCAGGAGGTCTCATCCCTGCAGCTCTCACTGGGGACCAGGAGGTCTCATCCCTGCAGCTCTCACTGGGGACCAGGAGGTCTCAACCCTGAGCTCTCACTGGGGACCAGGAGGCCTCAACCCTGCAGCTCTCACTGGGGACCAGGAGGTCTCAACTGTGCAGCTCTCACTGGGGACCAGGAGGTCTCAACCCTGCAGCTCTCACTGGGGACCAGGAGGTCTCATCCCTGCAGCTCTCACTGGGGACCAGGAGGTCTCAACCCTGAGCTCTCACTGGGGACCAGGAGGTCTCATCCCTGCAGCTCTCACTGGGGACCAGGAGGTCTCAACCCTGAGCTCTCACTGGGGACCAGGAGGTCTCAACCCTGAGCTCTCACTGGGGACCAGGAGGCCTCAACCCTGCAGCTCTCACTGGGGACCAGGAGGTCTCAACTGTGCAGCTCTCACTGGGGACCAGGAGGTCTCAACCCTGCAGCTCTCACTGGGGACCAGGAGGTCTCAACTGTGCAGCTCTCACTGGGGACCAGGAGGTCTCATCCCTGCAGCTCTCACTGGGGACCAGGAGGTCTCATCCCTGCAGCTCTCACTGGGGACCAGGAGGTCTCAACCCTGAGCTCTCACTGGGGACCAGGAGGCCTCAACCCTGCAGCTCTCACTGGGGACCAGGAGGTCTCAACTGTGCAGCTCTCACTGGGGACCAGGAGGTCTCAACCCTGCAGCTCTCACTGGGGACCAGGAGGTCTCATCCCTGCAGCTCTCACTGGGGACCAGGAGGTCTCAACCCTGAGCTCTCACTGGGGACCAGGAGGTCTCATCCCTGCAGCTCTCACTGGGGACCAGGAGGTCTCAACCCTGAGCTCTCACTGGGGACCAGGAGGTCTCAACCCTGAGCTCTCACTGGGGACCAGGAGGTCTCAACTGTGCAGCTCTCACTGGGGACCAGGAGGTCTCAACCCTGAGCTCTCACTGGGGACCAGGAGGTCTCAACCCTGCAGCTCTCACTGGGGACCAGGAGGTCTCATCCCTGCAGCTCTCACTGGGGACCAGGAGGTCTCATCCCTGCAGCTCTCACTGGGGACCAGGAGGTCTCATCCCTGAGCTCTCACTGGGGACCAGGAGGTCTCAACCCTGCAGCTCTCACTGGGGACCAGGAGGTCTCAACCCTGAGCTCTCACTGGGGACCAGGAGGTCTCAACCCTGAGCTCTCACTGGGGACCAGGAGGTCTCATCCCTGCAGCTCTCACTGGGGACCAGGAGGTCTCATCCCTGCAGCTCTCACTGGGGACCAGGAGGTCTCAACCCTGAGCTCTCACTGGGGACCAGGAGGCCTCAACCCTGCAGCTCTCACTGGGGACCAGGAGGTCTCAACCCTGCAGCTCTCACTGGGGACCAGGAGGTCTCAACCCTGAGCTCTCACTGGGGACCAGGAGGTCTCAACCCTGAGCTCTCACTGGGGACCAGGAGGTCTCAACCCTGAGCTCTCACCGGGGACCAGGAGGTCTCAACCCTGCAGCTCTCACTGGGGACCAGGAGGTCTCAACCCTGCAGCTCTCACTGGGGACCAGGAGGTCTCAACCCTGAGCTCTCACTGGGGACCAGGAGGTCTCATCCCTGCAGCTCTCACTGGGGACCAGGAGGTCTCAACCCTGCAGCTCTCACTGGGGACCAGGAGGTCTCATCCCTGCAGCTCTCACTGGGGACCAGGAGGTCTCAACCCTGAGCTCTCACTGGGGACCAGGAGGTCTCATCCCTGCAGCTCTCACTGGGGACCAGGAGGTCTCAACCCTGAGCTCTCACTGGGGACCAGGAGGTCTCAACCCTGAGCTCTCACTGGGGACCAGGAGGTCTCAACCCTGAGCTCTCACCGGGGACCAGGAGGTCTCAACCCTGCAGCTCTCACTGGGGACCAGGAGGTCTCATCCCTGCAGCTCTCACTGGGGACCAGGAGGTCTCATCCCTGCAGCTCTCACTGGGGACCAGGAGGTCTCAACCCTGAGCTCTCACTGGGGACCAGGAGGTCTCAACCCTGCAGCTCTCACTGGGGACCAGGAGGTCTCATCCCTGAGCTCTCACTGGGGACCAGGAGGTCTCATCCCTGAGCTCTCACTGGGGACCAGGAGGTCTCAACCCTGCAGCTCTCAGGGCCTGTGGGCAGCTTGCCATTTGTGAACAAGGTTCCCTTCTGCTCGACCCTTCTCACAGCCAATGCACTTACATCCAGGGTAGCCGCCCCTCTGCCAATTCATACAGAGGTGGATTCCCATCGTTCATATCATTTTTATAACCAGCAGTAAGGTAAGAGCACATGAAAGAACCAACTCTGAGCAGTTTGAGTGACAACTCTGGTGCTAGTTACAGGTTACTTATCCCAGGCTTAAGGTCTTCAGGTCTTCTGTGAGATAGGGATAATAACAGGCTATGCCCAGAGGATTATTGTGGACAACCAGGGAGATAAGGCACAGAAATTCTTCAACAGTCACTTGCAATCAGGGCTTCATCCATTTATGCTCATCACATTCCTATGATCTCTGAGATTTTTGTGAATAGCCCTGGAGGACCCAACCACAGAGTGTAACGTTATTGTCATGAAATGGTGTGGGATGGTTCTAGATCCTGGCTGCCCTGCCTTCCATGGACAGTGTGGTGGGTACTCTCTGTGGCTCTAAAGTGTCACTCACTGAACTCAATGGCATTTCTGACCTCAGCAGCCAGCTGAATCCTCTTTTGCCTTTGGCATAAAGAGCAAGACAGGCATGAGTCTAACTCAGCAGGTTCCCCAACTTGTGTTCCCTTTGGGTTTATCTCCTAGATCAGTGGGGGAGGTCCCCAGGAGCACCCCCACTCTGTTGCCTGCATCCCAGGAGTCTGAGCAGGTGACTCTGGGGAAGGTGATTCTTGGTTGCTCCCCACACCCTCCTCACTGCCAAACAGAGGGTCCTGGCACTGCCATGGTAAAGAGCAAACCCTTCAAGGCTGGGGTCATGGGAACAGAGGACACAGGGAGGCTGGGGAATGCCCACCCCATGAAGCTTTCCACGGTTAACTGTGAATCAAACACCACCTAATAATACAGTATAACTCTGTAGATAATTCACATGTAACACTCACTATGCCCCGGCACTGCTTGAACTCTTTTACAAAGATTAACTCAATTAATTCTTGGCCATTTTATGAGATTGATACTTTGATCATCTCCTTTTACAGTTGAGAAACAAAGGCCCAGAGAGATCAAATAACGTCTCCCAGGCTCACCAGTGGGTCCGTGGTGAGCTGGGATTTGTTAGCTATTTTAAAGAAAAAGGTGAGTGCACTTCACCTCTGCCCTGCAGTAGCAGCCTCTTCCCACCACACCCTAGGATGCAGCAAGGGGAGTACCCTTGTCCCCAGGGATGGGGATTTGCTGCAGGAGCCCCCCAGGACCTCACCCTAGATCTCTTGACCACATTTCTGCACTGCACTGCTGAGTTCCCCCTCCTTCAGCCATATGGTGGGCTGATGGCCTTATCTGCCACACAGGTTTGGGGTGTGGTTGACTTAGCAGGACTGAGGAAGTGTTTCCTGGGCAGAGATGCCCTGCACATGGGGTGTGCTGTGTTTCTAGGGTGGGTAGAGTCTCTGTGCCAAGTTCTCTGGCCCCACAACCTTTCTGCTTTAGTTATTTGTGCTGCCTGACACACTATACCTGAACATGGCGGCTGAAGCAGTAGATGATTACAGCTCATGATTCTTGTGGGTCAGGAATCAGGGCAGTGTGGCTCATTGCTGCCCCATGTGACGTCTGTGGGACTGGGACACTCAGCTTCTTTGCTTGGCTGGGATGATTAGAAGGCTGGGCTGGTCAGGATGCTGTGTGTCCCTAGTGTCACATGGCCACTCCACGTGGCTCTCCAAGTAGTGTCCCCAGCAGGGCAGCCAGACTTTGTGCTTCCAAATCACTCAGCTCTTCCTGAGCCCCCGGCCTGGAAGGGTAGAGGTTCGGTTCTCTGCATTCTACTGGTGAGGCCATCACCGAGCAGCTCTGATCCCATGTGGAAGGGTAAGGGGCTCAACAAGGGTGTGACTGTGGGGCAGTGGCTCATGGGACCATCTGTGGAGCCAGCCCTTCTCACTTCCTGTAGCGAGGACGAGGGTGGGGGACAATCCTGCATGCCTGTGTCTGACCTATGTGGAAACTTTCCCAGGAGATTCTACCCGGAACTTCCTTGACAAACTCGCGCCAGCCACTGTGGCCCCTGAATTCCTGATGAATGACTGTCACAGGCAAGAGCCAGCGGTCATGGAAGACATGATGACCACTAGCGTCTGGAGCCGTGAAGCCCTGTCCAGCCTGCTCTGCTCAATGACAGAGGCGGAATAGGCTTCCTGAGAGCCAGAGCACAAGGGCAGAGAACGACTAGGGAGAGTCAATAACAAATTGTTTCTGTTTCCTTGTTAATAAAGCCTGTTCCTGATAAATGCAGCGGGGGATTTGATAACAGAGCTGTGCTGACTGCTTCTCTGCGTTACAGCTGCCTGGATCATGGGAACAGAGGACACAGGGAGGGCCCTCGGGTGCAGAGCAACCAGCCAATGCGAACCTCAGGAGGCCTGTGCCCTGTGTCTTCTGGAGGGGGCACTGGGAGGGGGCTCTGGGGCAGGGTGATGTGATGCGAGAAATAGAAAGTCCTGTGGCCCATTTTCAGAATATAGTACTTAGACTTAATTGGGATCCAGCTGTAGCCATTTTAGGTCCAGCCCTTCCCTTTGCCTGCCCTGATTTGAGCCAATTGGGTAGATTTAACCCCCAGCTCCTCCCATCAGAGCAGGGCCCCGTGCTGCACGGGGATCAAAAAGGTGGACTGTCCGCCCAGGTGGGCTTGCCTGCCGCCTTTGCTCAGTGGCTCAGCCTCCTGCAGACAGACGTCCACCTTGCCTAGCTACTGCGGAGCACATGTGGATTCCTTCCAGCATGCCCTCATTTCCAACACTGAGCCTGTGACCAGCCCCAGGGGCAGGCGTCCTGCACTGCCAGTGTCCTAGTGAGTATTTCCCAGACCACGGTCCTGGGGCCACCCCCAGCTCCAGAGGGTCCAAGGTGTTTCCACAAACAAACTGGGGGAGGCGCCGCTCCCACAAACAGTAAGTTTAGGAAAGTGCACATCGTAGGCTTTTCTTCTCGCCAGCTCATGGTGCCACCTGCCAGGCCCATTTTGCCCATCATCTGGCCTGCCAATCACTGAAGTGACGAGTCTTGCCAACCAGAAAGTTTGCTTGTGAAACGGCCAAGGAGAACTGGGAGAGCAAGTCTCCAATCTGCCTCCCGAAGGGCAGGGTGTGGGGTGCTTACGGGTAAAGAGGCAGGGTGTCTGAGGCTGGGCAACGGTGACGGGAGCTAGGGAGAGGGCAGCAGTCAGAGGCCCCGCCTGCCCATCAGACCTTTCAGCTCCTCATAGGATGCGAGTTCAGAAGACGGCAACATTGGCATGCTCTCAGGGTGGAGTTCTGACCCTCTGATATCAAAAGGTCACCCATAGGACATAGGTACAGGCCAAGGAAAGGGCTTAGTGGCTTCAACTAGTTTGGTCTAGATAACAGCGGCCTCCAAATTCCTGAAAAACAATATGGGCAACTGTTACCCTGAGGACCCACATGTCAGAGATGTTACCTGGAGGGAAGCTGGTGGGAGTCTAATAATACATTGCTTAGCTACAGGACCCTTTTAAAACTGCTAATAAAACAAGAGACTAAAAGCAGGTGAAGCAAATAAGTCTAGAGGGCCTTTTCAGGTTTTCCCTCCATTTCATCAACATGCCCAAGGCTCTGGGAAGGCCTGCAGGTAGGAAACAAGTCTAACTCGGAGCACATGCAAGTATTTCCTGGATCAGGACCAGGATTCTGAGGAGCAGGCTTGGCAAGGGCTTCCTTACAAAATCCAGGAGGCCAGGTTCAGCCGTCAGCTCCAGAGGGGAAGAGCAGGGTCCTAAGGAGGAGCTAAGGCGAGGGCCAGCAGCAAGGCGGGTCAGGAATGGTGTGTGTGGTGGGGTAGGAGTCGGGAAGATTGCACAAACTGACCTGGAGTCCCCACGGCTGGCTTATCTGTCGACCGGTGGCCAGCCTGTTTCCCTGTGCAGAGCTGTTTGGGGAAGCTTTGTTGCCCACAGTCGGCCTGGCACTGGGGTTGGGGAGCTAATGCTAATTGAACCCCTAATGCTAACCTCCAACCCTGTGGCCCCTTCAGGGTGGGCAGCTAGTCCTTGCAGTGCACCATGTGGGGTCCAAGGTGATGGCCAGGGGGACTTGCTGCACTGTGTCTTCTTTATGGAGCATCACCTTGAGCTGGGTCTGTTAGGGATAGATGGTGGGCAGGGAGGAGGCTCTAGACTGAGCCTGTTGTGCTGACCCCCACATGCTTTCCTTGGAAGGGCAATTTGCCTGAGGCTGCTCCGGTCCTGCCTGGCCTGTTAATAGGAGAACTACCCTCAGCAAACAGCCTGGTACCTGCAGGAGAGAGACAGCCTGAAGGGCTCCTCCCTGCTGGTGAGAAGGATACTAGTTGCCCCAAAGGAGGGACTTTTGGGACCTTTACACAGACCAGATTCCAGGATTCAGAGAGACAGGATAATTAGAAACAAAGCCTCCAGATCACAAAATCTATAAGAACAAGTTCCAATTAGTACTGGTTAGTTCAGACCAAGGTGACTCGGAGTGGCCTTAGATGTTTAACATGTTATAATAGCAGAATCTCCCCTCCATGGGGTAAGATGCTGCACGGTGGATGCTTAAAAGTCTTGCTGTTAGTGAAAAGTCAAGAAGTGGACCTGGGCAGGACTTTCTGGAAACTTCCTTGGGACGCCCAACGACGTAGGAGTTCAGGAGCAGCACACTGTCCCTCTTCTGAGAGGATCCACTCTACCTTTCTCCCTTCGAAGTGTTCCCTTTTCTAATACCTGCTAATATTCTCACCTCTGCAGTGCCCCTGGAATCTAGTAAATTACTCTAAGCTATCCCCTGAAATTCTTCATGTGGTCACAAGAAAACAGTGACGATACTCCCCCCACAGTAGCTTCAGTTCCACAGATGGCCTTGCTCTGCAATGTTGGCTGTGTATAGAAAGAGGAAAAAAAAAACAAAGAACAAACAGGAGAAAATGATGACAAGACTTTTCCAAAACACTTCTGCCAGAATAAATGAGTTTTACATGTATATTTAACATGATTCTTCTTCTTGTCTAAAGAACCTATGTGTCTATTACTTATGAAATGAAGAAGTAAGCTGGTTTAGTTTTTAATCCTCAAAAGAAATTCTGACATAGGATTCCGTGACCAGTGTAACTCTATATCCTGTACAACCAGAAGAAGAAGTTATACCCCCTTAGGTAAGATGTGTCAAAATGCATTCTACTGTCGTGTATAACTAATTAGAACAAATTTTTTAAAAAAGAGAAATTCTGAGACTTTTCATCTGTAAATGTTATTTAATAATCATTTTACTGCTTCACTTCTGCTGATTCAAATTAAAACTGGAGTGTGAAAACACCGTCAACTGAAGCGCTGCCCACATGAAGGTGTCCTCTCCCTACTGCCACCACCAGTACCCTTGCTGGGTGGGTACTCCCTCCTCCCCACCAAGTCCTCCTTTGAAGCCCTAACCCCAATGTGACTATGCGTAGATATAGGACTTCTCAGGAGATACCTAAGGCTAAGTGAGGTCATATGGGCGGAGCCCTAATCCAATAGGGCTGGTTCCTTTATCAGAAGAGAAAGAGACACCAGCAAAGTCTCTCCCTCTGCCCCTCTGTTTTAAGTACCCAGGAGAACTGAGTGGGCCACACACATGCTCCTCTTTGCAATGCTCTGTGACTACGATCCTCTAAGTCTCTGGTCCTGGGATCTGGCTAGTTTTCTGCAGCATGTCATGTTGCATGGAGCAGAAGTTATTGCATTTGCTTTTAAACCATCATCAATGACAGAAGATCAGCTATGGGTTCTAAAGTAGCTAAGTGCAGATTGTGACTTGGTTAAAAATAGCTTTGGCCCAGGTGGTTATTGTCTGGGTCATTCACCGAGGCCCTGGGTTGATATTTCTATTAATAATTACTATGAATATGTTTTGCACATTTATTTTATTCCTGAGGAAATGCTGGATACTCTTACATATCTAATTTTACTTAATTAAGTGTAATCAGATCTTCCCACACAATCCCATTCATGAAGCAGATGTGCCTGAATAATCAAACCTAAGCCTTAGATCCAATAGCCAGTCAATGGGTTCCTATGTTCCTGGCACTGAACAAGACACTGGGAATAGAGTCCATGGAGACAGACCTGAGTAGGAATAGACATTTTAAGCTTTATGTTACGGTTTGGATCTGGAAAGTCCCCCAGATCTCACCGGTTGAAGGCTTGGTCCCGTGTCGCCATGCTCAGAGGCGACACCCTGTGATCAGGAGGGCTCTGGCCTCAGCAGTGGGTCACTCCATTACTCCACAGCCGATGGCAACTTTTAGAAGTGGGCCTGATGGGAGGAGTGGTCAGTGGGAGCACGTCCTACAAGGGTGGATCTTGTCCCTGGCCCCTTCCTTGCTGCCCCTCGGCTTCCCAGCTGCTGTGAGGTGAGCAGTCTTCCCCTGCCGTGCTCTCCTGCCATGATGTTTGCTTCCCCTGAGGCCCCGAGCTGCCCATGAACGGAACCCTCTGAAGCTGTGAGGCAAAACAGATCCTCCTCTCCGTTGTTTATCTCGGGTGTTTTGTCTCCAATGATGGAAAGCTGACTACACTCTTTGACTTTTTTTTTTTTTTTTTTTTTTTTTTTTACTTAGTAGTTGACATGGATAAATGAAAAGCAGTTAGTTTGGCTCTGCTTACCTTCTGGACACTTCAAGTTTGTGTAAGTGAAACTGAGGGAAAACCTGATGCGTTGGTCGGTTTTTCGTTGCTGTGACAAATTACCAAAGAAAAACAACTTAGAGGAGGAAAGATTTATTCTGGCTCATGGTTTCAGAGGATTCAGTCCATGGTCGGCTGTCTCCTTTGCTTTGGGGCTAGGGTGAGGCAGGACACCATGACAAAAGGGTGTGGTAGAGCAAAGTTGCTCACCTCATGGCAGACAGCTGAGAGAGAGATGCTGGGGACAAGGTACACCCTTCCAGGACACACACCCTGTCACCTACTTCCTCCAACTAGCCATCTCCTCATAAGTGTCCATCATTTCTCAATAATGCCATTAGCTATGAGCCAATCAGTGGATTAGTCCATTGATAAAGTCAGAGCCCTTGAGATCTAATCGCTTCCAAGAGTCCCACCTCTGAACAGTGCTGCCCGGGGTCCAAGGAGCTTCTGGAGGACACTCCAGATCCAACCACAACCCTCTAGACTTAACTGGCTTCACTTGCTTTTACTTACTTGCTTCTGGTTGACTTTACAAATCACCCATTTTAGCCCGTCACAGTGGTGCATGTCTGTAATCCCAGCGACTCGGGAAGCCGAGGCAAGAGGATTGCAAGTTCAAAGCCAGCCTCAGCAAAAGAAGGTGCTAAGCAACTCAGACTCTGTCTCTAAAGAAAAAGATACAAGTAGGGTTGGGGATGTGGCTCAGTGGTTGAGTGCCCTTAAGTTCAATCCCCAGTCCATCCTCCCCCCAAAACACCCAAAACACTCATTTTAGAGGTCCTATAGCTAAGCAATATAGCATTAGGCTCCAACTAGCTTTGCTGTAGGTAATGCCTCAGGTGTGTGGGGCATGTAAGTTGTTTTTAGGGATCTGGGGGCCATTTCTGTCTACTTCTACTGGGTGAAACCACCAGCTGTTCACTTGGTCCTACACAAGGCCAGTGGGTGATCTTTTTGTCAGTATAGGGCCCCCTGCTCAGAGTATGCTGACACCACCATCCTCTGCACATGTGCCCTGTGAAGAGCCATGACATTTGGTTGTGCACGTGCAGGCCACCAAACTGCTCTTCTAGCCTCCCATCACATCACCCCATACCCCAAACCACCCCACTTCTCTACCCCGTTAGTGTCCCTAAGCCCTACCTGGGGAAGGAGCTTGAGACTGGCCCTCTTCTCTCCTTCCTGGATGTCTCATGAATAGACCCTTTGTTGCCAAACTCATCACTTCAGTGATGTGCATACCACACAGAGGGCAAAACAGGACAGATTTGGTGACAGAAGTATTTTCAGGTCTAGTCCTCTAAAGACAGCCACTTCTAACCCTCCTATCTATTTCTTCAGGTGTTTTCCACCATATTTCTAAATAATATGTTTATGATCCTATTTGTTTTTATTGTTAACTATCACACAAATGCAGAAAACTACATAAAGCAAACGAAGATTATAGTGAACTGCATACAGGGCGGGACACACTACCCAGCCCCTGCCCGGTCCCTGCTTGAGAAGTAGATGGGGCAGCTCAGGAACTACTTCACGACCACTAATTGTAGCTGCTGTTGATGTTTTAATCCCATATACTGACTATGAACTCAAGGAATATAATGCACTTTTCTAAGAACTGTAATTCTGTGAAATTCTAGCACCTCTTTTATTGACAGGCACTAAAGACTATAATAAACAGAGAGGACCCCATTTTATAAAAGTAGAGGTTTTTAGTCAACTATAGAAATACACACATGACCTTTCTAATGCATTTTTAATAGCCTCTATTTCTGGACATTAGCCAACGTTTGCATCTTTAGTGGTAACAGATTTGCTATGCAGGTCAATTCCTCCCTTAAGAATGCTGCTAAAGATTTGACCTTAACCCCTACTGGTTCCTTTATTTCCTTGTTCCAGTGAATTGATTCCCTAGTTTGTGAGTTCTGGAATCCATGGTGCGGTATTTACCACATTTTAATTGATTGGATTGCCTTGGTCAGCATTGTATGATACCCTAACCTCACTTGGCCGCTTAGATGTTAAGACCTTAAAAGCCCTTCTCAGACACTGACTGGAGAGATGGCTGTCTCCTCTGTGCTCATTGCTAATTGGCTGCATTGTCAGTCCGACAGGCTATCAGCAATCAACTACAGATTCCCAAAGTACAAATTCCACTCCTTTCCTTTTAATAGCTTCGGTGGTAAGCAGTGATATCTTGGTGTTTTGACCCATCCAGGCTTCCTGCTCTGTGGCCACCTTCCTTCCCTCTATGGGGTTGCTCCCAGCTTGGCCATCCAATCTTTCCTGGACCAGGTAAATGTAGAGATTGGAAGGACATAAGAAACTCTACCTATTTTCTTGGGTTCAAATATCAAGTCCTCTTGGTAGAGTCAATAAAGAAAAGCCAGATAACGTAGTAGTAGCTTTTGGGTGGGATAAACTTGCATGTGTATATTATATCCAGTCTTCCAGAGGAGTGATCTTAGATGAACCACTTACCTTCTTCAAGCTTCAGAGCACTCAAAAAGTAAGGACAATAATACTCTCATTGTTAAGTGTCAACAGAATGAAATGAGGTAAATAAAAAATACCCAGCACATGGTTTACATAAAATTAAACACGGACTTACCATAGGACCCCAATTGCACTCTCTGGAAAATACTCAAGAAAATGAAAACATATGTCCATACAAAAGTTTATACATGAATATTTACATCAGTTTTAATTAAGAGTGGCACAAGTGGAAGCCTGCCAGGAGTCCATTAACAGGTGAATGCATACATGAATTATGGTTAGATGGACTCTGACTAATGACAGTTCAACTTAATGAATTTCTGAATTTATGATGGTGCAAAACAGTATGCATTTGGAAGAAACCATACTTTGAATTTTGACCTTTTCCTGGGCTTGACATACCTTACTCTCTGGTGATGCTGGGTGGTGCCAGGGAGCCACAGCTCCCAGTTGACCATGCAGTCACAAAGATGACCAGCCGAGGCTCAGCCAGGCTCTGTGCTGCTTACCTGTGTTTGGTAGGTTAGGTGAATTCCATGCATTTTGACTTCCTCCATTTTCAACTTACTTACCAGTATGTAATGCTATCATAAGTTGGGCCATCTGTGCATTCATACCATGGAAGTCTACTCAGCAATACTGGAAATTAACAGTTGACACATGCATCAACCTGGGTGACTCAGAAACTCGTGCTGAAGGAAAAACCGGACCTAAAAGGCTGCACACACTCTGGTTCCATAGAAATTCTAGAAAAGAAACATGTAAAGAAGAGATCGGGAGTGACCTGATGCTAGGGGTGAGGTGGATTGACTGGGAAGGGGCATGGGGGTACCTTTGAGTAACAGAAATGTCTGCAAATCTTTACTGTGGTGGTAGTTTCAGGGGAATACAAAATGGTCAAAATTCACAACCCAGAACTCACTGTACACTCAAATTGTGTTCATTTCATTGTATGTAAATGACACCTTAATAGAGTCAACTTTAAGAAATGCCTGGTACAATGCCTAGCACGTTGTAAGTGCTCAATAAATTTTGCTTCCCATCTCTTTGGCTGGTGCTTGGCAGGGATGGCATTCCCTGGCCCCTGCCTTGTGTGGTTGAATGAACTCCAAGTCTTGTGAGCAGACACACCTGATTTTATAATGTACCTGTGTTCTCTGACTTCTAATACCCTCCAGCCAGCTTTCCGTTTTCAATATTTCAGTCAACCCAGACTACCATAACAAAATACTGAAGACTCATGACTTGAACCACAGACATTTATTTCTCAGTTATAGAGACTGAAATCCATGATTGGCCAGTGTGGTCAGGTTCTGGTGAGGATACTCTTTCTGGCTTGCAGACAGCTGTCTTCTCACTGGGCCATCACATGACATTTTCATGGATTAAAGGGCCACTGGTCTTATGGGATTGACATCCCACCTCATCTAGCCTTAGTCACCTCCTAAATACCTGTCACATCAGAGGTTTGAGCTTACCACATGAAGTTTGTGGGGGACACAATTCAGCCCTTAATGCATCCTATGCAACCACAATGGCCCCTCTGTGTACAGGTGGCAATTGGAAGTGTTGATGTCATTACCTTATACAAAAGCTTTGGGGGGGAGGGGGTTGTGTACACACACCAGCTCCCCGAGTCTGGGGCGGGTGGTCCTGTGGGCATGCTTCCACTCCATTACTCAGAGTGTCCCTACTGGTGACTGGCTCGTGTCCCTGCCCTGCCCTCCCCCTGCTCCTCTCACCTGCCAAACACATCATTTCACTTGAATTTTTGTCTCAGGGTCTGATTCTGAGAGAACCTAGGCTAAGACAGTGACGGCTTTTCCTCAGGAGCTAGAATTCAAGGCCTCCTGGGGAAAAGGTCCAACAAACGTACATCAGCGGGTACAAGAAGGGATTCCATCTGAGGGACCAGGGAGGGCTCTGGGAGGAGGTGGGAAGTGAACTGGACTTGAAAGGTGTGCACGACTTTGACAGGTAATTTATGGGACCCAAAAAGAAGAGAGAAAGAGAAGAGAGAAGAAGTGGAGAAAGAGGAGGAGGAGGGGGAAGGGGAGCTGGTGAACACGCTGGGCATGGAGAGGAGTGAGACCCAGCCCCTCTTCTCAAGCTCACCATATACATGAGGACTGAGGGTGACTACCAGGTAAATCACTGGCCTGCTCCCCTGTGATTCCGCCTGTCATCTCCTGGGTGCAGTGTGTCCCAGTGTCTGGTGTCCTGAGAGAGCCCTCAGTGAGGAATTCCCTCATGCCAAAACTGCAGTGAGAGGAAAAACCGAGCCTCTGGAGTACTCTCCACGGGCACAGTTCCAGAACTCAGGGCAGCATCCACAGTCTTGTTTTAATGGCTTTGGCTAAATTCGTGTTCATTGCCTGATTTAGAGTTTGCAGTGTTAATATTTTTGTGCATTGGGCCAATTCTCTGGTGATTTTAATATTTCATTTATCGACTGATTTAACTTTTAATAGTATCCAAAGCCATCTCATTAGATGACAGTGCCGAAAGAGTGCCGCTGTAATAGCTATTCCGTTGTTCGAGTAAATTCAATTTGGACAGATGTAGCCCAAGGCGAAAGGGAATCGTAATCTCTGAAATATTTTGTCATCCTATATTCCAAACAAGTCTCAGCTTCTCTGTGCATGACTTGGACGTGACAGACAAATCTCCAGAGATCTTGGAGGACCCACCAAGAGGTGTGTGTGCACATGGCTGATGGGCACTGCCAGGCTCACTGTACCTGTGTGCTGAGTCCCTGCTACCCCTGTGTTTGGAGGTTTGTAGAGGAGTTTATTTCTCCTGATTAATTTCTAAATCCCTAAATACAAGGTAGGGACTTACTAAATATTTGAATAGAACTGGACCTGAATTTCTGTTCCCTGGCATCTGGAGAGTTCTGTCCTTGGTCCTGAATTGTTAACGGTTTTGAACAATAACCTGGATGATTCCATAGAGGACATTCTTGGAACCCCTAATGGTAGTAAGCTAGGAAGGATTGTAAAAATATTTGGTGGCAGAATCAGCGTCAAAAAGATTTCCTGTGCTATGAAATCCTTAATCTAATAAAAATGTAGCAGATGATCCTCTTTCACCGTTTGAACCCAGAAGGCAAAGCCTGTCACCCCCGTCTGTATCTGCAGAGCCTAGGAGGGCACTGGGTATGAATCAGAGGGAGAGCAGAGGGCCCTTGAATGAATTCATAATTGCAAGTCCCACATTCTGCCCCAAAGTCCGTTTCTCACAAGTACCCAGTGGAAGAGATGGGAAAGGTAGGACTTAGCATGAAAGAAAAATATTTATGATCACTAATTGATGGTCAGTTCAATAATGGACTTACGCAGTCCTTGGAAAAGCAAACTTTTCTTTTTGCCACCAGATGGAAGTCAGCTGTGCAGACCACAGGGGTGGTGGCAGTTCTATTGTGAGAGACCCTATCCGTCCCTCTGCCTCAGTTCTGGGACCTGTGCCAGGCTTCCTGTTAGGCACTTGAATGAAAACCTCAGGTACAAAAGTATAGCCTCTCTGGGGACATAAGGACATCAGCTTGATTGTTCATTTAATCTAAAAATATTTACTGACAAGCCTCTCTATCCCACACACATTTTTTTTACAGAGGAGGAGAGAGAATTTTTTTTTAATATTTATTTTTCAGTTTTCGGTGGACACAGCATCTTTGTTTTAGTTTATGTGGTGCTGAGGATCGAACCCAGTGCCCTGCGCATGCCAGGCGAGCGAGTTACCGCTTGAGCCACATTCCCCAGCCCTGTCCCACACATCTTGATGCAGAGGTACCTACGACAGTGTCCGTCCCCAGAAGGCCTACAGCAGAGCATGGCAGGGCCAGAGGGCCAATGCACGAAGTGAAGGCCCTTATAAAAAACCCAGGACAGCACAGGACAAACAGTGCACACCTAATGTATGCTTTTTGAATGAGTAGACTTAAGTTCTTAGGCCTTCATACATGTAAGAATCACCTCCCAGAGATTCAGGAGGTCTGGGGTGAGGGTCTGGGAATCTGGAAAAGAAGAGGACTCACAAGCAGGTACCGGGAGGATCGGGAGTGCAGAGGTAGGTGGAGGGTGTGCTGGTGTGGGGGCAGGCGCGTGTGAGCTCCATTTGTTTCCTCGCTGCTGATCTGGGTGATTGTGCTGACTGGTCATGGGGCAGACCCATCCTCCCTCCCAGGCCCTCCCTCCCTTCCTCTTCTCCCTCCCTCCCTCCCTCCCTTTGATTCTCCTTCTGTAGCCCTCCAGGAGTTACATACCCTGAAGGTAGGATCCCTTCCCCAGATAGCCTGTCTGAGTTTTGGTGTAAGCCCCACAGATGACCTGGCTGGAGCCGAGGGCAAGATGAGGGGGTCCCGGGAAGGCACACTGGAGCTTCTTGCTGAATTGTTCTTTGCTCTTTCCTAGAGTCCCAAGTGAGTCTGATGTGAAGACACAGGTTGGTTGTCTGGGCAGGGTGGGAAGAGCTGTCCTCGGGTAGGGTCAACCCATAATCACACCAACTTATGCTCAAATGTTGGAGTCAGCCTGTGGCCGGAGCAGTGGACGGTGATTTCAAGCCCCTTGATCTCCTGAAGTACTCACAGCTCCTCTCCTTATTGAATCCTGCAGGTCGACACTGTGCAGTTACACAGCTGGTCTGCCTTACAGAGACCCACTGTCGTGGAGGGGAGTTGAAGACGGCAGACATAGCTGCACTGCCAGGTGGAGACGGCTGGCACCGTCCAGCACCCACCACATTCTAATTTGTTAAATGAATATGTGAGTAGGACTTGTCACCAGCATTTCCTCAAACACCGTGAAACTGGGATGGGGGCCACTGGCCCCGGGGGACGGACAGTCTGCAGCCCATGGAGGTTATCTCGATGGCAGGATACTGCCCCTGTCTTCTTGTAAGAGTCCCATCACTCAGTTCCTAGCTTGCTGTCCTTGGTGCTCACTCCTGTCTTCCCAGCTGTGACCTTGAGTCTTCTCTCACAGTTCTGGGCTTCCACCTCCCATCACGTTGGACCTTGTGGCTGGACATGCAGGGCCCTCCTCTCTCAAAACTGTCCTACCTAACAAGAAGGACACACACATGCTACTGATCATGCAGGCTGGGGAAAGGAGAATTAGCCTCCAACTTAGAGAAAGCATTGCACAAGGCATGCTGGAGCTGGGCTTGAAGGTGGGAGGTCACTTTACCCTGTAAAGGCACAAGACTCACGCGGCTGCACAGCTAGGAGACACCTCCCCTGGAAGGGCAGGGAGCTGTCTCCAAGACCTTCACCCTCAGCAGTGGAGGTGGGCTCAGCAACCCTCAGATTAGTCGATGAGGTGACGGTTCACTCTTCCCGAACCCAGTTCCACTTTACCCTGGAACATGTCCCTGCAAGGGCTTTGCCTCTTCCAGGAGGACAAGGTCTCTCCTTTGTTCCAAGCCCAATCTGATCAGATTCTGAATGACTCTTAGGATGGAGTAAATAAATCTGTGACTCTCCACCCATGACGTGGCTGCAGTCACTCTTGCTTTAAGGCTCAGTGCACCTGTTACACTCCAAGGAAATCAGACCTGCCCCTGTCTGGCTGCAACATCAGACATGATGAAAATTCTGAATTTTTTTACTATATGTATATTTATTCTGATTTAAGTATGTATTACTAATTTACATATATATTAGTGTACTAAATTTTTATATGCATTATTATATCTTTTTTGTTAAATTTTAATATTTATTTTTTAGTTTTCGGCGGACACAACATCTTTGTTTGTATGCGGTGCTGAGGATCGAACCCGGGCCGCACACATGCCAGGCGAGTGCGCTACCGCTTGAGCCACATCCCCAGCTCAACATTATTATATCTTAATACACATGAAATTTATATGTTTTCTCTTATATACACAAAAACAGAAAATGTAATGGTTTGAGATAAAGATGACATAGATAATGTCCTAAAATGGCCTGTACAATAAAAATCCGACTTTGCTGTCACTTCTTTTCAGCCACTGAAATTTTAATAATATGTTCCAGTAAGTATGAAGATCAAATAGGCTTCATTATTTGTGAAATTTTAACAGTTGATGATACTGCAAGATATTGAAGTTCTAAGTTTAGTTTTCTAAAAAAAAATAATAAGTTTTAATGGCTGTCAGAGTTGAAAAGGATTCCCTTCAAAGAGGAGTCGATCCCAGTGGAAGTTGGGCATTGGTGGCTATGTTTACTAAATCACGATTCTCATTTTTCAATGTCATCCACCAATTATGCAAAGGTTTTTGTTGAAATTGGGCTAGTAAATTTCCATCTTCTGGATGTCAGGCAGTTATTCTTGCAAACTAATTGGAAGATATTTCATTTTTACATCTTTAAACAAATGGGTCCAAAACCCATTGAAACTTTATTTGGAAGATTTTTAAGCATTCTGGAGACTTCTTTTTGTGTGCCACATGAACACTATTATAGTCCATACACCAACTATGTTGGCAAAAACACCACCCAGTGATGGAAATGTTTTAAAAATGCTCTTCAACACCTGAATTTCTTTAGAAAAGCAGTTACTTTCTCACTCGTTACCTTGAAGGGTCAGAATAAATGTGTTTATTTTTTTAAACAATATCTAGTAGCAGCACACTGCTGAGAGCTATTTGTCATCACAGAGAAGGTCACCAGATTTGATACCCTGTCTCCTCGTAAAGGAAGAATGTGTAACCCATGTTCAACAACTCTCTTGAGTACATTGTGCGTTCCAAAAGAAGTTCATTGTCAGACCCCATATCCTTATTATGTCTGGTGAAAGTCCTGCTACTCAAATTTCCTTTTCTGCCTATATATAATCACATCAGTGGCACCATGTGACACTTTGTCCACTTCTTATATTTCTTTGTTGCGATAGCCTGCCTACAAATGACACTATGAATGAATTTCATGCATGATGTTACCTCTGTAACCTCACTCCAGAGTGTTTTGTAAATTCTAGAGGTTATATTTTCAAGGTGTTCTGCTAAAACACAATACTACAGAATGTTATTGAAGCTGTGTCTTCTCCAATATGACTTCCTGTTCACTGCTCACATAAAAATAGTTCTTCACATGTAACATTCTGGATGGTTACTACATCAGGGTCCTCAGAATGTGCACTGCACAAATGTCAGAGGCAATCATCATAGAGACTACAGTGTGACTGAAGCCTTCTGAATGGCACAACCTACACAGCCACACGGCACTGGAATGAAATGGCCTACTCCATCAAATGGGACATGTTGGAAACATCTGCATTTTAATCTAAAACGTTGATAACTGCATGATGCACCCCAATATTCTCCTGTTTCCCCACACAAAAAGTGTGGTATATCTTCCAAATGTATTTCTGATAAAGAATGCATTTTAATTTACTCTGTATTGCAATATCATAGCGATGTGTAAGTTTAACCGTGTTACTGAGGCAGAAAGAATGAGATCGCTAACCCTATACTCTGGATGCTTGGCACTCTTAAAGTCCAGTGTGTGTATATTAAGGTATGATGACTATCTTTACAGTAGTGGCTGTAAATTAAAATTTCAAATAAAATTTTTACAGAACACTGTTTTCTCCTGACTGATTTCTCATGTGATGTGATTAGAAAGTCATCACTGTACGATGTCATTATACCTCCTTATAGTGTGCAAAGGAACCCATGCTTAGATCAACCTTTCCATTTCTTGTTTCTTGTAACTGCATTAGGATTAGCTTTACCTGGATGTTTCTTTGAAGAAACTTCTAAAACCCTGTCAATTTAAAAATAAAACACTACTCCCATCTATGTATGAAGAATCAAGTGCATAAATACATTCTACTGCCATGTATAACTAATTAAAATAAATTTTAAAAAAGTAGATAAATATCTGCCTTACCTGGATAAACACAAGCAGCTATAGGTAGCAATATAATGTAGGGTACATTGAAATTAGTGGTCCAGCCATCTTCTTTGAGAACTAGCAGGATTTCCTGCTTTTCCAAAGGATTCCATGTACCCTGGAATGTGGGGTGGGGGACAGAGTCATTCTGAGTCCTGAGATAGTACAATGTAAATTCTTTCATATTTTAAGGTAAATAAATATAGAGTTTTATATTTTCTTTTCAGCGTCATGGGTTGGCTATATTCCATTTCAGGTATCAGGAAGAATAAAGAACGTCTTCCCTTTCGCTCTGGCTGGTATCTATAATTTTTAAAGATAAAGGTAAGTTTTTCTCTTCAGAAAAATCAACTGCATTCATTGTAGGAATATGGAAAATATGGAAACATGTATGAATGTGAAGCCATCTGTAATCGTATCTCAGAAATTATCACCTAACATCTTGGTATATATCTCTCCAAGCTTTTGTTGTTGTTTAA
This sequence comes from Spermophilus citellus, assembly GCF_964194105.1. Taxonomy (NCBI): domain Eukaryota; kingdom Metazoa; phylum Chordata; class Mammalia; order Rodentia; family Sciuridae; genus Spermophilus; species Spermophilus citellus. The sequence goes on from NC_138193.1 coordinate 105,892,198, forward strand.
TTTCCTTTTTCTTATTAGATCCTAATGGTCCTACTTGTTAGTTGGGTTTATCCTGACAAACCCATACATGCATGGGAATCGATTTCAGTTCATGAGCCCCTCTTTTTCTCCAAGCTCTTTTTGGACATTTGAAATATATAGTTAAGATCATACTGTTTGCAGGTGCCCACCTGTAGTCCCAGGGACTCAGGAAGCTGAGGCAGGAGGATCATAAGTTCAAGGCCAGGCTCAGCAACGGAGGGAGACAGTGTCTCAAAATTAAAAATAAAGAAGGGCTGGGGATGTTTCTCAGCGGTAGAGTGCCCCTGGCTTTGATCCCCTGTACCACACCTACGCAGAAAAGTCACACTGCCCATAAAATACTACTCAGTTTTTCGTTTAATAAAAAGTTTCAGTAACTCTCTGTAATATTTTGGTAATATTTTGCTAGTGTAGAAAATGAGCCTGAGCTTTGTGGTCAGCTAGACATGGGTGTGAATCCCGGATTTTCCTATGAATCAGTGGGTATCTTTGGACAAGGGACCTGAGCTCACTGAGTCCCAGCTCACTCTGCTATGAGGTAAGAGGGACAATACCTCACTTTAGCAATTGTCAGGTGACGTACGTAGAAAGCACCTAATGTGTTAGGTGTCCGTTCGACGGTGGTTCTGATGCAGCAGAAGTCCGTAAACCCTGATGTCAGGGGCAGATCTAGCTTGCTGCCTGCCTTCCTAAATGAAGATTTTTTTGGCACACACCATCACTCGTGTCTTTATATACTGTCTACGGCAGCCCTCATACAAAAACAGGTGAGTGGTGGTCACTCAGATCCTCTGGTTCACACAGCCTAAAGTCCTTGCTGCCTGGCTGCAGGGGACCAAATGTTTGCATCCACCTCAAATTCCTGTGTTGACCTGGAACCCCAAGGTGACAGCACTGGGAGGGGATGTGGTCATGCTCATGGAACTCTCATGAATGGGATTCCCGCCCTTCTGAGGGGCTCAGAGAGCGCCCTTGTTCTCTCTTCTGCCTCGTGAGGACACCATGCGAAGACGGCTGCCTGCAACCCAGGAGAGGCCTCCCCAGACCCGGCCTCGCTGGCTCCCTGATCTGGGTCTCCAGCCTCCAGAGCTGTGAGCGGTATGTTTCAGTTGTTCATTTGCCACTCCACCTGTGATATTTTGTTATGCTAGCCCCAGTGGGTTGAGACATTGGCTGTTTCCAGGAAAAGCTTGCGGACCCCTGTCATATATTATGATCATTATCCCTGTCATGAATATTATCGTGATTTATTCTTTAGGACTTTATAAGGTTGTTCAGAACATCTTGAAGCCTCTTCAGGGGCCTGGGCTCTGTGTCCTGATCCACCTGCAGGTGCCTGACCAGCAGGTGTCCTGCTCAGTTTTTAGCTGCCCTGCCCAGCATCTGCCCTTCTGAAGGGCACTCTCACAGCCCCGCCCCACAGCCATCAGCCAGGGGCTGGCGGGAGCTACTATATGACTGTGCCATCCTCCTCCCCCACCTGGGGGTATGTCCACTTGCCCTGGCACCCTGCTTCCTTCTCCCCGGGCTCACCCACTCCGGCTGGAGTTCTCCTCCCACAGCTGGATTCAGTCCTCGCTTCTTCCTGTCCATATGGTCTCCTTTGTTTCACTTTGATAACTCTGCTGGTTTCCACTGTGCTATCACAGTATCAGGGGACACCATGCAGGTCACAGACAAGTTTTACTGGGGGCAAAGTGGCCAGTCACTTGTAGGAAGCAGAACACCAACTTGCAGATGGAGGCAGCCCTTTCCTTCTGGCTCTGCTTCTGCTCCTGGGGCCCAGGCACCCGGTGGCATGGCACCTTCCCGTCTGCAGGTGGCAGGAGAAGAACCTTTGAACCCAAATGCTGGTGACTGCATAGAAGGGCTGGGGGTGGTCTGCGAAGGGCCACCAGGGCCCGAGGAGGAAGGGCTCAGCTATTTCTGAGGAGCCAGAAACACCAAGGCCTTCCTGTGTTTCCTCATTTTTTATTTATCTTGCAGAGAGCTCTTCTTTGCTCACAGAATGGCTTCATTGAGGGCCACTAATGATGGCATTGTGGGCCCCAGAGGCTGGGTCTGGGTGTCGGCTGTGGCCCTGCTTCACAGCAGGAAGGGCAGTTAATTACCCAATTTGTCCTTGTCATGATTTGACCCAGCTGTGAAATGGGGAGGCAATCCTGTGTGGTGTTTATGGCCAGCTGGTCCTGCGAAGGCAAAGTAATGAACTCGGGGCTCGGGAAACCCTTGGGTTAAGGGCAACTGGTCAGGTGCGTGTGATGTGTTTTGCACTGTTGTTTGTTTTAAACCTTGGCTCACGGGCCAGGCAGGGCTGACGTGGTGGGCTGACCTGGTGTTGACAGGCCTTTGACATCCTGGCCTCATGCGGAAGTCTAGACCCAGAAACCAAGAGGCGGGAGATGGCTGTTCCCTGGGGAGCAAACGGGCTCCTGGGCCAGACTGGCTCTGGAACCAGGGAAGTCATAGGGTCATTTGCTACTCTTCTTCCAGGGCAGGTAAGAGAAAGCTCAGGCCGGTGTCAAAGACACCTGAGCTTTCTCTGCCCGCTGAAGGCTGTGGGGCTGGAGAACAGCTGTGCGGAGGAAAGACCAGCCCTGAGTCCAATGAGAAAAGTTTTCAGGGGAAGCTTAATGTTCCCACATCAGGGCCTGCGGGAGGGGACCCTGTGGTCACCACCTGGGCAGGAGATGGGACTGTTCTTTGAGGGAGGAGGAGGGGTGTTAGCGCTCACAGGGAAGGTCCACGGATGCTCAGTCCATGCCTCTGTGTCATGGGGAAGGCAGAGGGACTGCCCTGTGTGCACGCAGGACTGTGGTTTCTTAGAGGCCAGCGGTGGACCACTGTAGAGGAGAGCGGGGGGCGGGGGGTGCTGTGTGCCTGGTTCTCAGTCAGATTCACCCGTGAGATGACAACATAAAACAAACAGAAAAGAAAATTTAAAAAAAATTCCAATTCAAAGACAAACATTTTAAATCTGTTCATTGTACAAAAGATAGAAGTATATAAAACTGTTAAAAGGAGACAATCATTTCACTCACCAAGCCAGGGACAACTATAAACATGTTTGTATTTTCTTGGTGGTCATACGTATATAAAAATATCTCATTTTGAAAATGTGGTTGAAATAACATTGGAGACATTTCTGCATTTTGCTGATTTTTTTTTTTAAAATTTTATAGCATAAGTGTTTCTTTACTGAAACCTTTATTGGCCTCATAATATCCTAATAAATGGAAGCCTCTGTGTCAATCAGCAACTAGCCTGAATTCCACACTAAGCATCTTGATGATTTCCAGCAGTGAACTGGTTGCATAGGTGAAGGAAGAACAGAGATGCCAAGCAGGGGCGGGGCAGGGGGTGACACACAGGTTGGCAGCAGCAGGAGCTTACCCCCTGGGGGCTGGAAGAACAATGCGGGAGACGGGGTCATCAGTGTCTAGAAGCTAGAACAGGTTCAGGGAAGCCCTGCAGGTGCTCTCACATCCAGGGATGTCTGGGAAACAGGTGGAGGGGGGATGCCTGGGATGCCCCCTCCCGTCTGTTAGCCCCCACCAGGTCTCCATGGGCTCACTCTGAAGATGGCTTCTTCTTGCTCCAAACCTTCTGTGGCCCCATTACTGACTATTTAAAAAGTGAAACCTCATGCAATCATACATGTACCTAGGGTAATGATCTCTGTCTCATTCCACTGTCTTTCCTACCCCTTTGTTCCCTCCCCTCCTCCCCTTTGCCCCATCCAAAGTTCCTCCACTTATTCCATGCCCCACTCCCATAACGATTAGCATCCACTTATCAGAGAAAACATCTGGTCCCTGTTTTTTTTCAGATTGGCTTATTTCGCTTAGCATAATATTCTCCAACTCCATCCATTTACCTGCAAATGCCATAATTTTATTCCCTTTTAATGCCGAATAATATTCCTGTGTCTAAATGTATCATAGTTTCTTTATCCATTCATCATCTGGTTCCACAGTTTAACAATTGTGAATTGTGCTGTTGTAAACATTGAAGTGGCTGTGTTGTTGTAGAACACTGTTTTTAAGTCTAATAGAGTATAGATGGAGGAGTGGGATAGCTGGGTCAAATGGTGGTTCCATTCTGAATTTTCTAAGGAATCTCCATATTGCTTTTCAGATTGGTTGCACCAATCTATAGTCCCACCAGCAATGTATGAGTGTGTCTTTTCCCCCACATCCTCTCCAACACTTATTGTTGCTTGTATTCTTGATAACTGCCATTCTGACTGAAGTAAGATGAAATCTTAGAGTAGTTTTGATTTGCATTTCTCTAATTATTAGAGATGTTGAACACTTTGCACAAACGTTGTGACTCTACTTCATGTACAACCAGAGAAGTGAAAAAATCTGCTCCATTTATGTACAGTGAATCCAAGAGCTTTCTACTGTCATGTATAACTGATTAGAACTAATAAATAAATTAAAAAAAATAGGGCTGGGGATGTGGCTCAGTAGTGAGTCCCCTGAGTTCAATCCCTGGTTATCCCCGGCCCCCCCAAAAGAAACTGTGATATATGTGCACAATGGAATATTACTCAGCATTAAAAGAGAATAAAATCATGACATTTGCATGTAAAGGGGTGGAGTTGGAGAATATCATGCTAAGCAAAGTAATCCAAACCCCAAAAGCTAAAGGCCAAATGTTCTTTCTGGTAAATGGATGCTGATCCACAACATGGATGGGGGTGCATGGGGTTAGAAAAGAATGGAGGAACTCTGGATTGGGAAAAGGGGAGGGAGAAGAGTGGAAGGGGGCATGGGTTAGGAAAGATGGTGGAAAGAGAAGGACGTCATTACCCTAGGTATATGTAGGACTGCACAAATGGTGTGCAGCATGGAGCTGGAATCTGCTCAACATTTGTTAAGGGCTGTGCACTACATCATAACATGGCGGGAGTGTCACATGGTGAGGCAGAGCAAGCAAGCTAGCTTGGGTATCTTCTCCTCTTCTTATAAAGCCACTGATACCATCCTGGAGGCTCAGCTCATGACCTCATCCAATCCTAGTTACCCCCAAAGGCCCCACCTCCACATATCATTAACATGAATTTGGGGAGTAAGTTGCTTGTTTTCTTGATAACTGCCATTCTGACTGAAGTAAGGTGAAACTTGGATGACATTCAACCACAGAAGGCATGAAATGCTCTTATTTAATAAAAGTGAGCAGTGTCACTTCTTATACGTGTTTCATGGAGGTTCAGAGTGGACAGCTATCCACCAGCAGTCTCCATTGGTTACCCAAGGGGGATGGTGTGTGGCAAAGGCTGTAGAGATTATTGTGAGTGCATGGGTTAGTATTTCCTAAAATTATGGGACACATGTTACATTTATAATTTTTATAAGAAATTTAATAAAAAGATTAAATACTATGAAAAGAAAATCATGGTTTCCTCCTTAGAGTTTGCCCACACCGACCAGAGCCTCATCTCCCTGGGCAGGGAAACTTCCTGGAACCTGGAGTCTGGGCTGAGAGACGCTCCCACCACCACCACCCCCCCCACCCCCCCCACCCCCCCCCACCCCCCCCCACCCCCCGCTTGCTCTGTCTCTCTGGTTCAGGTCTGAGGAACGACTGCAGAGGGGATGAGGAGCCTTCAGAAGTGGGGTCAGTTGCCCACCTGAGGGAGGCTTGTACCATCCTGCAGCCCATCAGGCCCCATCTTCTGAGCTCAGTTGTTGACTCCCAGGCTCCAGCTTCAAGCCAGGGTCTTGGCTTGGCTTCCATCACCACCGTCCTGAGCCTTGTGGGCTTTTACTAAGAAAATTGATTTGGCCCCAGGCTTAATCCCTTAGGTGTATTTTTTTCTAGGACAGCAAGTTCATAGCTCTGCAATGCCTGATTTAGATGTTTTGAAAATGTACTCTTTGACAAGGCTTAATTAAAGAGAATTGCACCTAGATGGGAACACTCTACCGTTTCCATAACAAACACTATTATTTCCAGGAGTGATAATTTTTTTTTTGTTCTATTGATGACTTTTATGGTGATGTCATAAAAAGCAGATTATGACTTCTCGTTATGAGGCTGATGGAGAAGAAGATGCATTTTGATTACCACAGAGAGGAATATGTTCTTTTCACAGGATCCCTTAATAGCCATTGAGGGCTGGGCTGGACCTGAATAGGAGGTCCAAGCAAATGACCTTTTCACGGGTCTGACTTTATGGCAGCTTCTTTTGAATGTTTTAAAACAAGATTCATCAAATGAGAAACTGATTTTTCAGTTTGGCCAGAAATGAAGGTTCCAGAGATTATACCTCTTTCTGAAAATTATAGTAACAATTAGCAAAACTCATTTACTGAGTCTCTTAATTTAGTAACAAGAAACTAGGCTTAATTTTTAAAAATCCATTATAATTAAATAGCACATTTATAAAGTGTGTGGAGAATCATTCACTCAAATACAGACTTCATATTATAAGAGCTCTATATTCTTTACTGTTAAAAATTGAGAAAGGATCATCTTTTGCTATACTTAAAAACAAAACAAAAAGCCAGCCCTGTTTTCTCCCATATTAGCACTTCCCCCATGTCTTTAATTATTTTTTTAATGCCATATTAAATGACTTCATATTTCTTAAGCTTTGATTATAACATAAGCTACTTAACCAGATTTTAGTGTTGAACATTTACTTTTTTCAAGTTTTAAAAATTTATGTAAATAACACTGAAATAAATTTGTGTAACTTCCTTAGAGAAAACCTTTGTCTGTGTTGCTAATTAACTTTCCCAGAATCAGCACAGGAAGCAAATTTCCTGGGTCAAAGTATTTAAAAAAGGAACTTCTAAGAAATTTGTATCAATTTGTACTTCGTGTATGAACAAAGTATATGTCAAATGTACCTGTCAGCATTTGCTGGGCAGAAGTGGGGCAGGCAGCAGCACCTTGTTTCAGTTCCATGCTGTTGATTTGTGAGCAGAGGCTGAGACTGCAGGGCCCCAGGCCTCTGAGGGAGGCCTTGGACGCCTCAACTGTCAGAGACAGGCTCCTTGCTGAGTTTGAGTAGCTCTCAGCCCCAGGAACATTTTGGAATAATTCCATTTAAATTCTGAGCTTTGGTAAAAAATACAGTGCTATGCTTATGGAATTAGTTTTGCTTCTTCCTCCACCATTGGAATTACTAGCACAGACCTACCAGATCTAAAAGGGGATTAGACCTCCTGTGATTTCAATTTGACTTAAGAAATAATCGTGTCATGTGCAAATCCGTGAAACCCAAAGTAGACACTTCTTCCTCTTTTTTTTTTTTTTTAATTTTAAAGCTGACTTCATAGAGAGTCAATTACCCTGAGCAGATTATGTTTTTAGTTTGGACTTACTATCCATGAATCGGACATATTGGAGGAACCTCTCTGACGGTGTCCATGGAAGGGAGAATCCAGCCAGGGAGGGAAGCACATTACTGCAGGAAAAGAGAACTTCAAAGACAGGCTGAAAAGCCAGAAGGGAAACCGAGGCTTGTAACATATTTGCAGAATGAAACTGGGCGGGGAGGCAAAAAAAAAAGCAGAAGCAATTAATTCATGTCTGTGGGAATTAATTCATGAGTCTTTACCTTGAACTCTCCCGTCCCTTCCTTTGTTGCAGGTCCAATGCTCCTTGTGCTCTGCACACCTAATTAATTAGAACACGAGTGGCCTTCCTTTGCCAACGGTGCATGATTTATCATGTCAGGCCCCTGAAACCATCTTCGGTAACTTTTTTGAAATGTATGCAGATTACTTGTTGCTAGCTCCTGTGGAAAGTGATGAAACCACACTTTTTTAAAAATCAGGGGTGGGTGGGCGTTTTACGGACAGACAGTTGAAACAGAGAGGCAGTGTTATGTTTCCAATTTTCTGGGCTCAAGTTCACACAGTGCGACTGTGATGAGGGCCTCGGTTTCCCCATTTACGGTTACCTGCCTTGGGGTGAGGGTGCTTGAATGAGGTGGTTGCTGAGGGAGCCCCTCCCGGCTCTGTCCCAAAGCAGCCCAGGGTGATTCTCCTCACGGAGTCCCTATTTCTTCAAGGCCAGAGCTGTGTTTCCCAGCAGACAGCTTGCTCCGAGGCTCAGGACATCAAAAAAAAAAAAAAAAAAAAAAAGGAAGGAAGCTCTATTTTCATGGACTTATCCAGCACTTTGCAACCATGGAAGTCCCGCAAAAGGCTGTTTTGACTTCATTGTGGTTTAAGTTTGGTTTGTGCTACAGTTTGGAGGTCCCGTATTCTTTTCACAGCTGAGAGCCTTTAGAGGACCCAGTTGATCCTTCATTAGCCTGAGGATTCTATGCAGGATGAGAATGCTAATAGGAATCTAGCAGCGAAGGCCACCTGAGGCAGGGGTGTGAAAAACATTTGAAATGTCTTTTATCCGATGCTACAGGGTTTCCAAATGAAGACCTCTTGCTTCCTGTGGCTTTTCCAAATCAGGACGGGGGATTTTCTCAGTATAAAGTAATGCAAATATGCATCTGGTGTCATCAGTGGGAGCTCCCTAACCAGAGGGATCCCCCAGCCTCAGGCAGGTTCTCTGGGGCTGGAACACAGACGAGGCCATCTTTTCCTGTTTTAGTTGCTTTTCTATTTGGAGCAACATTTCAAAAATGTCTTGTTAATTTTCAGCCATGGGATTTGGGGATAAATGTGAAGAGGAGTTCTCCTCATTTTTTTTTCTTCCCGTTTGTGGGAATCTGTTGACCATCCTGCAGCTGTTTTATTGGAAGTCTCTAGCCTCTGGGGAGTATCAAAATATTCATGCTGGAATGAGCTTGCCACACAGTCTATCACAGTTCCCAAGTGCATGTCTTGCATCAAGGTTATTTAATATTTTCCATTAATGAAAGCCAAAGCTGTGCTGATGTCACGGTTTGGGTCTTCATTGTCCCCGGAGCCTCCTGTGTTGAACACTTGGTCTCCAGCTGATGGTGTGATTAGGACGTGGTGGAAACCCTAGGAGGTGGAGCCCCACAGGTCAGTGGGAATGTGCCCTTGATGGGTTTACTGGGCCCCAGCCCCCTCCCCTCTCCCTTTGCTTCACACCTGCCACGAGATGAGCCCTCTTGCTCCTCGCCTGGTGCTCTACCTTGGAAAAGTCCCAAAGCAACGGAGCCGAGCAGCCATGGACTGAACCCTCTGAAACCAAGAGCCAAAATAAATCTTTCCTCCTTCTAAATTGATTTTCCCAGGTATTTTGTCACAGTGGCAGCTGACTAACACAGCTGGGGTAATCTTTATGGAGCCCAATGAATCACTCCCCGAGGAGGGAGCTATCTGGATCTCGCAAGTGTGCCTCCTGGAGGGGAGCCCTTCTCAGTTATGTTCCCAGTTCTCACCTGAGCCGGGCTGCAGGAGATGCACACACGGAGGAAACGGCAGGGCCCAGAGGACGGAAGGTGACCGGGCTGAGCTGCCAATATCTGATCCTGGGTCACAGGCAGGACTCTTGGCTGGCAGGGTATTTATTTAATAATCTCCACTCAATTTCCAACCTTTTAAAAGGCAGTGATTTCACATTAAAAAAAAATGAACTTTCAACTTCATTTGAAACAGAATTCCTGACAACCCTGAGCTGGCCTTTCCCATGGCCACGGCTTCCAGGGCTGCTGGGCGGCTCCCAGTGTGGCTGGGACCTGGGCTCTGGGTGTCTGCTCCCTGCTTCCTTCCCGCTGAGCTAACCCAGCCCTGTCCTGTGGCTCAGCAAGCAAGGCCTTGGCCCTACACCAGTGTTGTGGGCACCAGTCTGCGCAAGTCCTTTTCCCTTTCTAAACCTGATTTTTCTGTCTGTAAAATGAGGAGCTGGATACAACAGGGTCCCGAATCTCAGATTTCATGACTCAGGGATGATTAGACATTTAAAAATACTTACTCTGGTTATACAGTAAAGTGCAATTGTATATTTTGTCTTCCGTTGTAGTTTGGATCTGTAATGTACCCCAAAGCTCTTGTGTCTTGAGGGCTTGGTCCCTAATGCAGCATCCAGAGCTGGGGCTTTGGGAAGTGACTGCATCACAGGACTCCAGCCTCAGGAATGGGTTAATCAGTTCATGGATTCACAGCTGAATGGACTATTGGGAGGGGGTGGGAACTGCAGGATCCTAGTTGAATGGAGAGGGCTCTTGGGATTACGCCCCTGGGGACTGTATCTTGCCCTGGGCTCTTTCTCTTTCTTTCTCTCTCTGCTTTACCGGGAGCTGAACAGCTTTCCTCCAGCTTCTCCTTCTGCCATGATGGTCAGCTTCCCTCAGGGCCAAAGCAATGGAGAGAGCCAACCGTGGATCGAAACCTCTGAAACCTGAGCCAGAATAAGTCTTTCCTCCCTTCAGATGATCTCTCAGATACTTAGCTACTGTGAGAGAAAGCCAACACGTTTTCTTTGAAGAATTCTAAAATTCATGTATTATTTACAAAGTCATTTGTAATTTGATGCAGTGGGACCAAGACTCCCAGGAGCTTGGAGGACTCAGGGGAGAACAGAGGGCTAGTTCTGCTGTGGGGTTCGTCTCCACCCTTCTAGCCAGCCAGGAGGATGCAGGGATGGGGCCATTCATGGCTGTTGAGAAGCCAACAGAGCAGAGGGGGTAGGGTCATACTGTGCCCTTCAACGACACAACACAAGTGACCTGAAGACCTCCCCACAGGTCAGGCCCGCCTCTTCATGGCTCTGTCACCTCCTAAGAGCAGCACACGGGGAGTAAGTCTCTAACCCATGGGGGGGACACTCCAGGTCCAAACCGCAGCCAAGAAAGAAACTTTCAGAGAAACTTTCACTGAGGGAGAAGATCAAGCATGCACTTAAGACTCCTCCTGGAAGAGGAGATGAGTGTCTTTGCCTCCTTTATTCTACTTTGAGGGTCTTTCATTGTGATGTCTGGGCCTTTGTTGAGAAACAGGGAGAAATGATTTAAAAATAAATTTGGAAAAACACAAAGCTGAGGGTAAAGTGTGTCCCCTGTCAGGCTGATTTTTCTGAGCATGTTCTCTTTTTCCTCTGACCCCTGTGCATGGCCCTTGTCATAAGCTGCCTGGTGAGAGCTTTCATTTCTTCTTTTTAAAAAATTTGTTCTTATTAGTTTTACATGTAGTAGAATGTATTTTGACATATTACACATATATGGAGTCTAACTCATCACTCTTCTGATTGTACATTATGTAGAATTATATTTGTCATGTAATCATATAGGCACATTGGATAGTAATGTCCAGTTCATTCAATTGTCTTTCCTATTCCCATTCCCTCTCCCTTCCCTTTGTTCCCATCTATCTAATCCAAAGTACTTTTCTTCTTCCCTAACTCCCACCTCCTTCATTGTGAATTAGCATCTGCATATCAGAGAAAACATTTGGCCTTTGGTTTTAGGGGGGATGGTTTATTTCACTTAGCATAATAGTCTCCAGTTCCATCCATGTACTGGCAAATGCCATAATTTCATTCTTATTTAAGGCTTAGTAATATTCCATTGTGTATGTATACTACATTTTCTTTATCCATTTATCTGTTGAAGGGCATCTAGGTTGGTTCCATAGCTTAGCTATCGTGAAATGAGCTGATATAAACGTTGATGTGACGGTGTCACTGTAGTATGATTATTTTAAGTCCTTTGGTATAAACCAAGGAGTGGGATTACTGGGTCAAATGTGGTTCCATTCCAAGTTTTCAGAGGAATCTCCATCCTGCTTTCCAGAGTGGCTGCACCGAGTTGCAGTCTCACAAGCAATGTGTGAGTGTGCCTTTTCCCCACATCCATCCTTGCCAAATTTTATTGTTACTTGTATTCTTGTTAATTGACATTCTGACTGGAATGAGGTGAAATCTCAGTGTAGGTTTTGAAAGAACCATCAAGGCTTGCTGTCGGAGAAAATGCCCATTTATTGAGGCAGCTCTGCATATTTATAGAGCCCGGGATGGTCTGAAGTTTGAACCAGTTTAACAGTTTAACGGTTTTGGCAGCTGGCATGGGGTGCTTTCTGATTGGTGGGTAAGGACCATGTGAGCCAGCAGGACTCACCATTGGATGGCTCTTCTCGGGGGATGGGGAGGTTAGTCTTTGGAGCTGGGGCGACTCCCAACAGTTTTAATTTGCATTTCTCTAATTGCTAGAGATGTGGAACATTTTTTTTTTTCTCTCTTCAGGCTAATTCCATTTCATTTATTGATTCTTGATTTTTGCTTCTTAAGCTTTAGGAGTCTTGTTGAGGAATTTAGTTCCTAAGACGACACGATGGAGACTTGGGCCTACATTTTCTTCTAGTAGGCACAGGGTCTCTGATCTAATGCATAAGCCTTGATCCACTTTGAGTTGAGTTTTGTGCAGGGTGAGGAGACGGGTTTAATTTCATTTTGTCACACATAGATTTCCAGTTTTCCCAGACTGTTGAAGAGTCTGTCTTTTCTTCAATGTATGTTTATGGCGCCTTTGTCTAGAAGGAGATAACTGTATTTATGTGCTCTGTGTCTTCATGTCTGTTTTGGTGCCAATATCATGCCACGTTACTCTATAGCTCTGTAGTATAATTTAAGATCTAATATTGTGATGCCTCCTACTTCACTTTTCTTTCTAAGGATCGTTTTGGCTCTTCTGGGTCTCTTCTTTTTCCAAATTAATTTTATGACAGCTTTTTCTTTTTGTATGAGGAATGTCATTGGGATTTTTAATAGGAATTGCACTAAATCGACATAATGCTTTTGGTAGTTTTGACAACGTTAATTCTGCTTATCCAAGAGCATGGGAAATCTTTTCATTTTCTAAGGCCTTCTTCAATTCCTTTCTTAAGTGTTCTGTGATTTTCATTGTAGAGGTTTTTCACCTCTTTTGTTAGATTGATTCCCAAATATTTTGATTTTTTTGAGGCTGTTGTGAATGGGGTAGTTTTCCTAATTTCCCTTTGAGTAGATTCATCACTGATGTATAGGAACACAATTGATTTGTGGGTGTTAATATTATATCCTACTACTTTGCTGAATTTACTTATGGTGGAATTTTTTGGGTCTTCTAAATATAGAATCATGTTGTAGGCAAATAGAAATAGTTTGAGTTCTTCTTTTCCTATTTGTATCTCTTTAATTTCTTTTTTCTGTCTAATTCTCTGGCTAGAGTTTAAAGATGATGTTGAATAAAAGTGAAAGAGGGCTTTTTTTTTCTTGTTCCAGTTTTTAGAGGGAATGGTTTTAATTTTTCTCTATTTAGAATAATGTTGGCTTTGGGTTTAGCATATATAGCTTTTACAATGGTGAGATATGTTCCTACTATCCCTAGTTTTCCTAGTATTTCAAACATTAAGTCATGTTGTATTTTTCTGCATCTGTTGAGATAATCATATAATTCTTGTCTTTAAGTTTATTAATGAGATGAATTATGTTTATTGATTTCCTTATATCGAGCCAACCTTGCATCCCTGAGATAAACCTTACTTGATCTTGGTGCACTGTCTTTTTAATATGTTTTTGTATGTGATCGGCCAGAATTTTATTGAGAACTTTTTCATCTATGTTCATCAGGGATATTGGTCTGAAGTCTTCTTTCCTTGATGTATCTTTGTCTAGTTTTGGTATCAGGGTGATACTAGCTTCATAGAATGAGTTTGGAAGGGTCCCCTCCTTTTCTATTTCATGGAATTATTTGAGGAATATTGATGTTAATTCTTTTTTGAAGGTCTTGTAAAACTCAGCTGAGAATCTGTCTGATCCTGGACTTTTCTTAGTTGGCAGGCCTTTTCATGTGTCTTTCATTTCATTACTTGAAATTGATCTGTTTAAATAATGTATGTCCTCCTGATTTAGTTTGGGTAGGTCATATGTCTTTAAAAATTTGCTGATGTCTTCAAGAATTTATATTTTATTGGAGTATAAATTTTAAAAATAGTTTCTGATTATCATATGTATTTCAATAATGTCTGACATGATATTTCCTCTTTCCACATGAATTTTAGTAATTTGCATTTTCTCTCTCTTTGTCAGCATGGCTGAGGGTTTATCATTTTTATGTATTTTTTTCAAAGAACCATCTTTTTTGTTTTGTCAATTTTTTGAATTGTTTCAATTTCATTGATTTGAGCTCTGATTTTAATTATTTCCTGTTTTCTACTGCTTTTGGGTTGATTTATTCTTTTTCTAGGGCTTTGAGATATAATATTAAGTTATATGTTTGGCTATTTTCTATTCTCTTAATAAATGAACTCAATGCAATGAACTTTCTTCTTAGATCTGCCTTCATAGTGTCCCAGAGATTTTGATATGTTGCGTCACTATTATCATTTACTTCTGAGTATTTTTAAAAATTTTATACCTGATTTCTTCAGCTATCCATTGGTCATTCAATAGTGTATTATTTAGTCTCCAGGTGTTAGAGTAGCTCCTATTTTTTATTTTATCATTGATTTCTAATTTCATTCCATTATGACTGATAGAATTTAAGGTATTATATCTATTTTTTTGTATTTTCTAAGAGTTTCTTTGTGACATAAGATATGATATATTTTAGAGAGAATGATCCATGTGCTTTTGAGAAGAAACTGCATTCAATCATTGATGGATAAAATACTCTGTATATGTCTGTTAAGTCTAAGTTATTGATTGTATTATTTAGTTCTATAGTTTTTTTTGTTTAGTTTTGTTTGGAGGATCTATCCAGTGGTTAGAGAGGTGTTTTAAAGTTGCCCAGTATTATTGTGTTGTGGTCTATTCGATTTTTGAAATTGAGAAGGATTTGTTTGATGTGTATAGATGCTCCATTGCTTGGGGCATAAATAGTTATAATTGTTATATCTTATTAATGTATAATTCCTTTAAGCAATATGAAATCTTCTTTTTTTGGGGTCCCTTCTGATTAACTTTGGATGGAAGTCCACTTTATCTGATAGATCTTAAATTTGGTCTTTTCATGTTATCCAATAATTCTTGAAAGTTTTGTTCATGGTCTCTTAACAACTTCTCTCCATGGTCGACTTTATTTTCAAGATTATATATTTTTTCTTTATTACCTGAAACTCTGTCTTCCAAGTATTCTAGTCTTTTGGTGATGCTTTCCATTGAATTTTTACTTTGGCCTATTGATTCCTTCATTTGGAGGATTTCTGCTTGATTTCTTTTCAGAATCTGTATATCATTACTGAAATTTCACCTTCTGAATTTTATCTCTGATTTCACTCCTTACATCGTCCTTTACCTCATGGATCAGTTTAACTAGGTACATTCTAAACTCCTTCTCTGACATTTCTTCCACTAAGGTGTCAGTGGATTCTATTATTGGAGCATCTTGGTTTGTTTGAGGTGCTTTGCTCCCTTGTTTTTTCATATTGTTTGTGTGTCTTTCCATCTAGCAGTGTGGATATGAGCATCAGTTTCTACCCTGTAGACTTAGAGTGTCCCTGAGGGTTTGCAGTACCTCACCTTTAATGGGGAGACAAATAATAACAGCAACCCATGCAAAGAATACACAGCCTTAAACCAAGTAGCTCCTAATTCGACATCTACAGTTTTGTTGAAATAAACATTAATGATGTGTCCAGTTGTTGCCTATAATAAAAACAGTAAGTTAGAAAAAGGGTTTACAATTTCAAATGGTGGACAAAGAAAGAACAGGAGTGGTATAGGATGTAATGTTTATGAGGAAGGAGGAGAGAAGATAGAAGTAAAAAAATATAGGAAGAGTCTAAGAGGGAAGAATAGAGGTTGGCTGTTAGCAGGAGAAAAGAGACAGAGAACCAAGGGAAACAGATAAGTGAGAGAAAAAAATATGTAAAGTAAAAATTTTAAAAATATTAGAAATAGAAGGAAAAAAGTAAAAAATAAAAGAGTACAAAACAAAACTAAAATACACTATTCAGTCATGCCAGTCCTCAATAAACTGATGTTTGAAAAATAATTGGTTTAAAAATGGTGTCTGCAATCTGTATTTGGGGTGAAAATGGTAGTTCAAAACACAATTTGAGTCAAATGTATGAAAGATGATATATCATGAGCTATGTAATGCTTTAAATAATCAATTAAAAAAAAAGCTTCTACACAGCAGAAGAAACAATCAAAACAATGAAAATGTAATTACAAAATTAAAGAAAACAACTTCAAACCCCATGCCCCAATAAAGGATTAATATCAAAAATGTAAAAAAAAAAAAATGGTGGAAATGTGACAGAAAAAAAGAAAAAGAAAAGAAAAAATCTCCATTGAAAATTGAATAATTGTTTTTGTTAGAATTCAAGAGTTTCTTAGCTTCCCCTCTCAGCAGTTAGATGGGATTGTCTGGAGTATGGTACTTGCTCCACTCTCAGGGTCAGGTTGCTGGAGTAGGAGGGTTAATACTGGGGGTGGAACTTGGAGGCAGGTGTAGGCTTAGGTATGCTCCATTCTATTTGCTGAATACCAATTGGTCTGGGGATTTTAAGTCAGTGCACCTCCAGGGCCCAGCGATTGTCCATCCGTGCTGGAAGACTGTACCCCAGGAATCTTCTTTGGATTCTACTCATGTGGTGTAGGAGCTTGTAATTCTTAGCCCATTATGTCACTTGCAGACCCCATGATTCCTGGTCTCTGATTCAGTCTCCAAACTCAATCTCTTCTGCCTCCTCCCATGCAGATTCCTGGTCAGGAGCTTCTCTCCCAACCTGTCCTCCAAGCTGCCAGATTGGAAGGGATGGGGAAACCAAGTGGTTTTCCACAACTAGCACTCCCCTGTGTACACCTCTCACCTCACTTGATTTTCTCCTGGTCACTTAGGCACACTCCGTGTCATGCTGTGTGGATTTGCCTGGCTTGTTTTTTGAGCCAGATTTGGGTCTGCCAGAAATCAGCTCCCCTAGCTGCAGGCCCCAACCTGTTACTGCAAGATGGTTCCTTCCGCTGTCTTCTGCCTGCCTCCAGGAGGGACGGTGGCTTCTTTCCCACACAAGGATATTATGCAGAGCAGCTTACTATTTATTTGGGCAATGACTCTGATCTCTAAATTCTCTGTATCCTGACATGCTTCAGTCCTCCCAAGAATGGGGGTTCCTTTAATTCCCTATTGCTTAACTGTGTTCACAGAGAGAGCTTTTTTGATTTGTGCCTCCAGCCATTGCTGCGGCTGTGAGGCTGAGGACCTTTTCCTTGTTTAATTATATTTGATCTCCTGAGTCCCCGATCTGTTTCAAGTGTCCAGTCTTGAATTGCAGTAATGTTCCCCTATTTCCTGTTCACTCACCCACCTTGCTGAAAAGCTGTCTGCTTTTATTGGTTTCATGCCATGCAGCAGCCAGGGAAGAGTCCTCACTATTCCGCCATAATCCCCTCATCTCAGGATTTTCCCTATCTGCGTATCCCTCTCTCCAACTCTGGTGCAACCTACTTCACCATTGAGCCATGGGGGCTCTGGACAGTGAGGGTTTAGTCACTATTTGTGGGGTGAGTGACGAGGGATAACTGAAGAAAACAGAGCTGAAGGCCTAGCAAGCGCCATTTACGCCGATGGAGCCCAGCCCTCTCCTTGATTTCTTGGGCTTCTCACATTGACTCCCTCTTGCCAGCAGCAGAGCTGGTGAACCATCCTACCCTCAGGCACACAGGAGGCCAGGTCTTGCCGGGCTGATGGGGATTTAATTGTCAAGATTGTCTTTTCCTTGTGTTTCAGAGGCTAAGCAACGGATGAGTTCTCTGAGAACATTTTCCATTTTCTTTCCTAGGTGTACTGGAGGGATGAGCTAGGCTGGTCACTTTATCTTCCTTATCTGAAATACTATAGCCAAACATCTGACCAGTTAGGGATGAAGGGCAGGCTGAGGAGGGAGAAAGCTGAGCCATGCACATAATGTCTAAGGAACCATCTATTTAACTTCTTGAACTACTTCTTACTGGGCAAAAGCAAGATAGAGTTTATGTTAGACACCCTGGCTATTTCTGACTCTGCCTTGCTAGGAATAAACTACTTGAATGGTGAATCAATTGCCTAACCGTTTTACATCATTTCTATGATCATAAAACTAAAAGCAACTATTCACACTTAACATGTACTATTCACTATGCTGGGTGGGTTATGTAAGTTTTCTTATTTGGTCTGACCAGTGAACCGATGCTCTGCATTTTTGTCTCTATGGATGTTAAAGCTGAGGCTCTGAGACATTAAGCCAGTTCTGCCAGTGGCAGAGCTGGGAATGACATGCTGATCTTCTGCCCTGAAGCCAACACCCTCCTCCCTCAGTGATCCTCTGCTTTGTGAGAATGAGCTGGTCGGTCCACAGTAGGTCAGTCATGGCCAAAGTCTTCCTAGTCAAATCTTCCCTCCCCTAGACAGACCCATGTTAATTTGGAAAGACCATGATTTTGTTCTGATGGATGAAAATGATTTGATGAGTCTGTGTTCTGTGGGTAAAAGCAGGCTCTACCTGCATCAGACATCTGTTCTCCCTTCACAGCATCATTCTGAGACTGAATAAAAATGCAGAGGACACACAATTTTAGCTCATCACAATTATTACTTTTAGAACACTTTTGCAAATGGTGCTGGAGGAGGTACGGATTCCAGGTAGAATAGACTAGGATATTTTGTTTCTTCCAAACAAACCTGGAGATGAAAAAAAAAAAAGAATGAAATCTCAACTTTAAAGGTATTAAAAGGTGACTCCTGGGTATTCAGCCACCAACTTTGAGCACTATGGTGAGCACAGGGCCAGATGCTGGGAAGGCAAAGAGAAAAAGAAGGCAGGCCCTGCTCCACGGGCAGCTGACTTAGGAAACACGGTTGCAGGAATCAGAAACCCACCTGCGATAGCTCACGTATACTGAGGCCTGGAAAGAAGGCACGGTCCAGCCAGGCCCAGGCCGTGTGATCAAACATCCCCAAGAAGAGGCTCACGAGCAACCTGAGTGGACATGTCCCTGAGAATAACATCTCAGGTAAACCCCTCTTGAAGATATTCATTTGGAGTGCCCAGAAGTAATTTGGGGAGACTTCATGTGAAGGATAAAGTGTCAACCATTGTGTAGATTGTCATGCTAGTCAAAATGCATGTCACAGTTCATATGTCCTTGTTGCAACCTGTAGGCTCCCTGAGATGAGGGGATGTTTGGGTTCACAAGGAAAATGGTCTTTGCTTTGCCTGGGCCAGAGATAACTGAGCCAGGGACCATGGATAGGGATGTGATAAGACCACCAAGACACAGATAATTCAGGGGATGAAGTCAGCCACCATTGTCTGATGGTCCTTTCTACCTAGAAGATACAGGATGGTTTTGGTTCTTTGACAGTCCTCCCACCAAAGGCCAGGTTTATGTCTCATTCATCTGAATCTAGGTGGGCTTTGTGACCAACACAATAGCATGGAAGTGCCTCTATGGACCCTAAGGAATGGGGTGCTCATACTTCTTGCCTGTTAGGACTCTCTTTCCAAGATCTCCAGCTACTAAGCAACATCTGAATACCCTGATTGTCATGCTGGAAGGCCACATGCAGGCTTTTCAATCCCACAGTCCAGCTAAAAGCAACTTAGCAGTCATGGGAGTGAAGCCATCTGGTCCTGCCAACCAGCCTGGCCCCAGCTGATTTCCATGGAATGATGTTAGTCAATGGCATGTAGAGTGGAAGACTTACTTGCTGAGCTTTGCCCAAGTTCTTGGCCCATGAACTAATGAGATGTGATGGAGTGGTTTCATTTTTTAAAAAGCCACTGAGTTTTGGAGGGATTTGTTTTACAGCATAACCAAGAAAAATCATCCTTCAGTTCTTTTATTTTTATTCATTTATTTGTTTGCTGTGCTGGGGATGGAACTCAAGCCTGGCACATTCCTAGATCTGCACTCTAACACTAGGCTACCACTCCAGTCCTCAGTCCTCCTTGACCCAAACTGGGGAGGCTTGGAATCCTTATTGGTTATACAAGAGAAATGTTTCTGGAGAGGGTCACAGGGTGTAACTGGCACATGAAGGCATGTGGCTGTGGCTGTGGCTCTAAGGTGGAAGTTTGATGGCCTTGCTCGTATGAGCTCAGATCAAATATGTTGTCTCTAGGTGCTTGTGAGCCCTTGGCTTACAGAGACAGGATTGACTGTAATGGTTATGGAGGAGAAAGGGCCACCCTCTTCCTGCCAAATGCTTTCTTGGTCTACCATGCTGGAGAAGAGAGCTCTGTTTTTGCCTTGGACATTCCCACCATATTTGAGGTATGATGAGACTTGCTTCTGGAACAGAGGGCCTAGTTCATGGGATGAGATTGGAACTGGTTCTCTTTGGCCTCTGTGTCTTCTATGAAATTCCAAGGTTGGACTGAGCTTTTCCAATTTTTTTTTTTGAGAATTTTAATATTTATTTTTTAGTTCTCGGCGGACACAACATCTTTGTTGGTATGTGGTGCTGAGGATCGAACCCGGGCCGCACGCATGCCAGGCGAGCGGCTACTGCTTGAGCCACATCCCCAGCCCCGCTTTTCCATTTTTTATTCTGTATCCAAGTTAAATAATTGTAAGAAAAAAATGTACGGATTTGCTAATACAACAGATGTAAAAATCAAATGAAATAACTTTGAACTCCTGTATAAGTATCTATTGGTTCCTTACTCTGTGACTGGCCCTTGGCACTAGGAACTAAGTAACAGTCCCATCTTGAAACAGCTCCCTACCTGTTAGGGGATTACATGCAAGAGAATTGCAACGCTGGGCGGGGAGTGCATGTGCAGGGCCATGCCAGGGGCTGCAGAAGGCCATGGGAGGAAAGGGACACCTGTCAGGGACCAATCTTTTTAACAATGACAAGAACTTCAGAAACTGAGCATGTCATAATTTATGATGTTATTTCAGAGGGCACAGCCGTGGTGATGAGATGAATTCAGGTGGGTATTGAGCAGGGCGGGGGTCCTATATCCTTGGGAATGTGTGTGGAGTTGAGGCTTGAAGGTGGCTCTGAGAGATCCCCACCAGATGCCTCAGAATCACTGGTGGCTTCTGCTTGTCACTTAGGAGCCTGAAAGTAACAGTGAGGGTGGTGGGGATGGATGTCTTTATTGAGTGTTTAGTGCAAACTTTTGTATTATCTCCTTTTAATTCCCAAATATTTATGAGAGAGGAAATATTTTCCTTCTTATAGATGAGCAAATCAGGCTTATAGTAGTTAGAAGTTTTGATCACGGCTACCCAGCTAGGTAGTGGGGAAGATAGGTTCATTCATTCCCTCCCTCCCTCCCTCCCTCCCTCCCTCCCTTCCTTCCTTCCTTCCTTCCTTCCTTCCTTCCTTCCTTCCTTCCTGTATAGGGATTGGACCCAGGGGCACTTTACCACTGAGCTACACCCCAAGGCCTTGTTAATTTTTATTTTGAGACAGGATCTCATTAAGTTGCCTAGGCTGGCCTTGAACTTGCCATTCTCCTGCCTTAGCTTCCTGAGAGGCTGGTATTGCAGGTGTGGGTCACTGCACCCGGCTCAGATAGGTTTCTTATTTTATCCTGATCTGGTTCTAAATTTTACATTTCCTCTCTTCAAAAGAACCAAACTTGGTCAGAGTTAAAACTCTGAGATTAATCTGGTACTTTGTCATTTTAGAGAGTTTTTTGGTCATATGATCCAGGATTTGGAGGGGATTCTGAGGTCACCTAGTTAGTCCAGCAATAATTCAAAACTCCACAGTATTTTTCCTACTTGAAAGGGTATTAGAAATGCGACAGAGATGATCTTCACTCCCATTTAGTTTGCTGTTTTTCAGAGCTTGATCATCAAAACAGATTGCAGAACATGCGGCTTTTCGCTCCTCATAGGATGTAGAAGTTCCCAGTCTCCTGCTACCTTCAGCAGGATTGAAATTTATTGGGATCCCAAACCCTGTATTCTCTTTGATCTTGATTTTGTTATATGGTCAGGAATACCAGAAGGAAATATATCCATCATCTTCGCATTATGAAATAATTACTGATGTCTGTAACACACACATATATTTTACAATAAAAAGATGAAAAATCTTTGTTTGGAAATACTGTGTCTGGCAGCCTGCGTCTCAGATTTAGAGTCTTTGAGTCCTGTATTAACCCAGGAGGTCCAGGGATAGGGTCCTCTTCACCAGAAGAGAGTGGATGAAATTGACAGAGATCAAAGCCCTCCTTCTGCGCAATTCACACACACCAGGCTCGAAATATATTTGTGAGTGCTCAGTGGAAGTGTTATTTTCATCACCCTATCTCTTGGAGATGTTGAAAAAGATTAAAGAGACAAAGTCCCTAAGTTTCTTTGAACTTTCTAGAAGAAAGAACAGAGGTAGGACAAAGTGTTATTTATTTCCAGCAGTAAAAGAAGGTGTTCCTGTGAGACATGGGTCGCGCTGGCCTTGTGGAAATTCCCCCTATTGTTTAGATTAGTAACACTGGGCTGTCCACCAGGGCCAATTCTCACACCACCACTAGAGGGACACTGCACACCTGACCTTATATAACGTTCTCAGTCCATTTGTGCTAGGGCCGTGGGATGGGTTGCCGAGAGACCAAGGAGAACAGCTGGAGATGGGATGTGAGATGCAGGATCATACAGAAATACAGGGAAAGTCCAGGGGCACGGACTGGACAGTGGATGTCAGCTCCATGAAGTGCCTCTGGCACCTCATGGGAAAGTAGCCCCCCATCCCTCATGATGCTCTGTCCAGGGGCAGCCACCCAGGGTCTGCCGATCTGCACCAATTACCACAGGGAGAGGGGTTTATTAGGCTACAGGAGCAGCGAGTCATTGCTTTGCTTATTTCCTTTGTTTCCTTCATTACCAGTCTCCCAAGGAACAGCTGTCCTGGTGTGTGGCAAGAAAGTATTTTCTACAGATAACACTAACATGCCTTAATTCCAGCTCACCTGGGAGACAGCCAAGGTCCGTCAGGACAGTGTGCATCTGGTCATTCAGGCCCAGATGTGCTCTCGTGGTTCCTTAAACTCACTAGATTTTTGAGAACAGAGAGGGTCACTGGGCACGTGGTGTTTTTCTGCCCCCCCCCTTTTCTGTAAGCATGAAACACCTTGTTACTCTCCCATTTAAAACTCCTTCAGGGGTTCCAACTGCCAGCAGGATAGATTCAATTCTGCATTAAGGAATACACCCTCTACGGAAGTGCTCTGTTCCGAGCATTCTCAGCAAGTCCAGGGGTGTGTCAGGACCTGTGCATGTGCTTGGCTCTATGTCCAAATATCTTTTCTCCTCTGGTGTACCTTGAAAACTCCCATGCAACCTCCAAAACTATGGCCTAGAAACTTCTATGAAATCTTCCTGGGTCTCTTTTCCCCTTTTGAATGAATCCCACATTTCAGTATCACATATATGGTGATACCGACCACATAGCGTAATATTTCCACTATTATGTGAAACACAAGGGGCTTCATGTGCTTGCTTTCTGTTCCCAAGTGAGCCATGAACTCTTTGACAGAAGGGATGGAATCGTTTTTATCACGGTGTTCCCAGCAAATGATTGACAAATCCCCATCAAGGAAGTTGTTGAATTCAACTGCTGAATTGCATTGGGAGCAACATCAGGATCCTAGCAGTGGAGCCTTGAGATGTTGAAGAGAGAAGAAACTTAATGAGAAAGAAAAGAAAAGAAAGAAAGAAAGAAAGAAGAAAAGAAAGAAAGAGGAAGAAGAAGAAAGAAAGAATGCGAAATTTCTTCATGTAATTTACAATTTGGTCATGTACTGTAAATAAGATGGTTTGGTTTCATTTGTTTGTTTGAATTATGATACAGTAATCCTAGGCATGCCTGTTAAAAGCTGTGAGCCATGGTGAGATAGTACTCCATTCCTCCATGATCAGAGATTGAGAAGAACAGAAGTTGCAGGTGAGATGTCCAAAGGTACAACGGCATGCACAATCATTGGCCTTGCCCATCAGTACTGATGGACAGTCAGAGATGTTGCACAAGCCTCCTTTATAGTGAGGCATTTTGAAGAAAGGCCATCTGTGAGACTGCTCAACTGTGAACTCGACCAAAGTGACACAGGTATCTGAAAACCTCATGCTGCAGTGAAGTGGAAAGGCCTCTGATTGGGAGGTGACTTCAGATGGGACCATGGTCCACTGCAAGACCAAGAATTAGCCTCTGAGGTTATTGGAATGCAATTCGTATTTCTGTCACCAGGCTTCATCCTTCCTTTGGGGTAAATTTTATGCCAAGTTTCAGTCTGAGACTGGTTCTGGGAGAGACATTTTCATAAAAATTTTATAGAGATTGATCTCCCTCATGGTCTCTAAATTTCAACCAAATTAGTGTGGCTACAGTGACACATTATCAGGGGAAGGGGAACTTGGCTGGCTCTGTTCCCCTTGATCTGAGAAAGTCTGGGTTCTGTGCTGCTTAACAGACTCATGCTTTTGATGTTTCCAATGGCCTGTGACTAGACTCCGGGGAGAGAACAAATGCTCTCATCTTTACAGCTCTTGCTCTCATCTTTACAACTTTTGCTCTCCCTGTGGACTGGGGTGGAGAGGCTCCACCAGCTCTCAGCGCCAAGGGCCATGTGTCTGACAGAGGCAGTTATTCGATTTGTAGAACAGAGGTGCTAATTATGAAGAGGGCTGACTTTTTAAAGTCTCTGTGCCCCAGAAGAACTGGGTAGAGACAGATTTGAAATTCTCTCTCTTTCAATATTTCTCTATATTTAAAAAAAATACGTTCATTTTGTTGGAATAAACTTCAATTAGCACAAATTCATACACAAAGATAAGACACTCCTTATTCCCTCAATTTACCAACCCATTCCATTCCCCAGAATTAACCACTAGTCACAGTTTTCTGTGTGTCCTTCCTGGTACTTCCTATGAGTGTGTGTGTGTGTGTGTGTGTGTGTGTGTGTGTGTGTGTGTGTGAGAGACAACGTGTGGGGAGGCACATAAGTGTTATCATCCTAAACATCAGACCCTGTATCAGGGTCTCAATGGGAAATAAATGGCACAATTGAATTAGTACAGTTGAAGAGGGTAGTTAATCACCAAGGGATTAGCTACAGAGATGTGTGTTCCTACTGTGGAACCAGGAAGAATAGAGCAGAGGATGGGCTGAGGTGGCCCAGAGTGACTGGGGTGGCCCAGAGTGGCTGGCAGCCCTGAGCATGAATGTGGGGGTGAAATGGTGGCTGGACTGGGAAGGAGAAGGGCATGTGGTGTTTAGTGCTGCCTGCTGATGGAGGGCACACAGCCAGTTCCAGGAGGTCTTGCCATGAAAGAACCCGGGGAGTCGATGCTGGGACCCCTCCTCCCCCTCTCTCTCTGCTGTGCTTCTGGGGATTCCAGTGGCTGGTTGTAGGAACAGGCCACTGTGCCAGTCCAGGTGACCATCTTCACTGACCATTTTGATTGTGTCTGGGGCCTGGAATGAGTTATCTGGTTCACTGTTAGAATTAATTTTTACTTAGGAATGTGATGGGAATCCAGGTTAGTTTTATCAAACTTCTGGGTAACTGTCACAATGCTGTTGATTAAGTCATCGTATCATCATTGGTTTAAAATACCTCCTTTAACACTGTGAATGCTTCCATGTGGACCAGTATTCATTTTTGAGCTCTTTGAGCTCTTGTGTGGGCCTATTTCTAAACCAATGCCAAATTGTTTTGATTATTATAACTTTATATTTTTAAGATCTAGTGCTCCCCATTATTCACAATAGATTTTCCCCTCATTTTCCATGATATTTCAAGTGTTTTTAATAAACCATAAAATCATTATGTCTAGTCCTAAAAATGTCCTACTGAAATTGTGACTAATACTTGCAAATTATTTGGAGGAGATAAGCACAAGGTTATTAACAGAAGCACTATGTATAAGAAAAAAATAATCAAAGCCTGAAGGCCCATGAATCAGAGGATACATTAAAACACATAAAATGCATCCATGGGAAAGAATGCTTTGGTGTTATCTGCGTTAAAATGGAGAATTCTCGCCTGCATGATATTAGGGAATAAAAGAAAGTTACAGAGGAAGACAATGCTATGTGTATGTATCTGCATGTGTGTATATGTAATATGAAAGACTGTTTTGCTTAGTAGTACATATCTAAGTAGCAAAGTAAAAAGAAATGCATGGAAGCCAGGTATGGTGGCACATGCCTGTAATCTCAGCAGCTCTGGAGGCTGAGGCATGAGGATTGCAAGCTCAAATCCAGCTTCAGCAAAAGCAAGGTGCTAAGCAACTCAGTGAGACCCTGTCTCTAAATAAAATACAAAATAGGTCTGGGGATGTGGCTCAGTGGTCAATTACCCTGAGTTCAATCCCACATGCCCCCCCCCCCAAAAAAAAAGAAATGCATGGAAATGATGGACGCAAGTCCAAGATGGAGGTTGCTTGCAGCTGGCTGGGGAGAGGACACAGTTGAGGAGCGGGTGCAGGTGCCTCCATCTCTGCTGGGGTTGGTTTGCTTCCTAAGGCCAGAGGCAGGAAAACTTGCTGTACTATTCTTTATACTCTCTTGTATGTCTTAGATGTTGATAATTGTTTTTTAATTAAAAAGGTCTACTGAGTACATAAGTCATACATAAAATGGGATAATATTCTCAGGTGAGGAACATTAATCTCGTTATATTTTCAACTCTCTAGGACTCCTTGTCGGGTGGTATATTTATCATTCTCTTTACCACATTACGTTGAGACTATTTAAATACTTAGAGAAATATATATTATAAAACAATAAACACCAAACCAAGGTCGGAATAGAAAAACATTTATCTGAGTATTTGAAGAGAAACTCCTTCACTATTGGAGGAATTGCAGAGTTAAATGGATTGGACTGGATAAAAAAATCTTTAAGATCTTCAATGTTATCAAATCATTATAAAAAATTCAAATGACAAATGATAAACATTTGCCATTTATGGTAAAAGATTCATTCATACTATTTATAGTCATTGATAATATATAAAATGTTCACACCAGCCAATAAGAAGCCCCAAACACTCCACTGAGCACCGAGCACAAGATCTGAGCAGAAAATTCACTGAAGAATCAATATAAACGGCCAATGAGAGAACTAGCCAGCTTAGCCTTCTTAAACTCAATGACGACAATTAGGTGAGTATTTTTTTTAATCTGATAAATAAGCAAAGATTACAGGTAATATAAAAATATTGGGGAGAGCCTCAAGGTACCTGCTCTCACACTATGACCAGATGGGGTTTCATCTGGTAAAACTTTTGGAAAGGAATGAGAAAATATCTCTAGAGTCTTAAAAACACATAACGATTTAAAGCGGTGTCACTTCTAGAGAGCCAGGCTGAGCAAGTAGGCAGAAAATTCAAGCAACTACAGGTGGATAGCCACCCTCATTTACATGTTTATTTACTCCACAAACTCCTCAGGGGTAACGATCTCTCCTTGATAATGTTTCCTTCGCACCTCCGGTGTGCTAAGTCCTCACCTCTAACTAATAACAATGCAGTGGAGATGTATTGTCCTCACCTTCAGAAGCCCAAGGATGAGAGATGATCACTTGTTGTTTGGGGGGAAAACGAGTCCCCTGGATCTCTTAGGAGAAATGGGGTCCTTTCTCCAATGCCTCCCAAAGTCCTGCGTATTTTCATTTCTACTTGGAGTTTTTTTTATAACGTGCTGTGATTTACAGCAGGGTTTCCAGCCTTGGCACTACTGGTGTTAGGGGCTGAGGGTTTTGTTGTGAGGCTGTCTTGTGCACTATAGGACATGTGGAAGTGTCCCTGATCTCTACACATTCAATGCCAGTAGAAGACAAATTGCTACCAGACTTTCTAAATGTCCTCTGAGACAGGGGGAAGTTGTTCCCCGTTGAGAATCATGGGTTTCAGGATTTAGTTTTACTAGGAGGGAAGGTCTCCCATGCCTCTGGGTGGGGACACAGACCCTTCTCAGTGCTGGAGTGGCCCTGCTATAGGTGGGATGGGAATAAGTTGCAATGGCTCACTTGGAAAATGCCACCGGCCACACCCACTTTGCCACAGACCCACGGTGCGTTCTTGGGTTGTCATTTTTCTCCTCTGGGCCTCGATTTTTCCATCTTGCAAAATGAAAAATTTGATCTTGGATCCATGGGTTTTATAGAGCATATTGGAGATTAAGGGGCCTGGCGGGAGGACAGTCCTCTTTTTCAAAGAAGCTTCACTTTATTCTGATTGACACTTTAGCCTTTCAGATAAGCGTTAACAGTGTGGTCGAGTGCATGCCTTGCCAAATTTCTCAATGTCTGTCTGTGATGGTTGTGTGGGACGCTCACCAGGAGACACCCTGACATTAGAGGGGTGGACACTCGATGGACCTTTGGCCTGGCCAAGAATAAAGGGCCTAGACTCCGAGGCCCTGGAGGCCTTGGGGGTACTTCCACTCTTGCTGGTGCGCTGCCCACTGCTGATACAGGGGCATAGAGCCAGCAGCACCAAGTTACTTTGATTTTCACTGGAAACAGCTGCAAGCCCAGCAGCAGGGGCAGCCGCTCTGGAGTCTTGTGGCCTCCCTGTGGGTATATTTCAGTTTGGCCTTTGTTACAAAGGGGCGAGGCTGAATGCTGTGTACTCAGAGGAGCTCTGGCCCATCCTCAAGGCCAGAATTATAATTATACTTTTTCTTTTCGTATTTGCATGCCTTTATTCTTGACTAATTGCTCTGCCCAAGACTT
Organism: Spermophilus citellus; assembly: GCF_964194105.1. Taxonomy (NCBI): domain Eukaryota; kingdom Metazoa; phylum Chordata; class Mammalia; order Rodentia; family Sciuridae; genus Spermophilus; species Spermophilus citellus. Next base: position 105,920,771 of record NC_138193.1, read on the forward strand.
CTAGAACTATGCTGAATAGAAGTGGCAAGAAAGAACATCCTTGCCTTGTTTCTGATCTTAGAGGAAAAGATTTCATTTTTCATTAATATGAGATTAACTCTGGGATTTGTATAAATGACTTTTATTTATTTGCTTATTTTTAACATTTTTTATTGAAATAGCATTGTTATATGAATTGTATAAGTTTAAGGAGTACAACTTTATGTTTTAATGTATCTATATGTTGTAAAATGATCACCACATTCCAGTCAATTGACATATCATATATAACCTTTATTGTGCCAAGGTAACTTCATTTAAACCTAGCTTGTTGGGAAATTTTATTATGAAGGGTATTGAATTTTTTCAAATGCTTTTCCTGCAGCATTATCTTCTAGAATTATAAGCTAAATATCACAATTTTGGATATTTGTCCTTCATCCTTTTAATATGCTTTATTACACTAATTAATTTGCTTATGTTAAACTATCCTTGCATTCCAACGAACAAATTCCACTTGGTTAATATGTATCATCTTTTGATGTGCTGTTGAATTTGGTTTGTAGTATTTTATTGAGGATTTTTGCATCTATGTTCATCAGAGATATTGGCCTATACTTTTTTTGTTGTTTGGTTATTGTTGTTTGTTTCTTGTAGTGTCTTTGTCTGGCTTTGGTAATAATGGTTTCATAAAATGAGTTTAGAAAGCGTTCCTGCTTCAAATTTTTGGAAGAGTGTAAAGATTGATGTCAATTATTTAAATATTGATAGAGTTGATCAGTGAGACCATCTGGTCCTCGACTTTTCTTTGTTGGGTGGCTTTTGGTTACTGATTGAACCTCATCATTCTTTATTGTTCTGTTCATGTTTTCTCTTTATTATTTCATGCTTGGTAGGTTGTATGTTTTTAGGAATTTATTCCCCTCTTCTAGGTTATCTAATTTGTCAGCATGATATTGTTCATAGTAGTCTTATGATCCTTTTAATTTCTAATCAGTTGTAATTTGTCCTCATTCATTTCTGATTTTATTTGAGCCTTTTTTTTGTTGTTGTTGTTAATCTAGTTGAGGGTTGGTCAACTTTATCTTTTCAGAAAAACAACTCTTATCATCAAGAGTCAAGTTTTGTTGATTTTTTCCCCTGTTGTTTTTTATTCTCTATTTCAATGATTTATTCTCGAATCTTTATTATATCCTTCACTGTGTGAGTCTGTAAAAGACTTCAAGACCCCACTTCAGTAAGGGATAGAACAATCAGGCAGAGAAGCAATAAGGAAGCAGAAGACTTACACAACACTGTAGGCCAAATGGACTTAACAGACACACAGAACATTCTACTTCATTCTTTTATCCATGTCCCCATTTTCCCCTTCAGCTGCTTTGAAGAGACAGAACACATAAAATGTGGGTTTACACTTTGTAATTTAGGTATTAGTCTGTTAGAGCTGCTATAACAAAATACTGTGACAGAATAGTCCAAATAATAGAAATTTATTTTCTCACAATTCTGAAGGGTAAAAATCAAGATATCAGGTTTGGTTTTTCTGCAACTCTCTCTTCAGACACAGGTGGTCACCTTTTCACTGTGTCCTCACCTTGTCTTTTCTCTAGTTGTGAGTCCTCCTCATGCTTTTCTCCTCTTTTAAGGACATCTGTGATATTGGAGCAGGATCCCACTCACTTTTAAGATCTTATTTAACCTTGATTACTTCCTTAAAGGCCTTGTCTCCTAATACAGTCACATTCTGGGGTACCCTGAAGATTTGGATTTCAACATGTTCATTTTGGGGAGATACTATTGAGCATTATAACTTATATATTAAAAAATAAATAGTGAAAGACACAAAGATGAGAAAGACATTCTCTTTATCCTCTGGGAACTTGCAAGCTTTATAGAGACCCATAAAGAAAGAGAGGGCAGTGAGTGATTTTGGAGCTCAGAGGAGGTGTAGGCCACATGGGCTACGGCGGTTAAGAAAGGCTTCCAGGATGAGACAGTGTGTTGGGGAAAGGTGCACATGCACTTCTAGAAATTCAAAGAGAAGGTCTTATCTTAAAATTCAAGAAAGAGTTGTGAGGAATCAGTTCTCCATCTCATGCAATTCTGTAAACGTCTCCTGAACATCTGTTCTTTGCAGTCACTGAGCCAAAGGATGAGAATGCAAAGACTTGCCCTTGAGTTGCCTGCCCTCTAGGAGACAGGTGGCATTAGAGTACGTCCAGGATTGATAAGCATCAGACACACAGGGAGGTTTGTAGCACAGACCATTTTTCTAGCTTGCAGTTGGCTCATGGGGAACAGCTGTGTCCCCAACAAGCCACAAGCCATGCCTTAATGCATTGTGTAGGGCTCCACAGTAGGTATAGGGCTGCTGAGTATTGTGGCCTCAGCTCCACTCCCAGTCTTCTGGAAGCTCTCCTAGCCTAGCCACAGCCCTTTTCTTGGCTGCAGCGTTTCTACGGAACACTTAGCTTCTTTCTGCTGTTCAGCTTACAGATTGTTCAGATTTTTAAGGCCCACATGGCAGGACCTTGTTATTTTATGTTTTGCTGTTTGCAAAGTTCCACCTGCATGAGTGACACCCTTTGTAAGCCATGAATGTTAATCAGAATTGAGGTTTCAGCAACAACAGATTTTGACCTGACAATGTCTAAATCCTGACAACATTTGGAACCAGAAAGCAAACCCATTGTCCTCCACACTCTCCATAATTTCCATTAATTGCTCTAATATGCTGGCTCCTCTTTTTGATTATGTGCCCTTTAGAAAAAAAATCACTGATACATTAATTATAGCTTTCATCTGGAGGGTTGAGTATTCCTAAACATTTGTTTGGATTTTATGCCAAACTGGGGATAATTGCATATAAAAGGATCATGCTGGGTTAGATACTGAGATGGGTTTTTCAAATCTCCTTCCTCCAGTATAAATGGCCCAATTGGCAGCCCAGGCATCTCATCACTCTGTGCAGCTTGACCGAGTCCATTTTCTGTGCAGCGATAACACAGGATAATAGATGATACTCTGAGAGGTAACCTTCAAGCTCGATGGCTAAGACATACTTTCTGATCCAAAGTTGTGGCAGGTGAGAGCGTAAAGCCCAAGTGTTGGAGAAATGCTGAGGAATGCCAGCAGCAGGGGCGAGCCACACATCGTCACTCTTGAACAATGAATCCCAGAGAGAACTGACCTGTCAAAGCAGGATGATGGGAACGTTGCCTGCCACTGTGGGTGCCCAGCTGAATTCCAGCAGATGCGAGTGGTTGGGGTGGCTCTCCTTCCCACGCCTGCAAGCTGCTTCCTGGGGTCAAGCTGTAACCTTGGAGGGGCCGATGGTTACTGTCCAGCCTTGTGCTGGACTTTTGGCTTTCTTCCTCTTTCCGGCCCTACTGACCTTGCAGGTTCTATGAAGTCGTACTTTTCTTTAAGGATGTCCTCTTTCCCTGTGAAGCCATAGAGGGAGATCAGAAATGGAGAATTTTGGTGATGTATTCAAGGAGGAATTTGGCAAATAAATGGTTCCCATCCGATGGTTCCCTGGGATCATCACCACCCACAGAGCTGGAAGGGAGGACTCTGGGCTTCGTGCAGAGCAGGTTGTTTGGGATGTTTGTTCTGCTAGATGAGTTTCTCTCAGGAGCAGATCTCAGTACTCAACTGATATATGGAGCACAGGACTGGGGAACAGAAACTGTAGGTTCATCCTCAACCACCTTGACCCAAGTGACCTTGGGGATGTCAGCCCAAATAGGCTTCGTCTCCACCAATACATAATAGCATTTTAATGTGATCACATATCTGAATGCGAATGACAGCTACTATTTAAAACTATCATTTATTGAATACTTACTATATGCCAAGTGTTAGTTTAAGCGATTTACATGTATGGTTTTATTTAATTCTTGTGACTGCTTTGAAATTGATGGTTATGAGGATCAGAGAAAGTAGCTGGCCTAAACCCACCAAGTTAATAAGAAAACCTGAGCCTGAGATGAAGTTTGGGCTCCAAAGCTTTGCTCTTTTCCCCACCCCCGGCTGCCTCTCAGTCAGCATCTTAGACCTACTGAGTTCAAATGTGCATGAGAGTACGTGCGTGAGCATAGGTGAGTGTGTTTTGCACACATCTGTAAGCATATGCACATATGGAAAAGACTTGTGTTTTACGCAGCAGAGTGAATTGTCTGTATCTGTTCCCAAATCTCCTGGAATAGTTTTATTGTCTTACCTTGAGCCCTGGACCGTGCCTTTCAGCCTCTTGGGAGACAGTACTTATGGCTTTTCTTTTTTATTTGTATTTTCTGTGTAAATGAAAGCATTGAGAATTTTTTACACTTGTAACAGGATAATTGAGCCCATTTACTGTCATTAATTATGGGGCTGATTTCTTACCCTTGTGAGACTCCTCCATTGTGTTTGACAGTTGTACTGTTTTGATTATTGGCAAGTCAAGGGAATATGGCTTGTGACTCCCTTATCTCTCTTGTCTCCAAGGCTGTGTGCAGCATTATCTCATTTAATCCTCCCAGTCAACTCTGAGGTGAGGATTATGATAATTTCCTCAATTTCACACCTGAAAACACTGAGACTCAGAGAGGTTACAATGTTAGTCTCCAGCCACCCATGAAGAAGTTCCTGATCTGGGACCCCCCACTTGAAGTTCCTCCCTCCTCTTGCTGCTGTAGCAGGCTGGGTGGGTGCCCTCTCCTGCCTCTCAGCCCTGCCAGCTCTGCAGACCCCTGGGCACTGGAGGGATGCCACTGGCCCTGTGTGAGCTCAGCTTGTTGCTGATTATGGCCAGGATCAGGGCCCAGCAGGCCCATGTTTGGCCCCCCCCTTGATTCAATAAAACCTGGTCTTCCTCCAGACGGCACAAGCACAGTCCTCGGATTCATTAAATTGAAGGCTCCCTGCTCCGCCCCACTAAGAGGAGAGTTCATTTACATGCTGGTGGTACTGACACTGCACTGCAAGGGGACACTGGGTGGGAGAGCTGCCGCTGACCCGGAGGGGGACAGAAGTTTTTGACACAAATCCCTGTCCTCTAGGTCTCACCCTAGGCCTTCTCAAAACAGGCTTACCAATTTCATTTTGATGCTTGTGGGCGTAGTCATCCACTTTTACAGACAATGGAATGGAGGCCCAATGACATTAAGTGACTCTTAATGTCACTCGGTGGGTGATGGCAGAGCTGAGTTGACTAGGAAATTGTTTCATATATTAAACGATCAGACTTCAGACTTCTATATGGAGTTTTTTTTTTTCTTTTTTGTTTCTGCACACCACCACCATCCTTTCCTGTCAGTATTAGTTCACAATTAAAAACACATACGGGGCTGGGGTTGTGGCTCAGTGGTAGAGCGCTTGCCTAGCATGTGTTAGGTACTGGGTTAAATCCCCAGAACCACATAAAAAACTTAAATAATCAAAATAAAGGTATTGTGAATACATACAACTAAAAATATAAATATAAAAAAATATATACTTTCCTGTGAACTGACTCCAGTTTCCAGAAAGCTCTACTTCTTCTGAGCTGGACTCTCTCCTTTTATCCTACCTGAGGCCCCCCGAGCTTCACAGTCCTCTCTTCCTCAGGGCAGTGTCTCTGCTTCCCACTCTGTTCTCTGCAGGGCAGGATCCAGGCTCCTCTCTGCCCTGGTCACCTCCTCTGGCTGCGCTTCTGCACGTGCATGTGTCATGAAAAATGGAAGTTCAACACCCCAGGTGGGTTCTAATCAGGTCAGGCCCAGGTAGGGCTCTGCAGGTTGTGTTGGGCCCCTGGGCTCTTGGTGAGGCAGGCTCTGGAGAGAATTTGTCCATCTATTGCACATGGGTCCATATCCAGGTGGGGCCCTCTGCTGTGCCTGGGGCCATCTTCCTCTGCTGATAAGCTCCCTGGGAACCAGCCAGCCACTTCTGTCTCCTCCCCTTGTGCCGGACACTTCACCTCCCAGCCTCATCCTCAACAAAGAGCATTTGCTGAACCTCAGTTATGTTTAAGGCTTGGGACCCTGAGGGCAGGAGAGCCAGTAAGATGTTGCCTAACAATAACTATTTGTGGAGCACTTTCAGGCTTACAAATTGTCTCCATATATTTCATCTCACAGCTGTCCTATCAGTCTTAACCCAATCTGGTGACAAATTTTGCAAGGGCCAGGACTCAGAAAAACAGGGAGATGCTCAAAACAGGGGCCAAACTGATAGCTTTTGAGACAGAGGTTCAGACTCCAGTGGGAAGCCAGAAAGTTGCTCAGACAGATGGACTGGAAGCAGATGCTAAGCTGGTGTTTGAAGCAAAGACTTGGGGATAGGAATTTTAAAGAGTAGGAACCAGAGGTTCAGAGAGGAACCTAAGGGATGTGGCTGTCACTCAGGACAGATGCTGGCTTTCAAGGCCTGCTTTTGTGTGTCACCTGGCTTGTGGTACAAGTCCACAGAGTCAACCAGGGGTGGTATGGAAAATGATTTGAGGACATTTGCCACATTTTATGGATAAGGAAATGTGGAGATTCCAGAACTGAAATTAAATATTGGCCTTCTGACCCTGTCACCTCAGTCCCTTTCCATTACCACGTGCCGTTTCTGCCTCAAGGGCTCTGTCTTTCCTCCCATTTTACAATTTCCCAGAGCAGAATAATCTGGGTGTGCTTTATGTGCTCTGTACTGTCAAGCTGGGCTTGAGAGTCAGGAGCTGGAACTCTGTGTCCTTGGGTGGTTTAGCCCATGAAAATGTCCACAGCTGCCAGACCAGTGGCAGTAATAGAATTTTTAGTTCAAAATAGCCCCCTCCCCCATTTTTTTTTTAAATTTGTGGATTATTTTTGTTGTTAGATAATAAATTCCAGGGTTTTCCAACCTTTGCACTGTTGACACTTTGGGTTGGACGGTGAGTGAGAGTTGAGCACAGAGAGGCTGCTGCAGACCTGGAACTCTGTAAATACCAAGTAGAACACTTGCAAGGAGTGCGTTGGAGGCCAGTGCTCACTGGTGATCTCCATGACTGAGCAATTGTGTAGGTTGGTTTGAGGATACCACTCCCCACTTGGCCACAAAAATCTTCCTGGAAGCTGGCCATTTTGCTTTTTATTTTGAAGTGATGGGTAAAGAAGCGTAGGGAAGCTAGGAGGCCCCCAAATGCACCCCTGGCTCCTTCTTTATAACCAGACCTTGAAATGGCCCAAACTCTGCAGGAGGAAAGGACACTGGAATCCTCCTTCATTCACCGGAGGATCCAGACCTGGAGGCAGTTTTGTTTTAGGAGTTCAGACTAAGTCAGTTTGGGGTTTATCTACCTTTCAGAACCCATGTTACTTTCCAGGAAATTAGCAGATGAAGTATTTTAAACTTTAAAGAGCCTTACGAACTTCCACCTCTCTCCTTTTGTGGGTAAACTGAGGCTCAGAAGAGGACTTGTTCAGGTCACATTGTGATTTAGTGATAGAGGTAAATATTCCTTTGTTTCGCCTTTACTAGTTCAGATTTCAGCAGATTATTTATTGGACTGTAAAAACCTGCTGAAATCTGAACTGGCAAAGGTAAAATAAAGGCAATATTTAGTATGAAACAATAAGTCTAAAAGATTAATACCTGGTGCATAGAGAGCAAGGTAGGAGGGAACTCAGTCCCAGGTTTTGGCCCTAGCTCTATCTATCGCTAAGTCACTATGTGACCTGAACAAGTCCCTTTCCTTAGTCTGAATTAAACTCCTGAAATAAGACTGTGGCCTTTTCTGCAGCAGTGGGATGGGCTGGGAGCAGTGGCTTGGGCCACAGACAGCCCAATTAGGAGCCACGGTACTGGGAACACGGAGGGAAAAGACTCAGCGTAGCTCTGAGGGTCCAGTCCAGTCTCCTGTCATCTTTACAGCCTGTGGCCAGTTATCATAATCTCTGCTTACAGACGGGAGAACTGAGGCCTGACCCCTGAGAGTCATCTAGGAACAAGGAGGCAGCTGCCTTGTCAGAGTATGCCCAAGTATGCAGCTAAAGGTGGCAGCCCTCATGGAGCCCAGGCTCTGCAAGACAACCTGGATTGTCTGTGTGTCTGTCACACTCCATCAGTCACTTTGTGAAAGCCCTCCTCATGCATGCTGGCCTGTAGCCTGGCGCTGGGGTGTGGCCCATGCTGTCCTGTGGGACTGTCACTCTCAGCCAAGAGCTCTGAAGTCCCGATCCTCCATCCTGATTTCCTTTCCTGGTCTGAGCTGAGTCGTCCTTATCCCATTTTGGAGGCCTCTTCCTAGTGCTGTGCTTTGCTGTAGGATTGCTAATGTATCTGGTGGTGGGCTTCTGCCCAAGGCCTGGCTGGGGATTACAGGATATGCATTAAATGGACCCTACTCCCTTTCAAAAATCAGGAAAATTTTTACTTTTGAAGCACTGTGGGTTGTGGATAAAGGAATATGGACTTATAGTAGAGATTCAGTCTGATTAAAAAAAGGGAAGTGATTTAAAAAAAACACATATATAAAAAATGTAGTGGGAATTAGATGGAGGAGGACTGCTTCCTGTTTAAGGGTGTCTGTCGGGATGATTGTAGGATAAGGCTACTGGGCTGAAATGGAAAGCAAGTCTTAGACACCCCGAGTGGTGGAAGAAACTTAGGGTGTTTGGATAATTGACAGGTGACACCACTGAGACCCAGAGAGGAGAAGAAACTTGCCTGAGGCCACACATTTAACTAGAATTGCAGCTGGGCTAAAACCTGGGTCCTGAGCTCCCGGGTCAAGGTTTCTAGGGTACCCAGCTATGTAGCCAGGCTGGGATGGGCTATCTGGGCTGCCAACAGCGGACCCCTGCAGCTGGTGCATGAGAGCTTGACACATGGACAGAGGCAAGTTCCAGCTTCTGGCTGCCAGTCCTTTTGTGGGCTCTCTAGGCACCTGCTGGCTGGTGCTGTCACCAGCTTGTTTACAGGGCCCCCTGGAAACTCCCCTAGGTCAGCGGCTGAAGGCAGAGATGCGTGGCCAGACTGTGGTCCTCGCTGCTGGGAGGCAGCGGGCACTTGTCTCCATCATGTGACAACAGCCCCGAAGGAGCTCATGGACCTGTCAGGCCCTCCTTCTGGCTGCTCCCCCCTCCCCCAGTGGAGATTTCTGTGCTATTTCAGAAGAAAGTGGCCTTGAGCTTCCTTGGTTAGATGAACAGGACTGTGGTGCTGATATCTCAAGCCCCCTACAGCCCAGCAAACCCCCTCCTGTCCTTGTCAGAGCTCAGAGGGACCGTGCCTTGGCAGTGGAACACCAGCTGGGCAGTGGGGACCTTCCTGCTGTAGGAGATGGAGCAGGAGCAGCAGGCAAGACCCAGAAGAGAGAGTGACAAAGGAACAGAGGCAGCCTGAGCAGAAGGTGGCATGCGAGAGGCCTGGCAGTGGTGGCCCTGCAGGTGGCTGAAGTGTGGCGTTGGAGAGTCTGGCAGCAGGTGACATCTGAGCTTTTGGCAGGAGGTAACTGGCTTCAGGGAGCTGTGGGTGCAGGCGGCCAGCTGCAGCTGCAGGTTTGGAGTCCTGGATGGAACTGTTTGAGGCAGCACGCCAGCTTCCAAGGGACACCCAGGCACACTGCGCAGGTCACAGTTCCTTTTACACGGCCCCGCCTCCTTCACCCTGTGGCTCCTTCCCCTGCCAGCAGAATCTCCACGCTGGCCACTGCTCTTCCTGCTGTCACTTCTGTAGGATGCTTCCCATCCTGGTGCCTGCCCCTGGCCATCGGGTGGCAGCCTCTCTCACGCACCCTCCTCTCCACCACACATTCACCGCTGACTCGTTACTCCCCTGCAACTAGGGTCAGTATCTTGTCCGACTGAATCCTAATGTGCAGGACAGTACCTAAGCGGGGTGGCTCTCAGTACATGTTACATGAAAGGATCCAGGTGGGCAGGGAACTAGGAGCTACTTGTAGGGAGGGTCATCTAGGAATAAGGAGGTAGCTGCCTTGTCAGAACCAGGTGCTGCAACCTGGTCACTGGGTAGTGGCATCTGTTTTTTTGAGGCAGGTCACCTGCATTCTGACCTGGGTGGGATCAGGAGTTAGAGCTTTGTTTAGGATTAAGACTGCAGGTAGTACTCATCTGGGGAGAGGAGGGAGCCAGTGGCATACCAGGTTGTGTGTGGGGCCACCCCACTTCCTGGTGCAAGAGACACTGCCACCGTGTAGCTCTTTTGTCCCTGGAGAGAAGGCCTGGGGGGGGGGGGGCTGGGGTTGTGAAGAAGGTGGATGTGCTTTGAGGTGGACGGGAGAATAGATGGGGCTGTCTCAGACTGGGCCTGGCAGTGTCCCCTGTTCAAGGGATGTCCAGGGCAGGGAAAGAGAGTCAGGCGGGGTGGACTGGAAACCAAACTGCATCTAGCAACTTGCTGGGCCCTCCTGCCTCCTTGGCCCTCCCCTCCTCAGTGCAGGGTCATTCGTTTGCTCTCGGGCTCTAGGACCAGTCTTGCACCAGTAGTGCTTGGGGCTTTTTAGGAGGGTAGCAAGGACGTGTCCATCTTTCTCACTGCTGCATCCCCACAGCTAAGTGGAGTCCCTGGTACACAGAAGATTCTAGTAGCCATTTGCTGAAGGCAAATTCTGAGAATCACGACTCAGTTGTTGACGGCATTCTTGAACCAAGCACCGTGCTGAGCCCCTGATACAGGTTTTTAGATCTAAACTTCACAAAATGCTTTGATGTTGATATCCCTGTTTTCCAGTTGGGGCACCCAGGGCAAAGAAGTTAGGTAACTTGTCACAGTGAGTCAGAGGCAGAGGTGGATGGCAACCCAGGCCAAGACAGCCTCACCCGCTGCTCATCTGCCCAGCACCTGCCCAGCACTCTGTGTCTTTGCAAGAGGCTTAGGACTGCACCATCTTTCCTCCCTCCCTCTCTTTTGTTTATAATATCCAGGCAAAAACCAAGTCCTCTTCCTCTCAAGCCTTTTCAGCCCATTGCGGAACCCTGGGCGGGGGGGGGGGGGGCTCTGACTGCTTCACTACTAGACCCTGCTGCACAACCTGAGCCTCCCTCCTTCCATCTCTCCTGCTTATCAGATTCAGCTTCAGAGAGTACCTCGCTGCCCAGAAACCAAGACTGCAACCTCCCTGGCTGTCTGCCCACTAGCAGGACCTTCTAACAGGACCCCAGCCTTCTCTTGGTGCCCCCTGCTCATGTCACCTGACCAGGGTGGTGAACATGGCTCTTTTGGGAGCGCTTGTTTGTGAATCTGTGTCTTTTTCTCTCCATCCCCACACTGCCTCTGGACCTGACCCTTTAAGGTCCAGCAGCTGCCTTGGTGGACCTTCACGGATGCCCCAACTGGAGAGCTGGTTATTTGTTAAATCCACGCCCCTTTACCAGACTTCCCATCTCTGTTCGTATGGAGTTGGCTAGAAACTCCCTGCTTTTTATCCTTGCCTGGAACTGACTCAGGCTCTCTTCTTCTGTACAACCAATTAAATGTGAACTAAAAATAAAACCACTCAGTATTAAAGTGGCAAAAAAACAAAATAAATATAATAAAAATAGAATGGCTTCCCATTTCCACACAGTAGCAGCTGCTTCTGGTGATTCCAGAAGGGAAGATTTCTTTCTATACCCCTTCAAGTCATCCTCATTATGATTGCTGCAGGAGCCAATAAAGGAATGTCTGGAGTTTGTGTTTGTTGGGTAAGTGATAATCCTTCCAAATTCTTTAATTACGTGTGTACTCTGGTTAAAAGAGATTTCATGGAATTAGACATATGACGTGAGATCTAAAAGTTTTTTTTAAAAAACTTTTAAAATTTATGTGAATTGCAATAAGACATTTCAGTGAAGATGGTTTTGGGCTCATTCAAATTAAGCCTTGAGAACTAAAATAAACATTAGCTGTGAAAATATTCTGAATTCAGTTTCCACCCCGGGATGCAGAGAGCTGGAGAGAGTATTGCTGCCACCTTGCAATGAGAAAAAGTTGGACTAATTTCACACACATGACAGTTTTTGAAGTCATCAGAGATCGTACTGGTATCAAGGAGTGGGAAATCTAAGGAGAGCCCGTGTCTGTGGGAGAAGCTGTGTCCTCGAGTTCACCTCAGCTGGACACAGCATAGAAAGTGCTCATCTAGAAGAGCTAAATGGGGAAGGCTGAGTGGGGGCTTTGGGGACACATGGGTACCCTGGGGCTGCTCAGGTTGGGGGACACACATCCTCCTGAAAGCTTTTTTCTACAAACCCTAGGGGCCCTGTCTTCCTTCTGAGGGCACCCACATAAAAGGTCTGAATGCAGAGCTATGGAGGGGGCAGCAGTGACGGGGGAAGGATGAGAAATTCTGCCCCATCCCACCCTCCATGTCCACTGCAGCTCGCTAGCCCTGATCTGCAGGGCTGTGGCCTTGTCTGATGTTGATGGCACTGGTGGCTACTCCCAGCAGAGGCCTCATCTGGAAGAGGGATAGAAGAGTCTGACTGGTTTGGGGAGAGTCTTTGTCAGTGCACATGACTCAGCAGGCATACATCTGTCCCCTGCTCTACGTGCTGAGAGAGGCTGGGAGCAGTGCCACCCCAGTAGCAAGGAGCACACCCAGCACCCAGATCTGGGTTTCTAAAGCCCCTCTCCAATAAAAGCAACCTGGGCTCCTTAGAGAAATGGCTGATTCTAGGTCTGGGGCAGGTGGAAAGAAGAAACTACTGTAAAAAAATGATCAAACAAATATGTAGGTGGTGTGAAAGAGGACAAATCTTCCTTAGATAAGAATTTTGATTAACAAATGTAAATAAATGAGGGAACTAAAGTTATAATAACTTCAGTCGTGGACAACTAATAGATTCTAAAATGAGTGGGCAAAATTTTAAGGGGAAGCAGGATATTATCATAGGTCCCAAATAGCTCCCCTTAAATTTACAATTCCCATGGTGGTTTTTAACAGTGTATGGGAAAGGAAAACCAGACACAAGGCTAATGTCACCTGTATAATTCAGGTTGGTGTCGTGTGCTCTCAATAAGTAATAGTTCATCTTACCTTGTTGTATCCTTCCCCCCGAAATCCCTAACCTTAGTCTAATTATGAGACAACATTGCACAGATCCAAATTGCGGGATATTCTACAGAATCCCTGGTCACCTTGCTGCCGTGTCCTTTGGGGAAGAGGAATGCTCTTTGTAGAACCGCGTTCACCCATGCCATGGTGGGGTAGCTAAATACTAAATGCCTCCCGTTAGGCTGACTTTCCAACACTGTTCTTATTGGCCATTAAATTCCCAACACATGAATTTTTACACAATGCTTTCAAACCATTGAGCTGGGTGAAAGGTGTATGGAAAACTCTGAGCTACCTTTCCAAATTTCTGTAAATCCGGAAGTATTTTCAAATAAAAATTTAAAAAAATCAAAAGTGCTATAAAAAAAAAGAGTAGAAATAGATAAAGAATTTGGCCAATAGGCCAGGGATATTTCTGGAGCAGAGCTCAAGCTTCAGAACCAGGAAACAAGGGTTCAAACCTTTCACCCCTAGCCCTCGTTTTCTTCTCTGAGGCATGTCACCTCAATGACTGCAAGCCTCAGTTTGCTCATCTATAAGCATGAATGCTAAATGCCATCCATAGCACCACCAGGGAGATTAGATTGAAGTGCTGGATTCGATTCAAGTGTTAGCTTCAAAGGTGAGAGGTCAAGGTGATAGCATGTATGCAGGTCATGCAGTTACTTGAAATTTGCTAAGTGTATTTCTTAAAAGTTCTCAACACACACACACACACACACACAAAACTGTGTTTACTAGAAATATTTCACAATATATATATCAAAGTATCACATTGTACACCTTATACACAATTTTATTTGTCAGTTATACCTCAACAAAGCTGGGTAAACCCTGAATGTCTTTGGTGACTTGGTGAAATGGGGTCCTAGGAAACTTTGCAAGTTGTATCCCCAAGCAAGAAGGACTTGATGCTTGAAGTGGCCCAGGGTCTGCCAAGATGGGGGCTTGGAAATGGAGAATCCAAGGTTTGCTGGAGGAGCCATGAAATGTCTCTGAGCATCAGTGTCCTCTGTAAGTGAATTAAAATAACCTTTTTCTTAGTCTTGGAATGAGGATTAGCCAAGGTAATGACAGTGAAAGATGCAGGGCAAGAGCCAGCCTTGGAGTGGACCTGGCAGATACCTCTTCTCCCCTTTCCCAGCCCAGACTAGCATGGACTGACAAACTGGAGGATCTTTGTGTGAAACCCATTAATGTTGGACTTTGGGGCCTTGTGGCTAAAGTTGGGAAAGGCATTTTTGAACTGAGTGGGGAAGGCAATTCTACATGCTTTCAGAAAACCAAACAAAATGTATCTGGGCCACTCCACCGTGCCCCAGACAGCGAGCTGCTGGTGGGTTGGAAAGCCATGGCCCACCAGTACGCAGAGGATGGTTCCCTCTGTGCTCCTCAGCATTCTGTTCAGACCTCAGCATTAGCCCTCTCATGCTCTTCCGGAATACTTTATTCTTTCTCCTGTTACCCTGTTGGACTGTGAGCTCAGTGTCGTGTGTATTGTATTTTTAGCTCACAACACAGTGCCCTATGTAGCAATGGTGGTCAATTAGAACCCCCTAGATTGATTTGTCTAATTTGAGTGCTTCAGGAACTTTGGAAAGTACATGATTGAGATTCTGATATTTATTTTCAGAGACCATATTTAGAAATTGATCAGACTGCTAATTGGGCAGAATGGGCTCTTTCCTCTTGAAATCCGATTCTGATACACTGTCCCTTAGGGGTCTCCTATTAGCATATGACATTTCATTGCTGTGCGCCAGCCTTTCCCCAATTATGTTCTGGTGCTAGCAAATGCCTTTATGTTTCATTTCCAACAGAAGGCTAAATGCTCAAAGCATTGTCTTTATATGGGATGCATCGTGTTGTCCTCCAGTGAAAAATAATTGTCTTGAACAGAAGCATGAAAGATAGGGGAAATCCATTTGTTTATAGTTACTTACACTTTGGAAGAGGCCGCAGTTATCTCACCAAACCCTCAGACGAGACTGTGAGGTAGGCAGGGCCTAGACTGCCACCCCCATTGAGTCCTATGCAAGCAAAATGACTTGCTGACCTCTGAATCAGGACACCACCTAAGGGTCCAACTCTGAGGTTCTCCACATGTTCCCTGGCCTCCCTGGAAAAGAACTCTGCCACTCAGGTTATTTTGTGCAAACTTAATTCTGTAGTCTGCTGAGCCCCTTGTTAGTACACTTTGCTGCAGATTGCATTTATTTTTCTATCTTATGAAAAACCTCATTAATACAGTTTTGCTGTTCATTCTTCTGTATATGCAATGTCAATAGGCTTGGATATAGCTGAAATAATTGGACTGTGGGGGTTCTGAGCTGGGAGTTTATTGTTAAGTCAGCTGTCACCAATTCTTCATCAGTGTGAGGGAGCTCAGCCATGAAAAGAAATCTTCCTCCCCCACCCCATACCTGCAAATCATGCAGCATCAGCATATTAACAGGTAGTCTCACAGAATGCTAATTTGGTCATTTGGAATCTAAACAATTAGAAGCCCAACTGGGGAACTGCCTGAATTTTATGGAGTAGAAAAAGGAAAGTTTTCTCTTTCTCAACTCATTTTTTATTTTAAAAAAGTCCTAAAACCTTAGTTTCCTCGTCTAATGAACTTCCTTCATCGATTTATTCATTTATCCATCCAGTCAATCTACATTCATTGCCCCGTACCAGGCACCTGCCACATGCTTGAGAAAAGAGAGGTTAACAGAATTTGTTCCCAAATGGTCAGGTTTGCAGATAATGACAGACAAAGACATTGCACTGTGGGGACTTCTTACAATCACAGGGAGTCCTGGGGGTCCAGCAGTGTGGGAGGGTGGCAGGTCAGAAGTTGACCTCCAGCTGAGTTAGTTGAGCTGAGTGCTGGAGGGCTGGCAGGACAGTAGAGGGCCACCAGGCCCTGGCAGAGTTAGATGTAGAAGCCAGGTTTTCTAGTTCCTGGGGAATTTAAAAATCTCCATGCCTCCATGGGCTCCCTGGCAAAGGAATCCTGATGTGAGCAGTGGGTAGGTGGAGGGATGGGGCTTCTGGGATGGGTCTCAGTATGAACACAGGTGCAGGGGCTGCCATCACCTGATGATTTGGAGACGCATCATGCTGTTTAAAATTGCAGAGGTTTAGGGTTTAGAGCAAGGGGTGAAGAAGAAGAGTTAGGTGGAGGCTGGAGCCAGGGGAGCTGTCCTGAGCCAAGAAGGTGGGACCTTAGCCTGGAGGTCATGGGGGGACACGGAAGGGCTTTTACAGAGTGCGATGTGTTCAAATTGAATTTTTAAAAATCTTTTTTATTTGTTTTAATTAGTTATACATGACAGTGAATGCATTTATGCACTTTGATATATCACACATAGATGGGATATAAGGTTCCTGCAGGCACCAGTACAGCCGGGGGAAAGGGGAGGGAAAAGATACCTCTCATGAAAGACAAAGTGGCCCAGGGCAGTGAGGATAACGTAGATCCAGCAACCACAGCAGGTAGAGGCAGCAGGACCAGGAGCTGAACAAGATGTGCAGGGGCCACGGTCACAGCATGGTTTCTGCTGCCCACAGACTGGCCTTGCACAATGCATTTCTTTCCTGTGAGGGCCAACTCCTGCCTGTCAGTTGAGTCTGGTGATCCCATTGTCCTTCCACAGATTACGGAGATGACCCAATGATAAGGCGAGGAAGGGTGACAAGCGAATGGCAAAGTGCTGTCAAATAGGATTTGCTATTATTGTTTAAATCAGGGGTGAGCCAACGAGGGCTCAGGGACTGAATGTGGCCTGCTGCCTGCTTTTGTAAATCAAGTTCTGTGGGACTGCAGCCATGCTCGTTGGTTCATGCTGCCTTTATTCTACAGCAGCAGAGCTGAGTCATGGCATCAGAAACCAAGGGGCCCTCTGAGTCTGAAATACTTCCTATCCAGCCTGTGACTGAAGTTTTCTTTCTGGTTTAAATTGTGGATTACAGTCTTGCCAAGTTTGATGATTAACTGACATGGGAAGATTCCAGAATGCCTTCCATGATGATTTGACTGCTATTGTGCAAGGGACCCGGGACCCTGAGTGGAGCGGTTTCTCTTAAGGAAAGGTCCACACCAAGCTCTTTTCTTGCAGAGAAGATGCAGCGAATTGTCTAGTTGCAGTCCCGGGTCATCCCTCAGAAGAAATGCAGACACAAGACCATTGCCAAGGGCTTCCCATGAATCCCTATGTAAAATATTTGCGTTCTTTCCTTCTCTGTTCTTTGCCGGTGGTAATCTTAGCCTGATTGTTGATCATTTCAATCATTTACCAATTTCCTGGAGTAATTTTGTTTCCCTACTTCCTTCTCTCAGCAATTTTCTTTCTTCTATTCCAATTAACAACCTGTGTAATAATAAGTAGAAACCAAACTAAATTACGGTCATTATTGCTCCAGTGCTCAATTCCAGCCAGCCGTGACTCCGTCACTTCTTTGGTTCCAACCCCTTGGCATTTCCTAGCTCTGAGGAGGGCATGACACATTTACAGACAGGAAAGGACTGGGGGAGAGCCACCTGCCTCCCAGGTTCGCCTCCTTGCTTGTCATTCCCTTTCTGACAAAAGAAACCAATTTGGACTAAGTTTTTATGTGAGGCCTCCAGCAATTCTTGGCTCCAGAAACATCAGGGGGATTTAGAAGTGGCATGTGCTATTAAACATGGTCTGTGTTTAAAGCAAATCGTGAAACATGTGAAGCACAAACGCAAACCACCTTCATTTCCCACTTCACTTTGCACTTGCTTAAATAAAGCCGGTTCCAAAGCCGGATTTGGACTTGCGCTCTCAAACCTGAACATGGCCCCACCATCCCAGGCCTGGTTTCAATTTGTTCTTGGAGAAGAAAAGACAAAGCAAAACAAAACAGAAAAACCCAGAACATGGGTGCTGGCAGAGCCCTCAGAAGCGAGATGGCCATGTCCTGTTGTGCAGATGGTGCGGTGGCCCAGATGTGGAACCACTATTTGACCCAGCTATCCCATTCCTTAGTTTATACCCAAAGGACTTAAAATCTGCATATTACAGTGATGCAGCCACATCAATATTTACAGCAGCTCAATTCACAATAGCTAAACTGTGGAACCAGCCTACATGCCCTTCAATAGATGAATGGATAAAGAAACTGTGGCATATGTACACAATGAAATAGTACTCAGCTTTAAAACAGAATAAAATTATGGCATTTGCAGGTAAGTGGATGGAGCTGGAGAATATTATGCTAAGTGAAATAAGCCAAGCCCCCAAAACAAAGGCTAAATGTTTTCTCTGATATGTGGATGTTGATCTATAATGGGGGAGGACAAGGGAAGGGAAGAATGGGGGAACTTTAGATTGGGTGGAGGGGAATGAGGGGAGTGGAAGGGGGATGGGAGTGGGAAAGATGGTGGAATGAGATGGACATCATTTTCCTGAGTACATATATGATTGCATGAATAGTGTGACTCTACATCATGAGCAACAGAGAAATGAAAAGTTGTGCTCCATTTGTGTTCAATGAAATGAAATGTATTCTGCTGTCATGTGTAACTAATTAGGAAAAAAAAAAGAAAGAAAAAGAAAGAAAGAAAGAAGGAAAAGAAAAAGAAATGGCTCTTTGTTCTCACCCAGGCCTGCAGCCCATCAGGTGAGGCCACTGGTGTGGGCCAGCAGTTTCAGACATGGTGAGATCTGCTTTGTGCTCAGGAAACATGAGGTGGCTCAGGGTGCCTTAGAGTGAGACAGGAAGACTGGAGTAAGGGTTTGGCCTTATGCAAATGGGAGCTTTCCCTGAAGGACTGTGCTTAGGGGCTGACACAATCAGACTTCTGCAAATGTGATCTGCCCATTACAGACAGGTAGCTTAGATTGAGAGGGTTAAGCCTGGGAGGAAATCACAGGCTTAATGATTAGACAGAAGGGAATGAAAACAAACCAATGAGAGAAACAGACTTGGAGACAGGAGTTTTGCACTGGCTGGACTGCCTGGTGAGGCAGAGACAACCTTGACCATCAGACAGATCAGGCGATGTGGGATGGGACCTTCAGATCGACTGTCACAGAATAACCGAGGGGCAGATGCAAGCCCTGGGGTTTCTCACTAACAAGCGGAGCCTGATGGGCGATGAGCAGCCCCCGAGAAGACTGTCTCCAGGGCCAAAGGCAACAGTGGGGCTCGTGAAAGCCAAGGCCTCCAACTTGGAGGACCAGCATGAGAGGCTGGTCCAAGGGCCCACTGGTTCAGGACCAGCTGGTCACGCTGAGGTTGGATGCTGAGCTCCAGGTCTGCTTCCTGGGTTCAGCAGCACACGTTCACTAGTAGCCGTGCTTTCCTGGGTTTGCCCGACTTCCTGAGGCTCTTCTCCTGTGATTTCCTCCCCCAGGGCCCTGCAGGTTTGTCTCCTTGGGTTTGGGTTGTCATGCACGGTCAAGTCCTTATGCAATGATCACGACCCAGGGAAGATGTGCCGAACAAGCTTGAGACCTGTGGCCATCAGACATCCTGAGCTGGTGGTGAATTCGGGCCTGCTGACCTAGGGAAGGCCACTGTAACCTCTTTGAGACTCAGCTTTTCTACTTATAGCAATACTCACCTTCATGGACTGTGGCCAGGATCAAATGAGATAAAGTTTGTGTCTGACACATGGTAGGGACACCATCCGTGCTGGCAGTGCGTCTGATTATGTAGTTGGGGAAAGGCAGGCGAAACCACTGAAGCCTCCTTTGGTATTAGGATCCTCTCCTTGCAGGTGCTCCAAGCTCCAGGACCTTCTGAAAGCCTTGGGCAGGGGCAGTTGTGGGGCAGCACCAGGGATGGGCACCAGGCTATTGACCCGCCTGAACCCGTTCTTGGCATGGTCCCCTCTCTCTGTGAATCTGTATTCTCTCTGGAGACAGAGTTGATGGATCACTGTCTTGAAGATGTATCACTCACCTCACCACCTGCATGACCTGTTACAAGATTTATACTGTCACTTAATTTGTTTCTCATTAAGTCAGGCACCTCTTCACCCTTAGCCGAGCTTGCAGGAGGAGTGAGAGGGAAGGAACCTCCAGGCTGCCCTTTCTGAGCCCTCCCAGCCCTCAGGGGCTATAGGAAGAGTGCTTTGCAGCAGGGACTAGGGTATGTGGCCAGGCCACAGCTCAGGGGTGCAGCCCCTGGATGTGGAGGCTGCAAATGGAGCTCAGCTCTCTGGGCTTCAGTAGGTTTGTTTAAAGTCACAGCTTCTCCTTGTTAGCCTCCCCTGAAATGTGTCTCTGAAAGATCCTGCCTTGTGTGCAAAGTATTGAGCGGTGGTGCACACCCTCCTGTGGGCTCCTGCGACAGGACTTGAAGCAATCAGCCTTTGAATTTCCAGGAGCCCTTAATCTTCTTTGACCCACACAGAGCCACAGATTAGCCTGTGAAAAATTGCACATAACTATTTCTTTAAATCCTCCCCTGATTTATTTCTACGGGAATTCTGGATCATACCGTGTTTCTGAGCTGAAGGCACCCGAGTGGTTGTCAGCCCAGGAAGCCAGGGCCCGGCTTCCAGTGTTCCCCTCTGTTCAGTGTCAACTGCAGTGGCACCAGCAGCACTCTGATTGACACTTACACACACATTATCTGCTTTAATCCTCAATGCAGCCTCCTGGGGCTGGTATCCTCATTTCCATTTTACAGATTAGGAAGTTTCAAAAGCAGATGAGTTACTACTTTCCCTAAGACACCTGGCTCGTCAGAGTCAGGCTCTGTATGCAAATTGAGGTCTTCTGTTCCCACGATTCCCAGTCTCACAAGAGCAGAGTCACTGCACAGAAATTCATTCCTAGTGTCTCCTTGGGAGTCAGGACTATATCAGGAGCTGAAGCAGAGTGGGGTTTGCCACAAGGCTAATGAAGGGGATGTCTCAGGGCCCTCCCCCCAGGTTCAGATGGTCCTATTTTTAGTAAAATTTTCCATAGTAAGCTACCCACCTGGGGTTAAGACCACTGTCTCTTTCCACTCTGACTTCCCCTTGTGCTTCTTGTTGGGTCAGGTGGCATAGAGTGACTGTGTGCTTTCTGGAATTAGCCAAAGGACACTTGATTGGGGGATGTACTTGTTTGGGCTCAGTGAAATGTATTTAGCGGTCTCAGTCACTTTCAGGAATAGTTCAGTGATGGCTCCTTGTCCTGAGAAAGGAAGGGCCTCTTCCTTCTGTTCTCCTACCATTCACTGGTTCAACTGGAATTGGGACCCAAGGAAGTAGGCCAGAGGTATTGAGGCATTCTGGAGCATCCTGTGGCACCCGACATCAGATGTCCCTGGGAGTTGGTGGACGTGAGGTGTAAAAGGAGCAGTCACGGCTAGTCGGTGTGGACTTCTTTCAGTCATGAGATGTGCAAGACTGAGACACTGGTTGTCATCTAATGGTCAAGTGGAGTTCCCATCCTGCTGAGCACACACCAACCACATGTGCATGCAATTATAAACCCACCACACTTTCATCATCGGATGGGAATCATGTGACAGGAAGCTGACAGAGACTGGGCCACAGCCTCAGGGAGGGCCATTGGTACAACAGTCCAACAATTAGCAAGCATGTCTGTGTATAAAGCCGCATGCTTTATGCAACCCAAATATCGTTACTAAAAAGCAAGCTCTAATCAATCATGCTAGAAGAGAGACTGAATTAATTTTTCATTGTTTCCTTATAGAGATATAGCAGATCATCACCATGTGAGAAGAGGATCAAAGCATATACAGCCATGAAATGTAGAAAAAAAGATTACGAAGGTATAACAAGAAAATCATTAGAACAAAAGAACTATATCATGTTCTAGATTTTGTAGCATTTACTGTATATTTCTGCTTTTGACATTTTGTCATTTATAAAAATTTTATTTTTTATTCCAAATAATTATTCATTAACTCAACTTTAATTTCTTATTTTAGAAAGTTTTTAATTTCTTATTTTATTTGTTATAATAGAAGATTCCTCAAGCAATAAACTTTCGGATTTCAGAGAAACTACCACCACCCATGGCCAGAGAGACATTTTATGAACTATAGAAATCTCTGAAAGTGTAGGCAGGGGTGGTTGTGAACCTCGCAGGTGGAGGCAGGATGGGGATGGGATGGGGAGACACAGAGAAGAATAAGATTTTCCCTCCACTCCCACCGGGGTTTGAAATGGGGGTATGATCCATCCCACTTTGACCTCATGAGGGAACTTGAACGCAACATGAGCAGGGACCCAGGGATTTCAAAGGTAGCGGAGGAAGGAAAAAAATGACCACTTAGCTCAGAGAAGAATAAAAAATGAAGCTCCATTTTGCATTATAAGAATCCTATGAGTATCTTAATGAGCGCAAGAGAATATTGATGTTTCTGTCCCTTTGGTGTTCTTGTTCTTCCTCCCACCTCACCCATGAGCCTGCCCATATCCTTAGCCTTAGTCAAATCCTGCATCTTCCAGAACCTTCTCTGTGTGACCAGCCTCCAGGGACCTTCCCCAGGTATTCCAGTGGTCTTTCCTACCAGGCCTCTCCTTGAACACTCACATTTTCTATGCCAGTTGTGAACCAGTGGCCACTCTGTGAACCACGTTCTACATCTGCAGAATCTGGGATGAATCCCACTTATGTAAGCCCCACCCGGTCTACCTGAAGAGCTTCCTGAGTTCCAAGGATGCCACAGAAGAGAAGCATTTTGTAAGCTGTAATTTATCAGCTATAGTGACAAAGGTGGCTCTGTGCCGATGGTTCACTGTACTCCTGTCAAATCCTCCCGTTATGCCTCAAGGGGGTCAGTGTCAGTTCCTTGCATAGGAAAGCTACTCAATCAGGATTTGGGGATGATAAAGTAGAATGTAACTCAGTTTCTGGAGAGGCTGCAATTTTATAGTGTCATAATATCTGAATGACCTTGAGGGTTTGCTTAATCTTGCAGGGCTTCTGTCTTCATTATAACATGGGAAAGAAAAATAAAAATGCTAGAGAACAATTGAGGGACTCCATGAGGTCCTGAAGATAACTGTCACCACAGCATTGACATATATTCACAAATACTTGCATCCTACTCTTACAGCAAAAATAGTTTAGTAATAAATGATTGTTTAGTGATACTGGCATAGACTTTTTTTTTAAAAAAAGAAAAGTTTCATATTATGATTACGCCCCATTTTTTTTTTTTTGCAAAAAAAAAGTTTGGCATAGGATCTGTAATGATTATTGTAGTGAAATATGGTATACCTCCTAAGCATGTTACCTCATAAATGATTTTGCTCTTGCAATTACTTGGGAAACCTTATTAAAAAACACCTAGCATTTATTTCATACTAGTGGCCCTTCCAGGTACCTCAGTAGGAGTCAAGATCATTGGTAATCAAGAAAATACCAATTGAAACACCAATAGAATATCATTTTAAAATACAACAATGTAGGTTTCCCCTGGGATTTTAGATTTGTTTGATAAGTTTACAGGTGGTCATTTTTAGTAGCATGATTCAATGATTTATCAGTTGGTGCCTTACGGTGGTGCTGGGCAGATGGTGATTGTTTGTGCAAACAAGATGTGCATTCTTCCACAGTTCTTGTTCTCAAAATGCAATAACTCATGGCAAACTGTTGCCTTATGAAATGGAGTAACTCAGGGTCAGGCACAGTCTGAGAACTGCTGTAGGGACACTGTGGAGCAACTTTGCACGGCACAGTTTGCTCTCTGCACGCAATAATTCTGTCTTCAAATTCATTCTTTTCTCTTGCATTTTACTACAAGCAGTCAGGAGGAACCAAGCTGCTCATCCAACACTTTGCCTAGAAATCTCCTGAGCTCAATGTGTTATTTCACCCCTCCCCAGTTCTACCCTTCTCATGACACCGAAGTAGGAACACAATTCAGCCAGGTTCTTTGCCTCTTGGTAACTGTTAGAGTCTATAAACAAGTCAGGGGCTGCAGCAAAATAACCCGGGGGCAACGAACAACTTGTGTACATTGATACAGCAGGAGTGGGAGCCATTTATTGTAGGACAGGAGGGGTATATATACATTCCACACAGCTTATCTAATTAACATAAACTCGATACAGCAGTCAACCAATAAGGAATCTCCATACTTATTGGCTCGCTGGCGTTACTTCACAAACCACTCCCTCTGGCAATTTGCCAGGCGCCATCCAGACTTGTTTAGAGACTCTAACATTCCCCTGGCAAAATGCCAGGGGCCATCCTGACTTGTTTACAGACTCTAACATTCAGGATTGCTTTTTCGTTGTCTAATGTCCAGTTGCACATTTCTCATTTCCATCTGCAGCCTCATCAGTATGGTCTTGAACATCTCCTTCATGATGACTTCCGCTTCTTCAAACACCCATCTCAAAATTCCTCAGCTTCTGCCCATCACCTAGTTCCAAGTCTGCTTCTGTGTTTTCAGGTATTTGTTACAGCAGTGCCCCACTTCCCGGTCCTGATTTCTGTCTTAGTCACAAGCATTCTGTCTATAACAAGGCTCAAGTCGAGGAGAAGCATAAGGACCGAGTACTAGTACCAGTTTAACCAGGGGGCTTGAGAGTGTGCTCAGAAACCACTGGACTCTCCCTCCACAGCTTCAGCAGATCTGCACCGTGGAGTCAACTCTGCCTTCTCTCTTTCCCTGGAGGATCACTCAAGACTCCTTCTGCAGTCCCTGCTCATTCAGCCCCTGTACATCTAGATTCTTCCAGCCGGGGTCTGTTGGACATTTGGCAGGATTTAGGATAACCCCCTCATCAGGCCCCATCTCGTCACACATTTTGCCATGAGGCTTTCTACACAACTGCTTCTCTTCCTCCTCCTCCTCCTCCTCCCTCTTCTTCTTTTAAACAACTCTTCATTGCTCTATTTTTTTTTTCTGTGATGAAGGGGATCAAACCGGAGGCTTGAGAATGTTAGATGAGTGCTCTACTGCTGTGCTACACCACCAGCCATCATTAGTTATTCTTTAAAAAATGTTTTTATTAGTGCATTATAATTAAATATGTTCATTTTGGCATATTCATATATGGACACGACATAGTTTGCTCCAATTCAGCCTCACTATTTCTCCTTCCCCCCAGTGCTCCCTTTCCTCTACTCTGGTTTTCCTTCTATTTATTTTCATCTGTTTTTTCCATGGGTGCATCAAAGTTATACATAGGAATGGGACCCATTGTGGTATGATCCTAATGCATGTAGGATAATTTGGTTGACTTTATACCCTAGTTCTTCCCCTTTCCTTCCGCTTCTCCTTCACCCCCCATCTCCTACCTCTCCTCTACTGATCCCCTTTCTACTTTCATGAGGTCCCCCACCCCATTTTAAAATTCCTTTTTCCTCTCTGGCTTCGACATATGAGGGGAAACAGTCGACCTTGACTTTCCGAGTCTGGCTTGTTTCATTTAATGTGATCTCTAGTTCCATCCCTTTTCCTGCAAATGTCATAATTTCGTTCTTCTTTATGGCTGAGTGGACCTCCGTTGTGTATATGTACCATGCTTCCTTTATTCCCTCATCAGTTGGTGGGCATCTGGGTGGGCATCTGTTCATCAGCCTCTCTTCTGGCAATGGTGCTGTCCAAGCAACTAGTTGGCCACAGGCTTTTCAGATTTCCAAGGCATAAGAGTTTTCCAGGCATGAGTACAAACTTTGGGAATCTAAGACAAGCTTTCCTAGTATCCTTGAAGTTCCCTTCACCAGGCTGGACTTGAGAAAGGGAGGTAGGACTAGACATCAACAGCCTCCCTCAAATGCTCTAGTTTCTTCTTTCACCCAACCTCAGGTGTACAGCGGAGGTGGGTGCTTGGCTAAGGTGCTTGCTCTGTCTCCCTCTGGACTGTGGGAGTCATGGACACTCATTGCCACAGAGTGTCCCCAAAACTATCACAAGAAGAACGGCATGTAGTATCCACTAAGAATTTAGGCAGCTTGACTGACTCCATCACAGATTGTGGAAATGTCAATTATGGTCCTTAAATCCTCCTCTTTAGAAATAGAATCCTGGGGCTCAGAGACACTAAGCAATTTATCCACACACAGCTACTTAGTGGTGGGGCTGGCTGTTAATTTCAGTGAGAGCTTGTTGCTGGTAACCCTTGTCACTTCCAATCTCATGCCAACTATCATAAATTCTAAACATGAGATTCTTAATACCTCGACTTCTGGTGGCTGGTTTATAACCATAGATTCCATTATACACAAGAAAACACTTAGAGATTTTATACTCTCTGCATATTTGTAGTCAAATGATTGAGTGGAGGCTTAATGGCAGATCTGAGACTCAAAACTAGGGTTCTGAGGCAGTGTCAGAGACGGAGGAGAAGACGTGTTCTGTAGCATGTTTCAGACTCAGTGATGGCCAAACCCCTGCCAGTCATTCTCCTGCAAACAAAGTGCCAACTCTTTACGTTGAAGCATTGCTGTGACCCACAGAATTTTAACTCCTGGTCACCTTTGCATCCCCTGCTTCCTTCCACTCTTTCCTGACCACCATGGGCTTCATCCTGACCTTGAAGCTGCTCCAGATCACATCCTGCTTCTTTGCTCCTAAGACCTTTGGTGGGATTCTTTGGGAAAAAAAATCTGCTTAAAAATACCAACTTCCCACTTTCCCAGAAGGTGATTGTCTGCAGACAAGAGACAGCTGCTTAAATTAATTAAGAGCAGAAACACCATAGCGATAAGTTTCCTCCCTGGTGAGCAGTGGAGTCTTTGAGCCTAGATTTTTTTTCTCCTCACGCTAAGAAGGTTGCTTTTCAGAAGACTAAATTACTAACATTTTTTGAAGAGTGGATCCCTTTGAGCAGCATCTTTCTTGAGTTCTCAGGTCTCATTTGAGAGAACACTGAAAATCTTAGACCGGGGAGCCCGAGTAGAAAGCACATAGCATCTCCTGTACCTTCCCTGTCCTCTTCTCCTGAGCACCAAGGTCACCTTGGAAAGAGCACCAGCCAAAGTCCCCCAGGTTACAGTGACAGAGCTGGACTGGAAGACAGGTCCACACTGCCAGTGTCCTCTCTGTCCTTTGGTGTGGTTTTGGTGAAGTCATTAACTCTTTGCCTTCTTCATCTCCTCTTCATAGAACTGAAGGTGGAAACGTGGTAGGTATACATAACAGAGTTTATTCAGCCATAAAGAAAACAGAAATTGTGATTTGCAGGAAGACGGATAGAACTTGAGAACACTATATTAAGCAACATAAGCCAAACTCAGAAGGCTAAGGGACGTATGATTCTCTCATGTGGAAGTTAGAGAGGAAAATAGAAAAGAGAGGTGGTGGGGGAGGAGATCTCATGAAAATCCAAGGGAGATCAGTAGATTAGAGGAAAGGGACGAAGAGGAGGAGGGAAATACTGGGGAATGATATTGACTAAATTATATTGTATCCACGTATGACTATGTCACAACAAATCCCACCATCATGCACAACTCTAATGTTTGAATAAAGATATGAAAAAGTCCTCAAGGTGGAAATAGATATGGATGATCCTCTTGCACTCAGTGTGGCCTTCATCCTACGTGGCTGCCATGGACACGAGGCTGCTCCCTGCATCCTCCTCTCTTTCTGACCCTGTTTCCCATGTCCCACTCCACTCTGCTCTATCCCCTGATGAGAACTCGCTGGACACCCAAGAGAGCTAAAGCAGAATGGTTTGCCCAGGCAAGGACACCCTTCTCACATACTTCTTGCCACAACACACGCCAGAGTAGACTTCCGAGGTCCAGTAAAGGATTTCTTCAAATTTCTTTATCTCTCCCAAGAGTTGGATGAAATTACTCTAGTTTGACTTCTGTATTTTACCTCATTTCCCCCCTTTCTTATCCCGAGGTTCCTCTTTTTCTTTTGTAACTAACAAGCTCCCTCTATGAAGTAAGGATAATGATGCTGGAGCAGCCTGAAGGCACAGTCTGTACCCATGACCATTTATGGCTCCTTTTGGTGTATGATTTACAATGCAATTATAGTTGTAAGGGTGGGCACACTTTTGGGAAAAGGCACTTTGTTTAGAATTTGTAGCTGGACACTCCTAATGGGACCTTCTTCCTCAGGCCAGTCTCACCTTCTTGTTCTTAGTGAGGCCTCCACAGGCTTTAAAAACAATATTTTAAAATCAACCATCCTTTATTATGAATCCTTTTGGAGTGAAATAAATATCAGCAAGCATTCATTTCTCTTTTGGCAAATGTTTTCTGAATGCATGCTTGGGACCAGGCTCTGGGCCTATAGATATGCACCAGATCAAGTGTCTTTCAGAAACCTCAGACTAATAAGGGAATCAATCCACTCCAAGTGTCAGGCATTATTCTAGGTGCTGAGGGGTTAGTGGTACACAAGATGCTGTTATGCCTGTTACATTCTAGGAGAGGGGTGGTGGGGAGAGGAAAGAGCTCACCAATACTGATCAATTATAAGAAAGGGGGGGGCATCAGATGGCAATAAGTGCTCCAAAACCATCCCCAGGACCCTGAGTAACATGGTAGCAATGGGGTCTACTTTAGGGCAGGGAAAGACCTACCTTTTGCTGGAATGTCAGGGAGTGAGGGTGTCAATACCTGAAGGAGAGGTGTTCCAGGTGGGAGAAACTGCAAAGGCCCTCAGTAGATGGAGCTTGTTGGCTTAGAAGGCAGGATGATGTCAGAGGACCACAGCTACAGTATGCAAGGCCTCACTGGCCAGAGTGTGCAATTTGGGTTTTATGCAATGGAGTTAAACTATTCAAAAGTTTTAAGCAGGAGGATGACACAATATGATTTATGTATTTTTTTTAAATTCCCTAGCTTTGTTCACTTTTGTTTTTGCTTTACAAAATGCACCAGAGCTTTCTAAACATTCCAGAACAATTCTTCTCATTTTAGTTCATGTGTCAGAATCACCTGGAAGCAAATTCAGAACACACAGACGGGGACTCATGGAAGGACAGAAAGGTCTGGGCCTCTCTTATTTTGTTTCCCACCAACTTTTCTGCATTCTGTTCATACCAAAATTTAAAAATCACTGGGTCAGAAAGCAATGCAATGATCTGTTATTTAAAGGTTGAATAAAATGCACCTGTGAGCATCTCCATTTCTGATGAGTTTCCCAATGACAGTGTTTTAATTATTTTCCAGACTCTTCTGCAGCAATTGATCTATTCAACATAACCCGAAAGCAAATGCATTCATGAATATCAATGCAAAAATTCTAAATATCCATCAATAGTTTTCAATAATGTATATGAAGAATGATATGATATGTGACGATACGGCAGAGCTGCTTTCCAATAAATAAATTTCAACATCAATGAACTATGTAAACATTTTTCATTATGTCGTCAAACTGAAGGAGAAAACCTGTGTGGTCATAATAACAAATGCTGAGAAGACATTTGATAAAACGTATCATCAATACCTATTGATAACTCAAAAATAGGAACCAAATAAAATGACTTACTATGTAAAGATGAAGTACAGCAGATAAGCAGTATCGACAACTGAAAATCAGTGACAAATATTATTCTAAGTGGAAAAAAAAGACTTGAATTAAAAATCAGGAGCTGAGCTGGGTGTGGTGGCACACACATGTTACCCCAGCAGCTTGTGTTGAGAGCCACAGCCAAAGGGGCCCCAGCAAACTTCCAGCTGCCAGCAAACTTCCAGCTGCCGGCTGATGATTGGCTCACAGCAGCCCCAGCAACATCTAGCTGATTGGCTCCTCTGTGGTGATGTTCATTGGGCTGTTTCCCTGCCCTTCAGACTGCCAGCTGATGATTGGTTCACAGCGGCCCCAGCAACATCTAGCTGATTGGCTCCTCTGTGGTGATGTTCATTGGGCTGTTTCCCTGCCCTTCAGACTGCCAGCTGATGATTGGCTCACAGCTGCCCCAGCAACATCTAGCTGATTGGCTCCTCCACGGAGCTGCTCATTGGGGGACTTCTTTGGCTCCGCCCACACGACCCAGCCAATCAGCCTCAAGAGCAGGAGGAGTGTGGGAGGTGGTGAGGTTTGTGTGGGGAGGAGAGGCGTGTGGGAAGCCGGTGGTGGCAGTTGGGCTCTGAGGGTTTTTTCCTGAGGAGCTGTTTTGTTTGGCGTTTGTAGTTCTAAAAATAAAGTTAGTTTCTTTTCACAAGTGGCTCCTGAATTGTGCCCAGCCAGACTGCGGCAAGCTTGGGTGGCTAAGGCTGGAGGATTTTGAGTTCAAAGCCAGCCTCAGAAAAAGTGAGAAAAAGTTGCTAAGCAACTCAGTGAGACCCGTGTCTCTAAATAAAATACAAAATAGGGCTGGGGAAGTAGCTCAGTGGTCGAGTGTCCCTGAGTTCAATCCCCGGTAATTCCCCCCACCACCTGCCCCCTAATCAGGAACTGTATGGGAAGCTTCCCATGGTTAGGGAGTTTTTAGTAAATGCAAAAACACAATATCACAAAATAACTGTTAAAAACTATATTTTGGCTTATGATATATTTTATATTTGAAACTCAAATGACTATTGAAACTACTATAATTATTTGGAGACCACGTTAAGGTGGCTGGATATAGGAGCTATCTATAAAAGTTAATGACCTTCTTTTGATCAGGGAAAAATTCATTCACAATGCTGAAAAATCACAAGTACTTAAAAATAAATAAAACCAGAGAGGCAGGAAATCTACAGCCAGCCCTCTGAACCCATGAACTCTGCCCCCATGAATGCAGCTAACCACAGTCTGAACATGTTTGGGAAAAAAATAGCCTCTGTACTGAATACCTACAGCCTTTCCCCCATCATTCTTCCCCAAACAATAGTATAGCAACCATTTAGATGGCATTTACATAGAGTTAGGCATTATAAGTCATCAAGAGATGAGTTAAAGCATATGAGAAGATGTACACAGATTATTTGCAAAGACCAGACCATTTTATATAGGGAGCTAGAGCATCACAGATTCCTGGGGCCAGTATCCACAGATTCTGAAGGATACCTGCATGTGAAGAAAATGGGATGGAACTTATTTAAAATCACAAAACCAGTCTGAATCAAAAATGTCTGTTTTTCATGGGTGTATAGAATAAGAAGTTCTACAAGTGGAAGACTTCGTATCACAAACTAATTGATTGATCTAAATTAATATTAAATTTTAATGCCATTCCGATTAGAATCCTCCATTTTTTGGAAGGGATTGAAAACATGATCATAAGGTTTATGGGGAAGGGGAAAAGCCTGGGAGGAAATATCCAGAAAGAGCAGGGAGTGGAGCGTTGCCTTACTAATTATCATTACTCCCCAAAGCCGCTGTAATCAGGCTGACAGGAAGCTACTTTGTGGATGCACAAATAGGCTAATGGGTTACCAGACAGAGAAGTCACAAAGAGAGCCCAATATGGGAGACTTTGCCTTTTCAGAAATGATGCTGGGACAACCTACTACTCCTCTGAAAAAACACAAAGGACAGCTGCTTGGGCCACCTTTTTTCTGTATCGTACATAAAGATATAGTCCAGACTAACTGAAGTGTCACGGGTTTTACCTTACCACTGGACAATACCTGGACGACTACATGGACAATATGCAGGCACACTGGGGATATCTCCTGAACCAAAACCACACGTTCAAATGCCATATAAGAATGTGAGGGCATATTTGAATATAAAGAAATTAAAATTTTGAATACCACGTATAAAAGCCTCACAAATAATGTCAATTGCCAAAAGTAACACTTTTATAATACTAGGGATAATGAACAAAGTTTGAATATTTTAATTCTCCAAAGTTCTCTCACAAGTTAACAAAAAGATGAACAATCATTAAGAAGATGAACAAGGTGAATAAACTTTCAACCCAGGGAAAAGCAAGTATCTGTTGCAAGTAAACATATTGAGTGAAGCTTAAATTAACTATCAGTTAAGGAAATGGAAATTAAAGTAACAATGGGACATAATTTTATTCCTATTGATTTAAAAAATGTAAAGGGAAACATGAAACTG
Organism: Spermophilus citellus; assembly: GCF_964194105.1. Classification (NCBI taxonomy): domain Eukaryota; kingdom Metazoa; phylum Chordata; class Mammalia; order Rodentia; family Sciuridae; genus Spermophilus; species Spermophilus citellus. The sequence goes on from NC_138193.1 coordinate 105,952,641, forward strand.
GTAGAAGACCATATGAAGGCATGGTCATGCTTCTGGTTTCAGTTAGGGGAGAGGGGAAAGCTGCACCTTTTCATAAAGCAATGAGCACACATCTACTAAAATGCAAGTGACATATATCCTTTGTTCAAGCAGCCCTGCTTCTGGTGATCTGTCTCACAGACAAAAAAGTTCCAAGATATAAGGATTTATGAATAATGATGATTCATGTGGCATTACTTATTGAGGCAAACAAAACAAACAAAATTTAAGAAAACTGGAAACAAGGTGAATACCCATTAATAGGGGAAATAACTGAATAAATGATGGTTGTACACATAACATGGAATACTATGTACTCATTAAAAACGAATGATCTATTCAGTTGAGTTGAGGGACCTCCCACTATTGTTGAGTGAGAAAGGCAAGATGTAGGAAACTACATATAACAGGGCTCCATTTTTATAAATCAAACTGACCACAATGTCTTCTATGTGCAATAGGCATGCGTATATACACATATATCTATAGAATATATATACAAATATATTCTCTCTATATATATTCTAAATGTGTGTGTGTGTGTGTGTGTGTGTGTAATAATGTGGTACAGACTTAGAGAAACACAGCTTAGCAAAATGGCCCACAGTTTGGGGAGTGGGAAGTTGTTATAGATGAGGGGAAAGCTAGGAAGCCAAACAAACAAGGGATAGAAAAAAGACAAATAGAAAAGGATCACACACACACACACACACATACATCACGCAGTGTGTGTGTGTGTGTGTGTGTGTGTGTATAGATAGATATATATGTTTTAATCTCATTCATATAAAATTGTGTGCCTGTCTGTGAGTACAAATGATTAAATGAAAAGATTTCTAAAAACCAAACATTCTGAAAATATTAAAACAGCCACATTCCCAGCCCTTTTTATGTTTTATTTTGAGACTGGGTCTTGCTAAGCTGCTTAGGGCCTCCCTAAGTTGCTGATGTTGGTCTCAAACTTGCGATGCTCCTGCCTCAGCCTCCTGAAGTGCTGGATTACAGGTGTGTGCCACTGGGCCAGGCTCACTGTGTTCTTGTGTTCCTCTTGTCCTCAGGAACAGCCCACAGGGCCTCTGTGCCCCCTGGGATCTTGCTCCATCCATGACCTCTGCCTTATTTTCATCTTCACTCCCTCCTTCCCCCCATTCTGAAGCCAGCTGCTGTCCCGTTTCCTCCCTGCTCACCTGCTCACCGGCACCTTTCCTGAAGGAGGGCTTGTGCAGTTGCTCCCATCCTTCTGCACACGGCCCTTTGCAATGTGATCTTCTTGCTCACAGGGCACTGGACCTGCTCCAGACAATCTCAATACTTCCACAACTCTCAGACTCTTCATTCTCTTCAGCCACTGTGAGGACACTTAAAACTGCGGCCCCTTTCTCCCTGTGGGAACTCTCCTTCTTTGGGGACACAGAATGAAAAAGATGGAGAACTTGGGAGTTCAACAGACGGAGGTCACCTTCCAGTTCTGTGGTAGGGGCTGATCTCTCACAGCTTAGTCTCTAAGCTTTGATCTCCTTATCTGTAAAATGGGACAATAACTCTAGACTATCCAGGATGTGACTCAGTCCAGACATGGGTAGAACTTCTCTGGTGTTTAGTGTCCTAATAGCAGAAAGGTATGGTCCACAGTTCTGGAGACTGGAAGTCTGAGACCAACCCAGTGTGGCTCTGGTGAGGTACCCCTTCTGGTGCAGACTGCAGACCCCTCACGTTCTCACCTCGGGGAAGGAGCTCTAGCAGCCTCTCTGGCCTCTTCTTGTAGGGGCTCCATTCTCATGAGCCAATCCTCCCCTGAGACCCTACCTCTAGACACCATCATGCCGGGAATTAGGTTTCAGTGTGTTGACTTTTGAGAGGGACACCAACATTCACTCCCTAACAAGTAGCCACAAGGTAAAGTAAGATGACATGTTTGCTTTGCTGGGCAGAGAGACCCTCATGCCATATCACTGCCTCATCAACCTGCCTGGACTTCCATGTCCCCTGCAACTCTGATTATCTGCCTCTGACTGTGGCTGCCTCTCCTCTACCTGGCATCTCAGAGAGATGTACCCATGGGACCGCATAATAGGATATGAGAGAAATACTCTGACCTTTTAACAGGAATCAGGCTGCGTGAATACACAACATCTGATGAATAGGCCTTAAATGCTCGTCTAATTATTTACCTCCTGTATAATTAGAACCACACAAACATTTCCTCCATTTTAACGTCAGACCCCAATTCACCGTCCTTCCCAACAATTTCTAATGATTCTGCAACAATGTCTATATCAGGGCTCTGATTGTAGAGAACCCATTTAATCTATTGCCAATTTGACTATTTACTTATTATGCATTCAGAGTGAATGTAAATTGTCTTATGTTCCTTGAAAAGAATTAGACATGGCTTGATACATTAATGAAATCATTATCATTTCATTGAACTGCATGTTTTGAACTGGACCATTCTGTGGCTTATTGAAATGCAGAAGGAGCATTTCTTATGTGCATAATCACGGTAGATGGATAAACTTACAGCACTCAGAGGCTGCAGTTTTTGCATGAATTACCTTCATGCATGTGCATGAAATTCTGTGCAAAAATGGCGAAAAGTTAGGTGGGCTTCAATAAAGAGGGAACAAATCGTTTACTTCAGGAAGAGAGTTTTTAACCTGGATCTCAGAAACTAAGGGTTGGCTTATTTGAATGTATATAGAAATTACTATGTGTAGAAATAATTTTCAAACTTGCATCTATAAGAATAAAATGTAGAAACACTGTTTCATAGCAATTCATGTTGTTGTTAATTAATTAATTCTATTTTTGGGGGGAGGGACCAAGGATTGAACTCAAGGGCCCTCTACCACTGAGCCACATCTCTGCCCTATTTTGTATTTTATTTAGAGACAGGGTCTCACTGAGTTGCTTAGCACCTTGCTTTTTCTGAGGCTGGCTTTGAACCTATGATCCTCCTGCCTCAGCCTTCTGACCAGCTGGGATTACAGGTGTGCCCTACCACACCCGGCTTGATTAATTCTTTTAAAATTTTTATTAGTTCATTTTAATTATTATTATTTTATTAGTTCATTTTAATTCCTGATGGGTTTCATGTGACATATTGGTACATGCATATAACATATTTTGATTGTATTCACCCCTGCCTGTTCCCCTCTCTGTCTCCCTAATCCCCCTTCTCTTCTCTAATATTTAGCAATTAATTATCTAATAGTATCAATTAATTATTGATTAAGAAAGGAACCCTAAAAGTGGAACTCAATCCTCTTATTGATATGCCCAGGTAAAATGCTTAGACCCCCACCATACCAAAACCATTGGATGATTTTTCAAAAACATTCTTAAATCAATAGCAACCACAATAATAAAAACATGCCAATAATTTGGGGAATAGTAAAGCTTGTCATTTAATGATTTGAAAGGACCCAAGAGGAAGCCAACTTTATTGGCTGGCTGTCAGCGTCTCCGGGTTGCATCAGCCTAGTCACCTGTGGGAAGGCAGAGTGCCATCAAGGTGAGGTCGCGGACTCCGCACTTGGGCAGTGGGCTTGACCCTTTCTCGGCCACTCTCCATCTTGGTGTAACCGTGTCAGCTCGTCACCCTCGTGGAGCCACATTTTATTTTCATCTGCGAAACAAGGATGATCGTGGCTCCTGCTCTGCCAGTTTCACAGGGTTGTTATGAGTATCGAATAAGATGGTGGCTGTGGAAATTTCTTGTAAAATTGTGATCTACCACTGAACACTGGAGTCGGTGTTATTATGGGCAGATGGGGCTGAGCTGGAGCAGGGCTCAAAGGTAGTCCTCTCTGCGGAGCAGCGTGACTGACCCCTGGGACTTCAAGCTGCTTTGTCTTGTGAGGCAGCTGGACACCCTGAGACCTGCAGTGGTGAGGAGGTTCCCTGCTGCCCCCCTTTCCCTCTGAAGGCAGCTCAGGTGGGATCCTTCCAGAAGCTCATGTGGAGCAGCACTTCCCTGGATCAGAAGATCCCCACGTCAAGGACATGTTGTACTTTATTTTTATGCTGGAGAGGGGTGAACACATGGCTTCCTATTGCCAAGTCTAAGTCCGTGCTTCTTAGGGTAATGATTGATTCCTCGTTGGGCTGGTTGTTGTTGGAACACTTTATGGTTTATCAGTCATTTATGGTTCTTCCGGTGTCCTGACTGGTTCAAGCCTTCTGAGCAAAGGACACTGGCCTACTAAGAAGAGGGCTGTCTCCTCTCCTCCCGAGCTGCTTGTTCCTATTCCAAAGGTAATGAGGACATAAAGTGCCTTTTCATCATCCCAGAGACTATTACTTACCTTCCAGGTTAGAGACCACTCCCACTTATCCATGAGGGGATTTGTTTATGCTCCAGGGTAATAATTTATTGCCCGGCTATCATTTTTCTCCCTCTCTCCCTCCCTCTTTCTTTCTCTTTCTCCAGAAAAGAGGGCGAGGTGTGCCAGCAGTTCCTAAAGAAGTTCTGAGTTTGTAATTTGGGGGGGGGGTTATGGTCTTCTGGTGCAAGTTTTTACACATGCAGGGAGATGCATATTATACTTTTAAATATTTATTTTTTTAGAAGTAGTTGGACACAATACCTTTATTTTGTTTATTGATTTTTATGTCGTGCTGAGGATGGGAGCCAGAGCCTCGCACGTGCTAGGTTGCTCTACTGCTGAGCCACAACCCCAGCCCCTGTGCATATTTTATTTTTATATATCTCTCTGATACACACAGTAGCAAGCTAAGGCCACCTTACTTGGTTGCAGGTATGGTAACATCTTACACATAGAACTCCATATTGGGCCCTAGAAAATTGATATTCTTAGTAGTTAAAATTTAGAAATCACTGGCTGAGATTTTTTTTTTAATAGTCTTTAGAAAGAAACAGGTAAATCTTTTCCCATTGGCTATTTGCTACTCTGTTTTAGTCAGTTTCCCATCATTATATAATAAAACCCCTGACACAGCTACCTATGAAATAAAAGAGGTTTATTCTGGCTCAGGTTCTAGAGGTTCAAGTCCAAGACGAAGTGGCCACGTGTGTTTGGGCCTCTAGTGAGGACAGCGTGGCATGGCAGGAGTGTGAATTAGAACCAACTGTCACATTTCCAGCCACAAAGCAGAGACAACTGCATGAGGGGCTGGCCAGGCCACCGCATGTTCCCCAATAACTAAGCCCCTCCCACCTTGCACCACTCTGGAAGTTCCAGGGCACTTCCACGGGCCTTCCCCCAGAGGATCCAGCCTTTACATTCAGGTCTTTGGGAGACCCTCTGCCACACCATAGCATAAGCCCAGGAGTTATCTCGAAGTTTAAGACGCACTCCTTCTTTTTCAGTCTATAAGTCTGTGTCATCTCAAATGTAGAATGTCTGAAAATAAATTGCCATATGTGTTTGGGATGGCCAGACACTGGTAAGAGAGACAGTGTTCATCTTTCTTCTTTATATCCTCAAGTCTTTATGAAGCAGGGGCAAGAATTTTACTTGCTGACATTTATGACGTCTTCAATTACCAAAGGTGACGCTAAATGGCAATTTAACTTTCCCATAGTTATTGGGTGCTTTGAGGAGAGCCTTGGGCTTAGAATTCAGTTGGACTTAGAGGATGTTGGTTATGCTCTTGGGCATTTAAATGTACTAGATGCCTAAGTTCCTCCAGGAGGAGTAAATGGACCTAGGAGGGGCACTTAGAAAGAGAGTTTATGCCAACTTGAGTTGGCACCCAGGAACCATGGGAAAGGATTGGAGGTGTATCAAGATTTCCCTAGTGAATAATCCCCACAAGGAATGAATCCTTAGTAGAATCCTGCAGCACAGATCAGTGGTAACTCTGTCCTCCAAGGAGAACAAACGGAGGGAATTCCCTATAAAGGAAAGGAAGTAGGAGATGATGGGCCCCATAGAGACTCTTGAATGGCAATAATTATTTGAAAGTGCTACTGCCTGAGGGCCCTTTATGAGTGCAGATCACCTCTGCTGATTGTCTTTGCTGTTGGGAGTTACCCTTTAGAGCCAGAATTGCTGGAAGGCATTACCATGGCTAATGGAGAAATTGTCAGTGGGAATCAATGTTGGAATCCCTGTTGATGGGAGACATCTTACTAAGCTGGAGGGACCAAATAATGTCATGTTAAACTATTATATTGGGGGTACATTATTTTGTAAATCTTCATGAAAGTTCTATAAATTGGATAAGGGAGCTTAAAAAGTAACCAGAGGAAAGTGTCGTATATTGTGGATCTGGGAGTTGAACTTAGATTAAAACCAAAGCCCAAGCTCTCCTCATTTTCAACATACTTCAAATGGTCTTCAACCTTTACTGTCATTCCAGAGAGAGTCATGCTTGATATCTGGACTTGAATAAGATAATTTCTTTATGTTTACAATGCACTCTCCCTGAAGAGAATCATAATTTCCCATCAGCACTCATGAGATTAGAAGCTCAGAAACTCTGGGTTATTAACAGAAGTTCTTTATATTAAGTTTACCTACAGATTCTTGGCAAAAATGTAGTTGACAGGGAAAAAAAATTAACAAGGAAAATGACTACAATATGAAAAATGTCCCCACCTTCTTCAAACAGACAACATAAATTTAAAAACCAGGATGGCAAAGATGAGAAATTATAAGATATGCTTGAATTTGAAAATCATGAATAAATGAAACAAATATTAAAAGAGAAAATGAAAACCATTGATAGAATTGGCTTCCTACCTGTCAAACAGCATGGGACTGAATGTGTCTCAGCATCCGCTCTGGCTTCTAAGTAGAATTTCTCATTATGTGGGAAAAAGATCATGGCGGCCCTCAGAGCCTGGCCTTAGATAATTGGCTCACCTCATGCATCCTGATAATTTAGTTTTAAAATAAGTTGAAATTCTATGAAGATGAAAATCAGCACATGTATTGAAAACGCCCTTGGAAGAAAGCAAATCGAAATGATAAATGGTTCTCTGTCCTTGCTTGGCATCTTGTCCAAGATCCCCCTGGGGTGGCTGAGAATTCCTGACTGGCTTAATGTCTACTTTAATGATGACAAAGAAGGACTGAACAGTGTTTAATGATGTTTTAAGTAGATCCTAAATGGAGGCCTATGACCAACCAACATCAAGGAGTGGAGAAAATACAAATGAATGTCAGAAACAGAACAGTCACCACAACCTCCTCCCACAATGGCGAGAATTAGTAAAACTCAGAAGGCCTGTGCACGCCTGAAAGGATCTGGTGGCCTGTCCCAAGCACTGCTGTTTGTGGATGTGCATAGCCAAGGGGCATATTCATACCTCTGAATTTGCAAAGTAAGTGCTTGAAGAGCTGGAAAACACTTTAAAAGATTGCATTTTAAACTATAATAGCATTATATTGAGGCAGTTTATATTTTATAGGAACCTAGAAAGAAGAATAAAGAGTTGGCTTTAGCCCTTGTCACCAAACAAATCATCATTCACCTTATTATGAAAATACTTCCTATTCTATTCTCGTATTGATTTTATTTTTTAAAGGAGAGTCATAATTATATCATGTATAGAATGTCTATTCTTTTCTGTTACCTTTAATCTTATAACAGTATCCTTAAATTATCTGCATAATTATGTATTTTGATGGTTTTGTAATAACCCCATGGATGTACTATAGTAGGTATAGTAAACCATACCTTCTCTAGATTTTTTTTCCAATTTTTTCACTCATTAAAATAACATGTAAAAAAAAAAAGTGCCGTAAAGAACATCTTTGTAAATAACTTATTTCCTTGCTTCCAAAGGATTCTTTTGGATAAATTTGCAAAGGTGGAATTTCTGGATCAAAGAAATAAGTTCTTGATACATGCTGACAATTTGCTTTGCAAAAGGACTATGTCATTTTGTCTGTTATAACACATGTCCGTTTGAACTGTTTTCTTAGTTTTTAACTCTGCTATTTTAATTAAAAAGTGCGTATTTGTTTCATGTACATTTATCGGGTTGCTGTTAAAATGAAATATTTTCCCTTGTTCATTATCAAATATGTTTCTTGGCATTATTTGCTTTTCTCATGTTGTTTGCTTATTCATCTTGAATTAATTTCAAACTGGTCTCGCTGCCAGGTTATGCATTCCCTCTCCTGTCCTCCCTATATTGCAGTAATTGTTCCTAAAATCAACACTCATTGCATTTCTCCTGTATCGACTCTCTCTAAGGCTCTCTGTGTCTGATGGCAGTAGAGGTAATTCCTTACCCTCTGCATAAATCCCTGGCAGCAGGGTCCCAGCTACCACACACCCTGGAGCTACAGACCTGCTCAGGAAACTGGGATTGAATGGTCTTTTGAGACTAGCTAGGATTTCTTTGAGAATCCAGATGGAAGAAATACCATGTCTCTGCTCCATGTCTTGCCTTCACTTTCCTAATGGATAGCAGAGCAGAGTCGAGCCCTCTGTCCTTGAGTTAGACCTCCTTGGGCTCCAAGCTCACGGTTGCCACTCATGTGGCCATGACTGAAGCAGGCATTTCACGTTCTCTGCAATAATGCCCGCCTCTCTGAGTTGCTGAGAGGACAAAGCGAAATGATGTACGTAGGTTGTCAGTAAAGGCACAGTTCTAAATAAATACTCCTGCCCCTTTAAAGCAGGGGCATATAAAACAGGCAGACACCAGAAGCAAAGAATAGAATGTCAGTTGCCAGGGGCTAAGGGCAAGTGAGAGGGGGCTGATGACAGGTCTAAAATTTCAGTTAGGCAAGAAACAGAGATTCTAGAGATCTGCTGTACAGTATTGTGCACACTCAGAAATCGGTAAAGAGGGTGGATCTCATATTGAGCATGCTTACTGAGATAAAGTGAAATATGAAAAATTAGTTCTCAGGGGTTTACTTTTATAAGAACAAGAAACTTAGACTTGCCAAAGTTCATAGCATGAATTTGTTTCATACATGAGTAAAATGTTGTCGGATTACTGCCAGTTTTGGTTATATTAAGGTCTCTCTAGCTGGTAGATAGTTTTCCCAACTTTTCCTGGACAATTCAGGAAAATTAATAAGACAACGAAATTAATAAGATAATTAATTTATAAGATAAAAGTAATACAACAACTTCCCACTGTCTTATTAATACCATTTCACTACTGAAAATAGAAACTTCATTTTGTAATAAAAGCTGATACTTGTCACTCACTGTTTGATCCCTAAAAACACTTTCTAAACTGATAAAAATAACTGTGTTTCCTCACTCATATTTTGCCAAGTAACACATTACCAGATGCCAGTTTTGAGGAAGCTACCAAGTATTTTTGTTTAAAATGTTGAAACAAATATAAAAAAATCAAGCACAATCTAATGATAAAATATTTTTAAAAAGATGATTTGTGAACAAAAGCTTTTCCTTATATCTAAGCAAAGTTTATTTTTAAAAAACTCTTAAAAATGATAAATTGTTTACATAAAACATTTTCAGGTCTAGAAACCACTTATTTTGAAAACTTGGCATCAAATCAGAAAATACAAATAAAAAGGAGGACAAAAGCCAATGCTGTGCTAAATGAACTGAAGAGCAAAGAAACTGTTTTATATGTTGAAGGAGACCAAGTTTATTAGTGACCTGGGGCCAGGAATCCAATTTGTGAAAACTCGAGATTGTGCATATGAATCCTTGGCTCTAAAACATACTTTAAAATGTTACAGATTCCAATGACCTAAAAATAATTTAAAGAATGTCCCAATTTTTTATGGTATTTAAAAAATAGATGTCTGGAAACGACTGGAAATTTCTCAAGTTGATTTATTTTTCACGAGTCACAAGAGGAAAGCTGATTTTCTGATACTGTGTCCTGCATTTATGGTTCAGGAGCAGGAGAGAATTCTAATTAAAACTAATCCAGTCACGAACTTTGAAATATCAGGTGCTTTAATGCGATTTGCTTTCTCACAGCCAAGACTATCTTGCCATAAATATTTTGGCCCTGGTTGGTTAGAATCTAATTCTAAGAAGTGACAAAGCGGTAACAGCCTCTGGGAAGCTGGGGTCTGGGCTCTATCAAAAGTGCTAGGAGCGTGGGCCTGGGGAGGGAGCTGTGGGGGCTGCTATTCCCTTGGTCCACACAAGCGGCTCACCTACAGCCTGTGGATAGTAGCACAAGTCCCAACCCTCACCTCTGCCTGGCTCTTCCTCATGGCAGAATGAATTCCTCATTTTGCAGAATGAATTCCTCATTTTGCATAGTGTCTTCTCTGTCTGGGATGAGAGGTTGGGAACTGCAGGAAGTGGTTGGGTCTGTTTGCTGCTGTGTTCATGTTACCTAGAACCACCTGAGCACCCGTGGTAGGAAAGCTCACCAGGGGTACTGGTTGAAAGCATGAGTGAGTAAATGGGGATAATGTGCAGTAATACAGACAGCTCCCAGGACTTCCTGGTGGATCTAGGCTTCCTGTGATCATTCAAAAGGTGCTGAATACAGAGCAAACTTCTTCTGCCTAGACTGTTCTTCCTCCTTCCCTTTAACAACGTTTGCATCTTAAAAGCCCAGTTTAAACGCTCCATCTCCAAATGCCTGGCTTGACCTGGCTCTCTGGAAATTGATTTTTCCTCACTCTGAACAGCTTGAGCATTTAAAAAATTCTTTATACTGTATTAGGCTATATATATATGACACAAAATATGCATGTAAAAGTATGAAACATGCAGACATACAGGGAACAAACTATAACATGATTTAACTTTGTATTATGTAGTAGTACTATATTATATTATATATTATAGTAAAACTATTGTAATATATTTGTAATATGGCTCTGTAGTTTTCCCTTGACTCTGAAATCCATGAGGATAAGAATCCAGATGTGCTTAATATTATCTTACATCATATGTAGAAGACACTCTCTAAATGATTTTGGAATAAGCAGCCCAATTATCATAGTACACAGATGAAAATTCTGGAAGAATCCAGGAGAAAAGTGGAGCTAGTGGATGGCTGGAAGACAAAGAGACAATTAATCCAGCTTCCAGCAACCTCGCGGAGTATGCCATGAAGCCTCTTTTATTTCAACAACTTTGAGTCAATGCTTTTTCCTCCCCACCATCACCCAGGTACAGTCCTAGTACCAGGCTCAGTGTGCCCAGCGTCTATACCCATTGTTTGCCTGATGCTTCCGTGCATCTCTCACAATTACTTAACCCTTTGAAGGTTAAGTGAGAGCCTGAAAGTCAAGATCTCAGGTGTGCACCAAGGCACACACTCAGCCGTAGAGGTCCTGGTCACTTCTCAGTGCAAAGGAGCCGCTCGGAATGCCTCACACGCTCCTTGTCTTCAAGGAACATTTTCATCCAGGAGGAAATTAGAAATGCAGCTTATTTATCACCAGTCACCACTGTTTATTTAATATTTGTCACCAGCTTCCTTACAATTTCTTTGTGACATTCATTATTGTCATATTACCTGAGAGCAGCTGAGCCCAAAGGAGCAGGCAGGACATAATCCTTGGAAAAGAATCAGCTTGGGTTTAGCCTCACAGCCGCAGCTGCTGAGGGCCAGGTTCTCAGGCGCAACGACCAAGTCTTCTTTCACAGCCGCGTCCCTGCACTCAGGACGGGAGCTGGCAAAAGGATGGGTTTAAAGAAGGAGAACGGACTGGCCCAGAGCTCCCTAGGAGCACATCATTCCCAGTGCTGGATTTTTTATTTTTCCAGGTAAGATACAGACAATCCTGAGCCAGTTGAACAGTGGCAGAAATCCCACTCTGATGAACTGATAAGAAAGGTTTCATCCCAGCCCAATTTAAGCCACCAAGAACTTGCCTCATGCCAGCCCCAGCCCTGATATTTGTTACTCGTAAAGATATTCCTCCTCCTCCTCCTCCTCCTCCCCTCCTCTTCCTCCTCTTCCTCCTCCTCCTTCTTCTTCTTTTGTAAAAGACATTCTCTAATGTCATAAAAGTAATAGAAACATGAGTCTTCACTCAGTTTGGCAAGCAGGAAGTTGTGCAGAAGCGCGGCCTCCTGGCAGTAGCTACAAACAGGTACCATTTGCAATCCGCAGTTCACACCTTTCTTATTTGTCCTTTGCCTCATCATCTGGTGACGCTGTATGCATTATTAGTCTTGTTTCACAGATGAGGAATTTGTGGCTCAAGGAGTGTAAGGCATTGGGGTGGGAGTGAGATACGGACTTAGCCTTCTGGCTGCCACTCAGGGATTTAATGAAGAGATAAAAGAGATTTTTATCGCTGCATCAACTCAAGCGGTCCTCAAATTTGCTCACGTGGCCATTACCAGGTGAGTGTGTAAATGGAGTCCTTGGAGTTGTTGCAGAGCAGTTGGCTAGCTTACACTGCCAGCTCCTGAGCGATTGTATGTACAAGGCCGGTTTGCACGCCTTCTCCATGGAGAAGAAGAGCCCTGAACAAATGGGTGTTCACACCCTCCTTCTTCTGAGTTTGCCACAGATGGCTGGTGGAGGCCCCAGAGGTAAAGTGACCCAGAGATAGCTACAGAGATAGCCATAGTGGCTGCTGAGAAGCTGCGGTCATCGGGCCCATCTTTCTCTCCCCAGAGCCAAGAGGAGATAGCAGGGCTCGCTCAGCACCTGACTTTTGTGTGCTTGCTTGAACACTAAATAGGGCTAATGTGCTGATCGCCTGTGTGCTGTGAACCTCCTGAAAGATGAGCAGATTTGGAGAAACTCAGCCTGCTCTTAGGAGATGCCACCCATTGGGTCCCTTTTCCTCAACGTCCTGCTATGAATGAAGGTGTACTCCACAGAGATGTGAGGGTGAAATTTTAACTGAATAAAAGACAGGAAGTTCTCCAGATGGTTTCCATAGAAACTGCAGTGCCTGTGTGTGTGTGTGTGTGTGTGTGTGTGTGTGTGTATGCACACAAAAAGCATTTAATGTATACATTAGGGGAAAAAAAGCAGCTCCCCTTAGCATGCAAGTCTGAAAGGCAGAAATGGGAAGAGAGGGGAATTGGAATCCCCTGGAGCAGTGGATGCTGGATTTATTGCTTCCCTTGATGTGTATATTTTCTCCATAACGTTGCAGTAACAAACTGCATTCATTTGCCACTTCCTTTTCCTTGTCCTCACATAGGCAAGGTGACACCTCACCCAAGGATACTGAGGACACAGCCACTGATTCATAAGAGGCTGAGTCTTACAGCAGATCTCCACGGTGCTGGCACTTGCTGCTGGAGCTTGCTCAGCCGACCAGTCCCTGGGAGCAGTGGGACCCGGGGCTCTGTGGGCAGAAGACTGGGTTAGGTCCCAGCTTTGACTTACTGCCTCCAGGACTCGGGTGCATTGCAATTAGACCTTCTTCTTTCTTTTTTTGTTTATGATTTTGAAAAATCTGTCAGAGGAAGGAGAGAGCTTCTATCCAATGTGGTGTTTGTTGTGTTTGGGAGAAAGAAGAAAGGGAAGGGCTTGATGCTTCTTTTCCTCCCCTGGGGCCTGAAGGAAAGCAGGAAATCCATAGGTTGACTCTCACTCTCGGTCAGAGGCCCTGCGGATGCAGAGAGCTCATGAAGAATAGATCATGACTGGAGGCGAAACTGTCTCGAGGGGAGGAAATGGAGGGGAAGGAGGAGAAAGTCCAGAGTGAGTTAGGTCGCCCCCTGGTTTATGTTACCCGCCAGCTTGTCTTGTGTGATCACCTTTTTGTAACTGTGACCCAAATACCTGATGAGAACTACTTAGAAGAGGAAAGATTTGTTTTAGTTCATGGTTTCAGAGGTCTCAGTCCCTGGTTGACCGACTCCACTGTTTTGGCCTGAGGTGATGTAGAACATCATGGTGGAGGGGGGTGGCAGAGGAAAGCTCATGGTAGCAGAGAGAAGGGAGAGAGAGGAGGAAGAGGAGGAAGAGGAAGAAGGTACAATGGGTCAATTATACCTCAAAAACAAGATATAGTTTCCTGGGTGCACCCCCAATGAACTTCCTCCAACAATGTCCCACCTGCCTACCATTTCTACCACCTCCCAATAGTCCATTTAGCTCTCAATGGATTGATTCATCCACCTAATGAGACCAGAGCCCTCATGATCCAATCACTTTCCCCAAACTCTACTTCTGGACATTTCTCCCTTGAGGACCAAGCCTTCAACACATGAGCTTTTGGTGAGAATTCCGAATCATGACATATCTCATGACCCCAAGACTAAAACTCATGGAGGATGAGAGTAGAAGGTGGTTTTCAGTGGCTGGGAATGGGGAGCAATAGAGAGATGTTGGTCAAAGGGCACAAACTTCCAGTTGAAAGATGGGGATCTAATGCACAGCATGTGGTGACAGTTAATGATACTGTATTATTTAGATGATAAATGTTCCCAAATTAACAACAAGAACAGTGTGTGAGGTGATGGTGTGTTAGCTAACTTGACCGTGGTGACCACAGTACATAATATACCTAATTATTGCATTGTGCACCTGAGGTTTGTACAATTTTATTGGTCAATTATACCTCAAAAATTCTGGTCAGTGCTGGGCAAATGTTGAACTGAGCTTAATTTGAAGTAATTAATTTGGTAGAAGATCAACTTCATGGGCTAGACTACAAAGAAAAGCAATTCAAAAAATTATCTGGCTCCACATTATTTTCATAAACAAAACCACAAAACTGCTATTATAGGGTCATAAACTTGTGCCGCAGTCTTGGCTGGGCACAGAATCACGAGCCACTCAAGCATGAACAAAACTTTATTTTGAAAAAGCCGCCAATACTCTGTAGGCGCTGGCAAGCCAAACCCGGTCCTCCCACGCGGGCCTCCACCGGAACCGCGCGTTCCCCGGAACCGGGGGTCCCCCGGACCTCCCCCGGAATTCCTCCTACTATCCTTCCCCAACCAATGGGAACTCTCCATGAGTCCCATAACATGAATCCGGTAGCAGGCCAAGGTGAACAGCGGGAGTCCAATTTCCATATGAATGTAAATCTTAACATAATCATCTCAGTGGCTAGCTGGCGTCACTTTACAACCAAAGGTGCCATACATCGTATATTTGCTTGTGGCTCCTAGCAAACTTGGACTTTGCAAATTCAAGTACAGGCTAGTTTTTTCCCTTGTTTTGGTTTAAATCAGTGATGTTAATTTTCCTGTTCTTTGGACAATAATCTTCCTGAAACTGCCCATGTATCTCTGCTGGGCTTCTTGGGATAGAGAAGGGGGATCTTTACTGTGCACGCAGCTCTGCTGGAGAGAATATCGAGGGGTGGGGCAGCTCTTTTCTTCTGAGTCCTTGAAACACTTTGTACTTGGTTTATCTGGGGAATAGTTCTCATAAGATCAACATCTGATTTCCTGTCCTTTGGAAGGCAGAAGGACCTTGGGGGTCCCCAACAGAAGCCTTCTTCCCACAATATTAAATTCATCCCTGAGAAGACAAGGTCTTGAATACTGTTCCCAGCACCTCAGGGCACATGTCATTGCAAAGAAACCACAGTACCTCCCAACAGCTCTGAGCAGTTATGTTGAAAGCATTTTCCCCTGGGCTGTGACTTGTGCAGGTAGACAAGGCTGGAGCAGATGTCCCCTGATTTAGTGGGGAGGTTGACCATGGAGAGCAGCCCATTGCTGAGTGCAGCCTGGGTTGGAGACACCCTGGATTGAATCCGGACTCCACCCTCACTGGCTGTATGACCTTGGATATGTGATGTCACACCTCCTGGGCTTCTATTTCCTCATCTGTAAATTGGAATCAGAAATATAGTCAGCTAAGAGAACCTGCAGGAGGCAGGAAGCTGATACATAAGAAAGTCCTCAAAGATGTTGGCACATGGCATGAACATACATGTCAGGAACTCTTGTCACTGCAACTATCCTGATGAATCTAGCCATCAGAGAAAGGCAATGGAGCTCTTCTGTCTTTTCTGGATCAGATGCAGAAGGCAATTCTTGGAGATCTACAGTGTGCCAAGCACTGTGACTTACACACATTGTACACATTACTTCCCTTCAACCTCAGAGAAGGACAACAGAAAAGGTCACCTTCTGGATAGGCCTGGTAAGGACTTAGAAGGGACAGCTTATGATAATGCTGTGTGCATTTGCAGTGGGTGGGAGACCGTGTGTGATGTGGATGGGTTAGAGTCATGGGGCTTTGGACTTCCAGATTGGACATAGATGGTGCGAGGGAAGTACCATCGGGGACACAGCTCAGCCCTGAGCCTCTGAGGAACAGCAGAATGGCGGGTAACGATAGGTCCAGGCTGTGACAAGTCACGCTGAGGTGTGTTTGCATTTGCTGAGCAACGCAGCCTGGGTGAGGTCAGGCATGGATCCCATCATGCGAAGTGTTGGGTGGGGTGGGGTTGGGGAGCCTCTTCAGCACCATGCTGTAGGAGCCCAGCAGTGACGGGGCGGGTGTAGAACACATGCAACAGCCCTCAGCAGGATGGCAGCTCCAAATCCAGATGCTTCTCTGAATCTCATGGGAGCTGTGAAAATGCAGGTTCCTCTGCTCCCATGTGACCCACTTAGTTAGACTCTGCAGGTTGGGAATGGGAACCATATACCATGGACAAACTGTCCAGTTGATTGTTGTTTAGTGATAAAGTTCTGGGCTCCACGGGTGGGGTTTGGTCATCTCTGGTGCTGCCCCTTGAGAGGAGCCAGGTATAAGCAGCTCACATGGGGAGGTGGCCTGATGCTGATGGGAATCCCAGGCTCTTAGGGCTGGAGGGTCCTCAGCCCATGCAGAGGGCTGGCTAAGAGAAAAGGAAGAAATCCGGGCCTCCTTCCCAGCACAGCCTAGGTCCCAGCTGGGACAGGTGGCTGGTTAAGGTTGGGAAGATAAGATAGGACAAGGAGAAGCCATTGTGAGGACTTTGGGAGCTAGAGGGTCTGGCAGATAGATTTCTAGAGTGGAGGCAAATGGCAGAGCAGCGACTCCCAAGCTGTGGCTGGGAAGCCTTGTTAGGAGAGCACTGAGGAGCACCAGCCACACCCAGGCTCATCCAGGTAGAGAAGCTGGAATCCCACATGTTCTGACCTCCAGCCTCACCAAACCCTGTCCTGGCACCTGCAGGTCGGACTCTTTGATCTTTGAGCCACTTCAGGCTGCAGAGGCCTGCTGGGCTTTGAGTGTGTCAGAGAAATTCAGCAGGACCGAACTTGGGCAAGACTGGGAATAACCCTTCCACCACATTTCAACAGCCGCAGCCTCCGCTTTCCTTAATGGTACACCTTCATGGAGTGTGTTTGTTCATGGCAGTCAGTTTTCAGTGTAGGGCGACTCAGTTCAATTAAAATTGTACTTATTCAGGACACTTTGTGAACCTGTCCCTGCGTTTGATGCTGGACCTGGACAAACTCTCCGTTCTCAGCGAGCTCAGTGCAGGGAAAGAAAAACCCAGGTTTTACTTCTGGTCTTCTACCCTCTGAAACGTGGATGATCACAGCTGCTGTTTAAATCACTGAAATGGCTTGCATCAATTTTTATATTATATTATGTTTTTAATAAATATGATTATTTGTTTTGATTTAAAAGATGTTCAGGAATATATTACATGATATCAAGCTAATAGAAAGACAGATTTAAGAGAGTTTGAATTGGATTTAGTTTTATTTCTGGCAGTGAGTGAGTTTTTAATAAACGTGCTTTGTAAGGAATAAACAGAGCATATAGCTTGGATGTTTTTAGACAATTGTGAGTTAGAAGAGTCTGCCACTATGTTGAAAGGCCAAATTTTGATATACAAAATTATTTTGACCAATTAGAAGAAGATGGATAACATTGCATGAAATGGTTTTGGTTAGGGTTCAGTAATGTTCTAGTACTTTCTTTAAATGTCCAGTAAAAGCAGAATGGCCAGAGATTGCATTAGAAAAGAGCAAGCTCAGGAGAGCAGGAGAACAGGAATGAAATACCAGACAAAAACCAAGGCAGCAGATTCTGCTCTTTGGCTTCCTGCCAATGTCCTAAACTGGGAAAATTTGCTTGTGATGTAGCAGAAATGAAAAAAGATAAATGAGACAGGTGTGAGCTAAATTATAGGCCTATAGTATCCTCAATTGTAACCTGAACAATTTTCTGTCTCCTAGGGTTGGTTTTCTCCTGTGTGAAATGGGGAGACTGGTGCATTCTTTTGGGGTCGCTGTAAATGAGGATCCAAGGAGATGCTAGATGTAAAGTAGCCTGCACAAGACATCACAGGTGATGTGGGACTCAGCAAATGATCACTTGCTTTAGAGGTTCCCGTCCTTGAGATAACCAAGGAGAGCTCAGGGGGAGCTCAGAAATCAGGAAGAGATTCTCACAAACATTATAAAATTATTCTTTTTGAGATTGGATGAACAGTTGTTTGGTTTATTCAGAAATAGAATTTGGAGACACGGAAACGGAAGCAGTTAATTGCTGGACACTGGCAGCTGTGTTCTCTGGTGAAGGGGAAAGAAATGGCTCTGAGAGGCTGGGCCTGCACTGGTGTTTATCTGGAATGGTGCTTTGTCCCAGTTTTCATCGCCCCTTCCTCACCCTGCAGAAGCCAGTAGCCTCAGAAGGCTGTCCGATCAGTTCAGAATCAATGATTGTCTGGTGGTAGATGGTCCCTTGTCAACGGCAAATTGATAACCTCAAGGCCTTTGCAGACCCTCACTCATGGCTTATGGGTTGAGGATGTTGGTGTGGAATGTGCATAGTGTCTGGGGATCCTGGAGCTGTTTCGAGCAAAGAAAATAACCTGGATTCAGGGCTGACTCCATGTGAGCCTGGATACTGTGCCTGCTGGGGCTGCCCTGGACCATTTCCCCAAAGTAAAGAAATTCCATTTTCCTTTTTGAAGCTCTATGGGTCTAATACAAGGTAACCATATACTTAGAGCATCCAAACAGGACACTTTTGAAATGAGGGCACCGTTAGAAATTGTGCTGGATGACAGGCATACCTCAGACTGTCCTGGACAAAGCAGGATGTTTGGTCACCTGGTCAGTTACCTGGCCAGGTGACAGCAAGCCTGGAATCATTTTCATCACTTGTAAGGAACACTCAGCCTAATACCCAGACTGAATCAGTGATATCCTTTAGCTATAATTAAGAGGTTAATTCCCTGAAAACTGTATTATGAGAAAGACCCAGTAGAACTTGTGAAGGATAATATAAATACTCCATTGGCATAATGACTTACAGTTTATAGAGTATTTTCACAAGTATTATATCACCCGTCTGAACCTCCTCACCAAACTTTGAAATTCCAAACTGCAAACCTGCTGTTCCTAAAAATGTAACCTGGCCCACACTGAGTTCTGTGACGTCCTGGTGGGCCAGCCTCACCGCCTCTTCTCCAGGGAGCTTTCTTGATTTGACCACCCCCCTCAGAAAAAGCTATCTTTCTTCAGTAGCCTCACAGCATGATGCATGTGCACACCCTCCTTAATCCCCGAGGATGGGGCTAGAATTAATTCCGTGCTGTGTCCTGAAAGCGGGAACAGGAGAAACTTGGAGAATGTTTATTGAATGCATAAATCTGGATTGAACACTGCTTCTCAAAATTTAATATTCATCCCAACCACCTGGAGATTTACTAAAAGGAAGATTCTCATATAGCAGGACTGGGTAGGGCTGAGATTCTGCATGTCCACTAAGTACCCTGATGAAGGGACTCGGCCATACCAAGTAGCAAGATTCTCTAGCACAAGTACCCAAACATGGCTGAAAGGCTGGGATCACCTAGGGAGGTTTTAAATGGCATCACATCTGGACCACACCTGCAGAATTTCAGATTTGATGGGTAAGGGTACACCTGGGCAGCAGCAGTTTTAAAACTTTCTAGGCATTTCCAAAGTCCAGCAAAATTTGAGAACCATGATGGTGTGGGAAAATTTGCCATGGCTGTCTAACTTTCAAATGAAAAGGGTAAGAAGAGTACTAATGGTATTTTATATTTGGGGGGTTGACAAAAGACTTTAAGGTTTTTCCATTAGTTGCTTACAACCTGACAGAAGGGTGGCCCTCCCTTTCCAGAGAAATAGACTCCCTGAGGTTATCCTTATAGAACTGAGACATGAATTCAGTAGGTTGTTGGATTTTTAAAGAACTATTTCAATTTATTTAGTAACCCAAGGAGAGAAAGACCAGGGTGTGGATCACAAGATCTAGGTTCTAGTCCCAGTCCTGACCACTGAGTTGGGTGTAGCCGGATTCTGGAGTCTCTTTTCCTCCTGTGCACACCTGCCCCCCATGGACATCTGTCCTCTTGCCAAGCTCTGGATCATGGATAGATGAGTGTGCTGCGTGCTCTGCCTTCCCCTCTTCTTTAGCTGTCAAATTCCTACTTACCCTCCACAGCCAGGCTCAGCTGCCCCTGTGCCCCTTCTGGGTCCCCACCTCTGTAGTTGTGACCAGCATGTATTTCTTCATGTGCTTCTTCCAAGCTGTGAGCAATCCAATTTCAAGAACTGTCTTATTTTCCTGCTATCCACACTGTTGGATCCACCATAAGAGGTGCTTGGTATGTATGTTGAATTAAAAAGGATGACAAAATGACTTTATCTGCTTTAAAGAGATTTTTTTAAGACTATAAGGACCTGAAAGATGAAAGCAAATTGTGGAAAATTAAAAATGTGATACTCAATGTAAGATTCAGATATTAATCTTGCTATTTACTACAGTCATGTACCACATTTTGGTAATCGACGGGCCATGGTACCCATATTGCCTCGCATCATCGGGACCATCCTAGTTTGTACAGGTAGGTTCTATGATGCTCACCTAACAAGGAAACAGCTTAACGATGGATTTTCAGGACATATCTGAGTTGCTAAGTGATGCGCAACTGTAATTTGATTTTAGACTTCATTCAAAATACTAAAATGTTTATGTGCTTTGTCCCTGCCGTTTTCAACTGAGCCAGAAGTGTCCATGCTATTTTAATAATTTAAGGATGATAATATAACGAGAAACAGGCTCATTTCCAATTAATCAGAAGATGAAGAATAAAAGAGAGAAAAAAAAAAAGAGAGTTAAAGGTTTCCTATAATCTCGTGACCCAAATATAAACGGGTCTATTTCTATTTGGATCTATTTCTTTCTGGTCTGTTTAATGAACACAGTATTTTAAAAGCAGAATCATGATAATGCTGTTTGTGTACCATTTACATCCTTTTCTTTTTTCCCACTTCAAATTATAGCGCCCTGTTCCCATGTGTTATTACTACTTTTGCAAGCATCCTTTTCAGTGGCTGGGTAATACTGTTTCAAAGGTACGTGCCCCCCCCCCCCCCCCCCCCGCTGGGAGGCGTGTCACTGACAGCTGGACACATGGGAGGACTCAGTGCACTCCCTGGTGAGTGACGCCGCAAGGATGATTTCTGTGAAAGTCTTCTCTTCCTGCATGTGGGATGATTTCCTTGTTGATGTCACCATCAGTGTCTTCTGAGGAGTAAGCCCCCAAGCTTATGCTCTTCACCCTGTCACCAGCAATGACCTGAGCACTATAAAAGTTAAAATGGTGGCGAAGTCTACAGATGAGAAATGCTCTTTCATATGGATCTGCATTTCTTTGCCTACTAGGGAGCTCGAATAAGTATCAAAGGTTATGTGGCTTAGAGGTTCTTCTGGATTTTCCAAGGATTTTCTTTGAAATCAGTCTCCTGAGTGACTGTTGCATAGTTCTCCCTACGGTAGGATTCCAGGTTTCTATAATCCAGCAAAGTCTTCTTTAGGAAATATCTGGTGAGCCTGATTACTCTTAAAACATGGAAGATATTGTCTACTTTTCCCATGGATGCTCAAAAAAATATTTCCTACCCCATATACATTTAAATTGTTTCCTTTTGAAAAGAATGTTATAATTAATTCGGCATAGAACCATTCTGTGCAAGGTTGGAATCTCGCTACGCATGATTTTACGATCTGTTTGTTTCTAAGATACACGTCACGTGGTGGTGTACAGTGACTTCCAGGGACGCCGAGTGTTCTGTTGACCTGATATGCCATGTTGTACCTTGATGCTCTTTTATTCCTGGACAATGAAACAGGCTCAGATTTTATTTTATTATTTTGGTGCTTATGGTTGGATTTCACTATTGAGATTACTTTCTTAAAACAAACTCTCAGAAATGAGGTTACTGGATCAAATAGGCCAAAACATTTATGTGACATGCCTAATATTTTTATCTGAATCAAGAGGGACTTATCATTAAGTCATCTTGAGGAGCATTGCCTCCTGAGGATAGAGCTGCCCCCTTTACAGGTGTCTGAGTCCTGACATTTTGGCTAGATAGGGTCACGTACCCTGCCATGCCCTTATTTAAAAGGTGATTCTGTGGATGAGCAGCTGCAGTTAGTTACTCCTATGAAGGACAGTCCCTTCTTAAACACTGCACAAACCTCACTGAACCCACCATGTTTGTATGAGGGGGACAAAATCTTCAGAGCAACAGCAGAGAAGTCTGGACAAGTATTTTGCCACCTGGATTGACCTGCTGCATTCTATTTTTTAATTGGTTCTTTTCAGTTATACATGACAGTAGAATCTATTTTGATATATTTATACAAGCATGGAGCATATCTTATTCTAATTAGGACCCCAGTCTGGTGGATGTACATGGTGCTGAGGTTCACTGTGGTATAGTCATTTATGTACACAGGAAGGTTATGTCTGATTCTTTCCCATTCCTATCCCCACTCCCTGACCTGGTGCATTCTAACGGGAATCAGGACTGGAAGGGGTTGGAGGGAGGGAGGGGACAGGAGGCTGGGAAGGCCCTTCAGCCCCATCAACATTTGAACTCTGAGTAAGATTGCAGCTACTTAAGCCCTGCTTAGAAAACACAGCATGGGAAAAAGTACCAAAAAAACCTGAGACTTTTCTTATGGTTGGGTATTTGGGTGAATTGCAGTTTTTAATTCTAGTTGTGAAAGAAAATCTCTGTGTTGAGATTGTGGATAGGGGAGCTTTACCTCCTTCCGTGGTTTCCTCTGCTTTACAGGTTTTGGTAATTAGCCCGTCTTACTTCACTATCAGGTAAGAACGTGGTGCTAAAGCTCTGAGGACTTCTGGGAACTCGTGATTGCTTATTTTGTTTGATGTTTTAACAAGACATTTTACCTCAGTAAGTTCATTTCCACGTTCTTATTTATCTGGATAGTAAACCTCATGGTACCTTCCAATTCTACAGCCTGTGCTTCCATGATACATGTGTATGTTTGTCATAAAAGGAATATATGTTGTTGTCAAGTCATGCCACGTCTGTGTAATGAAACACTTAGCAAGTGTCGCTCAGTCTAGTGGCAGCATAGCACGTAAAGAAAAACAAATCTGAATAAAAGAAGAAAATATAGTGTTTTCTGAAATGCAGCAAGATAAGTCAAGAATACTATTTTGAGACTATAGATCTGATTACTTGAAATCAATGCATTAATGGTATTAAAGAATTTCAAGGGCTTATAAAGTAATCACAAAATTGTTACGCGTCAAGTCAGTTTGTTCTAAATGATCAAAGTATTCCTTTGTAAAATTTCATTTAGTTTAAAATGCATGTGCTCTCTTAATGAATATAATATTTCATGGGCTAACATTACTTTTTAAAATTGGAACTTGCTGGGATTAAAGAAGTGATGATCATCTGCAATCGTATCTTCCTTCTATCTATATTTATAGGGTATTTGGAGCATTAACTGGCCAGTCAAGGAAATAAACCAATGAATTTCTTAAAGTCTTTTCTGTGTTTATGTGTTTCAAAATTCAGAATAAAAATAGCTAGAGAGCACCTGAAGCTGATTAAGTTCTGTGCTGTGGAATGTGAGGACCCCTGTATTGATCGAATGATGGCATCTCTAGACACATTCTGTTTGTGGGTAAATTGAAGATTCTTACTTTGCTGAGTCATTTCACTTGGACTTTCCCTGTGACAGGATAGCCACCTCTTACCGATTGCTCTGGAGGAAGGATTCGTGATTTTCGGTGCACCGAAATTGTCTCTTTTCAGGTCAAGGAAACATCCTGGAAGCTGGAAGCTATGGTATGTCTTCTGCAAATGAAGTAGGCTATCGTCAATTTCTTCAAGTGTGCATAAAAATTCGTATATAAGAAAAGTGTTGATGTAAAAAGTGTTGCTGTAAAATTCTTTAAAAAAATCAAGAGATGATGAGAAGAGAAAGCATTTGGAATGTGTTATGTATGAAACCTCCTTTTCTTCCCATTAGTTGAAGGGAACAAACCACAAACCAGAGTTTGCACAGTGGGTCCTTAGTGGAGGAGGGCTCAATGCCTTAGATTAATTCTTTTTAACCACACTGTAGTTGGTAGTGTTGGATGTATTCTCTCTGAACTCTTGTGAATTTAATGGGCCATTCTGTATGTTGGCAGGAGATGTTAGTATGGGGATTATAATGAAGCTTTCAATCCATATCTTTTTAGTTAGAGAGTTGAAAATAGCTTTCCCCCCCCCAATTATGCTGCCCCAACATGTACCTGTGAGGATTTAAACCCTTGAAAATGAGCAATTTTATTCTGCTCTGGGATACTTGTAGGAGGACTCCAGCTAAAATACACACACTCAAAACAGAGTAGTAATAAAGTGATTAACATCCACGATTTGCATGTGAATTCTACCCAAATGTATCATGTATAAAAGGATCTTTAGTTATTTCAACCACCTGGGTGACTCTGTCTCTAGTTCCACCCAGAGAATGCTGCAGGCCAGTGTGCGGTTAATGTCAGAAACCGGTTTGAGCTCTTCAGTAGACTTGGGGTTTCTAAGTATGCCCTTGGGACATAATATGTGTATGAGATGGAAATACATATATGTAAACCTGTCAATTTTTACCCATTATTTCATAATTAATAATTTTAACTGCATTTGAGGGTATTTTTGTTTTGTTTTAAAGTAGTCTCAACGTTGAGACTCAGAAGTTCAACACAGAACCTGTTTATACAACATTTATCTGTTGAAGAAGCAGCGGTGGAGTTGGGCACCCACATGTTTCCAGACATGCAAGTCACAGACCCACAGTTCCATCCCAGGTGCTCTGAGGTCGGGGTGTGGGAGGCTCCCGGGGGCCACGGACTTCGGAGCTGAGCCGGGAGCTGCATGTGCTCGGGGCGCCCGGGGGCTCAGAGGGCAGCCACCTGACCTCATTCCCTGCTCCTCCCCAGGGTCTGGCCCCCTCCCAGCCTGTCCCCGTGCTGACATCCTCTATCTTGTGCTGCTTTAGTGTCACCGGGGGCTCTCCTGCCCAGCTCCCCTTTTATCGGCAGTGGATATGTTTCTAGCACTTCATTTCTTTCTTATTACCCTGCTGTTTTTTAGATTGGTGCCAGTATGCTGAAAACTTTGGTCCTGTTCCTGCAGTTGTCCTCATTTCCCCTTCATCATGCGTGGGGCCAGCAGAGTCTTCTGGATGAGAACCTTGTCTGTCCTTGTTATTCCTCTCCCTCCCGCACCCTCCCTTCCTCTCCCCTCCCCTTCCCTTATTTATTTATTTTTTACATGACAGTAGAGTATATTTTAAAATAGTTTACGTACATAGAATGAGTACAGCTTGTTCCAATTAGGATCCCATTACTGTGGTTGACATGATGTGCCGTTACATTGCTCATGTATTTATATATGGGGACAGGAAAGATATGTCCCATTCAGTCTCCCGTCTTTCCTATTACCGTTCCCCCCCTTCATTCCCCTTTTTGGGCCCAGCAAACTTCTAAGCTTCCCCTCCCTTGTTATGGGTTCACAGAGATTCCATAGGAAACTTGGAAGGGAGCCACCATTTGACCCACCTATCCCACTTCTTGGTTTAGATCCAAGGAACTTAAAATTAGCATTCTACAGTGACACAGCCGCTTCAATGTTTATAGCAGCTCAACTCACAATAGCTAAGCTATGGAACCAATCTAGGTGTCCTTCAACAGATGAGTGGATAAAGAAATGTGGTATAGATGCACAATGGAATATTCATCAACCATAAAGAAGAATGAAATTATGGCATGTGCCGGTAAATGGATGGAACTGGAGAGTATCATGCTAAGTGAAATAAGCCAGTCCCCCAAATCCCCTTTCCTTTTGAACCCAGAGCCTCATGCATGCAGCACAACTCTGTTCCTTCACAGAGCTGTGTTCCCACACCCTTTTCATTTCTTTCCTGACTGTAGATTTACCTGTGCCCCAGATGGAGCTGATTCTTTGAACCATCATATTCTAGATGCAGGCTTTTAGAATTAATGTTTATATCTTGAGTTACAATAATTTCATGAGGTTTTTCTACCATTCCAAGACCCCAAAGAAGACCCACTCTAGTGTTACAGGAACCCACTCACATGGCATCTGCTTGTGTCTGAAGTCTGCACACCTACTGTGCCTCATCTCACAGAGTGGGTCCCGGACCTGAACCCACCTGTGTGTCCAGGAGAAGGAGGCGGGAGAAGATGGGTCCAGATCATCCAGGTACCATCCCTTACAGGTGTCCAGCACTGGTCAGCGTTCTGGATGGAAAATGGCCCATCAGTGATCAAATCAACTCTCCTGGGGGTGAGGGCTGGGGAGGGGACAGGACAAGGAAGGAAGCAAAGGGAGAGAGGCGGAGGTCACTGTGGGCTAGACACAGGACGGTGTGGCTTCCCAGTGGCGTGACATTCACTGCACCGGAGCTCTCTCTCCCTCTGGGAAGTTCTGCTCATGGTCACTTTTCAGTTCTACTCAGTCCCTTATTTCCCCGTTGCATCAGTGGTCTCCAGAAAGCACACATCCTTCAAGGTTCTCCCTTGTTTTACTGCAGCCTTGAAAATTTCCTTATTTCACCTTCTAATTAATGATCAGGTCCATGAACTGCAGGGCAAAGCCTCATCTGGAAGGAGCAGGAAGCCACAGAGAAGTGCCAGGTCTCCGTGCCCAGAGGGAGGTGATGCACAGAGATGTCTCTGAAGGGAAGGAAGCAGAGACCAACGTCCAGGCGTGGAGTTAGGGACTGAACAGGGGAGAAGATGAGGCTCATACAGCAGCTTGGACGGAAGGTCCTGCATGGTTAGTTTCTGGGGCAAGGTGTGCCTGAGGGTCTACTCGTTACAGAACCAGGGCTGACACGTGCCCTCTGAAGCCCCAGATGTTCACAGTCAGTGAGTCGGATTCGGTCTCATGGTCCATCGCTGTTTTGTGTCAGGGACATGGAAAAGTCTCTTGCACCATGGGCCCACATTCTGCTTTTACACTTCCCACGAAAGGGACTTTCCCTGCCCCCTTCCAAATTAACTGAGCAGACTTTCTTTCCCCAGAAAAATACTCCTAGTGCCTTTAACTGTTCTTCATTGAGTTGTTGATAAAGTGTTGATAAAGTGTGGCTAGTGGGGTCCCCTGTACAGTGCCTGGAGTTGTAGTCATTTCCTCAATCTCTTTACCACTCCATGAGACAGGTGACATGTCCCTTTTATAGATGAGGAAACATATTGATTTTTTTCTGTGAACCTGCACTCAGCTTCTGGGGAATATGGAAAAATTGGCAAGCAGCACATCTCTGATCTCTAGATTTATTTTATAGTAGCTATTTAGTCAGTTTTCATTTTTATCCAAGTAATTCTCACACATAGATTAAAATCACATGGGGCTGACGGGTTTGATGCTGGGACTGCAAACCCATAGCATGTGCTTTTAAGTGTCAGGTGTGATTCAGAATGTTTTATATGGATGAGCTCAATGAATAATAGAGTTACTATTACTATCTCTGTCTTGCAGGAGGGACATCGGGGTACTAAGAAGCTTATTGAATTGTCTAAGTCACGGAGCTTATAAGTGGTAGGGATGAGACGTCAGCCGCCCTGTGGCACAGGACTGTCCCTGCCCCTCTGCTGTCAGTGGAAGGGGTACCCTGTCCCCTCCTCCCCACACTCGCTCCTCTTCCCAGAGACAAACACTCTGAACCCTTTCTAGTATTTTATTTTCTGATTTTTACCTCTTTATTTCTAAATAATACATGTTCACTGTCATTTACTAATGGATCAGTTTTATTGGTTGAGCTCCTTCATGTCAGACGATGCTGTAGCTCCGGATATTCTTCTCCTTGCTTCTGATCCAACCTCTTCATCTTCCTGTCCCACAATTTCTCATTCATTCATGTTTACTTTATTGTAACTCTGCAGAATTTTGATTGTTTATGAACCGAGTCATTTATATTTATTACATTTTCTTTCTCATTTAATTCTTTTTTTTTTCCTGGAAGAAATAATTGCTTCATTTTTCATTTGCTTGGTTGCTTTGCAACCATTCTTATTTTTGCCCCCAATTCCCTCCAACGACCTGTTTTTCTAAATGTTTAGACATATCGCATCCCTCACCCAGGGCACACACTCTGAAGCTCTCTCTCGGAACGCCTGCTGTCTCATTCTGGAGGTGGTCTCTTGGTCTCTGGGCAGACTGTGTGGCTCTCATCCTGGACCTGGACTGTCCTTAGAACGTGGTCTTACTTCCTGGATCCCAGATCTTCCCTTTGTTGATTGGCTCCCCTATTGAATCAAAAACCACCCCAAAGCTCATGGCTTCAATCCATTTCTTATCCCCGCTATTCACTGGGCCAAAGGGCTTGTTCTCCTGTACCATGAAGGATGGCAGAGGGCCTGGGGCGCTGGCTGGGACATCTGCAGTTCGCATGGGCTTGCTGGTTTGCAGACTCAGGGTGGCCCACTCACAGTGGTGGGTGGTGCTGCATTTGGCTGGGAGCTTGGCTTGAGCAGTCCACCAGAGCACCAGTGGACAGCCTGACTGCCTGGCCTGGGCCTTGCCCAGCGTGGCAGCTGGGATCTGGAAAGGAGCATGCCAAGAATGAGCTTCTTAACATGCCCACAGGGGGTCCAGGAAACTTCTCACCACCTAGCTCTGGAAGTCCTAGAACATCCCTTGGTCTGCATTCTACTGTGCCAGCAAAATCACGCCTACAATTTGGATCTGGAACATCTCCAAAGCCCCATGTGTTAAAGGCTTGGTTCAAATCACGTGGCACTACTGAGAGAGGTGGTGGAACTTTTAAGACGTGGGGCCTAGTGAGACCTCTTAGGTCACAGGGTGCATCCTCAAGGGGAATGGTGGGATACTGGCCTTTTGCTCATTTTCCTTTGCTTCTTGACAGCCATGAGGGAAGCAGTTTTCCTCTGCCATGTACTCCTTCCACGATCGGCTGCCTTACCACAGTCCCAAAGGCAAAAAGGCCAAGTGACCATGACTGAAACCTCTGAAACTGTGAGCCAAACTAAACCTTTCTTCTTTTTAAGTTTATTTTCTCAGATATTTTGTTACAGTAGTGAAAAGCTGACTAACACAATCACCAAGGCATCACAGTTTCCAGGAAAAGGAATTAGATATCCTCTCTTGTTGTGAGGAGCCCCAGGTGTATAGAAGGAGAGACAGACTAGCTGGAAACCATCTTTGAGACTACTATTGTGTCAGAGTAACACTGCTATCATAAATAAATCCTATCATTCCCCTGACTTAAAACAATAACCTTTTATTTCTCATGCACATGTTTCTTTTCTTCCTTTCACTTCCACATTCCATGTATGGTTCCTCATTCCCCTAGGGAGTTGGGGTTCTCTGCTTTGGGCTATAGGGTGAAGAGAGGAAGAATATAGGAGATACCTCTGCTTCATACTCTCTGGGACCAGAAAAAAGACACATCACTTCTCTCTCCATCCTGTTGTTGAGAATCAATCACATGGCTAAACCTAAATGCAAAGGGTTCTGAGATAAGTAATCCCTGGGTAGGTAGCAGGTGCCCAAGAAAAACTGTAAAAATGGAAGACAGATTATGATTTGGAGGATAGTTGTATCTTCCATCTTTCTTTGTAGGAGCACAATTACCAATAGTTTCTGATTAAAATGCTTATAAAAACATCCCTTGATCTTTGCACATCAAGAAACCAGCTTAATATAGCCTTCCCTATGATAGATAGACTAACTAGGTGGAAAATTTTAGGGTAACATAATTTTTCCTTTTCCTTTTGAAGGCATTGCTTCACATGGACTACGTCCATGAATCTGATGCCATTTTGATTCTTGTTCTTTGAATGTGAATAGCTTTCTTTCTTTCTTTTCTTTCTGCAAGATTTGAAGGTCATCTACTAAACACTGGGCTCTGGATATTATTTTACGATGGTTTAGTCTAGTGCTTCCATCTACAGTTTTATAGCACTTGGTGGGCCCTTAGAATCTCAAGACTCAAAGGCTTCATTTACAGGAGAGATTTCAGCATAATTTCTTTGATAAAATTTTTCCTTCTTCTCTTTTACTCCTCTTAGGTGTTGGGTATCTTGGACGGATTGTCTGATTTTCTTATCTTCCTCTAATCTTTCTCTTTTAGATCTGCTTTCTGGCTGGTTCCTCCGATTTTATCTTTCAGCTTTTATTGAAATAAAAATTTTGGGCAATCAACTATTAAGTTTCAACAAGATCTATTTCTTGTGTTCTGTATTTTCCCTTTCAACAGCATCTTGTTTTTCTTCATAGGGTGCATTATCTTCCCTCATCTTTCTGAACATATTAAAATCACATATTTTTCAAAAAATGTCTTCCTTCTCTAACTTCTGGATTCTACTATGTTATTTTGGCTCTATCTTTGGTGTTAGAACCATGTTCACATAGCTAGGGAGTTTTTCCTCATCAATTTACATTTAAGAATCAAATACTTAAGAATTTGCCCATGAGTTCAATCCCTGGTATCCACCCCCCCCCAAAAAAAAAAATGATGACTAAAATGCACTCTGACCCCTGGGTTGGGGTCTCTCTTCCCACCATAGGCCTCCCTGTATGGTGGTCTCAAAGAAAGTGGTTCCTTCTGCTGGAAATCTCCCAATGGGCACTTGGGAACTCCGGGGTGCCCAGTTTCCTCCCAAGCACCGTTCCTGGGTGCTCACCAGGCTGTCACACCGTAGGAGCAGCTGGGCACCAGGCCTGGGGTGGGGCGGTCCTTGGTGTTTCCATTTCCAGCCCTGGGCTTCGTCTCTGTCTGAACTTTGCCTGCCATCTGCAAACACAGAGCTGTATGGATTAATTTCCCCAGATGATAAATTTCAGGATGCCTTGAGGGGGCTGTGCAGTGGTGGTCATGATCTGGTTGCTTGGGGTTAGGAGGAGGCACCTTGAGCCCCGGCTAGCATCCTCCAGCAGGTGTCATGCTCCGTCCCCTCCCCGGGCTTTACCTTGTCCAAGTCCTGTTCCCGGGCCTCGCCTCCTGTTAGCTCCTGCACATTCACGCTGGCTTTCAAGTTGCCAAAGAAGCTGCGGCTCCTCCAACTGCTTCCTGCCTTTCAATGTTTTTAAAATATTGTACACGTTCCTGTTCCCTCTCCTGTTCAGTTTGCCCTGGTAGGTTTACAGCTTCTCATTCCTTCAACTTCATCTATCAGGGTTTTCGGCAAGACAGAAGGGAAGATGATCTATTGCCTCCAGGGCTTCCCATAGTTGAGGGGCCCCCAGCTTCTAAAGTTGTCTCCTTGACTTACAATTTTAGGCCTAGACTCTTCCCCCAAGCATTTAAGCCTGGGCCGGGAGTGACTTTGAGTGGTGCCTACATCAATGCGCTTCTCCTATCTGTATCTATTTTTAAATTTTTTTTCTAAAGATAATCAGGAGTTGCTGGATGATGAGCCCAGCTGAGTCATAGTTACGGATCTGTTGCTACTTGGTTTTATATGAACCACTAGTAGAAAGAGCAAAAGCTCTGCAGTCACAAAGGTCTGGTTGTAAGTAATCTGTGTGTGACCTAGGGTAATTTGCTCACCCTCTCTGAACCTTTGTTTCATTATCTACAAAGTACTAACAGCACCTACTCTGTAGAGAGATTTTGAGAACTTAAAGTGATGATGGTAGAAAGTGGTATATTAGCGAGGCCTAATAAATTGCAGCTGATTTTTTTCTGCTGAAGTATTGCCATGACTAGCAAAGGCTAGAAAGTTTCTAGAGCTACTGACAAATATTCTTTGTCAGTTCCAAACAACAGGGCGCCGGTGAACCAGGACTATTTAAAGAAAAACCTCATTTAAATACTTGAGAAAAGCTATCTCCTTATCTTTCCCATAAATCTTCTTCTTTGCTTCTCATAATGTAGAAATGAGTTCTAGGCTTGGAGATAGCAATATCAGGGCAATATTTTATAGTGTTATTGCATTTTGTATCCAAACATGCCCTGAGGATTTTATAAGCAAAGATGAAATTTCTTCACATCCCTGTGGCATAGGCATTTCATTACTAAATTTATAGACAGATAAACAGTGACTCACAAAAATGAAAACTTTCTCCCCCAACCTTGGCTGTGACTAATGGAATCCAGCAGCAAATAGCTCTCTGTGCACCTTGATGCACCTTATATTCACGTTTCGCAACACAGACACCCCATGTACCTGGAGGGTGGTGTGAAAGTGAGATTGAGGTAGAGGCTTGTCAAAAGGCACCAGGTGTTTATTTGGGTTGGACCAGTGTTGGGGGCAGGGACTGCAGGTAGCACCTCTGAAACGGAACGTGGTGAAGTCTGGGTTTTACTGGCGTGCAAAGGAGAAGGTTTAAGACAACTCTGCTACTCTATGCTATGTGGCTCGAGGAAATTTTCTCATCCTCTCTGATCTTTAGTTTCTTTATCTACATGTCTTCCATTCTTCTGATTACAGGCTGTGATCCTGTGCATGCCATTCAACTTAAAAAGTATTACTTGTCTACCTACTATGTGCCAGCTACTCTCAAGGCCAGTACTCCACAATTTTCTTTTTCTCTTTACCCAGAAAAGAAGCCCCAGATCTTCTAATATTTGTCCAAAGTTCCAATATGTGCACAGAAAATTCTTTGAGGTTAGTCCTTAGTGATAGAATTTGATTGAAGTCAATAAGTATTGATTAGTTGTTATCTGTGCCAAGCTTCTCTAGGCAGGATCAGTGAGGGTTTCAAAGAGGAATAAAGATGTAATTCTTGCACCTCCAAAGCCCGCACTCCAGAGGAGAAGGTGGACATGAATAGTGTGGCCTAAATACAAAGAATATGGTGGTAGGTGCCCAGACAGAGGGCCTACAAATTCTAGAGGCGACAGGAGGAAGAGAGTCACTCTGCTGGGAAGGACCTGGAAGGTGGCACAGAGCAGAGGACCTCTATGCTAAGCCTGAAAGAAAAGGGTGAGGCTTTGATAAGCACAGAAGACAAGGGCAGGGGTCCAGGAGCAGGGGTTGGCCCAAACAGTGGCACTTAGGCATGACATCACATGGGTACATGTGGAATGGTGGGAGCATGACATCTGGTTAAACAAAATCAGCAGGAGACAGTTGATATTCTTTGCCTCACTATCCCCAAATTTTAAGAGTTGTACTCAGGCCTCTTCAAATTCTGCAACTTGATTTTTTTAGAAATAAATGAGGGTAGTTTAATTTTAAAATGCCTACTAAAGAATCTGAGTAAGATTCATGCTGTAGCTAAGAGGAGACAAGGCATTCAGGAATCTCCAAAAGAGAAAAGTTTTATTCTATTATTATTATTATTATTATTATTATTAGTTCATGTGGGGTTTGAACCCAGAGGTGTTTTACCACTAGGCTGCATTTAAACCTGCTTTTTAATTTTATTTTGAGTCAGGGTCCCACTAGCTCACCAAGGTTGGCCTTAACTCGTGATCCTTCTGCTTCAACTTCCAGAGGAGCTGAGACAGGTGTGCACCACTGCACCTGGCTGCTTTTGGTTCTATTGAAAACTTCCTAACAGTCCCAGCTCAGGAGAAGTGCCACCATCTCTCAGGCCAAGAATGAATGTGGGGTTCCTAAGAAGGTGGCTACTTTCTTTTGAACATTTGGTAGAAAGTTTTTGAAGCAAGGATCTTGAAGTTTAGGAAGGAACATCTCCTTTGACAAGGATCGAATAACTTGTACCTAACTAATCCTCCCAGTGCAAACAATTATAAAGCAAAGATAGTGTTTTCCTAGACTCCCTGGTAGACTTGTAAACATTGTAGACTTAGTCTTCAGCCAAAGGTTTAAGGAGACCTCTCTGCAGCTTTGTGGAGCCCTTTCTCTGTCTGGCTCGCTCCTCGATGGCCCCAAGCTCTGTAAGTTCTGGGTAACTCATCAGCCCCCATCTCCTCTGTGTTTCTTCCCAGATCTGGCAGACTTGGTGTGCCCTGCTTGGGATCCACCTTTCCACGCTGCAATCTTAAATGTGCCTCCAGGAAGAAAACCAGGGAAATCAGGAGGCCCAACCCATGTTCCATTTATTAATTTATTGCTTTTTAGCTCCAAATCTTCCCCTCTTCATTGCCAGGTCCACGACCGCTATCTTCTGTATTTCCTTCTTTCAAAAATCACAGTTTGGTGCTGTTTATTTTTCAATGTCTGGAAAGAGTCAATTCACATATTTTTTCCTGGTTTTATAGTTGTTTACAGCGGGAAGATTACATGGGTAGCGGTTATTCCATCACTGTCAAAGGAGATGTTCCTCCCTGAACTTCATAAACTGTACATATATTTAGGTGGATGTCAAGTAAGAGCTTGGAATTGAAAAATCAGACTTCTTTTGGGCCATTTTTTTCTCTACCCAGCCATTATAAAAATATGGCTGACCCAGAGACAGCAAAGCTGGAAGGTAAACCATCTTGGAACACCAATTATCCCTGCCCATTGGCCCCAGGCTTCCCTCTGGAGAAGGCTGCTGGGCTGTCTTAAGATATTTAGAGATGGCGGAGTGCCTAAATGGGGTCCATCAATTCAGTGCTCTTTGTGAATACCTCACTCTATTTGTCACCTGGATAAGTGAAGACATGCTCATACGTTGATGAACAGATGGCAAAAACAAGCAAAGTCAGGGAATAAAAAGAAAACTGTGCAGGACTAAGGATATGATATGAGACTCAACTCAAACTCTTTTTTAAAAAAATGCATTTGTTTTTATTTTTAAAGAGTAATGCACACACAGAAATGAGTCACCAACTCTAATTTTTGAAAGGCTGTCATGTGAAAGAAAGATTGTAGCTGCTGTAAGTGAACCAAGTGATAGGAGCAGGATCAATGGTCGTTCTATAGGAAAGAATCATTTGTTGAATTGAAAAAAGAACTTTCTAGTAAACAGAGCTTTCCAAAGATAAAAGATGGAGTGACTTCCTATCACTGAAGGTGTATACGTTTTTGATTGCTTGCCAAACAATCACAAATTGCCACAAGTTTGGCAGCTTAGAACAATACCCTTCATTATCTCACAGTTCTGTGGGTCAGAAGTCCAGGGTCTCAGAAGCCCCATTCAGAATGTTGGCTGGCCTGGGCTGTTACCTGGAGAGAACTTGCTTCTGGCTCACTCGGTTGTTGGCAGAACTCGGTTTTGCAATGCATACAGCACAGGTCCCAGGTCCTTGCAGTCTGTGAGCCAGGAGTTGTTCTGAGCTTCTGGAAGCCACCTGAAGTTCTTGACTTGTCTCTTTCATCTTCAAAACCAGCAACAGGGAGCCAAATCTTTCTTGTGTTTCCAATTTCTCTGATTCCTACCACCAGCTGGGGAGAATTATTTGCTTTTAAGGGCTCATGTGATTAGATTAGATCCATCCATCCTGTCTTCCTTTTGAAGGTGAATTGTGTCACATAACACAGTCATAGGAGTGACATTTCTCCACGTCACTGGTTCCAGGCCCTTGGGGGGATGGGATCTTGGGGATTAGTTTGGAATTCTGCCTCCCTCAGGTTGTAACATGCCAGTAGAGAACGGATGACCATTCAGCATACAGGTCTCCAAGCTTCTCAAACAGAATGGGCCCTTACATGAGATCGACTTTAAAGTCCTTTTTTTTTTTTTAATGAGTGTTTTGTTTAAAACATGATTCAGAAAAAAATGACTGCAAACAGGGATTGATTGACACAAAATTATAAATTTAGTTAATTGTTATTGTAACACTGGGTAATCAACTTGTGCCTCAGCAGATCTCTTTGGTTGTAGATCTAGCTCTGCACATTTTTCTCGCTTCCTCCACCAGCAAAGGCCCTTCTCTGGTCTCCCACTATGACCACTACTTCCACTGCCCACCAGAGACTTCATCTACAGCTGCTGTACCTTTCTATGCACCAGACATGCTTACAGGAGCTTGTCATGGTTTGGCCCTTGAATGTCCTCCAGAGGCCATGTGCTGAAGGCTTGGTCACCAGCCAGGGGTATTAATGGGAGATGACAGAACCTTTGGAGAAGGGGGCCTTGTTGGTGGCAGTTGGCCATTGGGAGCATGTTCACGAATGGGGGATATCACGACCCTGGTGCATTTATCTGTTTACTTCCTACCTGCCATGAGGTGCATAGCTTTCCTCCACCATGCACTCCCCACCATGATGTTTCGTCTCACCGCAGGCTTAGAAACAATGCAACCAACCAACCAGGGACTGGAATCTCTAAAAGTGTGACCCAAAATAAATATTTCCTCCTTTCCGTTGTTTATTGCAGGTGTTTGTTACAGCCACGAGGAAGCCGACTCCCAGAGCTGCAACTTCTATTCATTCTGTGGCATTTTCACTTTAGTCATTTCTATGTTATGAGTTCTTTTGTAGGTAATTTAGAGTTTCCATGGGACAAGGAGCCATGGTGTCTTCCTCAGGAGCTCAGTGTGTAGTGGGGGAAACAAGAGAACAGATGTAGAAGACCCAGTGCAGCGTTTTAAGTAAATTGGTTGTGGGCATGCACAGACACAAGGCCTGAGCTTAGAGGGAAGAGATCATCCTTTGCTTTGAGTGAACTTAGGAAGGATTCTGGGGAAGAGCTGGCTTGCTTTGGATCTGGCTCTCAAAGAATGAGAAGGACTTGGGACCATGGTGGTCGGGAATGGAACTTATGGCAGAGGGAGTTGCGGGGACGAAGCTGGAGAATGGGCATGAGTCATGTCCTAGGGACGGGAATGAGGCTGAGTACTGGAGCCTGGTGCAAGACATCAGGGAGCATTCTGCTAAGTGGGTACAATAATGAGGACATCTCCTCCCAACCAGCTTCACAGGAACAAGGCAACTCAGACATTCACAGAAAGCGCATGCACGGCATCCTAATGGCACCCAGTAAACTTTAACAACAAGCCATAAACTGAAATTATTCCTGGGGAAGAAAGAACACCTCGCTTCATTCTATTTGCTCATTTCCTTCGCCTTTGATTCTCCTTGTTCCTGGGCTGTGGCTTGAAGGTTCTTTTCTGTGTGTGTCAATGAAGCTTGTGTGATGCTGTGAAAGCCCTGGATATACTTTAAATTCTGTGTTTTTTTACCTTCAGCTGCTTTACCTATGTCTCTCAAAAGCCTACTTTGAATCAGATGCAATGTACATATTCAAGGCCAGTTTTAAAATTCACTTTAAAAATAAAATCAGATCAATTTTACTTGTTTAAGTATTCCATGTTGTCATCCTCTGACTGCAGAGGCTTATTTTATACAAGAATTTTATGAACCATAATTCAAAAGCAGTCTCACAGGGTTCAGGGTTGGTGACTCAGAATATGCCATCCCTGGGGACAGCCACCAGCTTAGGTGACAGCTATTGTGGCCTTTGCTTAGGCTTCTCATAAAAATTGGCTCCTGGAAATGTAGCCCTCCTGCTAGCCAGCCCCGGCCTCCTGTCTGTCTTAAAGGGTTCCTTCCAGATGGTGCTTCTGAGGGCCAACACTGCCCTCAGAGTCACAGAGACCTGTATTTTCATCTGGTTCCACAGCTTAATAGCTGTGTGATCTCAGGAAATCACCCCACTTCCTTTAGTCTGTGAGGATAAATTAGATCACCCATAAATTAGATCTCCGTATCAGGTGCTCAACACCATTCGGGTTCATATCATTTTAATTTTCAAAAGCTATTTTTCATCTGGCTTCTGTAACAGACGGTGCCGTTTGGCAAAGACTGATTGACCTGTAGCCTGTGTGGATCTCTGCATTCAGCATGTTGAGAACCCAGAGGGGAAAATGGTTGTGCTTCCTCACATACGTCATCACAGGCATCATCCTGAGCTCTGGAGATGAGCATGTCTAGTTGCTGGAGATGCAGGAGCTGCAGGAGCTGTAGGGGGGGACACTTGGCTCATCACAAGGAGATCTTATTCAGCAGCGTCTTGGCATTCGAGGATTTAGACGCATGGTTTTGATGATTCACGACACAGGAAATCCCAGGACCTGTCTGTCTGTTGTCATTTATGATCTACCTGGGATGCAGAATGAGTTTCCTGAAGCCACTTTGGCTGACTGCTGGGCCCCACATCTCACTCCTCTCGCCTGGTCCTAGGCCACCTTCCTCTGGCCCAGTTCATCTTTCCATTTCTAATTGGAATGCTTCTGGAGTGTTAGATTCCTCAAGCAGAGACCCAAGTACCTGAAATCCAGACAGAATGTCTGATCTGGCCTACCTGCAGTCTGCCCATTCCCTACCTCTTTCTTAGTGTTTTGACCCAGGAATATTTTCAGGGAGACCCTAACTTCTGTCTTCACAAGTGGGGCTATACTGTTAACTTAGAAGTGTTTTTTTTTTTTTTTTTCCCAATAGTGGCAGGTTTGTTATTTTTCTTCTGACTCTGTGTCTCTGGTCACTCATCTTTGAAACCTCCACCGGTGCATCCTGCCCCACAGTGTCAGTTCTCAACAAAGCATCTTTCCTAAGTTCCCTTTAAAGACCTACTGCATGCAAAAGCTTAGCTGTCAATTTAGATATTTTAATGGTTGTGACGGATGAGTGATTTTAAGTTATAATCCCCCCCCCCAAAAAAAAGTGAAATAATCCACAGGACTTTTTTTTTTTGTTTCTACAAAACCCTTCTCAGACAGGCTGTTCTAAGGAGAAAGTGGAGGGTGGGATTCCTTTTGCCATTACAGCTGGTCTTGAGCCTGGCTCCTCTTTTATTAATGAAGGTTTAGCATTAGCTTTGCCTAACCTGATCAAAGGCATCTGCAGAGCAGGGGAGCTCTCAGGTTTCTTCATTCTCAGGAGGCAGGGGGCAGTTAAAAATTCAAATGTGGGGAGAGAGGTTGATTGTCCTATGACGATGCAGTGTTCAGTTTGTAGAAGGGTTACCATGTGCTTGTCATTGTGTCAAATGATTTTTATGGATTTTTCTCCATGCTCACAAAAATGTGAGACGCTTTCAAGCTGACCTCCCTTGTCTAGGGATAGAGTCCTGTGCAGACTCCGATAGCCCAGCTTGAGCGGAGACTCTTAAACATGATGCCGTGGGGCTGGGGATGTGGCTCAAGTGGTAGCACGCTCGCCTGGCATGCGTGCGGCCTGGGTTCGATCCTCAGCACCACATACCAACAAAGATGTTGTGTCCGCCGAGAACTAAAAAATAAATATTAAAAAATTCTCTCTCTCTCTCTCTCTCTCTCTCTCTCTCTCTCTCTCTCTCTCTCTCTCTCACTCTCTCTTTAAAAAAAAAAAAAAACAAAAAAAAAAAACATGATGCCGTATGGTGTTTCACAGGCAAACGAGGTTCATACTCTATATGTTGAAATTACTAAAGATCCATATAGATCATTTAAAATTTTTAATTATATTTTACATCCATTTGCTAGCAAAAATATTTGTGACAGAGAATAAATATTTCCTAAACTTCCCCAGCAATAAGGCTCACGGTGGATGCATATTAAATGGGAAGACTATCACGTCTTCCCCAGACAGAGTCTGATTCAGGCAGGACCTGAATTACTGATTTTCCTAAAAGGCTCATTTTGAGTGGTCACTTCAGATAATTTTTTTATCTTTGGGAAACTTTCAGAAATCCTACTGATGAAAGCCCCTGGTTCCTGCAGGTGGAGTCCTTCTGATGGCGTTATGGTCTCAACAGCTGCTGCTCCTCCCCCAAGCTTTACTTTATATTGCTTCGATTTGTACCAAATTAATTTTTTTTTTTGTGGTGCTGGGGATTGAACCCAGGGCCTTGTGCAATCAAGGCAAGCATTCTATCAACTGAGCTTTCTCTTCCCAGGCTGAATTAATTTTTGTGTATGCTACAGTAGGTGTAAATGGAACTTTATTTATTTATTTTTGATGTGAATATCCAATTTTTTCCAGCATCATTTGTTGATAAGACTGTCCTTTCTACACCAAACTTTTTAAACAGCTTTATTATTTATGTAATTTACATACCACATAATTCACCCATTTAAAGTATGTGATCAATTGTTTCATTATAATTTGTGCAGTTATCACCACCATTGATTTTACAACACTTTTGTTACTCCAAAAAGAAACCCCATGTCTGTTAAGCAATTGCCCAAGACTTCCCAGGCCCTCTACCCTAGGCAACCACTCACCTGCTTTCTATGTAGAGTTGCCAGTTCTGCACAATTCATATAAATAGATTCACACAAAGCCAATCTTTGGTGATTGGTTCATTTCACTCAGCACCATGTTTACAGGGTTCATCCACATTGTACCATTCTTCTTTATGGCCAAATAATACTTTTTGTGGATATACCATATTCTGTGTATCTGCTGGTCAGTTGATGGACATTTGAGTTA
This sequence comes from Spermophilus citellus, assembly GCF_964194105.1. Lineage (NCBI taxonomy): Eukaryota > Metazoa > Chordata > Mammalia > Rodentia > Sciuridae > Spermophilus > Spermophilus citellus. The sequence continues at coordinate 105,993,011 of NC_138193.1, forward strand.
TTTCTCCATTTTGGGTTTCTGTGAATAATACTGCTAAGAACTTTTTGTACAAGTTTTTGTGTAGGCGTATGTTTTTTGTTTTTCCTGGATATATACCTACGACTAGAATTGCTGAGCCATATGTAACTCTATGTTTAAGCAATTTGAGGAACTGCCGAACTGCTTTCCAAAGCAGTTTCTCCATTTTACATTTCCGCTGGCAATGCATGAGGTTCTGATTTCTCTTCATCCTTGCTAAGACTTGTTATTGTCTTTTTTTTATTATTTTAGTCATCATGGAGGGTATGAAGTGGATCTCTTTGTGGTTTTGATTTGCATTTCTTAATGACTCAAGATGTTGAATATCTTTTCATATACTTATTTGTCTTTTGTGTAACTTTCAATGAATGACTCTTCAGATCTTTTGCCATTTTAAAGTGGGATCTTTGTCTTTTTTATTACTGAGTTGTAAGAGTTCTTATTCTTTTCCTAGGGTCACCCCACATAAGAGGACTGGACCTCCTCACCCAAAACTTGGTTTTGATTTCAATGTTGATAATACCAGGTGCTGGGTTTGAATGTGTCTCCTCAAAGCTCAGGTGTTGGAAACTTAAACTTAATCTTCAAATTCACGTGTTAATGATATTTGGAGGTGAGCCCTGTGGGAGGTAATTAACCTCGGATGAGGCATGAGGGTGGGGCCCCAATGATGGCCTTAGTGTCTTTATGAGAAGAAGGAGACCTGAGCTAGCACTTGCTCTGTCTTGCCACATCATGCCCTCTGCCTGTCGTGATGCGGCACTGAGGCCCCCACCAGACACCAGACGCTGGGCAGATGGCAGTGCCGTGGACTTGCCAGCCTCCAGAACAGTCAGCCAAATCCGTTTCTTCTTTCTTCTTCTTTTTTTTTGGTGCTGGGGATCAAATCCAGGACCTTGCACATGCTAGGCTGAACCTCTATTTTTACAGATTACCCAGTCTCAGGTATTTTGTTTTAGCAACAGAAAATGAACAAAGATACCACACCTTTACCAACAGGGTCTGAAAAGCTTTGTCATTCACTTCATTAAGGTTTTAGGGGAGAGCAGAGAGACATTCCAGGGAAGTCCAAAAATGGCTTGAGCGATCAGGGAAAGCAGATGGGCTGACTTTCACTGTGGTTTGGGGTAAAGCTTGGGTTTCCACTTTGTTCTCAGGCCCTGGTCGTTGGAACTCTTTCTAGTGACCAGGAGGATCACATGGGCTTTCTCACTGGTTTCCCCAGAGGTGGGGAAGGAGTGGTGGGGCTCAAGAGCTGCTGAGGTCAAGCATCAAAATTGGCATAACTCTTTGTACTATGAGGATGTAACTCCTTCATCAGACATGTTATTTGTAAGTATTTTTCCCCATTCTGCAGATTATCTCTTCACTTTCTTGATTGTATTTTTTGCACACAAAAGTCTTAATTTGGTGAGGGCCAATTTGTCCTCTTTTGTCATGTATGCTTTTGATGTTGTATCTTAGAGCTCATTCTCAAACCCAGGGAAACAGAGATTTATTCCTGTGCTTGATGTCTTCTGAGAGATGTATAGTCTTAGCTTTTAGTAGATTCCCCATTTTAAGTTAATTTGTGCATGTGAGTATTCTTCACTGAGATGATTTTATGCCTTTGTCAAAAATTGGTTCCCATTTGCATTCTTCTTGGATTTTCTTTTTCTGCTTCCTTGACCTTTGCCTACCTTTTATGAGAGTATCACTCTGTTCTGGTTACTATAGTTTTTTAAAAAAAAGGCTTGAAATCAAGTAGTGTCATTCCTGTACATTTGTTATCTTTCAAAGTTGGTCTGTTCATGTCCTTAGCATTTCCATGTGAATTTTGAAACTGGTTTGTCAATTTCTAGGAAAAAAAAAATTCCTTCTGTAGTTTGACTGCAATTGCATTTCAGTTTGGGGGAGAACTGACACCTCAGCAATCTTCAGTATTGCAACCCAAATGCACAACATATATCTTCATTTATGTACATCTTCTTTACTTTTACCTCAGCTGTGTTTTGTAGTTTTTGTTGTAAAGATCTTATCCAATTTTGACAGAGTGATCGTTAAGAGTTATACATTTGTGTCATTCAGTTTGCATATTTTGCTTTGATTTATACTTTTTCATGGCTGGTACATAAAAATACGATTGACATTTGTATATTGATCTCACAACCCCCAACTTTGCTAAGGTCATTTAGTTCTGGTAGCTTTGTTGTGGATCCCACCAGATTTTCTATATAGATGATCATGTCACCTGTGAGCAAAGGACGTTTCCTCCTTTCTTTGCAACAGAGATGGTGTCATTTCTTTTTCTTAATATATGCCTGACTAGGACTCTGAACATGAGGTTGGATAGAAGTGGGGAGAGTGGACTCCTGTGTCTTGCTCAGCTTTTCATCTTTATGGATGATATTAGTTGTAGGTTTTTGCAGATGAGGCTCATGACACTCCCTTCTACTCTCACTTTGATGGAAGATTGATCAGTCATAGAGATGATCATACAGTTTATGTTTATTTTTGATTGCACTAATAAAATAAGATACATTCACTGATTTTCAAAGGTTGGCTTCCATGTGCATTCATGGCATAAACCCTCCTGGTTGTTGTATTAGTAGTTTCTTAGGGCTGCTGTAACCAAGTGCCACAAACTGATGCCTTGAAAATTCAGTAATGTGTCCTCACAGTACTGGAGGCTGACAGTCTAAAATCAAAGTGCCCTGCAGGCTCTGGGGGTTATCCTTCCTTCTCTCTTCCCAGCTTCCTGTGGCTCCCGACAAGCCTTGGCATTCCTTGGCTTATTGATGCAGTACCCTGTCTCTGCCTCCATTATCATCGGACGTTTTCCTTTTGTGACTCTCTGTTAAAATTTCTATTTTCTCCTGAGGACACCAAGCTCATCCAAATTCATTATGACCTCATCTCAACTTGGTTATATCTACAGAGATCCTATTTCTAAGTAAAGTCATGCATACAGTTATTAAGGATTGAGCATATCTTGTCGGGAGACACAATTTTACCATCTATAGTCAGAATGTATTATTTTAAAAAAATACACTGTTGGAAATCAATTTGTTAAAATTTTGCATTTGTGATTGTGAAGGAGATTGTTCATAGTTTTATTTTTTAAAAATATCATCTTCCTTTGGTTTTGCTCTCAGGATAATATTAGCACAGTAGACTTAGTTGTGAAGGACACCCTCCTCTTTGCTGGAATCAGTTTTGGAGAATCAGTGACATTTCTTCCTTAAATGTTTGACAGGATTCTCCAGTGAAGCCATTTGGCTGTGAATTTTCCTTTTTGAAAAGCTTTTAACTACAGATTCACATGCTTTGGTAGATACTGTGCTCTGAAGTGTATCTCTCTCTCTTTGTGAGTGGATTTTGGTGGTACATCTTTCTCAAGGACTTTTCCAATTTCATCTCAATGGTTGAATATTTTGACATAAAATTGTCTTAATATTCTTCCGTTATCCTTTTAATTCCTGTAGAATCTATAATCATTCTTGGTTTTGATAATATAAGAGCCCTCTGCTTTTTTTTTTTTTTTTTTTTTTTTTTTTACTGACTTGCCTGGGTAAGGATATCAATTTTTTTTTATATTCTCAAGATACAATCTCTGTTTGTTGTTTTTCTGCTATTTCATCAAATTCTATTGTGATCATTATTATTTATTTTTTTCTATATTATTTATTTTTCATTTGCCCATCATTTTTGTGTTTCTTTTTTTTATTTATTTTATTTATTTTTTTATTGGTTGTTCACAACATTACAAAGATCTTGACATATCATATTTCATACATTAGATTGAAGTGGGTTATGAACTCCCAATTTTACCCCAAATGCAGATTGCAGAATCACGTCGGTTACACATCCACAATTTTACATAATGCCCTATTAGTAATTGTGGTATTCTGCTACCTTTCCTATCCCCTACTATCCCCCCTCCCCTTCCCTCACATCTTCTCTCTCTACCCCATCTACTGAAATTCATTTCTCTCCTTGTTTATTTTCCCATTCCCCTCACAACCTCTTATATGTAATTTTGTATAGCAATGAGGGTCTCCCTTCATTTCCATGCAATTTCCCTTTTCTCTCTCTTTCCCTCCCATCTCATGTCTCATTTAAGGTTAATCTTTTCTTCCTACTCTTCCTCCCTACTCTGTTCATAGTTGCTCTCATTATATCAAAGAAGACATTTGGTGTTTGTTTTTTAGGGATTGGCTAGCTTCACTAAGCATAATATGCTCTAGTGCAATCCATTTCCCTGCAAATTCCATGATTTTGTCATTTTTTAGCGCTGCATAATATTCCATGGTGTATAAATGCCACATTTTTTTTATCCATTCATCTATTGAACGGCATCTGGGTTGGTTCCACAGTCTAGCTATTGTGAATTGTGCTACTATGAACATCGATGTGGCAGTATCCCTGTAGCATGCTCTTTTAAGGTCTTCAGGGAATAGTCAGAGAAGGGCAATAGCAGGGTCAAATGGTGGTTCCAGTCCCAGCTTTCCCAGGAATCTCCAAACTGCTTTCCAAATTGACTGCACCAATTTGCAGTCCCACCAACAATGTACAAGTGTACCCTTTTCTCCACATCCTCGCCAGCACTTGTTGTTGTTTGACTTCATAGTGGCTGCCAATCTTACTGGAGTGAGATGGTATCTTAGGGTGGTTTTGATTTGCATTTCTCTGACTGCTAGAGATGGTGAGCATTTTTTCATGTACTTGTTGATTGATTGTATATCCTCCTCTGAGAAGTGTCTGTTCAGGTCCTTGGCCCATTTGTTGATTGGGTTATTTGTTATCTCATTGTCTTATTTTTTTGAGTTCTTTGTATACTCTGGATATTAGGGCTCTATCTGAAGTGTGAGGAGTAAAAATTTGTTCCCAGGATGTAGGCTCCCTATTTACCTCTCTTATTGTTTCTCTTGCTGAGAAAAAACTTTTTAGTTTAAGTAAGTCCCATTTGTTGATTCTTGTTATTAACTCTTGTGCTATGGGTGTCCTATTAAGGAATTTGGAGCCCGACCCCACAATATGTAGATCGGAGCCAACATTTTCTTCTATCAGACGCAGAGTCTCTGATTTGATATCAAGCTCCTTGATCCATTTTGAGTTAACTTTTGTGCATGGCGAGAGAAAGGGATTCAGTTTCATTTTGTTGCATATGGATTTCCAGTTTTCCCAACACCATTTGTTGAAGATGCTATCCTTCCTCCATTGCATGTTTTTAGCCCCTTTATCAAATATAAGATAGTTATATGGATTAGTCTCTGTGTCCTCTATTCTATACCATTGGTCCACCCGCCTGTTTTGGTACCAGTACCATGCTGTTTTTGTCACTATTGCTCTGTAATATAGTTTGAAATCTGGTATCGCTATACTGCCTGATTCACATTTCCTGCTTAGAATTGCTTTTGCTATTCTGGGTCTTTTATTTTTCCATATTAATTTCATGATTGCTTTATCTATTTCTACAAGAAATGCCATTGGGATTTTGATTGGCATTGCATTAAACCTATAGAGAACTTTTGGTGATATCGCCATTTTTACTAATGTTAGTTCTGCCTATCCATGAACAGGGTATATTTTTCCATCTTCTAAGATCTTCTTCTACTTCTCTCTTTAGGGTTCTGTAGTTTTCATTGTATAGGTCTTTCACCTCTTTTGTTAGGTTGATTCCCAAGTATTTTATTTTATTTTTTGAGGATATTGTGAATGGAGTGTTTTTCCTCATTTCCGTTTCAAAAGTTTTGTCGCTGATATACAGAAATGCCTTTGATTTATGTATGTTGATTTTATATCCTGCCACTTTGCTGAATTCATTTATTAGTTCTAGTAGTTTCTTTGTAGATCCTTTTGGGTCTTCTAGGTATAGAATCATGTCGTCCACAAATAGTGATAATTTAAGTCCTTCTTTTCCTATTTTTATGCCTTTAATTTCTTTTGTCTGTCTAATTGCTCTGGCTAGTATTTCAAGGACTAAATTAAATAGAAGTGGTGAGAGAGGGCATCCCTGTCTTGTTCCAGATTTTAGAGGGAATGCCTTCAACTTTTCTCCATTCAGAATGATGCTAGCCTGAAGCTTAGCATAGATAGCTTTTACAATGTCAAGGTAAGTTCCTGTTATCCCTAGTTTTTCTAATGTTTTGAACATAAAGGGATGCTGTACTTTGTTGAATGCTTTCGCTGCGTCTATCGAGATGATCATATGGTTCTTATCTTTAAGTCTATTGATGTGGTGAATAACATTTATTTTTCCGTATATTGAACCATACTTGCATCCCAGGGATGAATCCTACTTGATCATGGTGCACAGTTTTTTTATGTGTTTTTGTATTCGATTCGCCAGAATTTTATTGAGGATTTTTGCATCTAGGTTCATTAGAGATATTGGTCTGTAGTTTTCTTTCTTTGAGGTGTCTTTGTCTGGTTTTGGAATCAGGGTGATGTTGGCCTCATAGAATGAATTTGGAAGAGCTCCCTCTTTTTCTATTGCCTGAAATAACTTGAAAAGTATTGGTATTAATTCTTCTTTAAAGGTTTTGTAAAACTCTGCTGTATACCCATCCGGTCCTGGGCTTTTCTTGGTTGGTAGTCTTTTGATGGCTTCTTCAATTTCATCCATTGATATTGGTCTGTTCAAATTGTGTGTATCCTCCTGACTCAGTCTGGGCAAATCATATGACTTAAGAAATTTATCAATGTCTTCACTATCTTCTATTTTATTGGAATATACTATTGATATATGGTTTGTACTTCCAGCCATGTTTGATTATTTATCCTTTTTAAAAAAAATTTAGTTTGTTTCTCCATGATTATCTTTTCCCTCGCCCTCTGTCTTTACCGAGTCACCTCCCACTGATGGTTTTGGTTATTGTTTTTCATTTCTTCCTCGTGTAGTGTTTTGCTCAAAATGCTTTGCAATGCTGGTTTTCTGGCTGCAAATTCTTTTAACTTTTGTTTATCATGAAAGATTTTTATTTCATTGTTATACCTGAAGCTTAATTTTGCTGGATACAGAATTCTTGGTTGGCATCCATTGTCTTTCAGAGTTTGAAATACATTGTTCCATGACCTTCTTGCTTTCAGTGTCTGTGATGAAAAATCCGTTGTTAACCTTATTGGTTTACCCCTGAATGTAATCTGTCTCCTTTCTCTTGTAGCTTTTAATATTTTCTCTTTGTTCTGTATATTGGATATCTTCATAACAATGTGTCTTGGCGTTGGTCTACTGTGATTTTGTGTGCTCGGTGTCCTGTATGCATCTTCAATTTGTATATCTGTTTCCTTTTTTATTTCTGGAAAGTTTTCTGTAATTATTTCATTCAGCAGGTTACTCATTCCCTTGGTCTGAGTCTCTGTACCTTCTTCTATCCCGATGACTCGTAAGTTTGGTTTTTTTATGTTATCCCATAACTCTTGGATGTTTTTCTCGTGATTTTTTACCAGCCTTTCTGAGTTGGCTAGACTCTTTTCAAGATGATATATTTTGTCTTCATTATCTGACGTTCTGGCTTCTACTTGCTCCACTCTGTTAGTGATACTCTCAATTGAGTTTTTAATTTGGTTTATCGTTTCCTTCCTTTCTAGAATTATTGTTTGATTATTTTTTATAATCTCTATCTCCTGATAAAGATGCTTAACTTCTTCTTTTATCCGTTTATGTAATTCATTCTCAATGTGTTCTTTTGCTGCTTGAATTTGCTGTCTTGTATCCTCTTTAAGGTTCTATTCCATCTGTCTAAGGTGTTCCTTGAGTTCTTTATATGACCATTTTTCTGATGACTCTAGGTCCTCCTGAATATTTAGGCTGTCCTGCATTGTTTGTACTCCTTTTCTTCCTTGCTTTTTCAAGTTGCTCATGTTACTTCCTGTTCTGTTTGACTGCTGAGTTACTGTTTACTCCTATAGATTTATTTGATGCTTGGATGGAAAGGTATTAGAAGGGAAGGGAAGAAGTCACTAAAGAGAATGAGAGTAAGCAGGTAGAATTCAAGGAAGGGGGAATAAGAAAATTGAAAAGAAATGAAAAGACAAAAGAAGAAAAAAATAGATAATAAAAAAAAATTTAAAAAAATAATAATAAAAAAATTAAAATTAAAATTAGAAGAAAAAAATTAAAAAAAAATTGTAAAACAAAAAATTTTAAAAACAACAAGAAAGGAAAATGAAAATGAAAGAAAAAACCTAAATCATATAAAAGAGGAAAAAAAAAACCTAATAAATGCAGTCTTAGAGTTTGATTAACTTCTCTTCCAGTAGGTGGCGCTGTGCCCACCAGGCCAAGCTTCTCTTGTCAATACGCAGGAACCAATCACTGTGCAGCAGCTCCTCTTCCCAGACTGGGCGAGTCTCCAATCCTGAGTGCCTAGGGCCTCCACTTGTGTCTAGTCACTTCCCCACTTTTCCTCTAGCCAGGTCCCTCTCACCGGTGACGCTCACCACAATACTGGCTACACGCCAGGTCTGCTGCTCCCGGGAGCCCTGTTTTCATGAACGACTGGGCACACTCTCCCTGTTTGCCATTCCCTCAGACCCTAAGTTTGTAGAGCTTGGGGCTGAGAATCCTCAGCGAATTTTACTTGCCCTCCGGTAGCCACGTCCCCGGTAGCTGGTGCAAGAGACCTCAGTTGTCTGCACTGGTGGGAGCGGTAGCCGGGAGTTCCACACCACGGGTCCCACGCCACGTCTGATTCCCTCGGTCTGGCTATCGTGCTCACAGGAGAGCTGGTAGGGGCCCTTAAGGTTTCCCCGATGTGTGGAGAGGGAAGGCTAGGGAATTACACACCTGTAGCCGCAGGTTTCAATGAAGTTATCTCCTCCGCCGCAGTCTGGTGACGTCAGTTCTCTGCCATGGTGGTATCTCTTGCAAATGGCGACAGTTCGTTTCCCTTTGCCAGGTGACCAATGCAACGGGTGGGTCCTTACTGTCTCTCCCAAGCCCCGTTTCAAACCTGTGGCCACTACCTATGAAGGCTCAGTTGGCATTTACCTCCGTAGGAACAGAAGGGCCGACCAGTTGTTTCAGCTGGATGGATTAGTGCTGAGTCACAGCTGTTTGTCTGTGGGAAGCAGGCGAACGGGAGCTTGAATTCAGCCAATTCGGGCTCAGTGTGTGTTCTGAGAGACCCAGACTGTTCGTCCCAGATCCACGTCAGTTCAGCATTGCCTAGTGATCCTGAGCAAACAGAATTTAGATTTTTTATGACTCCCTATGCCCGCACAGCTGAAGAGGTCAGAGACTTGATCTCTCCGCGCCTGCCGCCATGTTCATTTTTGTGTTTCTTAAGATTAAATCTGATATGATGGATTTGACCTTGTATTCTTTTTTTCCCCTCCAGTTCTTAGGATTAAACTTGGGGTACACCAGAACTACACCTCAGCTCTTTTTATTTTTATTTTGAGACAGATTCTCACCAAGTGACTGAAGCTGGCCTTGAAGTTGTGATCCTCCTGCCTCAGCTTCCTAAGTAGTTGAAATTATAGGCGTGCAGTACCAAAGTTGGTGAGATTGTATTCTTTTCTAACTGTAGTGGTTTAGTGCTGTGAAATATCCAAGTGCTGTTTTATTAGTGTACTATCCACTTTTATATATTTGGTTTCCATTTTCATTCAATTTAAAATACTTTCTGACTTCCCTTTTGACTTATTATTTGATGTGTATTTAGAAATGTAATTTAATTTTCTAGATATTTGGGAATTTTGAAAAACATCTTTCAGTTATTGATTTCTATTTTAGTTCTATGGATGGAGAACATCCTTTGTATGACTCATATTCTCTGAAGTTTACCGAGTGTTTTATGCCTTTGAATATGATCTGTCTTGGTCAATGCCTCAACACTTGACTGGTGTTGGATGGCATGTTCCGTGAATGTCAATTGGATCAAGGTGTTTGTGTTAATATTCAAGCCATTCATGTCCTTTCTGTATTTTATAACCTTTTCTGTTTATTATTGTCAACTGCTAATGGAAAACTGTTGATATATCTGATAGCTATGGATTTTTGTTTTTCTTATAAGTTTATCAGTTTTTCCTTCATGTGTTTTGATTCTGTTTTTAACGATATAAATGTTTAGGACTGCTGTCTTCTCAATGAGTCCATCTTTTTATTTTCCTCTTTGGTATGGATGTAGCTACTATTATGCTCTTACGGTTTCTTCTGTAGTATTTAATCTGCCATTCATCTCATCCAGTGTATCTTTCTATTTTTTAGCTCAAACATAATTTTCATTTCTAAAAATTTGATTTGCATCTTATTGATGCTGTCTGTATGTTTATTAGCTTTCTGAATGTAGGGGGTCCAATTTTAATAATAATTTTTTAATGTACTTGTCTGTTGATTCTTACACCTGTGTTGGTTATGTACAGTTTCACTTCACTGGCTTATCTGATGGGTGCTGTAACCTGTTTCTTTGCTTGGTGACTTTTGATTGAGTGCCACGAATTGTGAATTTTACCATATTTGGTGTTGAGTATTGCCCATAAATATGTTTGATTTTTGCTTTTGGAATCATCTAAGTTGCTTGAAACCAGTTTAATTCCTTTTTGGTCTTGTTTTTAGAGTTTGTTTGCTAGGACATAGCAGTGTTTGTTCCAGGCTAATTAGACCCCACTCCTGAGACAAGACCCTTCTGAGGCTCTACCTTCAGTCTATGAATGATGAGGTGTCCCAGTCTGGCGGGGGGAGCAGGTTGGCAGGACTCATGGGATCAGCACACTGTCATTCTTATGACTAGGATTTATTATAGGGAAGCACACAAAGCAAAATCAGCAAGGGGAAAAGCGCACGTGGTGAAGTCCAGTGGAAACAGGGCTCAAGCCTCAAGAGTCCTGTCTCAGCAGTTACACAGGATCTACTTAATTCCATCAGCAAGGTGATGTGACAAGACGTGTGAAATGTCAACTACCAGGAAAGATCCTTAGATCTTTACTTAGGCTTTACTTGGGGGCTGCGCACGTTGGCTTCCTCTGCCTGCCTAGAACACACCAAAATTCCAGGCTCCCAGAAGGAAAGCAGGTGTTCAGCATAGATCATCCTTTAAGCTCTCCTTCATTTTTGTGGAAAGAAATGAATTTGAAACCACCTGACCTGAAAAAGTGCAGATAGACCCCCATGTTTTGACTTATGCTTTTTCCACTTTACAATAGTGCAAAGGTCACATGCATTCAGTAGAAACCATACTTCAAATTTTGAATTTTGATCTTTATGGGTGATTATCAAGCAATAAGAGACTCTTGTGATGCTGGATATTGGCAGTAAGCTGCAGTTGATCTGTCCTGTGGTCACGAGCCACCAGGTCACTGCTGGTCAGTGTGTTCTGTTGCTATGACATTTGGTAGGTTAGGAGAATTAAATATATTTTTGACTTTTATATTTTCAACTTATGATGGAGTTTTGGGGTCATAACCTTATGGTATTTGAGAAGCATCTGTTGCTTACCACAAGAGTTGGCAAATATTTTTCTGCAGAGGCCCAGGTATTATAAACTTTGTGTGCCAGAGAGTCTCTGCCTAACCACTCAACCCTGCTGCTGAAACGAGAAAGGGCTGGGCGACATGTGATCGCTGTGGTGTGGTCACATTCCCATGGGATTTGTTCAAAAGAAGAGGTAGAAGTTTGGGTTCAGCCTGTGGATTCCAGCTGGCTGACTCCTGTTTTCACTCTAAAGATGATCATTCACTGTATTCTGAATGGTTTGTCTTCTCTCTGGAGATTTTGGCACCCTGAGCAATGCATAATCTGAAGTTTGGGAAGGAGTGGGAGATATGTGTTCTTTGGCACAATGTGAAAAGGGCAGTTGTGAAAAGGGAAAGGAGAAAAGAACCCACACTTGGCCTCACTAGGTCAAGCCAAGGGCACATGGGGATGGTGAGGAGTCTGGATGGATGCCCCCAAGTGTGTGGAGCCCCTGTGCCCATTTAAAATTCTTCCAGTGACTCCTGGGTTGCTTTGTTTGGATCTCTGCGGAATTAGATGACTTCTTTTCTCCTTCCCAGCGATTTAACCGATGACAGCTCATGTGTGTAACTGTCCCTCCGAAACATCTCTTGGAGGTGATTATTTTTGCTGTTGAATGAATGTTGTCATCTCATCCCCCATGTCCCAAATGTGTATGTACATATGCCACCGCCTTCTTTCACCCTCATTCAACCTCCAGAGGAAGTTCAGGGTGGGCACTTGCTTCAGTGGAAATATGCATTATCACACTGACGATTTTGAGAAAACCTAGTAAAGTTTTGAGAAGATGGAGGAAATCACAGGGAAGGGTTTTATCACACAGACTTTGGCCCCTTAGGCTTCCTGCGCCTGTTGCCTCAATTGCAAACCAAGAATCCAAATAACGCCTGTATCAGAGGATTGTTGTAAGAATGAGATCTCACTTTCATTATTAGCTAGGTTCTCCTATTTTTCCTTTACACTCCCATTTCCTCCAGATTGCTCTCCTGGAAGCTGGGACTCTTCAGTCTCCTCTTCAACAGACTTTTATGGAAACTAGAGGTTAGCCTGCAGGAACTCAGCTCCACCAGAGAAACCCACTCCCTCAGGGGAAGTCCGGGTTGCCGTTGGGGTAATTGTCCTGGCTGCACCGGCTGCCCTGCGTGCCGGAGGCCTCCTCCTGGGGTCTCTGAGGCCTGTTCTTTATACCTCATCCTGTAAGGATGACTTGCTGGCTCCGGGAAGTTCCTCTGGACGGTAACTTCCTTATTCTCAAACACAGCTGCATAACCTGGAAAGTGATACTTTTGGAGGTGAATTGGAGGGCCAGATTCTGTACAGTGCAAAGTCCAACTCCTCTTAGAACCCAGGACTGATGTTTGGCACAAAGATAGTTTGATGTACGTTTACTCAATGAAACAACTCAGCACGTAGATCTCCTTGTCTTCTTTCTGAAAGTGGGTAGAAGAGTACAGAGTCCTCTTACGATGGAACTCATGAGGAGTGTTTTTTTTTATTGGATGTGAAAGGCAAGACAGTGGAGTGGTAGAGGCATGTGCTCTCTTGCCAGAGTGTCTTGGTTTTAAATCAGACTTCTGCTGAAACTCAGCCTTTCTCATCTTCAGAGTGGGGATGATCACAATGCCTGTCTCACCGGGATGTGGTGACACTCCAGTGAGTTCACGCACAGTGTCTAGCCCTGGGCCTGGTGCACGTGCAGTCCTTAATTGTAGATATTACTATTTTTCCAATGAATATTTCTAGATTGACTGACACTGTGTCACACAAAGGGGGCTGGGTGCTGGGGAACATGGGGAACAGTCCCTGGCCACCAAGCATTCAGGGCCTTCTGTGGGAAGCTGAGGGGACACAATGAGGAGCTCTGTATCCAGGCTGTGCCATAGTCATGTGCAGAGCTCTGGGAGGGCAAAGGAGGGAGTTCTCACTCATTCAGATGTGAAGAGTCTCTGGAATTAACAAAGCAACTGAATTTCCCTCTCGTACATTTACAGAAATGTGCCACTTGGCAGAGGATGGTCGTCTACAGATTGTATCTATTTTTTTAAAAGTATAATTTAGTCCTAGTGAGTAGTATAAGCTAAAAGAAGCATCATTTCCAAAACTCTGACCTTGGAGCTGTCAATAAGGTAAAATTTTCAGGGCTATCAAGGAAAGAGCAGAGAATCAAATGCAAAAAGCAGTTTATAGAACATTTTTTTTTCCTATGGGAAATGGTAGAATTTCCAGTGTGAACAAATGAATCTTTTGGTAAAAATCGAAGGTAACAGAAGTATTAACTGCCTGGGGGAGCAGGAGAAGGCGTCTCAGGGAGGATTGTATTTGAACTAGATATTGATTGCATTTGAACTGGGTTTGAAGGGTGAGTTGGAACATGTCCGATGGGAAAGGACTCTTCAGGAAAAGGACCAGACACATATAAAGTCCCGGGGTCGTGGAAGATCCAGATTATTGGGGGAATTTCGGATAGTTTGACTTGGCTGCAGGATAGAGATTGTGGCAGTCAGAGGTTAGCAGTGTTTGGAAATCGGCGGATGAAGGACAGGTCATGAAGGGTCTTGCCTGTGTTCTTAAGAAGCCTTAAGTGTAATCTAGAGATGATGGGAAGTGTCAGAAGAAAGGGAGGGCTGCAACACAACCGCAGTCTGGAAAGATGGCTTGGCTCAATGAGGATGGCAACGCACCACCAGGCAGTGGCAGTGGTCGAGTGAGGGAGAAGGCAGGGTACTGGGGAGATTGCTGGGCCTCGCACCACCAGCGCATAATAGGATGATTGCTTGCTGCTTTAGGACGGTGTGCGTTGGCACAGCACATCTCAGACACCTGGTGCATCGTGGGCTTCACCTGCTCCGGCGGAGCTCAGTCAGAGCAGGTAGAGTTCACCTTGTCCTGCAGATGCAAAAGCGGTTTCATTGGGTGAAGTGGCTCCTTCACAGAGCCACTGGAGCTGCTGGGGCAAGAAAAAAAGAAACAGCTGTCTGGGGACCCATCCTGGGACTGCCACCCGTCCACAGGGACTCTTCACAGTCTTTCCTTCTTCTTCCTGAAAGACCTAAATGTGGACTGCCCAATCCTCTGCACCCTGTGTCCCCAGCCGTCCTTCCTGGTCCCTTTATTTATTTGCCTTTTGATTGCTAGAGCTCTAGGCCTTCTGCTTTGTGATTACAGACCCCTGCATATATGGACCCATCTGGACCCCATTGCGGTTTGAAGGGATTCCATCTTTGCCTTCAGGACAAGGCCAGCAGCCTGTGGAATAACTTTAATAACTTTTCCAAGCTACTCTCTGTCATTGGCCTTTCTTTCCACAATTTTCTACTTTCTGAAAAGCAAGGCCCTGAAAACTATTGTATTAATAACCACCTCTAAGAATAATTAAAGGAGGAGAATGCATAAGAGATACCCACATCCAGTTGCTCCTAAAAGAGTCTTTCCTCCTCCGGTTCCCACCTCTTGCATTTCATTCGGCTAATATAACTCCCAGGAATGAGTGAGGAATTTGCTCCCTTATTCTGCTGCCCCGGGCTCCTTCCCTCCTGGTGTGTGCTGCTCATCTGGTCCCTGTCCACTCCTTGCCTGTGAACGATCAGCTCTTACTCCCCTTAGCATTTCTTCTCAGAGTTCTGCAGATTTAGTCCTCAAACACCAAAAGAAAAGTTAGAGACCCTGCTGAGAGCCATAGCCAAGTAGGAATGACGCATGGCAATTTGCTTGTCAGCCTACCCAATGTTGCTTAGAGGGAGGACTCTCCATTGTGGAAATGGGCGTGCCTTGGACTCAGGTCATTTGCAGTGACATTGCATGAATGTTTGAGAGTTTTGGTTGAAAGGTGACCCTGCTCAAGGACCAGGGTGGATCCAGGTCTAGGGTGGATCCTGCTGGGAATAGGGCATATCCTGCTGCCTCAGGCCCCCACTCCTTGAGTTCCCGTTGAGTTCTCGCGGGATTCAGAGGGTATTTGGTACGCAGAGCCCGGTGGAGGGTGTATTTTTCCCCAGAACGTGCGTGTAGAGTGCCGGTGACAGTTCAAGAATAAAGAGTTGCTGTTTGAATCTACAAGGTGTGTGGTTGCTCGGTTATTTTGTGCCCAGCCAGACTGTGGCAAGACCCTAAAGTCCAGCCCTGTGCAGAGGGGAAAGGCAGATTCTGTGCATGCAGGTGGCTCTCCAGGGACACCTGGCTGTGGGAGGGGCCAGAACCTGCTCTTCTGGTCTGCATGTTCCTACTGCTTTGCTCCGTGGTTTGTCCTTGCAAATAAAATATGAATTTCAATAAAATATGACTCTAGGGCCATCACAAGAACTGGAAGGTACAATTTCTGACTTCAAAGTGTGGCTGAGTGACAAGTTTAAAATTCATACTAAGTGCTGGAACTGGGGCTCAGTGGCAGAGCACTTGCCTAACGTGTGTGGGGCACTGGGTTTGATCCTCAGCACCACATAACATAATAAAGACATTCTGTCCATCTAAAACTATAGAATTTTTTTTAAAAAGTCAATACTTTAAAAAACAATAAATACATGTTAAGGTGAAAGCCAAGGCAAACTTAATAAATGTAGAAAACTGTTGGAGGACCTGAGGCTAGATGCAGCTGTGAAGTGTAGAAAATTCTAGAACCAACTTGACCCATGGTCACTGGCATGCTGTTTAGAAGCTGCCTGGCCAGCTCCTGTGTCTATTGTTGCTCAGAATGAAAGGGATACCTGCCCTTAGAGACCCCCAGAGATTTCATCCAGGGTCTCATCTCTTGGATTGACTCAGTTTCTTATTGCACTAGTTTCCTTGGGCTACTGCATCAAAGTACCACAGACTGGCTGGGTGGCTTAAACAACAGAAATGTGCCTGCTCACAATTCTGGATGCTGGAAGTCTGAGATAAGATATTGGCAAGGTTGGTCCTGTCTGCAGAAGGATCTACTCAGGTCCCTCTCATCTTTCCTCCATGAGTATCTCTGGAACCAAGTTTCCCCTTTTTATAATGACATTATTCATATTGGATTAGGACCCACTGTAATGACCTCACTTTAACTTGATTACCTTTATAAAGACCCTCTCTCTAAGTCAGGTCATGTTCTGGAGTGCAGGGAATTAGGACTTTGACACATGAAATTTGGGTGGACATGGTTGAACTGAAACTCCTATTAAGACTTTGTTTCTTACCAAGGGCCTAAAGGACATTTCTGGGGAGAGAAGTGTTCCTGAGATGCCACCGCAGACTAGTGGCTCTGCATCCTCAGTAGCTATTTTCACAGTGATTATGGACTCATGAGATACTTTCTGCCTTTTGTCAATCAACACAGGAGTTGGCAGGGTTGGGCCTGTCTGAGGAAGGATCTGCTCAGGCCCCTCTCCTTGGCTTCTAGATGCTGTTTCTCCTGGAGTCTTCACATTGTCTTTCCTCCATGAGTAGCTCTGGATCCAAAGCACCTTTGTATCCCATCTTTTTAATTCCTTCTGACAATCTCGGGAAGGAAGCAGAGTAGGAATTACTGGTCCCAATTTACTGTTGGAGGCTCTGCAATTCAGGGAGGTAAGGTATCCTACCCTGATGTTTGACCCCTGACCCCAGGTACCTGTTCAGCCATCTGTGGTGCCGTGTCACCTCCCATGGTTCCATCTTCATGGCACCTGACTTCTCCACCCCACTCTGCCTACTGCCACCATCTCTAATAAAACCTGCTCCTTCTCACTGCACAGTACATGCTAGGACTCATGCCAGTGTGCATCTCCCCTTTCTTGTTTCCCCTCTCTGGGACTTAATTTTAGGCTGGCCTAAAGCCTGGCTGTACCAGAAGATGGAGCCCCTGGGAAACTGTCTCAACAGTGGGCAGAGGTGCCTGCAGCCTCTGTGCACAAGGCAGGCAGGTAGGACAGCTGGGAGGTGGCCAAGGCACACATCTCTACCTGTCACTCCATGGAACCAGGCGGTTCTGACCCTGGTTGCAGCCCCGTCATCTCAGAAATCCTGGTTCCGACCTGGAAGCCCGAGGGGGAGTTTGCCCTGTGGTTGGAGACTACTGTTGAGGTGCTGCCTTCTTCTTTCTCCTCTCCCTTACTTAAAGCAATGATGTGGTCCCTTGCCTTTGATGAACCCATCTTGGAACCCCTGCTCTCCTGCTCTCCCTTTCCTGGTCGAATGCACCCTGCTGTAGCCCGGATGCGCGCCCTGACTTGGTGCCTGCTCTCTGCAGCTTCGTATCCTTGCTGCAGTCCTCTCAGTTCTATGCTTGAAGTGTGGTCTGTCCTCTGCTCCAGCTTCACCTCCCAGCTCGGGCCCCACTAGCCAGGGCCAGTCACTGCCTGCGATGCTTTTTCTTGCTTCCAAGGGTTTTTTGTGCCACGTCTTCTGTCCAGAACACCCACATTTCTGGCAGCCTCCCTCCCCATTTGCCCCAATTTTCCGGGAAACTGCTGCCTCTCTGTCATGAGGCAGTTCAAGCATCCGTGGTGTCTGGGTGCTGGGCTGACACCCTGCAGACGAGGTGAGCCTCCTCGGTGTACCCGTCTCACACTGCAGGCGCCTGTGTACTTGACCCCCACCCTCCCAGAGTGGGGATTCATTGCTGCACATCACAGCCTGGCATAGAGCAGGAACTCTGTGGACATTACTGGAATCAGTGAAATCTCTGGCAGGCTCTCTGCTGGGTGCCCAGTATTTCTGACCTTGAAAATGCTCACACCTGAGATTATCCTAAAACACAATTGACCTGCTTAAAAGCATGCATTACTGGCACCGGTGAGAGCAGTGTGGTATGAAAAACATTCCTAGAAAAGTCTTTTCTTCTATGGACCCAGAGCACATTATACAGCTTCTGTCACCGATCTTTTCTGATTTCTCCTCTTTCTCCAGCCAATCCCTGAATTATCCCTGGGTTTTTTTCTTCCCTTGCACAGGGCCTGGAACCTAGAAGGTGCTAAACAAATGTTGCATGGTTACATTTCCAAAGAACCAAAGGGAGAGGGAAAAATCCACCTTTCTTTTATTCCTATCCATGTTGTAAAGAAATAGAAACGAGGAAGATGGAAAGTCTCATCACATCGTATCTATGATATAAGTGCAGGGGCTGGGATTGCCACTTGCAAGGCTTTTTGTGAAGGAATTCAGTGGCTCTGCTAAGGTGCTTCTGTGCTGGGTTGCCAGGTTCCTTGACCACAGTGAACATGGGAGGACATTCTGGGCTGAGCTCGGGGGTGGGGGGGTGGGGGGTGGGGGTGGGGGTGGCCTTGGAGAGGCAGAGGGTGCAGAGAGAAAGGGCTCCACCTCTTGGAGCTAAGAAACACCAGAGAGTAAAAAGTTTTCTCTGGTATTTTACCCCCCACCTACCCCAAGGACATGGAGATCATTTTCTTCCAGTTGAATTCTATGGGATATGTGAAGATCAAGGAAGAAAGCAGGATCATAGAAAAAGAGCAAGTGTTCTGTTTTCAGATTATTTGAGCTCAAAAGCAGCCCTGGGAGGAGAGAAACTCACATGGGACTTTCCACCTGCTCCAGGGTCAATGACCTCATGACTTGACTTGTGACTGCATGGGATGGCTCTGAGATTGAAAAGTGATCAACCATGTCAAGCACTGACCATAGTGTAGCACAGAGGAAGTGTCCAGTGAAAGGGAGTTTTCTTCCTACGGCACATTATAGCTCAGAAACAAAAGAAATATTAAGCAGGGGGAAAATGTGAATCCACAGGTGAGTGATCTGGGTAGGCTGAAAGGTCAAGTGACTTGGCTGATGTAAGCTGTTGAGGACCAACATTTGGATCCTCCCGCTGATGCCAAGCTCAGGTTGGCTTTCCATGTGTGACTGAGACCCAGAAAACAATCTACTGAGCTTCCCAAAAAGTGGCCAGCAGATGAACTGCTCCAACTATGGAGTCCGTTAGGTTGGGATGGCGGGAGGGTAGGGATCATGAACCAGGGCTCCCACTGCACAGTGCCGGGGCTCTGGCTTAAAGCAGGAGGAGGATGCAGAGCATGTGATAGTCACTCCCTTCCCCACGGGATAGCTCGGCCCTGCTCTAAGGCCAAACAGGAAGGTTTTCTTTTTTCTGTTCTATGTACCTCCTATCCCCTCTTCCTGTACTAAGTAAACTAGAGGGAAAAACTCAAACTCACTGATGGATACAGAATGGTTTGAATCTAAGTCTGAAATGGAATTGAAATGGGATGTTGGCTCTGCAGAGGATAGAGGAAGCACTCCTTTTAGCTCATGTTGAGAATTGGTGGAGGACGGGTTCTTTCTGTTATAGAGACCACTACTCAAACATAAATGACCTTTCCCCAGGCCCACAGGGACCTTGGGCAGGAGGAGAGAGGAGCTGATGCCTTAAGCACAGAGACAAACATCTCAAATTCTCCATGCCTAAAAAAGCTAATGACTGCCAGAGGCCTTGCGTTCCAGAACTGTGCTTGGATATTCACCAGGACAGTCGTTAAAGGAGAAAGATATATTTCTCTTACTTTTTTTTTTCATGTGGGAAACCCAAATCAAACGTCACCTTTCTGGGTAGATCTTCGATCCTGCGCCCTTACCCTGCACCCCAGCTGGGTGCACCTTTGCCGTGTTCCAACAGCGCTCTGCTCCTCCTCACCCCACGGAGACCCCATCATGCTGTCTTGCGGTCACATGTTACCTGCCATCACCCCAGCTCGAGGGTTCACTCTCCATTTCACAACTTCCTGGAAAGTGAACTCAGTTCTGAAAGTCACCCAGATCTGGGTTCAAGTCCCTACTCTGTCAGAGATGAGCAATGTCATCCCGTGTATCCTGTACCGGTTCTACGGATGGTGCATTGGAAAGAACAGAGCCAGCTGGAGGAGTGGGGGTGAGACTTACTAAGATACGTGAAGTGTCAGCACCTGGCACCGTGTCCGAGTCACAGCAGGAGATCAGAAGCTTTTGCAGTTTTTTGTTAAATGAATGGACAATTCACCTTCATAGCTGCCTGAAGAAATAGGGGCAGTTTACAAACTGAGGGGGTTACTCCCCTGGGACGTGGGGCAATATCATGTACTCCTCACTTGCTATACTTGCAAGTAAATAAGCAAGGTGCTTTGTCAAAATCTATTTGAAAACAATTTACTTTGAATTTACTCTTATGATTTTTGAAAAATTAATAAAAATAGAAGGGGTTTCATCAGACATAGTTATAAAAACTAAGTTCCTGAGAATCTGAACATATAGTTTTTTTTTAAAAAAAATTTAGATGTTGATAAACCTTTATTTTATTCATTTATTTATGTGTGGTGCTGAGAATCGAACTCAATGCTTCACACATGCTAGGCAAATGCTCTACCACTGAGCCACAATCCCAGCCCTGAACATGTAGTTTTAATTGGAACTTTGATATCTGTTAGCTTGGGCAAATCACTTTTACCTGAAACTCAGTTTCCACAGATGTTAAAAAGAGGTAGGGATGATTAGCAATTAATAATTATGTAAATATGTTTTGAACATTTACTATGTGCAAGAAAATGTGCTAATTCCTGGGGTGCTGAGCGATACTTATTAATAAACCTAGATTACTCTAATATTTTCTTCCAAATATTAGATTCTATGATCTATAAATTTTCTAGGTTGACACTCTAATGGAATTTTGTAGCTTTTTGGAATCATAGTCAGTAGCTAATTTTACAGCAGATACACTGGTTTTTGCCACTTAAGAATGTTTCCCATCTCTGGGATAAAATTTGACTCTAATATGGAAATTTATAAGGAGTTGCTAAGGATGATATTGTTAGTGGCCCTTTTAGCTCTGCTCATGCGTGGAATTGAGGGCATAAGTGGCTCTTTGAGGTGTAGTAAAGCTTGCTACAAGCATATCTGGTGGCCCTTCATTGTGAAGGTTTCCGCGAGCCATTGAGAGTCTGATTAGGAACATGACTGGAAGCTTCTCTTCAAAACAGTTCATCTGATAACTTATGCATGTGCTTCTAAGTTTGGAGGGCTAGCGCCTGGTGAATATGCTAATAGGCTCATGCTGAGAATGAGTAAAGAGGGAACATGTTGTTCATTAGCCTTAATAAAACCACAAGGAGACTCACCTTAGTGTTCTCTTTGCTGGGACGTGTCTCCAGAGAAGAAGGCAGATCTGCCGAGAGGTCCCTGGCTCTGTTTCTGCCAGAGCAGAAACCAGGTCTTCCCCTTCATCCTGGGCTCGCTTGAGATTCCAGCCAAAGGGCTGCCTCTCTAACCACACTAGTGAGAATCATTTTCCCTTTAGGTTCAGACTCAGCTGTCATGAGTTGAGTCCCTACTGTGCGCCTGGCAGGGCCTCATGACACTTTGTCTTCCCTTCCTTTCTCTGGTCCTAGATGTCTGTGGACTGTGACTTTCCACATTTCCCTGGAGGGAAAGGGACTTGGGGCTCCCTCAAGATCGCAGCGGCTCTTGGACAAAGGTGGAAACAGTGCTGACCGAGGCGTCAAAGGCATCTTGGCTTTAGCTTCGACGTCTGAGAAGCTTTTGGAACATTACCTCCTTTTTCTGGACCATGGTCTATATTATAAAATAAGGGATTTGGAAGGGGATTTCTTGAGCCATCATGTCCCAGTTTGATGCTCAAAGGTTTGAGGTCTAAATATCTGAGAAGTTGCTGGATAGACTCCCAACTCACCTGAGAGAAAGAGCAACTCTGCCAAGTGGGTACAGGAAGCAAGGCCACTGCCAATCATCTGTCAGTCAGCGGAGCCGCTGTCCCTTGGTCTATCCAGTCCTTCCATTTTCAAACTGAAAAGCAAGTCCAGAAAGTAGAAATCAGAATGAACAAGAAAGCCGGGGAGAGTGGAAATGCTAAATCTGCTGTCAGATAACAAATTCCTAAGCAAAATCAGCAGAAAATGTCGACCATCAGATCATCTGTCGCTATGACAATTGAGTTTAAAGTTTCCTAATTCAGCGCTGTCCTCCGTGGGAGTGGGTGACATCCAGCAGCGGCATGAACAGCATTCTCCCTGCTTTCTGTGCTCCGGGAAGTATTTTTGAGTCCATCAGCAAGCCATCCATCTGCTCTGCCTTCCTTGTTCCTGAAAAGTGCATCTCAAGAAGGCCTGGGGCTCAGGGCCAGAAGGGAGGCTTTGGAAGCTTCCAGGATTCCTTTTCACTTAGAGGACAGTCAGCTATTTATAAGAAGAGCTCCCTGTTCTTTCTGGGAGTAGCCATGGAAGACGGAGCAAATGCTTTTGAAGCTCGCAGAGGCCCAAGTGTGTATGTTCTGCCAAAATGAGCAGCTGAGGAGCATTGCTCTGGGTGGAAAGGAGGCCTGTCACCTGCCTGAGCTGTCTGAGGCGTTCCTGCAAACTCCGTTCATCTGCAGTGTCCCCGGGGGCATGCATTGCCGTGAAGAGTGTAGTCACCTACTAGGGGCGTCTGAGGCTTCCCTTCCCTTTGACATGACCACAGACTCATTCATCATGGAAATTTTATTAGACAAACACCCCCTTCCCCTCCCCTGCCCCTCATCCTTTATAGAATGTAAATTCCAGGAGAGCAAATATTTTGTCAGTTTTGTTCATGGATGAATTTCTAGTGATTATAAATATGCCTGGCACATTGCATACTTTTATATTTAGAAAAACTAGGCTAGGGGCTTGAGATAGAAGATAAACAGAGGATTTAGCCATCTCTTGAGTGGTTTGCAATATAGTAAAGGTGAGAATTCTGAGCTCTCCTGGGGTGCTTTAGAATTTTCCAATGTTGAGTTCAATTCCGGGCCGTAAGAGCAGCCCTGGAAAACAAGAGCGGGATCCCAGGGAAAGGACTTTGAGGGATACCTGCCTCTTAGGGGCAATGTGTGTGTGTTCGGTGGGGGTGGGGGGGTCACTGTGCTGTTGAAGATGGAGAAGAAAAGACTCTGGCAGAGGTGAATCCACCTCACACCCGGTGAGCTGTTGGGCAGAGGAGGGCTTACAGTTCTGCTGTGCGGCTCCCTTGAGTGGACGGAACCAGGGAGAGTTGCTAGAGACATCAAAAAAGCACATTGTCTTTCAGTGTGATGAGAACTTTCTAGCAGGCAGATCTCTGAGGTGGCAAGTTACTTTTTCCTGGAGTTTCACACGGAGATGTGGTAGAAGAATTGGTGTGCTTGGAATATGGAGCTAGATCAGAGAGTTCTGTGTGCTGCTTCCGTTGGGTGTTGCTTGGCTACTGCGGGGGGGGGGGGGGGGGGGGGAAGGACAGGACCTCAGCCCCAGGCTCCACAATGTATTGAGGGAAGCTAAGATTTAATTTGAACCAAAGAGTGTCCTGATTGTTTTTCCTTTTAATTACTTAGCCACATGGCTGCCAGTTTCCTTCAAAATCTTATACCTACACCAGAGCTAGATTTCAGTTGGTCTATGCTAGCATTTTATAGAATGTTAGGGCCAAGTGAGAACTTAGGCATAATTTTCCAAAGTAATTCTTAACATTTTGGGCATCTTTGGAGTATTTTAAAAATTCACAGGAGTGTTTCTCAGGAAAATGCACTTAAACTCTCCCACTGAAATGTCTGCCAGGAGTTGGTACAGCTTTGCTCTCTTCATGAAGCCCACTGAGGATCTTGCTCCTGTCCGTGGGCTCTGGGCTACAAACACTTGGTTCAGTCCCACTCAGGACCTTGTTCATGAAGAAATGGGGGCCAGGAGGCAGCCTTTAGGGAGGAGAGTCCCTGCAACCTGGGCTCAGAGGCTTTGCTGAAGCCCAGGCTCGGCTCGTCTTGGCTGTGCCCTTGGCCTATTGAAGAAAAGTTGTACACAGTAGGCAATAGGTGAATTATTAAGTCTTATCAAGAATGCCTTTTCATGTCTTCCTGAAATAGGGATTAGAAAAGGCCAGTACTGAAGCAGGCAAGGGAGCA
The DNA here is from genome assembly GCF_964194105.1 of Spermophilus citellus. NCBI lineage: Eukaryota > Metazoa > Chordata > Mammalia > Rodentia > Sciuridae > Spermophilus > Spermophilus citellus. Next base: position 106,017,298 of record NC_138193.1, read on the forward strand.
GAGCTGTAGATACTGGGGACAAGAAGCTGGCATAAAGAAACGGAAGCTGCATGTGATGGAACGGGAGCCCAGCTGTCAGGGCCCAGTAGCTGTGATCACAGCCAGCAGCCAGGGCCATGAGGGGCGGCCAGGCAGAGGCCTGCCCTGCAGGCACCCAGCTGGGGCACTAAACCCTTCCAGGACTATCAGATTTCTACCCTCTGCTTATTGTGGGATAGTCAATCAGAGGTGAGGAAGTGCAACCCAGACTGTCTAATAGGAGCCAGTGGTTTTAGGCAATTATGAGCCTGCTGGGGTAGGGCTCAGTGATACCTGCCATTGACAGTGCAGTTGAGGCCGAGAAGGTTTGTGAGACCAAATAGGGCTCCTGTGGGTTGAGGGGTGCTCTCTGTTTCCTTGGTGATGCCAAGCTGAGAGCCTTCTATTGAACTAGAATGTCTTAATCTCTAATCACTCCAGTGGCTACAGGAGGGACAGTTGTGCATGCATGTGTGCACACATGCACGCACACACACACACACACAAACAGACACACACTCACAGATTCAGAGTTAATATCACAGGACATTTAAACACTATGAGCCTTTATTGCTTTGAGTATCTAATGTAGTTCCTCAAAGTGGCCCTGCTTACAGTTACATGTAAATGTTAAGGAAGGCTCCGCAGGTGCAATTGCTTTGCAAGATTTGCAAGGGGTGGGTGATGGTCCTCCTCTTACAATAAGATTGTGTAGCTAGGTAGTGGCCAGACTTGATAGAATCTGGTGTTCTTAATACTTTGCATGCAAATCAGTCAAGCTCCTGGAGAAATGTTTCCCCATTCTTTCTCTGCATATTACTTATGTCTGTATGATATTGAATGGAGATTTTTGGATTGAGACTGAGCAGGTTTCAAATTTCAAAACCCATTAGCAAAGCAACTTATGAAGTCATTTAATTTCCTTAAACCACCATTTTCTCTTGGGCATAATAATCTCTGCTTCAAAGGGTTATAGTGAAAATCAAATGAGGATTAATAAGAGGGTATTTTGAAAGCAGTAGACATATAAGCTCTCTCTGTGTGTACATGCACATATATATTTTTCTTAAAAAATTCCATGATGAATTTTAAATTTATCATTATAAATATTTAATGGTAATAGTAATGATGCAGGCTAACAGTTGTATAATGCTTTCAGTATAGAGCACATCATCTGAATCAACTCACTGAATTACTTAGGACGACTCCATCAGGGAACTGGGGTTCAGAGATATAAAGCAAACTTCTTAGTATCATACTTCCTGCTAATAGCAGAGATTTCCACCCTAATAGAAGGATTTCCACCCTGGAAACAGGAGTCTGCACTCTCAACCATTCTACTATACAACTGTCAGGTATCTAATCAAATGTCCTCCGCTGCCTGTGGAAGGGGAGATACCTCAGAGATGGGGACTCAGGAAAGTCCCCTTCCTTCCCACCACCTTCTCTGCCTTTTCTCTGTTATCTTGTTCCTTACTGCTCTCTCTTCTTCTTCTTCTTCTTTTTTTTTAATGACACATCTGCTAAGTGTCATTGTTTGTCTTTGGCGGTAGCCTTTTCTAGGAGGTTAATGCACACATTTTATAGCACCTGATGTTACGGTTCTTTGCACAGCATGAAGGCTCACTGGTCAAGTCCCTGAGAACTGCATTCTAGGTTTTTCTCAACAGTTCTTTGAGCAGCAGGACTTCCCACTCTGGGTGGGGAAGGCTGGGGCGTGCTGTGTGAGTGCGCCGGGATCCTCTGTTCAGCAGAGGTCAGCTCCTGTGTGGTGGGCTCTGCTCTGGAGACTTCTTTCATTTTCTTGTTTCTCCTCCGTGTGCCCCCCAAATTCTGCCCTCCAACATTCACCCCCATGCATGTGTCTCAAGTGCTGTTGGAGAAAGACAAGAGGCAGGAACTGGCATCTTTCTCAGGCTGGTGGCCAGGATGGTTGATTCCCAGGTGGGGGAAGGTGGCTGAGGAGATGAGCCGGGCTGCTGCCACCATATCCCCTCTCTCCTCTTTTCCACGGAATGTGGTCCTTGTGTTGGATGGACTGATATTTCACCTGAAGCAGAATCCTTACTTAGCACTACAGTACAGAGACCTGGCTTAGGTGCTAAAGATACTTGGATACCCAGTTCATCCATAGGTCCAATTATAACTGTGATTTCTAATGGAAGTGATTTTCATTCTCATTCTTCCAGAACTAAGGGATGAAACTATACAAATAACATTTTGGTTGTCAGTCGGTTGGTTTGTGCCAATGGATTTCATGGATCAATGTTAGAAGAGTATAGCAAGCCCACGGACTTCTCCTAAAGATCCCCTAATTGTGCTCTGGGTTTTCCTGCTCAGGGTTTGTTTAGCAGTGGAGTAGCACTCTCATGTTTAATATAATAGAAACAATTTCGTATAGATTAACTTAATATTCTATGTACATTTTTAATTTGGCACATGCTGCTTTGATTCTGATATACAGATGTTGTTTCTCCTGGTAGAAATGATCTGCATGTAGTTCCAGGCCAGCATCATCTGGGGGTGGCTTGGGAGAGGAGAGGCTGTCTCTGCCTTCATTTGTGCTTTTTTTGTTGCGAGGAGGGTGAGTGGGCTGGAGATGAACTGAGAGCAGACTCCTGCTTGGCACCCCATTCCATCTTGGCAGCCAGGGATGGGGCAGAGAGAAGCCTGGCAGCAGAGGCACAAGCGTGAGGGCCTGAGAGAAGCCTGCAGCACACGGGCTGGAGGACCTCGCCTGGGCACTGCAAGATGTTCTGCTGCAGAACTTGGAAGTAGCAGGAGACCTTTGCAGCACAGTGGCCGGTGGTTCTCACAGAATTATAATGGATGCTTAAACTGGCACTGCTGAAAGGGGACACATTATTGGCATAACTGCCAGAGAAAACCATAACACTATCCATAATGAATCTATATTATCCATTATTCATAAGTATAATTGGAAAACTAAGAATTACTAGATATTTGAGGCCCATCCAGTAGCACGAGGAAGGACCAAGGTAAACAGCAGCACACACTCAAGGTGCATAAGACACTTAAAAAAATATGTATTATCTTTGGATTTGAGAACTTAATACATCGAATATAGTACAACATTTTAAAAAGGAGTACTTGGCAAATAATTGCTAGACATGGGAAATTTTAAAAAATGACGCAAAAATACAAATGTCAATGTGTGGCCTAAAGAAGTACATGAGTAGAACTAAATACTGGTCGCAAAGCCAAGGTCTGGGACACACAGTAAGCAGAAGAGAGAGGAAGCATGATAAGTGAATAAGAAATACAAAGGAGAGATTTGGGGATTCAGCATCCATGCAACTGGAATTCTAGAAGGAGAAAACAAAGGAGATGAAGTAATCAAAATCAAAATAGGATGGTTTTCTGAGCTGGGAGACAGGCTCACTGAGGGCTGAGCTGCATGAATGGAAATAGGTATATCCTGGATTAGTGAAAAATATATATTTCAGATCCTGGGATAAAAGGAAAATCTTATAAGCTCCAAGAAAGACGCACGTTACCTACAAAGAAATAAGCATTAAACCAACATAGATTGTTTTCATTAGCAGCTTTGGGGGCTATGGATATGGAATATTACCTTTAAAGTTCTGAAAGAAAATAGTTTTGAATCTAGAATTCTATATCTAGACAACCATTGTGAGGTTGAAGGCCAAATAAAGCACTTCTAGACAAACGTGATTTCAGAGTTTGGCTCTCACATGGCCAGGCTGAAAGAAATCACTTCAGGAGATCCTTTAGCAGAAGAAAAAGGAATCCATGTAAAAGGACGGCTGTGGGAACTGGGTCTGAGCGTTGAGAAAATGGGGTCAGTTTTATTCTTCATGTTCCTCTGATAACATGAGCAATATTTTAATGCGAAACAAGCAAGACTTTGGTTTTGCAAAGTCCCAGGCTGGTGAGCTGGACCAGAGTTGAGAGTTTCAATCAGAGTCTGTAACATTACTGTGTTTGTACCCCCCAGAGACCACCGTGGCTTTTTGTTTTTTTTTTCCCCCCAAATAAGAGAAAACCCGTAAACCCTCTCAACTTCACTTTAGAGTGTTTTACCTTCCACCACAAATGAACTCGTGAATATTACACAAACAAGCCTTTAAAAACAAAATACTTTTATTTTTAGGAGTCAAAATTCTAAATAAAAGACCAGTTATAGGATTTCTCATATGAAAATAATTGCAAAGCAGCCCGTGTGATTAGAGAGATCATCCTGAAAGTGGTGGAGCTGAAAGCACCAATCACGCCTCCCCACTCCTTGCTGAGTTCCCGTGGAATCTGCTCACCTTGGTCATCCTTCAGGTTGCTGGGGCCCACGCAGCCCAGATCACTCATGTTTTTTTAAAGAAGATCATTTATTCAGGATGCCAAAAAAAAAAAAGAGGAGTTAGCAAGCTAATGAGTTATCTGTGTACTTTGCATACAGACTGGAAGATTAATCTCTGTTAACTTCTTGTTTAATGTTACAGGTAATAATTAGGTACCTTGTTGCCCCGGACCATTCATCATTTTATTGAACAGTGAGGTTTATGTTGTGCGCTTTTTCTCTGCTTTTAAGCAAAGCTGTTTGTCTTTGCTTGGGCTGATTTAGGATGGTTCTTCAAGGAATGGTTAATGTCTGCAGGGTACATTTCCACACCAAGCGTTTTTGTTTCTTACAGTTGGATGAAGGCATCTGTTGCTGAGGAGAGGTGGAGTAACCAGGGCGCGGGGCCAGGAGTCAGCCCCAATGCCTGGCTTGCTGGTCAGTTGCTGCGTGTTGTCACATACGTAATTCAATCTCTCGGGACTCAGTTTCCTTCTCTGTGAAACAATGGGACTTTACTAGAAGGTCTCAGAAAAATCGCCCCAGTTTTGCACTATATTATTGCACAGGATAAGCAGGAATAAAACTCAGAAGCATCATTCTTTTGAGAAAAAATAGCTTTCAGCGAGCTGGCTGCCTTAATATTCAGTAAAATATTAGTTCTACTGTGCAATATCTGCCATTTCAGCTAAACATGCCTTTTTTCGTTATCAGAAGTAACTATAGAAACCACATTGACCGTAGCTATTGTGAGGAGCCTTTCTCATTTTTAGGGCTTTAGAGGACAAACCACAAAAAAAGGGGGTGGAGGCCCAAACAATGACTTTCCCTGTTCCACCTCCACTCCCAGGTCTGGCCACGGCCTCGGCATCATTTAAAAACACCCAGTGTTCCCACAGTCTCCGTCCTAGAGATTAGGGATTCAGCTCAGGAAACGGCATTCACAGGGAACGTGGGTGCCCGTCATGCTGATGCGGTTAATATCATGCAAACGGGGGCGCGGCACATGGGCTTCCTTTTGAGCTTGGTCTTTGACCGCATCTTAAAGGCACAGAGATACAAACAATGCAAGGGAAAGCAGAGGGTTAGGACCCCAGGCTCTTCCGGCCCAGTCACCAACTGGCTGTGGGCCTCGATGTCCTTCCTCATCTGCTCAATGGGAGGATGGTACCAAATGACAAGAACCCACTGTTTTTGGAGCCCCGATTTGTGAACCACAGAAAAGCACAGCTGCTATCAGTGGTGGATTCGGGGGTCCCTGGGCTTCTGTGTGTTGTTCTTGTTCCTTTTCTTCCCCAACCAGTGATTCTGGGAGCCTTTTGGAAGAGCTGAAGGCTCAGTCTCAAAGTGTCTCCCACGCCAGCTCCTGACGCTGTACTGGTGGCTGGGGATAAAACCAGATGAAGGTCCATGATGCTGTGAAGTGTTTGGGGTGGTGTCATTCTGCGGGGTTCCTGCAGAAGGGAAGGGCTACTGTCTGGATCTTGAATGTGCCCTAAGTGCCCAGGTGTTAAAGGCTGGATCCCAGCACAGTGGTGCTGGGAGGTGGTGGAACCTTCAGGAGGTGGGGTCTGTGGGAGTCTTTGCCCTGAGGGGTGTGCCCTTGAATAGTGGGGGCCTCCCCAGTCCATTCCTCTTTCTCCTGGCTCTTGGGCTGGTGAGGTGAGCAGCGTGGCTCTGCCGTGTGCTCTTGCCACACTCTCCTGCCATGACGTGCTACATCAGCACAGTTCCAGAGAAACAGAGCCACCCGACCATGGACTGAACCTCCAAACCTGTGAGCCAAAGTAAACCTTTCCTCTTTATAAGTTGGCTATGGCAGGTAGTTTGTTACAGTAATTGAAAGCAGATAACACAGGAATGAAAGGTGTTTCTGCTATGGGTTGACACATGTCACCCAGGCACACTGTACATTCTATAAAACCGTACACTGAAGACCATGGGAAGGTCACTACCCATGTTACCATAACACTTAGAAAAACAATGACCTTAACAAAGAACACTGGCAAAAAAACCCAGCACGGGTTTGATTTCTAATAAGTAAGGATATACAGCAAAATATACAGAATTGTGTTTTTTAAAAAAGGTGACAGTACCCTGGTAGAAGGAGAAGTGAGAATGGGTCAGGAGGCATAGACAAAGGCACAGGGATCAGGCGGAATCACACTTGGAGCCTTGTACCAAAAAGCGTGTGGCCAATTGAACCCAGAGAAGATAAATGTGGGTACACAGAGTACCTAGTTCTTTCAAAATGTGCCCTGCACAGCCGAGCGATGTCCTTTGTGTTCAGTCTCTATTGTTTGTGGCAGCTGGGACAAATTGCCATGAATTATAACTTTTGCACTGTTTTCTTATCACTTTTCAATTAACCAATAGCTAATGAGCAATAGCTAATGCTACAGAGGAGCACACAGACTGTGGGGTACACGTCTCCTTTAGTCCGGGCCTGGAATTGATGGTGGTTAAGAGCCAAGGGAGTTGCCTATCTCCCTTGGATCCTTTAGGCCCTGCACCACTCCCACATTATGACCGTGCAGTGTCAATAAGGAAACTGCATGTGGTTTGGGGGTAATTCATTGTTTAGGACCATGCCCAGCGAATGTTCCTCATTTTTGCCCTCACTTCTGGCAGCTTCCTGGATCCAGGGTCTCCTGACTGCTACTTCAGGGTCTGTTTTCCTTTCATCTTTGGTTCCTTGGTGTTATGGTCTGGATACGAGGTGTCTCCCCCAAGCTCCTGTGTTACTGCAGGAATGTTCCAAAGTGAAGTGATTAGATTATGAGAGTTGTCAACTGTTCAGTGGACTCATCAATTTCATGGATTAATAGTTTGAATGGACTAGCTGCCAACTCTAGGCGGGCGTGTGTGGCTGGAGGAATGAGTCATGGGGAGCATGTCTCTGTTGTTTTTTTTTTAATTTTCCTGATGCCTCCCTTGTCCTCTTCCTCTCTGTCTCGCTTCCTGGCCACCAGGAGCATAGCCTTGCTCCTCCATCACACACCCTCCACCCCCACCATGATGTGCTGGCTCACCGTGGGCCCAGAGCAATGGAGTTGAATGACCGTAGGCAGAACCTCCGAAACCATGGGTGAAAGTATGCACTTTTTTCCCTCTAAATTGTTCTTGTCAGGTGTATTGATCACATTGGTGAAAAGCAGACTTACACATTTGGATTTACCAACTCTCCCAATCTGGTGATTAGATCCTAGCTCCCTAACTTTCTTGTTAGCTACTCATTCATCCACTCATTGATTCTTTTGTTCAGCTCCCTGGCCTCAGTACTCCAACTACCATTGCCCTGGATTAAGAGCTCCCTGTATCAGATGCTGATTTCACAGAAGAAACCTTATTCAGGACTAAGTCCACCCCTTTTCTACTCTCTGTTGGAAAGGGGGAGATACTCAGTGAGCTATGAGCTTGTGAGACTTAGAAAATTATATACTTTCACCTCTTTATCCTTTTGTTTCTTCAATTGCCATTTTTGATAATGATGATGCTGTGGATGAAAGCAGTTGGTACTACAAAGGACTGGGATCAGAAAAGCCATATTTCTGCAGGAGATAGGTCAATAATGGGATTCATTGCTCTTTGGAGTCTGTTTGTTAAATAGTCCCCAGTGTCAAAGCCCAGCCAGATGTCTTCTATCGACAACATGGAAAATATTCAGGCTTATTGTCCATTCTGAAGCGACTGGCGGGAAGCGTGTATGGGCCTCTGGTGGAAACAGGGTTCATCTGGTTTGTGAAGAGGTAAGACTCCAAGGGGATAAGCAGGAAACTACTCATTTCCTTCTCCTCTTCAACCTCATTCTATCAGCTGTCACCTTCTCACTAGGGACGATTTGGCTGGCAGAGTCCTGGCTTCTGCAGTCATCATCAGGCTGAGATTCAGGTACTGAGAAGTCCAGGCCAAGCTCAGCCTCCACACATCTCTCTCATCCAAGTCCGTGCTTCTCAGGCTCTCTCTAGTTCCACACCAGCATCATATTTCCTACCCAAAGCTCTCCCCAGCCTCTGTCTTCACCCTCCGTCCATCTTACCCTCCTGACCTTCCCTCCATCTTACCCTCCCAACCTAACCCTCAAAAGACGAGACCAAGAAAAGCAACAGTCATAAAAAAATGCAAAAACAAGAAAAAAAGGAACAACCATATATATTTATGTGTAATATATATATTTGTTTGATAATTAAAAAAATTGTCAAAACTGTTGGTAAGGATGGGCATTGCCCACGCCTGACTGTTCTTTCCATTTCTTCTTGGTCTGCATACCCCTTAGAGAGAGCAAGGACTGGGGTTTGTTAATCTCTTCCTCTTATGTGTTGCTCACTGAGCTCTCAGCTGAAGTGGCCTAAAAGTGAAACAGCATTTAGATTCCCTTCTCATTAACACAGGGTGGGATGGAACGGAAAGTACAGCCAGTTGGAGTTCTGTCTGGACACACTAGATCCATGCACATCGATGCACTTCCAGGGTGAGGCTGCTACAGAGTTCCAAGTGGGGAGTTCCAGGGGCTGGGGCTTAGCTCTAATCAGGCCTTTTGGACTGTGGTGGGCAGACTCTGTTCTGGAGAGATGAGATCCACACACCCCGAGGGCAGGGGCATATCTCTGCTGAGAGTCTGAATCCTAGGAGCCTCCTGAGAATTCTAACTCATAGGATAGGGGAGCCAACCAACTCTCCACAGGCCTCACCCACTCCATTGCCCACAAATGTGGCCTTCCCAGGCTCAGTTCCTGTGTGTAATCATGCCTACCTGTTCAGTTTCCTGACCTTTTCAGCTGGTCACATGAGCCACTAAACTCAAAGGGAAAGTAAGGGTGCACTGTCTTTCATACCTCTGACTTGAACCCCCCTGGGTACAATCTTTCTGGGCCTGTTATATTCATATTCTGCTAGGTACACCCAGGCCACATGGGAGGTACTTGCTGGGACAGGACAGCCATGTATTTCTGGGCTCCTATAGCAGCATGCGGCAGCATGGCCTTCTCAAGGTGGCTCCCAGTCCCTGTTCTCCACTTGGCAGTTGAGAAACAGCTTACTTTTTAAATACCAGCTCTCTGGCAACCTCCAATTCAGCTAAGTGTAGACTGCGTCTCTGTTCCACAGGCTTTTCCATGCCAAATTCTTCCCTTGTGTTCTTTTCTCTATTATCCCTTCTCTCGGAGGTGAGCCAGGGCGGCTGCCCCTGCCACAGCCAGTATGGCTCCAACATACTCCTTCTTGATCTTTGTCCCATGCACTCAAATTTATGAGTTTCTAAGAGTTTTGAATTTTAGTGAATTTCCTCTTTTACTTGCCTTGCTGAAAAGTAGTAGTTCCCGCTGCTGGAATCTAAGCCACGGAGCAACTGGAGAGAAGGAGCCTTCCTTGAATCCGCCACATTCCGTCTCCCGTTAGTGTGCAGTGCTGACACATATTAATAGACACAGGCAGTGTCCTTCACAGCAGCCTCAGCTATTGTGATTCAGTAGGTCTGGGATGGGACAGGAATCGGCATGCTAAATACATGTCCTCCCCTCCTCCATTCTGAAGTAGCCGATCCCTGGCTGCAAGGAAAACAGCACTGTGAGCTATTACGGTGCTCTCCGGCCCCTACAGAGGTAAGGATCCAGATTGCTCTAATCCCCTATTGAGGATGAAAGGGCAGGCCAGGTGAAGGGACTGCCCTGTCCAAGCCTCATCTATGGAAAGCTCTTCCCAAGAGTAGGCTCCAATCCCGGTCTTTATTGGGCTCCAGATCCTCTAAGGCCACCTAGAGCTTGGCTACAAATATGAGCCAAGTTCCGTCCAGCCTCACACTTTCCTGGGCCCGAATCTCTGCCCTCTGAGGGGACTGTACAGGCCGGTGGGAGGGCACTTACGAACCTATAATGACCCAGATTTCAGTCCTGGCTCTTCACTGTCCCAGAGTCCTTCAATGTCTGCCAGAAAGGCTTGCTTCCCATTAGTCCTTTCCAAGTCCAATCAGCTTCCTAAACCTTGGTGATTCAGAATGTAGCCATAAATGTCATGGTGAGACAGAGTCTTTCCAATGACAATAACAATAGCGATAAAAATAATAAACGGGAAACAAAACAAAAACAAACTATCTAGCTGACTTCTTAAACTAAACTGAGATTTTTTTTTAGGTGAAAATCAATAAATAATTATTTGAAGGACAAAAGTATGACTCATAAAATGATTACTTATCATTTATATTAAAATATATTGTTTATTTATTTCATTATATTGCAAAGTAGATCTTATACAAAAAAGCATCATATTTCCTACCCAAAGCTCTCCCCAAGAGTAATATAAACCTGTAACAAATGAAAATATATTTAACTCTTGTATTTTCTTTCTCTACCTATTGTGAAAAACTTTCTGTTTGCTTCCTATGTGCTGTGAGAGGTGATCTGCTTAGAAATAGGAATGATCATTTAGGCATTCCAGTCACCCTGTGTTCCTGGATTTGCATTTGGAGTCAAAGCAAAGGTTGAGCCCTGGGCTCTTCATGACAGGTCACCAGGGAAAGTCTCACACAGAAGAAAACAGAAGGGATTCCTCAGACAAAAAGACCTCTCATTTGTGTTTCTGATATAGCATAATATTATTAGGAAGGTAATAATCACCTACAAAACTAATAAGTAGTAAGATGATCAAACCTTGAAAAGCTAACCAGGCAAGGAGAAAAATAAATAAATAAAATTGGAAAATAGTAAATATGAAAATATGAAGAAATGAATAAATCTGAGATAAAATACCCTGTAAAATAAATCCATGATCTTATTAATCAAACACTCCCTGTATAGTTCTATAACTCAATGATAATAAAAAAAAACTAATGATCTAATTTAAAAAATGGGTAAAAGACTTGAATAGATATTTCTCCAAAGAAGATATACAGGTGGCCGATGAGCACATGGAAGGGGACCCTCAATGGTCATTAGGACAGTGCCAGTCACAACCACAGGGAGACCTCAAACCATTGGGCTTGCGATGTCATCAAAAAACCAGAAGACGAGTGGTATTGGCAAGGATGTGTTCAAACTGGAACCTTGTGCACTGCTGGTGGGAATGTAAGGTGGGACAGCCACTGTGGAAAATGGTGTGCTATTCTTCAAAAGCTCAAACCTAGAATTACCATAAGGACCAGCCTTCTACATCCAGGGAGAAACTAAAAAGAACTGAAAGCAGGGTTCAAACGGTTACTTGGACACTAACATTCACAGCAGCATTATTCACAATAGCCAAACACGGGAAACAGCCCCAGGGTCCAGGAAGACAGGAAGGGACTAACCAAATGTGGTCTATACCTACAGCAGAGCACTGTTTGGTTTTAAAGTGAAGGAAATTTGGATATACTCTCAACATGGATAAACTTTGAAGGCATCAGGCTGAGAGAAGTAAATCAATAAGAAAGGAACAAATATGATATGATTCTACTTTGTGCTCGACAGGATTCTCCAAAGAAGCAGAACCAATAGGAGGTGTTTTTTAAAAATATATATTTTTAGTTGTTGATAGATCTTTATTTTTTTCATTTATTTATATGTGGTGCTGAGAAGTGAACCCAGTGCCTCACACACATGAGGCAAATGCTCTACCACTGAGCCACGACCCCAGCCTTAGGATTTTTTTTTTTTAATACAGGAAGAGATTTATTTTGAGGAGCTGGCTCATGGGACTGTGGAGACTTGGGGAGGCCGGATCTGATCTGATAGGGGAGGTCAGTAGGCTGGAGACCAGGAGAGTCCCAGCTTGAGTCCAAAGACTGTGTGCTGGGAAGCCAGCAAGATCTCATGTGGCAGATGAGGTCCAAGGACAATCTTCTGAAGAATTCCTCCTTCTCAGGAGAGGTCAGCCTTTGGCTCTATTCAGGTCTTCTACTGTTTGGATGCAGCCCACCCACAGGATGGTGGACAAACTGCTTCACTCAAAGGCACCGATTCTAATGGTATTATTATTATTATTATTATTATTATTTTTACAAAAATACTCTTGCAGAAATATCCAGAGTAATGTTTGACTGAACATTTGGGTACCAGCTAAGTTGATGCATTAAATCATCCATCACATACTGTGGTAGTCAGCTTTTCATTAAAATACCCAAGAACATCAGCTGGAAAGCAGGGAAGGTTTACTTGGGCTCACAGAGGTGCCGGTCGGGCCTCACTTGGCCCTGTTGGATGGTGGCCCAGTTCATCATGGGGGAGTGCAGGGTGAAGGAGGCCTGGTCACATATGGCAGCCAGAAAGCAAAGAGAGAGAAAGGAAGGGCCAGCTCCCAATTTCACCCCCAGGATCATGACCTCACTTCATCCCACCAGGCCCCTCCTTCAGGGTTCCACTGCTTCCCGACAGCCCTACAGCTGAGCAAAGCTTCAGCCTGTGGCCTTGGGGCCGTGTATCCAGACCATAGCACACACTTACATGAGGCTCTTTGTGCAGAGACAGGGAGTAGAGCAATGGTTGCAGGAGCCACCAGAGGGAACATGGGGGTGTCTTATGACGCAGTTTCAGTGTGGAAAGATGAAGAAGTTCTGGGGATGGAAGCTGGTGATGGGCACCTAACTGTGGGGATATAGTTAGTGCCACAGACTGGCACACTTCAAAGTGGCTACATGGGCAAATTTTATGTCGTGTGTTTTTTACCATGATAAACAGACAGAAGAAAGCTCTCCCTCGTGGAACACGTGTTGTGTGCTGGGAACTATTACATGCCTTTCCAGTTATCTGCACCACTGCTGACTGAAATGGCGTTATTGGCCCCAGTTTTCAGGCTTCATGACAGAGCCAAGGTCAGCACCAAGGTCATTCTCCTTCCTCGAGGCTCTCGCTAGCTCACCTCGTTGCTGTGTGGAAGACCTAGCAGGGAGCTGGCCGTGTCCAGGAAGGCCAGAGCAGAGCAGCTGTTGGGTGGAGGAGCCGCGGAAGGTCAGGCCTCGCCAGCCTCAGTGGGGCTGGGTATGACATCTCCACTCATTTCACCAGGATTTCACCTCCCCAGGAGTAAGTCTCTATAAACCCTGCTGTTCCAAGACCCCTGAGGAACTTAAATGCAACTTTCTGGCCCTATCATACTCTTCCCAGAAATCTGAATTTCACATTCCTGGGGGATTCCTAAGTACATTGAAATTATAGCTCACTGTACTAGGAATCAGGTTTTCCAGAACAGATGGGACCAGCACCATTCAACAGGCCAAAGGATAAGTGAATTCTTGCAGGAGGAGTCCACGTCCTCACCGAATTGTATTTAAGCCATTCAGTGGGCAAAACGATCCAAGGGGTTAGTTGAAAATTTTGGTGACTCCGTTCAATCTCATACTGTATTTAGTTTAGCTCAACTTTTTAATTTAAGCTAAACTCTTCTAGAGCCTGACAAATTGGAACAAGGCCAGCTCTTGCCCTTTTGTGGTTCAGTCTAGTTTCAAAGTTGGGAACAGACTGAAAACTGTAGCAAGAATAAATTAACCTTGGGGTCACCGAGGAGGGAGTGACTGAACCATTCCATGTACATGTGTCTCAGAAAATACTGCATTGACACAGAGACGTGGGAGAATAGATGCAATTTTTCCATAAAGAAAAGGGAAAAGGCCTTTCCAAGAGCCAGATGCAGAGGATACAGTCCACAAAGTGCTTTAGACACTGTCACAACTTTGAAATAATCTCAACTTGCATGTTTTATGAACATGTTTTAGAGGATAAAAATAAGGCTGAATTAGGTTATTTAATTAATAAATGGCTCAGTAGGGGTTGGTGGCCTAGTTTTGCAGTGGCAAATACCAAGATGAAGACATAAGTTTCAGGGTTAAGAAATATTTCTACTTGAGAAATTTCTAGAATGATATCTCTCTGGGCAAAGGAACTAAGGATGGTATCCTGAGATCTCCTACGAATGGCTCATGAGGTCATCTTTGTGAGAACTCTGCATATTGAAAAAGGGTAAAAATAAATTATTGATACATAATTGTCATAAACTTAGCAAGAGCCATAGTTGTGTTTGATGATCTGTGGGACCCAGGGATCCTCGTTTGAAAATTGACCTTGGTGAAAATTCCCATAGGAATGTACCTGTAACTTCAGGAAGCGCTGGGAAAGTAGAAGTCACATTATAGAGGCTCCCTCCTCTTTATTTGAGTCATGTACGTTTTTCCCATCCAAACGGTCTGTCTTTTAGTAGATTTCAATTAGATGCCAGAGAATCATAGATTAAAGCTAATTCAGATGAAAGTGAAATAGCTGAGAGACCGCACCCTCTGGTAGGCATATTTGCATTTGTAGGTATTATGAATGAATCTACGTGGACCTTTCATTAAATAAATCATTATATAGGGTGAGGTAATGTTTTGAGAAAAGAAACCCTCAAAGTTACTTTGGCAGTTTTCCTAAAAGTCCCCGTTACTAGTGGAGTTAACATGTCTTTATTTGAAGAAATTGAGAACTGAAGCTAACAGGGAGTCAATTTTCTGTTCAAAAGGAAAAGTATTGGTATTGGCCTTTTCAGATATACAGGGGATGCTATTATCTATGAAATAACCCAGAACCTGAGAGGTCATTCTGAGAATCTCAGCTCCCTAGTGAGAACATTTTGGATTTGCCTTCAATGTATATGTCTGAAAAATGAATGCACATATCTCCAGAGCAGAATTAGCAGGCAGGCCTGTGGCTCTGTGGATTTAGCTGTGAGGCCTTAGTAGTAAGAGGAATATAAAGCAACTTCTTTCTCGCCATTTATTCTAAAGCAGAATTTCAAATGAGCATCTACTAGTCCATTACATATTCCTGAATATATTGGGGGAATGTTGAAATCCTTTACATCATCTCAATGACAGTAATCTGCATTTGGTGCTTTTTGAAGTTTCCAAAAAAACACCCCTGGACAAACTTTATTTGATTGTGTTGTTCTTAGATTGATTTTAGTTTGTATCATTCAAAATCTCTTTCCTCTTACATTTCAAAATTGTTCTACCCTCTGCATTTCTGGGCAGAACCCGGGAAATGTCAGAAGGAAGGGCTGGTAGATGTATTATGTGTGGGGTCTTTGGGAAAGAGATGTTTGCATGTGGCGTATGGAGGTGATCAACCAGATGGGAAGGTCCAGGTGAGGGAAGGGACGCAGACCAGAGAGTCTGGGAGAAGCTCCCTCCCTCCACCCACCAATGACAGCAGAACTTACTCCTTTTCCTTCTAATAAATTTGCACCCAGCCTCGGGAAAGAAGTTTTCCAAAAATGCTGATCTGCACTGACGCCTTCCCATCCACTCCTTTCCTCCACATGGAGGACCATCTCCTCACTCCTCAGAATGCATGTTGTGCTCCAGCCAGGTCATTTGCAGGCTCTCAAAGATCCACCTGGCTTTCTCAGCATGAGCTCTGGCCTTTCATGTCTCCCCTGTCACGGAATGTCTTTCTTGCCCTTTTCTCATAGATCCCCCACCCCCGCCTCCTTAGCCACCTCTTTTGTGGGCTCCGATGAGAGCTTCCCCACTGCAGAATAAGCTTCACCTGAGTGAAACCTGGCCGTCTGGTTTACTGGGGGACTGCTGAGGGCTGGACAGTCCTGTCAAGAGTGAGCATTAGACAAGTCTGTGACGGATGAGGGAAGCTTGCAAATCATATGTTCACTCACAATCCCTCCTCTCCTGGGGCCCCCTGCCAGGAGTCCTCTGGACTTGCACGGCATTTGTGCAAACTCTGTACTTATCATCTGTTCACTGCTTTCTTCCCAAAGACTACAAGCTCCTAAGAGGAAGAGGCTGGCCATATCTATCTATTTCCAGGCCCCAGCCTGGGCTTGGCACAGGATTGACTTTTAGTGAGGGAGAAACAAATGAAGGAATGAACGAGTGAATGAGAGACCAGTGAATAACTGAATGAGCACTTCTTAGCCAACACGAGCAGTAAGTAAAATGACCAGGTCAGTTTTAATTTATATCTCCCTCCAGTAATCAGGCCCTTTGCCAACCATTTTCCAAAAAAATCTGCCATCTCCTGGTTGTGGATGAAATTGTACTCCCCCCCAAAAAATTGTTAAGTAGAATCTTAACCCCCCAAATTACTGTATTTGAGACAGGGCTCATAAGGAGGTAATTAGGGATAACAGAGGTCATAAGAGTGGGGCCTGATCCAATAAGACAGTGTCCTGATAAGAAGAGACTGCAGGAAACAGCATGTGTAGAGGTCTTAGGAGCAACCAACTCTGCTGGCACCTGGGTCTTGGACTTCTCACCTCCAAGACTATAAAAATATATTCCAGGAGTCTGTGCTGCTCAGCTGGTGTTTTGTTACTGCAGCCTGGGCTGACTAATACTTCCCAATAGGAAGTATTAGTCCCCTCCCTGCTGGACTTCCCTGACCTCTTCTCCCACCATTATCAAATTTTAAATGATCTTAAACCCAGCCCTCCTCCTTACCTTACAGATGGGAAAACCAGTGTACACCACAGGAAAGCGACTTAGTCAAGTACACACAGGTGAATCACAGCACATGGTCTGGTCCATAGCCTGTGCTCTTCTGCCACATCTTCCCTACCACGGTCTCTGCTATCTAGTCACTGGGTCCTGCAACCAGTCTACTAAACTGGTAAAACATGACCTGGTCACTTTACTTACTGCTCTTGTTGGCTAAGAAGTGTTCATTCTTGGAGGTACTATTAGTTCAACATGCTCAATCTCCAAGGTAGCGGCTTGATTACAACAGGGACCTTTGAGCTGGTAACACAGGGGCCTCCCTGAGTTTCTGGAATGTACGAGATGCTCAATCAACACTTTGAATATGAGTGGCAGGCTATTTGAAAAGGGTCACAGTGGTGGATTTGATAGGAAGATACTTTTAGCGGCCACATTTGTCATTAAAACAGAGGTGAGTCGTACAAAATGTATAATAGCAGTTATACTTTGTGGTTTTATGTGTGAACATTCCTTGGATTCCAGCCAAGTGTGCTTTGGAAGGATGACTTCTGAAGCTTGCAAATCATATCTTCTCTCACAATGCACGGCGGCAAAGATGGTCCCCTGGGTCTGGGTCATCCCTTATCTGCCTCTGTACTTGACAGGCACCTCATGCTCAGGAGCAACTTAATTTTCCTGGTGGCTTGGAAATGGCATCACAGCTGCCTGGTTCATAGGTGAATGAGAGAAACCTCATTTCCATTTGCTTCAACAGTCAAGAAACAAAATGCAGACATTCATTTTTGAGAAATATATTCCAGGAGTTTAAGGGACCCAGTCTTAGTAAGTTTTAATTTTTAATTACTAAGACTCCATAAACTTTTGGATGGACAGAACTAACACCATCCTGTCTGGAAGAAAAGACTACGGAATTAGGCAAGTTGTGAAGACAGACGTCTACCTTGAGCTCTAGACCTGTGGGTGCACCTGTCACAGGTGTGCACTGGTGACCACCACTGTCGACTTCAACCGTGGTGAGCTGCAGGCAGAACTAGCTGCAGAGCCTCCACACCTGCTCCAGGCCCTGCATGGATTACTCTGGAATGTGGTGCCATGATTCCCCCGCTGACCTCAGGACCCTTCTTCCTCTATCTACAGGGTTCGGAGACTGTGGCAGTATCTCCTTCCTGTCACCACTCTGCATCCCAACTCCTCCTGCCTCGGTGCAGGCCACTTCTCATCACTACCACGTCAGCTGTGCCTCTTGACATTTCTCCCATCCACGCCTCTCCTCCATCCTGGGTCACTGAGAAAGCTTTGCCCCTAGCCCTCAGCTTGAATCTCTGTCCTCTCTCATCCTGACACCCACTGTGGCCATGGTGGCACTTTTGAAGTGCCGAGGTCATCATGCTGAGGCCTCAAGGGAAACTCTTCAGGGCTCCCACTGTCCTCAAGAGCATGACACGTGCGGAGTTGTCAAGGGTCCCAGGGGGTCCTCAGCTCCTCTCCTCTGTGGCACTGGGCTTTGGCCAGAGTTGCTAAGATGACCCTCCCTGGCCCTCCAAGTACAGTACTCTCCCCTTAACCATCATTTTGTTTTCTGTGATTTCATTTCTCCTTGGTCAACTGTGGTCTGAAAAGACTAAACAGAAAATCCCAGAACTAAAAAAGTCACAGGTTTTAAGTTGCTTTCATTCTGAGTTGCTTTATGAGATCTTGGGCTAGGCCCCTGGGCCCTGCCTGGGATGCCAACCATCCCTTTGTCTGGGCACCCACACAGTGTAAACCATGTGCTCCTTAGTCTCTGAGCGGCTGTCTTGGTTGTCGGGTGGATCACTGTGCTTGGGACTGCTCAGGTTTGGGTGACCCTTACCTGACTTGATAATGGCTCCAAAGCACACGGGTGGTGATACTGGAAATTTTATTACAGTATACAGTAATGATTCTTCTATTTTATTATTAGTGATTGCTATACATCTCATGCTGGATCGAATGCATATATTGAACTTTATCATAAGTACATGTGTACAGGAAGAAAAGAATAAATGTAGGGGTTAGACTATGAAGGGTTTCATCCTTCCCCTGAATGGAACATGTCTCCCTGAGGATAAGGGGAAACTTTGGTAGTATTTTAAACTTATCACCTTAAAGTCTTTTAAAAGACTTTACTCAAACCAAACAGGGCTTCCTCTCCTGATCCTTTTCTGACAATATTCTTCTTTGTTGTCCCAACTCTTCGTGCCCAGGTCAGATTGAGTCACGCATGAGAAGCTGTCACATTGATTTCATTGCATGGATTTCTTTCTTTCCAGGATAAGGACCTCATGTACTGACTCATAGCAGTGCCCAGTGAAGAGCCTGGCAGGAACCGCTCAATGAACAAGGCACAAGAAACCGGAAAGCGAGTGGAGGTTGGAATGTGGGTAAAATGACCCTGGGAGATGGGGGAGGGGCCAGCTCAGCGATCTAAGACCCCTTTAGGGAGAGCATCCCACTCCATTACCCAGGGTTACCCAGGGCTGTTCTCCAGGGCTGAGCGCTGGTCATGAGAACAAGTTCACAGGTCTGAGGCCCCCTCCCCTCTCAGAAGGAAGGAGCTAGAACTTGGGTGCTGCACATATGATTTACTTGTAGGATATTGAATCTGAGGGGTCACAAGGGTGGGCTGGGGACAAAGGACATGAGAGCCTTTATGGAGTGTGTACTTTCCAGCTCATTTGACCCTACCTGTCCCTACTTGCGGAGCTGCCTGTCTCCCTCGGTAGGTGCATTTTGGACTCAGGGTTATTGTTGGTGCATGTGACATTCCTGTGTAAAAGGGGACAGGTGAACTGCAGAGGGGCATTCCTTATCCAGGGTGGCCACAGTGCTGCCTCAGGGCATGTGGCTGAGGGATCTCCAGTTTTGACCCTCTGGGGTGGCCTTCTGGGATCTCTGCTCCCTGGTTTTACACCATGTATGATTCCCAATATTTAACCAATAGGGTCTGGCAAAGGTCATGGAGTGGCCCCTCTGTGATAGGTTCCAGAGGTTGTGACATTCATCTGGCTGACATTCATCAGGTTCTCTCCCTGGCTGGCTTTGATGAACCAAGCTGTTGTGTTGGTGAGATGCCTAGCAAGGAAGGGGGGTGGCCTTGGGCCAATGGGCAGAAGGAAACTGAGGACCTGGATTCTATAACAACCTCGTGTGTGAACTCAGCAGCAGATTCCTCCCACTCAGGCCTTTGATGGAACCCGGCCGTGATGGTAGCCCCAGGAGGAACTGCAGCTGAGGACCTGGGGAAGTCCCTCCCAACTCCTGGCCCACAGCATTTGTGAGATCATACATGTGTTTTAAGCTGCTAAAGTTTTAGCTATTTTTTATTCAGCAATATACCTAATACACTTATGTGGAATTTTCTGGCTGTATGTCCATCAAACCTGGGGAGCTTCTTGCCCTGGATCCAGTCAGCACATGGCTGATTTCCTGTAGGAATATTGAAAACTGCAGGTGAGGTTCTGCTTTCTAGTATTATTCATGGATGATAAAGAAGGATGATGTTCCAATCTGGCCCACCTTATGGACAGGGAGTTGAGAATAGGCTGCAGAAAAGAACTCTAAACACTGTTTATACGTAGTCACTGTCTGCTTCACTGTTTCAACCGGAAGAAGATAACCTCAGACTCTGAGATTGTGGGCGGAGCCCCATCTGAACACAGGTATCTGCCCAGACAACCAGAAGGAGCTAATAAATGATCCTACAGGCTTAGCAGCTCTCCACCGCATGGCCGTCCATCTGCTGGGCAAGATTGCTGGGCAGAGTCACAGTGGTTACAGTGAGAAGACTAACCATTCAGCCTTGATGGTTCCATCCTTCACACACACACACACACACACACACACAGAGAGAGAGAGAGAGAGAGAGAGAGAGAGAGAGAGAGAGAGAGAGAGAAAGCAATCAAGGCATGATATTTAGCTATGCTACACAACAGATGGTCAGCAGGACATAACTTAGATGAGATATGCTTTATCTTGAACTGACAAGTAGCTCTGTGATTGTTTTAAGAGGAGGAGAAAAAGAAGAATCAAGAAAACAGTGAAAACTTCCTGCACAGCTGTAGAACACTTACTTAAAGGCCTTTAAGAAATTCACAGAATGTCCTGCCTAATAGGTTTGAATCCTTTATGTTGCTCTCCTAGAATGTTCGTGGTAGATGGGGCATAGAAATCTTTTAACTGAAATATTTCTTTTCACATATGGGGATCCAAGATGAGACAGAGGCCTGGATTTGTTTTGTATCATAAATCAGGGTTGGTGGGAGAGAAGAGACAAATAAAATGTCAGGAACACCATTGGAAATTTGATTCTCAGAGCAAACTGATAGTATTATTATTATCCTCAATTTATGGATGGAAAAGAGAATTCTCAGAGAGGTTAAGAAACCTGTGCCATGTCACACAGCTCAGTAGGCGAAAAGAGAGACTGGGTTCACATGCAGCTCTTTCTGACCCCACATCTGCAGCCTTTAAGCACCAGGCCACACTACTTCTCAACACTGAACTCACTTTGGTTAAACACTCCTTCCAAAAGATCCAGTTGACGTAAAGACAGAAACCTTTGCTAATAAGCTTGTATCTAGGAAAACAGAAAGGACAGGAATTAATTCACCACCCACAGCCTCCCTTTTCCTATTAGTGCCCTGGAGGGCTGTTCCCAGCATGCCCTGGGAAGCCTGACTTGTGTCTTTCTCTCTGACCTGCCTCTAGGTGAGGGCCACTGTATCAGTGAGGTTTTGCTACATAACAAACACCTTCACACTTGGTGGCGTAAACAAAGCCCTGAGTAGGGAGCATGTAGAGAAAGACTCCCAGCAGGTGGATGGTGGATCTAACTTGAACTTCCAGACACCCACATCCAAGGACTCTTTGTCAGACTTTTCACATTCAGTCCCTTCAACTCAATGTGCCCACCATGAGCACACAACCCTCTCCTCAAAATATTCACCTTCTGAAGCCCTAACGGCCCACAAGTGCCCGGCACAGCAGCCCTGGAGACATGTCCCCCACATTCACCCAAGCTCTTTGCAACAGGACGAGGTCCAGATCTTCAGGTTCACATTTGGCCCTAAGTGCTGCCTTGAATGGCCTGACACCGCCCCGTCTGTACCAGCAGAGGGCGCCGCCTTGCTGGACCACACTGTACCTGAGGACCAAGGGGACCTGTGCATCTCTGAATGGCAGGTTCCAGGTCCCTTTCAGCCTGTGGATTGTTCAGACAAGCCAATTTGCAGTCTTTCTTCTGTCCAGCTCTTCTGCCCCCCACCTCCTCCTCCTGGCTGCTGTCTACTCCCTGGCCCTCAGCACTCTGCATGGTCTTTGCAGAACCTTCTAACGGGTCCCTTTCCTGGCCTGCTGCCCTCCACTCAACGATCCCCACTTCCTCCAGCACTAATCTCAGTTTGCTCCTGAATACGGTCTGTGCTACCATAATAGAATTCGGGATTGGGTAACTAATACAAATGGAGATTCGTCTCTTCTAGGCCTAGAGGCTAGAAAGTCCAAGGTTGGAGGCCCACGTTGGCAAGGGCCTTCTTACGTACAATCCCATGTTGGAAGGCAGCACCTGGGTGAGAGAGAGAGAGAGCAGGAGACACCTTTACAGTTAATACTACTCCATTGGCGTGCGGGGCCCTCCTGACCTAGACACCTTCCAGGGGACCACCTCTCATAGTGTTGCTCTGGGGGTTGTTTCCAACACACACCTTTGGGAGACACATTCAGACCACAGCATCCCTCCCTGCTTGAAATCCGTGGCTTTCCCGGGAGCTCTCAGGGTAGGAATCCCCCCCCCTAGTCTACCCCTGACTTTTCCTGTCTGGTTTCTTCTCCGCCTCCCCGAAATCTCCCCAGGTTTCCCCCCGACCTCAGGCATTGGTTTCAGGCCTGCTACTGTCTTTGTGGTCAAGACCCTGTCCTCCTCTGCCTAGTCCTCACTTGTCCTTAATGACACTCCTTGGATCACTGCTCCAGGTGGCCTCCCTGAACATCTCTCAGAGAGTCGTGAAGGGCGCCCAGCTCTGGACTAAGACCCCTTCCCAGGCTCCTCCAATAGCCCGTGTCCAGGTTCTGCTCTTGAGGGTCCTTTTCCAGTGGACTCTAAATGCCAAGGCCGATCGCAGCCTCTGGAACATGATGGTACTCGATAAATATTTGTGAATTAACGAGGGATCGGCAGCTAAATAGTTCAGTGCCAGAGAGCGGTTTCCTTTGATTCTCATGAATGAGAAGCAGCCTTAACAGGTTTTGTGAAAGGTCTTGCGTTCATTTTTTTTCAGCTTTTCCCCATCATTTCATGTTCCTATTAACCTGATTCCAAAAGAAACTGTTTAGCACGATTCTATTCTGAGAGTATAAATTTATAGGGTCAGGAAATGAGAAATTGCTCTTGGGAAGGCTCTTGGGAATTTTCAGTCTGTGTCTTGTGTTGTTAAAAATAAAATAGTTCCAGACCAGGATGTGGAATAGGAGGTGAGGAAAACTGTGGCCTCTACCACCATTTTAGATTAAAAAACTTCCCCTGTAGCAAGAAAATGCTGTGGGACCCTTAAATTGACTTGGTAAAAGGATATTTTAAAAAGTAAATGCATGCTGGGGAATGTCCCGATACACATAGAGAAACAGGGCCTGGCAGAGGCTGGCCTCCTAGTTTGCAATGACTAACAAGAAAGGAGGGTTCTACATTAGAAGAGTAAGGAGAGGGTTTGGCCCACGTCTAGGCCCAGGCTTTCCTTCTCCTTTGAAGCCAGGGGTCATCCGGCACAGCCCTGAGCTGATGGGATACTTGGGTTCTGAGCTTCTTCTATTCACACATGTGTACGTATGTTGGGGCAGATTTTCCAGACTGAAATAATTGCACTTTTGAGGTGAGATAACGAAGGGTGAAGTTGAGGTCAGCCTTTCCTAGAAATAATTGCACTTACTAATGCTGCCCGAGTAAAGCAGAGGTTTGAGCAAATTTTTATTACTATGTTGGATATATAGCACTTAACTATTTTCAGCAACTTCTCTAAGCCCTTTTCAAATAATATATTTATTTCTTTCCTCATGATGACCCTATCATTCTCTCCATTTTAGAAGAGGAAGCTGAGACTCAGAGACATTAGGTAACTTATCCAGGACCACACAGCTAGGAAGCTGGGATTTGAGATAGATAATTCAGCTACAGAATTTGGGTGATTTACCACTGTACTAGGGAAGGGAACTTCACTGAATTCTTGCTGAGTGTTAACTATTGGGATTTAGATCATTTTCTTTAATTTTGACAGAAAGTGGTTGAGATCTCACTCTCACTTTGTAGTTGAAGGAGCTTTGCACCAAAGGCCATGGGGGAGTGATCAGTGGCAGAGACGGGCTATGCATGACCTTAGGTGAGCTTCTCTCTAGACCCCACAGTTGTCCTGTCCTACCCTGCGACAGCCCATGTACCTCTCTCAGGGAGTCACTTCCTTCCTGCACCTGTCGGAAATACCGTGTGGCATGCTCATGCCACCCCAGCAGATCCTAATGGAAGTTCCCAGGCACACAGGGGAAGTGCTACTCTGTCAGATTGGGGAGAAAACTTTTGAATTCAATGGTGAAGTGACTTGTTCAAGGTCAAATAGGCAGGAGACAAGAACAAAGGCACATTTTCTGCTTCAGGACCAGTGCAATTTCCACTTCTTCACAGCTCCTCCAGAGTTCTGAGTGACAGCTAAGTTGAGTGATCTTGAAAAGCTGGTAGACTGTTGGAAACTTTACTTTTGACAACATCTTGAAAGCGAAATTTGAGGGGAAGGTTCAAAAAGGTAACTTTGAGTTTCTTTGTTCAAACGAAGGAACACAGAGACACGTTTTCAAATCCTCAAGTGATTGACTTGGGAAAAAAGAAGTTGATTTTGCTCAACTTTTCCAAAGTTGCAATCCAGCCAAGTCATTCTGGGTAATACACTAACTTGAGTCTGTCTCCCCGGCTTCATGCTGTGTGGGTAAATTACTAAGGAGTATTGGAATTCTTATCTTCTGATTCTTCACTATCCCCAATACAATTTTGAAGGCTCTTATAATTTTGAAAGCCTGCTTTCTCAAATGGTAATAAACAGTTAGCCCCACTGAAGACAAATCCAATTAAATTGGCTGGAGAGCCGTAAATTAAAAAGTGGGGGGAAAATCAGATGTTAAATCCTTGGGCACAGATCCTAGCCACTATAAATCAAGTTCTTGGCTTCATCTTGACATCCAAATCATCCACTCCAAATGCCAGCTTCCAATCTGCCCAACACAAACTCAAAATCAAATTAAAGCTTTTTGAGTAGCTGTTTCAGGTTCCTCTCTCTCTTTCCCTAATATCTTTGAACTACCTCTTCTCTCCTTAGCTCGGAGTCAGAAAATCCAGGCTTGGGTTCGCAGAGGGACTTTGGCTTTGAGGTGGCAAGACAGATGGAACTTCAGGAAAACACTCTACTCTGCTGCAGTAGAATGGGCTGGTGTTATAGATCCACAGGGCAAGACAGAAGCTAGAGAGGTGTAACCTCTTCATTTTATGCAAGAGTTTGAGGCTCAGAGCAGAATAGCAGCATGGTCGAGTGGCAAAGGCCAGTGGAACTGGGTTTGAGTTGTGCTCGTCCTTATCTGGTGGAATGACTTGGAGCAACTGATCCTTTTGCAGTTGTCACATCTTTCACGTGGAAATAAAGGCACAGACTCAAAGGAGAGAGCACACAACCGGGCATGTGCACTTTTTGCCTACTGTGTGAGGCCAGAGGATAGCGGCAGCCCTGGAACCAGAATCCCAAGCTGCTGGCTCTACAGCCTGGGCTCTCCCCATGGGCCCTTTGAAGGAACCACACTCATTCTTTATGCCTTTTCTGCCTTTGCAGAGATCTTTTCAATCAAGCCATTTTCTCTCGGAGAACAACTAAGCACACATATGATTTTTCTGTTCTTTCTATGAACCTCAGGTGAAACCCAAATTCTCCTATGCAAATGAAGCCAGAGCGCTTCCCTAACCTGATTACCCATGGAGAGGGTAGTCTCCAGGGCAACCAGGCCCCAGAAAGTCTCCCAGTGCAAGTCCCAAGCAAGCAAACACACCTGTTTTTAATTAGCCAGAGCAAAAAGCTATCCTGCCAGCAGCAGGGATGCCTGGCAGCCAGAGTTAACTCCTTAGTGCTCCCTGCTCCCAAAGGCTCGGGAAGACACCAGCTCAACTGGGCTGTCCCCTGGAGCTGCTGCTGCTGCTATGTGGGCCCTGCCCTTCCTTGCCCTGTATTCAGAGGGCAACCTTGTCGCCAGCCTCCTGCTTGGAAGGTGGAAACTTCCCCAGTGCCCCTCCCTGGCACATCCTTTCATCCCCATACCTTGGCCTTGTGCTCACCAGTCACAAAGCCCCGTTTGCATGATTATCTGATGCCTGCTCACAAAAGCATGTGAGAAGCTAGAACTCCCCTATTTTCTCCGAGCCAAGAAACTCAGCTCAGAGAGATCATGGGATTCTGACAAGTTCAGAGAGCTATACAATGGCAAAGAAGGTCTGTGCTCACTGAATCCAGTTCTCATTCCCAGACCTGCTCTCTGGGCCCCTGGACTCCACCATCTCTTTAGAGCAGATGTTCCTCATTGACAGGCCATGACCTGGTTTTGATCCAGGGCAGGTGGGGACAGAAGATAGTTTTTTGAGAAACAATCCCCTGAGCCTTAGTGGTTCCTACTTGGCACTACAAAATCATTTGAAGGACCTTAACCAAAAGAGATGGTCAGGCTCTATCTGAGAACACTGTTGTAGGAGTGTTTGGGAGTGGGCTTCAGCTCTAGTACTTCCTGAAATCCCCCAGGTGGTCCTAATACATAAGCAGACCTCAGATGGACTCTGATGACCCTGCCTACTCTGAGAAGTTATGATTTTTGAGATAGGGAAGGGATGATGGCATCAGGATGTTGGGAAGGACAGAGGTCTGGGACTAATTCCATCTTCAGAGTGGTCGGCAGACTTGCACACATGCTGTTCCCTCCTGCAGTCCTTGTTGGTGTATTGCCCTGTCCCTTATGTTCATCTAATCAATCAGCATGGAAATGAAGCCGTGTATGTGTTAATTGTTACGGATTCTTTTTCTTTCTGGTAAGACTCTTGGCATTTCATACCAAGAAGGAAGCCTAGGGTAAAGCCGACTCAGAGCTGTCAGCCTCTTCTTAAGGATGAGAAACCTGGAGAAGACAGAAGGCTAAGCACAGTCCTGCAGGAGAAGCACCTGCAAGCTTGGGTACGTACACGTGGAGTTTTGAGTGGAGTTTTGGAGTTCTCAGGGTGCAGATGTTTTTCTGCATTTTTAAAGGGACTCATTTAACTAATGATGGGCTCACCCCCTGGTTTTTCTGATTTGGTAAGTCTGGAGTGGAGTCTAAGTTTTTGCATTTTTGCTCAGTTCCAGGGGATGATGAGGATGGTGCTGATTTGAGGAGGATGCTTTGAGAACTGCAGCTCTGGGACAAAGCCTTCTTTTCTCGTATCGCCATCCTGAACTGTAGACAAGTGAGCTCAGATACAGAGAGAGGTCACACAGCGAGTTCAAGGCTGAGCTAGCCATGTCAAGTCCCAACCACTCCAGTCCAACCCAACTCTACTCATGAAGTACAGAGACCCCCACTCAAAAGACCCTTGTCATAATTCAGCTTCTCCTCTTGTCAGATCAGCAGGATGTCTGCAGAGGTGATTGTGGTTGGTAGTTTCCTCTTTCTTGTAAATGCCAGGTTTGCACACAAAAGGTGCAACAGAGGTAGTCTGCAAGCTTATTGTACAAAAAAGATTTTCTCTGTGTTCTTGGTAAACACTTGTGTCACCTGTGTCTGGTCTGGAGGATGGAACAGAGAGCACTTGTCATGTGAACCTCCAAGCCCTCCCCCGCCACTGGATATGAAGTTCAAAGAATTCCCAAAATCTTTGTTCAGAGAATCTTAGGCGATAGCCCTTTCTGCACCTTGCAGTCAATAAACCTGTTTCCTGAAATTCCTCAAGTGTCCAGCCTCTCCTGTCCCATATCACTCACCTGTGACAAGCAAGGGGCAGAGACAGCTTCCTTCCATTGACTTAAAGGTGCATAATGATACTAAAGGTCAGAATGTGTTCACTGTCAAAAAAATTGAGTGTCTCAGGAGCATTTTCATAATTTGGGCTGGAGTGAAGGAAGGTGCTCAGAAGGACTTAGAGAAGTGACTGCAGCTGAGCTTTGTCTAGAAGGAAGCTTAAAGGATAAAAAAAAGAGCCACTCATCGTTGACTATCTAACGAGTGTCAGCCACTTCATGTGGATTCAGCTCCATTGAATCCTCACAATAATGGGGTATCACACCAAACTCCCACCGGAGGAAGCCAGCCACGGTGCTCTTTCTAGTGTTGTGCCATGTGTGGGACAAACCCCCCAAACCAAAAAAACCCTCTTTGTGTTTTATTCTGGTTTTGTGTTTATGTGAAAATGTGACCCTTGCAAAGGGACAGTGCAGGGCTTCAGTAAATGTGTTCCTGGAACTCAGTGACACCATCCCATTGGGTGGGCCTCTGGGTGGGTGGGACGAACTAATGAGCAGGTGACAGCCAGGGACAGTGCAGCAGGCTGGTCTGGAGACTCCACGTCTCACTAGGTGCCAGGAGACGGGGTGAATCTTGACTTCCCGGGTTTCCAGGGCACACTGGGTCAGAGCAGGCAGTGACGAGGCACAGAAATTAAGTGCTTCGGGGATAAGGGCACCCCTCTAATCCCCCTCCACAGGA
Source organism: Spermophilus citellus (assembly GCF_964194105.1). Lineage (NCBI taxonomy): Eukaryota > Metazoa > Chordata > Mammalia > Rodentia > Sciuridae > Spermophilus > Spermophilus citellus. The sequence continues at coordinate 106,045,782 of NC_138193.1, forward strand.
AGGGCCATAAGCGTGAACTCATTGGTTGTGGTTAGGATGTGGTTTGTCCCTCTGGATTCATGTGTTGGAAGCCTGGTCCCCAGTGTGGTGATGTTGCAGGCCACCAGGCTGCTTGCCCTGTTCTGCCCTGAATTCATCAAGGGACACTGGGCAGGCTGGGCTACCTCAGGATTTAGGTCTCAAGTTGATTTATCTCTGAGGTCTCTGAACTCTGGATTCCCCAGTTCTCTAGGGAAGCACGAGGAGGCAGTGTGGGAGCAATCGAGAATAAAGGTGGGTCTCCAGGAACAGCATGTCCTATGGACCTGGTCTCACATCGAAGGTGGTGGCAGCCTTTCGGTGCCTGCAGTGGCTGAGCCCATGCATTCACTTGGGAAGAGAACAGATCTGGTGACAATGAGACTGAGCATGAACCTGGCTCGGCCTCTCCTACACGAGCTATTTTGATCTTGCATGTCTTTTCTTGGAGTTTCTCACCTGTAAGAGGCTAAGCCTGCAACATAGAGATGATGAGCACTCACTATTTAGAGTTGCTTTTAGGATTACATGAAACAGGAAGATGGAAATTGTGCACAGCCCTGACAGAATCCCAGGGCTTCCACCAAGAGCAGCTGAGTGTTACTGCTGTGGCCGCTACTCACATGCCTGGAGGGTCGACTGTTCTAGAAACCACGTTTGGGAGCAGGTGGTAAGAAGGGCTAGAGTTTCCCCTGCCCTCAGGAAGCTCACAGTCTTCACATGCAAACCCATCAGCGTGTGAACTCACTCTGACAAAGGTGGTCAGGGAGGAACGTGCCTTGGGAGTTTAGAGACAGAACTCTTCTGATGAGTCCTCAGACAAAGCTCCTTGGGGAAATGGGCTTTGGGTCTCTTCAAGACTTGGGTTTTAAAGGCATTCCAGGGAGCAGATGGCCACCTGCTCTGGGATCACCATCTTTCCACCCTCCCCTCCCCCAGAACATGCATGAGTCATGTGCAGTCTGCATTGCTCTCATTAGGACCGGTGTCATTTAATATCCCCAGATTTCAAGCACTTCAGCTGAGTCACTTTCCCAATGTGCCACTGAGTTCAAGATGAATGGAGGAGGCAGATACATGGGTCTGCGGTTTGGATGTTGGTTTGCTTGTTTCGTGACCACCAGGCTGTTGGATTCCTCCCTGATTCCCTGAGGAGCCCACAGAGAGGACAGCAGGGCCACCAGCTCCCCAGCAGCTGAGGTAGGTGGGTGCTGGGTGGCATGAGAGCAGGGGGGATCTTCAGGAAGTTTCAGGGCTCTGGTTTCACTACTGCAGCCTGGGGTCTTTGATAGCCTGTTTTTGGAATCTTCACTTAGTGCATTTATTTATTCAACAAACATCTGTCGAATACTCACTACTGTCACACCATTTACTGGGACGCAGTCTTTATAGAGCTCCTGCTCTAGAGGAAAGTACATAGGATTATAAAGCAAAGTTAAGGCAGAGATGGAGAAATGCCCACTTTTCTTGGAGCGTCCAGGAGGGGGCGCCTGACCCAACCTAATGAGTTGAAGCTCAGCTGCCCCCTGCAGGTGGTGGCCAGCCCTGCCCCGGATCTCCTGGGCAGCGAGTGGCTCTGTCCTCCTGGCTGCCAACTGCCTAGCATCCCATCAGATGTGACCATGCCACAGGCGACAGGAGTTCTCCCCCGAACCTTGGTTTTCTCAGCGTTGAGTCAGTGTTGACCTCCAGCGTTGACTTCTTCTCTCAATTCCTTTGAAACTATGATTTTGATCACTAGTTTGCATTTATAAAAACAGCTCTGTGATTTTTGTACAAGGTGACATTTTCCTCCCAGTGCTTCATTTCCATCTTAGTGAGAAGCTGGCTCTGAGGATGGTGGTCTTGCCCACCTATTCATAAGCCTCGCCTCTGGTGGATTCCAACTGTACACCAACTACACGGTAGGTACTCTTTCAAAGTGGTGACTGTCACGCTGAAGCAGCTTTTCCCCAAGTGGCTGCGTCAGCTCATTCTGTCACCTGGGGCACGTCTTCCCACACATGAGGCTCTAACCCACACTGGGAGAAAGACATGCTTTCATAGAACTTCACCAGTTTCTGGTTTCTATGATTTTTAGAGCTTGTTCCACAAGTTAAAATGAATAAATAAATAAAAAGGTTTGGATCCAGGATTGTGACATTGCATGTGGCTGTAGTGACTGGATTTAGTCATCGGCACTTGGCTTTGCCCGTATAGTCCTCAAGAGGCTACGCCATCACTAGAAAAGAACTTGTAAAATACAGTGATCACCCTTATTTTTTAGGCAAGACCAGGACTGTGTTGAGACGGCCTGGTGTGTTTGCACACTCATTTATTCACTCATTGGCACGTTCATCAACAGTGTCTTGGACAGAAGCTGATTTTCACTGGAACTGGCCTTTGTCCTTGGTTCCCACTGTGGCTTCCTGGCTTCTCTTTGCCTCCCTTTCAGGACCGGTTCTTGACCATGTGACCCTCTATTCCTTTGGTCCTCTGACATAAACTCCTACTTCACTTCTTTCCTCAGAACAGCTAATTTACTCCAGTAAGGATTCTCTTCTTCGTGACCCTTCCCCTAGGTTCTGTGGCTTTGGGATCATGCTTTTCTGGCTGCTTAGCTCCTGACTCCAATCTGGGTTGCTCTCCTCACAGCCTCTTGCTTCCTGGTCTACACCCTGCCCTTCCCCAGCCTTCCAGAGCCTCAGTTTTCAGCAACTTTGAGCCTCATGTTGATCATCATTGTAATCAGCAAGGACTCAAGGAGGCAGAATTCCCAGGTTCACAGTACGATTGCAGACCATTTTCGAAAGTTTATGCAGATAGAATCCTATATATTTTAATATATATATTAAAAATATTATATTATATATATAATGTTATATATATTATGTATTATATATATTAGTATATATATTATGTATTATAACATATAATGCATAATATATGTACATACATATTCATATAGTATTTCTCTCTCTTCCTCCCGTTACTTCCTTTTACAGACAATATCAGGAATACAAAAGATGAGAAATGCAAAGGTTAGTAGGGAAAAACAATTTATGGCTGCCTTAATCAGGGCTGCCAATTTGTGGAGGAAAGGAAACGGGGGTTCAGAAATTGGAGCCGTGTCAGAGAGACTCATGGAGCTCAGGGATGCTCTGTTGGCAGACGGTGTCTCAAGACCCCAGCTCAGGGCTGCGCTGCCCAGGGCCTGCACCCCCGTGTGGCACCACAGTTCCTAAGACTATTTGTTGTGTCCTTAGGTCAGTGTTTTAGGAGCCATAACTGAAGAAGGAGAGAACTAACCCGGAGCTGATCCCTCCTGGAGATACCTTGTGAGGGCTGTGGGCTGTCTATTTAAAAATGATGAATTCAACTTAATGACTGTCTTCTCCCTAGATTTCTACCCCTATTAAGTATTTTGCAAGATTTTTATTACTTGCTAAGAATCTAAGTTATTTCCTCTCATTTTTCTTGCAAAAGATGAGTTCAATATTTCATCTGTTCTCATTTATTGTTAATTCTCTTTTCCTAGTCATTTATTAGGAGACCCATTTTTCTTTGTGGTTTATCCTTTTCTCCCTTAAAGTGTTTATAAAATCCTCTCTAACTCTTTTGCCACTTAAAGAGTCATCTCTCCTTTTTCATTGCCCAAGCCTATCTGGTTTGGCCTTTAGCTGAGACATAATCAAATCCTCTCCTTCATTCTGATCTTTTTTCATTACAATATTTCTCTAGACTTGTAATTTTCCAAGTCTCTCTGTTAAAGCTCCAATGCTGGTTTCTATTTTCACCCTGTTTGGATGGGATGGGGCTTTAATTCCCTTTAATTTAATGGAGAGAACTAACCCAGAGCCGAATACACTTTTATTGAGCACCTGCTGACTAATGCAATGTGCAGTGACTGCCACAGTATACAGGAAGCACTCACTGTATGCCCATGTGGTAATTGTGATTTCCAGCCCTGTGTTGGTTAATCCTAGTATTACAAAGATGAATTGGAAATGAGGCATTCCTCTGCTTAAACCCTGGCAGATGAACTTCAGGTTCCCGAGACAAATCTGAAGGTTGTCACTGACCCTTTTGTGGATGTCTATGGCCTGTCTGGCAGGTGGAATTGCAGCCTGGTGCTGTGGTGTGTGTGGCACAGCTTCCTTCCATGCCTCTCCCCCGGTGTCACCGCTTCTTACAGTCTGATGTCTGTTTTTCCTCCAAAATCCTTCCTTCCTTCCTCTGTGCTGCACTCTGCACCCAATGTTTACCTTGTTGTGCACCTATTAGACCCTATCTGACTGTTGAAAAGCCTCCCTTTCTCTCCTAGAGCCTGAACTCTGGAGACCAGGACTTCACCTCATTCTGAATTGAGTCCCTGGTGCCCGATCCACCATTCAGCGCATGGGGTCAAATTATTAAAAACACCAGGTGTAGAGTTATTATTTTAGAAGTAATGGTGAATGGATTGGGTGACCTGGAAGAAAAGAATCCTTTACAGATGCAGAGACTAGGGAAGACTTGCTGGTAGACTGGACATTTACAACCAGACCATGAGGAATGAGTGGAGTGTCAGTGGTGAAACTTCATGGAGCTGGACACGCCCGGCGGAGGGAGGGGCTACCTGCTGGAAAAGGGCCGAGTGGAAAAGTGCTGGACTTCCTTTTATTGCTGACCATAGGATGCCCTTTGGCATGGCTGAGAAGGCTTTGTTTTTTTAGAGGGAAAATGGATGGTGTCATTTGTGCATTTATGTCTTCTACAAATATTTGTTGAGTGTGTGTCTGTATCTTGTAAATAGAAGCCTGGAAAGGTAGGAAGGACCATTGAGGCCTTGTGGACATTAGGCTGTAGAGTTTACAGTTTTATGGTGAGGGGAGAGACAGAAAATGGGAGAGAGATGGTCTTTCCCTAAGAACTGGCAGGAACCATCCATATCATCTCCCCTTCCCAGTGTAACTGCATCTCCTGGGGAGGATCCTGCCCCCTCTGTCCTTGTAAGCCGGCTTTCCCTTGGTGCAGTGTGTGCTTTCGCAGAGAGGAGGTGGGAGAACCACAGACATGGGGTGTGCCTCCTTCCCCAGGCCTGAAATCACAGGCTCCCCCCAGCTGGCCTATTTTCTAGGGTGAACCTTGGCTGGTTACCTGGGGTTGGGGAGTAAGGAAAGTGGGCCCCTTCCTCTTAGAGGGCCCTGGAGGAATAGATAGAAGTGTTTTGAACAGAACCACCAAATCCCAAATTCCAAGTTGGTTGTGATCTGCAAACTGTATTCACTCTTAAAATCTCATGCAGTAAAACCAGCAGTGTTTCTGGTGGAAACTTGCAAGGGACACGTCGGCACTGTTGTGTTCAAGGGGTGTAGAAAATCTCCCAAGTTAGCACCACAGTGAGCCTGACAGCAATTGCAAAGCAGCCGCTGCAGGTGAGCCAGCCACAGAGTTAATTCTCCTCAATTTTATCGCACTAAGAACTAAAAAAAAAAAAGTAAGCTAGAATAAGAGAAGTCGTTTACGTATTCATCCAGCCACTTGACATTTATTTATTGAAAATGTCCTGTGTGCACAATTGTGGCTACCGAGTGGACATCAGCCACCTGGACTGCTGGGCAGAAGTCTCTAAAGTTCCCTGGACAGCTTTTCTGCCCCTCTGATGGGGGTGGACTGGGCCTGGGATCTGCTCTACCGTAAAATAGGGAGCAAGTCTGGGCCTCGGGCTTTGAGTTGAGGTGTTAAGAAAGCCTGGAACCTTCTGCCTCCTTCTCCAGAAATGCCTGCTTTAGGGAAGATCTGAGCTGTCAGGTAAGAAATCCAACCTTCCCGTGGGAGAACCATGCAGGAGGAGAGGGAGAGAGGCCCCATCATTCTCGCTTCTAAGTACAGCCTCCATCTGATGCCCACTTGGCCACCAGGTGACAGAACCACACAAGACTCCAGGTGAGACCCAGAGGCCTCCCCAGATGAGCTCCAGCTGCAGAATCCTGAGAAATAATAACCCGCTGGATGTTCTATGGCTTGGCTTTAGGGGGCTTCTGAGGCAGCCATAGAAAAGCAGACGACCCCTTCTGTTCTCTGCCATCTAAACTTGATGGCTTTACTGCTCTAACTTCCTTGATGGGTCCTTGTCATGATGCCCATCTGTGGTGAGTGGTTTCCCAAGTGCCTCTTGAGTCTTATTGGAAAAGCGGCCCCACATCTCCTTGGCAACACCAATGGCTGCTCTGTATCTCTTCTCCTCAAGGAAGAAAGAGATTTGACATTCTTGTAGGATCCACAGGCACATGTTGGCATTTAAGAGGAATGACCTGTTGGAATCGCAATATCAATAAAAAGATTGTCCTTACTTACCTCCAGTGAATGAGAAAACTGGGCCAAGTTTGATTAAATAATCGGAGACCACTGAGTTGGTAGGCCATGGGGAAGCTGAGCTGAGGTTCTTCTGATTCTAAACTCAGAACATATTTCAACAGAACATCACTCCTGCTATTTTGAACTGGCAGCACCACTCTTGGTTTCAATCTGGCCCAGTCAGGAAAGTGTCTGCACTCAACCCAGGGAGGTGCTATGAAGGGTAAGCAGCCCTCGGTATCTCTAGGAGCCTGACTTGTACCCTTCCTGTGGACCTCCACATGGTTCCTCCTCCCTCCCAAGGACCCAAGTCTGATTTATAACCACTGCCATCCACTTGCAGCTGCCCTCTGGGAAATCAGAGGGTCCCCTCTGAGGCTAGCAAGTCCACCTTCTTGCTGCACTCTGATGTTCCACCAGAAGACCTAGAACACAGGAGTTAATGTGCTGAAAGGCTGGTGCACATTCCAGCCAATGGTGTCTTTAAAAAATGTAGAAACCTTTCTGGATTGGGACTTGCTCAACAGAAATCATTGTGAAGTTGTAGGATCATTCGAATAGAGGGAAGACAAGAGTGGGGGCAATCAGTATTTCCTTATATCTCCCGAGGTTTCCCAAGCAACGGATGTAGGAGAAGGGAAGCTTTTAAGAAGAAAAATGGTGCATATAAATGGCTCAGTAAAATAAGTGTTTTCACATTTTACTCAGAGAAAAAATGTAGTGTACGTTTTAGTAGAGAAAAGTGGATATTTCAATAATTTATCAAACTTCTTTCCTTGGGGAGAATGCAGAGTAGTATCTCCATAATTCTCTAGAAAGGGTCCAAGTTTAGTCTCCATAAGTAGAAAGCACCTAAGAAAGGCAGGAAAACAGCAGGTGGTGTCCAGGAGGAGGTGGGATCAGGCCTGGCTCTGGGCCCTACTTTGCCACCTGCTGGCTAGGTGACATGGGTGAGTGCCTTCCACCTGCCTGAGGCTTTGCTCTCCCATGTAAAAAGTGATGGGAAAAGAAACCACTCAGGGACTCCTGTGTCACATGATCTGACTGCCCACTTCCCCTGGGCCACAGAGGCCCTGCAGTCTCTCCACACAGCTCTGGAGACCTCCACCTGGCACTTGGAAATCTCTGAATAAGAGGCCCTGCATTTTCTTCCAGGTTGTGTGGTCAAACTTTATGTGAATTCTCAGAAAAAATTAGAACATTTGTATGAATGGGCCTCTAACTTGTCAACAGAATGGCCACCATCAGTGAAGATAGTCCTTTTCGCTGTGATCCATTCCCCAGGTGTTTACACCTGTGGCTTTACCTTTTTAATGGTCCACAGGCTTCCTCCTCTAGCAGGGCTGGTGCTTGGTTTCTGTACCCTTAGGGAGGCCCCGCCGGGTCTGTGCAGTAGCTGAGGCAGCTGCGGTCCTGACACACAGTGGGTGCTCTCTGTGTGGCTGGGCTGCTATTAACACACAGAATGTGAGTCAACAAAAATGGAAAGAGAACGCTGCAGTGTGTTTCTTAGCAGCTAACTGGTTTGTTGTGCTTAGGACCAGCTTCCAGATATATGCTATGGAACCTCCCCCACAACACTGAGGAAGCATCGAGTGTGGGAGGGAGAATGACTAAGGCAAAAATTAACTTGCTACGAGAAACAGAATAAAACTGCTCTTAAATTTCAAGCAGCATATTATCAAATTTGAAAAAGATTTAATAACATGTATCATGGCTTGGTACTTGGAATATACTGAACATTGGTATTATTAATCTCCAGCATGACATCTTGGCTGGGATGAATGAAGCAAGGCCTCTGATACTTTTGAGGGCAAGGGTTAGGTGGCTCTCCTCTCTTCCGAGTACCAAAGAGCCTCTTGGGAAACCCTGAATGAGGAGACCACTGAGATTTAGAAACAGGAGCCTATTCATTTACATAGTTCATATTACGGTGTCAATGGATTTCCTTTTCCCAGAACAATTTTGTTGTTTTGTTGCCAGTTATCTGTGAGGGAAAGCTGAGTGGCTTAGTTTTCTTACTCTTCCATTTTATACATTCAACTTCATATCAAAATAGCATATTTACATAATTTAATAAGCCAAACAGAATCATAGAGCCTTCAACAATAATGATAACACAGCAGTTCTCTGCCTTTCTCCCCTACACTCCGAGCTCTTGCTTCTTAGCATAAACCACTTTCAATTTTGTGAGCTGTTTCTTTTGATGTTGACCTCCTTGTTCCCAGATGATATGCTCATTGTACCATTTTCCACTGACCAGTGCATGGACGGTAGGTTAGCATTCTCCTGCGGAGGGAGACCTCCATGTGTGCAGCTTCTGCCTTCTCTTCCCTCCCATCCAACTTCCAGTTTTTGTTTAAATCCATATTCAGTGTTCATATTACTATTGTTATATAAACACCACTCACAGGTGAGCCATGTTATATTCTTTTTTCCCCCTTTGTTTTATTTATTTATTTTATGTGGTGCTGAGGATCGAACCCAGAGCCTCACGCATGTGAGGCAAGCACTCAATCACTAAACGATAACCCCAGCCCCGAGCCATGTTATATTCTATATTAATTTTTTCATGACAATTTATTCCACTTTTCTTTTAGTTTATCATTGTTTATTTTTTTTTTCATTTGCTTAGTTATGGAGGTAACTGTCACTCATATTTTTCCATACTCTTCAAAAAGACCTATAAAACCTCTCTGAATGCAGCCAGATATATCAGCAAATATATCATTTATAGAGCTTTTGGTGGCCCCTTATTCTTTTGCTCCATTCTGGATGACACCACTGTCATCTAAGGACTTTCTCTTTCACTCATCAGGGAAGTCTCCTTGCCTCCTGACTGCTGTTTCCCCCGTCTTCTGGATCCCACTATTCCTCTTGCTTGGTCTACTTTCTCATCTTGGCAGAGAACATCCTCTAACACCTTTGAGTAGACAAGCATAAGAGTCATATTTTTGTGAGTCTCTACAAGTCTAAAGTCAATCAAAAATACAATATTGATAGAGTCTTAACTTGTAGAAATTAAGAAGTATTCTCCTAAGTAATATTTAGATCTTAGATTAAAGAATAGATTAATTTTGAAAAAATACTTGGTATTAGTTGGTCCCAGTAGGCAGAAGAACTCCATTCAGAGATTGGAGAGAAAGAGATTTTACTAAAGTGAGCTGTATACATATATGTATGTGTATATATCATTATATATAATATATATCATTATATATAATATATATGTAATATATATAATATAAATAAATAAATAAATATATATATATATATATATATATATATATATATATATATATATATATATATATATATATCATCCCTCAGTATCTGTGTAGGACTGGCTTCAGGTCCCTCCACAGACACCAAACTTTGAGGATGCTCTAGTCCATTTTATGAAATGGAATAGTATTTGCATGTAACCTACACAATCCTCCCCTATACTTTAAAGCATCTCTAATGGCTGTTTTATTTTCACCAGCAGAGGAGTTGCACAGTCTGGGGCTCACCCCTCTGGATGGGTGTTGTGATCATGGCTGCCCTGTCCACCCTTCTCTCTTTCCTCCTCACTCCATTTCTCTGCCAGGACTGTCGGTGCTGAAGGCTTCATTGTGGGGAAGGAGGACTGCTTACGGCACAGCACGGGCTCACCCAGAAGGAACGGCTACTGATTTGGAGTTTACCTTCTTTAAAAATGTTTTAATGTTGCACCTCCTGGATCCTGTGTGCCCTGTTAGATGGTGGTAGCACACACTGACTGGCTTGTCTCATACTGACTAATAATCTCTTTCATTTACCAATGGGTATTTTTGAAGCTGAAGTCTAAGGCAATTTACACTTTGATTTTAGTGCCTGCTATTCTAAGAGCATGATTGCCACTACCTTTAATAAGTTCTTAACTTCAGCAAAATAATTTGCAAATTCTTCTAGATAATACATAGGTAATACCCTTATCAGCAGAAAATGCTTAGTATTGCTAAATAAAGTTGAATAAAAATATGCTGGATGCTAAGCTATATATTTTTCCTCTAAGGCCATTTTCTGGGATTGAGGTAGAGTTTTTTTTGCTATGTGGAAAATATGGAAATTTATATCTTACATCATGATACATTCTACTTTCTTTGTTAAGAATCTTTCATTATCTCTTTTGTAAAATGAATCTTTGGGTTCTGGGGAATAAAATCCTCAGAAACTATGAAGAAAGGATAAGTTTTTCTTCTCATAGTTTCCTCAAATGAGGGGAAATGATTCAGAAAAGATAGGTATCAGCATTTACAAACAGTAGGGTTTCTTTTCTCTTGTCTTTCTTTCATTCTTTTTTTTTTTCCTTTTATAGTGCTGGGCTGGGAATTGAACCCAGAACCAATCACATGCTAGGCTAGGTGGATGAATCAGTTGGTTCAGACAAACTGAGATATATCCCCAGACATATAACTTTGTTTTCTAATGAAAAAAAAATCCAGAATTTCTTGAGAACATTACATTAGGAGTTTTGACACTATTATATTTCAAATACGTTTTCAAAAGTAGTTAATTATTTCAGATCACATATTCTGTAATGATTTTAGCTAATTTGGAACACATCTAATCATACCTACATGCACATGTATTAAATTCCTGTTAATAATTTTAATATATTGGTTGTGTGTATGAATGAGTGTGTGAGTGTGTGTGTGTGTGTGTGGTGTGTGCACATGCACATGTGTGTGTGAGATGATATGGCTTTGCTATTGAAATGCCTTTTAAATTCATTGACTACTTACTTTGTTGGAGTGATGTCCTGTGTAAATCTTTCTTACAATGTATCCTACAAGTTAATTCCCATCATCTCTATTTTATAAATCAGGAACTTCAGAAGGGTCAAAAAGCACTCATTTAGCACCTGGAAGAACTGCATTCCTAATGTCATGCATATTCCACAGCTTCTTCCCTACCAAGCTTGGAACTTCAGTCTTGGAAAGCTTTGTATGCTGGGCCAATGCATCTGTTTCTCAAAGCTGCCTATGTTGCAAGAATGTGGGAAGTCTGGGTCTTTTTCTTGGAATTCCAGGAAATCACAGAACTCCATTCTGTGGGTCAGTTATGAGGACTCATTTTGGTGACAGGGAATTCTTTTCCTTCTTCTGCTTCCATAGGATGCTACCTTTGGATTTGGAAAATTTCTGTTTTTGTGCTCACAGAGATGGATAAACCAGTTGGTTCAGACAAATATTTCTGATTAGAATATTGATGGAAAAGCATTGCTCCAGTCTGTTGCTCTCTTGAAGGCCTGTGCCAGCGTGAGCAGTGAGCAAAGCAAACCCTGACAGAGCAGTTCCAGTGTGGGAAGTGGCAGGCGGAGGCCACATGGCTCCCAAACAGGATGCTGCCATTCTTACCACCAGGTACTGGAGCCTAAACCAATCACCATACAACTGATTATCAAATGCAGCCATGATAAAGGGATGGAAGAGTCCTGGGGATTGACAGGGGGCTGGGTGCACCTCCCTTTAGAAGGCCAAGGAACTGCCTCCTGGAGCAGAGATATGTGCTGGGCCTTGATGGAATGGGAGAATCTGGAGCAGGTGTTCACGAGGTCTGAAGGGGAGCTCTAGAGAGGACATGCCCAAGCACAGGCACAGGGTGAGGAAGAGCGGCCCCACCCAGGGCCAGCCTCTATGCCACTGTACATCATGCACTCTTTACTCCCTTGAATGCCTTCACACTCTACTCCAGATCTCCCCAACGTTTCCTGGCCTCTGACCTTAGATCTGGTTTTCTCACGCATGCCCTCCTCCTGGACCCGAGAGTCTACTGCACTTATCTGCTTTGACCTCAGGAATAAAATGTCCACCTCAGTCCACTCAAAGTTCTGACTCCTTCTCTGCAGACTCTTATGTTGACTGTCCTAGGAAGAGAGCTTGGCCAGTTGAGCTCAGCTTCAGAATCAGACACCATGGCACAAGTGTGGAGACGTCTGTCTAACCCGGCAGAAAATGGGGGGATGTGCAGAGAGCTGGCATTCTGAGATAGAAACGGCTTGTTTTTATTTATTTTTGTGTTACTGGGCGCTGAATTCAGGAGTACTCTACCTCTGAGCTATAGCCAGAGTCCCTTTTACTTTGTTTTTAGACAGTGTCTGAGTCAGCTTCTTAGCTGCTGTGATCAAAAGACCTGCCAAGAACAACTTTAGAGGAAGGAGTTTATTTTGAGACTCACAGTTTCAGAGGTCTCAGGCCATAGACAGCCAACTCCATTTCTCCAGGCTCAAGGTGAGGCAGAACATCATGGCCGAGGGCGTGAGAGAGGGAAGCAGGTCAGGAAGCAGAGAGAGAAAGGGACTCCACTTGCCAGATACACAATATATACCCAAGGGCCCACTCCCAAAGCCCACCTCCTCCAGCCACACCCTACCTGCCTTCAGTTAATCCCACCAGGGGATTCATTCACTGATAGGGTTAAAGCTGTCATAACCCAATTATTTCATCTCTGAATGTCCTTGCTTTGTCGCACTCATGAGCTTTTGGGGGACACATAATATCATAACAGACAGGGTCCTGCTAATCTGACCAGGATGATCCTCCTGCCTTAAACTCCTGAATAACTGGGATTATAGATGTGTGCCACTGCATTTGGCAAGAAATGGCTAATTTAATAAATTTCAGTTACATATTTTTTTTTTTTTGGAAATTGCTGAGGGAGGGCCTTAATCAATTGCTAAGATTGGTCTCCAACTTGCAATCCTCCTGCCTCAGCCTCCCAAGTTGCTGGGATTACAGGTATGTACTACCAAGCCTGGATGTCATTCACATCACTTTTTGAGAGAAGGAGTCTCTAGTAATATGGCAGACAGGCCAGACTATGGAAGGCTTTCAGTAGCAGGGAAGAAGTTTGTGGTTTGATTTCATAGCAAAAGAAGGCAAAGAAGATCTGTGAGCCGAACATGATCACTACAAGACGGTGTGAGGAACTGGGGCCAGGCAGGACCCCCGTCGGGGACTAGCAGGTGATTAAACTTGTGAAGATGAAGTGATGGATTCTAGAGATGGGACCTAAAACAGATTAGATTTAGTGAGGAAGTAGGTGTTGGGAATAAGGCAGAGGACAGATAATAGAGCTCTCAGAATCCCAGGGGCAGATGTAGCTGCTATGAACAGGCAAGCAAGGCAAGGCCACTCGGGGCCGAGGCTCCATGTTGGAGAACTCCCTGCCCTGTGCTTCTCCCCACTACCCTTTTCAGAAGAAAGGGACATTCTAGAATATCTAGAATATCTGCCATCTAAAACAATATCAATCCAGAGAACTTTATTCCTAAAGGATTATGGCATTTCATGGGGTTTCTAAGTAAGGCTGCCATGGCAAATTCTTTTTTCCTGTCAATCAGTTTAAGAAGATTAAGTTTCCTTGGAGAAACTTAATATTTATCTACTTGGATTTCACTTCAAGTAAAACAAGGACCAGATCCTCAACTCTTTGATATTTTGCAGAGCTCTCTGCAATTTTTCAGGAAATATTGGCTTTGTAATGATCTGAACTTGCATGAAATAGGAAAATGGCCCCCAGGCTCCAGAAATAAAAATTATTAATATGCTTTTATTCAATCTGGTGATTCTACTAAGCCTTTCTCACTTTCTTTGTCCCTTGTCTAACCAAGTTTTCCCATTTTATTTACCTTGGGGCAAATAGACCTTTGAGGAAGGTGTGAGACAAAGGAATGGTATCAGAGTTTATATAAATCAGTATGGACCCTGGCTGGCAGCATTGTAGGTGTGACAGGTAACTACGGCTGTAAGTCATTTTGATAACATGCGTTGGTATGTTCATCTCACCCGTCCCTATGGGCAATTGGCCAATGCTGGGTACAAGCTCAGCCTCACCCACAGGTCCTTATGGGGCCTTGGTGGAGGAGAGCTGGACGGACAGAGGTGGAGGAGCTGTGGGGGAGCTGGGAATTCTCATGCAGGAGATAATTTGAACTGAACCTCAATTACTGAAGAATTAGAAAGGGAGTGACATTTCTGGTAAAAGAAAAGGTGTAGGGTCGGGAAGAGAATGAAATGATAGGAGAACAGGAACTATTAGGATCTGAGCATAGTGAACAGAGTGGGGTCAGGGTGGCAAGGACAGAAAGAGAGGCAGGACTTGAGCTGGCTTCATTCTTTCAGTCTGGCTGTGAAACCCTTGATGGACAGCCTGAGAGGTGCGGAGCTTGCCTTGGGGCAGAGCCTTGGCCTGTGACAAGTTGGGTAGGGACCTGCTTGGCATGGTAGAAATCTGACCTGGGCTGGGTTGCCCAGACTCATACCCACTCCAGCCTCTTCCCCATTCCTAAAGAGCAAACAAGTTGCAGGTTCTTTTTATCACTAACTCACATTTACCCTTAATTCCATTCTAGTCTGGGTTCTGTTCTCACTCTTTTAGTAAAACTACTTTTTTATTTTTAACTCAGGGCACTCGACAACTAAGCCACATCCCAGCCCTATTGAACTCGGGATCCTCCTGCCTCAGCCTCTCGAGCCTCTGGGTTGACCAGTGGGCACCGCGCCCACTCAATGTCAGATCTTAGGCGCACTCTGTTCTCTTTCTCTTCAGCTTTGCTGTGTTTTTAGCAGGGCCCTTAAGTCCTGTCTCCTGAAACACTTTCTTCCTGGCTCCTGAGACTTGCCCCCTCCCTCAGGGGTCCCTGCTTCTCTGAAGCTTTGCCCTCATCTCTTCTCCCTGGCTCCTGAGGAGAACAGCTCTGCAAGGCTCAGTCCTGGGCCCTCTTTTCTTCCATATTAAAAACCTGTCTCTAGGAGACCCCATCCCCTCCCTGGACTTTGGATTCCGTCTTCATGCTGACAAATCCCAGCTTTACATCTGGAGTCCTTCAGTGTCCACTCAACTCCAGACTCATCAGTCCTCCTGCATTTGGTCCCTGGGGGTCTAATAGGCATTGAAATAGAGGTCTTAGTGCTGCCTCTCCTTCTTCATAACCCCCTGGTATCTTGTGTCTTGGGAGAGGATGTACCATCCATCTTGTTGCTTAATCCAAAAGCCAAGGTATTGGCATCATCTTTGATTCTTTCCCTCCTTTCACTTTGTATATCCCGTCATTAGAAAATCTTATTCTACTCTAAAAATATATACCTCAAACCCTCCCATTTCTGTCTCTACTTCTGATATTAAAGTCCACACTATCATTATCTGTTGCCTACACAACTGATTTTTCTGAGTTTCTAGGCTTGTTATCATTCCAAATCCATTCTGCACACAGCAATGAGAGCAGTATTCGCATACATAAATCAGATCATGTTATTTATCTCTTTAAAAATCTTTCATAACTTCTCATTGAACTTGGAATAAGATCCTAAGTCCCAGACAGGTCTTCCAAGCCCTATGATTAGTCCCTTTTAGAGACTTGCACTTGGAGAAAGTCCCTTTCTCCTGGATTCTGAATAGCTGGATTCTCTGGATTCTGGCATCTCTTCTGAGGGATCTTCCCCAATAACACTCCCCAGGGATTAAACTCAGGGCACTCGACAACTAAGCCACATTCCCAGCCCTGTGTTGTATTTTATTTAGAGACAGGGTCTCACTCCCCAATGTGATCTTCCAGTTACCTTTGGCTGATCATCTGCTTTCCATAGAGCACTTGCTAGCGTTTGAGCTTATTTGTGTGTGTGTGTGTGTTTTTAGTGTGTGTGTGTGTGTATGTGTGTGTCTCCTTCCATTGGAAGGCAACCTCTTGAGGAGGATCTCTGGGCTATTGACACTGCAGGGTTGTCAGAGCCAGGTGAGGACACACTCATAGCAGATGACCAGTATAATTTTATTTCATAAGTGAATACAAAATGATAGGAACTCAGCACGATGTGGCACGTTTTTTAGAGGAACATTGACAGAGAACAGGATTTCTTCCCTTTGCTCAACCCCCATCCTACCCTCTCCCCCACTATTCCTGAAGCAAGGGACCACAGTTCTGATTTGGTCAGGTCCGGGGAGCTGCTTTCCACGAGCGTGTGTGAGAAAGATCATGCACACGAAACAGCTCTTTTTCCACAGACTGAGCCCCTCCAGCTCTCTCTCCATTGAAATGTTGCTCCAACCCCAGTAACCCCAGATGCTGGTGCTGGTGGAATTCAGATTTATGGCGAGCAAGCAGTTTCCAGAGTTCCCAGGGTCCTTTAGGGTCTTTTGAGTTCTGACTTCCTTTGCAGCACAGTGGTGAAGTGTGAGCACTGGCCCGGCTTTATAGAAACCCCGAGCACATTGAGTTCATCTTTGATCAAGCTTGCCATCGTGGGAAGATGGCGGGCTACACCAAGGGAGGTGTGGGCATCCTAAGAGCATCTGTGCTCCGGCCATGAGGCATGAGGCTCCTGATTACTCCTGAGCAGATATCAGTGTCTTCTCTTCTTGATGACATTTAAATCCCTTCACTTTCTAGAAGCCAGCTTTTGGGAGAGTAGACACCTCTGAGAGGTTGGTCCATTCATTCATTGATGTGTGACCCATAGCAGTCATAGAATTCTTTTTAAATACAAAGATGAATGAATGACTTTGAGCCACAACATGGTGCTCATGAACACTGCCCTTACCTCAGGACTCACTCCCCAGATTTTTTTTTTTTTTTTGGATTAGTGTTGCTTTAATTTCCACGTTTCAGAGCTCCTTTGGTCTAAGTATCTCTGTTAGTCAGCCTTCTGGCAAAGTACATGACAAATCAACTGAAAGGAGGAAAGATTCATTTGGCTTGTGGTTTCAGAGGTTCCTGCCCATGATGACTTGGCTCCATTGATTCTGGTCTTGTGGTGAGGCAGACCAATATGGTGCAGAGCACTGGTGGCCCAGCCAAGCTACTCTCCTCAGGTGGCCAGGAAGTACAGAGGGAGAGAGGAAGGGAAGTTCAGCAGAATAGAGGAAAGGGACCAAGGGTGGGAGGTGAGGAGGGAGGGGAAAGGCTGGGGAGGGCTCTTGGCCAACTTAGGTGGTTTTTTGTACGTGTGAATATGTAACAATAGACCCCACCATTCTGTAAAACTCTAATGCACCAATTACAAATGTGGGGAAAAAGCAACCTTCAGATATCAAAGTTAACACAGAAAGGCAAGAAAATGTCTGCATCCTGGGCATTTTTATTCTTTTGCAAGAAAGAATAAAATGAACATTTGAATGGAGACTTTTTAAGGACATAGATATATAAAGTATTTAGAGCTGTGCAAGATTGACTTGTGTATTTGGTAAAATAAATTGATGTATGTAAAAAATTTTTTAAAAAAGGTATTTCCTTTAAGGACAAACCCCCTAGGCCTTTACCTCCCTCAACTAGGCTCTACCTCCTAAAGCCTCCAGCCACCCAGCAGTGTCTCCACCAAATGGGGACCAAGCCTCCAAGGCTCATGCCTCCAGGAGACTCCAGATCCAAACAATATCACAAGCATTTTCCTGTGTATTGCATAGATTAAAAGAAGGCAAGAGAGATTATAAGCGTAAAGCATTTAAATATGTGAAATACATTGTTCAAATTAAGTAAACAAAATCAAAACTGCCACATTCGCACTGACTCTGTTATCCACCCACTTCACATCGCCCTACCCTTGCAGTGTTAGTTATGAATATAATGAAGATGCTTTGGGGAGAAAATAGGAACAAATTGGCAAAGGAGAAATGAAATGCTTATCAAGAAGAGACATGTGTACACCTTGCAGCTTCTTTTCATTTTCTTTATCCCAAATAAGCACAAAAATTACCATGGCTTTCAATAGCATCTTTAATATGTAAATGTGAAATTAGGCAAATGCTTAAGTTGACATATTTCACGCACAATTTACCAGTTATACACATTGTCACACTGTGCTTATGTGTACTATTACCCCTTATGAAAGCTAATTTTAGGTTTTATGTAGGCAAATATTATCACTGGGGGATGCATAGTGGTTCACATAAGCAATAAAATAACAGAATCACGAAGGGGCAGCTGAGAAGACACCGAGGACCCTGATGTGGCTCCTTACAGGACGCCAGAGGATTTTGTTGCATTTGTGACACTATGATTAACAAAAACGTATCAAGCTTCCTTTGAAGGCATTTCCTTTATTAATGGCTTATTCTTACTCTGGGAGAAAATAAGTGTCTCCCATAACTATCTGAGGGAAAGAGAAAGACAAGACATGGTCCCCAGGAAGGTATATTTAAGTCTTAATGCTAGATAGAGAAGAATTTGGTGGAAAAGGTAATTAAAGTTCTCCCTTATGAAAAAGAACCCATTTGGGGCTGTTGAGTTCCCTGGATAGGTCTCTTTAAGGATCACTTCACCCTCTGGCTTTCCAGGTAGCTGCCATCAGGGAAATGTCCTGTTTGAGAAGACCTTTCCAAAGACCCTCTTTGGAAATGCCAATTATAGAACCCTGGGAAAGACATCTTAGGCCAGTTTTGGTGAGCGAGACTGGGGGAAATCCTGTGTTTCCAAGGCTTATAGTTCCACCTTATAATTATTTTCATCTCCTAGTAAAGGTTGGAGGGTGGGCATCTGGGTGTGAGTCGGGGGAAATGGTTTCCTGATTTTAGTCTAGGAGGTTGAAATCAATCCTGATAACTCCAGTGTGGGCCAGCTTTGCTGACAGGATTAATTAGTGGGATTTGGATAAAACTTTGGATCTGAGATCAGAGTCATTATTTTCATTAATCACAGCGTAAACACTCTGCTGAGCTTTAAGCCAATTGAGTGTGGGCATGAGGAAAATAGGGTCCCAGGAAGTGTTAGGATTACGGAGGGCGCAACAGTTCATGAAATTATTCCATTTCCTCACAAAGTTACTTGGTCAGATATGCAGCAATTAGACATTTGATGAGGGCCATTGCCAAGTAGGAATGACGCATCGATTCCCTTGCCAGCGTACCCCTTGTTAAATTTGCTGTGACCTTGCATGTGTGTTTGAGTAGGTGACCCTGCTCAATGACCAGGGTGGATCCAGGATTAGGGTGTATCCTGCAGTTTGAGGAAGTATCCCGCTCCTTGGGTTAAGGGCGTTCCCAGTTTAAGACCTTGGATTTTAGGGAAATTCGATGTTGAGGATTATTGCTGCTGGAATTAGGGCGTTCCTGCTGCCTGAGCTCCCTTGGAGTTCTCGTGAGATTCAGAGAGCACTTTGGGAAAAAAGCCTCGTGGAGTAGGTGAATTGGGTGGCAGCAGAACTGGGATTGCCCCAGAACGTGTGTAGAGGCCAGTGTGAGTTCGGGAATAAAGAATTGCTGTTTGAATCTACAAAGCTGTGTGGTGGCTCGTGATTCTGTGCCCAGCCAAGACTGCGGCAGACATTATTCTTTTGCCTTTGTCTTTATCTTTGTTCTTCTCTTAGAGTTACTGTTACATTTTTTCTGTATTCACCACTAGGCATTTTGGCAGGTTCTTATATGGCTAAAGGTCATTCTCTGGTATGAGAATTGGAAATCTTTCTCTGTTGAAAGTCCAGTTAGTGAATATGTTAGACTCTATGGACTATATATTCTCTGTGTAATTGTCCAACCCTGCGACTGAGAGACAAACATAGATACAAACCATATATAGTCATTATATATGGTCAATGTGTGTGTGTGTGTGTGTGTGTGTGTAATGAATAGGTATGGTTGTGCTTCAGTAAGATTAAAAAAAAAGTCAGTCAGGCTGGATTTGTTCCATAGACCCTGGTTAGCAGACTCCTTAGGGAGGGATTATTAGTTTTCCCTGAGTTGTTAAAGGAAATGTTTTTGCTTTAGACTTTTTAGACTCGGTTCTGGAAGGATATCTGGGCTCGGTATAGAACTTTTGATTCACTTTTTCTTCCTTGAGTCTTAAAGAATTATCTTTTACTCTTATTTTCTTTTCTGTGCTGCTTTTGAGAAGTCCAAGGCTAACCTTCTTTCTTTCTTCTTTTTAAATAACTTTTCTGTTGTCCTACATGCCTAGAAACTTCTCTTTTCTACTTTTTTACTTTATAGGTCAATTATTTGTCTAGGATATGCCTCAAAGTTGATCATTTAGAGTATTTTTGGATCCTCATCCAGGGAACTTAACAGCCCCAAATGGGTTCTTTTTCATAAGGGAGAACTTTAATTACCTTTTCCACCAAATTCTTCACTATCTAAACATTAAGACTTAAATATACCTTCCCGGAGACCACGTCTTGTCTTTCTCTTTCCCTCAGATGGTTATGGGAGACAGTTATTTTCTCCCAGAGAATGAATAAGTCATTAATAAAGGAAATGTTTACAATGGAGGCTTGATACGTTTTTGTTAATCATAGTGTCACAAATGCAAAAGATTTTCCCAGGTGGATCATTTTAAATATGAATATTCAGGTCTTATTTTCTTTACAAAAATGTTTTTGAATTATAATCTTAAATATTAGTATTTTTCCATTATTCCTTTTTCCTTCAGAAACTATATTATTTGTATACATACATAATATATGTAACATAAAATATATGTAATACATATGTAATATGTAAATTATTGTGCTGGGTCATGTTTAATATCTTCTTAATAAAAGAGATTACTTTAATATGTCTCATTTTCATATTGATTTTAAACTTTTAAATATTATTTTTGTTGTATATACTATTTGCATTTTTTTCAATTTCTCTTATAGTCTCAGCAAAATCTTGTGTTCCCCTTTTACCTGATAATTTCGTCTTTGTTTCTGAATACAATTTCATCTTTTTCTTTAATTTCTTTGTTAAATTTGTTTATGTATTATATGTCCATTTTAATCCTGAGTTTTAAATTTAATACTTATATAGCTTAAGCTACTTATAGTTTACATTGTTATTTAATTTACTTTATGCTGGTGTGTTGTGTTATGGTTTTGTTCTATTTTAAGTGAGGTTTGTAGAGTATTTAATGAGCTGAAAATTTTTGTTGCTCCCCTTTTCTTGCAGTACAGGGGATTTAACCCAGGGCCTTGCACATGCTAGATACGTGCTCTTCCATTGAGTAACATCCCTGGCCCTGTTGCTCAATTTTATTTTCATCTTATGGTGTTTTTCACATGGATTTTGGTATCTCAGCTCATCCTAAAGTCCCTTCAATTTTCTAGAGCAATAACTAATACATGTTTGGAAAGGTTTAGGGGATTTGGGTTACCTATTAAATTTCTTTGTTCAAGGTTCCCTCTTCCATATATTTTTAAAGAAATTAGTAGAAACTTTCCATTGGGGAGATATGCATAGCTCAGTAGTGTTTTCTAATCATGGAATACACTTTTTTTCTTCCCCATCAGTACCAAATCTCCAAGGGATGCCTGTTCTTATGGGTTGGCTCCCTTTGCCCCAGAACCTGTGTTTCACCCTTAGATACTTTCAAACTGCTTCCATTGGGTTCCCCAGTAGCCAGTCTGCCCCTCTTAGACATTTTCTTATTATTCCCCTCTTCGTGGTGGGAAAATCTTTTTCAGAGCAGATGCTATCTCTGTTTCTCCATCACTGGGATATGATGCCATCTCTTCTTTTCTGCTAAGTCTAGCTCCTGTTCTCTGCTCTGGGACAAACCCTGGAGCTGTCTCTGTAGGTTTCAATCTTTATTTCATCACTTCTGTAAATATTAAAGTTTGCAGCATTCTAACTACCCCGTGGGCATGCTGTAGGCTTGTGTTATTTGTGGTTTTATTTGAGTTTCGTTTTAGTCTATGTGTTATACTATTATCCTACGAGATCTGAGAAATAATCTCTCCTATAGATTCTTAATCAAGAATCTTGGTACACAGACTGGTAATGGGTATCTTTTGGCTGCCTTTGTGTCTTGACAAACAAATATGCAAAGTTGGGTCAAAATGAAAATATGCCAATGGTGTCGCTGTTGGAAAAGATAATCAGAGAATACGGCTTTAACCTACAATTTCCCTTGCATTGAACTTGTGTATCTATTTCTATGTAGAGGGGCTTGGAGGGTTATTTACTATGTGGTATTTCTATGTGGCAACAAAATTAGAGAGAAGAATGTACTTGAGTTGAGGCCTAGCAGGCCCTGAAGTACAAAGTATCCACACAAAAACTTTCACATGGGTGTTTTTAGCAGTTTTATTCATAACGGTCAAAACTTGGAAGCAACCAAGATGTCCTTCAGTAAGTGAACAGATCCAATGGGTTGCATACTGACAGTGCAGTATTATTCAGTGCTGAAAATAAATGAAATTAAAGGCTGGGAAAAGACACAAAGGACATTGAAACATGTTAGTAAGTGAAAGAAGTCTGTGTGAAAAGTTTCTGTGCTGTATCACTCCAAACACATGGCATTCTGGGAAAGGCAGAACTATGGGGACAGTCAAAAGATCCATGGATGCCAAGGGTTAGTGGAGAGGGAAGGGTGAATACAAGGTCACAGGGGAATTTGGGAGCTCTTCAGTTATTTTGTGTGATACTCTAATGGTGGATACATTTCATTATACATTTGTCCAAATCCCTAGAATGTACAACACAAAGAATGGACTCTCATGTACACTATGGATTTGGTATGAAAATGATGGGTCTCAATGTGGTTTCATCAATTTGTCACAAGTGTCTTTTGAGAAAAGGGAAGACTGTGTGTATGGAGAGGGAAGAGGAATACGGAAACTTCCTGCACTTTACATTTAAACTTTTATGTGAACGAGAAACTGCTCTAAAAGTCAAGCCCATTCCCAAACAAAAACATTGGGTCCATAGTGGATATCCTGGTTTCCTGCTTAGGCCCCAGCTCCTAAGTAGAGGTTTCCATCCCTCCAGCTGCTGGGAGTACTGGGTGCTGACAACTCAGTCAAGGCACTCTGGAAACCA
The DNA here is from genome assembly GCF_964194105.1 of Spermophilus citellus. Classification (NCBI taxonomy): domain Eukaryota; kingdom Metazoa; phylum Chordata; class Mammalia; order Rodentia; family Sciuridae; genus Spermophilus; species Spermophilus citellus. The sequence goes on from NC_138193.1 coordinate 106,068,870, forward strand.
ACCGCCTTTGGCCACAGGAACCTGGGCCACCCACCTTTAGGTCCCTTTTTGGAGGTGGCCACATTCAAGCTTTGCTACTGTGAGCCTAACAAACTCGTGATCCTCCTCCTCCATTGCTTCTATAAGCCTTTCTTGGCGTCATGTCACAGTTCAACTTCTTCCTCTACAAATCAATTCTGCATCATTGACTTACTTTGAGGTTGCTCCTGAGGACAATCTCAATAAATTTCATGTAGGAAACTTTTCTGGGAATGCTGACCTAAGGTCCATTTTTTTTTCTGGGAATGCTGACCTAAGATAATTGGTGCCAGGAGTTATTGGAGGAGGTAGATCAATCACAGATAGGATTTTAGTGTGGCCTCACCTGCCAGCCAACCAGTACTCAATAGGAGCACTGGTAGGCTTTGGCATACTTTGGCTAGATAGTTTGAATTTCACCTGTGGTGAACTGGGGTGAGATAGCAATTGAGGAAGGACACTTTCAGGTATAGTAGCATTTGAGGCATTTGAGAGGTATCAAGGAAATAGTCATAAGGACAATGGAACCTGATGGCCATTAGTGAGTGTCATCTATATGTTGGAGGAGGTCAAAAAGAGGTTTAAGGGATTAGCAATTAAATGTGAAATATGAAGTCAGAAAACATCTTTGCAAGCTGGTCAAGGTGGTGCACACCTGCAATCTCAGCGGCTTGGGAGGCTGAGGCAGGAGGATCACAAGTTCGAAGCCAGCCTTAGCAAAAGTGAGGCACTAAGCAACTCAGTGAGACCTGTCTCTAAATAAAATACAAAATAGGGCTGGGGATGTGGGTCAGTGGTGGAGTGCCCCTGAGTTCAATCCCCAGTCCCAAAGAAAGAAAGGAAACTCCTTTGTAGAATACAGATATCTCATTTCTTATAGCAAGAGGTCAAGAAAAGTTGAAGAGGAAGCCCGAGACATAATTATAATAGTGGAATGTCTACAAATATTAAATCTTCAATCCTAGAAAGTCTCTTAGACTCGAGTTGGGCTCTGGTTAGGAAAAAGTGGGACTGAGACTTGGGCTGGTGACAACTGAATTGCTGCACTAGAAAAAGTTGAAAACCCATCTTCCTGAATCCCCTGGACCTGAAGTATCTGACTCCTCCCTGTTAAGGAGTTGCTCCCCTCTGTCTGAAGATGATGCAGAAGTTCTTGTCTGGTATTTTCTTCTTAGACTTTACCTCTAGCTCCCTCCCCAGCAAGCATAGACTGAATCCTGAGGATGCTGAATTAAGGAGGTTGGGATGTAAAGCTGGATAAAGGAGAGTTCATTGATAGAGAAGCCTCTTTCCATGATATGGGAATCGATATACCTTTATGGTCCATGGAAAGCAGGTAAAACAGTGCTGACTCTTGAATGTGTGGGAGAAGTATGCCTTGCACTAGGAGAAGTAGTTACAAAAAGCTCAGAAAAATGAGCGTGCTTAAGTGAATCCACCATTTCATAGCCAGAAAATTTAGTTGAGCTCAGGGGACAGCAGGATTAGCAGGCAATGAGGTTCGTGCTGGTAAGAGGGGAATAAGCACTGATGGGAAGCTTGGTGGTGGCTCTTCTCTCTAGGACAGGGCTGATGGCAGGAGATGCTCCTGTAGAAATGAGAGCCCTAATAGCAGTGGAATGGATTCCTGCAATATGTGTGGCCAGGTGGTAGCATAAAACCATCAGAAGCAAACTGTAAAGCTTATAGCAAGATTGGAATGGCAGCCAGGTGGTTCTGACGGATGAAGAGCTAAGGACCTGTGAGTCCATAAGAACAAGGTAGACAGATGGAGGACCAGCAAGGGTATTGCTCAGTAAGTACAATCAAAAGGAAAAAAGGATTACCAGGAGGTTGACACCCACTGTCCCAATTAAAATTCTCATTCCTTGCCAGTCTCCTGACTGAACTTACTCCTAAATTCAGAACACGTTGACTAAAGGATAGCTCCACTTCCCAACAAGAACAACCCTACTGCACAGAGTACATACAGGAATGGATCCTTCCTTAAGGGGACCTTCTTCTATTTACTTAGATATTCATGTACACAAGGGATATTCTGGAAAAAAGGAATATTCAGCATTTTGAGAGTTAGTGGAAACAGGTCCTATGGACACTGATAGCAAAGAAACTTGTATCATGGGTCCTCTGTGAGAGTGGGCATATAGGGGAAATGGGTCACTTCAGATAAATGGAATAAATGAAGTTCTGGCTCACAGGAGGTAACAAAGAGTCTACGAATCTGCCTGGTTGTCATTTCAGTAATCCCTAACATCGGAATGTATATCCTTGGTAATTGGAAAAAAATTAATACTGACCTGTAAAGTAAGGGCTATTGCCATGGAAAGGCCAAGTGGAAACCTCACAACCCGCCTTCTCCCCAACAGTGACAATACATGACCAGTGTTTTCCACAGGGACTGGCAGAGACTAAGGAGGGCTCCCCCAGGTAGCCCCATTTTGGCTGCTATGCAAGATGTAGAATCTTGGCTGGAGCAAATGCAGGTGCACGGTATGCTGCCACTGTCTTGTACTGATTTCTTTTCCTTCCCTTCCAGTGAGGGGGGCCGGACGTAATCTGCCTTCACCTGGGTCAGACAACAGTGTATATTGATGGTTGTCTGTGGGGCTGGGCAAACTCTCCCCTTCTCTTCATATTATAGTGTCAGGTTTCAGGGGCACTAAATAACAACACCTTCATATTTTTGATGCTATTTTGCATTATATTTTTAAAATTTCAATTTTTAACTGTGGCTAGTTTATAAAAATTTTATAAAATTTTTTTTGCTTGTTAATCTTGTATCCTGAAACCTTTCTAATCTCACTTGCATAGTGAGGATACTATTTGTAGCCTTTTTTTTTTTGTAGATTACTTGGCATTTTCTATATAGATGATTATGTTGTCTACAAATAAAAACTGTTTTTCTCTCACTTTTACAGTCTCTATGTTTTATTTCCTTTTCTGTCATTTTTCTAAGATCTATTTATAATGTTGAATAGAAGTGGTGAGTTTGAAGATCCTTGTTTTTCACCTGATCTTAGCCAGAAAGTGTGTAGTCTATTGCCCTTAAGTATAAAGTTACTTGTAGTTGTTGGTTGATAACAGTTTACATAGAAGATGCTCCCTTCTATTTCTAGATATTTGCAAATTTCTTTAATGAATAGGTGTTGAGTTTTGTTGAATTTTTTTTAAATGCATCTATTGAGATGATTAAATGAATTTATTAAAGAATTATATTTTTGATTTCCTATGCTAAACCAAACATGTATTATTTAGAAAAAAATCCCTCTTAATCATGACCTCTTATTATTAAAAATATTTTTTTTTAGATTCTATTTGCCAAATTTTTGGTAAGGATTTTTGCATCTATTTTCATCAGATAGATTAATTTGTAGTTTTCTTTTCCTATAATCTTTTAGTTTTTTCTTTTCAATGTGACACAGGTCTTATAGAAAGAGCTACGCAAAATTCCCCCATTTTTAGTAAAGATTATGTAGAATTACTATTTTTTAAAAATTTTTAAAATGTATTTTACTTCTTCTTGAGTGAGTTTGTATCTTTTAAGAAATTAATTCCTCTCAATTACAGTTTCAAATTTATTGGCTTAATGAAATTCTTGATAGTTCCTTGTTATCCTTTTATCCTCTGTAAGATCTGTAGTGATTCCCCATAGCTCTTCCCAACATCGGTAGTGTCCTTAGACACAATGTGTTTGCCCTTGGTGAGCACCTAAGCACAACCAGGAGACACAAGTGCAGTAAGGTTAATTGGAGCAAGTAAAGAGAGCCCTGGGCAACTCCCCAAGTCCTCTCTCCCCAAACAAGGTAAGCAAGGGGCTCTTGCTGGGAAAACTGATGTGTATTTATATTGGAGAGTCTCCAGCCTATGCAGGGGTGGTACATCCTGAGCATGCTCAGTTGAAGATCATGTTTCTTCATACCTTGCTTGTTCAAAAAGAGGTGGGTTAGGAACTTCTCTGGTTGAAGAATTAGCATTACAAAGAGATTATGATGAGCGAGGTTTGCTCTAGGTCACCTAGAAGAGTGAGCCAAGTAGCCAAAATTCAATGATTTTGGCTGCTTCCTGGGGTTTTCTTTGGGAGGACCATATCTGATTTTCTTCTGTTATAGACAACGAATTATTTTTGTATTATTTCAAACCTTTTAAATATATTGAAACCTGTTTTATGACTTATAATATACCCTGGGATATATTTCATGTGCTCTTGAGAAAGAATGTACATTCTGCTTTGTTGTATGTAATATTAATAGGCAGTTTTAAGACTTCTATATATTTCCTGATTTTCTGTCTACTTGTTCTATTAATTATTGAAAGGAGATTATTGGGTTTCTTTATTTTTCCTTTGAATCTATTAATTTTAGTTCATGTTTTTTGAATCTCTACTATTATGAATTAATATTTAGAATTAGTATGTCTTCTTGTTATCAAATGATCCTCTTTTTCTCTGATTTTATGTTTTGTTCTAAAATTACTCTCTCATATTTATATCGTCTAGTCCAGTTTTCTTTAGCTTTGTATGTTTATATTTTTCATCCTGTTATGTTTACACTGTCTTTGTAAGTGTGTGTGTGTGTGTGTGTGTGTGTGTGTGGTCAGCCTATATTTGGGCCTTGTTTTTCCATTCACTTTGACAATCTCTGCCATTTAATTATTCTGTTAGATCATTTACATTTAATATGACAATGGACATAGTTGGCTTTAAATTGACCATTCTGTGTAGTTTTCTATTTGTAATACTGTTCTTCATTATCCCCTGCCTGTGTAAGTCTTGGGGAGTGTTCAGGATTCTTCTTCCTGGTGGCTTCCCCTGGACTTGGTAGTTTCCTCACACCCGTGTTGTGTTGAGAACTTAGCCAAGGACTCAAGAAGCACCCTTGGCAGCTCCTGGAAGTTCTCTCCCTCTGAGTGCAGTTCTCTGGTCTCTGGGGTTTTGCTCTATGGATTCTAGCCACTTTGGCTCCCTGAAATTCCAATGTTGTCTTTAACATTCCAAGAACCCCTGGGGTTCAGTTTGTTTCCCCCAGTGTAGACTCTCTTTGGGCAGGAATTTGGGAGAATGATCAGTGGAGGAGGAGAAGGATGAGAAGGAGGCTGGTGTGTACAATTCATGATGCTCTGAAACCTGCGGTGGAAGTAGGGACCATAGTTTATCCCATTAACCAAAACACCCTGGATCACTTAGAACCTAAGGAAGGGGGGTGAGGAGAGTGACTCAGGGCAGGGAGGCCAGCTTTGAAGGGTGCATGGGGGGACTTGTTGCTACTACAGGTGACTTTTACCCAATTTTGCTAGAGACTCTCTCAGTAACAGCTAGAACGTACTTCAGTTCCCACCTGAGGGACAGGGACATTGAGACATTGCCCACAGAGTTCTGGCTTCTTTTTATTGTCCTGGAAAAAGCAAATTTCTAGAACTTCGGGCAGTTATTCGGGCTGGGGGACACCCTTCCAGGTGCAGTGATGGGGGGTCCTCAGCCAAGAGGAAGAAAGACACAGGGTCTGAGATCAGAAGTTGTGGCCAAGCTTGGGGGGCAAGAGCAATAGCACTTAATGCATGGTGTAATTTGCTTGTTTATTTCATTTCTTGTTTCTTTCCACTATATTTAAGGATCATGAAGGTAGGAGCTTTTATTTCTTTAATCTGTGAAGTGGATTCATTCTCTTGGGCTCCTATATATAGTTGGAGACATGTTCACTTGTCCTTCTCAGAGCAAAGAGAAAACAACTCCCCCACATACTTTCTGGAAAATTCTGGGGAAGGTTTTTGTGGGCTCCATCTGGTTCATGTGCATTAGCTCCCAGTCATCTCTACAGCCCTTACTCTCTACTGCAAGGCTGAGTATATTTTTATGAGTTGCAGCCTTATCAGAATCAAATGGAGATGGGAAGGGATGCTTGTCCATGGAAGAAAAGGGTATTGAGAAGACAAAATCATACAGACTGATTACACAAAATGATGTACAAGAGGGCCCCTGTTTTTTAGTTTATACTAGGCTTGAAGGTTATATCTAGTATAATCCTTGAATACACCCCAGAGGGTTTCTGAGTTCTGGGATATAATACACCAAAGTGATATTCCACCCAGGTCTACAGTATGAACTACAGAATAATGAAGAAGTCTCAGGAGAGCAACATTGGTGAGAGAGGACTTTCAGGAATACTAAAGGCCAGTTACAAGAATATATTTAGACCCTTGTTTTAAAATCATTGTTAGTAAATTACATGTGGATCTTCCCATAGTGAAATTTTAGTCATTTTCAACATACTCTATGCTTGTCTTATTAAAACCCAAGATCAAAATAACTACTTTGAGGTTAAAATGGCAATAAACCAAGGTGCTGTAAAGCAGCAGATGCTACCATGAACCTGGACACCCGACTGTTCACAGATGGGGTGCACAGCAGACAGCAAAGAGGACAGCTTCAGAGCCAGATCCATCAGGATTCAGCTTCCAGCCCTGATAGGTGTCAGCCATAAGGTCAGTGAAGTGCCTACCCACTGGCTTTTAGCTTCCTGAATTGTAAAATAAGGATGCTGATGGAGATACTCTCTGTAAAACCCTTGAGAACAGCTGACACACAGCGACACTCTGTCAAAGGCACTCTAGGTTCTAGAGACCAGCCGCGTAGAGGGAGGGTTGTGGGTTTTCATTGTCCTCCACTTGGATGCTCCGGGGCACAGTTCTCCTCTTTCTGTGCCTCTAATGGCTGTCCTCAGGTTGACTAGAAAAGAAAACTTTTGATAATTCCAGGAACATCGGAAGCAGTAAAAAAAAAAAAAAAAAAAAAAAAAGAGATTCACTTTTTGTTTTTATTATGTGTCAGCACATTTTAAAAATGTGCAAACAAAAAGGGCATGCAGTTGGTCCTCACCATAGCAAATAAGGCAAGACAGAAAAACAAAACAAAGCCCAGAGACTGAATTTTAAAAATCCACTTCTCAGAAGACAGAGCGGGAGAACAACATCCTACTATGTTTGAGAACAATCATGTGCATGGTCTCCAGAATGTTCTAGTAAATGATAGCCATCTTCACGTTCCTCCCCTTTTTGGCTGGCCAGCACTTGGATGTGTCGTAGTAGCTTGCTGGACTGTCGAATGGAGGACTCAGGCAGGCATCTAGAAACACCAGATCCTGAGTAGAAACCTTGCCAAGTGAAGATGTTCCCCTGAGAGAGAACAACAGTACCTTTGTTCTTCTAGGCCAGTTGCTCAGATCCTCCCCAAGAGAGGGTGGACCCTGTGTTTCTTTGGACTTTTCAGATTGTCGCCAGAGTTAAAGTAATCTACAATCTGAAACCCCTCAGAGCTCCTGTGCCATGATGTGGAGACAAAGCTGCGGAGGCCTGATTTGGATTGCTTTCTATTCAGAAGACTGCTGTGCTTGGGGAAGGTTTTATTGATTCTTGGACCGTGACCAGAAAGGCTGGCTTCCAGACCTGGCCTCAGACAAGTCTAACTCCTCTTAGAGACACATCAACTTGTTCCATTTACCCAATGGGAGGTTTTATTTGCCCCTCTTAGCCTCTTATAGTTTATTCTTTTTTAAAATATCTCTCTGTGATGGCTTATAAGTCATGCAAGATCTTTTTGGCACAAAATCCTATGATATTGCTGTGACTAAAACAGTCAGCATACATACTTGTTATGACTCACAGTGTTGCAGTTAGATGTTTGACTTGTTAGTTGTCTTCTAGCCTCAGATCTCCCTAGAGCCATTCCTGATTTGTGTGGATAACACTGAAATGCTGAAGCAAAGCCCATCTTGGATAGTCTAATTTTTTTTTTTTTTTTTGTGTGTGTGTGTGTGGTTCAAATGAATATCGACAATACTTGTGACTGTCATTAAATCTGCTTAGCAGTGTTTTTCAGAATGATTCTGATTCTCAAGAGAAGGCCCTCTGCCCTCTGTAGTAAATTTTCAGGCACATAATCTCATTTGACCATTATATTTTAATGAATACATGATTAAGTAGAATGAGGGAGAATATTTGACTAGGCATTCGGAAACATGAATTCTACTTATATTCCTTCCACTTCAGAGCTGAGAGCATCTGTCACTTAGCATCTCTGGGATTTGACTCTCTCATCTAAAAACTAAATAAGGAAAATTCTAGATAAATATATAAGTACATAATATAATATCATATTATTGCTATTATACTATGTTCCAGACATGTTTGCCATAGCTATTTATAACAAACCAGTAACCATTTTCTGCCCTACTGCAGTAGGAATCAACTGAGAACAAGGCAGAGACTGACAGGTAGAGAAATGAATGTTGCTAGTAGTTCTAGGTTGGAGAGCAAGGGTGCCTCTGTGTTCAGTCAGTCTTATTATTATCATCTGCTTGATTAAAGGACTCAGAACTGCTAGTCACTCACTGGAGGACGGAGCCCAGATGTTCAGCAGGCCACGTGGAAGAGAGGATGGTCTCTCTGCCAGAGTGGAACTGGAAGTGACCACATGGCAGCAGGAAGCTTCAATACTGCTTCCTGGTCCACAGAGTGATGTGAACCAATGACATCTGTCCCTTGTGATTCTGCTGACCAGATGTAGCACCTGTCCTACCTCCCCTGGGACAGACTGAGAAACTGAAACTGTTATTCTGATAAAAATCCCTCTGAAAACAGAAATGGGGAACTTCTAAGGGCGTAGTCAGATAAATAAAAGGAGTAGGAGATGTGGAATGAGTCCAATCTTCAGTCGGAATCCTGATATTGTTCTTAGAGTTCTGCTAACTTGGGCAAAAACACAAAGTCTCTGAGCCTCAATTTCCCTGAGAGCATGGGGTAATAATAATGTCAGATTCATAGGATTGTTGTGAGAGAAAAAAACGAGATTACATGAAGACATTACATACATATTACCACATTTGATGAGTCTAGTGCTCATTTAATTTTAAGATGCCTCATTGATTTAACATCAGCATTTGTTAAAAAAACAAAACTATCAGATGAGTATATATATTATGGGTAAGACAATTTCTCATTTTAGAGAAGTTTAAATATAAAAAATAGTACGTGTTTTAGAAGTCTAAGTTTTTTTTTTTTTTTAATGAGTTCAGTTGAAAATCAAGGTGCCCTTCTCTTTCACAGCTAGGGACCTTTGCTTCCTATCACTGACTTGTTGAAGCGTGAAGTTGGGCATTTGTATTCTCCTTCTCTGGGAGTCCTTTTCTGCATGCCTGACCTTTGGTTGGATGTTCTTCCATGCCCATAGATTCCCTGTGTCCTCTTTTCCTTCCCTCCAAACCTCCTACCCTAGCTGCTCTCTCAATTCCATGTCCTATGGATCAAACCCTTCAGGTTAAGGTTGAAGGATTTGATCCATAGGACACGTAATTTTAGTGTCATGAGAAGTAACAACCCAACAACTCCCGCCATTTTACAGATGAGGAAACAGAAGGCCCAGAGGGGTGGGTTGACTTCTGTAAGTTTTACTGTGGTTAAGAAGCAGTAAAATAAAGGAAGGCCATTTCTACTTACATTTTACATTAAAACCCTGTTGGAAGAAGTCCATCTATGGAGAGACATTGAATAATAAAGATAAAAAAATTGAGTTTCTCTCATTTAAGTAGGATAGGAGACCAAGAGATGCTCATGTTTGATGCTCCCTCACAGAAGGGATCTTTTAGGAAGTCTCCAAATGAGTAGCCTTCTTTGAGTAGAATTGATAGCATGACTACACCAATTACAATTGTATACTATGCACAATAATAATAAAACCTAACACTTTTTTTTGTCAGTAATGGGAATCAAACCTAGGGCCCCAAGTGTGCTAGGCAAGGACTCTACACCTAAGCTATATCCCCAGCCTAATAGCTAACACTTTTGGAGTACTCACTAGGTTCCAGGTACTATTCTAGTGTTTATTCTATGTATTCTGTTTAATCTTCCCCAGGATGTTGATGTTATTACTGGTCCCTTTGTACAGATGCTTTAACTGAGCAAGGTGAAGTTAACCTGCTCAAGGTCATGTAGCTAGTAAATAATTGCTCTAGTGGATGGAACAGCACAGCTCCTAAGTGCTTGCCCTTACCCACAATGCTTTGAGCCTGCTTGATGCTGGGCACCATGTTGGCTGCTTTACACCATGTTGCTTCATTTTACTTTTCACCACAACCTTGCAAAGAAGGTCCCTTTCCCACCATAGAAAAGGGATATGAGTCTCAGAAAACTTAAAGAACTGAACTGTTCAAATATGTATCAGAAATAGGGGAATGGGATTTAGATGTCTCTATGTCGTGATCTGAAGTTATCTTGGGACCACCTGTGGGATGATGGGAGTAGTCTTAGAGAAAGGACCCTTGGGTCCAAGTCTGACTCTATTGCTAAGTACCTGTGGGACGATATGAGTAGTCTTAAAGAAAAGACTCTTGGGTCCAAGTCTGACTCTCCTGCTAAGTACCTAAGTGATCTCAGCTAAGGCATTTGGTAGAATGTTAGACTTCTTATTTGCAAAAATTGCCTGGTGCCCTCAAATGCCACTTCTCACTGGAGGGAAGGAAGAGGGCTGCCTGCAGACCCTGGAGACCAGGGTTGGACTTCCAGCTTCTACAGTCACTGCTGGGCATCAGGTGCCCTCCAGGAGGTTGACCAACTTTTAAAATCTAACTTTTCTTGTTATTATTTATATAGGCGAGTGACGTCGGAAAAATACAGATAGGAGCTCCTGTAGCAAATTTACACATTTGGGAAGGTAGAGATCTATTTCTCCTCCTCAGGGCAGATCTGCAACATTTGAAGGTAATAAATATAATGTGTTTCCATAGAGGCAGATGGAAAACTTTGCCAGGACCCCTGTGTAAGAACAGAATGTCCCAATCCTGGAGTTCCTGGATTGTGCTACCAATGTGTTATTTCTGGGTCTAAATGTACAAGAAGCGGGTGCATCATTCCATAGTCTCCCTTTGTTCTCATTGGCTGAATTGAGGGGACTCTGATAATTACAGAGAGTAGTTTTGCAAGATAAGAGAAGCCAGAGTCACCCAAGTATCTTGTGGAAGTCTGCTTAACCACAAATGTCTGCATTCATTGCACTGTGATGTGAGAGGACAAAGAATTTTTTTATGTTAAGCCTCTTAGAACGGGGTTTATTATTTACTAATGTCACCTTAATTAATACAAACTGCAATGGGAAAATAGCACTTTTTAGTTGTCTTTTAGGTGTGCAGTGTGGTGTGAGGCAATTTCACATGCCTATCTCATTTAACCATGGAAGCAACCTTGAAATTTCGTTATTAGTTTTAATTTTCCAGATGAAGAACCTGAAACGTAGGTAGGTTACATGTTTGTTATTTGTATTTCCTTCTCACCAGGCCATACAGCTAATAAGAGGATACGGTGGGATTGCAACCCAGTCTCTTCACTACCTTCCCAAAGCTAATTATTTTGTTGCAGCTTCTTTTAGTAAAATTGGCTCCTCCCAGAGTGTCAGGAATAGTTGAAAGCAAGAGGGATCCAGCATTTACCTTAATTTGATTTCCAGATTGTGCCTTGATCTGTTGCTTCTCATTTTCACAGGTTCACTATACTTGTTTCATGGATCCTTGGCTCCAGATTCTGCCCTAACCCTACCTGGGGCGCTGTTCCCTCCATGATGGGTTAGACATGGTCTTTAAGGTCTGCCCTGAGGTCCTAGCCTTCTAGGAAGCAATGAATATCGGGAGCACCACCTGTCACTCTGGCTTTCCACGACCTGTAATTGTTGCGTCTACCTGTCTTCCCCATAGGGAAAGAGAGATGCTGATACTGTGAACGTATTTCCTAGATATTTCACTATGCCTGTTTTGCAATGTAATGCCAGACTCTTAAAAATGCAATATAAAATTTTAAGCCCAGTAGTAAAGTATAGGTTACCACATAATAGAACACTTAAATTATTGAGGGGATAGGATCATCCTGAGATTTCTCAAAGGAGTACTTGTGGAAGAGATATGTCTGCTCGATGCAATCTTTGAAAGCAATAATGTGATCTAAAGTGTGTATTTTTTTTGAGAACTAGAAAGGAAAAAGTTTATTTCTCTACTGGCACATGCACGATTGTCTCCCCTGCCTGACTGGACACCCCTCCAGATGGGTCAGGGAGGTCTCCTCCCGCTTAGTCTCCCATTGTCAACCAGGCTGCAGGTACATATGTACTGACATGCTCGTAAATTCCTGTAGCTCTCAATGGTCCTTGGAGAATGTACTAACATTTCCCATAGATGTCAATGAGATAAATAAAGACCACAAAATAAAATACATGCATATTTTGTTGGGATTAAGTATTCAAAGAGTCTCAAATGAATAATGTAGCTATTTCAATTAGATTAATTGTGCATTGATCATGTGAAGGCTCTGGGATGTATGTTGGAGTTACGAGCCAGTAGAAGTCAAGGTTCTGGCTTTTTAGAAGATCTTGTGGTGGTGGTAGCACTGTATATGAGCAGGGAGGGAGCCTTCACAGCATAATGTGTAGACCTGTAAGATGGCTCACATATGGACTGTGGCCTTGCTCTTTTCTTCCCATCAAAGTCAAGCTTCTTGAAAATATTTTCAATTAAAAAAATTTTAAATTTATTTAGATTAGTTATACATGACAGTAGAATGCATTTATGCACTTTACTATAACATACGTAGATGGGGAATAATTTCTCATTTTTCTGATTGTATATGTTGTAAAATCACATCAGTGATGTAGTCATATATATACATAAGGTAATGATGTCTGTTTCATTTTACTCTCTTCCTATACCCCTATCCTCTCTTATCTCCTCCCCTCCCTTCATTTCCCTCTACCTAATCCAAGATAACTCTATTCTTCCCTAGTGCCCTCACCTTTATTGTGAATTAGCATCCACATATCAGAAAAAATATTCAGTTCTCCATTTCTTCATTTCAACATTCTTTCCCAACCTCCACAAACCTGACTTTCTCTACTATTCCATGGGCAGTACCTTCACTTTCTTATTTGCCAAATAATTATACTTGACAACTTCTCCTCCTCCTTTTTTCTTCTTTTATCATCTAGCTTCAAGTTTTCTGTACAGTAGAGAAAAATCCCAAATCTAGAAATTGTACTGAGTTGATCTAGGATCGCTGATGCTACTACATAGTTGGAGAAACCAACCAAGCAATCAGACCTCTTACAGGTAGATAATTATCTGGAGACTTGAAATATTTCTGCAAACGTTTTAAGCAATATCTGGCATACAAGCAAAGACAACTAAGTACATCCACAGAAAAGACAGCATTAATAAAAAACTCAAAGCAATAGACAGTAGAAACATATCCACAGGAATGTCAGGCACTGAACTGATCAGAAAAGGACTTAGAAAGAGTACTGTTCAGTACGTCTGGCCAGATAAAAGATAAAAGTTTCTCAGAAAGCTGGAAATTACAAAGAGTGAGGTGACAAATTTGAAAGGAGACAAATATGAATTCAAGAACTTTAAAAATATCTGAAACTAAAAATTCAATTAATGAGATTAATTGTTAATTTAATACAGCTACATTCAATGAATGAAAAGGATTGAAAGAACGTCAGAGGAAAATATGTAAAATAGAGCATGATGAACATGTTGGGTGGAAAATACAGAACAAAAGAGCATTTGAAGCAAAGGAGGATGAAATGAAAGGGGTAGTTTGAGTCTTAGAAGGAGAAGAGACAGAGTATGCTGGTGAAAAAAGTTCAAAATTATAATTTGGATAATTTTCCAAAACATTTGAAAGTTGACCGGTCACAGAATAAGAAAATATTAGTAAAATGTAAGTAGGCAAAATGAATAATCAAAAATGAATCAGCTACGCCAGATACATCATAATAAAATTAACTGATAATCTTAAAATGTTCAAATGCCAATATGGAATTCTAGATCAATAATATATATTCTTTTAAAATAATATTTATTTTTTTCCATGTTTTAAAAATTTGCACATTATAGTATAAATCGTATATACTGATGGAATTCCAACAATATATATTCTTCAGGAGTGAGGGTGAAATTGCTATTTTTAGTTCAATAAAATCGGAAAGAATTTTCCACCAGAAGACCAGTGTAAATTCTGAAAGAAATATTAAAAGATGTTAAAGCAAAAAGATGATTGTACCAGAGTAAGTTTTCAACGTAGAAAGAAACTACATGCAAAGGATATGTTAAGTGGGTGAAAAATCCCAAACAAATATTGAACTGGAAAAAATACTAATGGACTTTCTAAAGTTTTTATTTATAAACTTAAAATAATTATATGTATAGCAAAAAAAGTCAAAAGGAAAATGTATATAAATGGAATTAACATATTTTAATACAATTTTAAAGCATCCACAGGAAGAAATAGAAAATCTAAATAGTAGTCATATTACTGTAAAGTCTATATATCCATAAACAAACAAAACTCCAGGCTCATATGACTTCTCCAACAAATTCCACCAAACAAGTAAAGAAGAAATATTACCAAAAATCCTCTGAAGAAAGAACATTCCTTATGCAATTCCATAAATCCAGCAAAACTTGAACAAGGATATTGATAAAAGGAACATTCAAGGCCAATCTCACTCAGGAACTTACAGTTCTGAACTACCAATTTGAGCATGATGGATCTCTTTTTCACATATTATAAAGTCTACTTTATTCACATTTTGTTTATAATATTGCAATATTCTCAATATTGCATATATGTCTATAAAAAGTTTCCCATTTGAACTTAAGAACATGAGAATAATAGCTACTTTTACTACTTACTGAGCCCTGAGAGGTCTAGCCAGTGCAAGAAAGCAAGAAGAACAAATAAAATTTTAAGAATGAAAATAAAGAAATAAAATAATCTTTATTTTCTGAGGATATGGTTTTGTATGTGACACATCTAAAAGAATCTACATCTACATTCTTAATTTAAAAATTAAATTGGCTAGATAAAAGATCAAAAGAATAAAAGGTGATTGTTTTTTTCCAATACAGCAATAAAATGTACATAAAAATAGAGTTTAGAAATTTGTTACAATTAGAAAATAAATTTCTAGGAAAAAAATCTAATTTAAGATATGAAAGACCTCTAGGCAGAGAATCTAGGAAAAATGAATGAAAATTAAAGTAGATAAAATGTTAATGGATTGGGAGACTCAATATAATAAAGCTATTAATTCTTTCTAAATGTTTCTACAGATTCTATGTGATCCCCACTAAAATACAATGGTTCATGAGACTATGAAGAACTCTTCCACTTACATGGATAGTAACAGACCCCAAACAGCTAAAGCAACCTTGAGTAAGTAAGAGAGTGTGCTTTACTAGATATAAAGACTTGTTTTGCTATAGTATTAAGATTGCAAGGTATTGGTTAAAAGACAAGTAATCAAGTGCCACAGAATAAACAACTCAGGAAAAAAGTCAGACATGTAAGAGCACTTAATCTGTCCTGCTGTAACCATTGGTTACCTCTACAGGGGAAAAAAAGAAAATGATTACCAAGCCGTATGTAGAATTAATTCCAGGTAAATTGGAGACCTTAATATGGAGAACCAGAAAAATCAAATGCATTGAAGATAAGTTAAAGGAATACCCTGTCTTTAAGAGAGACAACTTTTTTTGAAACTAAGCCCAAAAGTTATTTACCATAAGAACATATTGGTAATTTTAATACAAAAAGTTAAGAACTTCTGTCCACAAGTAATAAATATTAAAACCATAAAAAACACAATCCATAGAATACAAATAAATAACAAAGACTGTTATTCAGAAAATATGACTGTCTCCTATAAATTAATAAAAAGAAGATATACAGTTCAATGGGGAAAAATGGGCAAGATAATCAGAATAGACATTTCAGAAAAGAGGATATCTAAATGATTGACATTCAAATGGAAAGATACCCAGATTTATTGGTTATCAGTGAAATGCCACCTGTCATAACCATCACACCCACCAGAATGGCTGCAATTAGAAGGGCACCCACTATCAAGTGCTGGTGAGGTGATGAAACAACGGGAATCTCTTTTACTGTGGGTTTGCTGTAGATGTGTGAATTGGCACAGCAACAAGAACATGTGCTAACAGTG
Organism: Spermophilus citellus; assembly: GCF_964194105.1. Classification (NCBI taxonomy): domain Eukaryota; kingdom Metazoa; phylum Chordata; class Mammalia; order Rodentia; family Sciuridae; genus Spermophilus; species Spermophilus citellus. Next base: position 106,084,924 of record NC_138193.1, read on the forward strand.
CCTGCTCAAGTGGAGGACACTCTGCCATCCCTGACCTTCCATCCCATTCCACACGATTTAGCTAGCAGCAATGTCTGCCAGGTTTTGAGGGGTGTTCATAACATCTTTGATCCTGATGGCCAGAAGCTTGAAACACCTCAAATGCCCACCAGACATAAATGGATGCGAATCCCACCTTTCAGTGAAAACAAGCAAACTCCTGCAGCACGCAGCTACGTGGACACGTCTTTCAAATCCCTGAAGACAAGACAGCAGGCATAGAATAATGAAGCCATATCATTCCATTCATATAAAGGTCAAAATAGGCAGAATTCAGCTAGAGTGATTAATAATGTATAATTAGGTGCTAAATATAGATAGAAACACAAGGAAGTGATTAGCATAAAATCAAAATAGGGGTTCTGTTAGGTTGTGATTAAGCAGGTGGCTTCTTGGAATTTAGAAATGTTCCATTTCTAGTCTTGGGCTATAGTTCAATGAATGTTTAATTTATAATAATTTATTAAGTTGTACTTTTATTTTTATGAACTTTTCTGGCTATGTTTATATTTTTACCATGATATTTAAAAATATCCCTCTCTTCAGCTCGTGTCACTTCTTGAGCATCTGGCTGATATGTCTGAATGTCTAAGGGACACTTCCTGTGCTATGCGCCTTTGGCCCTTCACTCTCACACACCTCCAGGTGAACAGGCCGTACCCTAAACCTGTCTGCCTGCTGAGTTCCCCACAGGGGGGAGTGCCACACCATCTGCTTCCTCCTTCAAGCCAGGAGCCAGGACTTCATCCCAGACTCCTCCTCCTCTCTCCCTCACCACTGTCACTCAGGTTCATTTTACCCTTCACACTGTTGGAGCATCTCTCTCCTGTTGGTTTCTTACTGATTCTGCACTTGATCTCTGTCACCCCCACAGCCTTCTAGTGCTCCTTTCTCCTAGTAGGTCTTGCCTGCCTCGTGGTGTCCTCCCTACCATCATCATGGGCCTCATGTAAAACACGAATGTGGTCATGTCCATCCCTTCCTTAAACTCATGCTGGCTCATGCCAGCTTAGGCTAATCATTCTCAACCCTCTTCACGGGCTTATTCATTATCCTCATTCATGATCTGTGCCTCTGAGTCAGTGTCCTAGCTCTCGAAGAGGCAGACATTGAAGAACAAAGCTGTGGCCCCAACTGCCCTCTCTCTCACCCCCAGCCTCCTCTCCCACCATCTCCCTGCATTTCGTCCTATAACCTTTCTGTAGGATCACAGAGTACAGGGTGCCCCCATGTGCACTGCCACATAATTTTGCCACAATCCCCTTGGCCGTGAGTCCAGGGATTATGATACAGTCAGTATCCAGTAATTGTGTAATGAATATTCTTGATGGAATCAATCCAGAGGCCGGAAGTGTCACCTCTTGTGATAAGATTCCGGAGACTTCTCTGTCCATTTGCACCAGACCTCAGAAAGCTGACAGAGCAATTAAAACAGAGGAATGTCACAAACAGAGCTGCAGAGAAGAAAATGCAAGTGGTTCCACAGCAAAGATTGGCTTGTTCGGAATTTATCAATTTGGGCGCCATGTTGGAAGATTGATTTTTAGAACAAATCTGCTGTGTCTGCAGTTAGCCTCTTCAGCATTCCATCTGACTGCTGCTTGATGGGTGGAGGCATTATTTTCCATTGATTATTTTTACTCAATACATGATGGAAAGACCACATTCTTGAACTGGCCATAAAGTCATACATATTTATATCCCAGTTATTTGCCATGCAGAGAAATAATTAAGTCATGATAGTTAACATATATTTAGTGACTTTTTATTGATTTTTACAACTCTAATCTGAATCCTATAACAATTCACTAAAATGTCTTAGAGAAGGCTGCTGTTTTATTACTGTAGCAGATGGTCATCTTATGTACATGGGTTCAAGAATCTAGAAAAGATCAGTAGAGGGTCATTTTATATTCCTATGAATACAGAATAAGAGATTTAGAAAAAAAAATGTGAGCTATCTTCCAAGTGTCAGATGATGTGACAGTCTCAGAGGGCCGAATAATAGATTCACATATTCACATGTTCATAGCTAATGAAGGTCAGACTGGGATCCAGTTCTCCTCTCAGTCCAAAGCACTTTCTTATTCCAAAAATTGTAATACACACATAAATGATGCAGAATCTTGGCTCACTTAGGAAAAAAGGGACAGTATCCCATTGTGGTTTATCTGGGACAGATATGTGGATTCTTTATACACATGAGTAGTAACAATGATGGTAAGAAATTTTACTTATTGATCACCTATGATCAAAATACCTACAATCTCTCTGGTCCTCACTATAAGAGCATGAAGTGTAATAGTTATGGGTGAGTGTTATGGTTTAGGTGTGAGTTGTCCCCAAAGTCTTGTGTATGAGACAGTGTAAGAATATTCAGTGGTGAAATTATTAAGTTATGAGAGCCTGAGTCTAACCAGTAGATTAATCCACTGATACGGATTAACTGGGTGGTAACTGTAGGCAGGTAGGGTGTGGCTGTATGAGGCCGGTGGGGGGGGGATGCCTTTGGGGTTTATATTTTAGTCCATGGTGAGCAGAGCTCTCTCTGTGTCCTGATTGACAGGTCTTGAGCTACCCTCCTCCTCTATGCCCTTCTGTCGTGATGTTCTGCCTCACCTTGAACCCACAGTTAGGGAGTTGGTTGACCATGGACTCAAACTTTGAGACTGTGAACCAAAATAAACTTTTCCTCTAAGTTGTTCTTACCAGGTCTTTTGGTCACAGAGATGAAAAAGCTCCCTAAAACAGTGAGAAATCTGGGTCTTAGAGAAATCGAGCATCTTGCCCAAGGTCTGTCACACAGCTTGTGTGAGCTCCCTGATCCGTTGTCCATTGTTTCAGAACAGCCTCCTGTGACATGGACCTCTTCAAATCAGGGTCCCTTACACACTGGACTTCTCCTGGCTGGCTGTCACCACTTTGCATCTCAGTGGATCCTGCTAAGTACAAGCTATCTGCTGTATATGCTTTAATGGAAAACTAGAGCCCAGAGTATTAACAATGTGGCAAAGTAGGATGTCTACTCATTTATTGAATAATTTAACAACATTAATGGAATGCCTACAGTCTTAAAGATCTTGAGCTAGACTTTTAAGCCACAAACCAAGGGGCAGAATAGTGAATGCTTCAGTCCAGTCATGACATTCATCAGTGCCCTGGCACTGGGTAGCCAATCTACTGCACAGCTGCGTTGCAGCTGCTTCCTCTGCGCCATAAGATCAGATCACGGCTATCCAATGCAGCTATTGTATAGAACAGTGGTTCTCACCCCAGGTGATTTACCCCCAGGGGACATTTGGCAATGTCTAGAAACATTTGGGGTTGTCACAGGTGGGGAGCAGGGGCTCCTTCACTGCACAGGAAAGCTCCACACCGCTCCACAAAGCAAGGAATCATTCAGTCCAAATGCCAATAGTGGGGAGAAATGCTGAATGAGAAACAGTGAGGCAAGAACGTGAGCCACAGGGCAATGCAGCCACCACAGCCAGGCTCACAGGAGCGTCCCACCAGGTCTCACCACTGGGACAGGGATCCATCTGCTTTCTCTCTGGTAGCTCAGGGCCTGGGGTCACTGAGGGGCATGGAGAGGTAGTGGAAGAGATGGAGGGCTAAACAAGACAAGCACCTCGCTTTGGCAGTCACTGAGGACACTGTCCTCTTGCCATGTAGGCTGGGACTGCTTCTCTTTTTAAGTGCTCATGGGTAACTAAGTACACCATGAGAGGCCGGGGAGGGGGACGCGAGTCTGTGCCCTGGAGAAGCACAGGACTTGGGAGGGGAGAGGAAGAAATCACACACACGACACCCGGCATGGCCGTGGACTAACAGCACGGATTAACTCACACAGACTGCTCAGGCGATGCCTGGTTGTCTTCACTCTGAGAAGACAATGAACTGTGGAAAGCGCTGGGGGAGTCATTGGTCAGTTAGGTTTTGGTCACGAGATCTGTACACGTGGCCCAGGAGTATTCCATGGCTAATGTCTGAGGATGGGCTGTGCCCTGGCCTGATGCTGAGGGTGGGTGTGGACTATTTCATTTACCCTCTTTTAAGCACTCTGATAAGGTCTTGTTATTACCTTCATGCCACCCATGAGAATGCTGGAGTGAGGAGGGGTTAAGGGACTGCACCAGGACCACCCCCCACTGGCAGGTGGTAGCTGGGGCTTTCTACAGGGAACCTGGCATGAGAGATGCTTTTAACCTCTAGGCAGTACCAGCTTCCTTGTTATTGGTTCCCATGCCAATTTTACAAAAAGCTTCCAAAGGGGCATGACAGCATTTATATTTAATAACTTTAAGTTTTAAAGTACCTACTTGAGGCAAAGGAAAAATTGCATGACTAGGTAATTCATTGCTCAAAGTTTCTTGATATTTTTAAGTAATAGCAGGGATAGAAAGTTTCTAAAATAAATTTTGTGCCTTTAACAAAATTCAAAGGTATAATAGTCTCCTTTGACATTATTTATAAAAATGATTAATTCTTTACTCAGCCTTTTGTGAATTCTAGTTTTTTTTTAAATATAGAATTTTCTTTCCTACTAATAAGTAATATATTATAGTAATGATCATGGTGTTACTTAAAACATGAAGTTTCTGTTTGCTATTAGTTTCAGAGGAGTATTATATCAGGTGAGGTGGGGTTCTGAAAAAATAACTAAAGGCAAGATGCTTAAAATACAGTTAGATGTAACTTTAGTGCTTATTTCGGTACTTTTACCCATATGGAGCCCAGTGCAGACTCAGGAAGGAGCTGACCTTGGGCAGTGGTGCTGAGGTTGGCCAGACCTTCTATGAAGGCTAATTGAGAGCATCCACTTCTGTTCCACGTTCAGTGATCACATCCTAAAATGTGATGCATCTTAACATTGGCCATGGTGGGAATATTTACACCGTAGAAGTTGGTAAACTCTAAAATCGGGGAGCTGGTTGGTAGGCATCTGTTGGCTCAGTCTTGGGACTGTGGGGAGGTTAGGAAGGGGGATAAAAATTAGCCCTGTCTTGCTCATCAGCCAGTGCTCCAACCCTGCTCCCCAGTGTGGGGATGGGGTGGGAGGACTCCTTTTTCTCTTGAAGGAAAGCTCCCTCCACTGAGAGCTGTCCACTCACAGGGCTACTCTCTTCTACTAAGTTCCACAAAGGCCACAAATGGATGAGCAGCCATCCTGTGCACAGGGCTATGGCTCCAAAGTTTGGCTCGTTATCTAGTAGGTTTGGTGCTTCTGCAGGATTTTTATTTGGTTTGTGCAGCTTCCAGTAATGCCACTCTTCTTCCAATTTTGTCTAGATGCTCACTGCCTCAGGGGAGGGCAATTATATTTCTGACTCCAAGAATCAACCACGAGTCATATAAACCAATCAGGATAATCACCCCTGATTTGTTTAAGGGTAGGCTCATGATGGAGTTGTGATTAATTACATGAGCCTGATCATGTCATTTACGTGAGGCTAATTAGGTGAAGCTGTGTCTGCTGCTAGGCTTCTGAGAAGGTCCTACTTTCCAGAAAGAGACACGAGAAAAGATGGCCCCTTCTGCCCTGGACGTTGCTGGACATTGTATAGCATGAGCTATCGAATGCCTGGAACTGTTTCAGTCATGTTTAGACAATAAGAGAAGCCAGCCTGCAGGGAAAGCTGATAAATTCAGAATGGGATTGTGGAGAAATAAGATGTGAATCCCAGACGACCAAGGTGAGCCACTGAGTTATCCAGAGTTCAACGTGAATGACTCTAAAGTGCCCGCTCATTGCTTAGGCCTTATCAGTTACTTACAACTGAAAAAAAAAAAAAAAGAATATGTTTCGAATAAGGCCTGAGATGGATTCTGCATTTTAAATGTTTTCCAAATGATTCTGACAGTCACGTTTGGAAACCTCTGGATTAAGTTTCCTAAAATGTCATGTGGAGTTTTCTGAGAGGTATGTTAAAATGTTTACCCTCTCCGTTTTTATATGACCAAGTCAGGACTGAGCCAAATGGAGCCCCGGAGGGAGTTGTAACAGGTTGTGAGCATCCTTGTTCATGTGCCCCAGCGTCCTATAAAAATACCAGCTTCTGGGTGTGACATTTAACTGTGTTTAACATTTAGCTGTGTTTAACACAGTGTTGTGGAAAGGTAAGAGGCCTAAATCACCAAATAACTAGGTGGGCTTAGAAATGCTCTTTGTTCAGTTGTTTTTCATCATACAATTACCTACAGGTGGCTGTTTAAGTGATCAAGAGTGATGATTAATGAGGAAACAATGTGACGATTGATGGACTCCGAGCCAAGATACTCTGTTTCCTCCCTTATGAGTGGCACTCCCGTTCATTCAATAGGACTCAGAAATAACAATAACACTGACAAGTTACTACTGTTCAGCATGAGCAGAGACTGCAGCCGTGTGTCTCCTCTCCCTTTCTGGCTCCCGAGCCCCACAACCTCCTGAACGTCATTTATGATCAGCCCCTGGCCCTGGCTTCTCCTGATCTGGGCCTCTCCTTGTCAGACGCCTCAGACAGACCTTCACCTTCCTCGGGTGCCTTTCACCCCTGACTCTGTGAAAAACCAAGTGACATTCATCACCAGGCATTTAAACAGAGAGCATTAATTATGGTCCCATTTTAAAATAATGAATATCTGCACAAAAAAGCAAACTTTATCTGCCATCCAAAGATTCACTCCTTGGGTTTTGTTATATTTCAGAATTCTCTTTATATTGATGCAATTTCATTTTTTTTTTTAAACTCTTCACCTGGATTCCCAAGCCCATGGGATTCCTCCCTTTCCCTCCCTTGCCTTCTCTGGTCCTGTCCATCAGCGAGTCCCAGGGATGGCACCGCTGACTGTCACACCTTCCCTCTCTCCTTCCTTCCTCCACACCTTGCTCACACCCTCATCGCTCACTAGGTCAACTCCAGGGCCTCCCAGCTCTTAGGCTCTAGAACTCACTTTGATCTTTCTATATTTTAATTCAATCTTGTGGCTCCACTATGAGGAACTCTCCAAATGCTTCTCATGGAACCCAAATCTTGTTTTCTTTCAAATGGCTTAAAAGATCCGGTATGATACGTTTGGCCCTGGTGACCCTTCTTCTCAACTTCACGCTTCCCTGCCTGGAGCATGAATTCCTGACTGTGCCCATGGCTGCTCCTTCCCGTCATCCAGGTGTCACCTCTAACATCCCTTCCATGGAAAGTCCTTTCCTGTTTTCCAGAATAATCTGGCTTGCAGATCAAGTCACTCTGGTTTATGTCCTTCCGTGTACACATCATATTCTAATGTGTGAGGGTGTGTTTTCTGGTGCTGGGGTTTGAACCCTGGGGTGCTCTGCCACTGCACTAGATCCCCAGCCCTTTTTATTTATTGTTTTAAATTTTAAGTTCATGCTGGCATTGGACTTGTGATCGTCCTGCCTCAGCCTCCCAAGTACCTGGGAATATAAGCATGAACCACCACACCTGGCTTAAAGTGGTCTATTAAAAACATTTTACTTATCTCTTATCTCTCTCTTTTTTTTTTCCTGAAAGATAAGATGTAGGACAGATCTGACCCTAACTAACTTGTGTATTGCTCTATTTGGTGTTTCAGATAATTCCTGACTATATGTAATCAATATCTAATAAATTGTATGTTGGATGAGTAAATGAGTGAATGAATGAATAACTGAGATCACGGTGGGTACTCTTTTTAGAATTTTTCAATTTTCACTTTCTAATATGCTAAGGTGGTATTTTTCTTTTTAAAAAATTTACTTTTAATATTTTTCAATTAAAAAATATAGTAAGGATACTTGAGATCTACCCTCTTAAGTTTTTAAGTCCCCAGTAAACTATTGTTAAGCACAGGCATGGTGCTGTATAGAAGACCTCTGGAATTTATTCATCTTGTATAACTGAAACTTTATATACCCATTGAACACCATTTTCCCTCACCCCAGGTCCTCTCTCTTCTTCTATGAGTCCCACTACCTTACTCACATAAGTGAGTCACATGGTATGTGTTCTGTGGTGTCATGACTCGTAAGTCACGTCCTTCCAGTTTGTCCATGTGGTGGAACATAGCAGGAGTCCTTCCTTTTGAAAGCGTCACTTCATCCATTCATTCACTGGTGAACATTTAGGTTGTTTCTGTACCCAAAGAATCGAAGTGAAGACCTCAAGGAGACGTCTGTACTCTTGGGTTCATGTTTATTGCGGCCGTACCTGCAAAATTCCGCATTTCTCAAGTCTGAAAAAATGACCATAGAACCCTGAGTGTCCCTCACATGTGCACAAATGTGAAATGAATTCAAGTTCCTCAGGATTATAATTCTTACAGGGACATAGAATAAAGATATATTTACAAACAAAACAGTGAAACAAATAAAATTCAAACAAACAAGATCAATGTGACAGGTAAGAGTTTGATGGAACCAACCCACCATTCGCTGTGTGAATAAAATACTGTTTGCTAAGAGGCACTTGCTTTGGAGTTCAAACCACTCTCCTGTCCTTGCTTTGTGATGATTTAAATTTCTCCTGGCTTTTCTTCTTTGAACTACTGCAGATATTAATTTCTGCTTCACACTTTGCGTACTATATATTTGGAGTGAGTGTGATATAGTGGAGACACCCTACCTCTGACCTTTTCTCATGGACCTCTCTTAACCACATTCTGCTCCTGGTTGCAATGTGATTTTTAACCTCAAGTAAATACAGGCAGTGGCATCATGTTGCTTGTTTTGGTGGGAATGCCCATTCGATATCCCAGTGTAGGTTTACAACAAGCTGAAAATGTTGTTTGCCAGAACTGCAAGAAGCAATCTCCAGAAGAAAAGTAGTTGGAAACAGGAGCTGCACCAAACTCTGTGGGGTCTTAAAGTGAGGCAAAGGTCCTACTTTGGGACTGAGACTTGGGTATGGTGACATGCTGAACTGTAGGGCCAGAGAGAGGTCATCCAGATGGTGACCGAAGGCCTTTGAGGGCACAATGTGACACCATCCTCTTGACTCGGCCGGCCTCTTCTGATGCACAAGAAACCACGTTGGGTCTGGTGAGCTTGGAATCATCAGATGTCGAGGGCAGAGTTCTGTATAGAGCTGCTCCACAAAGAGGCAGAAGGACAGATGAAGAGTAGGGATTGTCTGGAGTGTCTCTGGATTTGTCCACATCGATGAACTGAAGTTCATTTAATTCTCCACACAACATCTTTTCACATCTAACATCTCACACACACACACACCACTAAACACAGTGTCATACACACATGATGCACCATTAAGCACTGTGTCATGTATATGTGCGTCAGTGTTTACACATTTATTCATTTATTTAGTTATGAAATGTTTATTTCTAATGTTTATTTGGAATGAATTAAAATGGCATGGCTAGTTTAAAAAATTGAAAAGTTAACAAGTACCACAAAACATCACAAAATCCAATATTGTACTTTTGCACAGATACAAAGACTTGTGACCATGTGAACATGTGGCCAGCCTTCCCCCACCTTTGAGTGCTGAAAGAGGTCAATGCAATGAAGGAGCCCTGAGATGTAAGCTTCATTGGTTTCATGGTGTGTCAGTTAGTATTGCTGTGTAACAAATCACCCCCACCCATGTTTGGCTGTTCAAAACAAACATTTATTATCTCACACAGTTACTGTGGATTTGTTGGTACTAAATTCCAAAGCTTATTTGAACCCCAAAACTATCAGTTTCCCAAATCTGTATCCTAATCTGTAACCTCTGCAGTCCCAACACTTCCTTGCTCACTCACACCTTCCCTTCTTTGTGCAATCTGCTTTCTCCGCCTGAATACCACTTCCTTTCTCACCAGTCCAGGTGGCAAATGCCTACTGACATTCAGTCTGATTCCTGTATCCTTTGTGGAGTTTCACTAACTTCTCTGCAATGACTGGAGTTTTTCTTCATCCAAACTCCTACTGAACCCTGCCTTTCCCCCATTTAACCAACCTCTTACAGGATTTTAATTGCTATCTGTAAGGTAAACTACAAGTTGCTTGAATTCAAGGATCATTTGTTTCCATCCCCAAATCCACAGGCAGAGCCCTGACATTAGGTCGACCTCAGTAAATGTTTGTTGCATGAGCAAATGTGCGCCATGGATTCAGAGGGGCAGGACTCATTTCTGAGGCCATATACCAGTTGGTTTTCTGGATGATTAGCATTTAGTTAATGATCTTAGCAAATCACTTGGGCCACAGAGAGTTGGCTCCTTGCTGGTGAAATTTGATTTCTCTAGAAAAAAAGGAGTGGAATGGAGATTAAGTTAACCCTCAGTGAACCAGTGAGTATAGGCTGCTTACATGATATGGATGGTAACTGTATTCAGCAGGATTTTTCTGCACTCAAAGCCCCTTCATGTCAATAGGACTGTAGAACATGCAAGCTGTGTCATGTGAGGTGCACACACAGGGAGCCAGGGCCCTGTGCATGGCTGCCCAGCCCACTTCATCAAGGGACGCACTGAAGTTGCTCATTTGGGTGGGTCCCAGGTCACAGATGAGGTTCCAACTGGTCTCTTACACAACCCCCATGAGCACCCAACTTTTCCAATTCCAAATGTACATACTTTAAAAATGTTTCTTTATTGATATAAATGGAAATACTCTAATTGGGAATATGCAACCTAGGGCATTGGAAGAACACAAAAGGGAAATTTCAAATGTTCTTCTGCAGGCGCTTTTGCCTTGGGCAGCGTGGTTTGCTCACTGTTGCAGATGCTCTCTGTCCTGCAGATCTGCTCTTTCTCCTATACTTCAAACACTGGCTCCTTGCTGCTCAGGGGGATTCTAAACACTCCCCCCCATGTGGTCCCCCCAGCACCTTGTAGAAGATGACTGTTTCCACTGACTCCAAGGTGTGCTCTTGGTCATTGCACTTCCCCTGGTCACTCACTGTCTGGTGCTTGGAAAAGTCCAGGGCTTTTTGGATTTTCTTGCACATGCATATCATCTGGGGGGCTGAGAATGAAGATTCTGGTTCAGCAGGTCTGGAGTGGGTCCTGAAATTCGACAAGGCTTTAGGCTTCTTGGTTTTGAGTGTTTTCCTCCTGTCTCCCTTTCTTTCTTTCTGCCTTCCATAAATACTTACTGGCTCCTGGATTTTATACTTAGCGTTATGTGCTGTGCTGAAGAAGTGAAAAATACTCCTTAATAACTTCATTTACACACTTGCATTTTTATTTGTTTATCCATATATCTGTAAGTTTTCTAATATTTAGATTTACACTTTTCCCTTTTCTTCCTCAACCAATTGCAACCTCCTTGAAGTCAGGAAATTCCCTGTGACAATTATGTAGTTCTTCGTAGCAAAAAGACCACATGAACTGAAACCAATGAACCCAGACTCCAATCTCAGTTCCTCCTCTCATTTACTACATGTGAGAGTTGGGCAAGCTTCTTGGCATCTGTGGCTCAGCCTCCTCACCTGGAAAGTGGGGATCACAGTGCTCAAAGCCACAATGAGATGCAGCTCAAAGTGCCTTCCTGGCACAGGGGTTGGCACCATTGGTCGGGGTAGTGCTGGGTCCTCCTCACCTGCCTGAGACTGATCAGTCCCAGACACGGAACACGGTGTTTCAAGGTCAGAGCAGGTTGGGTCAAAGGTCAGGGGACCACCTCTGAGAGGTTAATTTCCCTCAGCTCTGGCTCTCACTGTGGAACTTCATCTGAAAGGAGAATGCAGGCATGTGTTGACATTTTTCTTATTTTTAAATTTTATTTAAGACAATGCTTTGAAATTTCCATTTTAAACTATGAAGAAAGATGGTTGATATGGTAACCAAGCTTTAAGGAAAAATCATGTATTTTATAAATTGAAAAAAAAGAGGGAAAGCTTCTCTATTTTTTAATGCCCGTGAATTTACCACTGAAGCCTGCTGCAGTTTTAACCCCCTTTTGACAATTCTAATGTTGCTTCAGTTTGCTCTTAATTTAGAAAGATGAAGGAATCATTTGGAAAAGTTTAAAACTCAGAGAGCTAAGGTTTTATGTGCAATAGGCCCCCAGCGTGCTATAGAGAAGCCGATCTGTGTTTTAGATTTTTTTTAATCTTCATAAAAATTACTTTTTAATGTACCTGGGCTCTGTTTCCTCATTATAAAATGAATGGGTCAGACTAAATGTTCTATGAGATTTTTTTTCTGCTTTTAAAAAACAAAAAGTCAACTATGATTCTTATTCATTTAGTTACAAGTATTGGGGAAATGAAAACTTCAGTCAACTAAAACAATTTCTTGATAAGTTTTACAAATGAATAGTGTAAAGGAGATGATGGAAAGGAATGTTTAAAATGCTTGAGAGAGCACTTTCAAGCAATTTGAAGCAATTGAAGAGCATGGATTTAGGTATAAAAAATTGATTGGCTAATTGCAAACCATTCTTAACTACTCATTAATGCACACTGGAGAACATGCTTTGCTTAAATTAAGTCCCTGTAGATTTTTGACAGGAATAAAAGTACATTTTGTTGAAAAATAAATAAATAAAAAAGAACTACCTGCAATCTATGTTTGTTTTGCTAATTCAGTTGTACCAGAGCAGTGTCACATGATAGTTGAGGCCTCAGACGCTGGTGTCTGACACTGGGTTCAAATTCTGCTCTGTCTCTATGCAGTGAGTCACTTAGTCAATCAGTCCCTCTCTAGAATGTGCTGAGTCAATGACCCACCTCCTTGCACCTGCCTCCAAGGGAAGAGAGGAGCACTGAGTGAAAGATTCCATTTAGAAGTTGCTGAAGCAGCTGGGTGGGTGGCACATGCCTATAATCCCAGCAACTCCGGAGGCTGAAGCAGGAGGATCACAAGTTCAAGGCCAGCCTCAGCAATTTAGCAAGGTTCTCAGGAACTCAGTGAGATCCTGTCTCAAAATAAATAATAAAAGAGGGATGTAGTAAAGTGGTAAAGCACTTTTGGGTTTAATCCCCAGTGCCAAACAAACTACAACAAAACAACAACAACAAAAAAGAAGTTATTTCTTCAGTGGTGTTTTTTAGTGGGATAGCTTCGTTTGAATGATTTACGGTAAGCATGATCTTTGATCTTATATCCAGCTATAATCTCACATTCTTAACAAGATTTGTTGTTAAAATGTCCTTGCCTATTCAAGTTGCTCACCTTGTTGGAATTTTCACGGAGAGGTCACACTATGTGATGGGAAAAAAGTGAACGGACAAACTAGTGTCATTTTGAACAAGTCACTTCTATTGTGGGTTGGCTATTTTCAATCATAGATGAGTGGTGGACTGGATTACACTGGCTGGGCCTTATTGTGCCTTTGGAGGTCTGAAATGTACGCAAAGATTGCATGCCGAATGTTGTTCATTGGAAGTTTTCTACTCACCGTCCAACAGACTCTCAGCAGTGTTCGGGTGAATTAAAAGCCCCCCCCCCCCCCCCCGCCCAGCTCTGCTGTTTAGCTTCCTATGGCTCCACAGTCCACAGCTACAGAGCAGTGGGATGTTAGTGAGTCACTTAGGGGAACAGACTTTCTGGGGAAATTGGTACCTGAAGCTGTTTCCAGGTGAAACAGAAACTTGATATTTTGGCAGTTCCTTTAGGCAACAGTAGGAATGAGGAAAAGCAGTGGACATGTTTTTAATTGACACATGACCTAACTTGTCCCTCTATTTCAATGACACAAATGCTACCCAACCAGCTCTTTAGAACTTTCGAATTCCTTTCTGGGTTGCTAGTCAAGATTTGACGTGTTTACTGTATAGCACGATTATAACATTTTAGGGGGTGTCATTCTAGATTTTGGCCTCAGTCCCATAACTTAAAAGCTCTATATTGGATAAAGTTCTCGTTGTTGGACACATTGTGATGGGATTCTTTGCCTGTGGAAGCATCTGGGAAGAGCAACCTGGCCAGAATTAGGGGTGGGTTCTAGGCCAGGAAAAAGAGCAGGGGATTTGAGATTCAATACATTTGGGGTTGGAAGGAAGCAAGGAGAAGTACTCCTGAGCTGACTTGAGCGATAGACACCAACCAGAAGGAATAGGGTTGATATTAGGGTCAAGAGGTCAAGAGATTGAGACTGGCCCTAACATCAGTCAGTATCACACGTTGTACTCTGAAAAGATGGGGATGAGAGCCGCCATACGCAGTGAGAATCATTAGGGCCCTTCACTACTGCAAGGCTTCCTTCTGCCCACCAAGCTACCGGCTCTATATGGCTGCTCCGGGTTCCCCTAAGAGTGTCCACATTCCTGATCCCACTGAAGCTTCTCACACAGCTGGCGTGGCCTGGCCACTGTGTCCCAGGGTGCTGCTGTCAGACGGAAGGTGACCAATGTGGTGGGGCTGTCCTCCAAGAGCTGCTGCTTCCCAGAGCTACAAGAGAACAGCTAATTCTCTTGTATCCAGCCTTTCCATAACTGGCTTCTTCAAAGTTCCTGAACGGTTCTTTAAATCGGGACTTTTATAAGGCAGCAAGAAATAAGAGAACGTAGCAAACATAAGAGTATATGATTATTGTTACCTTGTATGATAATATTCAAAGATTACAAGTAAAATATGGCTTTCCCTAGATGGTGATGCTGTTACCTATAAGTACTAGGGACTTGCTGGAAAGATGTTCTCTACAACAGGGTCCTGTTGGGGTCTTCTACTTCTTGACCTAAGTCTCTGAAACACTTTCACTTCTGTGTCATGTGTTTTCCAGGTCTAGATTTTGAACTAGCTAGTAATTTTAGAGACCTCCTAGTCTCTGCTTTATAAATGATCTTTTAAGAAACTCTTTGTGGGCTGGTGGCTGTAACTCAGGGGCAGAGCACTTGCCTAGCATGAGTGAGGCACTGGGTTTGATCCTTAGTACCACATAGAAATAAACAAATAAAATTAAGGCATTCTGTCCTCTACAACTGCAACAAAAAAATTTAAAAATGTTACATAAAAAAAGAAACTTTTTGCTATTGACTGGTAAGCAAACTAGAAATCTAAGAGTCCTTGGAGGAGACACTTGTCCCTCATTTTATAGATATGCTGGTTGTAAAACTCATTGTTCTCGTCTGGTGGGGTTGAAAGGGTTATACAGGCAGAGTAGAATTTGCAGAAAGAACAAATCTCCCTAGAACATTCATTCATTCATTCATTTATTATTCATTTATTCATTCATTCATTCATTCACAGACAGCTGAACATTTAATGTGTCCTGGGCATTGAGGTAATTTTGAAGAAACACAAATGCATACTAAACCACTCCTCCTCTCAAGAAGCACAAGATCTAGTGGGAAGAAAGATTTCAACAACAGACAGTTACAGCTCAGGGTTAGAAGCTTTGTAATGGAGCGGGGCAGAGGAAGCCCTGGGAACTCAGAGGAATGACAGTGAGCCCAGCCTAGGCTGTTTAGGGAAAGCCCTGGGGAGGAGCTGAACTTGATCTTAGTCTTAAAAATGGAGCAGAAATTTTCTAGATTAAAAACAAAGATAGGGTAGGAAATTTCCAGGCACAATACATAGATGTTCACAGGCCTAAAAATACAGAAACATTTGAAATTTGCAGAAATGTAAGTTTCAGTGCTGTGGGACCAGAGGGTCCTTCATGGCTCCCTCCTGGGTGTGACCCAAGCATCCTTGACAGCTGGTTCTCGTACCCCAGGCCTCCTCTTCGCCCCCTGGCTGCCTTGAGGAGGTGTGGCAGTGAGACCATCTTGTGTCCTTCATCTAGGCCTTCCCTGAGACAGCAGGTGAAGACTGTCACAACTTAACAAAGGGTTAAAGAGCACTTACTACTCCTCCTCCGTGTAAGAATTTTACTTTCAGTTCTGAATGTATAATTGCTGTTGCGAAAGACTACTGGCAAGAGAGGGACGGGAACAAATCCTGAGAATAAATCCCGACCCTCCCATATCACAACTGTGGTTCTGGGCAATCCACTTAAATGCCCAAATCTCAGTTTCTTCTAAAATTGTGATTAATGATGTTAACTATTATGGGATTTTTAAGAAAAGTAAATTAAGATATCAAATTTAGACAGACGTTTGAAGGATTAGGATGTACTGGTGGTTGTTATTGTTGCAAATTACACACACACACACATCACAAAAACTTTTTCAGGATAAATCTGAGTTTTTGTGAGGAAAATAGCTTAAGGAACTTTTTGAAGGAGGAGGGTGAGAAGACAGCTCATTGAACACGAAGTAGGAGGCGATTCAAAGAGGAACTGTGGTCCCATGTTGCTGGTGGACAGAGGTGAGTGGGTTCTGAGAAGCACCCAATTAGGCAGATGGAGCGGGGACAAGTGGAGGTGTTGCAGGATGTGGTGACAGGGTGCTGACGGCCAGGACACGTGGGCGGCAGGGTGGGAAACCGGGGTGGGAGGACAGTGAGATCATGGAGATGCTGGCAGCAGGGTAGGTCCTGGGGAGTGCAGTCTTCACGCAGTCGCCCTGAGTGAGGAAACTGGGTTCCTGATTTCCAGCCATCAGCATGGTGAGCTGCAAATGGAGATGCCAACCTGGGAGTCCTGCTGGTTTTGTTGTTTCTACCACTTCATGACACTGGAGGAAACAGTGAGTCCATGTCAGCCCTGATGAGGATCACTTTACAGAATAAATTTAGCACCAGAATACACTTAGAAATGGATGGTTTTTGAAAGGTGGATTCCTACTCGGTTCAACCTTCCGACATTTACATGGATCTGTAAACATTTTCTCCACTTCCTTCATCAAACTATGTTTTCAAAAGCCCATTTATTCGTTCATTTAACAGACTATTACAAGGGTTTCCTATATTCTAGGTACTTCATAAAGCAATAGGGTTCCAAACATGAACAGGTCAATTTCCTTAGCCTCAGGGAACTTGCTGTCTCTTCTAGAAGACTGACAGATGCAACCGTATTTGGAGAATGTGCACAATGAAGGGGAAAGTCAGTTATGAAATACGTGAGAAGGCATCTCAGGGATAATAGTTCTTGGATCAGGTCTTGGAGGGGAGCCAGAAGGTTTCCGGCGGAGGCAGGGGTGGGTTTAAGTGCTGAGTCATGGATTCTCTAAGTGCTATACAGAGTGCTGCATGGCTGCAGGACAGACAGAGGACCTTTCCCTGACAACATGGAGAGCACATGGCAACATTATAAGAGAATAACACTCATGTGGGATTTGGGAAAGGATTCATCTCAACCATAGGAAAAGGTGACAATGGAAAGGACAAAGGGTGAAATTTTTCCAATGCAGAGCAAATCCTGTCTTCTACTGTTGGCAAGAGTCACCCCAGTTGATGAAACCCTGCCAGATGGAATTCTGCTTGAGACACTGTCTGCTTCTTTCAGGAATGGGAAGAGGTTGTCACAGGATGACTCTCCCCCGACTTGTTAAACCTTGGTGGCTGTGCCTGGTGCCTCACCTGAAGGGTTCTGTGTCATAGTACTGATGTTAGTACTGTGAAGCCGAAGCAGTAAGTATTGATCTCTGGGAATGCAGAGGGGAATACAGCGGGATCTCTGCTCTGAAGGAATGGTTAGTCAGGTGGGAAAGACAGCCATGAGACGGGGGGGTGCCCTCCTCTGGAGGACACTGCAGAGTGCGGAGACATAGCTGGGGTCAAACTCAGTTTCTAGGACGGAGCCTTGAAGAATGAATAGAAGGTAGATGGTCAAATAAGGGGAGAAGCTCTTCCTCATAGAAGAAATAAAAAATGTAAACTCGCGGCCAGTGTACGTCTTCAGAAGAGATGGGTGAGGCAGTAAAACAACAAGGTGCCACTGAGGCGGAGGAAGCCAATACGAAGAGACCCCCCCCCCCCCAAGCCTGGAGAGGTTTAGGCTTTATTTCGTGATTTGGGAGAGCCACTGAAAATTTTATAACAGAAAGAGATCTGTAGATTTGGGGGTTTAGAAAAGTTATTTGACTGTAGCAACGAGGAAGAAATGGAGCTGGGGAAGGTTTAATGTGCAGAGACCCCTGGTCTGACACCACAAACTTGACAATGGATGAAGGGAACTGAATTTGGACCTTTTTTGTGTGTGTGTGTGTGGTGCTGGGGATTAGAACCCAGGACCTTGTGCATGCAAGGCAAGCACTCTACCAACTGAGCTACATCCCCAGCCTGAATTAAGACATTTAAAAAGTTGGACATCAGTTCCTAGTGTGTCAGGTGTAGGAGTGTGGGGAGGAGTGTCGATTGGCTCCAAGATTTCTAGTACATTTGTCTAGGTAAATAGTCATGTTGCTGTATAAAATTAGTAACACAGAAGGAAGAGTTAGGGGTGTGTGATCACAGAGTTTGGACTTACTGGGTATATGCCTGTAGGTCCTCCTGATTAATACATCCTGCAGAACACTGCGTTGCAAATGATAGGAGTGGTCTGGGGCTGAAATCTGGGTTTGGGATGAAAACTTGGACGTCACCCATGTATAAAATGTCATTGAACATGGGAAGGAGGGAAGTGATTTTGTTTCCCAAAACCAAGTAAGCAGAGAGAGAAGCAGCGGAGTGGCTTCTCTTTGAAATTATAAGTTAGAAACTTCAGATCTTGTTCCTTGTTGACGCAGTTTTCAGATGTTTTCCCCATGGGCATCCTTTGGTTGACAACAAAGCGTGTAAACCAGGAGCTAGGGGATCCTTCTGTAGAGAAATTCTTCCTCATGCGGGAAATTTCTGGCTCTCGGCCAGGGACTGTGTGTGCTCAGTTTCCAGCAAGTCTTGGTATTGGTAGTTTGAATTATGTTTGGGCCACTATTTTCACACTAGTGCTGGATCCCTGGATCTCAGACATAGATGAGCATGAGGTAAGCCCACAGCTAGTCACCTGTTTTGGTCTGAAAACATTTGCATTAGATTTCCAGGTTTTCTTATGACACAGACTCATATTTTAAATTTTGGAAAAGAAGGAACTAGAGACTCAATAACTTCCTCACCCCCACCCTTTCTACCTCAGAAATAAAGGGCATGAGTCTTCCTCCTTCTTCCCCTTTCTTTCTTCCTTCTTCCGTCCTTTTCTGTGACTGACTGATGGTGGGAGATGTGATAAATAGATCGCAGTCCTGGCCCACTAGAGAAGATGGTAATGTAAGCAATAAATACAGGAAATGTGCAGAGAGCTAGAAGTGGAAATGAGATGTCCCAGGAGGCTGAGGTCAACTGTTATGCTGGGGTCACCCTATGAGCCAGCCCGCCCTGCACGCCTTACAAGGTCCCCTCTCAGGCTGACTCTGGGCTTGGTGTATGATTAGTTTTGACCAATCACACACTGACAAGTGTCATTCAGGCAGAGGCTGGCTTAGCACTTGCACGCTGGGTCTTATCTTCTGGGGTTGCTGCTTCTTAGAACCTGGCCTTCAATCTGCGAGAAAGTGCAAATAGCCACATGAGTAAGCCTAGTAACAATTGCCAGCTCTGGGAATGAGACCACTTCCATCATCCAGCTGTCCCTGTGCCCCAGCCAATGTTGTGTGAAACAAAGGAACCACTCTGCCAACAAACTCAATCATGATAAATAATAGATGCATGTTATTCCCATCCACTAAGTTTTGGGTCGGTTTGTTACTGGTAGATAACTGAATCAGAGCTCCGAGGTTTTGGACTATGGTTCCTCCAGTCATGGCAGCCTCTTGGGTTGCTCTTTCTTCCTTACCCAGAGCTGCTCACCACTCCCTCCAGTTGCACCAGGTCTGTTCTGTTAACTGTCTCCAGGCACCTGCCTCCTACATTCCATCAGTACACACCTGGGTCCATTGTTTCCTTCCTGGGTTGCTCCACAGTGACCTTGCTCTGGACTTTCCCACTCTGTGAAGTCCCTCCTCCTAATCTTCCTGCATCAACATCAGGGTTTCTCAATCCTATCACTGACGGCGTTTGGGACTAGATAATTGCTGTACCAGTGGTGTGAGGACTTTTCCTGTGTGTTGAAGGAAGCATAGTGGCATCCTTGGCTATACTCAGTAAGTGCCAGTGGTGTCCTCCCAGGTATGACATTCAAAATTGTCTCCAGACATTGCCAAATATGGCCGGGGGGTCAAAATCTCCTCTAGTTGAGAATTGCATATAAAATTCTATCTAAAACCTGAATCTTTTATTTCAAACCCCTTTGATGATTATCCGGTACCTCTGGATGACTTTTGGTCTCTTTTTTTCTGGATGGGTCTCTTGTCATGACAGGGAAATGAATGGTAGGGGAGGTAAATGACGTTTTCAGTGTTCCCACTTTACTTCTGATCTGAAATCAGAAATTCTATTTAATTGCTTAATCTCTTTGCTCCTGGGCAGAGGATGTCAGAAATCAAAGGTACTTTGTGGTAAAATATAGGAATTTTTTTTTTGTTTGAATCACTCTGATCTGAAGTCATGACCCATCTTTTGACTTTGTCTACTGCTGATAGATGTTCCTTCTCAGGACCTTACCACGTACCGGACATCACCATGCTCAGAGCCTCGGAGAAATCCATAACTAATCTCCACAAAAACCTTTGGAGGAACAGTACTACTTTGATTTCTACTTTTTTCTATGAAGGAAACTTAGAACATGCTACTTTCCCTAATAGCATAAATAACCCAGGCCAGAGTCCAAACTTGAACCTCACCATCTACCTCTGTGACTAGAAACAACACCAAAGCGAGAAAATGTATTCTTAGGCTGGTTCTTTTATTTACAGCTCTGTGTTCTTGGATGAGTTTATTTATTTTTCTGAATTCAACTTCTTTTTCAATAAGAGTGGGGAAAATAATGCCTATCCCATATGTGGTTGATATAGTATTAAAAAAACCCTAATGTCTAGCATAAAGCATAAAGTAGATGCATAATAAGAAATAATTCATCCTTTTTGCTATGTATATAATGGCTGTAGTACTTGATTGAACCATGTCATCCCTGATTTAAGAATAGAAGGTGTGTAGGACAAAGGTGTTAAAATTATAAAACAATATATAAATATTTAAAGTTTGAAAAGTGTAGAAAGAGAGAGGAGAGAGTAGAGGGCAGAGGGAGGCAGGGGAGAGAGAGAGAGAGAGAGAGAGAGAGAGAGAGAGAGAGAGAGAGAGAGAGAGAGAGAGAGAGAGAAATTGAGAAGAAGATAGATAGCAAGTAGTATTAGCCCTTTGGAGCATCTACTATATGCCCAGTGTTTCTATGAATAATCTAGTTTAATTGTCTTCAGAGTAACTGTTATTATCTCAACTTAACTTTGAAGAGAACCAAGTCTCAGAAAAGCTGAAGCTTATGTCCCATGGCTAGTCGATGGCAGAGCTGTGATTGGAACCGGGGTCCATTGGTTTGAAATCCAGACTCAGCTTCATCAGGTCATTTTTATTTTATTCACTTATGTTTTGGGTACTAGGGATTGAATCTAGGGGCACTTTACTACTGAGACACATGCCCGGCCCTTTTTATTTTTTGAGACAGGGTCTTGCTAAGTTTCTCAGGCTGGCCTGGAACTTGCGATCCTCCCGTTTCACCCTCCTGAATTGCTGGGATGATAGATGTGCAATACTCCACCTGGCTCAGTTCACTATTGAGAGACATTTTTAAGTTTCAAAGCAATATATATGTTTTGAATAGATGAATGTTAAATCCTGATCATGTGGGGCAAAAATCTATGGGCATTCATGTTCTTCCTGAGTTGGAGACCCCTAGGATGAGCATGGCAGCTCAGTGCCTACATGGTAGGGCTTCCCTGAGACCTCACGGACCCAAAAGACAGGCAGATGGGGGAGGCCTGCCATCTTCACATCTTCTCCAATGCAACCCCATGAATGCACACAGGCCCACATACCCAAGGGATATGAAGTTCTCAGGATAATGTACAGGGCTGTGGATCATTATTTTATGTTAGGAGTCCCTGGAGAAAGCAGGAAGTTTGGACATTTATGCAAATAACTCTACAAGAGAAGTCCAAGGGAAATTAGGCTTCATAATAAACAGAAATTACCCTGAAATAATTGATAACTTTGTAATTACTCTAAAGTTCAATGAAAATGAAGAAATAAAAGAATAGTTCATGATTAAGACATTTTAAAAATTATATTTGAATTCATAAAAGTAGTAGGCATGTCCCAAACCCCACTGATATTTACACCGACCAGCCTCAGGACCACTCTCCCACTCTCTCATTATATCCCAGCAAATCAAAGAGCCATGCAAAGAGTTTCTGTCTATTAGTGTTGTTTTTTGTTATTTTTATTTATTTATTTATTTATTTATTTATTTTGTAGAGAAGCTGTGAAGTTATCAGGAGACTAGATTGAAAAAAAAAAGAAAAGAAAGAAAATGTGATGCAGAATTTCACAAAAATAAATGAACTGAGTAGAACATGTACCCCTAGGGAGGTCTGACAGCTAACTGAAAATGAAACGGAATAGATTTTATAAAGGAAAGCGGCTTTGTTGGTGCAATGGGGTGATCAGCACTAGCTCTTATGGGTGAAAGAAAAGAGAAAAGAAAACAAAAATAAACACTAGGGTGTTCCTTGGTCATTTAGAAGGCTTTGCCCAAAGATGACCATTCCTTCCCCTCAGCATCCTCTTCTCCTTTTTATAATCAAGTCAGATATTTTAAATGAGTAGTACATTTCCTTTATTGTGTTAGCTAGAAGGAGGGTTTCTGTTTTGTTTGGTTTTTGTTTGTGATCAGTTTCATTTGAAAGGAGAAAATGGTAATGGGTGGGAAACTCTAGGGATCTCTGAGTGTTCTCTCTGATTAGAGCAAAGATGGGCATGTGGTAGAAGGGGTAGGATGGTTCTTCTAATATGTAATGACCTAAGGGGATCAAAATGACAACGTATGCCTAACACTGTTCTCAACGATAGATATGCAGAAACATTTGTAGGAAGGAAGCAAAAGAGGGCATGTGCATTGTAGCCCTGCATTTCTACACACATACACAGAGACACAGGCACATGATGGAAAATCATGACACTGGGAATGGTGGAGATGAAAAACCAGTCTGGAAATCCAAACTGGTGCTTCTCAAAGTGTGGTCCCTGGACCAGCAGCAGCAGCATCACCTGGGAACTTGTTGAATTTATATTCCCGTGTCCCATCTTTGACCTACTTAATCTGTGGACTATCCACCTGTGTTAGTCAAGTTCTTCAGGAGACTCTGATGCAATCTAAAGTTTGAGAGCCACTGATCTGCAGGTAGCAACATTTATGTTCATTCCTATAGTGAATGTACAAGACATAGTCCTTGACCTCAAGCAGATCTCAATCTAGTCGAGATCCTAAATTGATTAACAAGTATGTATCGATTTGGAAGGGTGTCATAGAGAAATAAACTATGAATACAGATTAACTCTGCTTGTGGATATGGGTGAAAACTTCAAGTAAGTGGGCATTTAGGGACTGATGGGAGTTCTCCAAGTAAGCAAAGGGAGGAAATAAAATTGCAGACAAGAGAAATCTGGAAAGCCAAAGAAAAAAAGGCAAGAAAGAAATGGCCTGTGTGGCTCAGAAGAGGGTTTGTGTGGCTGAAGCAATGGTAGATGGATGGGGATGTTGGGAGCAGCACTGCCCTGGTCCAGGCCATTTTACCTCACCTACTGACTGTTGTATCAACCTCTTTATTCATCTTCTGCCTTCAAGATCACTCTTTATTGTGTCTATATTCTAAAACCGGGAGGATCATTCAAACCTGGCCATGACATTCTCCTGCATGAAATTCTCTCAAGGCTCTTTTTGCTTGTAGGATGACATTCAAATTCCCTAGCCCAATGTACTAGGTCTATTATGATCTTGATTGCTTCCCTCTGTACCCCTATCTTTTTGGTTTCTCCCCATCTCCTCAAGGCCTTTAATATGATGCTTCTCCAATTGCCATTCCCTTGGGATATGCCTAGTTAACCAATTCAATTTCTCTTCCTCCAAGATGCCCCAAGGTCAGTCTTTTTGCTCTCTCACTGTCCCCCTACCAAAGCGGATGGATCTCTGCATCTCTGTAGCATCCTGGGATGCATCTGTCCAGGTTCACCTCACTGCACTGATATAGCTCCTCTGTCCCACTCCTCTTATCTGATTCTGATTCTGCCCAGAGGGTGAAGAATCAAGTCTTCCTAGTTCCTAACCTCAAATTTGAGTGCAGGGCCGGAAATGTCGGAAGTGTGGAGTGCATATCTATTGGCTGGATGAATATGAACTGGTTTGCTTTTCCAGTAACAGAGCTTGTGAGGAGAGCCTGGGAGAATTACTTCTCTCTTCTAGTGGACAAGGTCATTCTGTTTGAGGAAACAGTAATACTAGCAGTAAATTCATAATTCTGAATACCCTTCAGGCTGTTCTTCTTTCTTGCTACTTAACCTTTCAAGTCCTTGACACTAACACAATTATATCTACCTGGCTTGAATTATTTCTTCCCTTCACTAGGCTGAACACAGCATGGGAAATTTCTGTTAGAGTGTGGATATTGATCTACTTTATATGAGAGCTCAAATAGAATGTATTCTCATTATTCCTTATGGTCCTATTCTATATTCTGTAAAGCTACCATGAACATTGAATTAGCAAATACTGAAGCATTTGCTTCATGAGTTAAAGTTAAGTTCTTGTTAATTTCTGGTCACAACATTTTTTTGTCAATCAATTTTTTTTTGACATGTAACTTCATTTTCATTTTTATAAATGTTTCTGTGTAAAGAAGTACACACACACACACACACACACACACACACACACATATATATATATATTCCATTAATATGGAACTCATAACCAAGCACTATGCTCTTGTCTGAAGGAAGCTAATCTAAAACATATTTTTTTTTTTTTCTGTGAGGCACATCATAGCCTTCTGTGCTTAAGAGCACTAGAACTTCAGTCCTATGTGTGGGACACAAAAATGTGAAACATAAGGAATTAAATAGACTGTTGAAAGGACACTTGTTTGCTGGAATGAGAAGACAGAGGGTGGCCAAGTTTGACCTCAGCTGGGCACATATGCACTGGATCACTCAAATATTTCACCATTCTGTGATTGTCTGCAAATGTGTCGCATTGATTTGAGAGTTACAAATGCATTTCAGTGAGTGGGAGAATTCACAACTATAGAATCTGTGACTATTGTGGATTAGCTATACGTACATTTAGAAATTGTGTACATGGGCCAAGATGAAGGATGAGAGGCTGGATTTACCCTCTTATTGGAAACAACTAAAAACCAGACAAAATATATGAGCCATGGTTTTCTAAGGTATCAATACTAGTTAACACAGGACGGTGGCTTCTGAGTGATGGGAAACAAAGAAGAGCTCTATTTTGCTTCAGTTTACTTGGAGAAACATTTCCGATGTTGCAGGGAGGAATCTCAGGGCAACCCCAGTAGTCCGTAAGAAATGAGAAGGATCAGAGTCTTGGAGGGCCGAGATGGCAAGACTGCATGGCAAAGTACTGCAGAGGATCCAGCTGCACAGCGGGAGGACCCCAGAGACCTGCAGAGGGTCCCCTCAGGTGTTCAGGTGAGCTATAATCAGCACACAGGTGTGAGAACACTTCCTGAACAATCCCTACAGCTCAAAGAGTGCCAGGAATAGTGTTTGCTGCTTCTAGATGGAGTTCAAATCTCAGTGTCATGGACATTGGATAAATATTCAGAAAGAATTTTCCTGATATTAATTCACTTCAAGGCTCAAGGCTGCAATGGTCCTGATTAACAAAAAAATTTAAAAACTTTAAAGTGCTGAGCTCTTTTTAAGTAACTTAACTATGTTCCTGAAGAAATCTGTAAGGTATTTATTGGAATACAAAAAAGTTCAGCATTCAACATCATAATATTCATGTTGTCTGAAATCTAATAAAACTACTAGGCATGCAAAGAGGAAAAATGATATGACTTAAAATAAAAGGAAGAAAATCTATCAATAAAGATTAACCTAGTAAAGTTTGGTCATATATGAATATACCACAAGGAATCTCACTGTTATACCCACAGAGCACTAATTAAAGAACAGAAATGATAAATAGAAGAAAGATCAGTAGGATAGAGGAAAGGGAGTCGGGGGTGGGGAAGGGAAATACTGGGGACTGAATTAGAGCAGAGTATATTTCATGCTTTTATAATTATGTCAAAGAAAACCCTAATATGATGTATAACTAAACAAATTAATAAAAATACTAAATAAATAAACAAATAAGTATTAACCTAAAAATGACACAGAGTAGAACGGTGAGTTAATTAATTACTAAAACTGTACCCCATATTTTCAAGACGCTAAAGGAAAGATTGAACACTTAGAGAAATGGGAGATTAAAAAAAGACAAATGAAGTTCCAAAAGTAAAAACTATAGTGTCTGAATTTTAAAAAAAATATATTGCATGGGACTAAGAGTATTATAAACATTGCAGAAGAAAAGATTGGTAACCTTGAATTCATTTCACAATAAACAATTCAAAATGAAACACAGACAAAAGATGGAAGAACAATGGACAGAGCTATAGAGAACTTCAAGTAACCCCCTGCACGGGTAACTGGCATTCCTAAGACTACAAGGAGGATGAGAGAAGAAAATTGGAAAAAATCCAAACCAGTACAAAACAGCCCTCCAAAAGGAAGGGAAATTAAAATCATTTTGCTAAAAAGTCAGTGCTCAAGAACACATTTAAAAGTATGCTAAGGTATGTGCACTGCATACAGAGAAATAAATATAAGATTGACGGCAGATTTATTATCAGAAACAATGCACATTACAAGTACCGAAGGAAAATTGTGAACATAAAATTCTATACCCAGTGAAAATATATTTAGAAGGAAAAGACAATAGTTTTAACCCTACAAAAACTGAAATAATTTATCACTTGTAGAACCTCACTGTGATAAACGTCAAAGGCAGTACTTGAAGTACAAGAAATGGGACACCAGATGAAAAGTTTGATCTACACAAAAGAATGAAGAGTATTGGAAATGGTCAGGGGATAAATAGAAATGCCTTTTTCTTATCATTTAAATATATTACAAATCAACTGTTTGAAGCCAAAATAATAGCAATGTAGTATGCAATTTATAAAAAATGTAGAAGTAAACTGTAGGATAACAGGAAAAGAAAATGGAAATATAAAGTTGATATATTGTAGTGAAAAGTGTTCTAACCAAAGTATACTGTGATAAGATGTCTCCTATGTGCATCAAATACAGCATTAAAAAACACAACAAAGAGTTTACCTAATGGCCAATAAAGGACATAGCATGGAATTATGAAGATGCTCAACCAAATAGGAGTTAGGATGAAAGCAAAAAAGAAACAGAACAAATTGTACTAATCAAAGTAAGTACCAAGGTGGAAGATTTGTATTCAACTCTGTCAATAAGCACATAAATGTAAATGGCTCAAACATTCCATTTAAAAGGCAGATATTGCCAGGTTGTATAAAAAATAAGATTGGAACATATGTACTGAAATATATGTTGACTCTAAGACTCACATGTCTCATAAAGACCAAAAGAGATTAAATGAAAAAGGGTGGTAAAGAATATTCCATACTATCATTCAACAAAAAAATGGCCAGAAGAGTGATATGATTATCAAAGTACACTTCAGAATGAAGAATGGTACCAGAGGCTGTGCAACTTCTTAATGAAAGGTTTGTCAGATCATCAAGAAGATGCACTGAAAAACAAAGTTCAAAATAGTAAAGCCCAAACTAATGGAATGTAGGGGACCTAGACAGACACAGCTGTAAGGAGAGATGTCAGTACCTTCCCTCATAACTGATGGAGTCCGGAGGGAGAAGATTGGCCAGGATATAGAACGCGTCATTACACATGATTAGCCAATGCGAATGGACGTTTTAGAGACCACCACCAGTCGAATGTCCATCCTCTTCATGTGGAAATAGAACTTTTTCTAAGACAAACCATGTGGTGGGCCACATAAAGGTAACAATAAATTTAAAACATTTCAAGACAAGTTTTTTTTTCTTTGACCATAATTTACTTAATTTGGTAATCAATAAGAGAAAGATAATTGGAAAATTCTTACATATTTGGAAATCAGACAACAAACTTCTAAGAAGCCTGTGGGTAAGAAAAGAAATCAAAAAGGGAAAATAGTATTTTGAAATGAATGGAGCTGAACACACAACTTACCAAACTTTGGGATCTTTAGTTTAATTAGTAAGGAGTTTAGAGATTAATTTAGAGAGGTAGATGGCTCTTTTATGAGCTCAAAAGGGTCCCAAACCAACGAACTTGGTTTCTATTTTAAGAAACTAAAAAAGGAGAATAAATAGAATAAATGTAAAAAAATAAATAATTTAATGGAACAGAAATCAATAAAATAGCATGAGTATAGAAAAACAAGAAAACCAAATGCTCTGCTCTCTGTGAATATTACAGAATCCATAATCCTGCAGTCAGACTGCAGAGGTACGAAAGGATACAGATTACCAATATTAGAAAGCAAGAAGGTGATATCATCATAGATTCTACAAATCTTAAAGTGATAATGAAGGAACATTATGAATAGGTTTATACCCATAAATTTAGCCTTCCAGATGAATGAGCAGCAATTCGAAACATACAAACTACCAAATCTCAGTTAAGGAGTAGATCACTAAAGTATCCTTACATCTATTTTTGTTTTCAATTAATCTACAGCTGAAAACAACTCCACAGAGAAAAACCTCAGGATCAGATGAATTTACTGGAACATTCTACCAAATGTTTAAGTAAATAAAAAAAAAATACTATCAATTCTACACAAACTGTTCCAGAAAATTAAAGAGGAAGGGACACTACACAATTCTTTCTGACAGCAAACTATACAATGATTACAAAAAAAAAATTACAAACCAATCCACTTACTACTACTAGAAATATAAAAATAGAAAAAGTTAACAAATTGATTCTGATAGTTTGTAGTTTTAAAAAATTACATCATAATCAAGTTGAGTTTATTCTAGGAATGTAAAGTGGATTTACCTGTTGAACATCAACCAATGTGATTCACTGTATTAACAGATTTAAAAATAAAACCATATTATCATCTCAGAAGATTTAGAAAGAGCATTTGACAAGATGGTAAAACTCTCAGGAAACTAAGAATTAATACTCTCAACCCAATAAATGGATCTACAGCAAGCAGGTGGCTAACATCATGCTTAACAGTGACAGAAGGGACATGTTCCTCCTGATACAGTGTGGGATACAGGCAAGGCTTTCCATTTATTTTGCACTAGGGTTTCCAGCTAGGAGTGTTAAGCAAGGAAAATAAACATATTTAAACAGGAAGGAAGAAGGACACCATCTTTTTTCACAGGTGATACAATTAGCTAGAAAATTGGATGCACTGGGAAACGAGTGAGACAAGGAAGGTGACAGGACATGTGGTCAGTGTAAATGTCAATTGTGTCTATTTTAGCAGCAAAAATTGGAAACTAAAATAGAAAAACAGTACGATTTACAATTATGTAAACTGAAATGAAACTGGGGTTTGGCATACAGTGGTAAAGCCCTTGCCCAGCATGTGAAAGGACCTGGGTTTGATCCTTTGCACCACAAAGAAACAAAGCAAAGATGTATGAAATACTGCATGACACATCTGACAGAATATACTCAAGATCTATATGCTGAAAACTACAAAATATTGTCAAGAGAAATTGAAGACACAAAGATGTGGTGGGGTAGATAATATTGATGAATGGGAAAACTCAAAATTGCCATGATGCCAATTTTTCCTACATTGGTCTATAGATTGAAGGCAAAATCAATCATAAACCCAGGAGGCACCTTATGTAGGAATTTACAACCTGGTTCTAAAATTCATGCGGAAGTGCAAAGGACTAGAACAGCCAAAAACATTTTGAAAGAGAAGAAAGTTGGGGCTTTATTTCACCTGACTTTAAGGATGAGCGTCATGCTTCAGTAATCAAGGCAATGTGTAGAGGTATTAAGATGGACAATAGAAACCAGAGAGAGAGAGTCTGGAAATAGACTCCCATGTAGGTGATCAACCCCTCTCCCATGGATTTGCAGCAGCAATTCATTAGAGGAAAAGTAGATATTGCAACAAATTTGACACTCACATACAAAAAACAAATACATTTTAACATTATCTTAATCCTGTTTACAAAACTCAACTCAAACTATTATACACTTGAATACAAAACCCCAAATCATAAAACTTCCATAAGACTGCATTGGAGAAATTCTTTGTGATGTTGGATTGAACCAGTGATTCCCCCGATGGTGATTTTGTTCCCCTGCCGGGGGACATCTGGCAATATCTGGAGGTATTTTTGGTCACTACAACTGCAGTGGGAGTTGCTACAGTCATTTCTGGTAGTAAAGGGCAGGAATCCTGGTAATATCCTACAATGCACAGGGCAGCTTCTCCCTTCCCCCATACCTACCTAAAACAGAGTTGTCCCCTGCACAATGTTAGTAGCACCAAAGTGAAGAAACCTGGAGTTAGGCAAATTTTTTTTTTTTTTTTTTTTTTTTTTTTAGGTACAGCATCAAGAATATGGTCCATAAAAGAAAAGAAAATGGTAAAATTAAGAAATTCTGGTCTTTGATAGATGCTGTTAAGAGAATGAAATCAAACTACAGACTGGAAAAATTACTTAAAAATAATACTTGACACATCTATAAAACAGAAGGCTATTCCACAGTAAAAATGCACTGTTAATAAATGCCACAGTCCGGCTGCAGCAAAATAACGGGGGGGGGGGGGGGATGAGCAACTTGTGTACATTGATACAGCAGGAATGGGAGCCGTTTATTGTAGGACAGGAGGGGTATATATACATTCCACACAGCTTATCTTAATTAACATAAACTAGATACAGCAGTCAACCAATAAGGAATCTCCACACTTAATGGCTCGCTGGCCTTACTTCACAAACCACTCCCTCTGGCAAAATGCCAGGCGCCATCCTGACTTGTTTACAGACTCTAACAGATAAAAGCAATGGCATAGGAGCATATCAAAATAATTATGTTGGGGGAAAGAAAACAGAATTAGAGATGTGCAATACTGTGAGAGTCCATGTATATAAATTTTTAGCAAATACAGAGTAAGCTGTAGTGACAGGAAGATGAAGTTTAGACTGGGAACTGGGGATTCCAGAAAGGACAAAAGGAAAAAAATACAATAGGATAAGAGAAAATTTGGGGTGATACGGATGTATGTTAATGGACTTGGTTGATAGATTCAGGGATATATATCTAATCTTATAAATTATATGCTTTAAGTATATGCAATGAATTATATGTCAATTTTACAGAATAAAACTCTTTATAAAATTGATATAAACTAATAGACAAATAAGCAAACATTTATTGAGTACCTTCGCCAATGAATGGCCCCTGGATTTAAGATAAATGGATGGAATGATTATACATTATAGAATATCCAGAATTTTGTCAGAAAAAAATAAAACCAAGACAAAATTAAACTTAGATGAATGTCTGGAACATAGTGAAATACCAAACTTAATTCAATATTTAGTATATCCTAGGTACTGATCTAGGCCTTTGTCTTAACAGGAAGTCTTTGAGGTAGGTCCTTTTCTTAATCTCATTTTACACATGAAAAAATTAAGGTTTAGCTAGGTTAAAAAATTTTGTAAAAACGTTATATAGCTGGTTAGAGTCAAGTCAGATTAGAACCCAGAAAATCTGTAATGAACAGGCCACATAGATATTTTTGCATGATGGAGAAGTAAATATATTAATTATAATACTGTCTAATAGATGCTGTAGTTGATATTTATGGAGATTAAGATCCTTTGCCAGTACAGAAGAGGAAGTAATTATTCCTATCAAGCTATAAAGGTTGCTTCAAGAGGAAATGTCATTTGGCCTGGGATAAAGACTTTGCTTTCATATCTGTTTTTTTTTTTTTTTTTTTTTTTTTTTGCTAGAAGCTGGGCCTCTGCTAGACAAAGATTAGGTATACTTTAACCACTTTTTTTAAAATAAAAATTTTGGACACAATTCTAGAATCCCATTAAGTTACAAGAAAATGAGAGATCTCTCATGAAAACAGAAGGGTAATTAGTAGAATAGAGGAAGGGGAAGAGGGAGGCTGAAGAATGAAATCAACCAAATTATGCTACGCACAAGTATGAATGTATCACAATGAATCCTACTTTTATATATAATTATAATGTAATAATTAAAAAAACAGAAGCGCAAGATACTATGGTTTGGATATATGTGATGTCCCCACAATGCAAGAATTTTCAGAGATGAAATTATTAGGTTATGAGAGCCCCAACCTAATTGGCGGATAATCCACTGGTAGGGATTTACTGGGTGGTAACAGTAGGCAGGTAGGGTGTGGTCACTAGGCTTGTGCATTTGGGGTTTATATTCTGTCCTTGGTGCATGGAGAGCTCAGCGCCCACCCCTTTCCTTGTTGCCAAGTCTGAGCTGCTTTCCCCCACCATACCCTTCTATCACCATGTTCGGCCTCATTCAGGCCCAGAGGTGTGAGTTGGCTCACCATGGACCCCACACCGGAAACCCTGAGCCCAAATCAGCTTCTCCTCCTCTGAGTTGTTCTTGTCAGGTCTTTTGGTCTCAGGAATGAAAACAGCTGACTAGAAGACCAAGAGAGCAGAGCAAGGGACCTGAGGGAGGGAAGTTAAAAGGGAGCTTCTTGGAATGAAAATGATCAGATTCTTTTATGTGCAGGTACAGATATGTCACAATAAATCCCACTATTGTATTTACTATATGCACCAACAAAAACATAAAAAAGTAGATTCCTTGTAGACTTCACTCAATTATCCTCAATGTGACATTTTGCAAAACTATAGTATATTCTAAAACCCAGGATATTTACAATCATATATTCTCCTGGTCTTATTCTGATTTCTCTATTTTTACGTGTGTGTTTGTGTGTGTGTGTGTGTGTGTGTGTGTGTGTGTGTGTGTGTGTGTGTGTTGGATTCCATACAGTTCTACCACCTGTGTAGTTTTGTGGATCCACCTTGCAATTGAGATTCTGAATAGTTCCAGGACTCCAAGGCCCTTAAAGACCCCTCACGTGGTCCTTTCATAACCATCCACCTCCTGACCCACCTACCATTGGCTCTACCTAGCCTCAGATAACCCTTAACTGTACGTTCCTAAAATTTTGTCATTTCAAAATGTTATTTGAATACACTCAAATACTTCTTAACTTTTTAGGACTTGCTCTTGTTTTTCACTTAGTTGCCCAGAACTTCACCTGGATTTGCATATACCCATAGTTCATTCCTGCTTATTGCTGGAATTCCACAATATGGTTGTGTCATGGTCTGTTCAACACCTTTGGAAGGATATTTGGTTGGATTTCATTTTTTTTTTTTTTTTGGTTACTATAAGTATGGCCGCTATGAACATTTGTAGGGGAGGTTTCTGTGTGACAGTTAAGTTTTCATTTCTCTGTGATAATGCCCAAAGGTGTGACTTCCGGGCCATGTGTTATTCTATGTTATTGGAGACTGCCAACTATTTTCCAGAGTGGCTGAACCACTTTACACTTAAATTAGCTATATCTGAGTATTCCAGTTTATCCATATTTTCATTAGCATTTGTGTTGCTTGAATTTTTTAATTTAACTGTTCTGATAGGTGTGTAGTAATATTTCACTGTGGTTTTAATATGCGTTTCTCTGATGGCTAATGACACTGAACATCTTTTTATGTGCTTATTTGCCATCTGTATATTCTCTTCAGCATAATATCTACTCATATTTTTGCCCATATTCTAATTGAATTGTTTCTTTTATGTTTTTGAGTTTAAAGTCCTTCATGTATTTAGATTCTAGTCTTTTGTCAGATATGAAATTTGCAAATGTTCTCTCCCAGTTTGTAGATTGGTTTTTCCATTGTCTTTATATGACCTTCCACAGAACAAAGGCTGAGAGTTTGATGAGGACCAGTTTATCAATTTTTCTTTTTATGCATCACGTTTTAGTGTCAAGTCTAAACATTTTTTGGATGTTCTTTCCTAAAATTTATATAATTTCATTTTATATTTAAGTCCATAATTTATTTTGAATTATTTTCTATGAGAGATTCCTTCATTCAATTAGTTTTACAACTGTCAAAAATTAGTTGATCGTATTTACATGTGTAGATCTATAATATCAGTTGAGCATATTTGTATGTGTTAACTGATATCACCATATGATTTTTCTTTAGCTTGTTCATAAGGTGAAATATATTTCCCTTAGTCATGGTGTGTGTGATTCATTTTACACATTGTTAGATTTGGCATGCTAATGTTTTGTTGAGGTCTTTTTGCTTCTTAGGTATTGGTATATAGTTTTTTGTTTTTGTTTGATTTTTGGCACTATCTTTGTGTGGTTTTGGTATCAGGATGATACTAAAATGGCCCCATAAAATGAGTTGGAGAGTAATCTTTCTTCTTCTATTTCCTAGAAGAGATCACATAAAATTGGTGTGAACTGTTAGATGATTGGTAGAATTCTCCAGTGAAAACATCTGGATGTAGAGTTTGTTGGTGGATATTTTAAATAAAAAATTCAATTTCCTTGATGATTATAAGACTCTTATGATCATCAATTTTATCTGAGTGGAATTTTGGCAGTTTTTGGTTTTGGAGAAATTGATTTATGAACATGAATTGTTCATATTCTCTTTAGAAAGGGCCATAAGATTTGAGGTTTTATCCTCTATTTCATTCCTGATATTGTTGATTTGTGTTTTCTCTCTTTTTTTGTATTTATCAGTTTCTTTAGATGTATATAAATTTTATTATTTTTAAAATATCAAGCCTTTTGTTCTAAAAATTTCACTAAAATTTCTGTTATCATTATTATTTTCCTTCTGTTTGACTTGCATTCATTTTGCTTTTCTTTTTCCAGTGTCTTAAGGCGGGGGGGAGGGTCTTAGATTATTGACATGAGTTTTTTTTCCCCTCATTTCTAATGTAGCACTTAGTGCTAAAAATCTCTGTTTCTCCCATATTTTAGCTGCATCCCACATATTTCAGTAAGTTGTACATTTGTTTCATTTAATTCTATGTATTTTAAAACTTCTTTTGAAACTTTCTCTTTTCCCTGTAAACTATTTAAAAGTATATTATTTAATTCCCATGTGTTTAAAGATTTTCCTGCTGTTTGGGGGGGTATTGATTTCTAATTTGATTTCATTATGGCCAGAGGACAATTTGGTGAGTGTTTCACGAGTGTTTGAAAAAAAAAAAGTGCCTGCAACATTTCACACATAGTTGGTCAAATGGGTCCTTTTGGTTGATTGTATTATTTAGATTTTCTAAATCTTGCTCATTTTTTAGACAGCAGTTCTATACTTGCTGAGAAGATGGTGCTGAAGCGAACAATATAATTGTGGATTTTCTTATTTTTCCTTTCATCTCTCCGTAGTTTCATGTATTTTGAGCCTCTGTTGATTGGTGGTACACATTTAGGATCACAATGTTTCCCTGGAAGGTTAATTCTCTTATTATCATGTAACGTTCCTCTTGGCCCCCAGGAATTTTCTTTGATTTACAGTCTACTTTATCAAATATGAAAATACTACTTCTGCTTTTTAAAACACTGATCTTTGCATGGCAGCTTGTTTTCTGTTCTCTTACCTTCAACCAATCTATTTATAGAATTTGACGTACTTTCTTTTAAGCTATGTAGAGTTAGGATGTATATGTTTAACCTGCTCTGAAAATCTTTTTCTTTTCATTGGTGGTGTTATATATTTAAGATAATTGTCAACCTGCTAGCACTTGTGTCTGTGGTTATTATTTTCTTTCCTTCAATTGTTATTCTTCTGTTTTCTCCTATGGGATGCTTGCAATTTTTAAGGGTTTCTTTGTGATTTATTTATAGTGTTTTGAGTATATATTTTTGTATAATTTTCCTAGTGGTCACTGTGGTATTACAATATACATATGCGACTTATAACAATCTCCTGGTTGCAACATTGTACCATTTTTGAGTGAAATATAGAAATTCCCAGTTTCATATAGGTCCCGGTATCTTTTCTACTTTTAAATATCATTGTTGGGGGATCAGATAGTACTATTATTTTTTGTTCCAATCATCAAAAAAGATTTATGACGCTCATAAGGCAAAGGACAATCTGTTGTACTTAGTATATTTATGATCTCTCTGTCCTTTCTTCCCTCCTGATGTATTGTGGTTCTCTCTTGTATCATTTTTTTTTTCTGTTTGAAGAATTTCCTTTAGCCAGTCTTTGAGAGTAGATCTACTAGTGACAAATTCTTTTAGTTTTTCTTCATCTGAGAATGTTCACATTTTTCCTTGATTCCTGAAGGACAGTTTCTCTAGATACAGAATTCATGGTTAACAGTTCTTCTCAACTTGAAAAATATCATGCCCCACCCTTCTGGCCTCCATAGCTCCACGTGAGAAATCCAGTGTCATCTGAATTCCTGTTCCCTATCCCTATTGTGTCATTTATCTGCTTTCAAGACTTTGTCTCTAGTTTTTAAAAGTTTAGTACCTTGGCATGATTTCTTTGAATTTGTTTTTTTTCTGGTGTTCACTCAGTTTCTTGAATGTGTGTGAGTGTGAGTATCAAATTTTGGGAATTTTCAATCTTGTTTTTCTTGTATTTTTACCTTCTTGCCTTCTGAAATTCTCAGTTGTGCATGGGTAAAAATTCTGAACTTTTCTTATTTGCCTCACAGGTTCCTGAGATTCTGTTTATTACTGTGTTTTTCTCAATCTGCTTTCTCTCTGTTGTTGAGATCGTGTTAATTCTATTGTGCTGTCCCCAAGTTTAATGACTGTTACGTTCTGTCATCTATATACTGCTCTTGAGCCCATTCCATTTTTTTCAATTTATAATGTTCACTGGATGACTTTTACAACTTCTTTTTCTCTGCTGGGATTTCCTTTTTTTCTGTTTGTTTCAAGAGGATTCATGTTAGGTTGTTAAGGCATTTTTATGGTGACTGCTTTTTTTAGTCTTCTTGGAATCCTTGGCAAAGTACCACGTTCTGGGTGGTCTGAACTATAGGAAACCGTTTCCTCACATTTGTGGAGAGGGAGGTGTCTAAGATCACGGTGTGGCTGATTCTGTTCCCCTGAGGGCTCTTGTCCTGGTTTTGGCTTCCTTCTTGCTCACACATACCGGAGAGGGAGAGGATGAGCTTGGGTGTCTTTCATGGAGGAACACTGAGCCTGTCAGGACAAGTCCCTTACTGCTGAGGGCCATTACCAAGTAGGAATGACGCATCGAAATTTCCTTGCCAGCATACCCCATGTTAAATTTGCTGTGACCTTGCATGTGTGTTTGAGAAAGGTGACCCTGCTCAACGACCAGGGAGGATCCAGGATTAGGGTGTGTCCTGCAGTTTGAGGAAGTATCCCGCTCCTTGGGTTAAGGGCGTTCCCAGTTTAAGACCTTGGGTTTTAGGGAAGTTCGATGTTGAGGATTATTGCTGCTGGAATTAGGGCGTTCCTGCTGCCTGAGCTCCCGTTGAGTTCTCGTGAGATTCAGAGAGCATTTTGGGAAAAAGCCTCGTGGAGTAGGTGAATTGGGCGGCAGCAGAACTGGGATTGCCCCAGAACGTGTGTGGAGGCCGGTGTGAGTTCGGGAATAAAGAATTGCTGTTTGAATCTACAAAGCTGTGTGGTGGCTCGTGATTCTGTGCCCAGCCAAGACATTGGCACCTTACGACAGTATCAAGCCTTAGCAACTGCCTTGGTGGCTCTGCTTCTAAATGTGATCACCTGGGGGGGGGGGTTACACCTTCAAAGTTGGAAGGACACAGTACAGTCCACAGCACTGCTTTAAACCAATGTCACATAGTCCCACCCTCTGATACATCTTGGAGTTGGTGTCAGGTGATTATCTTTCCTCACTCAAGTTGTGATTTTATTGTTTCTTGGTATGATTTAAAAATTGTATTCTTGACTTTTTATCCATTATGTTTGGGGACTCTAGGTTCTATTGAATTTTTAGATTTTCATATATAGTTACCCTGACTAGGGTTGAGCATATTGGTTTTGGTCTACATTGGAGTTTCTTTTTTTCTTCTTCTAGTAACAGTGTTGTTCCGGTTAACAGGTGACAGTGGGGCTCTCCTGGCCCCTGTGCTACTTCCTGAGGGGCAGAAGTGACTTTCCTAGGTGAAGGCAGCAGGTGTCTCTCCACTGGGAAGGATGTGGTAGGATCCCCTACTGATGCCCTGCCTGAGCCCACCTCCTCAGGTTTCTCCAGTGTTCCTGGGCAGCGGAACAGGGAGTCTCAAGCCCATGAGGACAAATGTGTTTCCTGGACCCTGCTGTCTGTGGAACTGGCCCTATTTGCTAGTTCTTTCCACCTCGCCCACTCACTCCATGTTCTCTCCTTGCCCATCTCACTCCTTGGTGCAGTGTTGGGCACATGCAGGTGCTCAGGCGATACAGTTCTCACTCCTTCACCAGGGCGTGGTGGGGACGATTGCTGTCCCTCTACTCTGACAGGTGTGTCTGGACAAGTGCAGGCAGAGATGAACTTCTCAAGGACACTGCATTCAAGGCTCTGGTTTTCTGTGGGAGCTGTCTGCCTTCGTGGGTGTGGCAGCCACTTGGATACAGCGTGCCACTCTGTTGAGAGGCCTTTGTTTCTATCACGCAGTCTGCTTTTTAGAGCCAAGCAAGAAGAATGATTGCCTCCTCTTCTTGACTTTTATAAAAGAGTTCTAAAGGGATTCAGGAATTAGCTTTGAGTGTTCACACTGCAGAAAAGGCTATTTGGCTGGGATGAGAGGAATCTATGAATGGATAACTATTCTGGCTCTTGTCACAGAGGCTGGCCCAGGAGCAAATGCTCCTTAATTGTGGTTGATAGGACTACACAGTATCAGAACTGAAGGGAAATGAGGGGACAGTTTGATCAAACTGTCACAACTTGAGTGAGGAAAGATAATCACCTGACACCAGCACCAAGGCACCTCCTACAGTACCCATGCAGAAAATAGGACTTATCCAAAGGTGGTGTTTGTCTAAGATTATGAAGATTAGCAGTAAGTAGGCAGTGTGGTGTAGTGGTTCAGTGTTTGTGCCCTTGATTCAGAGAGCACTGGGTTCAAATCCTGGTTCTGCTCAATTATGACTGTATCATCTTGGACCCAATATCTTATCTTGTCTAATTTTGTGTCTTCAGTGGTGTGGTGAGGACTCAGTAAGATAATCTATGGTCAGAACCTAGTAAATAGTAAGAGCTCAATAAATGCATCTCCTGCCATGCCAAGGACGGCTCAGCTTTAGCTCAGCTGGTGCCCTGCTTCATGATGGAAATCAACTGTACTTCCTCTGTTAGCTCCAGTTTTGAATTTCCTTCTTTTATTCATTAAACATTTGCTGAGTGCCTGCTGCATGCAGTAGCACTGAAGACACAAAGACAATAAAAAGTCCCTTTTGTTCTCACGGAGCTTGCTCTGTGATGAGGGGATGGACCCATAAATACAAGGATTGGAGGAGAGTCCTGTATAAGGTACAGAGACTGGAGGAGACAGGTGCCCTCCCGTCCTGGGATATTACTTGTAGGATCACTGTGTTTTCACCTGCTCACTATAAGATGTCTGAGCCTTCATGCACTGGCCAAAAGCAATGGATGGCTATAAGGTCATTAATTGGCCCAGTAGTTTTCAGATGTTAGGATTCCTAATGTATTAAAAGTTTTCTGTCGGCAGATGCCTTAGGTAGTGATCTTAGGAGACCAGGGTCTTGGAAGTTGGAGAATCTCTTCCTTCTGTGGCACCATCATCTGCCACAGAGTCAGGTTGAGGTCCATTTTGCAATAGGTTTAGTCACAACAGGGTGACTTGAAGTTCATTCAGAGTCAATTTGCAGTTTCACTATCAGATTGAATGTGGAAAACCCAGGCCTGAGAACAAGTTTTAATTAATGAATCGCTAGCTTATGGGACAGAAATGTGTTATTATAAGAGAAATGCAGAGGGCCGTGGGAGAACAGGGGTTTAGAGGCTGATTTTATTTATTATTCCAGGACCATGGGAGACCTTTGACCTGGGCTCGCAAGGCAGGATTGGAGAAGACTTTTATGATGAACAAGACACCGCACCTGAGGGCATCCTCTTGTTAGTGGCGGGCAGGTTTCAGGGCAGCGCACATCTTGGCATGGCTGACCCATGAGCTTCAGGAGGTAGACGGGGAGTAAAGAGTCTGACTTGGGGTGGAATCATTAGGGTCAGCCTATCATGCAGAGGAGGATGGAGTTTGACTTCATCCCATGGGAAGAAGAGAAGGGGTAATGTTAAGGGTAAGAATTGCAAGAACAAACTCTTGCATGTGGTTAGTGTCAATTAACACTTTGCTTTTTTGCAACTGCATTATAAAGGATGGAGACATTAAATGTGTTTATACAATGTCAACTTTGTGTGTGTGTGTTTGTGTGTGTGTGTGTGCCACAATAACCCTTAGACATAGATTCTTAACAGGAGAACACTTTACAAAGGTGCCTTTAGAAAAGTCTTATAGATATGATGAGGGATCCCAATCTGACCATGGCTCTAGGAATGTCACCAAAAGCACCTTGCTGTGTCCCCACATTGATTGATAGCCATTTGGGGCTGCCTCCTGCAGCCTTGCCTTTGGATTGAATAATGATGTCCTCTGTCATTTGCAGGAAAAGAAATGCCTGGGACATGCTACTCTCTGTTATATCCCCCCCACCCCCATCCCGAAGATTATTCTGAGCAACCTGGGTAGGGGATGTGGAGACTCTATGAGAGATTTTATTGAGTTCAGGTTGAAATCCAGGCATTGAAACAGCCACTAAAAGATGATAATAGAGTAGTTGTTTTTCGGGATTAACTGGTTCTGGGCTCTATTTGCGTAAGCAAATTAATGAGCTGGAAAGTCTCATTTTTACAAGTGCTCAATAGTAAGGACACTAGAGGGACAGAAGATTCCATTTTATTGATTTCTGTTCAAACGAGAGAAGGAAATATTGTGGCAGTCCAAGGAAGCCTCCTTATTTAAAATCTCTTCTGTTAGTGACATCATTTCTATCTCAACAGAGGGGGGAATGGCAGAGGATATTTTCATTTGATTCATTGCAGATTTGCCAACATGCATGTGTAATGTCATGTTACCAACTAGAAAAAACATCTTAGGAAATCTGTTTTTCCAAGATGGTTGAATTAAAATTTAAAGTAAAATCTCCCCTCTGGAGGGCCCTTCCTGACTTTTCTTTCTCCTTCCTTTTCTTCTGTTCCACTCCTCCTTCTTTTCTTTCTGGGTCTTCTTTACTTCCTCAACCATTTATTGAGCCCCCAAAGTATGTCAATCACAATTAGTGACCAAAGTCACAAAGACAAAAAACACAAATTCTGTTTTTAGGAACTCACAATCCAATGGAAAAAAACATCGATAAATAAAACACATAAACAAATAATCAGAATGCATCATGACAAAGATTTGATTTGATTTCAGCCTAAAGGAATTTCCCAGAGTTATTGGGGAGGGGATGGCAAATCTCTCTTGTCCCGGGAAGACATCTAGGAGCCTAAAATAGAGTGGTTCATTCTCTTGCACACATTTGATGAAGACAGCCTTTTTGAAGAAGATCCAAATAGCCATTTCTCCAAAAAGCATGGCTAATTTGATAATTCAGGAGAGCACATGATTACCAAATCATCACATCTGACTTTTTAATAGACCTTTTTGCTTATGTTTGCATGTGGCAGTGCCAGCCTAGAGATTCTTAGCTCTTCAAATTAAATGAAAGTCTAATT
Source organism: Spermophilus citellus (assembly GCF_964194105.1). Taxonomy (NCBI): domain Eukaryota; kingdom Metazoa; phylum Chordata; class Mammalia; order Rodentia; family Sciuridae; genus Spermophilus; species Spermophilus citellus. Next base: position 106,126,551 of record NC_138193.1, read on the forward strand.
TAGAAGAGAGTGGGCAAGATCCCATCTCACGGAATCTCATTTTTATAGAAATGCAGAGCATCTACTTCCACATAGACTCTGAAGTCTGGGCTCCATTCTGCTGGAGGAGAGGAATTAATAGCTAAGAACTGTGACCTGAAGGACATTCTGTGTGTTTCATTTAAAGTCCAGGCCCACAGGTGCCACTGATTTTGAAAATCACTTTTCCTGTCACATTTAAGCATCAAACCAGTCAATTTCTCAACCCCAGCTGGAAGCTACCATTGTCATCATTTTGTAGATGGTCTCTGGGTTTGGGGAGATTCAAGGCTCCAAGTCACATGGCTAGTAAGGAGCCAAGTCTGAGTCTGAAGGAATCACAGCCCCCCTCTCCTCCAGTTCTGCTCCTCCAGACCACACAGGAAGTAAGAAAAAGAGGAGACTGAGCTGGGAGAGGTTTGGGAGTCACTGTGACCAGCACTTGGCAGGCCACTAATGGTTAATAACACAGTGACAGAGGAATGAACCGTGTCCATGCAAGAGTTATATAATCTAGTCATGAAAAGAAACCACAAACCAAACCCCATAGGGCTATAGAATCCATCCATTCAGTCATCCAACCAATATATTTTAAGATCCTACCATAAGCAAGAACCTTGTGGGCACTGGGGATATAGTGGTGAACCAAACAGAGGAAAATCCGATTTCATTAGGCTAGAGTCCAGAATTTGGGAGTCAGAGAACAAGGCCCTACAATAGAGTTCAACACATCGTAACACAAAACAACATCGAGCCCGAAATAGACAAATCTTGTGGAAATTGCTATGGCTGATGAGCATGGCAGGACTGTGACTTAAGTGCAGCAAGAGAAGGGCTGATAAGTCCAGACCTGAAGGGGTGTCCTTCCAGGGAAGGCTGGTCTGGGCACAGGAACAGCTAGAGCAAGGGTCCTGAGGCAGGAGCCAGCCTGGCTGTGTTTGAGTCATAGCAGCAGCCAGTCTGCAGGGTGGAGGGAGCAGAGTGGGTAGCTAAAGAGATAAGGCCAGAGAGATCACAGGGCAGGTCACGGGAGTCTGCTGGCTCCTGAGGGAGCTGGCACTGGGGAAGATAATGTATTTCAGCAGGCTCCTTCTGACAGCTGCTTTGAGATGAGGCGGAAAGAAACAGGGCTGAGGCAGGGAGACCTGAGGAGGCCCCCCGCCAGTGCTGGGGAGGGTGGTCTGCTGTAATGGACTAAAATGTTCATTATTAAGGCAAGATGCAGGAGCCTGTCACGGACCTCAGCTCCCCTGTCCTGAAGATGCCCGGGGCCTGTTCTAGCTTCAGTCCCTGGATGTTGACATAATTTTGCAAGGTCTTACCTGCCTCTTCTCTTATCCTGTGTCCCATGTTGCACACTCCATCCCTACATTGTAAATTCTCAGCTAAACAGTTGACCTCTTCCCATTGCAACCTCGTCCCCTCTTCCGGGCTGGCTTCTTCCAGGTCTAACACATGAACCTCATGATGCCAGCATTTACTCAGCCCCCCACTGTGTCTCCTGTTTTCCCCCTTCCATGGCTTATACTAACCACTTCTATTTGAACTAATCTCCCTTTCGATCCTCTTACCAGAAACTCTCCAGTCTTCCCTAAATGCTATCCTGCTTCTCCTACTGCCCAAATTTCTCATTCAAGGAACAACCAAATACTTATACCATGATGTTACTAACCTCCCCATATAATCATGTTTTTTAACCCTCCAATAAGATCATCTTCAGGTAATCTCAATCCTGAGCACAATACACAAATGATTTGAAAGGTGAAGTTTCTGGCTTTTGTAAATTCCTGCAAGTATCTGGAGTCCTATATATTTGCAAAGTCAGCATGTTTCTTGAAAGGCAAGAGGAAGGGCAGAGCTTGACAGATTAGGTTTGAATCCCAGATCCCAGGACTCATTGCTGCTTGACCATGGATAATTATTTAATATTTTTGAGTCCAGTTTGCCCAGTTTTACAATGGTCATGAATAGTAGTTCCCATTAGAGATTTCTCCAAGGATTAGAAATACTTGAGTGAAGTACTTATTCAGAGTGGCCATAGAAGTCAGTGCTCAATGAATTATAGCCACTATTTTAACCACTACTAGTATTATCATAAAATAATTGCCACTTACTATCAGGGTGAATTTCAGGACTCATCTTGTGCCGGACTCATCTTGTGCCGGACTCATCTTGTGCCAGGCTCAAGATGAGCCCACTTCCCCACTGTTAGTTTGAGGGAATTTGAGCTAGATCAGTATTTTTCAAATGTTTTTAAAAACTATGTCACTTCTGTTTAAATAAAATTTCACATTTTTCTTCACTGACATGTGAAATTTTAAAAATGATTTAGATATTGTATTCAAAATCACATGTACTTATTGGGACAAAATAATTAGTTTTGAAGCACAGCTCAAAGATGCTATGATTGTTAATATTTGGACGAATCTTGTGGCTTTGATGGGGAGAAAAGTCCACCTGAGACTATTTCCTCTCATGAAATGCTAGGATATTTGGGTCAATTAGCCTCCTTCATCTCGCCAAGATCTCTTTTTGCAGGGAGCCCATTACTTCCATCTTTTAAACACTGTGGGGCCTGTGGAGTTTCTCTCTTTCCTTCGGCTCTTTGCTTGTGATAGCGCAGCCCTTGTGCTAAGGAATCAGCACATGTGCAGATGGTCCAAGTCCTTTCTTACAGCCCCTTGCTTCAAGTTTGAAGCAGGGAACTGTTGGCTGGGAGAGTAGGGAAATTTATACACGGTAAGTGCTATTGATTTCCCTGGTCTGGAGATTAATTTAGAAAAAAAGAGTCTGTTATTAGTATGAAGGTGATGGGCGATGATGGGGAAAGGAAGGGGGATCAATACTGGGGAGCCTCTGTTAATGTACTCCCGTCACTATCATTTTGACAGGTTTACAATCAAATGCTATTGATTTTTCATCAGCCTTTTCAGCTGGCTTCAGAAGGCGAGTTTCTCTGTTTTGAGAAATGAAGGGTTTTCTAACAGATGTTTGGGGTCTAGCTTTTGACCCAGCAAAGAGTGCTTGAGATTTGCTGAGTCAGCCTCCAGCTTCTCCTGTGTTTTTGTGTGTTGCAGTTTGGGCTCCATGGTTTGGCAGGGAGGTGTCCCTGACAGAAGGAACTTTCCCCAAGCATCCATATAAAAGCACAGGACAGGGACTCAGGCAGTCAGGATGGATGTGAGGACTTTGGTACAGGTAGGAAGTAGGTGACTAATCCTCTCTGAGCACCTGCCATGTGCCAATGCCTTACCTAGGTCATTTGACTTAGAGCTCATCATCTCCAAACTATGCAGAAAGAGTGGAAATTTGCAGCTTAAATAACATTTCCAGGGTTGCCCATCTGGGTTTGTTCCCAGGACTGTTGGAAATCATTTCTGCCTTTTTCCTAGAAGCTTTCATTTGTTGGTGTTCACTCCCAGTGTCAGGTGCTGAGTTGCCTGGGATCCACTCTGGGGGAGCTGGAAGATCAGAAAAGCCTGGAGTGTTGGCCTCCCCCCCCCCCCCCCCCCCCCGCCGAGCAGCCACACCTCCCCCCTCTGCATTCCTCATTCTAGTACCTGCATTTGCAGGTCCTACTATGGGGCTGTGGGGCTGGGTGGAGCTTCCCCCTCCTCCTCTTCTCTCTCCTCCCCCTCCCCCTCCCCACCCCTTCTTCTTCCCTCTCTTTCCTCCTCCCCTCCTCCTCCTCCTCCATCTTCTTCACCTAATACCTAATTGTACATTTTGAAAGAAATTATTCAATTTAAGCATTTCCTCCCCTAGAATTCAAATTTAGAAAGATTGTTAGTGCTCAAAAATAACTAAGAGATCCAGTTTCCAGGCCCTTAGCATGAATGGTCTGTTTCTGTATGGTAGGAGTGGAGAGCACCAGGCTTGGGTTCAAGGAGTGAGTGGAATGATTTCTGGTCTTGTTTCTGACACTAAATGACTGTGTTGCTGAGGGTGAGTCCCTTCTCTGTAAGCCTTGCTTCACTCATCTACGAATGAAGGACTTGGAGCACAGCATTCTCAGATTTGCTTAGAATGGGATATCTGGGTGCTCTTAACCTGAATGCAGTGAAACTATTTTAATTCCTGTATACCAACAGAAAAGATTTTTCCAGAAAAAAAATATTATATTCTATACATACATATATACATATACACACATATGTGTGCATACATTCAGAAAAATGTGTGAGTGTGTGTGTGTGTGTGTGTGTGTGTACACACACACATACATATATAGACACACATCTGAATCAAATATGGGAATACCACATAATTTTTTTAAAAAAATTCATATATGAGCAGGATAAAACTATTGTAGGTCTATCTACCATATGTGTAGTAAGGGATGAGCCTATCAGGTTGAGCAAAGACACTTGATATCAGATATTAATCAACCCTATGTTTTGAATACTTTATTGCACACCAGCAGACAAGCAATAGCAATAGATAAAAGTTCAAGAAAAATGTGCAAGGAAATTTTACAATTAAGAGAATTCTATTCAGACCATTAAAAATAAAAATAAGGGAGAAGTGTTGGAAATGACCATGTGGGTTTGTTTATGGAATAGAATGTGATAATCTCTGAAGAGTATCTAATTTATTGCTTGACATGGTGTAGAAGTGCCCTTAGGGTTGTTTCATTTGACTCTCATGGTGGATGATCTCTATTTAGCCCTAAATTCCCTCTGAAACATTCTTTGAGAACCAAAGGATTTGAGGCATTTTAAGATCCCTGCCAGAATTAACGTCCTCTGATTCATTGACAGGTTCTCCCCAGCGCCAAGACTCTTGGGCATTTGGAATAGAGCAGAGGAGTAGAGGGTGAATTTAGAGATGGGGATGGGGTACTCTGGATAATCACCTGACATGGTTTTACCCATCAAGCCTTGCCTGGGTCCCTTCTGCATGTGAAGGAGGTTCTCTCTGACATTCCAAACTGTGACGTCTGGTGATGTATGCAGAGCCATCTGTCAGCTCTGCAGCTTGGCCTCTAGTCTATGTGAGATTACTCTAAGAGGGGAGAAAACACTGCAGGTATGCTATGGGAGAGGAATGATAAAAGTTAAAGACCAGCAGATTTCTCAGCCTGGAGCTGGCCTCATCCAGTGACAGATACTCAGGTGAGCACAAATATACCTGCTTGCAAGGCTGAGTGGAATACTGACTCTGGAGGCACACAAATGGGCAGGATGGGCGTACTCACTTGGACAGTGACAGGGAGAAGCAGTGGTGTCTTTCCCAGGGTGGAGTTTTAATTGCTGGTGTTGACCCCACCTTCCTTGTCTCAACCATGAAGATGGTGGGTGTGTGTTGAGATGGAGGCTCCTTGGGCTGGGAGTACCACTGTCCATTTAGCAGACTCTGCCTACTTTTACCGGACAGTTTGCCTGGGTGACACATAGATCTGTGTTACATTAAGCCACTAGTGCTTTGGGGTTGTTTGTTACTGCAGTGTAACTAAGACCCTACTGACTGGTACAGCCAGAAATAAATTGTTCTATTTACGTTCCACTTCTTTTGCTTCCCCACCTCCCATTTTTTAACCTTCAAGAAACTAGAGCTTGCTATCTTCATTCTTTCATATGTCTTTAAAAATACCAAGAATCTCCAATTTCCCAGACCATGAAGTTTTTCAGAAATTATCTTTTTTGAACACTCTATATATCCAGTGCTTCTTTGGAATATGTTTTCCCCTTGACCTGCACCAAACTTCATCAAACATTTGAAGTAACAAGTTGGGAATGAATACTGGGGTATTTTTCTGTTAATATGAAAACCTTTATAAATTATTACACAGTCCCCAACATTTTCTGAAACTAGTAGATAGTTAAAATGTTGTGTCCCAACTCTTTCTGGTGATGGATAGTTTCTAACATGTTAAATAGAAAAAAAAAAGTGTAAGCTAAGCCACATATTATTTTATTTATTTATTTATTTATTTTGAGAGACAGAGAGAGAGAGAGAGAACTTATAATATATATTTATTTATTTTTTTTTAGTTTTCGGCGGACACAACATCTTTATTTTTACGTGGTGCTGAGGATTGAACCCAGGCCGCACGCATGCCAGGCAAGCATGCTACCGCTCGAGCCACATCCCCAGCCCACACTTATTATGTGTAAGCACATTGGTTTTAATAACCTCATTGATTACATTTATAACCTTGGTAGAATCACCAAAATTTTCATTATAACAAAAGAAAGATGAGTCATAGAAACAGGGAATGATTTTATCATTGTAAAAACCTCTCAAATATGGGGAAACTGAACTGGAAACAGTCTTAGAGTATTACTGTTCCTCCAAATAGAACAAAAACAAGAGAGAGAGAGGGAGAGAGAGAGAGAGAGAGAGAGAGAGAGAGAGAGAGAGAGAAGGAAATGTAAGATATATTCATATTTTGTATGTTATAAGTCCTGGACCTGTGATATCCTCAAATCCAAAGAACGTTACATTGCAGCTGTATACCCAATCAGGCCTGCAAGATGTTCAGTATCTGCGCGTGTGAGAACACGAAAGTGATAGATTTAATATCTTTTTACCTTTTAAATAAAGTTATATAATTTAACATCTTTTTCATTTCAATATCATTTTTGAATTTTGCGCTTTTAATGTATATTTTAAGTTATGTTTCACTGTTTAACTGGGTCTGCTCATTGCCTTTTTAAGGAGCTACTTCCGACTTGGAGAGACCCACCAGGTTTGGAAAGCCTGGAACTACTCCAGCACTTTCTCAACAATTACCAGCTGAGATCCTGGATGTTTTGACTTGACCCTTTCTAGTCGGCATCCTCCAACTCCACTCCACCATGTCCCTGGATGATCCACCTTACTCTGTCCACCATGTGTATCTTCTTTCACTTTTCCACATGATCTTCACCTGCTTTTCTCTTTGGCTTTCCTCTTACTTGCATTTCGTCTCTGTGGTTGTATCTGTGCCTTGACAACCACAGAGAAACACTGCCCAGGCCCCACGAGCTTAGCAACTGGTAACATGGAACAGAGTCAAAGGGTGAGGTCTTGGGACCACGGGAAATCTCACAGGAACTGGGGGTGAATCTCTTTGGCAAAGGACCCAGGTACCTGGAAAAGGGTTTCTATCATTTGTAGTCAAAGTTTCTGGCTTAGAACCTCCCTGAAAGGGCCCTGGTGCTACCATAAAGGAGAATGACAGGGTTTTGTGTTGTCAGTATGCCAGAGTCAGAGAACCTAGCTGGAAGAAGCAGAATCCAAGAATCCAGGAGGTCTGCTTCTGCCAGGGCTGCGTGGCCGACCTCTGGGGCCTACGGTCATGAACACTAGCTAATGTCTGACCTGTCAAGGGTGTGGGGTGTGTCCTGCTGTGCAGACATGTGTGTGTTCATTGGACGGCCTTGTACATATGTGAATGTGCCTTAATCTGTCTATAAGCAGACTTCCCTGTGGGTGGGAATGGGAACGTGTGTGCATAGTGGGCACATGTTACTATATATGTATGCCTTTGAGGGAAGTATTGCATATCCTAAAAGTTAGCATTCAGCAAATAATTGTGGAGTGAATAAATTATTCCATTTATTCAATTCTGTAAATATTTATGGAACAGTTTAATGGTAATTGGAATGCTAGTATAACTTATTAATGTTAACAAGGGAAAAGTTTCTCTAGAATATGTGTGAGAAGAGGAGTTTGCTCCCTTGTCTGCTCAGGAATTGTCACGAGGCAGTGGCTTCTCTGTAGAGATATAAACCCACCTATACCCTGGCTAACTTTCTCCTGTTCATTACCTACCACCCTGGGTCGTTGCCTTCTTTCCTTCAGATTACTGCATGGACCCTGTTGGAGGCGTTCTGTGTAAAGATCACCTCTTGCTGCCAGCCCCCTTCACTCTGCAAAACCCTACTAATGGCCGGGTACGGTGGCACATGCCTGGAAATCCCAGTGGTTCGGGAGGCTGAGACAGGAGGATCATGAGTTCAAAGCCAGCCTCAGCCACAGTGAGGCACTAAGCAATTCAGTGAGACACGCTGTCTCTAAATAAAATACAAAAAAATAGGGCTGGTTCACTGACCCCTGAGTTCAATCTTCAAACCCTGCTATCAAAAAACAAACAAACAAAAAAACCCTGCTAATGCAGGTCAGACTTCTTTTAAGTAAGGGCTCAGATAACTAGAGGGAATTCCAACATGGGGAGCAGGATTCTTACTCATAAATGCTAAGCAGACTGTTTTCAGCAACCAAAGGGAAGACAGTAAGCCATGACACTTACAGGGGTGCTAGCATAGATAAATATTGCAGAGAGATAGGTACTCATGACCTCCACCTTTCACAGTGTCAGGCCCCACCAGGAAAAGCCCATGTCCACCTACGGCACTGGTCTCTCTCTTGTTCCATCCTCCTCTCCTGCCCTTGGCAAACAGCAACCACAGTTGTGTATGATTATATCCATTTCCTAAAACCCAGCTTGCTCTATCAAGACCAGTGTCCCATGGGACGGCTGCAGAGCAGTTCAGCATGGGCATTCACAGCTGAAGACCCTTACTTTCATGCGTTTCTATCAGTACAAACTAAATAAAAATAATCTCACTTTTCTTTGGGTCTTTTGATCCCATGTGGCTCAACCTTGGCCTGAAACTCACCCTACCCCCCAAGTGTGCACATCACTCAGGACAGTTACTAATTCCCAGATAATGCAGTCTAAATAAGTTGAAGAGAAATACTTACCAAATTAAATATATACATATATATATATATTATATATAATATATATATATATATATATATATTATATATATATATATATATTCCACAAGGACAGCCTCTACTTTCAAGGGGTTATCTTATAGTATTTATATTATAAATCATAATGTAAATAGTATATACATTATTTTATAGTATATACATTACTTATAGTATTTACATTATAAAGAAGGTTTTCCTTTCTTTCTTTCCATAGCCCTTGTTCTGTCATGCATTGGTTCTTGACAAGAGACCCATTTAAGTATATGAAACAGGGCTCATAAAAATGTCCTTCAGAACAGCTCTCATATCTCCCAATCCCTCTCAATTAGCTCTGCAAAGACCAGGAGCATGCACACTTTCAATTCATAGCTTCATCTTTCTTTTGAAGCAGATTAGATTTTTGGCATGGGCTCCCTTCTTCAGTAGTCTCTGTGGGAGAAGGAGGAACTATAACAATGTACCTGCTCATCTGCAAGGAACAGTGGGGAGCAGAGACACTGGCCCCATTGTAACAAGCATCCTTCATTCAAGCAGATTTATAATTTACAAAGCATCTTCACAATCCTCTATACCTAAAAAAATAAAAACTTTTTAGAATAGCGAGGTGATTTCACAACACATCGTCTCACTTGCTGAATTATCGGGGACCCATATAGCAATGGCAATTCTCTCCCTCAAAGAGCTTGAGAAGATGCACCTGCAGCCCTCAGAATGTGTCTTGCAGGAGGGGCATTTGAGGGGTGACCGCCTTTCCTATCCACTTCTGAGGACAGTTGCATAATTCCCCATCAAGTTGTCTGTCCCTTTATTGGCAGTTTTGACTTGACCTTCTGGCTGCACCTCTCAATTATCTCGAATCCATACACTGTTAAGATGCTAATGAGGGAGAGAAGAAGTCATTACCTGAAGGAGCGACCTCCTGCACGCTCTGACTTCAGCTTCCTTCTGTGGGGTCTGCTTGCTCTCCTTCAGAGCTACGCGTGTCAGGATGTAGGAGTTGGCTGCCCTTGTTTTAATTCTTAAAAGGTCATTGGTTAGACACATAAAAGGATGCACGTCCTCCTTGAAAGGGAAGCTTTAAAATATTGAAATCATCCAGGTTGCCTTTTACATGGCTCCATTATGTAAAGCAGCATTAATGGTGGTGTGGCCCAAGCAAGCCACACACAGGGAACAGAAGTGGGAAGGTTTTATGAGGTTTATAAATTTCACACCTTTATACATTTCATAAAAAGCTTGGGTCTAAATTATGAGAATGTTCTTGAGAATGAGGCATGGGTTTGGGGAACCTTTAGTAGCTGAGGATATTTAAACTGCAAAATAATAATTTGACTGCAATGTCTTGGAGTGGGTGAGTGGTAAAAATGACAAGGGACATTCAAAGATGTTTTCATTGTACCTCTTCATCGTCTGAAACTTTAATACAGTCAGGATTTACTAGAAGAATAACATACTCCTATATATTAAATGCCAGGAGTGTGATAACTTTGAATGTTCTTGGAAAGTATCTATCCAATTACATACGTTCCCGAAGAATTTCAGCAGAGATTACTGGCATTGCTTTTGATAGAAATGATTTCAGACTATTCCTTTTGGCAGATAATGACTTGTATGTTTTCTTTCTCTTTCTCCCTAGTATAGCTTATGGATTAGTTATAACTCTGCAACATGGTTATATGGGATTTTCGGAGGTTAGATAAAACTCTAGTGGAGTAGCTCATGAAAGGAGAAAATAAGAAGCCTTTCTCTGTGTGGCACAGACCTCTGAATAGCATTCCCAAGGCAAAATTAGCTAATTAATTGAACAAATCATCGTGTAACCAAAAGACCATCCAGTTTAAATTCAAAATAACAAAAACAAAGAAGAAACAAAGCAAAACAACACATGGATTTGAGTCTGGGCTCTGTCACTAATTCTGTAGCCTTGGCAAGCCGGGTTCCTTCTCTGATTCCCACAGTCTTCGGTAGAAAATAAGACAAATTTTGTCAGAGCATCATTTTTAAAATAATGAGGGGGATGAATCTGCAAGTTCTGTATGTGTTACAAATTACTACACAGTTGCTAATTCTAACCATCCTTAGTTAACTCAAGCAGTATCCACTGAGGTCTTTCTGGGCACCAAGGATTGGGGTAAGCGCTTGTCAACCTAAAAGGCAAGTAGAGACACCCAAGTGTGGGAGCAAAGCCAAAGTGAAGATGCACCTCAGGGCTCACAAATCCTTGTTGCCCCGAAAAGTGCTTTGGAATGGGGTCTGAGAGGTCTGAGCAAGAAGGCAATTACAAGACATTGGTAGCTACACTTGCATTGATTGACAAGATCAGCCCAGGAGGTGACTGGTCATGGGCTACCTCTATGTTCCAGGTAGAAATTCTGAGAAGCACAAGTAAGTCATTTTTCCAAGTTATTTATCACTCTAATGATGTCAGTATATCTGCAAAGAAGTTGTTACAGGTTTAAATTAATTAGATCATGAAACTTTTAATTCAGGAGGATATGACTGCTGTTCTACAACCCATGTCTGCCAGGCCCGATAGGAGTTGTAGACCCTCTGTCATTTATTTAAATTTCTACACTGTATCATAATGAAATGATTTAAAAAAAGGTGAGTTTCTGCTTTCGAGGAGCTTACAGTCTATACTAATATCAATGGTTTAGTATTTACAGGGCACTGGATGCCCAACACTGTGTGAGGCATAATTTTAAAAAATAAACAGGAAGGCTGTGCATAGGCTAATTGTAAGAGCTGAATTTGCCTGTGGGCCTCGCAGGTCCTGGCCAAGTTTGGTGGAAGCTTCTGAAAGCCAAAAGCGGAGCATATGTGAGAACCACACTCCTCTCACTCGGAAGGAGGCTAGCAGGGGTCTATGGCATGCACTGCCTGCCTGAAGAGAGGGATCTGCAAACCATAACACGGGCTGCTCCTGTACATCTCAGAGCCCCACAGTGGCTACATCTAGATTTGCCTGGGCCTTGCAGAAATTTCCTTGTGACTTCTGATGGGGCACATGTAAGTTTAGCTGTACGTTTGTTATTCTACCTGAAAACTCAGAGGTGGAGATGCCATGATGGGTATGTTGGTGAGTCTTGTGCTTCATAGGACAGAAGTTGCAGTGGCCTCTTTAAAATAATGTCTCATCTAAGATTCTTTAGGAACTAGACATCTTAATTCAGAAGCTACAGATGCTGGGTCTGGGTTAGATGTTGAGATGGTGACTGATTCAGTCTAACGTGTTCAAGGGTAGCGTTATTTAATTTTTACAATAAACTGCATAGTAGGTACTATTATTGTCCTCACTTTGGAAACCACAACTCAAGGCTTAGAGATCATCAGCTTGTGCAACTGAGATTCCAATATACAGATACTGCAATTAATCATCACACAAACCCTCATGCTATGAGAGAGGGCCAAAGTCAGCTTGGGGAACTTCCCTTGGAGAAGTGCTTCAAAATGTGAAGAGGCATCTTGCAGAAATGGGAACTGCTGTCTCAGGGGTCCCTTGGCCGAGGCACAGAGATAGCAGCAAGCAGGTGGGCGACACTAGAAGGTGGGCATAATGTCGGGAGTGAGCCTCTAGAAGTCTCTAGGGTAGGCTGGGCAGGCATTAGCTTGTCATTTCAAGGAATCACCCTCTCTCCGGTAGGAGATGGGATTCATCAGAGGTTTTTGAGTAGGCCGGTGGTAAATTTGGATTTTAAATTTAGAGCAACGAACCTCAAGAACCATAAAGGAGCAAGCCTCAAGGCAGGGAGCCCCACAAGGCAGAACACGTCCTGGAGAATAAATGAAGAGACGACTGATGATTTATTATCTCCTTGACATTTACATAATGGTGTAGCCAGAAGGTAGAGGGTGTAAAATGTTTAAGAGCGCTAACAGGAACACAAAGACTATGATGGATTTTGTTTTTGTACACTGGGAGATTCATTTTCATTTGGAAATCAACCGTGATGTTACTCAATCAGAAAGAATGATTTACCATTACATTCTCTCTTGCACACACACACACACATGCATGCATGCACACACACTCACCCCATGACAGTGCACGGTGGCAGTATACTTAGAAGGGGAGTGAAACCTCTGAGGCCTCTGAATTTGGTGCATGTATTTAGGGTTTCAAAGATCATATTTAAAGAAAAGCGCTTGATGGCAATCTGCATGTGTTAGTCAGCTTTTCACTGCTGTGACCAAAAGGCCTGAGAAGCACAGTTAGAGCAGGAAAAGTTTATTTGGGAGCTCATGGTTTTGGGTTGCAGTGCATAGATAGCAGGCTCCATTCCTCAGGGAACAAGAATGTGGCAGATGGATGCAGCTCAAGGCTTCACACCAGAAAGGAGAGAGAGAGAGAGAGAGAGAGAGAGAGAGAGAGAGAGAGAGAGAGAGAGAGAGAGAGAGAGACACTAAGTTTCACTCACCAATAGTAAACCCCAAAGCATGTCCCCAGGAACCCCACCTCTTCCAACCATACACTGACTGTGCCATAGTTATCACCGAAGTAATTCTTACCAGGATTAAAGCACTGATTAGGTTAAACCTTTTATAACACAATCATTTCACCTCTATACCATCATCTTGCCTTGTCTCACACGTGAGCTTTTGGGGAATACTTTACATCCAACCATAATACTGCATTAGGTGGAAACTCAGAACAATTAGACACAGAAACACATCTTATTTTTTTCTGCTTAATTTAATAACTATTTTTTATTTGTTCCTTTTAGATATACATGATAGTAGATATATTTTGACATATTATACATACATGGAGTATAACTTCCCATTCTTGTGGTTGTACATAATGTGGAGTTATACTGGTCATGTATTCATATATTAACGTAGGAAACTAATGTCTGATTCATTCTACTGCCTTTCCTATTCCCAACCCTCCTCCCTTCCCTTCATTCCTTTGTCTGTGACCAAAAGACCTGACAAGTACAATTAGATGAATTGATTAAGTTCACAATTAATAAACTTCTATTCTTCCCTCCTCCCTTATTGTGTGTTAACAGCCCCATATCATAGAGAACATTTGGCCTTTGGTTTTTGGGGGGATTGGCTTGTTTCACTTAGCATGAGTCTCTCCAAATCCATCCATTTCCTGGAAAATGCCACAATTTCATTTGAGTAATATTACATTGATGGCTGAGTAATATTACATTGTGTGTGTGTGTGTGTGTGTGTGTGTGTGTATATATATATCACATATCACATTTTTTTTAATGTATTCATCTGTTGAAGGGCACCTAGTTTGGTTCCATAGCTTAATTATTGTGACTTGAGCTGCTATAAATATTGATATTGCTGCATGTGGAGAGTGTGGCTTGGATCATGATTCTCTGATTGCCTCATGGCTACATTTGTGCTGGGAACTTCCTGTGCAAAGGTGCACGTCAAGATTTCCCATTTGCTATGGTAATTCCTGGCCTGGACCTTGAGCTGGACTTTGAGCTCAGGCCCTACTCCTGAGAATAGAGAATTCTGGCATAACAAGATAACCCTAATGTTTCACCAGAGCTGTGTCCTTCAGTTTGTCTGCTTGGCAAAAACTTTCCCACAAATAACCTTTTGAGATAAAACCTATACAGTAAACATACTGAGATAGCTCTGGGTCACTGTTCTTCCATCAGACGAAGGTGTCCCACCTGGGCCCAGCTTTCTCTCTTCATGTGTTTGTCTTTTCTCAACCCCTCATCTCCTCTCACTGGTTTCTGAATTAACAGCTGTGGTGGAAGGATGGCCACAGCAGCTGTGTTAGTATAGTGTGCTGATTTTAAGTCCTTTGGCTATAAACCAAAGAGTGGAATAACTGGATCAAATGGTGGTTCCATTCTAAGTTTTCTGAGGAATCTCCATACTGCTTTCCATAGTGGTTGCACCAATTTTCAGTTCCACCAGCAACATATGGTACCTTCCCCTCCACATTCTTGCCAACATTTATTGTTACTTGTATTCTTGATGATTGCCATTCTGACTAGAGTGAAATCTCACTGTAGTCTTAATTTGCACTTCTCTAGTTGCTAGAGATGCTGCACATTTTTTCATATATTCGTTGGCTGATCGTATTTCTTCTGTGAAATGTCTGTGCAGTTCCTTTGACTCTTTATTGATTGGGGTTTTATTTGTGTGTGTATTAAGTTTTTTGGGTTCTTTATACATCCTGGAGATTAATGCTCTATCTGAGGTACAGGTGGACAGAAATACATCTTAAAGAGAAAATACAATTCCAATGTGGTTTGGAGAAGAATGGTGTGTCACAGAAGATCCTCTACAGGATCTGAACAATTAAAGCACAGAATGGGCTTTCTAGTAATGGGTTTTCAACAAAACTTGAGAGAACTGTTAAACTGACATTAAGACCACAATATAATATCAATTAGATGGAAGCCCAAATACCAGATGTATCAAATAATGAGATTATTTTCATTAATGAACAGTTATTTAAAAAACAGTACCATTGTTAATAACTGAAAATGTTTATACAGCTTAAAAAGGAATTTGTTAATTATGCTAATGTCATGATATAGAAAACCTTAGGTGAGTTTACTGATAACCAATCAAAAGCTAGTTTACCAAATAATTAATCCATTGACCTTGGAATGACACATTGACATAACCCCAGTTCTATAATAGCAAAGGGCAATGGGTACAAATTGCTGAAGGACCTGTTCATCTAATAGCTCTGTGAAAAATTCAAAACCAAAACCAAACCAAAACAACAACTTCTTTTACTAACCACTTAGAAAGTTTATAGCAACTATTTGTTGCTGGATCAATGTTGTGTTAATTTTTTCCCTTATATATTGTGAATTTTGAATTAAGGCACTCTATGAATGATGAATGTCAAGAACTATATAGATGAATGGATGGACTCTCATCTTTAAATTCAATCTTCTGCCTTCCCTACTACCCTGAGCACACAGATTTCTTTCTTTCTTTCTTTTTTTTTTTTTTTGTATGTAGCAGCATTTCATGCTTGGGGATGGTTTTGCACAAGTGACTTCCCACACCCATCACACTAGGCGAGTATCACCATACCCATGTGTTGATGCCCTTGTAGACACAGAGCTGTTCTTTGCACCTGCATAGTCATCCCACTATTCATGTTGTGGAGTAAACACTGTTTCTCATCTCACAAAGATGAAATGTGATTTACTAGTATGCTGTATCTCTATCACTATTTCCTCTGTTTTTTATATAGTGCATGATTTTATGTGCCATTAAAAAAATAGAGTAATTTGGTGTCTTTTGTATGACCTATTCTTCATACATAGTCTATAGAGCCATAATATATGCTTGTTAGCCTCACTAAGCTGGTCAGATCTGTGTAGCTGTGTCTTGAGTGTGCATGTATCTGTAAGTTACAGGTGTGGGTATTGATTTGGTAGGTGTGTAATACATGCAGATAAATGAGTGAAATGTTCCCAGTTGTGGTGCACTATCTGGTACCATCTCTTTTCTCTCAATCACAACAGCAAGTCAGTAAATCAATGAAGTAGAAATGGCAGTATCTGGATTGAAGAATACACTCAGTGAAGGCAGCCTACTATTTCATTTATACGTTATTTAACATTTATGACCTTCTTGACAGGTGAAATTCAGAATCTTTAAGAAATTGCAAACCAAAGTTACTCTCAATGTTAACCATCTTCAAAGAAAACAAAACTGCTGGACATGGTGGTGCACACCTGTAATCCCAGTGGCTCTGGAGACTGAGGCAGGAGGATAGTAAGTTCAAAGCTAGCTGCAATGGCCAAGTGCCCCTGAATTCAATCCCTGGTACCCAAAGGAACAAAACAAGACAATCAAACAAACAAACAAACTGCTATTAACTTTATAATTGATAGTAAAGTTTTTTTTTTTTTTTTTTATTTTTTCAAGAACATTTTTTTTTCTTTTCCATATATATCTAAGAATCAGTTTATTGATTTCTAAAAAATGACTTGCCAGGATTTGGCTTGGGATTACATTAATCTATAGATTAATTTTAGAAGATTGCCATCTTTTTTTTTATTGATTGTTCAAAACATTACAGAGCTCATGATATATCATCTTTCATACATTTGACTCAATTGGGTTTTGAACTCCCATTTTTACCCCAAATACAAATTGCAGAATCACATCGGTTACACACTCACATTTTTACATAATGGCATATTAGTGACTTTGTATTCTGCTACCATTCCTATCCCCTACTATCCCCCCTCCCCTCCCCTCCCCTCCCATCTTCCCTCTCTACCTCCTCTGCTGTTGTTCGATTCTCTCCCCTTATTTTTTCCCTCCCCCTTGCCCCTCACAACCTCTTATAATTTTGTGTATCATTGAAGGTCTCCTACCATTTCCATATGCTTTCCCTTCTCTCTCCCTTTCTCTCCCCCCATTCGTCTTTGTTTACTGTTAGTCTTTCCCTCATGCTCTTCCTTCCTGTTCTGTTCTTAGTTGCTCTCTTTATATCAAAGAAGACATTTGGCATTTGTTTTTTAGGGATTGGCTAGCTTCACTTAGCATAATCTGCTCTAATGCCATCCATTTCCCTGCAAATTCTATGATTTTGTCATTTCTTAGTGCTGCATAATACTCCATTGTGTATAGATGCCACATTTTTTTTATCCATTCATCTATTGAAGGGCATCTAGGTTGGTTCCACAGTCTAGCTACTGTGAATTGTGCCGCTATAATCATTGATGTGGCAGTATCCCTATAGTACGCTCTTTTAAGGTCCTCAGGGAATAGTCCGAGAAGGGCGATAGCTGGGTCAAATGGTAGATCCATTCCCAGCTTTCCCAGGAATCTCCGTACTGCTTTCCAAATTGGCCTCACCAATTTGCAGTCCCACCAGCAGTGTACAAGTGCTGGCGAGGATGTGGGGAAAAGGGTACTCTTGTACACTGCTGGTGGGACTGCAAACGGGTGCGGCCAATTTGGAAAGCAGTATGGAGATTCCTGGGAAAGCTGGGAATGGAACCACCATTTGACCCAGCTATTGCCCTACTCGGACTATTTCCTGAAGACCTTAAAAGAGCACACTACAGGGATACTGCCACATCGATGTTCATAGCAGCACAATTCACAATTGCTAGACTGTGGAATCAACCCAGATGCCCTTCAATAGATGAATGGATAAAAAAAATGTGGCATTTATATACCATGGAATATTACGCAGCACTAAAAAATGACAAAATCACGGAATTTGCAGGGAAATGGATGGCACTAGAGCAGATTATGCTTAGTGAAGCTAGCCAATCCCTAAAAAACAAATACCAAATGTCTTCTTTGATATAATGAGAACAACTAAGAGCAGAACAGTGAGGCTGAGCAGGAAGAAAAGACTAGCATTAAACAGAGACATGAGGCGGGAGGGAAAGGGAGAAAAAAAAAAAGGGAAATCACATGGAAATGGAGGGAGACACTCATTGTTATACAAAATTATATATAAGAGTATACGAGGGGAATGGGATAACAAACATGGAGGGAAATGAATTTCAATAGATGGGGTAGAGAGAGAAGATGGGAGGGAAGGGGAGGGGGGATATTAGAGGATAGTAAAGGTAGCAGAATACAACAGTCACTAATAAGGCAGTATGTAAAAATGTGATGTGTAGCCGATGTGATTCTGCAATCTGTATTTGGGGTAAAAATGGGAGTTCATAACCCAATTGATTCTAATCTATGAAATATGATTTGTCATGAGCTTTGTAATGTTGTGAACATCCAATAAAAAAAAAAAATCTAAAAAAAAAAAAAAAAAAAAAAGTTTTTTCTCAGCAAGAGAAACAATAAAAGAGGTAAATAGAGAGCCTACATCCTGGGAACAAATTTTTACCCCTCACACTTCAGATAGAGCCCTAATATCCAGAATATACAAAGAAATCAAAAAATTAAACAATAAGATAACAAATAACCCAATCAACAAATGGGCCAAGGACCTGAACAGACACTTCTCAGAGGAGGACATACAATCAATCAACAAGTACATGAAAAAATGCTCACCATCTCTAGCAATCAGAGAAATGCAAATCAAAACTACCCTAAGATACCATCTCACTCCTGTAAGATTGGCAGCCATTATGAAGTCAAACAACAATAAGTGTTGGCGAGGATGTGGGGAAAAGTAAAGTTTTTTTTTAAATCATTATGTAATTTAGGAGATTGGTCGTTGGTAGATCACTGAGCTAATGATTGCTGATTTACTGATGAGTGAGTTGGCTTGGGTTTTGAAGAGTGATCTCCATAGCAATGCAAGAAAGATCTTATCAGTAGTAATTTAGTTGTACATTTACTGGGTTTATATGCATTAGTAGATAATAACTACTTGAAAGCATTTGAAGACACATGGGTTAGAATTTTGTAAATAATTTTTATGCCGAAAGAAGAATTAAGAAACTAAAAAGACGAAGTGATCACAACTAAATTAGGAAAGCAAAACATTTTTTCCTGAAAATTTCAGCAGAGTTCTGCTTCTCTCTCATTGGCTAGAACTGTGCTACGTGGTCAATCTGGGCTGCAGGAGAGTTTGGAAATGTACTTTTCAGGCTGGTCCATGGCTCTCAGATGTCACTGGAGTTCTGCTTCGTTCTCTTCCTTAAGAAAGAGAACGTAGACCTTGGGAAAGCAAGGAGCAGTCTCTGCCAGGGTGGTTTCACTTGCTGCCTTTTGGGGTTCACTTTTTAATTCATTAGTTGGGGAGCATTTTTTTTTTAAATGTACATTGCTGCTCCCTGCCTCCAACCCCCCATTGAATTATATTTTACTTACAATCATGAAAAGTTCTGAGTAGCAAAGTACAGAGCATCTCATTCCACGGTTCCATTTCATAGATGAGAAACCCTGGCTCAAAACTGCAAAAGACCACCCAGTGAGTTTTGGAACCCAGGAGTACAACCTCAGTCCAGTGCTCTGTCTCCAGGGCAAAGCTCCCTCTAGGGAATGGGGGAAGGGATAGAATAACAAATGGGCAATTTTTTTTTTAATCTTCCTAAATAAAAACCCTAGTCACCAACTGATTTGAATTTTAGTTTATTTGCATTTCTATTGTGAAGTTCTAGTTAAATTTTCCTGTTAAACTTCCTATACAGTTTGTTACTAGATCATGGAGCTGCCAGAATGGGAAGTGAGCTTCTAGGGGTTTCCCTACACTCATTAATCACACAGATTTAAGTGCAACATGGAAGAATAAACTCACAGTATGCCAGCAAATACCATTGCTAGAAAAATACCCTAAATAAGACTTGCAGCTTCTGTGTTTTTTTTTCTTGCCAACTATTAAAGATTACTGTTTTCAATCTCTTTCCTGAAAGAAGTTGTCACCTTCTTTCTCTGACACTCTGTCTTCTGCAATGAGGAGAGCTTGTACGAGAAGTAGGGTCTCAGCTCTGGCTGCTGGAATCACTGAAGAGTATTTAGAATGATCAATGTCTGTGCTCCCCCAACTGTTTTGAGTTCATTGTTTTTAGTGTAGGGCATGAGTATTGGTAGTTCAGGAAAGTTCTCTGAATGATTCTACTATGTGGCCAGGATGGAAACCCACTGGGCTAGAATGGACACTGATATTGCTATTCCAAGTGAGAGCCACTGACCAGCAGCATTGCCAGGCATGAGATCTTGTCAGAAATGTAGCATTGCGGGTCCCAGGCCAGCACACTGGATCAGAATATGCCAAAACCTCAGGTGACTCAGTGCACTGTGAGATCTGAGCAACGCTGCTGAGGTTCCTTCCAACTCTCATTTCAGGATTCTATACTATCAGGCTGCTTGCTTGCTTAGAAATTTTCGATAGCTCCGTATGCAATCTTAATTCTGCAACATGATTTTTCAGATTCCTCATGATTTACCTAATCTTCTCTCCAAACTTTCCTGCATTTATGTGTCCTGGTCTCCAGAGACCCCTGTTCTCTCACCACTCCCTGAGAACCCCTTCATTGTTTTTGCCTGACTCTCCAGTTCTTCCCAGCTGAACCCTTCCAAACCCAGCCAGACCTCGGTGCTTGTCCAGTTCACTATGCATTATCATCATCACCTTCTTGCTCTGATTTCTGAGTTTCTGGATGAAACTTCAGGTTTTAACCTTTGGATTTTTTTTTCTTACCTCTCTACTTGGACTATACGGTCCTCCTAAAACAAGGTCAGTTCATCCTTGAATCACAGATGCACACTCAAAAAATACGGTGGGCATCCAACATCCTGTTTATCATCAGGGGTTGCTGGAGTGAGATGACCAGTATCCTGGGAGTCAAATGAAATGGACTGTGTAAATGATGGCATGACACTCTTAGTCTCAGTTTTCTCCAATGTAAGGGACTTCAGGTGCCTTCCGGCTCTGCTACTCTTGAGTTCAAGCTTCTTTGGGGCTCAGTTCCATGCAAGTCATGGTCCCTGAAGATCGAGTCCGTAGGTCCTGTGTATTTTGCCAATAACAGTTTGCATGTGTGCGAAGTTTTTAATCTATGTTCCTTTTAGCATTTATATTTATAGCATATTTACAGCTCTACATATACTATTTTAGACTGTCTCAGAAAATAAGCAGTCCCATAAATTTGAAACTGAAAGATATCAGGATGAATTCAGGAACAATCAAGTAGCAAAATGTAGGAAACATTCCTTACATTGGCTTGGTCTTTCCATTGTCTTGTTTGCTTTTCAAAAGGATTTGTGACTTTTTTTTTTTTTTTGTCTCTTAAGCACCTGCTTTGAGATCAACTGGAAACATGGGTTTTTGCCCTGTAGACCTTTGTGCTCTGAGTTACACAACTATCTGGTTAACTAAGAAGCATTCTTTACAGCCCTTTGCAATCTACACCTGACCATTTTCATCTGGGCTTCACAAGAACCCCATGAAGGATACCACCTATTCAGAGAGCAGAGTTGCTCCTGTTTGGAGCAGGATCTGAGAAGTGCAGTGATTTGCCCACGATGTGTGGTGTTCTCCAAAGGATTTGTTTTGTCTCACTTCCCTGAGACACATCTGGAGGTACTCAGTCCTACAGACCTTGGCCCTGTGTTGGCTGTGATGCCTTAGAAGGTAAGTCCCAGATCCTGTGACCTTCACAATCCCTGGGGAAATTCCTCAGCACGTCAAGACATGACAACCACTTTGTAAGGAAATGTTCTCAACAGAGAACCAATCTAACTCTCAGAATGGCCATGCTTTCTCCTTCCTGGGAACAGACTCTGAAACACAGACTTTGGTGGCATGTTATCACAGTCACCAAAGGGCATTTAAGGAAGGACACACCACTAAGTGCCACACCAGGCCAATGGACATGGTTTTTCCAGGAGTGGCCCTGGAATCTTCATTCCAAAATAGTCACATCACTGGTACTGATTCTCTGCAAGACTTGGCAACTTCTGTGCTATGGATCAGTTGAAATTCGGCCAGGATATTTTTAAAAAGCTGGAGTCAACAGAGAACAATTTTAACTGGGTAATTTGATGCTTTGGGAATAGGGTCCCAGGGCTGTCTCTCTTCCTAATACTCAGTTTCTATGTCAAAAGGCCTCATTCTCCTAATGAATCAGAGTCCCCTGAAGCACATCTAAGCTCATCAGAGTCCTTGGAGAAGAGAGTAAGGGCCCCGTGAGAGGCATCCAGGTTCTGTTTTTCCAGCTCAGAACTTGTCACTCATCTGCTGGTCCTACCTTAAACGACACTGGGGTGTACTCAGACTGTGGCTCAGCTATTATCTTCTCAGAAAGGACTACCAGAGACCATTAGGAACACTTGTGGCCTTAAGTAAAGTAGAAATAACAAGCCCTCACATTCGAGAGCACTTTTCCATTCACAAAGCACATTCATATCTTTTTATCTCATTTATCCTCAAAACAAACCTAAGAGGTAGAGTCATCACCCACATGTTACAGACAATGAGATCGATGCCAAGAGATAAGGGCTCTGCCCACCATGGTTCCTGAATCTCAGAACTGAGGTACCACCCGAGTCTGATTTCATGCCCATGATCCTGCTATCCCACTTTAGCTGTGGTGAAACAGGACTCAAGGTTACACTGAGGAGCCCAAAGTCACACAGTTAGCAAGTGGAAGGCCAGGATTCAAACTTCATTCTCAAATCCAAGCCAACTATTCTTTTTATTTTATGACTTTGCCATTTTCCTTGAAGTTTTAAATCATGAATTGTTCTTCCCAAGCATTTTTTTTTTAAATGTGACCGGGTGTAATGGCACATGCCTGTAATCCTGGCGACACAGGAGGCTGAGTCAGGAGGACTACAAGTTCAAAGTGAACCTCAGAAACTTCTTGAGGCCCTAAGCAATTTAGTGAGACTGTCTCAAAAAGTTTAAAAAAGGGTTGGGAACGTGGCTCAGTCATTAAGCATCCCTGGGTTCAATTCCTGGCACCAAAACCTTTTTTTAAAAAAATGATTTTATTTGTGTTTTATAGTTATACATAATAGTTGGGTTTATTTTGGCATATTCATTAGTTCATACAACAGATTGCTCTATTTCAGTTCCCAGTTCTTCCACTTACCCTGTCCTCCTCCCTCTGTGGGACCTCCATCCCCTACTCTATTGATCTTCCTCCTATTTATTTATTTAGTTATTAATTTTAGTTGGAACAGTTTCATTAGATGTAAAATTGGAAAGCATTGTGAAGAACTGGGGAAGGAAGTTGACCAAATCATGCTATGTGCATGACTATATCACAGTGCATCCCAAACGTTTTTGATGTCAACCATGGTAAGAAATTGCCATAGTTCTATACAGGCACCCACATGCATGCCTACAGACACACAGACGCAAACGTGAAGCTTTCTGAATGAACAGTCTACTGTTCTAAACTCTGTTTCTAAACTCTGTCTAAACTCTGTTTCTAGCTCATTCTTCAATTACAAAATGCTGCTCATGACCCATTAATATTGTTTCCTAGGCCACCAAATGGCCGTGATCCACAGTTTGAAAAACAATCTTCAGAGTGATCAAGTATTTGCTGGTGGCATTTATTTAAATCTTTTCTACTAGGTCAAAACCATGAGCAGAGAGACTGAAGCAAACTCCTTGCTGGTGGCCTTGGCGCTGACTGCCCAGTGGCCCTCGGGAGGCCTCAGGTGGGCCTCAGGCTCCTGGCTGTCTTCCAGACCCTGTGTCCCACTCTGGGGCTGCTGTGATGCCAGCAGTACTGGGGCTCCAGGACACGGAGCCCATTCTTCACAGCTTACCCTTTGCTGACGACTGTGAACAGCGATAAAAATGTGTGCAAACGGGAAGAGTTTAGTGTGTTTATTGCTGCTATTGAGAAAATAATGTGATAATAAACAGGGCCAGTAATGGAAATTGCTTCTAAGAATAAAATTATGTTATTCTGAGTTGCACGCAGCCCTGGGAAAGCATTTCGTCTCTCCATGAGAGAACTGCCTGGCTGCTTGGCGCTGCTCCAGGGCCATGCACCTGGGAGCCCACTCCTTGCTCTCCTCGCCAGCTCCGACTTTTAGCCTCATTGACTTCTTGGCATCGCTGATCTTTGGAAACTGGGCAGCTTGGGTGGCATTGCATTTTAATTAGCGCACTTAATCCCCTGGACTATGTTCCGAAGCCCAGTACCTTTCTTTGCAGAGTCTCATTAGGTCTGGATGAAGAAACCCTTCTTTAGTATATGATGAAAGAATTAACCCTGAGCACAGTTTAAATGGTCTATGTGCAAGAGAATCACCTTTTTTTTTTTTTAATCAGCTAATAGCCAATCCTGCTATTAACACGGGCATAGGAGTAAAATTAAGGATCCAGAGCTTAGCTCCTGTACTAATTAGAAAGAAAATGACAGAAAGAATGTCAGGCTGGAAGAGAGAAGTTGGCTTTGATGGCATCCAGACATTCACAGACTAAGAACAAGATGCCCTGAAGCCTTCTCCTTTGAACGTGGCACATTATTTCACCTGCAGTCTGGCTTTTCTGGCACGTTTGCTCCCAGTCTTCTTTTTCCTAGGAATCTTTCAATTTCCATCTTCACCTGTCCAAATCCTGTTCATCCCTCAATGTCCCTCTCAACAGTGATGGGCTACAAGAAGCCATACAAACCCCATAAAGTCCTTCCTTCCCTGTGTCATCCTCATTTACTGCTGACCTGCCATTAGAGAACTTGTCATGGGGTCCTGAGTATTAATCAAATGGCATCTCAGCCCTTATGAGATCATAAGCTTGTCACTTCAAACTCTGGCCCTCATTCATCTCTGCTTCCATTATAGAGGCTGGCCCAGGGTCCCTGAGAAGCCAGCTGGTGCAGTGTGGGCAGCAAATCTCAATCAGGTAGATGAGATCTGCTGGATGGGATGTTCATTGTGTGTTTTGGGGCTGGGTATCGGGTACGGACAGAGAGGCCCCTACCTTGCAAAAATCTAAAGCAGCACACACATTTGTGGCTCTGAGAATTATCCCCTTCAACTCTGTATCCAGGGCACCTTCTTTTCCTTACCCGAGTCCTGGCCTTGGTGAGTGAATTGGGAAAGCATGGAGGGCCCTCTTGAAGAGGCACTTGCTAGAATCTTAGTTGATGACAGTTTTGTCTTTGTAATCAGTAGAGAGGACACCATTGCCTTTGTCCTTGTTCAGTAAAGGTTGGAATCCTGTGTCTCTCTGCCTTCCTCCAGATCAGGAGGGAGGTTGGTGAAGCAGCCAGGGTCCAGGTCCAGCAAGGGCTTTGGACTTTGTTCCTAGTAGAATTGGAAACACTTGACAGCTGTCAAGGGCGGCATGATCTGATTGACATTTTCAAAGCTCACTCTGGCTGGCATGCAGACTGGATTGTTAATGACTCAGAAGTTTATATATTCTCTCTCTACCTTATAGCTACCCTTTTAGACAAAAAATGCAAAGCTTTCTAACATTTAGAATACAGAGAAGAGTCTTTGAAAGAGTCTTTGATTTGTTTATAGTCTTTATGTGTTTATTATTGGCTTGAAACTTGTCTTTAATTTGAAAAGAAAGGTCCTGCTTTTTGTACCATAAATATTTGAAACAAATGTGTATGATACTCTTACTAAGACGGGTATGCTTTTTTCATTCCCTCATTATTTGTCACTGTGCTGTTTTACATGCACATGGTATACACTTGGGTTTAGCCTGTGTCCTCTCCTAAGAAAATGGAATTTAAGCCAAGTGGCAGAAGGAACAGATACCATTTCTTTGAATTTGTCACAGAGAAGGCCATGTTATTTACTGATGTCCAATTTCATTTGGTGTTTGAAATAGCTAACATCTTTACGGACAAGAACAAACTTTTTTTAGACCTGGAACACTGTCTAATAGTGAATACTCTCTTGGTAAATATAATCTCTGGCTCTCGTGGTCACTAATGGGCATTTGGTGAAGGTGGCTCCCAATGCCCAGATGGGGACATTTCCTTTTTGTAATGATCCCCACTTAGTCTTCTTTTTTTCTTTGGTCAGAGTAAGTGGGTTTAGTAAAACACAGGTGAAGTATCTGAGGGATAAGAGGGCAGTGAGGGGAGAAAGAGGCATGGATTTGTGTATGTGCATTTTAGTTTCTTCCTGTGCTGGAAATGGGTTTATCAAAGTGTGCTGTTGCACTGTAAATTACTGGTTTTCTAACCAAACTGAAAAGCTTTTCTAGGCAATTGGTTCAAATGACAGACTCAGCCAGTTATGGATTGAATTGTGTTCCCAACCCCTCATTTCCTATGTTGAAGTTCTAACCTCTGCTACATCAAATGGGACCTTGTTTGGAAATAGGACTGTGTGGAGATGTTAATTACTGTTAGGATAAGGTCAGCTGGAGTAGGGTGGTCCCACATCCAATGTGACTTATGTCTCTATAAACCGAGGAAATTTGGAGACAGGCATGTGTCTAGGGAGAATGCCATGTGACAAGGAAGGCCAAGGTCAAGGTGACACAGCCAAGCCCATCCATGATCCCTAAAGCTGGGGAAGAGGCATAGAGCAAATGCTTCCTCACAACCCCAAATGCTTCCTCACAACCCTGGCCACACCTTGCAATCAGACTTCCAGACCCAGAGCTGTCACAGAATAGTGTCAGTTTCTCACACCATTCATTTGTGGTAAAGCAGCACCCTCTCACCCAAGATTTCCCTTACTGAGGTTTACCCATCATCAGTCACAATTCAAAAATATTAAGTGAAAAATTTCAGAAATAACCAATTGAAACTTTGAAATAGCAATTCTAGCAATCAAAATTGAAAATCAAAATAGAAATAAACAATTGATTGTGCACTGTTCTGAGAAGTTTGATGAACTCTCTCTGCACCCAGCTCTATCTTGCCTAGGGTGTGACTCGCCTCAATGCAGTTATGTGCTGTTAGTTCCTACTTAGTAGACTTCTTGGTTATCAGTTTGCCTGTCATGGTCTCCAGTGCTGTGCTCAAGTTACCTTTATTTTGCTAAATAACGGCCCCCAAATGCAAGTACACTGATGCTTGGCTGTCATAATTGATTTTTGTAATTGATTTTTAAATTTTTATAATGATTTTTCAGTCCTGACTGCTATAGTCATTTTACTTTTATTAGTTATCATTAGTGACTTACTGTGCCCAATTCATAGATTAAGCTTTATCATAGGTCATGTGTGTATGGGGAAATCATAGTATAGATAGAGTTTGGTACTATCTGGTTCCAAGCATCCACAGAAGGACTTGGAATGGATCCCCTAAGAATAGGGAGGCTCCTGCAGTTGGTGCAGCAGCACTAGTAAACGAAGGCACAGTCTTGTCCAGCTCCTACTGAGTGCAATCACTAGGGTGAGGTGGGGCCCAAGGATCGGGACTCTTTATCAGCTCTTCAGTGGCTTCTGAGGACAGAGTGGGGCTGAGAAGCAGAGTTCCATCTCCCTGGCTACTCTCCTGGGCATCTGCAGATACCTTCACATCTGAGTGTCAGCTACCCTTGCTGACTCACTCAGGGTTTTTTTTCAGGAGGCTTGTGGGATGTGTGAACATTTTGAAACCACCAAACAAGTTAGTCAGGACAGGACTGTATGATTCTTTTCAATAGACATTTTTTAACATTCCTCTGGTTCCAGCAACAACAAAAAGCTGGTATATCATCCTACCATATAATGTCATGAGTGCAAAGGTGGTTAAAGATGGTAATATTTCTTTTTAAAAATTTAATTGGATTTATTTTTTAAATACACAACACCGTAATGTATTATAATTCTTATTACACATATAGAGAACAATTTTTCATATCTTTGTATATAAAGTATGTTCACACCAATTCATGTCTTTATACATGTACTTGGGGTTTTTCTTTTGCATTACAATTCTTATTACACATATATAACACAATTTTTCATATCTCTGTTTGTATATAAAGTAGGTTGATACCCAATTTGTGTCTTCATACATGTACTTTGGATAATGATGTCCATCACATTCCACCATCCTTGCTAACTACAGAAACCTAAAGAAAGAAATCAGAGAAAACCTTAGAAGATGGAAAGATCTACCTTGCTCTTGGATAGGCAGAATTAATATTATCAAAATGACTATACTACCAAAAGCACTATACAGATTTAATGCAATTCCAATCAAACTCCCAATGGCATTCCTCATAGAAATAGGAAAAGCAATCATGAAATTCATCTGGAAAAATAAGAGACCCAGAATAGCTAAAGATGATAATATTTCTAATTTCAAAGAATTCCTGTGCCTTTGGAAAACTATGGTTTCTTGGGTTGCTTGTTAACTAGAAAGAACCCACTCTTCATTCTAAAATGTCTATGCGTTCAGTGTTCTTTCTGACAAACAGTTCCCATCAGGTCCTACCAGGCATACTGCTCTTTCCTATAGATCTCGGTAAGCAACACATGGAAACTTCTTTCTAGACAGGCCCAGCTAACAGTGTATATATAGAAACCAAGGGCTGCAGGGAGCTTTTAATTTGTCTTCCAGCCAATCTGACCTCTGAGACCAGTTTCTTGTCCGACAGCCCTCACTTTCTACAGTTATCATTGTTGAGACTTTTTTATTATAAGTCTGTGGCTCAGGAGCCTTTAGCATCCTTCAACTCACCCTTTGGACTGGAATTTGTCAGGCTTGTTCTGAGCCCAAAGGTGATTTCTTTTTCTCCTGAAAGTTGGGTAGATTTCTGCTCAGCTGTGTTTTTACTGCTGAAGCATGACACATAGTTATCATGCTCTGAAAATTGTTTAGATGCTTTCCACCTCTAGCCAAATAACAGGAGTGAGGTTTTTTTTTTTTTTAAAGTAAAAATTTTCCTTGGCCTCCTTTGAGTGCAAGAAGTGCTTCTTTGTCACAGTGGGAGATTTTCTCCCTTGCCTGAAGCAGTACTGGAGAAAGAGCGTGGGCTGTGTGAAAAGACAGACTTGAGTTTGAACCTCATTTTTCCAAGTACTGTTTGTGTGATCTTGGGCAAGACATTTAACCTTTTAATGCCTTATTTTTTTGTATTCACATATGGATGATGATACTTTTCAAGTGTATTGTAAGGATTGGAGTTGATACATGTAAATCATTGGAGAATGTAGAACAATATGCTGGTTCTCAAACCTGGACGCCTGGGGAATTCATTTTTTTTTTAAATAGTCTCTTATTTTTTTTTAGAAGCAATTTTAGACTCACAGCAAACTTTGATGGAATATACAGAGATTTATCATATACTGTCTGCCTGCATGTATGCTCAGCTCCCTTCATTATCAGCAACCTCCATAAGAATGAACTTTTTGTTGTTGTTGTTGTTGTTGTACAATTGATGAACTTACAATGATACATCATTATCACCCAGAATCTATAGTTTACATTTGGATTCATTCTTGTACATTTTATGGGTTTAGACAAATGTATAATGACATATATCCACCAGTGTAGTATCATATGGTGTAATTTCACTAAGACCTATTCATCTTACCCACCAGCAACAATAGATCTTTTTACTGTCTCCATAGTTCTGCCTTTCCCAAAATGACATATAGTTGGAATTACACAGTATGTGGCCTTTTGAGATTGGCTTATTTCCTTTAGTAATACGCATTTAAGTTTCATCCACATCTTTATGACTTGCCAGCTCATTTCCCTTCAGCACTGAATGATATTTCATTCTCTGGATGAACCTCAGCTCATTTATCCATTCACCTCCTGAAGGACATTTTGGTTGCTTTCAATTTTCAGCAGTTACAAACTAAACTGCTGTGAGCATCCATGTGAAGGGTTTTGTGTGGACATCGCTTTTAAGCTTTTGAGGGTGAATGCCAAGTTCCATAACTGCTGGAGGATGTGGTAAGAGTACATTCCATTTTGGGAGAAGCTACCAAACTGTCTTCTTAAGTGGCTGTACTATTTTGCACTCCCACCTGCAAAGACTGAGCTTGACATTCTCACCAGCATTTGATGAGGTTCATATTCTGGATTTTGGCCTTTCTGTTATTATAATTTATTAACATGGACTAGTTGTGCCAATCAATGGGTTTTACTCTGAACTTTCCATTCATGCATGCAGTGGACATTGATCATGTCCACTCTTCCTTCTTCCTTTCACTGATCCCTTATTCCCAGTCCCTTATAATCCCTCTTCTTACTTTCAGGTCATGTTTTATTTTTCAATTTACAGAGATGAGAGAAAACATGTAATGCATGTCTTTCTGTTTTTTTTATTTAACATGATGACCTCCAGTTCCATCCATTTTCCTGCAAATGACAGGATTTCATTCTTCTTTATAGCTGAATAATATTCCACTATGAATATATACCATATTTCCTATCCATCCATCTGTTGATGGGCTCCTAGGCTGATTCCTAATCTTGGCTGTTATGAATAGTGCTGCAATAAACTTGGGAATGTGGGTATCTTTTTGTATGCTGGATTTATTTCCTTTGGATATACTCCCAGGAGTAGTATAGCTGGATAATATGGTAGTTCTATTCTTACTTTTCGGAGAAAATACTCCATATGGTTTTCCATAGTGGCTGTACCTTTCCATCAGTAGTGTATAAGCATTTCTTTTCATCTATATCCTCAGCAGCATTTTTTTTTGGTGTTGCTGGGGATTGAACCCAGGGCTTTGTGCATAAAAGGCAAGCACTCTACCAGGTGAGCTGTATCCCCAGCCTTCAGCAGCATTTTTTTTTAAATAACCATTCTAGTTGTGGTAAGATAGAATCTCAAAGTTGTTTTGATTTTCATATTCCTGATGTCTAAAGATGTCAAGCTCCCCCTCCCCCATATTTTATTGGCTATTTGTGCTTCTTTTGAGAAGTGTCTATTCAGGTCATTTTCCCATTTGCTATTGGTTTTGTTTTTGCTGTTAAGTTTGCTGATCTACATTTGGAATATTAATTCTCTGTCATATGAATAACTGGCAAAGATTGTCTCTGCTGCTCTCACTCTGTTGATTTTTCCACTGCTGCAAAGAAGCTTTAAAATTTAATAGAATCCCACTTGTCAATTCCTGCTTTTGTTTTCTGAGCTCTGGGAGTCCCATCCAGGAAATCAATTCCTGTGCCAGTATTGTGAAGGGTTTTCCCTGTGTTTTGTTCTAGTAGTTCCAGTTCTTACACTAAGGCCTTTTGTATATTTTGAGTTGCTTTTTGTACAGGGTGAGAGATAGGGGTTTACTTTCAACCTTCTGCATGTTTCCCCAGCACCATTTGTTCAGGAGACTGTCCTTTCTCCATTTTTTGCTTTTGGCTCCTTTATTGAGTCTCTGTTGGCTGAGGATATGTGAATTTATATCTGAATTCTTTATTTTGCTCCATTTGTCTATGTGTCTATTTTAATGCCAATGCCATGCTGTTTTGGTTATTATGGCTCTGTAGTATGCCCTGAAATCAGGCATTGTGATGTATCCATCATTACTCTTATTTACTTAGGATTGCTTTGGCTATTTGGGGTCTTTTGTGTTTCCATATGAATTTTAGGATTTTTTCTAGTTCTTTGAAGAATGTCATTGGTGTTTTGATGGAGATTTCATTGAATGTTGACTGCATTGAATCTGTAGATAACTTTGAGTAGTAGGAACATTTTATATCATGAACTCTGGCCATTGTAATGAATGTATAGATATAACTCATTTTTTAAAAATTGCATTTACCTGATAACAAACAGTATCAGTATCCTGTAAGGAAAGTAAAAAGAGACACAGAGACAAGATGCAGAAGCAGGAAAGATGGCTCCTCATCCAAGCAGCCATGTTTTTTATGCCAACAGGACACATTAGGTCATTAGTGGCATAACTATGTCATTGTTTATTGTGTAATTAGGTAGGTTACAGAGTTAGCAACATTATGCAAATTATTCCTCATTTATATTCTATAGTTGCAATGGGAAATGTTAGGAGCTTTGTGAAGCTCTCAAGAAAGTCCACTGTTTGAAGTTACTGTAATTTGGACAGGTTTAGTCCCAGTGGAACTGTGTGAAACATGTGGTTGTCTAACAAGAGAGTTTCTTTATTCCCAGGAGCTGTGTGCCTGAGATCAAAGTCAAGGCTGATAAGACTCTACCACAGAGCCGCCTCATGCAGGGCATTGCTACAGCAGCCAGGCATTCTGTGTCTTTGCCCAGAGGTTTTCCTAGTAGCCAAGCATTCTGTGTCTTTGCAAAGAAACCTCCTGGCAGCCAGGCATTCTGTGCCTTTGCATAGAAATTTCCTAGTCACCAAGCAATCTGCAGTCATGAAGCCATCAGAGACCCCAATCCAAACACAGAACCCTTAAATTTTCCTGTGTTTATTTGTCATCAGGCATATCTTTTGCAAAGCGTCTGTTAAGGTCTTTGGCTTATTTTACAACAAGGATATTTGTTTTCTTATTGTTAAATTTTAAGAGTTTTTGTGTGTTTGGGTATATTAATCTTTCTTTTATCAGATAATCCTTCTGCAAATATTTTCTCTCTTTGGCTTGTCTTTTCATCCTCTTGGTAGATTTTTTCAGAATAAAAGTTGTTAATTTTAATGAAGTTCAGATTATCATTTTTTTTTCTTTCATCCATCAGGCATTTAGTGTTGTGTCTAAAATGTCTTTACCATGGCCACTCAGATTTCCTAGGTTATCTCACCGGGGGAACTTAAAAAACATTCCTCACCCCGGGCAAGATGAATTTGATTTTTCTGGGGTGGGAGACTACAGATCGGTAATTTTTGCAATGCCCCAGATTCAGAAACTCAGTCAGGATTAAGAACTAGTGGATTTAACAAAGACAAACTTAAGAAGTCTTGTGCTAAAATACCACATTTGGTATGACTTTATGTATGTGATATTCTAGAAATGGAACAATTGTAGTGACAGAAATCAGTTCAGTGGTTACCAGGACTGGGAGCTGGGAAAGGAGACTAAAGCATATGGGCATGGAGGAATGTTTTGGAGTGAAAATATTTTTATGTTCATTTGTTAAATATCCATCTCCCTACACATTTCAAAAAGTAAATTTTATTGTGTATAAATTTTATCGGCTATTTTAAAAAAATAGTTGGTAAGATAGATGCTCAATAGTGATTGATGATGATGATGATGATGATGATCATGATGATCATGATGGAGCAGGAGGAAGGTAGCAGGTGTTGGAAGACAATTTCCAAAGGTAGTATTTTTTATGAGGACCAGCTTGAAACTCTTGAGGCATCACAAGATAGATAGCCATAAATCCATAATTTGAAATGCACACATTAAAATGAATGCATTTGATATGCTTTTAGTTCCAGATGTTCAGGTAAGCATGGCGAATGGGGTTCACTGACTCTTTCATTACTAATGAAGAATAAATGTCAGATGATTGGAGAGAGCGTCAGTGTGGGGATGCACATTGGGAATGTATGTGAGCCAAGTTACCCAATGTCTCTGACGCTTCCAAGAAAATAATCACAGAGAATCAGAGACTCTAGGGAAAGTCTTTGCAAGTTCCTTTTCTGCTGGACTAGAAAAGCATGCTTTTCTTTATACTAACATTTTCAGGAGTGCCCTTGAGACCAGGAAATGCCTACAGAGTAAACACAAGGAGTTAGAGGTCTGCAAAGAGCTGTGGTAGAGGGTCCAGGCTCAGAGGGCTGAGGGCCCTCCCTGTCTAATGACAAGGTCCTCTATTATTGATCAGAACTTGAGTGCGTACATGGTCTTGGCTCTTAGGAATTGTGCTTCTCTTCCACACGATGGGTCAAATGCTCCTCACCTCTTTTTCTAGTTGTGTAGCTTTGGGAATGTGATTTAAACTTTCAGAGCAGTAACCTCCTCACCCTAAAAACTGAGGATAGTTATCCACTCTGCAGAGTTGTGGCAAGAAGCAGAACTAACTCTTTGTGTGAAGTGCCTGGTGCATAGTAGCAACATTTGAAATTCAATGAGTCAGACCATGTCCCAGACATGGTGTGCATATATTAATGAACTTAATTCTTACCACAATCCTGTGTGGTAGATGTAGTTATTACTGGCTCATTTTTATGAATAAGGAAACTGAGGCACAGGGAGGCAGGCAATTTGGCCAAGGGTGGATAGAAACAACCTGGCTCCAACTCACTGTCCTCTCCCCTCCTGGGTTCTTGTAGTAGGCTTTCAGCACATAAGGGGAATCTGCAGAAAATTATCACTATTAATTAATCCTTGAGCAGGATTAGTTCAGCATGAATTGCTAATTGCCAGGCTAATCTCTGTGTGTACCAGCCTTTATATTTGGTGTGTGTGGGGGAGTTGCACACAGGAAATGCGGTGAAGGTCGCATGAGTGGACACCGAGGTGAGAACCCCCTCCCCAAGGCCGGGCACTAGGCAGGCCAATTCATGTCTCTGTTTGGCCTTTTTTCAAGTCTACAAAACAGGAACATTTCTCTCTCACCAGAGGGGTTTGTGAGTATTAAATAAAATAATGGATGTAAATCTCTCCAGCGTATAGGAGATTAGTAAATTTCTAAAAATATGAAATCATAAAGAAACTCTGGAGAGGCCAAGCGAGGTCGTGTTTCTGGTTTCTGTCTGATTGCTGCTGATCACAGCCAAGGCCTGTCCTCTGTCGTGTAGAACAAGAGAGGAGAATTGAGCTCCCTTCTAAAGCTTGGGCTTGCAAAAGAACAGCCTGGTGTTTAGCGACCTGGGCCCGGGTCCTTGCTTTGTTCCCGGGAGAGTGCCTGGCCCTGAGGACTTGCCAGGGAGGGAGGAGCCATGATCTGTTCTTATGGAACTTGGCAACTAGTGGTGGGAGGCAAGGCTGAGTATTTTTTTTTTTTAAGTATTTCCATTAAACCCAGGGACACTTTACCACTGAGCTATAGCCCCAGTTCTTTTTTAATATTTCCTTTAGAAACAGAATCTCACTAATTTGCTAGGGGTTTCATTAAGCTGCTGAAGCTGGCCTCAAATTTGTGATCCTCCTGCCACAGATTCCCAAGTCGCTGGGATTACACGTGTGCCCTGCTGAGCCCAACTGGGCACATGTTGAGATGGTTAGGTGGGGTCTGTAGCTGTTTGACTATGTGTCTTCAGCACCTGGTTGATTTCCAAAAACACTGAATATTTCAAAGGTGTTGAAGAGACCAGGATGTGGCTGCTACTGGGGAAGGCTGTCGTGTGCTCAAAGGGACTGCAGTCTGCAGGTGTAGGACGCAACGGGGGCTAGACAACAGAGCGTTTGGGTTTCTGGGTTCCAGAACTTCTCTCTCCATGGAGTCAATCAAGCTGCTTCTCTGTTGGCCAGATGTTGTGAGATGCTGCCTGCGGCACAGGGAGGTGCTGGCAGTTTTCTCTTGTTGATGATTTGTCAACAGTGGAGAGGAGCTTACCACTCCATGTTGGAAGAACAGCAGGGCCGGGACGTCTGATGCCATGGCACCCTGGAAGGCTGCGCCTGTGTGGGGAAAGCTGGAGGCCAGAGAAAGGACTTGTACTCAGAAAGCCAGCGACTGTCTTTCCAAGCTTGTGACCTCAGGCCCAGCTTCAGTCTTACCTGGAATCACTGATCTTCTGGTGCCATGTGGTCCTCCTCGGATGTCCCCCCAAGGCTCATGCATTAAAGGCTTGCTCCCCAAGGCAGCAGAGTCCAGAGGTGGGGATTTTGGGAAGTGGTTAGATTATGAGGGCTCTGACCTCATCAATGGATTAACCCATTGATAGATTTATTGGTGAATAGGGGGCCGGGGTTGTGGCTCGGCGGTAGAGCGCTCGCCTAGCACGTGTGAGGCCCTGGGTTTGATCCTCAGCACCACATAAAAATAAATAAGGTATTGTGTATAAATGCAACTAAAAAATAAATATTAAAAAAATTTAAAAAAAGATTTATAGTGAATAGAATATTGGGAGGGGGTGGAAATAGAATATTGGGAGATGAAATGTATTTAGAGAGAGTGGATACTTGGGGTTGGGTTGGGGTCTATATTTGTCCCCAGCCACCTGCTCTCTCTGCTTCCCTGTCACCATGAGGTGGGCAGCTTTGCCCCAGCCTGCCCCTCCACCAGGAAGTGCTGCCTCATCAAAGTGAGTGGAGCCAGACCACCGTGGACGGAATCCTCTGATCCTTAGGCCAAAATAAGTCTTCTATTTTTTTTTTTTAGGTACCACATAGTGTATGCCTACTGTTTTCCAGGCCCTGTATCAGGGAATTTGCCAAATCCATATCTCAATAATCCTCAGAACATCCCTACAAAGTCAGGGTCCCATGTGAAACCTCTGGACTCCGGCCAAGTTTCTGGAGCAGGCCCGTGTCCTTCCTCCCCTAGGAAAGCCTCTCAGCCACCTCGGCTGCCGAAAGGCCCAGCTGGCCATCGGGGTCTCTTCATATACGACAGCCCCCCTCCATCTCCCAGATGCGTGTGCTCACCTACACAAATGAGAAGACATCCTGTCCACATAACAGGAGGAAAGACGGCTCTGATAAAAACTGCAGTTTAGGCCAGCTCTGGGGATCAGCCGGGAAGCCACTGGGGGATGGAAAGAGGCCAGGGCATCCCCTGGCTCCTTGGCACCTTACTCTGTAAACCTGGTTAGTTTCCTCATTTGTAAAGCAGTGATGATTAATTTTCAGAATTTCTGGAATAGAAAAGTTGAGACAGTGCTTCTGAAATGTCTTGGAGTTTTACTGTAGTATCCTGGAGAAAGGATCCTTGTGCCCTAAAAACTCCCCCTTTGTTTTTGGTTAGTCTGAGGTCCCCCTCCCAGGGCCCCTCCGCCATTTCTTTCCTCACCATCTAGAAACCAGGATTTGGATGGTTTGTCTACACTGGAGGTGAGAGCTGGGAATCCCTGGGATAGGTGATTCCAAAGCTGGGCTTTGAAGGTAGCCCTGTGGTCTAGAGTAGAGAAGGGATGCTGTATCCCACTCACTGGATTTGAAAGTTTTTATGAAGCTGTCTATCCACCACCCAGCAATATGTCTGCACCTTTCAATTAGCATTGAAACTCTTAGAGGTCGAAGTTAATGTCTCATTCTTTCCTGTGGCCTCAGTGCCTTGCATAGTACCCTGCACAGAGTAGAGACATTATGACAATCCTCTGAACTGAATTAAGTCCAATGGAAACACTGAAATGTCAAGACAGTGTCTGAACCGTGCAGTAGCAAAAACCCTGCCAAGCCTGGGTGGAGGTCACTCTTGAAAGCTGCTGCCTGGGCTGGGTGGGAGGTGGGGGGAGACGAATGCTCTTTGACAAATAGACACGGAGACTGTTTTCGTATACCCTTGGGGTTTAATCTTTTCTTTTGACTCTTGAAAGCCCATGGCATTGAGTGCTGAAACCCATTACTGAGAGATTGTCCTTGGAGCTCAAGTTCCCTTACAATTCTTTTCATGGGAGGCTCATATGACGGGTGCCCACGTTATTCCATGAATCATAGACACATCTGCTTCAGGCTCTTAGAAATGTTTTTCACCTGCCTGGGCCTACCAAGAAATTGAACTTTATTCCCCTTTCTGCACTCCATGTACCCTCATATTCTGGGAAGGAGCCTTCTCCAAAGCTCCAAAGACTTCCCCTGAACTCACCTCAACAGAAACAGCCGCAGACAGGCGGCAGCTACGGCAATGGTTGATATAACTGGAGCAGGGCAAGAATCAGATTCTGTGAGTTACAGGTTAAAGGACTGTGAGGTCAGGAGGCTTCCGAGGAGGCCAGAGGCCCACTTGTGCCGCAGCTCTTATGGCTCTCAGAGCGGGATGTAGCCACTGCAGCCCTGGGATTGAGGGATCCTAGGGACCACAGGTCCTTGCTTTCATGCCGCTCCTGTTTCTCACGGTTCTCAGTCTCTGCTCCAGCATCTCCAGGCGCGTGGACTTCCCCGAGAGGGTGAGTGCTACCAGGCACAAGTCCCTTCTCCATAGTGCTGCTGGTTGACAGCGTTCTGGGGAGTCTCTCCTGAAAGCACTCTACGTCCAAATTTCAAATCAAAAGAGAGCTTTATTTACCTGGCCAGGGACTGTCACCCACCACAGAGACTCAAGCTCTGTGGGAGGACACAGCTTCCTGGTTCATCCAAAGGGAATATAAGCACAAAAACCACAACTCAGTGACTTGCTCATCGTCATGTAAGCTAGCCAATCATAGAAATCAAAACATTAATAAGTGGGACCTGTGGGCTCTAGGCAGGACTGGAATTTTCCAGCCAGTAAGCAAGCCATCAACAGAAGCAAGAAAAGCACTATCTCTGCAGTTCAGTTGACCACAGTCCTGGGTTCAAGCAGGTGGTAGACAGTCGCATCCTGAATTTGGGTGGGGGTCGGCGGGCCGAGAATCTACTTCAAAGTCATGTAGACCCACAAGGGCATTCAAACCCAGGATGTAGCTCACCATGACCATCACCGTATCCTGAGTAGGGTACAATCTGTGGGGTACAAAGTACAGAAAGACTTTTTTTTTATAAGAAAACGGCTTTCATTTCAGTTTCTCAGAAACAGCTCTTGTAACAGTTTTTTATAGAAGGCAGCAAAATAGAGTCTGAGGCCTGTCTATGACAGTTTTTGCTTTATAATTGTCTTATCTCACTTATCAAAATCCTATATCTATAATCTATATTTTTTACTAATCTATAACCTATAATTTACACTCTTATTGATCGTATTGATCAGTTCACGTCACCACAACACCACTACCCTGTCTGGTGGTCCTTTGCCTGAGAGCCCATTGAGTTTATTGATTAGTGATTTGCTTCTAATATTGAGTGTAAAAGAACTGTAAGTTGGGAAATGGATTTTTCATAAATGTCACTCTGCTGGCTTTTGTAGTGTGGCTGCCGGGGGTGTGGGGGGAGTGCAGGGAACAGCTTGGGCCGGGAGAGGAGGTGGGAAACTGCTGCGGTGGCCCAGGGAGAGGCTGAGGGTCTGCGGTGAGGGTGAAATGAAGGTGGCGTTCGTTGAGAGCACGGTGGAGGAGAAAGGAAGGATCCTAGGGCTTCCTCCGTGGGGAGTGACCGACTGCTCAGGGAGTTGGCTGGCTGTGAGATGGAGAGCAGAAGGGCATGCCTCAGGAGACCTTCAGGGTTTTCTACAAATGGGGGCTCTGGCTGCAAAAGTTCTCCACAGACAAGGAGACGCGCTTGGCCTGACTTGTGTCACGGAGTCCTTGGGCGGGTGGGAAGCGCCAGCGCAGTTGTCCTTACTCCCTATTATCCCGAGCATTCTCTGCACATCCAACCCGGCACCCTGCCACTCGCCTCCACAGGAGTGGGGGTCACTGTGTCCTTTCAGCATCCTCTGCTCCCACATGGCCTGCGGCCTCCTGAAGAATACAAACATGAGCAAGTCCCTGCCTGTCCTTCGACCTCAGCCCAAATGTCTCCTCTTCCAGGAAGTCGGAAATGCTCCGGCTCACTGGGAAGAGCTGCCTCTGCAGGGGAAGATCCGTGCTGTTCACCTGCCCTGTGACCTCAGTGGGTGGCTTGGTCTTAGTTTCTTTATTTATAAAATAAGAACAATTACAAAAGCTCTTTCCTTTTCAATTACAAAGATGAAATGGAAATATGCGTGTGAACCTTCAGCACAATATCTGATTGTGGTGGACATTGGGTAAAGTTGTCTATCCTTATTAGATATTCTCCAGCAGTGATGTCCACTGTACAGGCATGTGGGTGAGCTTTCTTAGTTCCTGGATAATCGCTCCTGTACTCCACTCTGTGACCCTGATCAACAGAACACTATGCAGAGCAGATCCTTGGATGTTCTTGAAATAAGTGAGATGCCAACATCAAACCCTACCTCTCTGAATACCAAAGACCATAACCCTTCTTCAACATCTCAATCAGGAATGAGTTAATCATTCTTTTTTTTTAATATTTTTTTTTAGTTGGAGATAGACACAATCCCTTTATTTTATTTATTTATTTTTATGTTTTGCTGAGGATCCAACCCAGTGCCTCACACAAGCCTGGCAAGTGCTCTACCACTAAGCCCCAGCCCCAGCCTGTGTTAATCATTCTTTTAACTATTCCTTGCTAAGAAGGATTGGGGGATTGGGATGTGACACATATGCCTAGCCAGATTCAGAGGCAAGGAAACTAAAACAATGAATTAAAGTGTGTCAAAGAGTGAGTGTGTGTGTGTGCACGTGCGTGAGAGTGTGAGTACATGTGAGCTTATGAGCATGTGTGATCTGTGCGTACACAAGTGTATAAGAGAATGTGTGTGCATGAGTATATGAGCATAGCCAGGGTGTATGTGTGCAAGTCTGAGAGCGTGTGCAGGTTTGTGCATGTGTGGTGTGTGCAGGAGGGGAGTGCAGGCTGCACGGGATCACACAGAAGTGGAATATAGCTGAACACACAATACTTGTGTCATCTTCTTTCCCTTCCTTTCTGAGTAGAACCATCTAGAACT
Source organism: Spermophilus citellus (assembly GCF_964194105.1). Lineage (NCBI taxonomy): Eukaryota > Metazoa > Chordata > Mammalia > Rodentia > Sciuridae > Spermophilus > Spermophilus citellus. The sequence continues at coordinate 106,166,988 of NC_138193.1, forward strand.
GTAAATATAACATGCTCTGAAGCTATCTCCAATGCAAGAGCTAATACAGGAGGAATTCAGCCCATAAAACCTGGTGGGGCAGCTGAGAAGCCACTGGGCAGAGTTGTCCAGATTCCTGCTGCCCCCTGGGTTCCAGAGTTGGCTTTGTCCCTGAACCTAAGATTTCTGTTCCCTCTGGAGTGGCCCTCAGTCATTGTTTGAAGGTCACCTCCCATTCCTGGTGCCAACACCAGTGTCAGAGCTCTGGTACGGGCCTGGCCTACTGCTGCTTTCTGGCTCTGCCAAACCCACTGCGTAAGTAACACTATTTTCTTTTCGTCTTTTGACTCCTCCAAACTTTTATTTCCTTAGGAAAGTGGGCTTGATGGAGCTGCTCACCCCTCTTGACTTGAGTTTGTGAAGTGACTTCCAAAGTTTCCTCCTATTTCTGACAATCTGGGGCTGAATTGTAATCTCTACCACTTGAACACTTTTCCACTCATAGAGCTCCTTCCAGGAGCAGAGCAAATGACACCATTTGGAAAATGACCCAGGACACCATGTCATGCCCTGGGAAGCCCCTGTACTCCTGCTGTAGGGTTCTTTGCACTGTCTCAGTCCACGCTGAGCCAGGTTGCATACAAAGTTGTGCTCTCTGCCTGACGGTTCACAGGTTCTCTCCAGCAAATCCCTTAATCCTGCCTTCAGACATTCGTAATGAGAAAATGTTGCTTTCTGAGAAGACTCTGAGAAGGAGTCTTTCCTTTAACCTTTACACGAAAATAAGCCAATGGAAGGTGGATGATTCTGAGATTGTCTCTTTGCCCTGTGAAAAACAGTGTGTGGCACAGAATAAAAACAACTCTCTAACTGATGCAATGTGGAAAATATTTCTTTCAATTTTCAGAGGCCAATCCACCAGCAGACAAAAAGAATACAGTTGACCCTTCTCATCTGTGGGTTCCATGACTGTGCATTCAACCAGTTATGGTTTGAAAATGTTTAGTGAGAAATTGTGTTTATACTGAATGCACAAACCTTTTTTTCTTTGCATCATTCCCTTAAAAAATATAGTGATACCTATTTACATAGCATTTAAATTGTATTAGGCTTTATAAGTAATCTAGATGATTTAAAGTAGATGAGGAAGTATGCCTGTTTTATATGCAAATATAATACCACTTTACGTAAGGGACTTAAGCATCTGCAGATTTTGGTATTTGTGAGGGACCTTGAATGAATTCCCCAGATACCCAGGGACAGCTTTAGTTGAGGAACAAATGATTTGTGCTTCAGGTCTTCCTATCCACATTGCTTGGAGTAAATAGCTTCATTATCCTTGAGAATAAGAAAAGTAAGTTCTCACCATCTGTGAGATCTGGCACCCAAGATCCTTCTGTCTGGGGACTAGAGCCTGGAGCCCTTGAAGAGTTTGTTTGCAGGAGTGATGGTTATTTCCCACCCACACCAGGTGCAGAGCAACAGTGGATACTCCATTCTTGCATTGTACTCATGCTGTCAACCAGTGGCCAAAGGACATATCTTCTGCATATTTCCCTTTATAGGGCAGCCATGAGATCTTGAGAGCTGCCTACATCCTCAGCTCCAGGAATGAACTTATTCATCTAATTGCATTCAGAGTAATTTTTGCCTTAGCACAGTCATTGGCATGGATTACCCAGGCCCCAATCGATCAATACAAGGTTGTATTCTGGCCATGGCATTGATTTCAAAATGGTTTCCTGGTTCATCTCAGATCAATCAGATGTGAGGGGGGAATGTGTTGGAAATCTGAAGAACTGCTTTCAACTCTCTCATCCTCTAGAAAATACCACAGTCACTTTGCTTCTGTGACCCTGCAAATGAACTTGATACCTAGAAGAAAACAGAGCTGAGTTATCAACAGAGAAGCAATGTAAGATCCTAGACCCAGGTAATCAAGAAAGCCTGCTGTACCTTTGGGCTTCCAGTTATATGAACCAAAACACTTATTCATTGTTTAAATTAGATATATGGTTTTTATTATTTGAAACATAAAGCATACTAATGGATTTAGAAAGGGTTGTAAATTCAGTCAGAGGAAGAAGGAGGAAAGTCAAACAAGTATTTCAAGGAGGATGACAAGCATAGCATGTTTTGGAGAATTATCAGTAATTCTGTGGCTCTGGGTGGCTCCAGTACTGCCAGGAGCAGGGATGTGTACACCCAACAGGGTGCTCTTTGATGTCTCCATGTCTTCTTCAGTACGAGTCCCATCACTGACCAGAATACCTGACAAGAACAACTTAGATGAGGCAAAGGTTAGTTTGGCTCATGGTTTCAGAGGTCCAGTCCATGGTCTGCAGGCTGCAAGGCGGAATGATCATGGTGGAAGGCCTGGTGGAGGGAAGCTGCTCTGTTCACGGCAGCCAGGAAGCAGAGACCAGAAGGGGTCAGAACAGATGTAGTCTTCAAGACCACGCCCCCAGTGACCCACTTTCTCCAGCCATGCCCCATCTGCCATAATTTTCAAAACGTTCAGTAAATCCATTCAAATTTTTAATTCATCAAATGGATTAATTTTCGAAGAGGTTGATCTCTGAGGATCTGAGCATTTCTTAGAAGCCCCATCTCTGAACCTTGCTGCAGTGGGAACCGGGCTTTCAACACAGGAGTCACGTGGACATTTCAGATCCAAATTAACAAGACCCTAGTGCCTGGCACACTCTGTGTGAATGACTACATCAAGGAATGAATGAATCTCGTTTCCCTAAGTCACGAAGATCCAAAGGCACAGAAGAGGCTGAGAAAAGGCAGAGAGGAGCAGATAGTGGAACAATCACTTGCAGATGTTGAGATGTAGAGGCCGGAGACAGAGGATGCATGGTCCTCCCCGGTGATGCAGTGATCTGGATGGACCCTGAAAAAATTAGGACACCAAAGGGTTTCCATTTAGAAGAATTAATACAATGGACGTTTGTAGAAGGAGCATCTGTTAAGCAAGTCTCTTTTGGAAGAGCTCCGTTAAGAAGCTTCATTGCAGATCTGCCCGGTGCGTGTATTTTCCTGGAGGTGGGGGGTGCCTCAGACCCTATGAAGACTGACAGTTCTGTAAGATTGCCCAGAAGTTGGTCCCAGGGAGCTCTGGCTTGAGGACTCCCAAGTAATTATAGTATCAACTGCATTATCAGTGCCAGCCAGGCCTCCTGGGAAGGCTGAAATCAATCTCTATCATTTTGCTTTTATTTCTTCAGCAACTGCAAGTGCAGAAATCAGCTGGGGATAGTCTAGAATTTAACATGTGCTTATCTCTTTTGTGGGCATCATTGAAATCAGAGAGCTCAATTAAGTCATCCAGTTGCCAATATAAAATTCACTTATTTCTTAAGAGAGGATTTGAGACTCTACACTCCCTTCCACAACCTTTGACGTCTTGCTCCATTAATCATCCATTTCCTCTACTGTTTTTGAGTCCTGTGATCTCTTTCTGGTGCTTTGCTCTCAGATTATAAACATTCTCGCATCTCTATTTTATAATACACAGCAACCCCCGAATTTCTTTCTGCCTCGTGTCCATCTTGTTTGTGCCTCCTCTTCCTCCTTTAGACTCTCAACTCAATCCACAGTGAGCCTTGACCTAGACTCCAGTTCACTGTCTCCATCTAGACTCTCAGTTCCGCACCTTCCCTTGAGACTGTCCACACTTGGGCTTCCACCCTAACCACTCTCCAAAACAGCTCTCTCTCTTACCCGAGGCAGCCAGGACTTCCCGATTGCCAGGTTCATTACGTGTTAAAATTGAGGAAGACATTTAAATGACAATTTGTCAAACTGAGGCACAGTTCAGAACCTTTTTCAGTGTAAGTGGGAGCAGGCACTGAAGTGACATGCACACTCTCACTCACAGAACGCCTGGATGGAGGATGCTGCAATAGTTTGAGTTCAGAATGTTCCCCAAAGGCCCATGGGTTAAAGTCCTGATCCCAGCCTTCAGCACTAAGAAGAGGAGCTGGGATCTTTGAGAGGTGGGGCCTAGTTGAAGAAAGTTAGGTTCTTGAGGGTGTGCCATTGGAGGGGATACTGGGACCCCAGCCCCTTCCTCTCTTGCTCTTTGCTTCCGGCCACCATGAGGTGAGCAGCATCCTCTGTCACCTGCTTTGGCCATGATGTACTGTATCACCAAAGGCACAAAGTGACAGAGCCAATCCCCCATGGACTGAAACCTCTGCAGACATAATAATACCCCTTACTGAGTTGATTATCTCAAGTGTATTGTAACAGAAAGTTGCCTAACACAGATGTTCTAGCAATGAAACAGTTTTGCAAGTACTCCTTCATTTAGGGATATAAAAATGTGTCCTGAGTGGAAAAACAACTTGCTCAAGGTCAAATGGCATAGAGTTAGGGCTTAAACTTAGGCCTCTCGACTCTAACCTTTCACATAGGTCTCACTATATACCAGGTACTGTTCTAATATTTTACTGTTCTAATATTACAACTCTGTAAAGCAGGTGCTATGAATCAAATACATTTTATAAATAATAAAACCAAAGCAGGTACAGAACAATCAATAAGTAGCCCAAGGCCAAGAGCTAGCAATGGCAGAGGCTGGTCTTGACTCCAGAATCTACTAGGTAACTATTATGCCATACAACCTGTCCACTGTTTTGCTTTTCACTGTTTATCTCAGCTCTTTCCAACCAGGGTATGAGACATGCCCCAGGTGGTTAGAAGGGGTTCAAGATATTCATCTCTTCACTCCCAGGGACAGTTGGATGGGGCTTGGTGGGGGGCATAGCTTCTGAACTGGTTCCTTTTATTGGGAGATGCCTTGACTCTTTGCTCTAGCAGGTCACACCAATGTAATTTTTCATGATCGACATATCATGCAATGGTTCAATAAGTACTATTGATGTAATGGCAATGCTAAGATAAACAACTTGGATTTATTCAAGTAGTATGTTTTGTAGTGGTGAATGAATGCCTTAAAACTCTTATAGTTGGGGGCTGGGGATATGGCTCAAGCGGTAGCGCGCTCGCCTGGCATGCGTGCGGCCCGGGTTCGATCCTCAGCACCACATACCAACAAAGATGTTGTGTCCGCCGAGAACTAAAAAATAAATATTAAAAATTCTCTCTCTCTCTCCTCTCTCACTCTCTCTTTAAAAAAAAACTCTTATAGTCATCATAAAGTTTGCAACAACAGTAGGTAGGGATAAGGGTGAAAGAGGTGGGAGGGAAAGGAGATTCGAAAGAGTGCTCATTATATAGGAATTAGTGTTCAGTTTGTTTCATGTAAATACCTTCTGCAGAATTTCCCTCAAGACTAACCCTACTTTACTTAATATTCCAAAATGTTCTCTTAAAGTCAAAGTCACAATTAATTATATAGAATCCCAGTGTAAGATGAGATAGATGTGATTCTAAAGGAGGACCACTGCACACAGAGAAGGGGTCATTCCTTGTAGTTATTTTTATAACCTGTTGTCAGCTGTTCCCCTAAGACAAAGATTTTATTAACTAAACATTTTACTAAAAGCATAATTTGTTTCTAATTAATATAAGACATAATCCCCTTAGCTTCCCCAAATTCTATGTTATTACAATAATAATACCACTTAATAATACGTAAGCCTTCAATAATGCTAATGACACCTACACTTGCATGATCATTTGTAAAAATTCTCCTATCTGATATCTGAAATGAGATATTGGCATTAATAGAGATATCCTCAAGTGTCCCCTGAAGTCAAAAAGAGGAACCTTTCTATGAGACTTTCCATGAAATGAGAGTCCCCAGATCAAAACAAGCTCATCCCAGGGACAATCCCATGGCTTGCATTCCCAAAACATTTAGCCCTCTTCTCTGAGGGGACCATATCAAATAAATTTAATTGTCTTCCATAGGAGAGTAAGAGGAGAGCTTTGGGGGTTCCAGCAGGAGGATATGGCTCTGGAAAGTCCAGGGGAGAGGGCAAGGTCAAATGCTCAGTCTCGTATCTTTAAGCTTCTGTCTTTCATGTGTCAGGAACTTTGCTCTTCTTAGAAGACCTGGATTCTTCCTCAGGAGTATAATTCTCTGATGGCTACTCTCCCGTTCTCTGAGGGAGAGCACAGCCCTGGTTGTGGGTAGCTGAGATGTGCTTTAATCTGATGATCAAGGGCTTTATCAGTTTCCTATGACTATCAAAACAAAGCACCATGAACTTAGTGACTTATGATAACACAGGTGTACTATCTTACAGTTCTGAAGTGAGAAGTCCAAAGGGAACTTCACTGGCCTCTGATCAGGTGGCAGTAGGACTGAGTTCCTTAAGGGAGGTGATGGGGGATAAACTATTTCCTCGTCTTCTCCAGCATCTAGAGTGCTCTTGAACCTTGTGGCTTATGACCTCTTCCACCTACAAAGCCAGTGATCGTCAATCAAGCCCTTCTCACATTACATCACTACAATGTTGACCATTGAGTCACAATGGTCACTTTTTCCACATGTAAGGACACTTGTGATTGCCGTGGCCCCACGTGAATCATCCAGAACAATCTCTCTATTTTAAGGTGCGATGACTATAGACCTGAACTCCACCTGCTACATTAATTCCTCTGTGCCACATAGCATGCCATAGTTCAGGCTCCAGCAATCAGAATGTAGACTTCTTTGGTGGATCACTATTCTTCCTACCACAGTGGATAACAGTCCTGGCAGAGGCATCATGACTTCTGGATCCTGTGGCTCTAACGCCATTCACTTGGGAGAAACTAGTACAGGCTACTAGGTGGAAGAGTGATTGGTTGGCTGGTTGACCAGTTGACTGACTTTCTTGATATGTCCAGAGAATGTTACAGAAAAAAATTTAATCCTGGGCTCAATTTGTTTTTTCCAATGCACTGCTTTCTACTAATCATGTCTCACTGGGGTCCTGAGGTGACCTAGAGAACAGTGCTACTACCACAAACAACAGTAACAATGATCCTCCTCCTCCCTCTCTTCTTACCTTCTCTTCTAACACTTAACACATACTCTGGGTCAGGAACCATATTCACTTCTTTAACAAAATTAGCTCATGTAATCCTTACAGCAATCAAAGGAGTTAGATATTATTTCCCTATTTTATATATTAGGAAATTGAGGCAGCAATGCATGGGGCAAGCATAGGTTTGATACCATCTAGAGCTATACTCTTATCCAAAGGAATTAAGGAATTGGGGAGAAACTAGTATATAAACGTGAAAGAAAGAAACACAATCTAACTGAAATGATTCCATTCAGCCCTAGGAGGCTGTATGAAAGGGGGAACTTGCATCATTCCTGAAGCTTTCCAGCTATATAGCTTGAATCCAGGTACATCCCCAGTTAATCAAAAATCTGACCCAGGGTAACTATGCCTCTCCAATATGGAACCTATGCATTAAGGAATTCCAGATATTCAGATAGGTGATGGTATAATTATTGTTGAGAAAGTCTCTAAAATCTAACTGACAAAAACTATCATAGGCTATGTAGGCAAAGGTAGGCAAACCATCTCACAAAAGTAGTTTGAAGGGGCCTCTCTAAACATAGATGATTCAAAGCTTAGACTGAACAGTCATGCAAGGTCACACGCCACAATTTATTTTCTGTGATAGCAATATTACAGGTACCCTGGGCTCCTAACTCTGATGCATTTGTCTATGTGGTTATATAAATTTAGGTTTCTAAATTTATATTGAACAGACAGTTCAGGTGGTAATGAAATGCTTTGGGTAAGTATAATTTTCTTTTCAAAAGGAAAGTGTCAAGGAATTGCCAATTTGGGGGGGGGTATAATAACATACTTTATATTTAGCTCTCCAACAAGCTCCAATTTCTTGGACAGCCATTATAGAGACACACATCTTCACAATGCCCTTGGAAGGTAGGTGGTAGGTAATGAATGCTGTCCTGGTTCCTTTCTGGTGAAGTGATGCATGGGTGGGAAGAGGGGTGGCCATTATGAGACGAATCCAAGGATGGTAGCAGGACTTAGAATACTGTGGAGCATCCAACATTGGAGCCCAGGGGTCTCATGCATTGGTGGGGCTGCATCATTGCTATTACTAACAATAACATACTAACAAGACCATGATGCTCTCCAAATAGCCATAGGCTTAGAGAAAATAAATCCCATCGTATCTAAGAAAATTCCAATTTGATGACTTATACCTCTGTATTCTTAAAGAGTGATTAGGGGTTCTATGAGCTTTCCAGGACAGCTAACAATGTGATAGCTTAAAACAACTGAAATTTATACATTTGAAGTTCAGGAAGGCAGGAGTCTGAAATGAGTGCACAGAGCCATGCTTCCTCTGAAGAATCTGGTGGTGCCTCTTCTTACCTTCTGGTGGTGCCCGGCAATTCTTGCCATTCTGTTCCTTGTAGCTGCATTACTTGAGCTTTGGTTTCCATCTTCACCTGGAACACTCCCTGTGTGTCTCATGCTGTGTCTAAATCTCCTTCTTGTGAGGCCATCAGGCATCTCACTAAGTCCAGTATGAACTCATACCGCTTTGGAAGCATCTCGACTTGGTTACATTTCCAAATAAGGGTGGCTTCCCATGTCTTAGGGTTTAGAACTTCAGCATATTTTTGGGGGGACTATCTGACCTACTAAAATTCATTCATTGCTAGCTCTCTACTGTGACAATTTGAGAGAGACAGTAATTGCAATAATTTAGGCAAACTTGAATTCTTCTTCCCAGTAACCAAAGACTCTAGCATACATGCTAGTGGCTACTTTTCCTGGCAGTGCCTGGGGTGTTTGGTGCCTAGTTGAAGGAGAAATTGCAGGTTTGCTGAGGGAGAAGAAGAGAAAGGAAAGAAGCCTGTGGAGTGAATTCTGCTAAGGAAAGGGCTAAAATCCTGTAGTCCCAAGATATCTGTTTGAAATTGCCACAGACTAACTGTTTGTTCCCCAGTTCTGTCGGGGAAGCTGGAGATATTTGAGATGAGCAGTGTAGCCTTATCCTCCTACCTTCAACAGCTTGTCCAAGAAGTTAGATGAGCAAAAGCTTTCGTTCTCACTGCCAGTACTCTCACACCTGTAAAGCTGCCTCTAGAGAATGGCTATTTAAGAGCGTGTCCTTTTCTTTTATCAAGGGGCCATATAAGAAATGACCAAATAAAGCATGTTTCTGTATCTTCTATAAAAGTGCTGCCGGAGAAAGTGTCCCTTCTGTTGCTCCATGCCCCTTACATAAAGATCTCTGTAATGATTGCCTCTTAAACGTGGATGCCAGGAAAAGGTTTGTCTTTCCTGTCACCCTATTTTTCTTGTAAGCAGGGGATGATAGCACTAGGTTTTGGTGTTTTGTGGTTATTTGATTTTTGCCTTTGTTGTTAGATAACCACAAGTGTCTGAGTTTCCTTCTTTCTACCAGATGTTATTCTATTTGCTTTTGTATTGCAACCCACCTCTCAGAATAAAAGCATCACCTTGCAAGGAGGCTGTGTAGAGGCAGGCTGCTGGCACTGGCCTTGCAGAGCACCAGAACTAGACTCCAGCAGGTGGATCTGCACTCTACCAAGTGAAGACATCTCAATGTTATGACCCCCTCATCAGTGGTCTGAGATTGATTGTAGCCCTGGATGAAAGTGGCCTAGCCCATATTGTGGAACAAGAGTGTGCGCCATTTTGGAACACACAATTGCATGAATTATAAAAGTCTTCCAAAAAGATGGATAAATAGTAAATATAAAACCGAATAGACCGGCAAGATTCTGCCAGATGCCCTTGTGACACCACCTGCCAAATGGCCACTCTGTTGCTATTTCTTCCCATAGTGAATGATCTCATGCAGTCTAGCAATCCCTGGCCACTTAGTTTCCCATTGTTCTCATAGGCAATGCCACCTACAGACAATGCCACCTACAGACAACCTTATAGTATATGCATTTCAGAACAGTCCCTTATGAACATGTGCCATTGTGGAAAAGCCTTCAGAGAGATGCCCAGAGGCTGGCTGTGGAAAGACAGCCCAATACCTGAGGCAGGACAGGCATCTGGCATCTACGCTTGCTCTTTCCATTAGAAATCATGGAGGAGGTTTGTGTTTGTGTGTGAATGTGTGTGTACATGTGTGCGTACCCATTCGTGTGTCCTTTACTCTTGGTGAAGAAGCTTCTTCAGAGTTCACTGTGTACAAATGCATTCCCTCCACCTCAGCTCACACATTATATAGTAGATAGACAAAACTTATTCTATCTAGAAAATGAATGAAATATGTATCCATATCCCATGGGTTTAAACATGCATTTTGAGTATAGCTTTTTGGAAAAATATCAATGAAAAGTTCAAAGAAATAATGCTGCAGAAGAGGAAAATACCATCAAAAAACATCATGAAAATTGAAGTTAGGCTATATTCATTCCTTCACTCAGCCATAATTTTATTGAGCACACAGGTGGCACAAGCACTGTGTTGATCACTGAGGTATAATAGTGACCGTAACTAGGTCTTCAATGGGGTGACAGATTCTATGATTCCTTAACTGATAAAAGTATGATTAATAGTTATTCCAATATAAAACTGTAAATGTGACTATTCCATAGAGAAGAAAATGGTGCTAAGAGGAGTCATGAAAGGGAGCAGGGACCCGTGAAGTGGGTTTGACTTAAAGGCTGGCCGTCGCGCGGTTCATCCACAGTCCATTCGTCCATGTGGTTTAGAAGCCATATAGGAGTGAGCTGGTCCACAGGCAGAGGACGTGTTCTTTTCTCAAAGGCCACAAATGGAAAGGCTGAGGCTGGAGAAGGCACCGTCCTGGGAAATGTCGCCCAACACTTCTCTTCTCCCTTCTACTGGTTGTTTATCGTTTCCCTCCTTTACGAGCAGGCAAGCTCTATAAGGATAAAGACCTGTGTTGGTTTTCTGTGTTACCTGTAACTCTCCTGGCCAGGGATATTTGGTAACATTTGCCAAATGCATGAAAACACTGAACCCAGCTTGCAGTAGGTGTTTAATGATGGCTCTCTTCCGGCTTTTTAAAATACTTGTGCTGAGATCTATTTTGGTTGGCCAGTTGCCCAGTGCAATGAGGGCTGAGGCTTATTGAGGTGCATCACCTGGACAGAGCAGCTTCCTTCACTTTTCTGCCAGGAAGCCAGATTGACCAGCATGTTCTGAGACAGAAAAGGTTGAGTCTCACCATTGTTGAGTAGTACATACAAAACAAGGACTGTCTTTACAAACAGAAAATGCTGGGGCAACAAGAGTGGCCAGAACCCAGAGCCAGCTCTCTCCACCAGCCCTGGTTTTGTACATGGGGACAGGACTGACCATGGCTGGGAACTTAGAACTGCCAGCCAGGATTTGGGCTTGCCTGTAGGCAGTCATTAACTGCAAGGTACTCAAACAAGCACAAACCCCCCACAAAATATAACAAAAATTAAACCACACCAGCATGCAAATATTCATTTTCCTCCTACAGCACATGGACCAAAGGCAAGTAGTGAGGCCTGCGACACTGCCTAGTGACATTCTCAAGGACGCCACTCTTTCTCTGCCATCCTGAGCTGGTGGTCTCCTCACTGGTGCTGTCTTATGATTATGAACTGGAATCATGTCTGCATTCAAGGCAAGAAGAAGGGGGAAGCAAAAGGGCCCTATCTAGACCAACCAATCCTCCTTTAGCAAGAAAGCAGAATCTCTCCAGAAGGTCTACTGAGCACAGAATTCATCCCACAGCATCCTCAAATTAATCACTAGCCAGGGAAGAGAAGCCCATGATGGTTTTAAGAATCAGAATTCATCCTCCACAGGGGAAGGGGTAAGGTCAACCCCTCTGAGGACTGATATAAGTCTCCTCAGCCATCTGAACAAATTGTGGCTCCACTAGGGAAAAGAAGGGGACAGGAAATAATTTTTTATTGCTTTTATTTTTAAAATACATTACAGTGGAATGCATCACAATTCTCATTACACACATAGAACACAATTTTTCACATCTCTGTTTGAATACAAAGTATGTTGACACCAATTCATGTCTTCATACATGTACTTTGGATAATGATGTCCATCACATTCCACCATCATTGCTAACCCCCTGCCCCCTCCCTTCCCCTCCCACCTCTCTGCCCTATCTAGAGTTCATCTATTCCTCCCATGTTGTGTCTCACTACCCCACTATGAGTCAGTCACCTTATATCAGAGAAAACATTCGCCATTTGTTTTGTTGGGATTGGTTACCTTCACTTAGCATTATCTTTTCCAACTGCATCCATTTACCTGCAAATGCCATGATTTTATTCTCTTATTGCTGAGTAATATTCCATTGTGTATAAATGCCACATTTTTTTAATCCATTCATCTACTGAAGGGCATCTAGGTTGGTTCCACAGTTTAGCTATTATGAATTGTACTGCTATAAACATTGATGTGGCTGTGTCCTGGGACACGAAATAAATTTTGTACAGACTCTGATGAGCCTACCACAGTCCCCACATAGCACTGCTGCTTCTAGGCTCTGCCCTCAACTTGCAATGCTACTGGGAGCTCATGGGCAAACTTCTGTTGCTTGTTGCATGGAGGCTATCCAATAAGCACCCAGTTTGGATCTTCTCATCCTTCTCTGTAACCTCTTCTATGATTGGCTCAGGCATTCAGCTGTTCTCATTCTGAATATTTGCATATGCCTGACATCCTCTATTGTCATAAGGAAGTTCTCATGTATAGAAATAATTCTATGGAGATAATATGGGGCTAGGGGCACCCATTACACTGGGGTCAGATGCAAATTAAGAAAACTGTAAACAATTTTCATTGGATCCTTTCTGGCTTTGGGATATTGCAAAACTATCAGTCTTCCAAATTTTTGATTTTCCCTCAACAAATGGAGATATTTCAAAGGCTCCAGTAGGATAATGAGCTTGAAAGTGTTTTGCAGACTGAGAAATACCCTCATGTACTAGAAATTACAGTGTGCCTAAGTGTTAGGATGTGAGTTGAAGCTCCCCAAATTTCATGTTGAAGCATTAACCGTGGGACCTCAGAGTGTAACAGTGTTTGGACGTAGGCCATTTAAGGAGGTAATGGGGGTAAAATTAGGTCATGTGGGCAGATTCTAATACAATATGACTAGTGGCCTTAGAAGAGGATATTAGGACACAGGCCTGGACAAAAGGAAGACCACATGAAGACACAGGAGAAGGCCACCTGTAAGCCCAGGGGAGAGGCCTCAGAAGAAAGGAAGTTGCTGTGAACTTGACCTTGAACTTCCAATGGAAAGTCATGAAAAAACTCGAGAGAATGGCTTCTGTTGTTGAAGACGCCAGCCGATGGTGCTTTGTTGTGGGGGCCATAACACCCAAACACATAGAGCAAAGAATTCTAGCTTTGCACTGTGTTTGTTTTGGGAGTGGGGTGGGGTACGGTGAGGAGGCTCGGGGTTCCAGGATGAAGAGTGTGGGAGCAGAATGAAGCCCTACAGGGAAAAGAGCACTGGATTTGAAGTCAGGAAACCAGGGTTCAGGGTCCGGCTTGCCACAGTGACATTGTAACCCTGAATGAATCCTTCCTCCTTTCTGGATCTCAGTTTCCTCCTTTACAAGACCCTCATGCCATGGAGTTAGAATGATGATGAAGAAGTAAAGTTGACCACAGGAAAGCACTCCCACTGGGCATGGCGCACAGTAGATGCCCAATAAATCTCTTGCAGATGCTGCTTGATGATAGAACAAGTGAGTGAGCAGTTGGAGTTGGCACAGGCAGTTACACAGTCATTGCAGGCTCAAGGCAGAGAGGAGCTCAGGGCAGCTCATCACATAGAGGCGAGTCTTAGGCAGTGGGAGAAGAGGCTGCTGAGAAATCCCACTTGGAAATCCATTCTGCTTGGACCGTCTGTACCGTGCCCCGTGTGGGGCCATCTCTTCTCAAATTCAATTCTTGGTGTTCTGTGTGGTTTGCTGAGACTTGACACTCTCCACTCAGCTCAAGTTAACAAGCATCAACAGTTCCTATTTTCTGCCTGGTAATTTGAGGTCAGTGATCTTTAGCCCCTGCTCCTAACAGGCTTACACTGTAGAGGGGTGGAGACACTCGGCTGGTGGAGTTCCAGTTTTTGTCCTAAGCAGGAGTAACTCGAAGAACTTGCCTGGAATAGTGCTGGGACATAGTAGTTGCTTGATAAATTTTAGGTTTTAATTAGGTAATTGCTTTTAATAATCCTCAGATACTCCTCTCTCCCACTGAAGAAGAAAAAATACCTTTTAATTGGCTAATTTGCCCAGCTTGATTCAAGCAAGCATTAAATTATTGATACTTTAACTCTGAAATAAGTTATTATAAGATATTTTCTAGGTGCTGGTGTGTTTTACAAATGTTATTCTTTGTCACTGAACTTTGAGGTAAATGTGCCTCCCGCTTCACAGGGGATGAAGGAGGTGGGAAGTTAAAGTTCCAAGGGCTTCATGTCCCCAGTCCTATTCTACTCAGTGCTGCATTCTCTGTCACTCAGGTGTGTGGGCAGAGCTGGGTCCCTGTGGTGGCTCCACGCTTTCCTCCATTAGGCTGTGTGTAATTACTTCAGTACTGCCCAAGCTGAATCCAATCAACCTGGACTGTTTATCCCCAACATCTGGAAAAGGCTATGGCCAGATAAGATTATCACAATACCCAGGTACTCACATAATTTAGAGAATATTAGAAAAAAGATGAGACCCTCAGCTCTTATAGAATAGTCTCAAGCAAACTGGTGTTTCTGAAATCAAGTATGCAATAAAACCAGACCTGCACAGCTTTTGCTCGCCGAAGACCACAACAGAGATTTAGTGGGATATAGAGGAAAACACTTTCCAGAGGCAACAACATCACCCTATGCTTTGATCTTGACAGAATGCCATTCTCAGTGTGCCAGGGGTCCAGAAACCATCACCCACACTACTCACTTTACAGAGAGAAGGGCCAGGGGGCGAGGGGGTGGGAGGCTTGCCCTTATCTACGGAGGTGTCTGCTCAACACAGGGCAGGGCCAGTCTCTGGACAAACCCATGTTCAGTTCGAAGCCAGACACTGAGAAGCCCAGGCCTCAAAGAGAAAGAGGAAATTTAGATTTTGTTCACCCATTTGAAGGGGTTAAATACCCCTTCAGGTGTGGGGGAAAGGACCTCAAGTCTTGGTGGCCAAGGTGACACCAAAGCAAACTTAACAAAATTTTCAGGAAGTCAGGAATGTTGACGTGTCCAGTGCCACCTCTGAAAGAACATAACTGGAAGATTCCAGCCCCAGCATGAGCAGAGCACCACGGCTCCGGGCCCTTCCTCTGCCTCCGTCTGTGTCTCCCATGGATCCCTTATAACCCTGGGCCACCGTGGTACTGGTACTGCCTCCCTCTCCAGGGGACGTTCAGTTCCTGGAATGGGGGAGTGTTCCCCCTTGTTCCCACATTTGCCTCATCTCAAGAGCCTCATTTAGCTGGAGTCCCGTGGTTGCTGATGACAAATGTGTGACACCTTGTCTTTTGAGTTGTCCACACTTGGAGAAGCTTCTCTTTCTCCAGTGGCAGCAGAAGCCCTCTTCCCCCGTCATCCGGGCTTTGCCTCATTTCATTTTTCTTCATTTTTAGACCTGTTACTGCCAAGCAGGACTTGCTAAGTTTTATAAATGTGAACCTGTTTCATAAATCGGACACATTCTTTCTCTGCCGTCTGGAGAATCAAGAATCTTGTTTCCTCTAGATTGGGCTGGAGGATGCTCCTGCAGTGAGAGAGGGAAAGTTAATGGATTCTGGGTCTGCAAAAGCATCTAGGCTCCAGACAAATCTTATTTACTCCCATCTTCCTGAGTCAGAAGTCTCCACGCTCTACCAGCCCTTCCTTCGGTCAAATCTATAACTTAGCACCAAACTCAATATGCACTTTACATCTATCTCATCTTTTCTAAACATTTTGATGAATTAGTAGAAATGTCCTGGAAATGTCCTTTGAGGCCAGGATGGTGATGCAATCCCACCTAAGGAGGGGCAATGGGGAGCCAGAGGCACTAAATCACATCACCTTGAGACGGGCCTGACGATGATGCCTGTCACTTTCTACTTGTTCTCTGTCTTCTCCACTGCAGTCATGTCCTTCATTCTGCATCTGCCTGATGTAACCGAGTCCTGATTTGAAGCGTTGGTTTCTGGTTGTGCTTGCCGTGGCCCCTCTTTTACAGCCTTAGGAGACATCTCTTAATAGTACGTGGGGTATGTGCTTCCTCTGGAGTTTAGTCATTGCTGCCTTCTCCCTGAGCTGTCTCCTGCCGCAGTCTTGGCTGGGCACAGAATCACGAGCCACCACACAGCTTTGTAGATTCAAACAGCAATTCTTTATTCCCGAACTCACACCGGCCTCCACACACGTTCTGGGGCAATCCCAGTTCTGCTGCCACCCAATTCACCTACTCCACGAGGCTTATTTCCCAAAATGCTCTCTGAATCTCACGAGAGTTCAACAGGAGCTTAGGCAGCGGGAACGCCCTAATTCCAGCAGCAATAATCCTCAACATCGAACTTCCCTAAAATCCAAGGTCTTAAACTGGGAACGCCCTAAACCCAAGGATTGGGATACTTCCTCAAACTGCAGGATACACCCTAATCCTGGATCCACCCTCGTCCTTGGGCAGGGTCACCTAACATGCAATGTCAACAGCGAAATTAACATGGGGTACGCTGGCAAGGAAATTTCCTACTTGGTAATGGCCCTCAGCATCTCCCCCCTTCTGATTAATTAAACAACAAGCAATGTGGCTTAAGGACCGTGCCTGGTAGGTTGTCCAATTCAACATATGGTTCTTACCCGTCATGGGAAAACTGACCTTTAGGCGTCAGCCTCCTGTCTTAGGTTGAATCCACTGCAATCAGATCAACCCGTCACTGACTACCGGTCCAGCATTCAGCCAAGCTTGTGGAAAGGCCTATGCACCAGTGGGGGGGTGAGGTTTCTTGCCTCACCTCTGTTGGCCCCCAAATATCCTTGGTGCCAGTGGGGGGGTGAGGTTCTTGCCTCACCTCTGTTGGCCCCCAAATTTTAGACCATCACTAGTAGAAAGGAGGAGGATACAGAAATGCCACGACACCAAGCCAATTGACGGCTCCTTTGGAAAAATTGCGTCACTGGTGACACCATCAGCAAAGATATGCCAGCATTACCACAATTAACATGGGGTGCGCTGGCAAGGAAATTGCATCACTGGTGACACCATCAGCAAAGATATGCCAGCAGTACCACAATTCGCTGCATCAGATGATATTTCACAATGCATGCAACTGATATATAGTCCAGGCAAGTTCTGCAGGCAGTTCAAATCGGAGGAGTCTATCAATATGTCCATTTCCTCCCAAAGTAAATCGAGTCCTTGATTGAGCATAACTTGTTGAGTTATATTCATTGATGCATCAGTTTATACAGTTACTGTGATGGCTATCATAGAAGCTGTAGTTTGGTTTTATCTTAGTCTTCACCGGCACTTGGATGGAGATGGGAATTCTGGCAATGATGCTAAAGAGACATTATCCTGAACAGAATTATTAAATATAATGAAAAGGAAAGGTGAAAGTAAACAAACAGATCTGTTAACCTCCTAAAAAACAATCCTTAACAGCTGTTTACCTAATTTAAATTAGTAAGCAAACAGATCTGTTAACCACCTTTAAAAACAATCCTTAACAGCTGTTTACCTAATTAAAATTAAAGCATTTAAATCACGTGAATAAAAAAAAAAATTCGGATCCATTTTTTCATGAGTGCTCCTCATATATAAAATATGGACATACACACATACAGACATACAACACAAAACAGAAATGTGCACACATAACATACAACACATAAGACAATAAAGGCCTTGTAGTTTTACCTAGGTGAAATCTCCATTGCAATGTTTAAAAACTCCACAGTCAAAAAATAAAACACAGTCAAAAAATAAAACTGATCAGAAAAACATTAACCTAGGTTTGTATGAGCTCAAAAATAAAATAGAACTTTACGATGTGGGAAAAATGCAATAATAAAATAGATATTGAAAAAAGCACCATGGTTAATCACTGTCGCAGATGTAAGAATAGCCAAACTGGAGCTCTGGATATCAGCTGTTATGGATTTGAGTCAAATCATCTTCTTTTTCTGTAGAAATTGCTTTAGTTAATCTCTCTGGAATCCAAATCGGCTGCTGTTCTCCCTGCGGAAAAACACAGACGGAACCCCGATTCCAGACAATAACTGGATCAGGACCTTTCCATTGTCCTGTTAGAACATCTTTCCAAAGTACCTTAGGCTTATGTACATTTTTCGGATACATATGTCTTTCCGCAGCACTAAGTCCTGATGAATCCAAATTTAAAAAGTTTAGAATAAAAAGGGTTATTTTAAGTTTATCTTTGGGGGATATATACCCCTTACCAATTCCCTCTTTTTGCTTTAATAGGTACGTTTTAATAGTTTGATGAGCTCTTTCAACTATGCCTTGTCCCTGTGGATTGTATGGGATTCCTGTTATATGAGTAATACCGAATGATGAGCAAAATTGTTTAAAAGAGGCAGATGTATAACCAGGACCGTTATCAGTTTTTAACTGTTTAGGAACACCCACAGTGGCAAAATTTTGTAAGCAATGAGCTATAACATCTTTAGTTTTTTCTCCTGCATGAAGGGAGCCCATCAAAAATCCAGAATAAGTATCAACTGTAACATGTAAATATTTTAATTTTCCAAATTCTGGCAAGTGTGTGACGTCCATCTGCCAAATATGGTTAGGTATCAGTCCTCTAGGATTGACTCCAAGATTAACTTGTGGTAGAAAGGTCACACAATTTTGACATTGTTTTATTATATGCCTGGCTTGTTCCTTAGTTATTTTAAAACGCTTTTGTAAAGTATTAGCATTGACATGAAACCTTTTATGAAAATTTGTAGCTTCTTCTAATGTAGAGAAAATATGTACATCACGTGTAGTTTTATCTGCTAAATCATTGCCCAAACTAAGGGCTCCAGGCAATCCTGTATGTGCCCTAATATGTCCTATAAAGAATGGATCTTTTCTGTCCCATATTAGACTTTGTATAGTGGAAAACAAAGAGAAAACAGTAGAGGAAGGGGAAATCCTACCAGCATCTTCAAGGGATAGAATAGCATTAACTATATATTGACTATCAGAAAATAAATTAAATACAGAATCTTTGAACATCACAAAAGCTTGTAAAACTGCATTAAGCTCTACCTTTTGAGCTGATTGTTTGGGTACTAAAAATGTAAAAGTTTGATCAGGGGTAACTACAGCTGCTGTACCATTATTAGACCCATCAGTGAATATATTTGGAGCATTCATGATAGGTGTTTTCCTTGTCATTTTAGGAAAAACTACAGGATGCTTAGACCAAAAAGACAACAAAGGATTCGATGGCAAATGATTATCAAACGAAACATTAGATTTACACATAATTATTGCCCAAGTATTTAACTCATTAGCTAATTCATCAATTTGATCCATAGTATATGGAGTAATAATTTTATTGGGAGAAATTCCAAACACTCCCTTTGCTGCTCTTATTCCTTTGAGTATTAATTGTCCTACAGCCTCAGGATACCTGGTAAGAATAGTGTTAGGAGAATAAGATAAATGTATCCACAATAATGGACCTTCTTGCCAAAATACTCCTGTAGGAATATTTTTTGTTGGTAGTACAATAAATAATAAAGGCAAACTTATATCAATTCTATCTAAATGCATATTTTCCATATAAGTTTCAATAATTTTTAATGCCTTTCTAGCTTTAGGAGTTAACATTTGGGGTGAATTAGGATCTGATGGACCCTTTAGAATATCAAATAAAGGTCCCAACTCTCCTGTTGGTATGCCTAGATAAGGCCTTATCCAATTTATGTCTCCCAATAACTTTTGAAAATCGTTGAGTGATTTGAGTTGATCTACTCGTATTTGAATTTTCGGTGGACGGACCATGGTTGAGGATAATAGAACTCCTAAATAATTAATTGGAAAATTTAATTGTACTTTATCTATTCCTATCTCTAGATTATAATTTTTTAATAAGTTCGTAAGTGTGGCATAACATTCCAGCAATATGTTTTTATCTTTATGTGCTAATAATACATCATCCATATAGTGAAATATTTTTAGTTCAGGATTTTGATTTCTAAGTGGCTGGATTGCTTTATTTACATAGATTTGACACATAGTTGGACTGTTAGCCATACCTTGAGGGAGTACTTTCCACTCATATCTCTCATCAGGACCTTCATGATTTAATGCAGGGATAGTAAATGCAAAACGTGGACTATCCTCGGGATGAATTGGAATCGAAAAAAACAATCTTTAATATCTATAGATAAAACATGCCACGTTTTTGGTAAAGCAGACAATTGAGGAATCCCTGATTGAGCAGGTCCCATAATAACCATCTCATTATTAATGGCTCTTAAATCTTGCAATAATCTCCATTTACCCGATTTCTTTTTGATGACAAAAATGGGAGTATTATGGGGAGATACGGAAGGTTGTAAATGTCCTTCCGCTAATTGTTGTTTGACCAGATCATGGGCTACTTGTATCTTTTCTTTAGTCAAGGGCCACTGAGGAACCCACACTGGTCTTTCTGATTTCCAAGTAATTTTGATTGTCTCAGTGGCCCTTTCTGAAAATCCGACCCATGTCTGTCTGTTCCTTGATCTAATTGAATTGGTGCTGCTAAACCTTGTTCTTGTTTTCCTAATCTTTTTTCTTTCTTAACACCTTGTCTAGCCCTAGTAGTGGGCGCATTAGAATTGATGTTATTTGTTAACATCAAACCTAGTTGATCCAGGACATCTCGTCCCCATAGATTAATAGGAAGGTGATCCAAAACATATGGTTGTATAGTTCCTTCACATCCTTCAGGATCCTTCCAATCTAATACCATAGAACTTCTATGGGGATTAGTAGCCACTCCTAGGCCTCGAAGCGTTTGAGTGGCTTGTTGTAATGGCCAATGTTTTGGCCATTCTCGACGAGATATAATGCTAAGGTCAGCACCTGTGTCCAGTAGCCCATTAAACTCGTGCCCTTGAATATTTAGTTTTAGCATCGGGCGAGAATCTAAATTTAAAGACAACATAGCCCAGTCTACACCTGTGGAGCCTAATCCCTTAGAACCTCTTTCTACATTATGACTAGAGAACTTATTATGTAGGCTGGGTATTATTAACAACTGTGCTATTCTATCTCCAGGTGAAATTACTGATATACCTCCTGGAGAACTAGCTATAATTTTTATTTCACCTACATAATCGGGATCAATTACCCCAGGACTTATCATAAGTCCTTTTAATGTAGATGAACTACGTCCCAATAATAAGCCTACTGTTCCTTGGGGAAGAGGTCCTTTTACTCCTGTAGGAATTATTTGAACTCCCATCTCTGGAGTTAATACTGCTCTGGCAGAGGCGCAGATGTCCAACCCTGCGCTCCCTCGGGTTTGTCTGATGAG
This sequence comes from Spermophilus citellus, assembly GCF_964194105.1. Lineage (NCBI taxonomy): Eukaryota > Metazoa > Chordata > Mammalia > Rodentia > Sciuridae > Spermophilus > Spermophilus citellus. Next base: position 106,188,410 of record NC_138193.1, read on the forward strand.
GGATTTAATGGACAATGTGTCCTGGGCACCACCCTGATGGTGTTGCTGGGTTCCTCCACTGCCCCGTATATTTGTGGTTTTGGGCCCCGGAGCATTGGGCCCCTCACTCCGTTTTTTGGCAATGAAGCCTGATGCCTTTCTCCACGATATTGTGGGTAAATACCTGATCCTTGTCTGTTTTTTGATAACGGAGTACCTTCTATGGTGGTTTGAGAACGGCATTCATTAGCCCAATGTCTCCCTCTACGGCATCGTGGGCAAATACCCGGTATTCTATTCCTTTGATTTCTAGTTTTGTTAAAACCTCCTCTTATAGGGCAACTCCTTTTAAAATGTCCTGTTTGTTCGCAATTATAGCATGTTTCTGGCCTGGCATCTAAAGCCTGTTGTACTGCAGCTGCCAAGACTTGCCCTTGTTCATTAATATCTCTACATAGTTTAATATATGTATTTAAGTCTTCATGTCTCCATGGTCTAATAACCTCTCTGCAGCAACGATTCGCTTGGTCATAAGCAAGTTGTTTTATTAATGGCATTGCTTGATCTGTATCCCCAAAAATTTTGGCGGCTGTTTGAATAAGCCTATCTACAAAGTCAGCGTAAGGTTCATTAGGTCTCTGTATTACCTTAGATAGCTGACCTTGTGAATCTCCATGTCCTTGTAAAGTCTTCCATGCCCTAACTGCGTCTACAGCAATTTGTGCATATACAGCAGGATCATATTCAATTTGTTGCCGTTGACCCTCATAAGGTCCTTTTCCTAAAAGCATTTCTAGATTTCTTTGAGGGTAACCAGCTGCTGCATTTCGCCTAGCTGTCTCCGTGCAAAATTCCTCATTGGCAACTTTCCATAACAAATATTGTCCTCCATTTAGCACAGATTTACACATGCTAGCCCAATCTGCTGGCGTCATGTCCAAGTTAATAATGGATTCGACCATGCTTACCGTGAAGGGAGCTTGGGGACCGTAGGTTGTTACAGCCTCCTTTAACTGCTTCACTGTTTTAAAATCTAAAGCACGGTGAATTCGCTGCCCTCCTACCTGTTCAAGTACAGGGCATGCTAATCTTTGAGGTCCTGTCTCAGGATCCCACTTATCAACTACGGGGTTTGAGGGCCACTCAGCTGTTTCCATCGGTGGGGCTGTTGGTTGAATTACGCCCTCTGGTAATAAAACGGAGTTAGTAACAGCCTCTTGTTGTGGCCTTTTTCCTAATAACCCCTTTTCCTTTAAATTTTCTTCCTCTGTCTGACTAGCTCGAGAGACCTTCTCTTTTGCTTGATCTAAAATGTCTTTCTCCATGGTCTGAATCTCTAACACTTTGCTTAACACCTTTTCGGTTTCTTTTTTACTAATTTCTAATCTTCTATAAGAATAACGCAACCCAATAAGATAACACAGAACAAAACCAAAACTGAATGAAACAAAAACTGAATAAAAATTCGCTGTATCAATTTTCTCTTTCTCTGGGCTGACAAACTTCAAACCTTCAGCCATCCATTTTTCCCAGTTTGCCTGAGAAATTTCTAGGGACAGGCAGCTTGAAACAAAAACGAAATAAATCAAAACAAGAACACATTGTTTTTTAAAATAGTCACCCATTCTCTCGCCTTCCCTCAGGGGCGAGGAATTTCACTTACCTCCAAGTTTCAGACGTTCCGCGTACAGGCCACCAAATGCCGCAGTCTCGGCTGGGCACAGAATCACGAGCCACCACACAGCTTTGTAGATTCAAACAGCAATTCTTTATTCCCGAACTCACACCGGCCTCCACACACGTTCTGGGGCAATCCCAGTTCTGCTGCCACCCAATTCACCTACTCCACGAGGCTTATTTCCCAAAATGCTCTCTGAATCTCACGAGAGTTCAACAGGAGCTTAGGCAGCGGGAACGCCCTAATTCCAGCAGCAATAATCCTCAACATCGAACTTCCCTAAAATCCAAGGTCTTAAACTGGGAACGCCCTAAACCCAAGGATTGGGATACTTCCTCAAACTGCAGGATACACCCTAATCCTGGATCCACCCTCGTCCTTGGGCAGGGTCACCTAACATGCAATGTCAACAGCGAAATTAACATGGGGTACGCTGGCAAGGAAATTTCCTACTTGGTAATGGCCCTCAGCAGTCTCCTGTGAGGGGGCAGGATTGCCCTGTCCAATGCTCCTGAAGGGTGGCTCACCGAGAAGTGTTGTTCTGTGGCCCCTTGCCATCCTTCTCTACCTCCCCAAGGGAAGGAGGAAGGACAGGACTCCCTGGTGGGATGTTGGTGTTGGCCTGCTTTGCTCCAGCTTTCTCATTTAGGTGAGAGTAGAACTTGGCCCAGTACCCAAGCCTTGTTCCTGGGGAGCTGCTTTATTGCAAAGATTAACACATTTTATTCTGTTCTTCCATATAACAAACCCTGCAAGAGGCAAGTTCTATCCCCACACGCAGGGGCGGGTGGGCAGGGAGGAGCATAGCCAAGTGTCTGGAACTGCCGTGGGGCCCTGAGCAGCCCTGCGCCATGGCCCGGTGCAGGAGGAACATTAGGAGCAGTGCGCTAGGCCAAGCCCAGGGCCCGGCCCTCCAACCAGGGGCGTCCAGCAGCAGCACTGAGATTCTAAGATCCTTAACTCATGCCAGTTTCAGTTTTTCAGTTTGGAGCTCAGAAAAGAGAGGGGCGTGATTTATTTACCCTGACGACCCCAAACAGGTCTGCCAGGTCTCTCTGGGTCTGGGTCTCCCACGCTGATGCACTAAGGGCTGAGTCGCCTCCTTTCCTGTCTTTAAAAGAAGTGCCCCTCAGACGGGCCCCTCCTCCTTCCTGTCTGTTCAGCCTTGTCTCCTAGCTCAAAATCTTCTCCAAGCTCAAAATCTTCTCATAGGAAATCCCTCTTCTCCCAGCTCAATAGAGATGTCGTCTTTCATTTTTTCATTTATTCTCCCATAGCAATTGTTCTGAGGGAAGATCCAAAATCTTTTTTTTTCCTTCACAAGCCAATACCATTCTTCTTTGAATCTCTGATTAAATGTGATTTCTAGATATTGGAAATTCTAAATGTTTACTTCCATTGAGCCTTTCTCCATCTTAGCTAGAGAGGGAGTTTTATTCTGTGATATGATGAAGTTTTATAATATTTAGAATGCTCTGGGGCAAATGCAATGATAAATCCAACTTAATTTGGATTAAATAAATGTATTGGTTCAGATTGGAAGTTATATATTGGAAGTATAGTGGGGAGACAGGCTTCCAAGCTAGTATAACCAGGGTTCCATGCCATTCTGCCTCTCTTAGATTTACACTTCGGTAGGATCTCGGTTTCTTTTCAGTCTGCTTTTAATCATTTGGGCCTCATATTCATGATATGTCAATGTCTAGAAAAAGGAACAGAGAGGCACTTCCAGATATTTTGCCAGAAGAACAAGGAAGAACTGATGTTTGGAAGTTCTGGACTTCAAACAAGGTGCGGGAGAATGAGGTTGATTCAATTTTGTTATGTGCATGTATGAATATGGCATAACAAATCCTACTGTATTTATAATCACAATGCACCAAAAATTAAAAACATTTTTTTAAAAGGAGCCTGATCCAGATTGTGAAGGACCTAGAACACCAGGTCGAGGGGTTTGGACTCTGTCTTGCAGAGAATGGTGTGGGAGGAGCTAGGCAGAGTTCTGGCAGATTCACTGTCAGGGAGACTGTGTCTTGGGGATGATCTGACATGTCACGTGCTGCTGACTAGGGACCTTGGGGTGCTACGTGAGGACAAGTCAGCTCTTCTCTCCTTGAGCCTGCAGAAGGATGCGCTCGCTCCCTGTGATGCCCCTTCCCATCTTCACGTTGAGATCTCAGCTTTTCCTACCTGCTGTGCTCAGTCTGCATGAATCGCAGTGGACGGCACCATTGGCTGGAGCAATCCCTGGATCAGAATTCAGAGCAGGATGTGAGCTAAGAGCAGATGCCCTGTTTCTGGGTGCCATGCCATGTCTCCAAGTGGTATGTTCACATGTGGGCTATGCCATTAGCCTCAAGAAAAAGAAGAAAAAAATTCATGCATTTATGACAGGTGTATTAAGGTATATTTCTGAAGATTTTTTTTCAACTTGGGACCATAGAAAACAATTATTTTCCTTCTTTTTGATAAGCTACACATTGACAGGAAGGCTTCTGCTGGCCCTGGGGTCCATGTGGTGTTGGGATCCCTGCTGCTCTCCGCACACTCATGTTGCAGGTACCCGAAATAAAGTCCCTACAGCTTCCTCTTCCTTGCTCCTGCCTCCTGTCCACCCTCAGTTCAGACCCTTTGTCCAGTGTGTCCTCCCTGTTTTCCCTAAGGTTGTTTCCAACACTGGCAGGTTGGCTGTCTACCCAGAGGTTTGCTCAGCTTTTTCGTTTGGCTTCTCCACAGGGTGCTTCTCTTCAGATCACTCTTTTGGCTTGGCAAACCGCAGTCAGTGGGCAGAAGCTAAGCAACCTCCAGTGTCTGGATATCTCAGACGTGAGAAGGGAGTCTCGTCCTTGAGGTTCTGAGACTTTTCTCATTGGCAAGAAGATTTTAAACAACAAAATGAAGATTCTAAAAAAATCAAAGAATTTAAAAAAGAACAAACCCAAACCCAAACCCAAATTTCAGATTTAGAGCATTTTTAAACCATTTCCTTGTGCATGATACCAAAGTGCATCTGGTGGTATAAGCAGCCTTCCTAACAACCTCACGGGCACTTAGAGCAGTCATTAATCACTTCTGAATCGAGCCAGGATGAGATGGTGCATTCTCCCTTTCAGGCAATGAGCGTCAAGGCCTACAGTGTTGGCTCCAGTCCTCCCAAGAGCAGCGCTTGTAGGCCTAACTGCTTCCCATTCCTGAGTGTGGAAACCGAGCCTTCAGGGAGAGGTCCAACTTGCCTCAATCACTCAGCTGGTAATGAAGTCTCGAATTCCAAGGCAATGTGTTTGCCTTCTGTGTCTGGCTCTTTGCTGTCTTCTGTATTTCCTGCCACTGATTGACAGTGAAGGGCTTATTTCCAGAGAAGGTCATTGCTACATCTAAATTTACGTATATCTGTCTTTGGATCAGATTAGTCACTAGGCATTTGGAACAGTGACCATCCCCATCCAGTGAACTTGCCCAAATAGCATTGGGGATGGTTTCCACTATGACAGACTAGTATTTGCTCCAAATTTATTGACCAGATCCCTCCATCGAGTTTGATAATAAATTCTAATTAGCACTCTTGTAGCTGCTAATTCTTCTGAAGATGAATGATATGTAGAGATTCAAAGGCTTACTTGACTTCAAAAGAAGCAAAGCAAGAAATGTCTAGCTTGATCATTGCTGCTAAAACCTCACTAAAGAGGCAAAGCAGGAAACAAACCCTATAGGTCACATGGAAAAATTATCTTTATGTAACATAAACTGGGTCTATGACAAGGGATGATAGATTCATTTTGAATTAAAACTGTATAATACCAGGTTTTTCAGAATCAACTTTATTTTTTTCCATTTCAGAATGTCACTCATCTGCTCATTCCAGGTACAGGAAATGATGTCTTTTCTTAGGCTTCATGAAACGTGAATAGCATCATTTATATGAGCTGATCACTATGTAATATCTTGTGCTATTAAAAACTATGTGCTCTTAAATATTTATAATGAGAGAAGTAATATTCAGCATCTTACATGCATTATTAACAGTCTCTAAATACATCTTCTAAATCAATTGCAATGTGTATTGTGTCTCTGCCATTGAAATTTACCTTTTTGTTTTGGTTATGATATTTGAGAACAGCAAATGATGAGTCCCCAAGGAATGCTGTAACCCAGATTCAGTTCCCATATGTTCAGTGTTTCCTGAGGTTTTCTTATCCATTCAGGTTCAGACTATTCATGTGTGCATTCATAGTCATATTAAATTAAAATTTCTCACGATGGAGATTTTTAGAAACATTGAAAGAAAGAAAACACTTGAATGGAATTCAAACAACCTGCACTGTAGACCTGGCTTTGCTGTTGATTTTCTGGGTGCCTTGGGAAAGTCCCTCCCCAGATTCAGACCTACACTTCCCAGGCCAGAACTGGACAGAGTTTGGCTGTTGGGACATGGTATTGTGACAGAACAATCCAAACTTCAGAAAATACACCAAAGACAAGAGTCATTTTCCTATTTGGGTTGAGGACAGGGATCAGATTTCAGCTTTGTGCCTGGAATATAATCAGAAGGAAATGGATCATCCCATTGCTTGTGATCCTAGAGCAGAAAAAAATAATGGTTTTTAGAAGTCGGGAAGGGACGATTTCCTAACCCACCTGGTGAAAGAGTTGGACCTGAGCTTACAGATGTGGAGATGCGTAGAAAGTGGGTGGGGTAAAGGGAGAGGTGACCTGCTCCAGGCTGGGAAGGCAGTCTCAGGTTTAGTTTGTATCTTTGGGTATAAGGATGACTCTTTCTAAATATGACTAGGTCATTCTGCTTACTTAGATTCTTGGTGTTCAGTGAGGGTTTCTTTACTTAACTAGGGTCTCAGTTCTGCTGTGGGGAATTAGGGAGGGTGGTATTTGTCTCTTTGATCCATGGTGGGGTACTAGGAAGGCTAGTGCTTCTAACAGACATCAGAGGCCACAAGGAAAGAAGCCCAAGGCCAATCAAGGTGGAAGTTCTAGAAGAACTTGTCCCAGCATCCACGTGAAACAACCTTCTAGGAAGCTCTTAGAAAATAGGCAAGAACATGGTATGGATGTGGGGAAGGCAAGAGAGGGAAGATCATCTCTCACACTATACTGAAAATCATAGCTTTTATTGAGGAATTGGGAGGCCATGCAAGTCTTTGGAGCCTGGCAGCCATATGTCACCCTTGCGTTTCATAGAAGAAAGCTTGGAAGTGCATGGGGATATACTAAGGATGAAATATGGGCATTAACCAAGGTTACTTTCTGTATGCCATGCCAGGCTTAATTAATACCAGCAGCTCAATTTGAGGCTTTAGATGTTTGGAATAAAAAATATCTATATATCTCAAGCTCTCATCTTGGACTCTAAGTGGCCCAAAGCCCTGTTCCCTCTAAACTCCTTTATAGAGCACAGAAGAGTTCAATCATGACTCTAGGTTTTCATTTAACATATTGGTGGCTATCACTATTCAATGCCTTCAAAAAAGATGCAAAGGGAAAATGCAGATAAATACACATGTCTGTTTGTGTTTGCATACATGGGTGCACATACATGACTATGTGTCTGCATGCTCCAGCATGTATGTGGAGTGGATTTTACAACATGAAATCCCAAGTGCATGACAAAAAAAGCAATAGCCCAGGAGTCAAAATATCTTTGCTTTTGGTCTAGCCCCAGGCCAATTAGCTGTTTAACTCTGGATTGATCACAACTTACTTGGGTCTCAATTCCCTTCTCTGTCAAATGGAGATGGGGAGTGAACTAGACCTCTAGGAAACTTACCAGAGCTAAGTTTTTATTTTGCAATTTTTATTTTTATTTTGCAAATAATCCTTTCCATCATGTCTTAGAGCTGGTACACACTGTACAGATATTGAGAATTATTTAATTTCCATAGCATGCTACATATTTTTACAGGAATAATAAGAAAAAGAGGAAAGAATATATTAAATTTGACCTTGGAGGTTTCATTTTTAAAAATGTTTTCAAAATGGTATGAGGAAGCAAAAAATAATCTAAGCAAACAGCAGATAGGTTTTTTACCATGGAAACCAGGAGACAACACACATTGTGCTGTGGAAATGAGTGAAGCTGACAGAACGAACATGTAGCGCACTGTGGGAAAATTTCTGCCTTACAGAAAGATTGGAGGAATATGATCTTTTGACATCTGCACATCAATAAGGGATGAAGGTCTGAATTCAGAAATATAATGGTATTGCATTCGCTTATATGAAAACCAGATGACGCATTTTGGTAAATGCCACAGCAAGGTTTTTCAGCAGCAGTACTATTGACATTTTGGACCTGATAATTCTTTTTTGGGGAGAGGATGCCCTGTGCAATGTAGCACGTTTAGCAGCATCCCAGGCCACATGCTTAGATGTCGGTAACATGAAGCTAAATCTCCTTCCAGTTGTGGAAACCAAAAATATCTTCAAGACGGTGGAATGCTTACTGTGTTAGAGTGAAGATTTTTTAAAAGAATAAGTAAGCAGAGGCTTTAGAGCCAGACAGACCTGGTTTGATTCTTGGCTCAGCTGTTCACTAGCAGTTTGATCTTGAAGCTATCTGCCTTTTCTAAGAGTCTTGTTTTCTTCATCTGTAAAATGGAAATAATGCTGACAACCTGTAATATGGGGTCAGATTAAGCCTGAAAAGCACCCGGAGTGCAGGTGCCCAGTGCAGGAAAGCTATGCTAATGATGATTAGAATAAAGGAGACTGCAAGCCTTGTTCTGGATCAGGAGAAGGCACAAATCAGGAAAAGTGACTTGCTTTTACATATAGACGGTGCAACCAACATCATGACACAAAATGTTCATTGTGCCTTTAGTTAAAGACTAAAGAAAGAGCAGAGGCAGCACCTACTGAGTTCTACGCTGAGCCACCCCTTAACACAATCACCTCCTTTACTCCCTCAAACCCATCTGCAGTTCATAGCTTAGGACCAGGAGATGAGATAACTGAGGTTTAGAGAAAGTATCCCATCTAGTGCCACATAGAAATGTCAGGTGAGTTGGTTTTGGAAGCCCATGATTCTAATTTCCCAGAAGAGTGGAAGCAAGGATACCAAAATTGAAAACAACATTGGAATCAGAGGAGCATTAACATGAACTTGAAAGGGAATGACTTTACCAGCAGCATATCTTGCTTGGCTATAAATAATTGTAGCTGAATGAATTTATTTCAAGATGCTGAGTTACAGGGGCCATTCCAACTGTCCAGAGAGGCATGTGACTCAGATTGCAGAGTTCAGAGAATATTTTCCAGTTTGGACACACATACTGCATGAGATAAAGCTAATGTCGGGCATTTTATTTATTCTAATATTCAATTAAAAATGCAGTTATCGAAATTCTCCTTTGTCAGCTTTCTTCAGCAAAAACTGTGCCTAAGAGAAATCTTCTTTCCGGTTCTCCCTGGCCCCAATCTTTCACGCTGGTAGAGGGGAAAACCCTGATTCACGGGTCAGAGAATTGGGCTGTATTGCTTTTGAAATATTGGTGCATGCTAGGAATGGTTTCCAATTACAGTGAACCGAGTGCACAATCCCCGCACTGTTCTATTTAAATAACTGCTGAATCGCCAGGGCTGCCTTCCTGTTTCTAGCTCCCCGAACAAGTAAATAATGGAAAGAGAGAGAGAAAAAAAATCAGCATCTGTAATAAATAACCATACGACCTGGTGGTGGGACCTCATTCCCTGCTCATATTTTCTCCCCTCTACCAACTATTTCCTAAGAGCAACTCTGGATATAAAAGTTGCCTTTCTAATAAAACTTAGAATCCAAACTTAACTTTTGGTTGCACAATTAGGAATGTCTGCAGCAGCATGTTGCAATGGGAAACAACCTGGAATTTGGACTCAGAGAGATTTGTGTTGAATTTACAGCTCTGTTGTCAGTCTGGATTGTCAATGGCAATAACTCAGTTTGGGAGTTTGAATTCCACGGGATTTGGAGTCAGACCAACCTTCTCAGGAACTTCATCTCTGTAAGTCAAATGGGGACAACACCCTGTAACTGGGATGATGAGAAGCAGGAGAATGGCAGATCAGGCATCCGTCAAAGGGACACATAGCATCGCCTTGTTAATGTTCATTTCCTTTTTAGACATCAACACATAAGAGACTGTCATTCACTTTACATCATAAAATATATAAAACTGATAATGTACAAGTTACACGGGCAGCAGGGATACAGATGAGTTTTGTTTTTTTTGTTTTTTTTTGTTTTTTTTTTTTAAAGTAGGAGAATCCTACGTGGACTGGAGGTTGATATGCCTTCAGGACTGTCATATGGGATTTATGAGCTATATTGTGACACATGAGTGATGGGGCTCATTGACACCCAGAATCCAAACCTAATTACTGGGGGAAGGATGAGAGGGGTGTGTGTGTGCATGCGTATGTGTGTACACTCACGCACGTGTGTATGCATATGATAGAAAGAGAAAGGGGGAGAGAGAAAACATGAACACAGGAGAACGGGCCTGTCCCTTCCCTGCCTGCCACTTTGATAGCAAAATGAGGAGAAGCTTTCCTTTTATTAACAGCTCCCCCAACTCGACCAGAGAGGCAGAGGCAGGCAGTGGTCACTGCCTGGGATCTCTGCACCCAGTTCTCCTTGGTGACTCCTGAGGTGACTTCTGAGCTCTGGAAGTGAAACTGGTCGTAGGAATTACAATGAAGCGTTGGAGAAGCTGTCGCCTTGGGTGACGCTGGATGATGGAGACATTTATTCTTATATTCATACTTGTGCACAGAGGTGTGTCCTGGTTGGCAGAAGGAATATGAGATGCAGGGCTGTATGAGCTTGCCCCTATCACTTGATCTGTCTAGGTGTTCCTTCCTGTGAAATGGAAATAATAATACTCTTAAATTTGTGAGGTTGAAACAAACAAAAACAAGGTGTGGAACTATTTTATAAATCGTGAACCGTTGTATGCATCTTAATGAACATAATGACGATGGTTTGAAACATTTCAGTTTGTTGTTGTTGTTTATTTGTCTTTAACCAGTTCCCAGTAGAATTTCACAGAAATGATGCCGGTTTAAGGGGTGAGGCCACTCCCTCATCTCACCCACATACTCAGCCACTGTGGGACCCACTTGGAGGGATCTTCCTCTAAAAGGTTTTTTCTTCTTTAGTTTCATCTTCATGCAATGTATTTTAGTCAGAGACTAAGTAGTCAGAAAAAGTTAAAAATCGTTTACTCCTTATTTATAACAAAGGAAATGAGCCCTGGAGTGGAAGGTCCCCTGCTGAGAGCCATGGCTGGGCAAACCCAATCTAGGTTTCCTAACTTCTTTAATTCGGTTGCTTCTGTTTAGGAAAGAATTTCAAGGAATGTGCAATTTCACTTCAAAGATGCTACAAAAAAAGAGTTTAACATATGGCAGGTATTTTAATTTTAGAAATTAAGGGCAGTATCCTTGGATGGGGAAACTCACTTTGGAAAAGTGATTTCTATGTTGACAAAATATCTAACTCCACCCATCTGTTACTGCATTTATTTACAAAACACTCATGCCAGGGCTTTCCTGGATTCTCTTCTTAGATGTATTTAGGGTGTCAGACCAACCTTGTTTCAGCAGGCCCCAGACAATACATGCAGAAAAATCAACCAATCAATTGAATAATTCTTGAGCAGATCTGTGGGACTTAAGATCAAAGGCCACGTAGGCTGCATAATTCATCTAGGCCCTGGTGCTGCCCTCCAGGAGCAAACTGCTTACATGGAGCATCTACCACAGGCGGAAGCCTGCGATGATGGGCATGCTCATATTTGATATAACTATCCAAGTAACTCCTTGAGATGCAGATTTGTTCCCCTATTTGCAGATGAGCACATGGCATTCAGAGAAGTTAAGAGATGTGCCCAAAGTGGATAATCTAGCATCTGGTCCCTTTTAACAGTTTGAAACAATGTGAACAGCAGGTAAAAAGCACCTGATAGAACCAAAAATGTTACAAAGAATAGGCAGGGGGTACATTCAGCTTCTTGGAAATAGGATATCAAGCCTCTTCTTAATACTGCTGCCTCTTACAAAGCACCAGAAGTATTGTTTCTATGTCAGTTCAGTCCCTGGTAAGGTTTGCAAGAGGAGAGGTGGCCCTCTGTGTAGTAGGAGGAATGTGGGAAGGAGAAGGCAGACAGCCCTACTGGAGACTTTACCTCAATGAGTTTGCTATCACATGGGCTCTGGTACCTTGGTTGTAGGGGTCAGAACCTAGAGGTTTTGGGTACGTCCATAGAGAGCTAACACTTGGGGTTAAACACTGATACACTGAAAGAGTGCTGTACAACAGAGGCCAGATTTTAAACAGACAATCAGAGATGTCCTTTCCCAAGTGAGAAGATGGATGCGTCTTCAATCCAGGAAACCCCTTCACCTCAATATCAAGGTCATCCAGGAAATGTGACTGGCAACCAAAGGACTGCTTGATAAACTTGGAATTAAAGCAAAAGCTGAAGTGTGCAGGTTAGGGGTTAGAAAGGTGTGGCCTGCAAGCTAAATCTGACTTGCCACCTATTTTTATAAATAATTTTTTTCAGTACCAGAGATTAAACCCAGGAGCACTCAACCACTGAGTTGCATCCCCAGCACTTTTTACTTTTTTGTTTTGAGACAAGGTCTGGCTAAGTTGCTGAAGCTGGCTTTGAACTTGTGTTCCTCCTGCTTCAGCCTCCTGAGCTGCTGGGATCACAGTTGTGCAACACCATGCCTGGCATAAATAAAGTTTTATTTGAACACAGCCATGCTCCTTTATTTGTACATGTCTGGCTGCTTTTCTGTTACAGTAGCAGAGTTGAGTAACTGCAGAGGCGGACAGCTTACAAAGCCTAAAATATTTACTATCTTGGCCTTTCCTGAAAGAGCTTGCCAACCCGCCACACACTCTGTATTAAACATTGTACATGTTACTTCTTGTTTCTGGGTCCCACAATTCCATTTTTCCAAGCTTTGCAGCTCTGTGAATCTTCCTCCCATTCCCAATGTTCTATTTAAGAACCTCAGAAAGTTGCAGATAACTAAACTCCAAATCAACTTGAGACCAAAAAGGAAAGAACAATTGGCCCATAAGGAGGGTCCAAGGTTGAGTTGGTTTTATAGAGATCTGGAATTGGAGAGTCTGAAATAAAAAATTTTGTGTTCATTCTCCTGGCCACTGTTTTTTGTTTTTGTTGTTTTCTGTGAGTCATTTTTCTTCTCACCTATGATGGTGAGGCTGCGACCCTCTGGGAGAAATGACTGCTGGCAGCTATGGCTCCCCATAAGTAAAAGAGTTTCCTGCCCCTGGGGCCAAGCTGGAAGCCTCAGACAAGCCTTCTGATTGGGCCAGCAGAAGTCACGTGCCCATTGGTAGAACCAATCACTGTGGCCACTGTGGAAGACACTGAGATATGAGCATAGGTCTAGTTTGGCTCCTGTGGCTGCAAAGAAGAAATGAAGCAATGTCCGGGGGTTTGGGAAGCATCACACTGAGTCCAAACTGCCTTCCTTTATTGTCAGCTCAACCTGATGACTTCAAAGCCTAGGACACATATTCAGGCCTACAGAGAGCCTCCTACTCTCATCCAGTGCTGCTCATCCTAGGTATTGCTGCTAGAGGATCTTCCTAAATACAATTAGATCATATCCTTTAAGGAAACTTCAGATGCTTAAATCATTTCCATTACCACACCTCCCCCCATGACCTAGCCACCAGTAGGAAAACCTCATGTCCATCTCCTATGTCAGCTCTGTCTCTTATCCCTTCATCACACGTACCCTTTGCTCCAAATATTTACACCAGCACAACTGTAGCTATTCCTTACACTGCTTCTGTGAAACCAGTACTGCTTTCTGTGCCCAGTCGATTCTGTCACCAATTCATCCAGCTGACTTCTAACTCCTGGTTTCTTTCTTAAACACTTGGAATGCCCTGTTGGAGCTGGTATTACTTTCTCTGGCTTCTGCTCAGCATCGCTGACCATGCTGCACCTTAATGGCTGTCTTTATTTTCTGCAAGCTCTGGGGAAGTGAGGCTGTGCCTCATTTATCTCTCAGACACAGCGCCAGACCTGTGGTCATCACTATGTGCTGGATGAAGCACTGTGGCACCCACCTCACCCAACAGAACAGTCCTCGAGTCCCTCTGCCCCCATAATGTCCTCCAGGGGGACATTAGTTTTCTTCTCAATCCCTCTCTATGCTCACCATTCATTTAAAATGGCATACGCTGACGCTGTGTGTGACAACAGAGTTGGAATTGATCTGATCAGACAGCAGCTACCCTGGACATCTTATTTTCTCTCTAAGATTTTGTAGCCAAACATCTTACCTTTATTCCCAAGTACCACCCAGATTCTTAACTTAATTGGGAAGAGTGTATTATAGTGTATTTGGGAAATTTTATTTTGAGACCAGTATTTTACTTTATATACACACATATAATTGTGTATATATAATATTATATAATACCACACATAATGTCTGAGTGCACATTATATATGCATATATTACATATCCTCAGTGATTTCTTAGTGGGTATTTCCAAGCTCATCTTTGTAGCAGATTATAAGGCCTAACAAACAAAGTTGGAGCCTGGGAACCCCAATTACCAAGTAACCCCTTTCTTCTGCTGATGAAACCTTGCAAGTTTCAAGATTTGAAGAGAGTAACATTGAGAATTAGAGGCCCAGGGTATGAATTCTTTACTTCCCCTTTCTAGATAATCACAAGGGACTTTTACTTAATTTCTGTGAGCTGTAATTTCTGCATTCGTGTAATAGCTACCTTTCACTGGTTAGTGACCAAAACGAGAAGAGTATGTGTAGGAGAGTGGTTTTGAAACTTAAATGTAATCAAAGTATCAGAGAATGCAAAAGCAAAAATCTAATAATTCAAACATGGATATTTGACATGTGACCTCCATAGGAAGAAATTTTTAAATACTCCCTGTCACAATTGCATATTTTCCCCAACAGAGAGTGGCACGGAGAATCAGAGGCAACTTAATTACCTGGTGGGGTTGCAGCTTCCAGAGCACAGAGCACCGTCCAGCCCAGGACTCAGGCAGGTTTGCTGTAGAGACTGAGCAGGAGCTAACAGATGTGCCTGGTACTTCCTGGCCCCCTCCCCTGGGGGTACAGCTGCCTCTCTGTCATTATCTCCAGTAGTTGGGCTTTGAATTGTGGCTGCGCTTTTGAGAACTCCCTACTGAGGCTTTATGACTTTTACTTTTCCTAAGGAAGGCCATTTCTCCTGACAGCTCTATGCTGATGTGCAGTAACAAAGATGTTCCCCAGAAGATCACAGGTGCTGAACACGTGGCAGGGCGGAGGTGCAGGTTCAGAGGTGTGGGTGCACCTGGGTGCAAACAGCTGGCAGGCCTTAATGGAGCCTGCACTTGTCAACGAAGATGGCACAATTAGTCATATGGTTCTGTCAGCGATCCTGGGGTGTTTGCTGACTATCTCAAGTCCTCTTTTCCCTTAGCTTCGAAGAAAACCATTTTAAACATTGTTTGGAAGAAGACGACAAGGACAGGCAAGGTGAGGAAGTCAAATCTTACCACATGTTCCTGGTCTTTAACTCATTTGCCTTGATGACACAACATCAGTATTTGCAAATAATTCATGTTTTTATTTCAGTTTTATGTATCACTTGTAGATCTACCATGCACTGGATAATATTTGGAGCAAACGATACATTTTTGCAAGGCATTCTGGGGTAAGTGTGTATTCTACCTTTTGTAAATTAGAGATTTTTCAAGTGACATTTCCCCCCCAATTCTGAGCTCCAACAAACATAAGGCAGTAAACCAAACTCACACTTATGGTCTGTGCTCCGTAAATATTAAAAATGCATTAGTCAGTTTGAGTTTTTCTTTTGTATTTCCCAAGACTTGTCAACTGCAAATGAATAGATCCTTTTTGTAGAGAAGGAACAGATTTAAAATGACAAAATCAGAACATTTCTCAGGATCCTGGAAGAGACTGGCAGAGAGAGAGAGAGAGAGAGAGAGAGAGAGAGAGAGAGAGAGAGGTGTGTAAAGAGAGAGAGGAGACGGTGGGGGGGGGAGGGAGAAGAAGGAGAGTAAGACAAAATTTCAAGTGAGTTGTCTTGCATGTCTGTCAGATTTGAGATTCATTGCTCTCTCTGAGTCTGTATATCCTAGATGGATTGGTATCTGTAGAAAAACAATCATGATTCTGCTCAGGAGAGCTTACTTGGCAAGAAAATTATGATTGAACTCATGCTATTGTGACATAATGTAGGAGTTTATAATTATAATTTGTTATGAAATAGTTGAAGGAAATCCCAAGGATGCATATTGTAAAGCTTCATGGAGAAATTGGAAAGAAATACACATCCAAGGATGGATGGGATGGCTGGCCTGTTAAGCTAGTGTTATCTTTGGTAAATGCAAAAAGTCTCAGGTTTGGTCCATCATCTCACAGATCTAGAAATTCATTGGTACCAATGTCCCACCCAGAGTTGATCATTGTTGGGAGGGCCAATGCCTACTGAGTCAATTTAGTACATAAGCCAAGAACAATGTTGTTTATTAACCAAGAGAAATACACTGTGAAGGAGGCCAGCCTTCCTTTTTGGTTTAACCAATATACTTCCTGCAGACTTCACCAGAAGTCAAGGTTGCTAGACAAATTGCAATCAGATAAAGGAAGGCAGTTTTATAAAGTGAGTGTGGTAGCCTCATATCACCTGAACCATAAGCTTGCTGTCAGGATGATGGACTGCTTCCAAGGGTCCAGCAAGCCGCCTTCCACCCATGAGAACCCATGGATTTCCACTCCAATCTCTCCCTTTCCAGTTCTTCCTGTCCCTGCCTTCCACTGTCAAAGTTCTTCCCAGTACAACCCCTGAATCTTCCTTTAATTGTAATAATCCTTTCAATTTCATTAAAATTAGCACCAGGCTAAGGATTTGGCCTCTTTTCAAAATGACTTTCTTGAAGTATTTGCTCTGCACTTTGAGCTCTGTGAGTTCTGCATGGGTGGTGGTGGTGGGGATCAGAAAGTGGAGCCCTGTAGCTACGCTCAACCTCTGTCCTTCAGGTGGGCACTTCTCTGGCCCAACTTCCCTCTCAACAAAACAATGCTCTGTAGAAAACTGGATCTACCTCTCTAAGAGGTTGTTTAGAGATCGTCTATAGTTACTTGAACTTGGCTTAACTACTATTCTTTTTAACCACATATTCCTTCATGAAATAGACTCTTACAGATGAATTTCATCTTCTGATACACAGAAACATTTTTTAAAAAAATCTGGGGATGTTTCAGAACATTTTAAACAAATGCTGCAGGCAGTTACCTGCTGACTTACTCCTTGGTTCAGTTAAATTCAGGGAAGTCTTTGCTTCGCCTGGGAACTCCTTGCTCCATGTATAATCTAAGGTAACTAGAACTTGCTTATCTTAAGTTTATCCATGCCGTACAAAAAGTAATCCCATCACTCGTTTATTCATCCATCCAGCAAATATTAATTGATCACCCTCTAGGTCATGCACTGCAAAGATCAGCGAGATGGATAAGACAGAGTCACTTGCCCCTATGTTGTTAACGGGCAGGGAAAGATGGGCCCCTAAACAGATTGTTGTAAACGCAGTGAACACAGAAGTGGAAGAAGGTCTAGGGAGCTTGGGAACATAGAGGACAAGGGACACCAGAATCAGCCTGGGGCTTCAGAGAGGCTCTCTTGAGGGGTCACTCCTTGAGAATCAAAATAAAAGGATGGGAGAGGGTGCTTTATGTGGACTAGAAATACAATCCCATCCATCTGAATTGAGTCCCTGCTTTCATTCCGAAGTGACTCTTCTTCCTTCCTGGGCTTTTAGTTCACTCTTATCCCAGTGACTCCCAACCCCACAGAGTGAAATTCTGGAGAGAAGACTCTCTGGGGCTAATAATGACCACTGGTAGATGTCCAGCATTTCAGTGTTTATTAAGCAGCAGTTCATTAGTAAACATTTTCATTTTCTTGTTTGATTTTTGGAATAAGCCTAAGGCAGTGTTCATAACTGGAGTGATTTAAAAATGCACAGGCAACATCTAGAGACATTTTTGATTTTTATGCTGGGGACTGGAGGTTGTTACTAGCACCTAATGAGCAGGATGCTGCTAAACATCCTACAATGCATGGGACTTCCGCCACAACGTGAATTATCTGGCTCAAATGTTAATGACAGCAAGGTCGAAAAACCCTGTCTTAAGATTCTCTCAACATGTAGAAAAGGAAACTTAAGTGTTTAGGTCTTCCTTTGTAAAATTAACCTGGATCTTGGCAAGTCATTTAATAAGGAGCTCTGATTGTTCTACCCATAAAATAAATATTTATTTTTAGGTGAAATGATCTATACCATCTTTTTGGAATTTAACAGCTTGTGAGTCCACAAGTTCACATGTCATAGATTTAAACCGACACACTGGCAAACAGTATTTTCCTTCTGGAGAAGTTACTGTTGTAAAATATTAATTCTCAATTCAGTGTTTATTTGTATAATGAATAAGCCATTTATTCAGCTAAATCTTGGGGAGGTCTTAAATGCAGGTTCCTGCTGTCTGCCCCCAGCCCCTCTCTTGGCCAGCAATGGAAGCTGTGGGCTCCAGGTCATCTTCAGCAGCATCTGGAAATTTGGGTAGAGGGAAGGGATGATTTACTTGGTTAACAATGTGGTTTCTGGAACTTGTTGAAATCATTGAAGATTACCCTCCTCTCCTTAATCCAAACTCTCTATCGTCTGGCCACCTCCACTCACCTGTCAGAAACAGGTAACAATAATGACAAGGTTGGGGGAAAAGGGCTATGGAGAGTAGCTCTTCTGAAGTCTATGCCAGATGCTTTATCCCATGAAAATAATAATAACTTCAACATATGCCTCATGTATGACCACCTTGGAAGATGAATACTACTACTTCTACAGATGTGGACACTGAGGCTAAGAGAAGTAACCTTATATGACTTTTTAAAAGGGTAATAATGATCACTTGAAAAACTTATATTGGAAGCTCACAGTCCTGGTGAGAGGGGGCCAGTATTTTGTTGAGGAGTCCTTATAGGATATTGGACCCCTGTATTCTGTGAATGACGAGGCAGTGTGGCATGAAGGAATAAACATGGCCTTAGTATGCCTAAATTTCTACATTTACAAAATTTAGATAGTTCCTTTTTTGTTTTACAAGTTGAATGCAATATTTGTTGAATATAAATCATAATACCTATAATACCTGGTTTGACAACCTGATTGGTAATAATTTGTTGTAGCAGCATTTGAGACTAACACAGAAGTTTCACTAATTAAATATCAGTGTAGAACCTTATTGAGGTGCCTTTGAACCAGAACTGGCTGGGCCTGGATGGACCAAACAGATACCCTGGATTCAAGTGTTCAATAAATAATGGTAGCTATTATTACTACTCTCTGCTCATTGGTGCATGTGTGATGTCCAATATCTCCAAAATAAGAATGTGGCAGCTAAATTTGAAGAATGCAGAATTTTGGCACACGAGGCAGTTCAACATCACCATACTTTATATGTGTCTCAGACTAATTTCATTTAAACTATAGCATGGCTGGTCAGTTCCATAGCTCAGAGGACTTGGTCCATGAGGGTTGTTTGGCAAAGACTTATTCAGTTGAATTCATGAACTGAGTCATTTTTTTAACCACATTATCTGCCAATTTATTCAACTCCCTTTGTTCCCATTCTAAATTCATTCTTGAAGGAAATGTTTCCTATTTAGATTGGATAAAAATAAATCTAACTCTTTATTTTAGGTACCATGTGAGGCATTGTCACTCATTATTTGGGTTCCCATGGAGACACTTCCATAGGACTATGCAATTGAGGCCTCTTATAGACCCTGACAGTTTAATGCCCCCTTTGAGAAAGAATCAGACATCCACCCCTCTTATTGTTGTCACAGGAAAAGTCAGAGCCAGTAGAGAAGGAGGTATAGGTATGGAAATTCTTCCTAGTCCATTAGAAAATATTGGTTTCTGGTCAACACATGGAGTAAAGAAAGTTCCCTGCACTGCATTGAGTGGTTTCCAGTTATACAGGCAAGGCTTTTCTTGTTTATGAGATAATAGACACCTGATGGGTCAAAGTGGATAGAATTCCCTTGGGCTACTGTTTCCATCAGGTGTTCCCACCTTTCCCAGGACAATCTGCATGGGGTTTTCATGCCCTCTCCCAATTCATGTCTGCACAGAATCTCACAGTGTGTCTTTATTTGGAGCTAGGGTCGTTGCACATGGAATTTTTTTTTTAAACAGAGAGGGGGGGGGAGAGAGAGAGAGAGAGAGAGAGAGAGAGAGAGAGAGAGAGAGAGAAAATGAATTTATTTTTAATATTTACTTTTTAGTTCTTGGCGGACACAACATCTTTTGTTTGTATGTGGTGCTGAGGATCGAACCCGGGCCGCACACATTCCAGGTGAGCGATTGCACATGGAATTTAAGAAGATGTTATGCTATAGTAAGGTGAGTCTTAAGTCCAATGGGACTGTCATCCTTGTAGGTTGAGGAGGAGACAGAGGAGGCACAGAGGGAGAGCAGCACAGGTGGAGGAGGACAATGGAGTGATGCATCGAGAAGCCAAGAAAGCCAAGGTTTGCCTTCAGCTGCCAGCTGCCAGGAGAGACACAGGAGCGGATTCTTCCCCAGACCACCCCAAAAGCACCAAACATGCCCAGACCTTGATTTCACACTTCTAATCTCAAGAACTGTGAAGCCACCTGATGAGTGATCATTTGTTGTAGCAGCATTTAAGACTAACGTAGAAGTTTCGTTAATTAAATATCAGTGTAGAACCCAATTGAGGTGTCTTTGGACTAGAACTGGTTGGGCCTGGGTGGACCAAAGAGATCACTCTGGATTCATCATTGTTGCCCCCAGTAGGTACCATTTTTTTTTTTTTTTTAGTTTGTCAGAACACCTGAGATTAAAAACAACATCATAGATACCCTTGAATGGAAACGAAGTCCTGGGTGGAAACTGCCTGTCACTGGAAAGTCAACATGTCCTCCCAGATTAAAATTCTCCTCTGGTCTTCATTTGACTGTGGTTTTGTTTTGCTTTTCAATTGACCTTTGTTTTGAATTGAACTTGAGCAAAAATAATGGGATTGGATATGACAATAAGATGTTGGTTCGGTTTTCTATTACCGGGGGAAATCGATTCATGGTGTGAAGAGTGTCAGTGGGTCTCGCTGAATGTGTGCCAATTTATGATTGTTGTTTAAAAGTGACACTTTAGTTTTAAATCTCATCCAGTCTGGAAACAGTTGAGAAAATGGCAAAGCCAGAACCACCATCCTAGTACTGTGCTTCAAATCTTGGTTCCTTTTTATTCTGGAGGAGACACAAAAATAAATAATGTAAAACTCAACACTTAGGTGAAAATACATACAGGAATCCACTAAATAGAAAATACATGCAGCCACTAGATGCTTGAAAGTGTGATCTTTGGGGAAGTTGATAACCAGAAAGAATGTGGCAGTTGGGGCTGCATTTGGCTAAGGAGTGAAAAGTCCGGGGCTCAGACCATCCACATCATGGTGTTGTCTTTAGATTTCCTGTGAGGCCAAGCCATGCCTGAACAGAGGTGAGAAACAAAGGGAAAGGTGGGGGGTGGATTATTGAAATTACTGATTTCTGTCGAGTGAACATGGAACAAAGATGAGGAGGGTCAAAAGGTCTGAATTCATCCTTGCTTTTTCCCAGTTGTAGTGTAGCTGGACCTGACCATCTTTCGTCCTGATGTTTCGTCTCTGGGATTTAGGAGTAGATGGTGGGCACCTGTAAAGCATCAGAGTACTTGTTATTTCACACATCCCCAGACACACCAAGAGCAATACTAGCCAACTATCTATTCCCCTGTTTTACCTGAGACTCAAAGAGTTTAAAGAAATTCCCCTATATCTCAGGGATAGTGAATCAATGAGCTGGAATTTAATTACTAATCTAATTCTAAATCCCAGTTTTTTCCCAACTACTGTGTTGACCTCTTGGAGAACCCTGGGAAGCTACTTTCTTCAATTGAAAAGACTGACTAGTCCAGATCTCATCCCTAAGCTAGTCATTAATGTAGCACTGAGAAATAAGCTAGTGTGAAATTATTTATTTACTAAACTCTATCATTTGATATTGCCTGTTTTCCATGTCAATAAGCACACCCGTTCATTCCCAAGAAAGTCTCTCTTCCTGGAAACAGGCATATTTCTTGGGACAGATTCTTCAGGAGAAACACAATATTTTCTAGTGACTATTTCACCAAGGATGCTCAAGTCAGAATGAGAGATAAATACACCACTCTGAGTTCCTCTGGAGCACGAGTTGGCATGTCTCTCCATGTAACTGAATTCAAGATGGAAGCCCTGGCATAAAGATCTTGTTATGTTGAGCTGACTTCCAATTTGCTTTGTTGAATTTTTTTCTGAAGTAATTTAGTTCATTTAAATGAAACACCATTAATTTGAGTTTAAGGAGGATGAATCTGGTCTTACCACTGAGTTGATCAATTGCTTCATTGATATCTGGTTAATTTTACCCAATGAAGAGACTCCAAATAAAAAAGGTTACAAGAATAACAAAAAATAATGCTGCTATGTGCCAGGAACTTTCTATGCATTATTTCTTTTAGTTCTCACAAAACTTTATGAGATAAAGTTGGGTTCACTCCAATTGTTTTCAAAGTACCAGAGATATTTTAGATAAGTAACTGCAGGCTTAGGAAAATTAAGAATCTTGCCCAAGATCTCACAGCTTGTCCCAGAATGTAAGCTCTCATCAGTCTGATTCAAAGCCCATGCTCTTAACCTACTCATAAAACAAAATGCATAGCACTCAATATTTTATTTTCTCCTTGGTGGCTGACATGGCAGATTATGGAAGCATGCCAAGTGTCAGAATCAGGTGACCCACCACACATTGATTCATCATATGACAGATATTTATTGATGTGGAGGGTTACAACATGATATAAACTTTTTCTATCTTAAATGGATGATATTTTGCCAATTGTTTATTCTGCATCTATTGATTGTACAGTTTTTCTTTCTTGTGTTATACCAACATAACATTCTTAAGCTAAATCCTAATTTGTCATAATGTATTATGCATCATAGGTTAGATTTTAAATCTTTGTTCTGAGTTTTTTTATAAGTATTTACGAAGAATATTGAAACTTTTCATGAAGAATAATTTTTATACAGTCTTTGATTTAACATTTGGGCTGTATTACTCATAAAATGAGTTGAGAAGGGTTTCTTCTACTTTCTGAGGCTGAATTATAGTGGTTTGGATTCTTCCTGTTTGATAGAACATACAAGTCCAACTATCTGGATAATAAACTAGTAATAATCAAATTATCTAAAATTATCATTATGGGAAGACTTTTAATACGTAATTTGATTTCATTAATTGGTACTGTGGTTTTCAATTCTTCTGTTTCATCAAGTGTCAGCTTGGTAAATTAAATTTTTGAGGCATTTGTCTATTTCATATAATTTGTTGAATTTTATGGATGAAGTTATTCATAATATCCTATAAATTGCTATAATGGTGATCATTTTCCATTTCTGATAATGGTGATTTGTGTTTGCTCCCTTTTTAAATTACTTGGTTTTGAGGAGTTTTTTTTTTTTTTTTAATCTTTACAAGGAAAATTCTTTGGGCGTGGTTCATTTTCTCTATTTTGTCTGTTTTCATTTTCTCTTTTATTCATTTGTCCTTTTTAAAAATTACTTTGCAGTTGCCAGGGAAGATGGCGGCCAAGGGAGTACAGCACACCAGTACACTGCGCCACTGTGTGGGAAAAACACGAGGTGAAATGGCTGAAGGCTACCTTGGTGGGAATCCCCAGTGAAATTGAAGTGATCCAGAATCTAGAGGTCAAAATTCCAGCGCGCGGCATTCGGCTGCAGGGGCTTGGTAGCGGGCGATTTCTCCACACGGAGCGAAGCAGTACTTGGTCGGCGGACCGCCCCGTGGGACGCGCCCGAGTTAATTAGCCGCGAGTTACCCGAGAGGGATTACAGCGAAGCGGATTCTGCAGGCTCCTGCCAGTGGCACACTAGCCGCGCTGAGTGCTGAATTCCAGCTTTGAAATACAGGAGAGAATCGGTCCAGTTCGTTTCCCGACACCGGTCGGAACGCGCAGGAGAACTGCAGCCGCCATCATGGAGAGCTGACGCAATCATCCCTGCTTTCTACTGATCTCAGCTCATTCAACTACAGAACAGGTGATTCCAGGCTGGTATTTGCCTGCGTCGCGCAGACAGATCGCTCAGGCTCGGGATTGGAAACTCTGAGGAGAATACTCTTCAGGCCTCACCCCTGGCAAGGCGGGCGCCGGGCTTTGAGCGGCCAGATTCTAGTTCCCCGGGTTGCTTTGGCCCAGGGAGGGAGATCCTTCTTGGCCCGGGGCTACGGAACCCGCGGCGACTGTGTCTTTGACCCTGCCCCTGTCTGAGCACACACTGAGCTGGGAGAGGTTGGAGCTGCCAGGCCCGGGTGGGGGCCGCCTGGGCCTGAGGCTGGGGTACCTCTGTGGACCCTGCTCCGAGCAGAGTGTGGCAGGGATCGGAGAGGCTGGGTTCTGGCCCTCGTGGCTGCTTGAGCCCAGGGCCGCGGAGCCTGTGGGGACCGCGAGCTGAGGCCACCCACAAGTGAAACTTGCGACGAGGGGCAGCGGGACTCTGTCTCCTGGAACAGTTTTGACCCGGAGCTGGAGAGCCCGCGGGAAGTGCGTCTTAGACTCTGCTCCAAGGGGAGCGTACACCGAGCAGGGAGAGTTTGGTGCGGCCAGGCTTGGGCACCTAGCAGGGAGAGTCTGGTGCGGCCAGGCTTGGGCTCCCGGGGCGGCTCTGGCCTGGGTTTGGGGAACCCGCGGCGGTTGCCCTGAGGAGCCTGGTCCTAGCAGAAAGTGGCGGGGATCAGAGAGACCGGCTCCTGGCTCCCGAAGCGGCTCTGGCTCAGGGTTGGGGATCCTACAGGGACTGCTTCTTGGTCCGGGTCCTGCTGGGTACTGCGGGGGCCTGGAGGGCAGAGTGGAGCTGCCTCCTGTGCCCAGAGCAGGCTAAGGGTCCCGCCGGTGTGGTATCGCGACACCCCAACTGCAGCCGGGGCCGAGGAGAGTAGCCGCCCACGCCTGGAACAGGACCAGCGACCCGACGGCAGGGTAGCCAAGTCAACCCACTTGGAGTAGAGGCCGTGAAGAGCTGCCGTCTGACCCTGCAAGGTAGGCAGTCCTGCGTCCCACTGGCAGGACAGGCTCGGCAGCCGGCCAGTGTAGTGGACGAGTAGCATCGAGGCAGTCACGTCACACTGGTTGGAGTGGGGGTTGAACAGAGCCGCCGCCAGCATCCGGAAGGAGCCCAGAGACCCGTTGGAGAGGCAGTTAGGTACCCCCACTGGGAGTGGGGGTTGAGCAGAACTGCAGCCCAGGCCCGCAGGGTGGGCAGATCTGAGACCCACCGGCGGAACAGGCTTGGAGGCCGACCAGCGTGGTAGACACGTCACATCAATTGGAGTAGGGGTGGAGAAGAGCTGCTGCCCACGTCCGGATCAGGACCAACGATCCGAGGACGTGGTAGGAACGTCACCGCAATTGGAGTGGGGGCAGAGTAGAGCAGCCACCCGTGCCCGCAGGGCGGGCAGACCTACGACCAACCAGCGTAGTATATAGATCACCCTGATTAGAGGAGGATCACAGCCACTACCCGCCCTACAAGAGAGATATCCCAAATATACAAGAGCAACAAAAATAAACAGGGGGAAAAATTTCAAAAACACAACAGTTTCACGAAGCAGAAAGAAACGCAAGCAACATGAAAAGACAAGGAAAGAAAGGACCACAAGCAATGCAGGTCAACTCAACCCTAGAAGAGGTAATAGCTGCAACAGATGGAATGTCAGATAAAGAGTTCAGGATATACATGCTTCAGATGATCTGGACTCTCAAGGAAGACATGAGACAGCAAAATCAGACAATGAAAGATCACATTGACAAGGAACTACAGAAACAAATCCAGGAAGTAAAAGATCAATTTCACAGGGAGCTAGAAGTAATAAAGAACAAACAAATAGAAATCCTAGAAATGCAGGAAGCAATAAACCAACTTAAAACCTCAATTGACAATACTACCAGCAGAATAGATCACTTAGAAGATAGAACATCAGACAATGAAGACAAAGTATTTCAACTTGAGAAGAACATAGACAGTTCAGCAAGACTGCTAAGAAACCATGAGCAGAACATCCAAGAGATATGGGATAACATTAAAAGACCAAACTTAAGAGTCATTGGGATACAGGAGGGCACAGAGCTCCAAACCAGAGGAATGAACAATCTATTCAATGAAATAATACGAGAAAACTTCCCAGACTTGAAGAATGAAACAGAATCCCATATCCTAGAAGCCTACAGGACGCCAAAAGTGCAAAATCATAAGAGATCCACACCTAGACACATTATAATGAAGATGCCCAACATACAGAATAAGGAGAGAATTTTAAAAGCTACAAGAGAAAGAAAGCAGATTACATTTAGGGGCAAACCAATCAGGATAACAGCTGATCTCTCAACACAGACTCTGAAAGCTAGAAGATCCTGGAATAACATATTTCAAACACTGAAAGAAAATGGGCTCCAACCAAGAATCGTGTATCCGGCGAAATTAAGCTTCAGGATGGAAGATGAAATTAAAACCTTTCACGATAAACAAAAGTTAAAAGAATTCGCAGCTAGAAAACCATCTCTTCAAAAAATCCTTGGCAAAACATTACAGGAAGAGGAAACTGAAAATAAAATTGAAAACCATCAGTGGGAGATAGGACAGTAAAGGGGGGAAAGTAACCAAAGAGGAAAACTAATGAGGTTTAGTAACATAAATAAACAAATATGACTGGAGGAACAAACCTAATCTCAATAATAACCCTAAATGTTAATGGCTTAAACTCACCAATTAAGAGACACAGGCTAGTCGAATGGATCACAAAACAAGATCCAACAATATGTTGCCTACAGGAGACGCATTTGATAGGAAAAGATATACATAGACTGAAGGTGAAAGGCTGGGAAAAATCATTCCACTCATATGGACTGCGGAAACAAGCAGGAGTGTCCATACTCATATCAAACAAAATAGATTTCAAGCCAAAATTAATCAAAAAGGATAAAGAGGGACACTGCATACTGCTCAAGGGAACCATACACCAACAAGACATAACAATCATAAATATATATGCCCCAAACAATGGTGCACCTACGTTCATCAAGCAAACTCTTCTCAAGTACAAGAGTCTAATAGACCACCATACAATAATCATGGGAGACTTCAACACACCTCTCTCACCACTGGACAGATCTTTCAAACAAAAGTTAAATAAGGAAACTATAGAACTCAACAACACAATTAACAACCTAGACTTAATTGACATATATAGAATATACCACCCAACATCAAGTAGTTACACATTTTTCTCAGCAGCACATGGATCCTTCACAAAAATAGATCATATATTATGTCACAGGGCAACTCTTAGACAATATAAAGGAGTAGAAATAATACCATGCATCCTATCTGATCATAATGGAATGAAACTGAAAATCAACGATAAAAGAAGGAAGGAAAAATCATGCACCACGTGGAGAATGAACAATAGGTTACTGAATGACCAATGGGTCATAGAAGACATCAAGGAGGAAATTAAAAAATTCTTAGAGATAAATGAAAACACTGACACAACATATCGGAATCTATGGGACACATTGAAAGCAGTTTTAAGAGGAAAATTCATTGCTTGGAGTTCATTCCTTAAAAAAAGAAAAAACCAACAAATAAATGATCTCATACTTCATCTCAAAATCCTAGAAAAAGAAGAGCAAAATAACAGCAAAAGAAGTAGAAGGCAAGAAATAATTAAAATCAGAGCTGAAATTAATGAAATTGAAACAAAAGAAACAATTGAAAAAATTGACAAAACCAAAAGTTGGTTCTTTGAAAAAATAAATAAAATTGACAGACCCTTAGCCATGCTAACGAAGAGAAGAAGAGAGAGAACCCAAATTACTAGCATACGGGATGAAAAAGGCAATATCACAACAGACACTTCAGAAATACAGAAGATAATCAGAAATTACTTTGAATCCTTATACTCCAATAAAATAGAAGATAGTGAAGGCATCGATAAATTTCTTAAGTCATATGATCTGCCCAGATTGAGTCAGGAAGATATAGACAACCTAAACAGACCAATAACAATAGAGGAAATAGAAGAAACCATCAAAAGACTACCAACTAAGAAAAGCCCAGGACCGGATGGGTATACAGCAGAATTTTACAAAACCTTTAAAGAGGAACTAACACCAATACTTTTCAAGTTATTTCAGGAAATAGAAAAAGAGGGAGAACTTCCAAATACATTCTACGAGGCCAACATCACCCTGATTCCTAAACCAGACAGAGACACTTCAAAGAAAGAAAACTACAGACCAATATCTCTAATGAACCTAGATGCAAAAATCCTCAATAAAATTCTGGCGAATCAGATTCAAAAACATATCAAAAAAATTATACACCATGATCAAGTAGGATTCATCCCTGGGATGCAAGGCTGGTTCAATATACGGAAATCAATAAATGTTATTCACCACATCAATAGACTTAAAAATAAGAACCATATGATCATCTCGATAGATGCAGAAAAGGCATTCGACAAAGTACAGCATCCATTTATGTTCAAAACTCTAGAAAAATTAGGGATAACAGGATCATTCCTCAACATTGTTAAAGCAATCTATGATAAGCCACAGGCCAGCATCATCCTGAATGGAGAAAAATTGAAGGCATTCCCTCTAAGATCTGGTACAAGACAGGGATGCCCTCTCTCACCACTTCTGTTCAACATAGTCCTCGAAACACTGGCCAGAGCAATTAGACAGACGAAAGAAATTAAAGGCATAAAAATAGGAAAAGAAGAACTTAAATTATCACTATTTGCAGACGATATGATTCTATACCTAACAGACCCAAAAGGGTCTACAAAGAAACTATTAGAGTTAATAAATGAATTCAGCAAAGTGGCGGGATATAAAATCAACACGCATAAATCAAATGCATTCCTGTATATCAGCGACAAATCCTCTGAAACAGAAATGAGGACAACTACTCCATTCACAATATCCCCCCAAAAAATAAAATACCTGGGAATCAATCTAACAAAAGAGGTGAAAGACCTATACAATGAAAACTACAGAACCCTAAAAAGAGACATAGAAGAAGACCTCAGAAGATGGAAAAATATACCCTGCTCATGGATAGGCAGAACTAACATCATCAAAATGGCGATATTACCAAAAGTTCTCTATAAGTTCAATGCTATCCCAATCAAAATCCCAACAGCATTTCTTGTAGAAATAGATAAAACAATCAGGAAATTCATATGGAATAATAAAAGACCCAGAATAGCAAAAACAATGCTAAGCAGGAAGTGTGAATCAGGCGGTATAGTGATACCAGACTTCAAACTATACTACAGAGCAATAGTAACAAAAACAGCATGGTACTGGTACCAAAACAGGCGAGTGGACCAATGGTACAGAATAGAAGACACAGTAACCAATCCGCAAAACTACAACTATCTTATATTTGATAAAGGGGCTAAAAGCATGCAATGGAGGAAGGATAGCATCTTCAACAAATGGTGCTGGGAAAACTGGAAATCCATTTGCATCAAAATGAAACTGAATCCCTTTCTCTCGCCATGCACAAAAGTTAACTCAAAATGGATCAAGGAGCTCGATATTAAATCAGAGACACGGCGTCTGATAGAAGAAAAAGTCGGCTATGATCTACATACTGTGGGGTCAGGCCCCAAATTCCTCAATAGGACACCCATAGCGCAAGAGTTAACAACCAGAATCAACAAATGGGACTTACTCAAACTAAGAAGTTTTCTCTCAACAAAAGAAACAATAAGAGAGATAAACAGGGAGCCTACATCCTGGGAACAAATC
The DNA here is from genome assembly GCF_964194105.1 of Spermophilus citellus. Classification (NCBI taxonomy): domain Eukaryota; kingdom Metazoa; phylum Chordata; class Mammalia; order Rodentia; family Sciuridae; genus Spermophilus; species Spermophilus citellus. Next base: position 106,218,097 of record NC_138193.1, read on the forward strand.
TTTACCCCACACACTTCAGATAGAGCCCTAATATCCAGAGTATACAAAGAACTCAAAAAATTAGATAATAAGATAACAAATAACCCAATCAACAAATGGGCCAAGGACCTGAACAGACACTTCACAGAGGAGGACATACAATCAATCAACAAGTACATGAAAAAATGCTCACCATCTCTAGCAGTCAGAGAAATGCAAATCAAAACCACCCTAAGATACCATCTCACTCCAGTAAGATTGGCAGCCATTAAGAAATCCAACAACAACAAGTGCTGGCGAGGATGCAGGGAAATGGGTACACTTGTTCAGTGTTGACTGCAAAATGTTGCAGCCAATTTGGAAAGCGGTATGGAGATTTCTTGGAAAGTTGGGAATGGAACCACCATTTGACCCAGCTATTCCCCTCCTCGGTCTATTCCCTAAAGACCTAACAAGAGCATGCTACAGGGACACTGCTATATCGATGTTCATAGCAGCACAATTCACAATAGCAAGATTGTGGAACCAACCTAGAAGCCCTTCAATAGATGAATGGATTAAAAAAATGTGGCATTTATACACAATGGAGTATTACTCTGCAATAAGAAATGACAAAATCATAGAATTTGGAGGGAAATGGATGGCATTAGAGCAGATTATGCTAAGTGAAGCTAGCCAATCCTTAAAAAACAAATGTCAAATGTCTTCTTTGATATAAGGGGAGTAACCAAGGACAGGGTAGAGACGAAGAGCTGGAGAAGAAGAATAACATTAAACAGGGATGATAGGCGGGAGGGAAAGTGAGAGTTAAGGGAAATTGCATGGAACTGGAAGGTGAGCCTCAGGGTTATACACAATTACATATAAGAGGAAAGGAGGAGTAGGAGAAAAATTATATAAGTGGAAGAAACGATTTATAGTAGAGGGGATGGAGAGAGAGTAGGGGAGGGGAGGGGAGGGGAGGGGTGAGGGGACAGTGGAGAATGGGATAGACAGCAGAATACATCAGTCACTAGAAAGGCAATTTGTAAATCAATGGAAATGTAACTGATGTGACACAGCAATCTGTATACGGGGTAAAAATGGGAGTTCATAACCCACTTGAATCAATCTGTGAAATATGGTATAATAAGAACTATGTAATGTTTTGAACAACCAACAATAAAATAATTAAAAAAATTACTTTGCATTTACTTTGCTACCCTCTCTTACTCCTTATACTCTAAGTTTATGGATTTCAAATCTTTCTTCTTTACTGATGTAAGTTTTGAAATCATAAGAGTTCCCTCAATTCACTATACCAGCTACATCCCTCAAATTTTGGTACATTCTGTTTGTATTATCAATTCAGTTAAAAATATTTTTAATTTCCCCTGTGACATTTCATTTAATTCATGAATTACTTAGAAATGTGTTATTTGATTTTCAAATATTTAGAAATACTCCTAAATATTTTCTGTTTTTGTTTCTAGTTCAATTCTGTTGTGTTTGGAGAACACTGCTTGTAAGATTTCAATAGTGTAAACGTATTAAGAATTTTAAATGTGTTTGGTGATTTGCCAAGTATAAACATGCTTATTCAGTTATAGCATGTTACTTCTGCCTACATTCTATTGGCCAGAACTCATTTATCACCAATCCCAACTGCAGTGGAGGCTAAAATACAGTCTGGTGGTAAACCCAGGAGGTGTAAAAAGTAGGCAAAGACACTGGCCCATATAGGCTGAAGTTTGCCCAAGGTATTACAATAAGCCAGTACTAGCACTGGTCTAATACAGTGGTTGAAGAAGGAGCTTTGAAATCAGAGTTTTGTTTCCATCCTGGCTTTGCCTCTGATGCCTATACATTCTGAGACAAATGACTTGGTATCTCTAAAACAGTTTTCTCAACAGAAATAATAATAGTATCTAAACCCCAGTTCCGTTACAGGGATTGTATGATATGCTGTAGTATATAAAAGAGATGTTCTAGTAAGATTAGCTTGTGCTAAATCCTGCACATACTAATTCAATTTAACCCAAATTCTATAATTTTCCGGTGCATCACAAATCTGCTCTTCTCCTGCCATTGAATAAATAGCATTGACTAAGAATTCACTGTGTGCTAAGCATCATAGTTACTTTCTTTGCATGCATTCAGGCACTCTGTCCTGGCAATCCTGTAAGGTGAGTTCTATGATCATCTTCGTGTTTCAGATGAGAATCGGGTTTAGTGAGGTTAATTATTCAGATTTCTCTTCTCTGACATTTCTCTTCTCTGCTGTTTCTTTACAGCTCAACTCATTTTTTTCTTTCCTAATAGAGCCTTAACTGAGTAGTGCAGCCCTTACTGGCCTTTGAGAAACTATTTTGTATATGTGCACTTTATTTAACTTGAACAATCCCTACCACTGCAATGCATGCTTAAAGGATTCAAGAATATTCTAAATATGCATTGTTTTATTAACTAACCATGTAGACTGGAGCATCTACTGGCTCCATGTCATTGTGATCTTTATAAATCACAAATGTGCTCATGTTTTTCTCCAGTTACTCTCCTGGTTAAAGGAAGCTCCTGTCTCCTACAGGTGGAGACCCCCTTGACATTACTTCTCATAAAAGACTCTACCAGATGTAATGTTAGGTCATTTATTCATTGATTTTCTATTCTTTTAATAAATGAGCTCAATGCAAAGAACTTTCCTCTTAGCACTGCCTTCATAGTGCCCCGGAGATTTTGATATGTTGTATTGGTGTTCTCATTTTCCTCTAAGTATTTTTTTTAAAAATTTTATTCCTAACTTCTTCTGCTATCCATTTGTCACTCAATAGCATGTTATTTAGTCTCCAGGTGTTAGAGTAGCTTCTATTTTTTATTTTATCGTGGATTTCTAATTTCATTCCATTATGATGTGATAGAATGTAGGGTACTACCTCTCTCTCTCTCTCTCTCTCTCTCTCTCTCTCTCTCTCTCTCTCTTTGTGTTTACTAAGAGTTGCTTTGTGGCCGAAGATATGGTCTATTTTAGAGAAGGATCCATGTGCTGCTGAGAAGAACGTGTATTGCTCCTTGATGGATGAAATACTCTCTATATATCTGTTAAATCTAAATTATTGATTGTATTATCTAGTTCTATAGTTTCTTTGTTTAGTTTTTGTTTGGAAGATCTATCCAGTAGTGAGAGAGGTGTGTTAAAGTCACCCAGTACTATGGTGTAGTGGTCTATTTGATTCTTGAAATTGAGAAGGGTTTGTTTCGTGTACATAGATGCTTCATTGTTTGGGGCATAAATATTTACAATTGTTATGTCTTGCTGATGTAGAATTCCCTGAAGCAGTATGAACTGTCCTTCTTTGTCCCTTATGGCTAACTTTGGCTTGAAGTTCACTTCATCTGATATGAAAATGGAAACCTGTTTGTTTACACAATCTATTAAAAAAAATCCCCTGCCAATCATTTCAGCCTTCCTTCCCTTGCTTCTGCCTGAGTTTCCAGTACACAGCACCCCTCCCCTTTGTTCCTGCTGCTTGTTGGCCTGGTCAGCTCCTCCTCCCTTTACCACAGAACTGATTTTTTAGGACCCAGCACAGGATCATCATTCTGTGAAGCCTCTGCTGCTATCCCAAGGTTATCTCTGTAGCACTAGAGCCCAGTGTTATGATTAAAATATATTATAATTAGTTTCAATTAGTGAGCAAGTTTGTGTCTGTCCCAGGCTGTCCACCCATATCACACACCCTCCCTGACACCCAAACAGAACCCCAGGGCTCTCTCTTGTGCTGAGCTTTCTTCTGCTCCTTCTCCTTGTGTTGGTTCTACCACTGGTTCCTCACTGGTTTCTTGCAAGGGACCAGTCCCCACTCTTCTCTAGCCAGCACAGCACTGGCCCCTTGCTGGTCCTCACAGCACAGCCATGGCTGTGAGGGTTAGCCTGGCCCCTGTCTGCCTCTAGACAAGGGGACCCTTCCTGAGACCTCTGCACAGGGGAGCAACCTTCCTGCCCCTAAATTCTCACCTCTTTCATCTTAACTTTCAGCAGGTCCACCCCTTAAGATCTCTCTCATGGAGCTCTCTTTTTCTACAGAATTGCTAGCATTTGTGTAGTCCTTTATAATTTGTAAAATTGTTTGGTTTAATCCCCAAAGCCATCCTGTGAATTATTATGATTATCATCCTGATTGTGGAGATGATTATCTTCTTCATAGGACCACATAGTGCACTGTGGGCAGCAGGGGTCTCAGAAGAGGAGCTCAGAACGGATTTAATGAATGTTTGCTGAGCACTAAAATATGAATATCGCTGGGCCTGGGGCTGTAGCACCGAGAGGGATGATCAAGTTGTGGTCCTTGTGCCGAGAGAGCTAATATTCTAGTGGGAGGTGATAAAAACACTGTCGTAGTAATAACAACAACAATAACAAGTAATTTCTGAGTGCGTGCTCTGGTCGGACACTTGAGTATTTAATATACTTTGGTCCTCATAATAAAACTCTGTGGCGGGCACTGCCACACCATTCTTACCATTAAGGAAACTGAGTTGTGAACCACGTGATGAACCCTAGCAGAGAAAAGAAATTGTCATTCTGTTTAGAAGCAGAGTAGGACTGGGGATCCGGGTTGGAGCTTACACCTGGATAACGTTATATACGGGGGAGGAGGTTTGGAAGGGGGAAGTTCCCAGGTAGAGAAAGCAGCCTGAGCTGCAGCCTGGGGGTGGAGAGCAAGGAGTGAGTAGAGAATCTGGAATGAGCTCGGAAGGGTAGGTAGGAGGCCGATCAATGAAAGAGTGAGCAGGCTTCAGCAATGCTGGGGAACAGAATCAACCAGAAGCAGGGAGGATTGAATTTTCAGCAAGTGATGGAAAGAAGTGCCATGACTTATTTACCTGGAAAACTTAGTGAGAACACACACCACCACACCCACTCTATGTAGTGTATCTATGCACACACACACACACACACACACACACACACATACGCACACAAGCATACGCGCACACACACATAGATGGATATAGATATGGAGGTAGAGGTATATCATACATGGTATCAGTGTTGTGGAAAACAAAGACATGAGTTCTGTCAGGGACATAAATATTAATTAACTCCTTTCTCCAATGATCCTGCATGGAAACTGGCCAGTGGTAGGAGCTCCATGAGGCCAACTCTCAACTGCCTACAATTCACCATTTAATGTGAGACCCAGCCTCCTGTGGGTGACCTGCACTCCTCCTTCACTCTGGCCAGAAGGAGAAGGAAATTTTACTGCTGTAATGTCAGCTCCAGGTTGAAATATGACTTGGCCCTTCTCCTCCTCCAGTCTTTTAATAAAGGTACCAGTGCTGTCCAGAGATTGGAATCATGCTAGCAGACCTGGGGCTATTTTAACTCCACAGGAGTAATTGAGATTTATGAACTCCTTATTAACTCCTTAAAACAAATTGAGGAACCTGAAATTCCCATCTGTCAAGATTAAGGAGGGAAGAGTTTATTTTTTTCTCTTAAAATATGTAATGATTCCTGTTCACCTTTTCCCTTTTATATCACTTGGGAGAAATATCCCCAAGAAGAGTTAAAGATGGACTACATGTAGAAACAGGGAAGTCTGAATCTCCATTTTCAATTCTGCAACGAGATTGTGCATTTAGCATGTGCCAGAAATCCTGCTGGGTGCTAGGGTTACAAAAATGAGTAAAAAGTTGCCTGGTTTAAGTTCTAGTCAGGTTTTGTTGACTTAAATCGTTATGTTTTGTGCCTACTATGTGTCAAGCTATTTGCATTTTCCCACATAGTCTGCAAACTGGTTCTTTGAGGTCATTTTAAAGACAGATTATCTAAACTTCTCAAGTCAAATCCTAAAAGTTAGGATTGGATCCCAGATCAGATGCCAAAATTTTTAGAAAACTGGACTGTTCTTTTGTTCAGCACAAATATTCACAGATGGCTTCTGAAAACCTCTGGTCTCTGCATTCAAGTCAAACCAAGTATTGCTGGCCAGCTCTGGAGAGAAAGCAATGCCAGGAGTTCACCTGGAGAATTAGGTGCCTCGTAGGTCTATGAAGGGTGTGTGTGTGTGTGTGTGTGTGTGTGTGTGTATGCACACACGTGTGCGCATGTAGATTTCTCTCCACTCTCATCCTGCAGTGGATTGTGGTCTTGCTCATGCAGTTTTTCCCTGGAGTCTATTTTGTGCAATATAATTGAAATCGAAACGCCAGTGATTTTTAATCATACTCCCAATTTATATCTCATGTAACCATATGCCAGTGTTCTCGGAGTGTTACAGGGATATGAATTATGTTGAAATTGGATTAGGCAAATACACATTTCCTTAAAAAATAGATACCCAGAGCAGTAATTTAATTCCACCAACTCTAAAGATTCTTTCAGAAATAGCCTGTGCATCTTATCAGCAGCTCATTGTGAATTTTCTTCTGGGCTAGTTTCTCTGCCTTTTCATTTTCTTCTAGAATCCATTGTATTTAACAAACATTAGCAACTATAGGAAGTCAATTTATATCAAAACCATCCCTAAATGCAAGGAAATCAGGTTTTCAGAGGAAGCCATTAAGACCTTTCTTCCAATGCTTCACTTTAGGGGGAAGGAAAATGGAAAGCAATTAACTACCATTTCTCTTCCAAGTAGATACATTAGCCTGTACCACAACCCGCGTGTTTAAAGAGTTCCTAGACCAGAGCTTCAGATTCGGATGGGCTGTGAGACACGGGTTATCATCTTGTTCTGTAACAGGGTTATAGTTTGCTGACGGCATGAATGTGGGCAAGCAGTACATATATTCTGTTGGAATAATTTCCCAATGCTAATGAAGGCAGGGGTTTAAACACATAACAGGAACATAAGCAGTAAGATTAGAGCAAAATTCTTATTCAAACAGTTCACCAGATCTCTTCTACATGACTTCAGAAGTGACACACGAGTTATTACAATTGGGCTTCTGGTACCAGATGCTGGTACCCTGTCCCTCTCCTTCCCAGCTGTGCGGCTTTGACTAAGTTACTTAACTAGTGTCTCAGATACCTTACCAGGTTGCTCTGATGATGAAGTAAGTTAACATGTGAAGTATTGGGCATAGAATGTGTATTCAACAAAGGTTTGCTGTTCATATTATTTCACCTCAGTTTATTTGGCGGTAATTGGCTGTGGTTGGAAACAAAGCATCTCTGAATTTATTCATATCTTAATACCAGGGACCTGTGAATGTTGCCTTACAGATAGCAAAAGAGATTTTACAGATTGGGATTAAGTTAAGAATTTTGAGATGGGGAGATGATCCTGAATTATCTGGGCCCTCTGTGATCACATGAGTCCCTATGAAGGAAAGCGCGAGACTGGAGGTAGAGAGCAGAGCGATGCTGTGGCTGGCCCCAAGTGTTAGGGTCTGTAAACAAGTCAAGATGGCGCCTGGCATTTTGCCAGAGGGAGTGGTTAGTGAAGAGACGCCAGCGAGCCATTAAGTGTGGAGATTCCTTATTGGTTAACTGCTGCATCTAGTTTATGTTAATTAAGATAAGCTGTGTGGAATGTATATATACCCCTCCTGTCCTACAATAAACGGCTTCCACTCCTGCTGTATCAATCTACACAAGTTGCTCGTCACCCCCCGGTTATTTTGCTGCAGCCGGACTGCGGCACCCAAGGAACAGACCAAGCATGGGCCAGGGACCCGTGTGACTTCTGGAAGGAGAACCTGAGGCCGTGGCACCCCAGGAGCCCCCACAGGGAACACAGCTCTGCTGACTCCTTGCCTTATGGGGCCTTTGACCTTCAGAACTGTGAGCCAATCGCTTTGTGTTGTTTAGGCCACTAACTTGATAACTTGCTACAGAAGCTATGGAAATAGCCCTCTGGACCCTTCACAGTCCTCCAGTGAGTCCTGAGGTCTCCATGAAGCACGTGGTGAGCCACACGTTCAGTTACCTCTCAATACGTCTCCCAGGCTGGCTTCCCACTGCCGCAGCTGTGAGCTCTTTCCTACAGTAAACATGGATTGCTTCCTTTTCCCAGTTTGCCTCCTGCTCCACCGTCCCTTTGTAACCACATATGTATTTTGGGTGTGCTTGGAGAGTCCTTTGTCTCCTCTGCCTGTAAGAAAATTATTCCCCTTCTTCTGAGGCCAAGTCCAAATGTCTCCACCCCCTTCCAGCCCTCCTGGCCCTGTATCCTGGCTCAGAGGTCTGCCCTCCAAGGCCTAGCAAAGCGCAGGCCAAGAGGACTTGTGCAGTACAAATGCCCACACAGCCCAAGCACGACGGATTCGGTGTCTGACTCTTCGTTTCCATCCTGACAGATCCACAGGGGCCATGGCTGGCCTCAAGCTCCTGGGAGTCCCTCAATTCCCAGGGACCAGGGAGGGGCTCAGCTGGAGATCTTGAGCCTGTGGCTTCAGGTGGTGCACAATTGTTTCCTCTTTTCTAGGAGTGGTCTGGCTGAGGCTTATCTCCTGCCTTTATCTTCAGGCTGGTTGGGGGAAAGGGATCCTTGCCTGTTCCTAGGCCATCATTTTCTCTCCCTCCCACATCCAGAACTCTCCGCTGATAAAGCTCCAGTTATTCATCATATCTGGGCTCTCACCCTGATCTAACCCTTGTTTCCTTCCCAGCCTGTTCCCTGCCTGTCAGCCCAGCTCGCCTTTATACCTTAGGATCTCTGTGAACTCTCACATCTGTTTATTTCCACTGAAAATCATTACTTGGTATTGAGACAGGAAATGGTCATGTTAGGGGAAAAAAATTCCTCATTGATTTGTTATTAGACCTGAGTCTTTTTCTTGGTAAAGAATAAAGTCAGGCTGGGACGGCGAACCCGGTGGCCTAGGAACATGAGTGGAGCTGTGATGTCAGTTCTTGTGGGCAGGAGAGCTCCCAAATAGGGAGCAAAAGTGAAGACGTTGAAGGAAGAGGAGAGAACGTACCTCCCTGGCTCGCACGCATGCCAAGCAACTGGCTGGGTTCAGGCTTGGCCCTTCCTGTTCGTCTACTTTCCAGTGGTGAAATGGCCAGCTCTGACTGTCTTTACTTCTGTCTGATTAAAGACACTCTTTCCTAGGTACAGCCTGGGAATGTCTAGTAACATGGGACCTCAAATTCCAGGTTTTGTACTTGGAAGTGATAACGAAGTTCTACATTCTGAAAAGAATCGGATTTCTATTTGAGATTTTAAATTATATTTATTTTAAAAAGAAGAGCTCTGTTAAGTATAGGGGAATTTCCAGTTACTGCCAAATGTACACCTATCAAATGTGTGCTGTGCTCATTTAATGAGGTAGAACATAATGTGCACTGTATCTAAACATATCTCAGGGAGATGTCACCCACCCACCCCTTCACCCACACTTACATTGTGATCAGTGCAGAAAGCAATAAGCCTATTTATTACCTCTACAGAAGTGAGCTCCTCACTCGTGTGGCCAAAGGGAAGGCAGTATTTTCTGAGAGGAAAATTCCCTGCAGGGAGGCTTCCTAGAGAGCTGCTTAGCTTAGCCTGGGGATGCCAGTGTGATAAAGAACTGTAACTGACATGGTACTTCCAACTCGAAACTCCCTTTACTCAGGTACCCCCTCTTCCTTGAAATGAAAATTGATCACATAGAGAGAAATTGATTATTCAGATTATAAACTTTTTTTTTCATTGATAAATATGTGTGAAAAACTAAAGATGATATAAGACTATCAATTAAATATTTTTTTAGTAAAATTCCACAGAGAAGTGGCTGCATTCATGCTACTAATAAAAAGTATTATGTTCAGAATCCCCCCTCACACCCCTAGTTAGTGGCTTATATTTGAGGAAGTTTAGCCACCAAATAAATTTTTACTCCTAAATTATCTAACTGCAGATCCAACAGAAGCCATCTTACATAAGGGCAAACAGAGATGGAATAAGAATTCAACTCAGCAAATATTTACTGAACACCTACCAGGAGCCGGGCACTGTGGCAAGTCTTAAAGAGACTACGATGAATAAAATATTGTGTCTGTTCTTGAGGAATCCTCAGGGCAAGCCTAGAACTGCAGGTGTCTAATAAATGTTTATAAAATGCATGAAGGAGAGTGAACCAAGGAGCAAGACCTATAAAAATAATTGCAATGCTGTTTCTTGAGAACACTGGATAAGAGATGTGCAAGATGCACATTGGGGTGTAGGAAGGACTGCAGAAAAGACTTCAAGGGAGACTACTCCTACATTGTGTTGTAAAAGATGGATAGAGGTTTCTCGTGCAGAAAAGGCAAGGTGGGTCTAGGCAGTGTTGGATTTCAGCATCCTAAGCCTAACTTAACACTACCTGTGTTTCCTAGAATGCTGTGTCTGCAGACAATCCTCCCTGGAGTTACCCGTCCATATACCTAAAGTGGGTATATACCCTTTTCCTATAGGCACATCTAGAAGAAACTCATGCATGCTTAAACAATGGGATTCAAAGACCTCCAATTTCTTAAGCTTTCACTTCCTGGAGAAGTTTTAATGATTTCACTTACTAGCTGAGTTACACTAAAGGATTTTTAAAAAAATTTCTAGAAGTTTTCGGTTTTACATCACAAGAAATCTACCAGAGATCTTTAAACTTACGCAACATCACTCGTCAAGAGCTTCTCAACTCCCATTAAACTGGTCCTAAACAAACAAGCTAAGTAATTACATGAGTAAAGATGATGATCGAGACACTAAAGAATCAAAGTAGGTTATTTTCCTCAATGAAATGAATTCTTATTTCTTAGTAAAATTCCTTTGGGCATCTTTCAAATTAAAAGCCAGTGTTATTGTCTTTGAAAACATTTATAACCTTGGTAGTTGAAATTGTGCTGTCTAGATATTGTTAACAGAAATTTTTGACATCTTAATATAAACCCTGAGGAATCCAATGGTTATTGACCGAGGTCAGTTTGTGAAAGAGAGATTTCCTCTGGACAATCTCTTTCCCGAATGTGGAATCATCTGAAGTATTTGTCCTCAAATTGGCTGGTGTTGCCAAAATTCCTCTCTTTTTTTTTTAGTCTTTAACATTCTTTCTTGGAAGTAAAAGCTTGTTCTTAATGTTCCTGTGGGTATCTTATTCCTATATCTTTGGAGTCTTGATACCTCGACATACTTATACCCCTTTCTTGCATGTCATTTAAGAAAATGAAATCTGAACACTAGAGTTATCCTTATTTTTATAATAAAATAGAACTGCTACACGCCTGCCCGAGTCCATTAAGTTAGTCTCTCTTACAGGACTGAAGTATTCCTGCTGGGTGATTTTCCATAACAATGAAAATCTCATAAAACTATTATTTACTATCATGAAATTATTTGGATTGAATATGTAAATAGTAAGTTCCTTTTATTAAGCAAAATTATTTTTCTTCTATCCAGTTCTACTAATTTTTTCTAATTGTAGCCAGGAAATGTTGGGTAACATTTGCTCTGAAATTTCAGATCCTGACCTTGACAGCACAAATCCCAGATCTCACATACAATTTAGTTTTAAAAAATTCTGTATGGACTCTATTTAATGAAATGATATTTTGTATTTTTACTATTTAATAGTTCCTTTTTATATCGATTACTGCAAGATTCCTGGGTATTTTGGTGCCAAAGATAGCTTGTGGTAGAACATTCTTATTATGACTAAGGGTCAAAAAAGTTTTAAAAAAATCTTAGGAGATTAGTGCGGTAGGTGAGTCATCCTCCTGGGTGAATAGAAGTGAAGTTTTTTTTTTTTTTTAATGTAAATGGACTTTTTTAAAATGAGGAATTGAGATGTACAGGGCATATTTTTAAACCTTCTATTTCACAGGTTGAAAGCTCTGGAGATCTATTTCCATTTTTGTCATGTAAATTTTGTGACTGCGCTCAAAGGACTTTATTCTGCAGGTAGGGCCAGTGAGCACCCTTGAAGTCACATCAAAATCAGAGAAGAGGACAATACTTGCAGGTAAAGAGAAAGGAGGAAAGAGGGCTGGAGAGAGGACATGCGGGCCATGCCTGGGTGGTGGGGAAAGGCTCAGAGACCCAGATGGACTAGAGCTCATAAGCACCACAAGAGGGAGAGGAATACGGGCACCATAGTCAATTGGAATATGTTCCTTCACATTCTCAGATATTTTTAAATTTGATGCTTACGTTTCCTAAATACTATGATTATACGTTTTAAAGTCCCTACTCTTTCAAGAAAATATTAATTTGGACTTGTGTTGTTTATTTGATTTTTTGGGGGGAGTGGGTATTTTGGTGAGCTCCTTCAATGCTGGGATCATGTTCCTTTGGACAGCTTTTTCAACATCTGAAATTTAGTCATGGAATGTTTTGGATAATGCCCAGACGCAGACTTTAATTTTGTTCTTCTCTCTGGGAGGAAATACCTTGATGTATGTAAGTAGGCCTAGGAAGTGAGCAAGGGATATTTCCTTTTATTATTGTTGCGACACAGATCCTAAAATTTTACCTGTATTTCTTGAAGATTTATTTGCTTAGTTCTTCCTGCCCTCAATTTGGAAACAGCATGTTAGAATTATGAGAGACTTCAGAAAAGCTTGTTCTTAATGTTCCCTTCCAAAGTAGGAAACTCCTCTGAGAACTGACATCAAATGAGACATCTCTATTTAGGGGACTTATCATCTGGGCTTTAGTCTTGGTGATTTTTGACAATCTAAGTGAAGCTTTAAACCCTCTCTTCTGACAAACTGACATTTGCATGCATAAACATAATTTGAAGGACTTTAGAGACCTCTGGGAACCCCACTCATGGACCACTTGGGGCCAAGTGCAGGACCTCTTCTCCCTGTATCCAAATCCCCCACAAAGTCGTCATCCAATGCTCCCTATTCTTTCTTCAGTAAGTAAAAAAAAAATCAATGTCTTCTCTAACACTCGAAATTCTTATTGAATTGAAATATATCTCCCTTCTATTTCACCACAAGTTCTTTTTCTCTTTCTTGGATTCCTTCAGAACAATTGATCCCTCTTCTCTAGGCAGCTTCTCTGGGGTTTTGTTTTAAATTTATTCTGAATTTCTCCAGTCCTTATTTTGCCTGATTTTCGACTTTTCTTCCTAACTCCAAAGGACTATGCCACTTGTTCCTTCAGTTGATCTATAACAGAGAGATGGGTAGGGCAGGAATTATTGTCTTCATTTTTAAGAGGAGTCTGAGACACAGGCATGTGATATGCCTATGGCCACTAAGCAACTGAAGTAAAGACAAATTTAACTCCAAATCTACTAGGTGAATAAATGTAATGTTCTATATTATTTGTTATGGTTTAAACATGAGATGTGTCCCCCCCACCCCAAAGCTCCTGTGTGAGACAATGCACAAAGGTTTAGAGGAGAAATGATTGGGTTCTGAGAGCCTTAAGCTAATCAGTGAATTAATCCCTTAAGAAGGATTAAGTGATTGGTAACTGAAGGCAGGTAGGGTGTGGCTGGAAGAGGTGGGTCATTAGGGACGTACCTTAGAAATATTCTGTTTTTGTTAAGCAGAACTCTCTCTCTGCTTTCTGCTGCCGTGTCCTCAGCTGCTTTTCTCCACCACATTCTTCCTCCATGATGTTCAGCTGCACCTGTAGCCCCAAGGAACGGAACTGGCTGTCCCTGGACTGAGACCTCTGAAACCTTCAGATTTCTTATTAAAAGGGGGTTAAAATGAACACTTCTCAAGAAACAGCAGAGATAAAATAGAATTTCAAAGCCAGACACCATAAGCAGAGTTTACAAAATAAATGGTTGAGAACTGGTTCATGGCTTGGATGGAATAGTTAAATCAGACATACAAAGAGGGGTCAGAATGTCTCCCATGCCTGACCTCAAAAGAGGCAACACTGTTTGGAGTTGCTTTGCCTCTGCAAACGACTAGAAAACTGGTCATAATACTGAAACAAGATATTGGACAACCAGGCTGTGCAGACCACATAACCTCTAAGAGAAGGAAATGTCATGTAAGTCCCAAAGTCACCTCAACTTTCTTTCTGGAGGAAGTTTCCAGGCCCCAAGGGAGAAATCCAAAAAGAATCAGAGCTTCTCTAATTGAGAAGATAGAATAAAGTCCTAGGCAGTTAGAGTTTCAGAGGCAGAGCACCAGAGAGAAGGTGCTGCAAAGACCTGCAGAGGATCCCCTATAATGTCTGTCTGAATATTAAGGTCCACGTGTATGGGTGTATGGGCTAAAGCTCTGTAAGGCTGAACAATTTCAGGAGCTCACCTGTAGGGGAATGGGAATAGTTTGCATTCTGACCACTTGAATGCAGAGACCTTATAAAACACAGAAGGGCACAGAAGGGCATGGCCGCAGTACTTAGCATGGTCTCTAAGTACTTTGACTAGAGGCTGCTCTGGATGCACTCAACCCACCTCCAAATATGGCTTGACAGGATCAAGCTGGTCCCGAGAAATGTAAAATCCCAAACTCCAGCGCCCAGTAAGCCACCATTCAGAATGTCGGATATGCAAGAATTTATGCCAATAAAGAATGAACAATAACCAAAAATGATTAACTATGATGAAGCAGTTAGGATATGTGACACTTTCTTCAGGAATAGAAGTTGACATGATGTGAGTCTCTATCTTCTCACCAGAGGAAAGGGGAAGAGATCTCCTCCATATCAACCCATGTGTGTTTGGGGGGGGGGGGGTGAGAGTACACCCATGAGACAACTTGGAGAGTTGGAGGGAATTTTCTGCAGTTGAGAGAGAAGAGGAAAGATGCTAAGAAAGTTGGTCTGGCCCTGGACAGTAGGCTCACGGAGGCTGATTTATAAATATCTTTTCCTCCAGGGTGTCAGAGCAATAGGTGTGTGTATGTTTTCTGTGGATCAGATATGGTGACAGGAAAGAGAAAGCTAGTGTTTGTCCTGGTTTCTGCCAAATTAGCCACCATCTAGTATCAGAATGTTTCTAATGATAAGTGAGTGACAGTGTGGGAAGCCAAGAAGGAAGTCAAACATGACCAGCCGGAGAAGAAACTGTACCCCTCGTCAGGAGGTCATAGGAGCACTGGGGGAAAGAGTCCCTTCATGAGATTTCCCATCAAAATGACCTCAAGAGAAAGATTGACCACCTACCCCTAGGCAGACCCTGAAGTAGGAAGTCACCTGTCAAGTGAGAACTTCCTTGTTATACATCTCACTGGTTTTCACTGGCAAGGTGGAAAGAATAGTTAGCTAGTCAGGATGAGTCTGGAGAGAGCTGGTGCCATCTCATGTCCTTCCTTTAAGGAATACAGCTACAGTTACAGGTCTTAATCTGAGGAAAGAGGAAGAAAAGTCCAACTTTCAACTAGTATCTTGAACTGGGAAAATTCTAACATATGAATGAAGCTGAGTTTGTGACTTTAAGTGAGAAATTCTGTCACTGATGAGTAAGCCAGAGAAAGATATGGGGTGTGCCCAAGTTCATTTGAGTCTCTGTGGAAGATGAACTTTATTGAATACATGTTAAACAGGTTGCAAGAGATGAGAAAAAATAAAATAGAACTCTGGTGACAATAAACCAGTGATCCTTCCCATAGCAAAACTAACAATGTCCCTCAGTGCATACTGCCACTTATTTGGATAGAGCTAGTTATCAGTTATTTATATAAAACAATTCCTTAGTTCTGTTGATTTCAATGCTTACTATGTGCCATCTAAATTCTATTATTCACAGGGTTGTGGGTTAACTCTTCTCATCAAAGACCTTCTCATTAAAGACAGTCATGTCAGCAAACATGGAATATCTGTCATATATGCAACAATGAAATCCTATCTAGAAAAATTTATTTATTTTTGGCCCCACAAAAGGATATGATAAATTGTCAAGTCTTGCCTTGGGAGAAAGGGTTAAAGAAGTTCTTGATTTTTGTTGCTCTTAAAAGACTTAATAAAAAGAGCTACACATTAGGGAGGTCTAGTCATTGCACAAGGCATGTGGGATCCAATGTGAAGCAGGAGATTGCTGCTCCACCCTCTTCTCCCTTTAGACTGAGCAAACCACAGATTTCCTGGGCAGTTAATGGGGAGTGGGGGGGGTAGAGGGAAGGTGAGAAGGGTATGAGAAGCTCACATGAAGACAGTATTTCTGAAGGAAGAGACTTGAGTGGCTAATGGAAGAAATACCAGACACGTGATAATACTTCCATCTTGATCTGGGAGAAGAGAGTTGTTTATATAGAAGCAAAGAGAAGGAAAAATGATGGGATTGAAGCTGGAAAGGCTTTCAAAGTACTGGATGGTCAGAAAAAACAGTGGTTGTATGCTTCTTGGAGGCAGAGTCCAGATGATGTCCTAGGGCGGAGAGGGCTAGCAGGTGGTCAGGCAACTAACCTAAGCAGTATGGATTTCATGCCAAATGTGATGGAAAATCCTGGAGGATTCTGAGCAGAAGAGAAACCCAATCAGTTTGATGCTTTAGCAATCACATACTAAAGCAGTAATATAATTGGACTGTACTTTAAAAATAGTTCTCCTAGTGTTTGTTGAAGGATTAAAATTAGACAATGAGGCGGGGAAAAGAGGCTGAGCAATAGGTAAGTGGAGCTATCATCCACCTTAACTGAGAAATGTGTGGGAACAGCAGGCTTTCAGGAGAAATGGAACAATTGTATTTTGCTGAACAGAGTGGTTTTAGGATGGTAAATAGATGAGCTAATGGAGGTAGCAGTTTGATATAAAAATTATGAATTCAGAGAAGAAATATGATTGAAGATTTAAAATTGGGAGTCACAGCATATTGAAAAATAGTATTTAGAGCCAGGATTCAGATGAGATCACCTAAGGAGTTTTTGATTGGATTTGGGATGGAAAAGCAGGAGCAGCAAGCCCCAGAACATCCCAACACCTAGAGATCAGGTTGACAAGATGATTCAGCAACATGAGAGGCAACTTAGGTGGAGAGGAGACCAGAAAAATACTTCCTCCAAGAACTAAACAAACTGTCTCAAAGAGGAGGGAATGATTAAATCTGTCAAATGCTGCTAAGATTTTGAGCAACATAAGGACTGAGAACTGGCCATTGAATTTAGCAAAAAGGAGGTATTGACAATAGCTGTCTCAGCAGAGTGATAGATACGAAGTCTAATAAGAATGGTTTCAAGAGAAAAAGGAGAAAAATTGCTGAAGATAGTTAAAATAAAAAACTGTTGCAAAGGAAAGCAGAAACATCAGGAGGTGGGATAGAATCTAACACTTTTTTAAAGGCAAGAGACCTTTCAGTATGCTCCTATGTAGATGAGGTTAAACCAACAGACTGGGGAAAGTGCTGTGATACAGAAGAACAAATGAGACTTGCAGAAGTACTCTTCTTGAGTAGATGAGAAGTGATGTGATCTAGCACCAAAGGGCAGTGTTGGCCCATGCTAAGAGGACAGACAACTTGCTCAAGGTCAAGGAGTGAAGGGATTGGACGTGAGTATAGACTGGGCTGATATTTCCATGCTATGCACTGTTATGATGGTTTTACTTGCTATCTATTGAGATAGATTAACATCCATGCTGTACTAGTTGTTAAAATTCCATGAAATCAGAAGTAGGTGCAAATGTTGGATGAGTTTATGGGTTGAACCTTAGAGAATGTAGGCATTCTTCTCATTCCAATTTGTTAGGGAAACAAAGTGGAGGTCAGCTGTTAAAAGTGAGGAAGGATAAAGTGTTTTGATGTATCACTAGAGCATTTTGAGAAATATGAGGGGTGAAATAGTGACCTTGAAGAATGAGAGGATGAGTAGAAATGTATTTGTGTTTGGGGACAGCATTGAAGCCACAAAATTTGTGATCACGAATTCAAATTAAGATTCATTGGCATGAATGTGTTAGTGTTTTGTTCCCACTTTTCTATTCTTTTTTAGCTTCTTAAGTGTGGCTATAAAATAGACTGAGAGTTGGCTTACCCTGTTACAAGGCCAGAGAGAGAGATGCAAGAGAGTTGATTGTTTATGCAACAGACCATTATACTGATGGACCACAAGTCAAACCCCACATGAGTGCATAAGGTAAGAAGATGTATGATGGCAAAGAGGAGAGAAGCAGAGGGTTTTATGCCATTGCTAGGGACGTAGAACTTTTGGAGGTCAAGTTACTGAAGGAAATATGGGGGGAAGATATGTGGACAGAGACTAACTGACTTAAAATAGAAGTATTGGGAGAAGTATGTCATCATCTATGACAAAGTCTAAGGATACAACAATGGGAGTGAGTAAAAATGGGAGTTTGGGGGATAAAAACATCAAGAGACCAACTTGTTGGTTTGATCATCTATTAGATTTTGAAATCACCATGGACCAACACAGGAATAGAGGTGGTGAGGTGGACAGTGACCCTGAAGTCTTCAGTGGATTAGAGGGAGTGACGTGGAGTCCAGGGGTGGCCTTAGGGGGAGGTATAATAGGTGAGAAACAGAACATTTTAGACAATCCGAAGAAACAAAATCAAGCCTAAGGAATGCTCGAATCTAAGTCTAAATCTTATATGAGGGAGGGCATGAGAGAGAATGAACCAGTGGCTGGTGAGGGACCTGAGTCTAGAATTCCTCACTGTGTTCAGAAAACTGCAGAAAATAAGCAAGGAAATTGAAATCACATTAACCTAGGCTCAAGTCTCCTCTGCTGGTACTGGGTGTTGGACAATTGACCTAATAATCTCACTGACAGTTAGATTCAAAATGGCGGATGGATGGTCAATCAGAAAAGGCATAGGGAGCTGCCCTGAAAACCGTGGTCCTAGGTAAAGGTGAGATATAATGCAGCAGATTCTTCTCACTCACCTGTCCAAACACTGTTCTCTCAGCACCATTTCAGGCCCTTCTCACCTGATGAGATTCCTGTTATTTGTGCATTTGATCATTTATTTAAATAATTTACTTGGCCTACTTTTTGCTGGGTCTTATGAAGATGAAAAAAGCTAATACTTCAAAACCCTACATGTTGTGAGCTCTGCTTTTGATGATTTTACCCCTTGACATGTGTAAAGCATTTACAAAACATATGCACATCTGCCATCTTATCTGATCTCTGTGTTATGTTCTGGAGAGACTCCAGAGGATCTGACTGACCCACAGTGGCACAGGGTCCTGAGTCACAGCCACTGCCCTGGCCTTTTACAAAAGTAGACTTGTGCTTTATGCATTTGCTTTGTCCCATGCTTCTTTAAGGTTAATTCAATCAGTCCAAGAAACAGATTCAATCTAGGAAAGTTTCTGGAGATAGAAAAATTTAAAAAAAATACTGCTTAATTGAACAGAGTTGGTGAGATTATGTGTGAAAGCTTTGTGAGCTGAGATGTTTAATAGAAATGTAAGGGGGGAATCTCTTTTCATAAATAAGATGATATAGTAGGGGTTAGTAAAACCCAAACCAGCCTGTGTGACCTGTAGCCACAATGAGATACTTCCTATCCTCCATTTTTTTTCATTTGAAAAACTTCATCAATAGTACCTTCTTCATGGGGTTGTTGAGGGGATCAAATGATATTATAGACTAGAGTTTTTCTTTCTTTTTAATTAAAAAAATAATTCATCAAAAGTGGGCTAGCTGGGCACAGTGGTGTACACCTGTAATCTCAGCAGCTTGGGAGGCTGAGACAGGAGGATCACAAGTTCAAAGCCTTGTGATCCTTGGCAATGTCGAGGTGCTAAGCAACTCAGTGAGACCCTGTCTCTAAATAAAATACAAAATGAGGCTGAGGATGTGGTTCAGTTGTCAAGTGCCCCTGAGTTCAATCCCTGGTACTCCCTCCCCCCAAATATGGGCTTCAACAGTTTTGTAGTTTAAGAGAAGTAACTTCCAGATTGTCATCCCTAGAGGGTGAAGACACAATTGTGCACACATTCAGGAGGATCTTTTAAAGCCTGTGCCTCCTCCGTGACCATTACAGGTACACTATGTTGGTGGCTACCCAGAGAAGAATTATTCCTTCTGAACACAGAGTAGGGCAGATCTTCAGGTAGCTTGGGCTCCCTACAGCCTCTGGAATAAGTGGTGCTATGCCCTAGTTCTTCTTTTCTCTCCCCTCTATTTAGTATGGGGCACAGCATTGATTTGATTACTGCTTTTCTAAGGGAAGACTTGAATTCAGAGGATTGAGTTGGGGAGTCACTTTGAGAAAGGGTGGGCAGCAGAAGGCTTCCAATACTCCCGAGACATATTGCCAATCTTGCCCATACACTGGCCATGTTCTCCTTGCCCAGCATGGGAAAGGTATGCAGAAGGCTCTAGATGAAGGCTCTTCTGTTGACAGATCAAAACTAAACAAACAAAATGAAAAGCCCATTGCCAGTCTCATTGAAAGGCTCTTTGGTAGCATTCAGGATATGATTTAAGTTGTAGGTCACTATCGCATCCAGTGCCTGTATCCTGTTACAGAGGGGTCCTTTGGATTTCTTTGAAAATGACTTAAATATCTTCAATTCATTGCTAGGGAATACTTCTGAAAGGCTTTTGCATTTATTATCTTCTCTTCTCCCTTTTTTGAATGCCTTCATGAATAAGCACAGACCACCCCAGCCATTGAGGCAGGATTCTGGGGAGCAGCTTTTGTTTCTCCAGAATTTTCTCACTTGGAGGATAAATTTGACTTTCTCTTCTCAATACTGTGCTGTACACAGTTGAGCTTTTGCTGAAAACTATGAGTCATTTTTCATAAACAGGGATTGTCAAAAGTGCTTGATTCACATTATAGCAACAACAAATACAGAAAAAGCCCCAAACTGAATGAGTTCCAAATTTTCAGATGTTCTGCAAAGAGAAGGGATATGGGAAATGCTGTCTTTGGAGAAATCTCTTCACTTTTTATATTTTGGGTTTTTTATTTTTATGTTTAAAATTAAGATGATAATAGGAGTATAATAGCCATATAGTAAATCTCATGAAAATAATCTCATGGATATTGGACAATATTATTGGGAGTGGTTGCATTATTTTTCTACAGTTTCTGAAGAAATATATGTCTGACAATGCAGTCTCTTTTATTTTATGGTTATTTAAATCACTATACTTCAAAATATATTATGTTTTAGAAATGAACATTATACACAGCGGTGAAATTAAAATGTTTCAAGTATCGGTAAAATGACATCCAATAGTGCAGATCATTTAATAAAGCAGCCAGACCAGACCCAGTTCAAACTGTGCTGGGTGATTCTGCTTCTGCTGGGAATGTGTTATTTTGAGGTAGAAGGAAATTGGGTTTAAAAGCTTTCCATCTGTGGAATGCATCAAAGTAAACATCATATGAAAACTACTTAGAAAAAGTCAAAACGAGTATGCGTTATATGAATTATAAACACAAATAGTCATATATCTGTGCAAAAGTAGCCAACACCCGGAATGTATAATTGGATATTGTCAGATCCCAAATAATTCAACTGTCAAAATTCAGGTGACTCTATGAAGGATTCAGAATGCAGTGATCCAACCATGGTCATAATAAAATGCAGCTGTTGTGCTTTAAAAGCCACAGAGGCAGACACTGGGGGGGGGGGGAGATTTGTCTATGGAAATTAACTGATTTATGAATTTATTAGGTCATATTTGTGGCAGCAACCCCAAGTTGCTTACCCAATACCTCTTCTCCCTTCTTTTTTTAGCAACGAAATCCCGATGTTACATACAACATTAGTGTAGCCAACTGAAAACACTCCCTTCTGAGCAAAACCCCTTGAAAAGTACATCCCAAAGCCCATTCCTCTTGCTGCTCACATAAGAATGTCTCTTAGCTACAAAGAAAGTCAGGAAATTTACAGTGTTTTGAGCTCACCATTTAAGAACTGGAAGAGGATTTAAAATCACACAGCCTAATGTTTCAACTTAAAGTCAAGAAAGCAAAGCTCTGAGAAAAAGTTTCATTTCCAAATGATAAAGGAATAGGACTTTGGTCCCAGCCTCTACATTCTGTGTGAGTGAATACAGATTGTGTGAATACAGATGTGATAGTTGGAGCTCCAGTACTACCTTCTTACCATGATGCATGCTTGAGGACAGAAGCCATCTGCTAAAGATTTCAGTTTTGAAACACGGAAGGATTCAGTGTCTCTGAAAATGGTAGGCAGGCTTCCCAGTCATGAACTTTGTCTTGACTTCTTTAATAAATTTCTATTTTATTAAATACAATGGAACCAATAGGAACTGATATGTACCCATGCCTATAGAAAGAGGATAAAAGATAACAAGGTAAATGTTTCAAATTTAAACCAAAAGAAAAAGCTATAGACGAGAATCTCAGAAGAATGCTCTTCTCCAGTTCTGAAAGAAAGAGAATATCAGAGCAAGCTTCACGAACAGAAGGAAGGTTCCATGGCCCTGCCTCAGGGTTTGTTTAGATGGCAAGAATTTAAAAGTACTGGCATCTGCTTGGCATTTACTGTTTTAGTTGTGTACTTTTTCCATGAGAACCTCTTGTGGAGGAGGAATGGTCAAAGGCAGTATCAGAGAATCTATGTTCTAACCAACACCATCTTGATTACACTTCTTTAGTGATCTTTAGTGAGCCCTGCATTATTGAGCACAGGTGTTTTTTTTTTCTTTTTAATCAGCACCATTTAATCAGAAATACTTGGCCAGCTCATCTGCTGCCATCTACACAGAATTGGCTGGAAGACAAGAACATCTCCTTTTACATCGCATTTCTACATACACCTAGATAAACAATTGTCATTGCTCATTTGTCACCGCAGTGTCCCTTTATTAGAGCTGAGAATGTCTTTTTGTTTCCAATCTTTACCTTTTCTTTTTAAGCAAAGGATATTCACCATCCTCTGCTGACCTTTGTCTCCAATTCTAAAACAAAATCCACAAAAAGTTGGTCTCAGAGTCCTAATGACACTTGACTGAGTTCGAGTGACACCACAGACTCAAGAGCTCTACTGTGGCTCCCTCTTTCCGTGCTGTGGTAGGAACAGGGTGTGAGCAGCTGGTTATTTAGAAGGTGAGGAATGGGGTCAGAAAAATACCTCACATCCCATGCTTTCTTTAGAGGATAAAAAATTCAGGTGAAACAAGTCTTCAACAAGGTTTTTTGAAAAGTGTAGCTAAGTTTTTCCTAAGACCAAACTGGCATTTCCATTTTATTCTTGATTTTTTTTAAATTAGAGCTTTATAGTTACACATACTAGTTGGGTTCATCCCA
The DNA here is from genome assembly GCF_964194105.1 of Spermophilus citellus. Classification (NCBI taxonomy): domain Eukaryota; kingdom Metazoa; phylum Chordata; class Mammalia; order Rodentia; family Sciuridae; genus Spermophilus; species Spermophilus citellus. The sequence goes on from NC_138193.1 coordinate 106,241,142, forward strand.
ACAAATCATGAGAATGCATGGGAATTGATTTCAGCTTATGTCCCTCCACTTCTCACCAATTTATACCTCCCTCTCCCATTCACCTTCCTCAGCCCTGCTAGACTTCCTTTCATTCATCTATTAATTTATATTTAATTGGTTCCTTATGTTATCTTTTTCTCACCCTTTTCTTAATTTTACTCTAGATTCCACATATGAGAGAATATATCCGACCTTTGAGTTTCTGAGTCTATCTTGTTTCATTGAACATGATATTCTCCATTTCCATCCATTTAATGACAAGTGACATAATTTCATTTTATGACATTTTATATCATATTGTGTGTGTGTGTGTGTGTGTATAAAATACTTGGGAATCAACTAAATGAAAGAGGTGGAAGACTTCTACAATGAAAACTACAGAACGCTAAAGAAAGAAATATGGAAAGACCTTCTATGTTCTTGGATAGGCATAATTAATATTGTCAAAATGACACTACTACCAAAAGCACTGTATAGATTTAATGCAATCCCAATCAAAATCCCAATGACATTCCTCATAGAAATAGAAAAAGCAATCATAAAATTCATCTGGAAAAATAAGAGAACCAGAATACCCAAAGCAATCCTTAGCAATAAGAGTGAAGCAGGTGGCATCACTATACCAGAACTTAAACTATACGACAGAGCAATAGTAACAAAAATGGCATGCTATTGGCACCAAAATAGAGTTGTAGACCAATGGAGCATAATAGAGGACCCAGAGACAAACCCCTATAATTACAGCTATCTCGCATTAGACAAAGGCATCACAAACATATATTGGAGAAAAGACAGCTTCTTCAACAAATGATGCTGGGAAAATTGGAAATCCATATGCAACAAAATGGAATTAAATCCCTATCTCTCACCATGCACAAAACTCAACTCATGGTGGATCAAGGACCTAGGAATTAAACCAGAGACCTTGCACCTAATAGAAGAAAAAGTAGGTCCAAATCTTCTCCATCATGTTTTGTGTATGTGTGTGTGTATATAATTATTTTATTATATACATAATTATATAATATGTATGATTATTATATTATGTATATAATATATTCATTATATTATATATGATAATATTATATATACTATATATAATATAATTATATGTTATATGTAATGGTATATAATGTATATATATCATAATTTCTTAATCCATTCATCTATTGATAGGCATCTGGGTTGATTCCATAATTTAGCTATTGTGAATTGAGAGCATAGATTTTTGTAATAACTCAAACACAATGACCTTGCCAAGCAAAACTATAATCTTTATATTACAGATAAAAGGAACTCTAGAAATTTTGCATACATTACTCCTGGTCATGATGCTAATAAGGAAACAGATCTGAATTCAAACTCAGATATAGCACAAATGTGAAGTCTGTGATCAGTTATCTCAACACATTATTGATAAACAAATCTTCCAGTTATTAAATAACTACTATGCTCAGAAATGTATCACATACAGTAATTTTAAAAAAAATCCTTGGGAGAGTGTTTAAGGTAATAAAACTGAATGCCATAGAGATTTGATAATTTGATCAAAGTCAAACGGCCAGTATGTGGGCAAGCCATGATTCAAACTTAGCTCTTGCTAACTCCCAAATGCATTCCATTTCCCTTAAAAAAATGTGGGTTTTCACACAGAAACCTAATAGCACATATCTTGTGCATTAAGGATTCGAGTGTTGAAATTAAGGCAGACACCAGGAAGTGTTAACTGTAGAATAGCATTTGGGTAAGACAAAGAGATTATATCTACTGGTGTCAGTCCTGCGTGGAGAAGAGGAGCTGTTTGTATGTATTTGCCTGGTAAGTTGTGCACTCCAAGAGGGAAAATGGTATCAGTTATGGGAGAAGAGAGTAGTTTCATTTCTCTTTTGTGTGTAGCAGGTTTTACCAGGTTCTGTGTAGAGGTGGTCTCCTGGGTCTGAAGACGTTAAAGAAGAGAGACTCTGAGGTTCAGAGAAGGGCTGAACTCTTCCAGCTTCAGAAAACTGCTTTTGGGCAGTGGACCATCTTGATCCATCATTCTGCAGGGCATTTCTTAGGCTGTTCAAGTAGTTTTCACTAAGTTTGAAAACCTATTTGAATAACGTGAATAAATAGATACTTGCTAATAGGCAAAAATCTGTATTATACTTCAGAAAATGCATGAGTCTGGGTGTTAAGAAAACTTCTGTTCCCAGTTTGACATTTATTTTAATTGTAACCTTGGGGAACTGATTTTCCTCAGGGTCTCATTTTCTCTATTAGCTCATAGGATATCATTAAGTAGGGTTACCAGCTCCTGCCAGTTTCCCCACTTTAAAAATGGGAATTCCTGCTCCTTGGGAGTTTCCTCGGTGTTGGAGGAACCAGGAGAATAGGTCCCAATAACATTAAGGTTATGTGGCATCAATGTCCGTTTCCAGTTCAAACCTTGGACTCCAAGTACTGCCCTCTCTGGTCTTGGGTTTCCCGTCCAACATTATAGGTTTGGATTTAACGAGGGGATTGACTGAGGCCTAGGGTGAGTAGACATGATGTTTTCCCCAGGCTATTCCAGTTTTAGAAGTGAAAATCCCGCATTTTGGTAAATCCCTTTATCCTGGGAAAATTGGGACAGTTGGTTGCCCTCCAAACAAGCCCTTCCAGCTTGGGCCTCCTTGAGGTCTGTGACTCAGGTCCAGCCAGATGCACTGTAGTAGGCTTGACCTGCCCTGATTGACCTCATTAACCACTGGCTTTCAAAGTATTGGAAGCAGGAGGCTGAACTGGCATGATTAAGAGGCTCATAGTTAAGATCTTCAAATGTCACTCATCTCAGGCAAATCTATACAAAACTCTTTAACATGACAATAGTCAAGCTAATGCCCTGACTTCACACATACATTTACACAGGGGAAAACACACATACATTTACATAGGGCAAAATGGTCACCTAGTCCTCTAATGAGGGTCCTTATGCATGCTCAAAAGAAAGAGGACTGACTTGTGATGGTGATGTGAATTGAATTATTTTATTAATCTCTGAGACATACTATTATGCTTCTTAACCAAAGGGATCATATTATGAAGAGGAATCCAACCCATATTAACCATTTGTAGCCTTGAGACAGTTGCTTCGTCAGCCTAAATCCTGGAGTGGAAATACTGAGGAACTGTCACAGTCAACCCAGACTGGACATGTATATGAGCAGGAAAGAAATCTTTTTTGTTATGAGCCATTTGTATCTAGGTATTGTTCACTGCTGCAGCAAAACAAATCAACAACAACAACAACAAAATCCATGATAGAGTCACAAAATTAAATTAGATCAGGACATAAAAGAGCTTTGTAATTCACGCATCCCTATAGGAAGTGAGGAATAGGGCTGATTAATGTTTTTTTCCCAGTTCCCAAGTCACATCATAATGGACTCTCACATTGCGCTGTTGAGATCCCAGTGAATGCAAAAGAAAAACACTAAATTCTAAACCAGAAGGGGCTTTCTGACCCTGATTCCATCATTGCCTGGCTTAGAGCTGTCCCCTCTTGATTCTGAGTTGCCCCATCCATAAAATGAGGGATTGTACTTGTGATGATTCCAAAGCCCCTTCCCACTTGGGTGTGAGGTGTTTTGCTCTCATCACCCACTGTTTCCTGGGGGGGTTGATCTCCTGGGTTTGGCTCAGACTCAGCTGCTGAATCTGTGGCTTTCAGAGGCGTGTTGTTCTCTGAAGGGCAGCTGTGTCTGAATAGCTAATGGATGTAATCAAAGAGGCAGCAAACACTGCTTCATGAAGATAGAACTGTGTCAAATAAAAGGAGTTCTTTCAGAAAGCTCATCCCAGGAAATGAGTGGAATTGTCTGAGTCAGAAGGAGCTGCAGAATGCCTGCCCCGTGATTGGGGTTTCTTTGAAGAACAAAGGGCTGCGGGAGAAGGGGCCATGTGTGGTCTACCTCAAAGGAAGTGAACAAACAGCTTTGGAGCACTCAACCCAAGGGTCCCAGGAAACATTTCAGCTCTGATTCCAGTGACCTTTATGACCTTGGGTGACTCAGCTTCTGGGAGCTGCCATTTGAAAACTGGGACTCAAAACAGATGGCCATGGGACCACAGGAATTCAGGTACATGGTTTTAAAATGTAATACCATTTGTAAATACTACTTTTAGAGGAGTGCATGGTAAAGAATAAACTTTGAAGTAAGCCGTGGGTTTTAATCCCTGCTCTCCTACTTATGCTGGGCAAAATACTTGAAGCCCCAGAGCTCATGTTTACATATCTATAAAATGGGGACAATTGTTCTTACCCATAGGGTTGGTTGTGGGAAGGATGGAGTGAGCTCATGTAAATCTCTTAGCGCTTGCTATATACAATAAATGATGCGATTTTTACATTTTATTGACTTTTGATAGACTTGAGTGTAATACATAAAATTATAATTGGGAAGGAATTTTTGACATTTTCAGGTCTCTGACTTTACAGAGGAGATAAATGAAATGCCAAAAGAAATTGAACATCTCAGCTAAGGTCATGCAGTTAGAATACAAGTCAGTTACAACCCAGTTTCCCAATAACTCTGTTGATGATCCTCCACTTCACTAACTTTCCAGTGAATGTATTTTGTTTCAAAAATGTAGAACCCAAGGGACAGGATCAGATAGAAAGCCCAAATTCAGGAAAACTAGGTGCTTTATTTTCCATGTCAATCCAGTAGTTGATGAGGGGAATCAGCCAATATGATAAAGTCAGAACTGCTGACAGGTTGTGTGGATAGTTGGTCTTGGTTCTAATTTTCATCCTTATGAATAATGTATATTAATTTTATCATCCTCTTCAAGAAAAAAAATATTGTGTAATTTGCATCTATTCCTTCATGTTTGGAATTATTTGGGACTGAACATTTTAAGAAGCTTGGTAGGCATTCAGGGAACATAGGGGTCTGGTGAGGGAGGACAATACCCCCGACTGAGAGAATTTGGGGGAGAATCCTTCACATTTATCTTATACTCTTTTCTCCTACTACCACCAGAACTCCAACCTGACTCCTCACATCCTGAAAATCTTATGAATTCTTATGCCCACTTATAAGATGCTCAATTTCCCAGTATGTCTTTAATTTGGGGGGAATGTGGAGATGGGTCTTAGAGAATAAAGCTCACTCTTTTTCTTTCCTAGTGTGCTCCAATGGCTCATGCTAAGACATCCCCCACTTCTAGAAGCCTGGGGAAGAGGAATATGCATGTTGTTTCCACTTCTCCCTCTTCTCTCCAAACAAGAGATTTACATGAATAATATAATTTGGGAAAAAGTTCTTGCAGGTACGAAGCTTCTCCTACACTCTCTTGTAGGACACATGTGTCTCCAGCTTCCTTTCCATGTGATAAGTCTTCAAGGAAAGCTCTGCACTGAAATGGGTAGCCCCTAGGTCCCCTGATGCCCCATGTGGGACTGAGTTAGTAAATTTAGTGCAGGAGTGTGGGAGGTGAGCAGACCACTTAGACTAGGAACTATTATGGCTTCTCTGCATAGCAACTTCTCTGGTCCAGTTTTAACTGCTATCAAGTCGACCATTTTTGTCCTGACCCTTGTTTATGTCTCCTGGTTGGTTGAGAATCAGTTGGGGTGGAGATAGTCCCCAAACAGGACAACTCTTGAGTTGACATGTGGGTTAGGGGAGAGCTTTCCGACTCTGTTTGGTGCCCTGCAGTAGTGATTTCCCACATGTGTAAGTCATCTGTTTCAGGCAGTTGTGACATCGTATAACGGGAAGTGTGGTCAGGTATGAGCGGTAGCCCAGGAAGCTTAGATCAGCACCTTCCTTTTCTACCACTCTCTAAGTCTTGGCAGGACAGCCTCCTCTGATTCCCTGGGCAACACAGGCCTCATGTCTGGTCCATTCCTCGGTAGTTCCTGGCTTCCCCTAGGATATCGGTTGCTGTGCTTTTCCCCCAGTGACCTTCTGCGCCCCTGGGTTTATATCCAGCACATGCCATGTCTCTCTCTAAATCTGATCAATAGGCAATAAAATACAGTTGGCATTTATCTTAATAAATAGAGATTGGAAGAAGATGGAAGTCATAAAAGAGACTATTAAGGCCAATGATATCTAATTAGGAAAATTGTAATATGCTGCTATTGGCTAAATAGGCCTGAGAGTGCCTAATGAGGAACTCAAGTTGCTTTATTCTCATCCTCTTCAACAATATGAGGTATTGTTCTCACTCAGGATCTAGTCATTTTAATTTGAACTTCTATTTTCTCTTATAAACACTTCTCAGCTACTTGCTCAGTCTATTTGCTCCATCCTATAACCTCTTCAACTATAAATAGCATCAATAATTCTTAAAATGTCAAAAGAATTTTAGAATTTAAAGATAATCTGTGTTCTGGTCTAGATATGAGGTTTCCCCAAAAAACTCATGTGTGAGACAATGTCAAAATGTTCAGAGGTGAAATGATTAGTGACCTAATCAGTGGATTAATCCATTGGATGGATTAATAATTTGAAAGAGCTACTGTACTGGTTGGCAACTGCAGGCAGGTAGGAGGTGGATGGAGAAAGAGTGTCACTGGGAGTGTGCCTTGGGGGCTTATATTTTGTCCCTGGAGACTTTCTCTCTGGTTCTTTTCTTCCTGGCTGCCATGAGATGAGCAGTTTACCTCTGCCACACCCTTCCACCCTTTGCTGGAACAAAATGTCACCCTTCCACCAGGTTCTGCCTCACCTCTGGCTCAGAGTGATGGAGTTGGCTGATCATGGAATGAACCTCTGAAACCATATGCCCCAAATAAACTTGTTCTTTTCAGATATTTTGGCCACAGCAAAGAAAAGGTGATTAACACAATCTGCTCAATCCTCTCATAAAATGCATGGAAAAAGTAGAACCTTAAAAAAAAATAAGGAATTAACTTCCTAAAGTGCCAGATAGCTTAACCCCCCCCCAAAAAAAAAAAAAAAAACAAAAAACAACAAAAAAAAAACCACAAAACAAAACAAAACAAAAACAATAAAAAAACTAGAGACATACTCAATATAAAATTAATTGAGATCTGATTTCTTATTCTGCAGGAATAATTTTTATTTGGTATTGAAAACAAAAATCAAAAAGCCAGTGACAAAAAAAAAAAAATAACCCACACATTTCTCCTACATTTTCCTTTAGCATCTTTTGATCCCGTAAGTTTGTTCTGAAGCTGGTTCAGGGTATTTGCTCACTCAGTCAATGCCTATTCACTGTGTATGGAGTACCTTAAGACCTGAGGAAAGGGAGGAAATTAAGGCCTGGACATTACGGTCCCAAAGACACGGTCTGGAGTATGTACACAGACAATGAGTAGAAGGTTCTAGGATCTGTACCGAATGCTGCAGATGCATAAAGAATTGGGTGCCAAGAGCAATTTTAAAAGTTAAAGAAGACTTCCTTTAGGAGAATGTGTGGAAGAATAGATAGGAGCTAATTAAATGAGGACTTGGAGATTGAGGCATCAGAGGGTATCCTAGGAAGACACAGCAGTGCATTGGAAGCATCCAGGGATCGGAGCACCATGTTCTCCTGATATCTCCAGGAGTTCAGGATTGCCCGAACATGGGATATGGGGACAGGCTGTCCTCACTGGAGTCTCAATTCCGTTTAAAGGCCTAATATCGATATGATGAAGATGATGACGACTTTTCTCCTCCTCCCCAGACACCTCTCTGCATTTCCTCCTTTGGTTCATTTTGTTACAGTTAAGTGTATCATTTTATATACATATGATGTAACTATAATTGGAGTCTCTTTTTTGGTCTGGGCCTGAAAATATTTCTGTGGGTTGAGTGGATTATTGACTCTTTCACTCTTTCCTGTGTCTAGACCTTTTGCTGTGCAATTTTGTGGTTTCTCCCACACAGGACAGTGCGTTTCCCTTTGGCATCAGTCGTGGCCACGTGACTTGCTTTTGCTAATGGGCTGTAAGATGTTCTGGAAACAGAGATTTGAAATATGCTGGTGGAATGGGCCTTCCCCTGGGCTTCTACAGCATTGTCCACCCCCCACTCTTCAGCAGGTGGTTATATTACTTCAACTTGTTATGGTTTAGATATCAGGTGTCAGAAAAGATCGTGTGTGAGACAATGCAGGAAGGTTTAGAGGAAAGATGATTGGGTGATGGGTGATGAGAGCCTTAACCCAATTAATGAATTAATCCCCTGATGAGATGAATAGTGGCAACTGAAGGCAGGAAGGGTGTGGCTGGAAGTCTCTGGGGGCATGCATTTGGGGACATATTTTGTATCTGGCAGGTGGGGTCTCTCTCTCTCTGTCATCATGTGAGCTGCTTCCCTCCACCACACCCTTCCACTATAATGTTCTGCCTCACCTGAAGCCCTGAAGAATGGAGTCTGCTGTCTATGGTTTGAGATCTCTGAAACCATGAGCCCCCAGATAAACTTTTCCTTTTCTAAAATTGTTTTAGTCGGGCCTTTTAGTCACAGCAATGAAAAACGGCTGACTAAAACAAATCTGCACTAAGAATGAGACTCTAAGAGCCATCTAAGGCTCTGTACCAGCTTGAATGACCTCCATGTTTTCCTGGCCTACACTGCCTAAGGAATGGGTCTGAGAGCTCTCAGATGGTCTACTCATGGTGACCAGGCTTTCCACCAATCCACTCATTTTCTGTGCACGTTTGTCTCTGTGAATCATTCTGTCCATTCACCGAGATTGTTTTCTAAGGAGACTCTAGACTAGATACCCAGGGAGAGCAGACATCCTCAGTGAGGCCCACAGTCCAGCTGAGGAGAGAGAAACCACAATGGAGCAGGGAGCCGTCATGGCAGTGCTGTCGAAAGGAAAACGTGGAGTAACTAGGGCAGATCTGGACAGGGGGTGCACAGCCCAAGCAGACTGGGCGGGGTCAGGTAGGTGGTGGGCCTGGGCCCTTTCAAAGGGCTAACTCCAGAAGCTACAGGCCAAACTCATGCTCTTTTACCAGTTCTGTTACATTTATGAAGTCAAGCACAAAATTTATTCCCTCAGTCCTTAATATTTCATCGGTTATCTGATGCTTAGTATTTTAGCTGCCAATTCATACAGATCCTTACAGTCTATAATGGTTTGAAAAAGTTGCATGAAATCATAGATGAATAAATACTTTGGCAAATTCCCCAAAGGACACAACTGTAAGAAGCAAAAGTTGTTCTTATTGAAAGGATTGAAAAGCATCTGAAATGATATAAGTTTTACAGTTAGATATTATCATCTTGTTATAATTCACCAAATTGTTTTAAATAATGACTTTCCACGTTTGTGTGGTACTGAACTGTTAACGCATTTTCTCATTTATTATTCAATTTGATCAAATTGGCACCCAAGAAAGGCACTGTCTCACATGGAAAGAACAGTAGCAGAGAATCTCTTCCACTCATCCTCTTAGGGATGGCAAGGGGCCTCTCCAAACAGGGGACACAGTTTGTAAAGTAAGTCACCCTTCATTCTGGCAAACTAAAACTTTACCACCTGCCTCTGACCAGCCACAGAATGCAGGTGTTTATAGGGAGGTGACGGGGGTCAACAAAGACCTGATTTGCAGAGTCAAAAAATCCAACCTTGGATGAGCCTGTACTTCCCTTCAAAATATGGAGAAATAAACAAGGTTTGTGTGTGTGTGTGTGTTGATGTTCTCCCCCAAGATATTGAAGGCCTGACCTCAAGGCTTATGGGTAATAATAGTTACACTAATGCAGCAAGTCACCAATAAATTTGTACTAAGCTTTCTCAAGAAGAAAACAGATAGGTTATTAGCTCTTATCCCAATAGTGTAATACTAGACATTGGTAATAATAGTTGAAAAATACAATAACTAAAGCAAAGATAAACTAATTGAAAAATACTTAAAAACACTATCTAAGTGATTTCTGTGTTCAAGTGGTTGTAAAAACTACAATATGCTTATTAGGAAGCTACTAAAAATAAAGAAAATCCATAGGAAAGATAGAATGGGACCAAAGCTATATTTAGAGTGAAACAAATAATACTGAATAATTTTCTAATTTTTAAAGATCAAAATGTATTGAGTTAATTAAGCATAAAATTTAGAGAATGTTAGTAAATAAGTTACAAAACCACAAAGGAAAAGACAACAATTACCAGGGGCTAATGAATTTACTAATAGAAGAGTAGAACATTAAAAATATGATTTTTTATTTCTTTGATTAAGAATAATTATGTAGAGCTTGATACAAATACATTTAATTATTTCAAAAATAAAAAGTTAAATTGATTTTTTTGTTGAAATATAAATGACCAAATGTGTTTCAAGAAGAAAAAAAACCTGAATAAAACGTGGAATTGAACAAAATAGGAAAAAAAATTATGATTCTAAATGACTTCAGGATCAGACAGTTTTGCATATTTTATGTTTTCACAAAATAATTCTCATGCTGTTGAAATTACTCCAAAGCAGAGAAAAGCCAGAAATACTCACAAATTTATTTCATCACAATATAACAATTATAGCACAGAAAAAGGAACCCTGACCTTATCTGCAATTTTGGAGAAAGATGGGAAAGAAAAAAAAACTTGACATAATGCCAAGAAAATGAGATTCAGAATTATATTTAAAGATTAGTATGGCATGACCACATAGGTTTTATTCTTTCAATAAAAGGTGGTTTAAGTAAAATTGGTTGTATTATTTTAATATATCTTATTCATAGATGAGAAAAGGAACATTTTTAATCACTGAAAAAGTGCTAAGAAGTCACTTAATGAAATTTATCACCCATTCCAGGTTAATGAGAAAAAGAAACACATAACCAACAATGTAGAGTTAACTGGGAACATAAAGACACTTCCAGAACATTGTAAGATTATGAAAGTCAGGAACCCACTGCATATCACTGTCAAGGTAGAGGACAGTCCTTTTAAAGTTGGGAACAAGTCAGAGTAAAAAATAAAAGGCTATTGTCATAACATTTCAGCAAACAGAAGACGTATGAAAGAGAGTCTGCAGACTTCCATCAGTCCTGGAGGACCTAGGTTGGGGACAGCAGCCATGCCCTCCTGTATTTCAAAGTCTCATTACCCAGTGAATGTAACATGTAACCACTGCAATTTAGTTCCTTGCAGGCTTCCTGACATCCTTAGAATGATGAACAACCTGGAGAAGGCCCATTCCTGCTTATTACAGTTCTTACTTGGAATGCCTGGTGTAAGTGATGGCCACTCTCTGTCCTTTGCTATTCTCATGCACCAATGCAATTGTAAGAACTGATTTGCTGAAACTGTAACTTCCTGCCGGTTTTTTTTGTTTTTTTTTTTTTTTTTTTAATCTGTAAAGTCAGATCCCTTGAGCACCATTTTGGGAGGACTTATTTATTCTGGGCAAGTAGAATTTGTGTCCACCCTCCCACCCACATTTTCACCCCTAAGAGCTCTCCTCATTTTGGCTCTAATAACTCTGTTCTCATATGAGGTATGCCCCACCTTGCCATTTATGTTGACAAAACTTTAGAAAATTTGGTAATGTATAAGACATACAGGTTTCAGTGGTTGGATTCAGTATCTAGTAAAACCAAAGGAAGCCATGTTCAGGATATCCAAGACAATCAGCCACCTGTTAAATAAGCATATGATTTTTGTAATATGACTGAATTTAAAAAATACAAAATTAAGCATAGTTTATGTAGCTACCAGATATGACTAGGTAAAAATTACAAGAGATAAAAAGAAAAATTGTTGAAGCTCTGAAATACCCAGGAATAACAAGCAACATGCAGATCTACATGAGAACACTGTAGACCTTTATGGCCAAACGAAAAAAGAGACACAAATAAGTGGAAAGATAGTTTTGCCCTCAAAGGGGAAACCAAAATGTTAATTATTATTGGCTCAATTGTGTTCCAATTTTTTAAAAATTCAATGAATTTTGACTTCAAAGAAATTCTAATTTGGAAGAATAAATAGACAGAAAATTTTAAGGTTGGAGAAATCTGAAAATTTCTTCCTGCTAGATGTTAAAACATATTTTAAAATGACAATGATTGAAACAATATGCTGTTATTGAGTCGCAAGGGCACAAACAAACTGGGTAGCTTGGGGAGAGTTTAACAAAGGGGCTATTTATTAAATTGTGTATAGGCAACACATATTCCTATTTGATGATATTCTCTCTATTTCCTGAATTCAGTCAGAAACCTGGGAGCGAGGGAGTCCCTCCAGGCAGTTCAGACAGGATGGCAGTTAGAAGACAGATCAGATTGGCCACAGTGATCAGATCCAGAGAGGACGTCTTGGATGTCAACAGACAATATTCCACAAAAATGCCAGGATGGACAACCACTTAAAACAGTCCAAAAAATACACTCTCACATATTCACTAACTCAACAAATATTCATTGAGTGCTTCCCCAATGCACAAGGATATCCATATGTAATAAATCAATAAGGGAAGTAAGATTATTCAATAAATGGTACTAGAAAATTAGGTAGCACTTTGCAAAAATTAGATTAGTGCCTGTGCAGGCCTGTGCAAACTGATTCATTCAGCATCCACGCCCTCCTCTTTCTTGTAGCCCAGAGGCTGTACAGCACAAGGGTTAAAAGTCCAGATTTGAGTCAATCTGGGTCAAAATTCTAGATGTCAATCATAAGCCATGTGATATTAAACAATTCCTTAACCTGTTTCTCAGTTTTCTTACATGCAAAGTGGGGAAGATAATAATATTACTTATCTCATAGGATGTTGTAAAGATTAAATTAGTTGATATCTATTAAGGCACTTAAAGCAACGCCTAACACACAACAAGCCTTGCACAGTTTTGAGCATTATTATATTTCTCGGACACAGGTTTTGCCCAGGAGACATCATTATGTATCAGCAGAAGGCAGTCATGGGTACCACAGAGTGATGCCTGAGACAGGGTTGGGGCTGCAGAGGTGGGGTTTCAGTGTGCAGGAGTAGCAGGTTTCCTCTAGAAAGCCCAGGGTGTGATTGGGGATTTCTTTCTCTTGATTTTATAGTATCCAAGTTAGGCACTCTAGTCCTCTTGGTAGCTTAGTAACTTAACTCTAGTAAAATTCTCTCAGCTTAAGACAGCTAAAATAGGTTTACTGTTTAACCAGCACCGATTCTGGCTTCTTGTTAAGATAAAACCCAAGTGATTAAGTACTACGTTGTAAAAAATAAAGCCATTTAAAATACAATGGAAAATACATGTGATGTCTTAAATGACCCCAGTCTGGAATTTTTTTTTTTGTCAATATAGAGATACTGGAAGATAATTTTGAATGATGTGACCACATTGTTTACAAGTTAAAGATCACACCTAGAATTGAAATACATACAGGAGATCAAGAAGAAAATGTTCACAAATACAACAGTGGTTATAGTTTCAACATATTAGAGCTTAAACAAATTATTATAAAAATATTCAAGCAGCAATATAAATTAAAAGATGCCACCAACTAATTCTTATTAAATAAAGATGCATATGACATGTATTTACTGGCAAGTTAAAAATGCAAATTAAAACAAGGTATCATTTTTCATCTTTGCCAGGTTGACAAAAAATAAAATAAAAAGATTAAAGGATTTATTTTTATGCTGGCCAAGGAGGTAGCGAGGAAGCACACTCATTCTATGTTGGTGGGAATATAGATTGGTAAAATCATTCTGGAGGACAATTTGGTAACATTTACTGAGGATTTATGCATCCTACTCCTGGCTCTAAAAGCCAGGTTTCAAGCTGTGGCTGGTACATAAAAAACAGCTTGAAAACAAATTCTATTTCAGACAATTGCCCACAGCCACTCCCTGACTTGTCCTGACTCTGCAAATCTCCCTAGCCACCATGTCCTGCCTCTAAATCCCAATTCTGTATTTGAGAGCTCTGGGATCCTCATTTATTCCAAACTGTCCAGACTTCTCTGAATTTGATATCTGAACCAGCCCTAAACCCCAAGTACTTTGGTGTCCCAGGGTTAGATTTAGATTTAGATTTAGAAGGGCATTTCCTCTAGTTCTTCAACCACAGCCATAGCCCCAATCGGGTTATCTCCATCATCTGCATCTCTCCCCACCCTTCTCACATTAGAGGAAGGGTATTTGAACAATCCCAACTATGTCTAAAGTTGATTCATTTCTATCCAATGCAGAAGCTAACATATAACCTTCAGAATGAACATAATTGAAAAGACTCCTTACACGCCAATTGTATTTTTTCTTTATTTCATATTCTTGCATGTGACTGAGTCAGTTAGGTGTTATTGTTGACCACTTTCAACAATGTAATTGCTTTGACTGTATTTTCTGGAGCTTTGCTCTCAGCTTTTTAAATGATTACTATTCTCTTCCAATATTTTTGGATTCCTCCTGCTCTGGGGAAGTAAAATTCCTCCCTTCTCATTTAAGAACCAATGGATTTTGTGAGTTATGGCTTTAGCAATTTTGAAACTTCTTATCTTCCTTTACTCCAATTTTTGAACAAAATGGGAGTTGTCTTTAAATGGAGAAAAAAATGAAAAGGCACTTTTTATATCCCTTCTCTATTCTTTGCAGTGGCTCCACTTAATACGGGTCATATTTTAACGGTTAATTCTCTGTAGAAATCAGAATGAATTTTGAAGAGATAGTGAATGGGTTAGATTAAATGGCAACTGTAGCCGGCCAGACAGGGATCTTTGCTTTCTCATTTCAGCACCTGTAATAGCCTTTCTGAAGTATTGTATTGACTGTCCTGGGGGAAAGGCAGCAGTTGGATATTTATCTGAAGATTGCCCACTTTAGAAGATCAAATAGAATAACAATCCTTTAGAGATGACTTATCTTACTTTCTTAAATGCTTAAAACACACACACACACACACACACACACACACACACACACACACACCTCTGTTCTTAGTTAAAATCATCCTCTTACTTTATTAAATGTTTTCACCTCCAGCCCAGATATATATGTATACATATATATTTTACTCATTGAGCTCAAACATAATTTTAAATAAGAAAAAGAAAGTGTTAAAAATAATGTACAGTCAGACTGTACAGAAATAGACCTTTGCATTATTGCTAGAAGCCTATAAGTTCAACCAACACATATTTGTCAAATATTTGTCAAATATCTTCTATGCATTTTGCAACTGAGGACATTGAGGACCTGACTGTTGATGACAAACTGGGAGAAAGCAAACAGGCAAAACAGTTTTTTTTTGTTGTTGTTGTTGGAGCTTCACATGCTACAGTTGAGATGGGCAAAGGGTGCTACCAGGACAGAGGAGGGTGACCCCCAACACTCTAGAATCCACAGGGCTTTGCAGGGGATATTTGAGTTTAAATACAGAGGAGTCCATCTAGGCAGTGAGAAAAGGAAGTTTGCTGAAGATGAGAATTCTGGAGGGTGGAGATGGCAAGAACAATAGTAGAAAGGTAAAGAAAGAGACTAACTGGGGTAATTGAGAGTAACAAATGCAAACTCTTCAAGGACTCTTGAGCAAAACGGATTGACAACCAACATGTGTCCAGATTCTTTTATTCATCAGTGTCATTTGGAGACTATTTCAAAAAAATCATGTAAAAGACGTAAAGAAAAAAAGCACAAAGCTACTTATAGCAGGTCTTTATAATATTAAAATATGAGAAACAATATCAAAGTCTCACTAGAACACTTTAACTATTATAAAAATTTGAAAATTGCAATTTCATAAGAAATAAGAAAACTTGTCCAACATGAGTCTAAAACGATGTGCCTCTTATGGTTATATGTAAAAAGCTTAATAGCAGAAGGATTAGAAATAGTTATGGGTCATAAAAATCACCACTCCATGGAGTGAAAACAAGTTTTACACTTTTTTATTTATAAGGTTTTAGGATAATTTAATATGTTTCTATACAATTGCTATAGTGTACAAAAAGGAAATTCCAATCTAATGAATTCTAAACTTCTGAACTTGGACTTGAACTCGAACTTCAAGTCTTAATTTTCCATTTAAGATAATAATCCATGAACTGAAAGATGAATTTACAGAAAAGGTAAATTTGAGAAATCAGAATTTAACATTTTAATGAAACTATATCATAAAAGCCATGATAATTTTTAACTGACACAGAGTTCCATGTCCTGATGTCCTGCTAATCTGGCTTGTGGTCTTTCAAGATAGATTTGCAGATCTGCTATAAGCTACTTGTTTAAGCACTTCACCCTGGTTGTTTGAGAGAAGGAGTACTGGGATGTAATCTGGTTATAGTTCATGCTCTAGCACTGAGCATCTTCTCTTTGAGGCTCTGTATTCACGTCTGAAAACTATATGAGAATAATCTTTACCTTGCTTACTCCATCAAATGGGCTTAATTAAGATTGACTCAGGGGCTGGGGATGTGGCTCAAGCGGTAGCGCGCTCGCCTGGCACGCGTGCGGCCCGGGTTCGATCCTCAGCACCACATACCAACAAAGATGTTGTGTCCGCCGAGAACTAAAAAATAAATATTAAAAAAAATTCTCTCTCTCTCTCTCTCTCTCTCTCTCCTCTCTCACTCTCTCTTAAAAAAAAAAAAAAGATTGACTCAGGAGTTGTCTAATAATAAATTCTAAAGCCCTTAAAGTCTTCTTGGAAATCTGGGACCCTTACCAAAATCACCTTGGGAGCATGCAAAGCTGAGCCTCATCCTCTGAGATTCACCTGGTCTAAAGAAGAGTCTGGCACCTGTACTTTTCAGAATCTTTACCAGAAATAACTTTCTGAATCTTGTAATGAGGACAAGCAAATGAACATGCATTTTATCATGACTCAACATGTTATAAAATAGTTCCTCTTTCTTAAAGGAGGTAAGTTTCCATCTCATGGAGAGGGAATGCATAATCCCTAGTCTGCACCCACCCCCCAATTAAAATCTCAAGAACCAATCAAGAGGAGCTTGTCAACTTTTTCTTACTTGACTTTATAAGAAGGAACCCTGTAAGACTTCAAGGGTACTTTTTCCCTTCCCAGGCACTCTGCACCAGGAGTTCTGGGTCTTTCTCTGATCTTCCTTCTTAATAAAATTCCTGCTCCATTGCTTACCTTGGTGTTCACAATGTCCATTCTTGGACTCCATGGAACATGAATCAGATCCCGACTCCTGCAGGTAGTAGTATCATAGTGCTGACAGTTGAGAGGGAAATATTTTAAAAACAAAATTAATCAAAAAGAATCATGAGGAGGAGACCCAAAATCTACACACAAAATACTTTTAATGTTTACCTGGATTCTGAGATGCCCATATGTAGGCAAGACTCCAAAAGGTAAGACTCCAAAAGGTATAGAGGGAAACAACTTATAAAAACTGAAAGAGCTGAGTAGAGATCTTAGGAGCTTCCCACTGCATGTCGGACAGAGTTTGGGGTGAGATACTAGCAAACCAAGACTTAGAACAAATATGATAAATATGCTAAAGAATTTGTTTGGATAGAGTAGATGAAGAGATGAAGAATTTAAGATGATACATGAACACTGTACACAAGAACCAGGGAAACCTTGAAAAATAAATTCTAACTAAAATATACAATATATGACAACAAAAATTCAAAAATTAAATGAATAGGATTAATACCAGATTTTAACAACAGAACTGATATTGAAGACAACAGAGTAGAAATAATCACAGCTGAGAGAAACAGGATTGAAGAACATGAACTAAGCTACAATGACCTTTAAGATAGAATCAAGTGGACAAATGTGTAATTGAAGTAAAGAAAAAAAAAGAGACTATGAAGAATTGATATTTGAGGAATGTCTGCAAAAAATTCAATGATCAAAAATAGCAAACTATAAAAAAGTCTGCAAAGTTTGCACAAGATACATACCAAAAAAAGCCATATCTAGACATTAGTCAAATTGCAGAAAACTCACTAATTTTAAAGAATCTTAAAAGAACTGCAAAATGGAGAATAGTGAGAATACTGCATCAACAATAAGAAGAGTGACAGCTTACTGTGAATTCCAAAATAATGATAGCCAGAAGAAAATGGAGTAATATCACAAATTATGAAAAAGTTTTAAAAACTTTATCCTGCAAAAATATGTTTCATAAGTGTAGGTGAAATACTGACATATCACATCAACAAAAGTTGATACAATTTCTTATCAGCAGTCCCCCACCCAGAACAACTCAAGAAAGTTTTTCATGCTAAGTGGAAATGATATCAGATGGAATTGAGATCTAAAGAAGGAAAAAACCAGAGTAGAATATTACATATGTGTTTAATATAAAAGACCCTTTCTGTTTTTAAATTCTCTTCAAAAGTGATTATTTAAAGGCTAATTTGTTGTTTCTACAACAAATTAACATATATTACAATAAATATAAAGAACAGAAAGTGTAGGATGTTATGTCTGTTGAGCATACATAAAGTGATGTGCTATTAATGTAAAATCCCTAGAAGGGTCCCTGCAGGAAACTATAGAAAAAAAATGAAGAGATATAGTTACAAATTCAATAGAAGAAATAAATGGAATACTGAAGAAGTGCCATTAACTTAAAAAAAAGTGAAATCCTGAAGAGATTCCATTAAGATGAAAGAGTGCAAGGATCAAAGAACAGAAGGAACAAATAGAAAACTAGCAAGATGATGGATAGAAATACAGCCACATCAATAGTAGCATAAAATACAAGTGGTTGTTTCAAAATACAAACTCCATTTCAGAGGCAATATTTTCAGAATTGATAAAAATAGACAGTCATATGCCGTTTAGAAGAATCATACTTTGGATATAAAGATAGAGTTGAAAGGAGCAAGAGGCAAATGTTAAGCAAAAGCCAGATAATGTAGCTGATATCGTGTACAGATTAGACGCCAGCTGAGGATCTGAAGCAGAGAGGGGGTACCTCGCGATGTAAAAGGTCTCTCACAGTAATTAATAGAGCAAGTGAGTCAGTAAGAACAAGGAAGATTTGAACAACACCATTAAACCACTTGACGCTGATTGACATATATAAGGCATTGTGCCAAACAACTGCAGAATAAGCATTCTTCTTGAGTACATGTGACATATCACAGAGATACAACCATATGGCAATAAAGAAATCTCAATAGATTTCAAAGGATTGGAATCCTACTGACTGTATTATCTGTTCACATTGGAAGTAAACTAGAAATCAGAAATAATAATTTTCTGTAGAATATTTGAAAATTAAGGAACATACTTTTAAACAATGCATGGGTCAAAGGAAAAGATTAATGAACTCAATAAATTTCTAGCTAGATGCATCAAAGGATAAAAAAAGACAGAAGACCAAAATTATCAGGGGTGAAAAAGAGCACATTACTGCAGATTCCATACTTATTCCCAAAGACAATAAGTAGGCATTTGTGCTATAAATTGAACAGCTTACTGAAATGAACAGATTCCTCAAAAATCTTCGCAGGTGGTGGTAATGCACAGCAGAGGTGGCCATCTGTAGTTCAAGGATGCCCATATTCCTAACCACCTGGGGGCTGCCACTCCTCTAATCCATCCTGCCTCACTTGCAACTGCTCCTAACTCCCTCACTTCAGATCTTTGAGTTTTCTTGCTCACCCACAAGATGATGTTCTGATTTTGTGATCGAACATAAACGCACTTCATGACTATTTTTGGCTAACTTATTCAGCTTCTTATTTTCATTCACGTCTTTATCTTATGTTTCAGTTACAAAACCAAAAATTTTAACTGCACATTTTATTGATTCTGTGGTGCGTATTTTTCATTTCATCTCTGACTTCGACATGTGTTTTATAATTAATGGGATCATGTGACTAATTTGCACGTTCCTTTTGTCTTAGTGATATCTAAAAATAGCAATGGAATCTTTATAGACATTATGCTTTCTTTCAAGCCTTTTTGATTAAACACATAGACTTCTATTTGTCTTGGTTTCTTTTCCCTGTTTTTTATACCTGGTGATCTAAACTCATAGCAGTGTTCACACACATCACCTGAAGGTCAAGTTTATCTTAACAAAACCTAACTATTTTCCACTAGGTGCTACTTTGGTACTACTATGTGTGTACTCTATGCCACATGCTTATTTTGTCTTAGGGATATTGACTTAGTGGCACAAAAGTCTCACATCTAGCTAAAAACGGTCATGACTGGAATAGAACATACATCTATTTGTGCCTTGAAGTCCTTGTTCTTCCCCGTTCACCAAAAGTTCCTTTCTAACAATGCCCCATTATCTGCCAAATTAGGCATCCACTTCTCAGAATTCTTACAGTATCTTTTCACTGTATTGTAATAATTTTTCTTCCATATCTTTCTGATTTATGAGGCAATAAAACAATTTGTTCTTATATCCTTAAGACTTAGCAGAGAGTCTGATGTATGATGGTTCTATATAGTAAGTAGTGTATGAAAGGAATGAATGAGAAATCCTCGATAATGGGATTTTCCTATTTATGTTCCTTCCAAAATTACTGACTATAGACAGCGACAGTGATGCTGGAAAATTCAAACTGCCAGAGATAGGATTATGGGCTAGATGTGAGAAGCCTGAACTGTAAGGCAGTGTGACAAATTACTTTGATCCAGTATTTGCTCTTCAGGTCAGAAGGATTCTGAAGCTTTCTTAGCTTGGTGGGAAGCACAGGGATTAATACTGTCCATGGTAGTCTTCCTAGGACAGATTGGCCACCTGCACTTGAAAGAATCCAGTTTCTCCATCCCCCGGGCTCTTGCTGCTGCCCTCAAACCTCTGTGTAAATATCACTTCATCAAAGAGGCAGATGCCACCCTTCATTCTAAACTAGCACATTTCCCACAAAACACTTGCTGTCCCTGTTTGTGCTGTGTATTTATTGTCCTTGTGAGCACCTGATGTGCCACGTCTCACATCTTTCCATGGTGTGCTTTTGCTTATTCACTTCCTGTTTGTCTCCCCATGTAATTTCAGAGAGGACAAAGACTTTCTATACACTCAGCCTCTCCAAGAACACCCAGCATATAGTAAATGTTGAATCAATAACAAATTAACCAAAGTAATATCCTCTCCATTCTCTTCTCTCAGTGGCAATAATTGCAGAGAAAAAAACATGAGAAGAGATACCTACCTTCTTAAAGAATTTATTATACTTAATGTGGATCAATTTTGTAAATTCCCTAGCATTGATGTATAATATATTCTGCATCACTGCTCATAATTCTCTTATTAAATCTTGTACTCTCCACCTTTCTTCTTTCAGGTCTTCACCTAATGGAATTTGCTGTTTCTCTAAGAAGAGAGAATTTTGAAACACCTTTAGCTATCCAAGAACCAGGCTCTTTATTTCCTTAATGCATGGTATTAAGGATTTGAGAAGATTAACCCTTACATTTTTAATTGCTCTTTCTCCCAAGCATTTTCTGTCACTTTTCTGAAAACAGTCCTTCAGCAAGTCCAGACTGTGGTAAATTGGCCCAACTGCAGATGTGCAACGTCAATTTGAGTAGCAGGCCTGATGATCTCTTTCTGTTGGACCTCCTGCAAGGTATAGAGCCAAGTTTCAAAGAGGAGAAAAGGGTGCACTTTGATCCAGTATTTGCTCTTCAGGTCAGCAGGATTCAACACCACATCTGTAGGCTTAGGAAATAGGGTGATGCAGTTGCCTATTTCAATATCACTGTCACAGATGCACACTAGTCATGGTGCCCGGTTCCGGTAACACATTTGCATCTATTAGTTAGGATATAATTTCAGTACCTTTTGACCAAAATAGATAGAAGATAGAAATCATTTTACTTTTTTTAATAAAAGTTGAAGCCTCTCTGGTAACCAGGAGTCACCAATCTCTCAGGAGCCCTGTCTCCTTTCATCCAACATTCCCAACATTCTTTATCTGCAAGAATTTTGCTACACATTACTTTATTTCTATTCCTGGCAGCAAGAAAGGGGTGAGAGAGATAGGAAGTACATATCTCACTCTTCTAAGGACACAGGCAAGGAGTACACTGTCTCCACTCACCTCTTATTGTTAGGACCTCATCACGTGAGCACAACTGGGTGCAAGGGTTAGGGTTAGACACATGTGTTTATTCTTGGAAGCTGTGTAGACAGGTCAACATTAGAGTTGCTCTTACTATATGAAGAGAGAATGGTTAGTGGTGCGTGGGTAAGAAGGGTTAGAGACTTCAGTACCATTTGAACTCAGGAACCATCAGTGGAAGATTTGAAATTCTCATTGAATTTCCTTATGGTCTAGAATGTGGTTTTCTGAGACTACTAGCTGGGCATTTGATGGAGTCAGTAGGAACTATTTCTCATTTTTTTTTTCTTTTTTGTAGGATTTAAACTGGTATAGATTTAAGCCAAACAAACTTTCTGAAGGTCTGGACCTTCACCAGACCTCAAATCTGCTTGTGTCTTAGATTCACCAGCCTCTGAACTGTAAGGAATAAATTTTTGCTCTTTATTATCTACCCAGTTTGTGGCATTTTGTTATAGCACTCTAAATAAACTACAACGCTCTTGAAAAGCTGAAGTGTAAACCAGAAAAAGAGCCTAATTTAGAATGAGAAAAATGACTATTGATTGGCACAGGCAGTTTATGTTAACAGGATCTTAGGGAAAGCTGACAGAAAAGCCAAGATAATTGGAGAGTTGCTGCATGAGTATAAAGAGCAACAAAGGAAACAAGAAATTCCTAACATTCAACAAAAGTGGACCAAAGAGAAAGAAAAATCCAAGTGATTTTTGGTTTTATGATACAGAGTTACAGGATGTGGAGAACATTTAAAGATTATTTAATTCAGCTTCTATTTCTGAGTAATTAGAAACAAAAAATTCAAAGTGGGAAGTGACTTGCCAAGAAAATTTCATAGTTCATCAGGGGCAGAATCAGGGCAAAAGCAAGACAAAATGGTACAGAAGAAACAGTTCCTCATGTCTACTAACACAAGGAAAAGCCAGCCCCACCTCCCCCCGCCCGATGCTAGGACCAAACTCAGGGCCTCATGCATGTCAGACAAGTGCGTTACCCTGAGCCACATTCCATATCTCAAGCTCAAGAAGACTTGTTCAGTTTAACTCACACTGCATTTCATCTAGTGTTTCATTTATATTGTCAATTATTCAATATACATGAAATAGAATGTCATCAGTGCCTGAGAGGCCCTCCTACTGTCCCTCCCACTCAACAAGGTCACTGAAATAAAGCAGTATCTATCCAAAAGGTAACTGCTACCCTTATGTATAACATCATAGATACATGGGGTGACCTCACTTTACAACCCACAGTATCTGATGCAGGTCCTCAAGAGCAAGAACTCACTGCCTTGAGAAAGGCATAAACCCAGTCATGAGTATCCACCTCATGACCCAAGCACCGGCTCCATGGCCCCATTGAGGAATTAAGTTTCCAACATGAACTTTTAGAGGACACAGGTCCTGGAGGGGGCACAGACAGGAAGTTTATTCCAGCATTTGTCCCAGTGCAGAGTTAGAAGCACCTAGGGAAGCTCCTGAGTTAGGGTTAGGACATTGTCCGTTAGTTAGGACTTACATGGAATAGCGTGCAGCACTTGGTGGTAGGTCTACACAGAATGATATTAGTAGGTCTTAAAAATTTAGTGATGGGTGAAAAAAAAATAAGAAACCACATGCAGTCCACAGAACAATATAATTTGTGCACATTTAAAATTTGTGAACACAAAATAAAAATGCATACTTATGTGACCACACGCTTATAAAGGGATACATATCAAGCACATTAGACTGCTGTTTTGTAATGAGGGTGAGGGTAATGGGAATGAAGACAGGAAATCAAAGAAATCAATCAATCAATAAAGATCAGGGGGTTGCATAGATCAATGATGATGATATGCCAAAAACACAGACACATAGCCTGTTGCAAAATTAGTTATGGGGGATATGCATCAAAAATATTTTATATCCATTTACCCAATAACTTCACACTCAGAAACATATTTTACGTAAATAACTCAAAATAAGGAAAAAATGTTTATTCAAAGATACCCTTTGCAGAATGGTTTTTAATATTAAAAAGTGTAAACAATGCAAGTATTTAATAATAAAGATGGTGATTAAAGAAACCAGGGCATATCTATTAACATAATACTTTGCTAGCATTAAATTCATGTTTACATGGAGTTTGTATTGACATTGGCGATGCTTATAGCATATTAATAAGTAAAATGTAGGGTACAAAATTGTACTCATATGCATTCAATTGAAATTGAGGCATGCTTTGAAATATTATTATAGAAAAATACACATATGTGAATAGTGGTTTTATATGTGTGATAGGACTGTAGCCAATTTTTCCTTTCTTCCTGCATTTTCAAATGTAATTTAATGAAAGGAAAAATTACTTACTTTCAAAAATGTAAGACAAATTCTACCAGGAAAAGAAGTTATTGCTCCCAGTTTAAATGCAAATAACCTAAGAAAGATGACTAATCATGAGCTGTCAGTACTTAGTTTCTAAGCATAAGGAGACAGGACAAATTACAAGGCCCCCTGAGCTCCTGAACTGGGTAGCAGACAGTGGATGGTGGTTTCTTTAAATGAGAGGATGTTACCCTGGAGGCTTTAACTATGTCACTGAGATAAAAAAGAAACGGGACTCCAGTGAGAACCAGAAAAATCCATAATGGGATGGCAGAGAACTTGTTTAGACCACTGTTAAACCAATATCTTTGTCTATCTGTGCTGCTATTTAAAACATACCATAAATTAGATAGCTTATAAACAATGTAATTTATTTCTCATGGTTTTTGGAAACTGAGAAGTCCAAGATCAAGGTGCCTGCAGAATCAGTGTCTGGTGACCACCTGATTCCAGATGGAGGTTTCTCACTATGTCCCCACGTGGTGGGAGAGGTGCATCTGTTCCTTAGGACCTCTTTTAAAAGGAACACTAGGCCATGAAGGAGAAGTGTTGTAAAAATCTGCCCAGCACAGGAAGCACAGAGCCTTTTTATGAAGGTGCTATTGAAGTCATACACTTCCCAACTGCTTTGCCAACCTTCCTCCACCATCCTCTCCACGTCTGCCACCCCTGCAACCCCCACCCACATGCACTAGTTGGAAGCTTTAGTCAACCTGGAGCAAAAGATGAAGATGGAGAAAGTGTAGATAACTGTTCCCATTTGTGAGAGAGGCAAGAGTCTGTAGATTAAGCTGGAAATTGGCACTGTAAGTGTCTAGGGTTTCCAAGCACAAACCGAGACTGTTTCACAACTTAAAAGCACGGTAGCACTTTGTGTTATCCAAAAGAGAAGAGAAAAAGTTAATGAACCTGTCTGATTTCATTCAGCCACAGGAAAGGATCCACTTTCATGAATAAATGTGGTATTAAAAAATATTATTACTTGATTATATTATTTAATTCCTGTTACATGTGTATTTCTCTAACTTGGCAGGTGGCTATCCTCAGTGTGAGAACTGGAAGCAGCTAGTTGGAAGTTCAGGCAAGATTCTGTTGCACTGTGTTTCCAAGTATCCTCCTAGGAGCTTGGGGTCCCTGAGTTCCTTTGCATGGTGCATGAGGTCAAAGCTATTTTCAGGATTCTAAGATTTGACTTCTCTACTCTAATTTTTGCACAAGTGTTTAAAGGAGGTTTGCAAACGTCACATGATGTATTCTAGGTGAACAAGTTAAGTGTCAAAATAGACACAGACTCCATTTATCTTCTATTAAGGAAGAAATTAAAGGTTTGTGCAAAAAAATGTACAACAGTGTCACTTTTCTGACTTTTCCTTTTGGAAAACAGTCATTTATATTAAAAAAGAATCATTTATACAATATATAGTGGGTTTATAATTAGTACTTTTAAATACATTAATAAGTAAATATTTTACAATGTATCAGAATTAATGTTATCATGGGAAATACTGACAGATATAACTTACATAAACAAAAGCTATTTGGGTTCCCCAATAATTTAAAGCAGTTGAAAACTGCTATACTCATGAAATAGGTAGGCATTCAAAAGGGGAGGTTGAATCTATGAGGAGCTGATGCATTTGCCCATTGAAGAATACAATGTGTATATGTTTCCTCTTAGTTTTAAGAGTCTGAGTAAACACACAAGTAAGAGCATCCCTTTCATCAGTCATTCATGGAAGACTCCCCTCCACTGTGCGCCCGTGATAAAATGTGCAGTATGCCTCCAAGGGCAAAGTTAATTGCAATCGTCAGGCAGGGCCCCAGAAGTAGTGAGCACAGAGAAGAGTGAAGTGGTTCTCTCTGGAGGGAGGGGGACAATGTCTGTAGAACCCCCCTGACCATGGGAGCTCAGCCATGGGCACTGCTTTTAGGGTTCATGGTACCTTACAAGCAATAACTGAATAGAGTATTAGGATGGGCTCTTTACACTTCCTCAACTGTAGCACTCTAGTGTTCTCGTCCATTTGGATTATTACAAGAAGGTACCATCAGCTGAGAGGCCTATTCACATGAGAAATTCATGTCACCTTGTTGTGGGGGCCCTCTTCCAGGTGGTAGGTTGCTATCTTCTCATGGAGTCGCCTATAAGGCCACCAATCCCATTCATGGTGGCTCTTCCCAATGGTCTAATAGCTTCCAAAGTCCCCACCTTATAAAACCATCACATTGGAGGTTAGGATTTCAACTTATGGACCCGAGGGGGAGGACACGAATATTCAGTCCATGTCAAGTAATTCATTTTAAGAAATATCTTGTTTTCATCAACCTCAGAGGACCTGTTAATATCAGAGTTTACTTGCCTTTAGCTTTTATCAAGAAGTTTTAGAATTATAGGTTCTGCTAAGGAGGATGAAAAATGAGTAATGCAAGACCCATGCTCTCCGAAAATTTACTAAGTAGAGAAGAAGCATGTTCAAGAATTAGGAAGCCTGTAATCTCAATGGTAAAAGAAAATTTACTTAGTATTTTAATTTAGTTCAGTTCATGTCTGCTTCATGTTTTATAGACATTTAATTCAAATGCATCCTGACCCTGTGAGTGAGGGGCTGTGACTTCCTGTCGAAGGGTGAAGGAATGGAGTGCGCAACAGAGACCTGTCCAAATCACATGGCCAGAAAGCATCGAGTGAGCTTAATAGTCATTCTGTTTTCAAAATCCAATGTTCTTTCCATTGTATCATTCTTCCACTAGACGATTTATTTACTGGATTCAATTTATTTGGGTTTATTTTGATCCCTAGTCAGTTCATGGTTCATGAGGAATAACTAATCTCATTCAGAAAGCAAAATGCCACGTGTTGAGTCACAAGATATTCTTTCATGAAATAGGCCGTGGATAAACATTGATTCACGGCAGATTCTCACAGGACTGCTCTCTTAGCGAAGTTGAAAGGCCTCTTTATGCCTAGAAATAGATCCTCCAGCCAGCGCTGGGCCAGGCCTGACTCATGTCATTACCCTGCTGTTAGTCCTGTCTGGGCACTAAACACAGCTTTGTTTTGTAAAACTACTTCATGCTGTTGCCAGAGAAATTTAATTGAAATCACATACATATTTTTTTTAACCAGAAGTTTTGACTTATAAGAAATTAGTAACATGTTAAGCATTGATTTTTTTTCTTGTTCTACTTATTTTTGAAAG
Organism: Spermophilus citellus; assembly: GCF_964194105.1. NCBI lineage: Eukaryota > Metazoa > Chordata > Mammalia > Rodentia > Sciuridae > Spermophilus > Spermophilus citellus. The sequence goes on from NC_138193.1 coordinate 106,268,660, forward strand.
GCATTTCCCTAACACAAGAGAGCAACATAATGTTTTTATTAGAGCATTTTAGTTGTACATAATATTGGGGTTCATTTTGACATAATTATACAAACATGGAATATAATTTGCCCCAATTCAGTCCTTAGTACCTTCTTTTTCACCCCCCCCTTCTCCTTCTTCCCCTATTCCTGCTCCACTACTCTGATGGTCTTCCTTCTATTTACTTATAGTTTTTTAAATTAGTGCTTTATAGATAAACATAAAGGTGAAATTCATTGTTGTATATTAATACATGTACATAAGATAGTTTGGTCCATTCATTCCGCCATTCTTCCCATTTCCTATCGCTTCTCCCTCTCCCTCAATCTCTTTTCTCTATAGGCTCCACTGGTGGATTTTCTATTTTCATGAAGTCCCTCACCTGCCTTCTCTTGTTCCTTATTTTGGTCTAGATTCTGCATATGAGAAGAAACATTCTATCTTTGATTTTCTGAGTCTGGTTTATTTCACTTACCATGATGTTCTCCAGCTCCATCCATTTATATGCAAATGCTATAATTTCATTTTCTTAATAGCTGAGTCAAACTCCATTGGGTGTTAATACCAATCTTGAGTTTTTTTATATATTTAATATATTTATATATGCTTATATAGTCAATGTTAAAACAGCAACCAAGAATATTATCTCTGTTTCTGAAGTTCAGGATGAAAAACAAAGAATCTCAAGGTTGACTCTTGATTCCATTTTAAAATTTTAGACACGTATTTGAGAATTTCATTCCAGGAGGCTAAAAATCAAGTCTAGATGATTTCATGTTTTACGGTTATTTCAGAGTTTGGGTTTGTTTGACACTCTTATTACCTTTTTTTCTTTTAGGTACATTATTTTGAAAAAGTAACAAACTTCATTAACCAACTGCTACTAGAAAATTGGCATGAATTTTCTCACATGTTAACTGGAGACATTAAGTGAGTTTTATCTATGAGAAAAAAAAGAAACATTTGATTATTTCAGGAAGACAGAGAAATGTAACTAGAAATTTAACGGTTTAGTATCAGAACACCTGAATTAAAGGGTTGGTTTTGCTAATTGCAAGTCATATGATCTTGAGCTGGGGGTTTGTGCCCACCAAGATTCCATGTTCTCATCTGTTCACTGGGTTCCTAAGATCTGGCTGTCCCAATGACAGCTGACTACATAAACTACATACCTCTGATCAAATGTCAATGGTGAAACTTCTGATGGTGAAAACTTATTTGTCTTCTTAAATTATTTCATCATTGTAAACAGCATAATATTCAAGACACTCTTGTGGATAATAAAAGATTTTTCAGAGGAAGCAAAATCACCCTGGCCCTATGAGGTTGGAAGCTTAAAATATTATGTTAGTGTTGTTACTTAAAATTACTCTGATGGAAGGATTCTTCATCTAAGCAGCCCATATTAAATTCTGAATGTAATCCTATTGGAAAAATAGAACTACAACATCAGCAAAACTCCTTGAGGGCTCTTGTCAATTTGACAGATTTGACAGGCAGACAAATTTAATTTATTAAAATATTCTGTCTAGCATTTTTAAAAGACAAGGGGTTTTTACACTGTAAATGGACTGTTTTCACAGCCTTATTAAAATAAATGCATAAAGTCAGCTGTTTTTCTTTGGAATTCATTAACATGGGATGCAACATTTCAAAAAATTGCAGTCTAGTAACTGATGCTTATATACCTGAAAATTTTGACAAACTTCTCTATCTTTTCCTATAAATGAAATTACTCCTTCTTAAAATAAATGGGAATTCCACTCAAGAAGGAACATTGTGCTTGCGTAGTAGACCAGGTCTCATGAAGGTATTTCCTGTAGTTAGTAGAGGACTTTAAAAAGCTAGTGAATGCTTTGTGCCAAAGGCCATTGTCAACACATAAACCAGTTCAAGGTTTTTTTGTTTAGTTTTGTTTTTGATTTTTTTTTTTAAGCAATAGATCTAGGTTTTTATTTTCTTCAAAGAAATTCTATTATTTGTATTGAAGGAATACTGCCAAAGTTAATAAGATTTCCTGTTTTTTTTTTTTTTCCAAAAGGCCATTTTAAAATTGAACATAATATTCTTTGAAATTGAAATATTTGTATGGACTGTGGGCCAAGACCATTTCTTAGAGTTGTCAATCCCCTCAGCAATTGTTCCACCTTAATTACTAATTGGATTTTGGCTGAAGAATCTTGGTCCTGAAATACTTTGCACCTTCCATTTGACTGGCTGGTGTCCTCATGAAGCCCGACGTTTTCTTTATTCTTTCCTTTGCCACCTCACCAGCCTCTCTGCACTCTCCTGTGGCCCTGTCCTTCTGTCCATGACTTTGGCCTCTCTCCTTGAGTGAGATGAACCTCTTTATTCCATCACTGGTGTGGATCTAGACCAACTCCAAGAAGCTTTTATGTTTGCACAGCTTCCTTTGGAGAACTTATCCCAACCCTGAAAACTGAATCTTAAAAAAGCACTCCATCTATCAGTTAAGAATCTTGTCTACAGAGATACACTAGGAGGTGAACTGATTTGTAAATCAAATGCTAATAAGATGCTAATCTTCACAGTTCAAAAGCAAGTGGGCTTTGCTTCTACACATTTAAGTTATGCTTCTACAGACTTTGAAGGACTAAACTCACTCTAAAAGTAGCATTTTACGAAATAATGACATAGGATAGTCTATTATATTTAAATAATGAGTAAAAATATTAATCTATATTCCCAACTATTAATAAAAATCAAAACAAAAAAGCATAATTGTTTTGGAGTCATTATTTACATTCTCCATGTCAGTCAATGATTTTGATTTTTTGGAGCACACATGTTTTCAAATGCTGCTTCCTTATTTTTAACAAATTATACCTTGGTAATGGTCTATATTCCAGGCCATAGTGGATGAGAGCAAATGGTGCACCTGTCTCCACCAGATCTGATTCCTGAAGGCCAAACTGTGTATATATCAACTCAAAGGCTTGCCTTTCATAGGCCCCAACAACTGTTTAAGGAATTGACCTCTCATTAGAAAATTAACATAAAAGTGCACTTTACCCTACTGTGCTTATAGTGGGAGAGCTACTTTTGAATTAAATTAACTGAGTTGAATCACATCAGCATTGGTTGAACATCAAATATGAACCAGATACTAGCTGCTAATGAACCAAAGATCAAAATGCCAAGATCTCTGACTCAAAATTAAAATCTATTTCAGAAGGCAATCAGATTCCCATTAACTTAAATAATTGTGTTGGACATAGTTTAGGGGTGGAAAATCGGAATATTAACAGGATACAATGAATGTTAAGTGTTTGGATAAAATGTTCAGGAACTCAATGGGAGAGGATCAGTTTGGCTTGTGGTTGCTGCTGAAGAGGGTGTTGAAGGAAAAGTGATTCCACAGAGCAGCCAGTATGTGAACCGGGTCCCTGTTAAAACTCAGGTTTTGACCTGTGCCTGAGGAAGGAAGAAGGATGGTCCACCCAAATGAAACAGCTTAAGCAAAGGGGCAAAAAGGAACTAGAGGAAGGTAAGGCTCAATACAAGGGTTTTCTAGTAAGAATTACTTCGATGGGTGCTGAGAGCCATTAGCCAAGTAGGTATGACAGTTTCCTTGCCAGTGTACCCCATGTTGCTTAGAGGAAGGACTCGTGGAAATGGACTTGCCTTGGACACTTGCACTGACATTGCATGTATGTTTGAGAAAGGTGACCCTGCTCAAGGACCAGGGTGGATCCGGGTTTAGGGAGGATCCTACTGGATTAGGGCGGATCAGGTTTTAGGGAGTATCCCGCTCCTTGGGTTTAGGGTGGTTCCAGGTTTAAGGTGTACCCTGCTGGGAATAGGGCCTATCCTGCTGATTAGAGCCTGGTGGAGTATGTGAATTTTACGGCAGAATGTGATTTTTCCCCAGAACATGTTTGTAGAGGGCCAGGGTGAGTTCGGGAATAAAGAATTGGTGTTTGAACCTACAAAGCTGTGGTGGCTCGTGATTCTGTGCCCAGCCAGACTGTGGCATTTGGTGGCCCGTACGGGGAACAAACCCACAACCTTGGCATTATCAGCACCAAAGGATAGTTCTGTAAGCAGTTCAAAGTGGAGGAGTCTATCAATATGTCCATATCTTCCCAAAGTAAATCGAGTCCTTGATTGAGCATTACTTGTTGAGTTATATTCATTGATGCATCAGTTTATTCAGTTTACTGTGATAGCTATCATAGAAGCTGTAGTTTGGTTTTATCTTAGTCTTCACCGGCACTGGGATGGAGATGGGAATTCTGGCAAAGATGCTAAAGAGACATTATCCTGAACAGAATTATTAAATATAATGAAAAGGAAAGGTGAAAGCAAACAAACAGATCTGTTAACCTCCTTTAAAAACAATCCTTAACAGCTGTTTACCTAATTTAAATTAGTAAACAAACACGTTCTGCCACTAAATTCACGTACTCCACCAGGCTCTAATCAGCAGGATAGGCCCTATTCCCAGCAGGGTACACCTTAAACCTGGAACCACCCTAAACCCAAGGAGCAGGATACTCCCTAAAACCCGGATCCACCCTGGTCCTTGAGCAGGGTCACCTTTCTCAAACATACATGCAATGTCACTGCAAGTGTCCAAGGCAGGTCCATTTCCACGAGTCCTTCCTCTAAGCAACATGGGGTACACTGGCAAGGAAACTGTCATACCTACTTGGCTAATGGCTCTCAGCAGATGGGTCAGGGAGTGAAGCTTCAGAGGCTGGGGGATGGGGAGGGATGACAGACTGGAGCAGAGTTTGCATGGACCAGAGGACCTGGATTTTTTTTTTTTTAAGAGAGAGAGAGAAAATTTTTTAACATTTATTTTTCAGTTATCGGTGGATACAACATCTTTATTCTATTTGTATGGGGTTCTGAGGATCAAACCCAGAGCCCCACGCATGCCAGGCAAGCATGCTACTGCTTGAGCCACATCCCCAGCCCAGAGAGAACCTGGATTTTATCCTGTAAGTTATGGAAAATCCTTAAAAGGCTTTGAGAAAGCAACCAGGGCAGAGAAGATTTGGTTTAGACAGTTATTTTGTTGTTCTGTAGAGGACAGAATAACTTGTTCTGCTCCTGTCTTCTTGTGTAGATCCTGTCTCATAAAATCATACACAAATAAGTGCTTGCATGTGCAGGACACGGACCTCTGAGATTGGAATAGTGAGACCTGCAGACTGGAAAAATCTCCTCCCTCATCTCCTCTGGAAATTGTTCTCTGGGCAAAAGCTACATTTAACCAGAATTCCTATTTACCTGAATTTCTAATCCCAAATTAGAATATTTCATATTTCATATTACTCCATTCTTGAGTTCTGATACTATTTTTCTCAAAAGGATATTATGTCTTAAAAATCCCAAAATAAAATTACTTTCCTTAGACACTGACAACCATAACCATGGTCAAGACCAGATTGAACTCTATTAAATACCCAGAGGATAGTACCTACTTGGAAAAGTTTCGGTGCACCCCCTAAGAGATCTGGGGAAAATATCAAATATGAAAGCATGTATACTTCATAAGATATTAATCTAGTTACATTTTTAATGCTCTTTTGCATTTCAAATTATTTCAAATTATTCTAGTTGTTCAACCAGCCTGAAGGGTCAAATGCAAAAGACACTGTTTTTTTCCATCTCCCCCTCCTCTCCACCTTTCCCCACTGCTGGAATGTCAGGTACACTGATTATTTTCTTTTTGCATACAGAAGAAGGTATGTTTACTTAATGGTACAATGAGGAGAATTCAACTGTCCAAAATGTGAACAGGACATGGGTTTTCAGTAGATTCTTTGATTCCATATCTTTGGCAGACTAGGGCTCATTAACCAAAGAAGCCCATATGCAAAGTGTCTCGTTTTATCTTTAATTTTTGAAAGTCAATCCTCAGCTGTCTTCTAAATTTGCAACTCTCAAAGCTATCTCACCTAGGAGGAAATTAAATTACCAAGAGGAGAAAAATCTGTATTTTCATGGTAATGAAACTCATAAAGTTCATTCATAAAGAAATGTATATGCTAGTACAACCAGGACAGAAAAACTTTATAAACTGTGTGTGGATAATCTCTCATCATGTGCTGTATAATGTAATGCAAAGTTAGTTCTTCATCATTGGAGCTTATTTTCTAAACAGAAACTAATTTTCAACTTTATGGTTCTTAGAGTTATGTATAAGTTGAGAGATATACTTTAGGATATCTCTATTATGTGGGGATTACTGAGGCACACCTATGTTTCTCCCTTCCTCAGTTCTTCTTTCATTCACTCAATAGTGAATTCAAGTGCTAGGCCTTGGAACTCCAGTGGCTCGAGAGGCTGAGGCTGGAGGATGTAGAGGTCAAAGCCAGCCTCAGCGATTTAGCAAGTCACTTAGCAACTCATCGAGACCCTGTCTATAAATAAAATACAAAAAAGAGCTGGGGATGTGGCTCAGTAGTTAAGCACCCCTGGGTTCATTCCTCAGTACCAAAAAAAAGTGTATGTCAGAATCCTCCCAACCAGACATTATAGACTGGCAATCAGGTAAAAGGGACAGGATTCAAAGTCAAGACAGCATGAATGACAACTTCATCTTTTACAAATGGTCCTATGTGGCCTAATGTTGTAGTGTAGATATGAACTGTCCCCCAAAAGTCCATGTGTGAGACAATGCAAGAATGCTCAGAGGTGAATTGATTAGATTATGAGAGCTGTAACCTCATCAGTTCATTATTTCACTTACATAGATTATGGGTGGTAGATGTAGGCAGGTGCTGGGTATGACTGGAGGAGGTAGGTCACCAGGGCGTGACTTTGGGGTGTATACTTTGTCCTAGGTGAGTGGAACTCTCTCTGCTTCCTAGTGGCCATGTCCTGAGCTGCTTTCTCCTGCCATGCCCTTCCACCATGATGGGCTGCCTCACCTTGGGCGAAGAGCTATGAAGTTGGTTGACCAAGGCCTGAACCTCTGAAACCGTGAGTCAGAATCAACTTTTCTTCCTTTAAGTTGTTCTCCGTCAAGTCTTTTGGTCATAGCAATGAAAGCTGACCAAAGCACCTGAGTGTACGCTGAGAACTGAGGGAAATGCAGGTGAGTGAAGACAGGCTCACATTGTGGAGGCCCCTGCTGCCCACTAAGGAGCGAGACCTTTACTTTGTGAGTGATGCGTCTGTATTTGGAAAGATCGCCATGGCTGCAGGTGTTTGGATAGAGGAGCTAAAGGGAGGAAGCTGTGTGGACAGCCAGGTACCTAGTGAGGATCCAGATGGGATAAGCAGCAGGTGGACCCAAAGTCAGTGGCAGGGTGATTCTGACAGTGTCTAGAAGATATTCTTCATACGCTCACATAAAGGATGGTGTGTCTTATAAAATACAACCAGAAGAGTCACGGATAGAGATGCCTGGGACAGCCATCTGAACCTATGCACAAACCAATCCTCTCTCAATGATTATGGGGCTATAAACTCCTCTTTCTGAGGCTTCTCCTGAAATCTATACTTGTCCCTGAACCTGAATCTGGTTTTTGCCTTCAAACACACACAAGCAATCCGTCAAGACCTCAGGCTGTGTCCGCTCGAAAACGTCTGGGACACAGTGGCTTTCTCAGAAATGCAGTTCTCTGTGTAGAATTATGAGGTAATATACTAGATGTGCAGTTACATTTGAACTTCAGGTGAGCACGATTGAATATAAGTGTGACCTAAGTATTGCACGGGAGATACTTAATTCCCAAACAGTTATCATCTATATGAAATTCCAATCTAACTGATAATCATGTTATTTGTTGTTGTTGTTGTTTCAGCTAAATATGATAATCCTTCCTCTGGGCTTTACCTCACATTGGCTCAGACATCCAAGGCAGACACTTTCACAAGAAGCAGGAGGAGAAAAAGTGTGTGCTGTTGGGAGATAGGATGCTTTACAAAGCCACTGTCAGTATGACCCCAGGTCTGAGCATCCTCTGGGAGAATCTAAAATCTGAAAAGAGTGGACTTGGAACTGAGCAGAGAACTGATGTTTTGCAAGACTGTTGGAGGGAATTTAGAACAACATATTTGCCAAAGGAAGTATCAATATACTTATAATAGAAAAGCTCTCAAGTGTCCCATGGTGGTATGAGCAGAACATTAGTGTCTCTATCATGGATTGATGGCAAGAATTTTCTTTGGAAGCATGTATAAGAATTGGCGATATATAACATTTGTTTGTTTGTTTGCTTTAGTATTAAATGAAGCTAGAATTAACTTTTGGAGCATTTATTTTGTCCTAGAATTTTAAGGCACCTAATATCTCATAAGCGCCTACCCTTTGGGAAAAAATAAGTTCAGAATTCATGTTCACAAAAAGTAATTGGATTATAAAAGTCATCAGGCATAGCAGTTATTTTTTTTTTATATAAATGAGTAATATTTATTTAGAAAAACACCCTCAACCAAACTGCAAAGCTAATCTTCCCATAGAGCTGAGGGTATATTCCAATAAGAGTTCATCTACATTTTTCGCAAGAGCTTCAATAATAAGCTTCCTTCTGAAGGAATAATCTTGTGATTTCATGCAAGAAAGATTCTTTCTTTGAGGTGAATGAGATACGAAGTTGTAAGAAGTTGCAGTCAGAATTATTAGTTTGCTTTCCCCTTTCGGACCAAATGACAAGAGAGTATATTCTTGTTTTCCTGGAATCCTTGATATTTTTTTCTAGAAGCAAACTGGATATTCCAAATGCCTGAAATCAATCAGCCTAAGCCTCACATTGTGTGTTTATGTAGCTGAGGTGCTAAAACCCTGCCAACTTATTAAGTTCTTTCTGTTTCACTCTGCAGGTGAACCAAGTGGTGTGCTTTCCAAGTTTCCTGGTGATCAGGTTTCTGGAGAGCTGCCCTAAACTTGTATTTAGGGAGCACCTACAATGTGCCTTGTTCCATCAGCCATCAGAGAGAATGTTACAGGACCATAGCCCAGGAACCTGTCAACTGGGTGTTCTGCCATCAAAAGCAAGAATTTAAGAGTATCCTTCAGCAACAAGTACAGGAAAGACTATTATTTTTTTCACAATATATTCAAATATTTAAACCTGTTATAGTGCAAGTCCAAATGTGATAAACTTTCAACCTTAAAGGTAAGCTTTGAGTTATAAAATCAGAGAATTATAGGAATTATTGAATTGTTGAAAATAGGATTCCAGATTTTCTCAGATTTTGAAAATAGGGTTCCAGATTTTGTTCAGTTAAAACAAAGCACAGCCATCCCCTGTGGAAAAGCTGTTAGCTCGTATCATCCCATAACCTCCCACTGCATCCTGGTCCCTGTTTTCCAACTGCTTCCCAACCTTTTCAGTTTTCCTTTGAATCTTATTATATTATTATTATTATTATTATTATTTATTTTTTTTTTAGAGAAGCCATGTCCATACTTCAAAAGTGAGATTAAAGCTAACCCTGTGGCTTTCACAGTTTCTCCTTGTTGCTAATGTTTAGTTTCAGGTGTAACCGCTTGCTGTGCAGTTGCCCCTTAGCTGTTTCTGATCTCCAGATCTTTTAGACCCACTTACATAAATCTCAAAGTCACTCCTCATTTTGTTTTAAAAATTCTGTATGTTTATGAATGTGTACAGATGTAATATGCATGTATATAGTATGTATATATTTACATATGTGTTCATATGCATGTAAATATACTTAACAAATATTTATATTCTGCTAATAACTAATACTTTTCAACAAAAATAAATTGGCATGCATCTAAGATAAACATTCTCTAAATGAAATTCTTTATATTTCAAGAGACCTGGAAACCTGTATTTTTGAACTGCAGACATTTTGTGTGTGGCAAATCATCTCTGTGAAGCAAATATTAATTAGATTTTCTTCCATTATTTCAAAGAGAAAACCTGGCTGCAGGTAGAGATGAAGCTCAGTAGTAGGGCATGTGCTTAGCATCTGAGACCTTGGGTTCAAACCCCAGCAATGGGGGTGGGGGGTGGGGGGGGGAGAGAAAGAGCTTTGACTATTTGCATGTGATGCATTTGGATAAAAGAAATTTAGGTGGCCCTATTACGACTATGCAATTTATTGTTAATCTAACTGAAACTTGACCCTGCTCCTTTCATTGATCAGATGATGAACACATTTAACTCTTAGGGATGTTGAAAGCATACAGAACATAAGTAATCAATAAAGTGATGTTTGAAGACTGTTAGCATACACTCATGATTCAGGTAATGAATTATTTTATAAACATCAATAAATGCTTTTCTAAAAAAAAGTCACTATTCAAAAAAAAAGTGTTCACCAAAGAAATATGATACATAAGGGAAGAAAAATAAGACAATTAAAAAGAAATCTAGTGAAATCATCTGATGCCACTGAGCTGACAACCCTGCTTCTGTGTTTGATTTTATATCTGGCACAGGTATTTTCTAACTGCAAGTTGATTTATATGCATCTTTTAAAATGCTGTTATGACAGGGACTTAAAAGTTTTAAAATATATCATTGGGCTCATTGATATATTTTTAAATTAAAAAATAAATGCAACATATGTAACTTCTACAGGATTTCTCTTTTAAAAGAAGGAATACCTTATAGAATATCATCATTACAGGCTCAGAAACTATGCCCAGTTTCTCTCTCTCTCTCTCTCTCTCTCTCTCTCTCAAAAGAAAATAAGTAGTAAAGCACTCTTAGAAGGATCTGGCTTTTTACTTTTTTTTTTTTTTTTTTTTTTTTTTAGTAGTAGTAATTTTCTGTTCAGAATCGCCCCCTGAAAGTGGAGACAGAATAGAGGGAACTTTGCTTTGTACTGGAGAAGGTTGAGCAGAAACACTTTCTACTTCATGGTACCTCATGGACTATGACACTGTTGTCCCCTGAGGACAAGTAAGACTAGAATTAAATTTCTGGCCTGTATTAAAATATGAATAGACTTGTGGCTTCATTTCTATAACTTTGGTACAATTTAGAAATAGTGCATTCACCCCTAATAAAAGTAGGGGTGCCCTTGCCAACTATCAAAGGAACTTTCATCTTCTTGGATTCAGTAGCATCCTTAATAACACCCTGAAAAACACACACTTTTTTCCCCCAGGATAAAGCACCTAGATGTATTATTATTATTAGAATTATTTTGCTATTAGTTTTTACCAGCATTGAGGAAGAGATGATAATTATTTCAAAAGAAATCTGAGAAGCCTTAAAAATCTTTCAAGTTTCTTCCGTAACCAGTGTTTTATAATGGTGAATCTGTAAGAAGTATTATTACCAACCAAGTCTTTAATAGACCAATACAATAATAAACTACTTTAACTGCCCAACTCTTATTTTATTGCCATCTAGTTTCAGGAATTCTGAATCTGGTGAACAATTCCTCAATTAAAATGACACTCTTCTTAAGAGAGACATTAGATTAAGTGCCATCAGAGGAAATAAATTCCAGCATTAGGTTAAGATAGAGACTGACTGATTTCTTTTGCAGAACTCTGACTTTTTGAGTGACAGGTGGACGACAAAATGTCAAGAAGGACTCCTGTTAGAACAAGTGCTTAGGATGGTTTTTAATATAGCAGGGAGCCAAGATACAGTAGTAGGACACAGTAAAGAATATGGAGTATGTGGATACAATAAAGAATTTTGGTTTATGATCTGCCATCTGTTATTGAGAAGAATAAGTTAGGGAAATAGATGACTTTCAGTTCTCCATACATGCAAAGTTAAGATAGTTATTATAAAAGTTTTGCTGTTGCATGTGCTGAAAGAGAAGCATATACATTTAAACATTTTCAAAAAAATAAATCACTCAGTAGGCTTAAGAAAAATACTTTAGTTCATATTTCATTGATCCGACCTTTTGATTCAAGGTCAGGAAATGAATCCAGAATAAAAACCAACAAAACACAAAACAAAACCACACGCGCGCACACACACACACACACACACACACACACCAGAAATGAATCATTTACCATGGAAAAGGCATTTCCAGTCTCAGCTAACCTCGACTAGTTTTTATTGCATTATTTTTGAAATGCCAGAAACTGGCTTTGGCCATAATATTTGCTGTCCAACTAAATTGTAGCTGTTATTATGCAATTGCTTGCAACAATTAGCTAAACACCATTATTTGACAAATTCCCTCAAAAGAGACAGATGCTGTAAGGTGTCTTAATACACAGAGCCAAGTCACAACCAGTCAGTAACAATCAGTCAGACTGGGGCTGCAGCCCAAGGACAGAAGTTTGTAAACCCTTGCTCAAGGAATGAGTTTCATACAACCTTAAGATTTTGGAAAATATATTTTTGTCCCGATTCTTCAAGTTATTCCCTGTTTTCAGGAATGAACTGTGGGACTAGCTAAAGAAGGGGCAGGGAGTGGGGGGGGGGACACACAAACTCTAGATTCCTTTTTAAGGAGATCAGGAGAAGAGAAAAAATAGAAATGCAAATGTGAAATGGTAATGATACACAACATGGAGAAAAGAACCATCAAGGAACCTGCTAGCGATTTCCACCAAAGCAGTAAACCCTTTAACTAACAGAAATTCAGTACAATATACACATTAATCAACAACTCCACCATTACTAGGGCTGCTTTTTAAGCCAAATAAAATAAAATAAAATAACTACAATATTCAAAAACAGAATTCTCATACAATTTGAGAAAGAATAGAGTGAAAAGGCAAATGTTAGCTAAGCTCTTAGCTAAATCCACTCTTAATGGCCCCCAGTATTTAAACTATCATGGATTAAAGCCATGAAAATAAAAATTTCAATTTGAAATTTTATTAGCATGTTGCTAAAATGGTCAATAAAAACATCAACACGATAGGCTTTGTTGACATAGTTGGAAAACTGCTCTCTCATTTTTTCAAACTTGATTTCCTTTCCCCCACCTTCTAAGATTTCTATGTTAGGAAAAGCCAAACTAAATATTCTGGCTATGGTGTTGTCACAATGCTGGTTTCTGGAATGTTGCCGTGTCCTCCCCCTCCCACTCCTCCAATCCCTTTAAAAATATGACTATTTTTGAAATGCAGCCCGAGGAGGGAGTAATCAAGGGTTCAGAACAATAAGCCGCCCTTCTGCACCCATTCAAGTTCCCAGACACCAGGTGAACTATCTCCTTTTCCCGGGTGGGGCCCGCTCTCCACATCAAATTAGCCATGCTATTGTCCTCCCAGACCGGAAGGCTTCCCTTCGGCCAAGGAGGGAGACTCACAGGCAAATGCGGGTGGGGTGGCGTCTGCTCCCTCTGGTGCAAAGAACAGGAAGCAAAAACTATCTAGCTTAGCCCAGAGCCTGGAATAAAGTCAGGAGACCTGGGGCTGGAGAGCTGGAAGAGTCCCAGGCAGCCTCAGGATAACCCAGAGTCCCGAAGTGCTTTCTCGCAGAACTATTCACCAGTGCACAAGGGGCAGGCTTGATTTCTTGGAAATCCTGCATTCTGGGGACACATTCATACAGGAGGTGAACGGTGCCCTGAAAAGACCAATCCTCGCCTCCGACTGGCCTGTCTGTGCACATTTGGGGTATTGAGGGTCCCTTTTTCCTAATGGATAATTTCCCTGTCAGGTGCAAGCCACTGATCCTTGACTCACGGGAAAGGTCACGTCCCTGCTCTCCTCTGCCCCTTTCCCTTCTCCCTTTACAACTCAAGGGAAAAGCACTCTCTGGGGTCTCCCAACATCTTTACCACCACTGAGGTTCTCAGAGAGGCGCGCGCAGCTTCGCCCTTTCAGTCCCAGGGTCAGTTCCTGAGACTTCCTGCCGCTGGCCGGCGGGGTGCAAGGGTGCAGCCCCTCGCACAGACCACCGGCGGCTGACGCACGCGGGGGTGGGTTGGGGATCAAGAACTGCCAGCCAGCCGCGAAGCCCGCCCGGCACAGACTGGAAGGGAACCCGGCGCTGGACACAGGCGGGGCAGGCAGGCTACTCCTTGTCGTCCACCAAGTCGGCCAGCTCCTGGAGCACTCTCAGGCGGCCACTGGCGTCGATGCGGCGCTTCTCGCGGATGAGGTCTTCCAGGCTGTGAAACCGGGCAGTGTGGATTTTGTTTTCCCCCAGATGCACCTTAAGATAGTACTGCTGCTGCGGGGGCTGCGTAGCGGCCGGCACCTCCCCTCCGGCTTTGAATTCCCGCTTGCCGAAGCGGCACCAGGCGGCGAAGCTTTCCGAGTTCGTCCAGCAGATCTCCTCGCTCTTGAGGCCCAGGTGGCCGCAGGCGTTCTGCACCACCAGCTCGGCCACCAGCGGGCGGTAGCGGTACCAGCTATTCACCACCCGGCCCACGTTGGCCGCGCCCGCCTCGTACAGGCTGTCCTGGCGGATCTCGCCTTGGTGCAGGTGGATAATGTGCCCGCCGCCCACGTACACCGCCCAGTGCGGGACCGGCGCGGGCGGCTCCCGAGCCGGCTGTAGCCACAGCAGCTCCAGCAGGTCGCCGGGCTCGCAGAGCGCTGGCAGCGCGGTGACAGCGTAGACGCTCAGGTCCGCGCCCTGAGGGCCGCCGCTCACTTTGGAAAAGATGCATTCCTGGCCCCGAAAGGCGGAGAACTGAGTCTCGTTAAGGACTAGTTGGTGCAGCAGGTGGTGGTGGTGGCGGCTAGGGCTCTCTGGGCAGGGGGTGCAGCCTGGGGGGGCCTTCACGCCAAACTTGTCGGGTTGCCCGCGTTCGTCCAGGTCCTCCTCCTCATCCGAGAAGAAGTAGGCGACCCCGACCCGAAGTTCGTCCTTCTCAATCCCGGACGGGTCCCCCGTGGGCAACTCGCTGTAGTTGAGGTGGGTGATGCGGTCCAGTTGGTTGCCCATCAATGACACGGCGAGGCGAGGGCCAGGAACTGGGATCTGCGGAAGAAGAGGAGAAACAGACACCATCAGAGTCAGGGGGACTCTAATGTCCCTCCAAGATGGACAGTGCCCCTGGGACCTGCCCGCCCGCGCACGCCCCGCATTATTGTCACCTGCGCCAGCCGAGTTCCCTGTGCCTCCCTGTGGTGGGGAAGGAGGTACAGAAGCTACCAGTCCCGCGGGCCAGAGCGGACGCCACCAGCCACCACACGGCCTCCGACCCTGTCCGGGAAGCCTATTCTAACTCCCACAAGAGAAAATGCAGGCGGGCTGGAGATGATGCGAAGTCCCAATAGGGAGAGCGTGGACTGTGGCAGCATAGGAGACAGACGCCCAAGGAAGGACGGAGGGTGGTTTGGGAGGCAGAAGGGACGTCTAAGGCCAGAGAGCTTGAAGAAAGCTGAGCCCACATTTAAGTCCCCACCCTCTCTCGCCCATCTCCCAGTTTTGCCCTAGGTTGCACCCCACCCCTGACCGCGGTTTATACAATGACAATCGGACACATTCCCAGGTATTCACTAAATGCCAGCAAAATTCTGCACAGTGACACTGACAGGCTGGTACATACACCCACAATGACAAACCCTCGCGACGACACACTGGCACACTTAGACGCCCTCCCCCCATTCGTACACAATTCCAAACCGAGCTTGCACCCTTGCTAATGCATGTATACTCAAGCACCCGGGCACACCTGCCCACGCAGGCAGGTGCACTCTGCCCCTTACTTTGCCTGCTTTTAACCCAGCAGAGCCAATCGGACTGCGCCAGGGCGAGGCTGCTCTAAAATAACCTAACAAAGAGACCCGGAAGCCAGTGCAGAATATTAGTGCAGTGTGTGTGTGTGTGTGTGTGTGTGTGTGTGTGTGTGCAGAGCTTTACTTTCAGCCCAAATACCCCTTTCTTCCTACCCAATACACGATCCAAACAATCAGTCGGAAAAAAAAAATACGTTTCCGAGGCAAAGAATGCCGCCTCTCCGTACCGGTGATTTCCCTGCTCCTGAACCCCCAAACTCCTTTAAAGTCTCCTGGTCCCCATGGGTGCTGCGGAGACGGCGGTGGCGAATGGGTCCCGGGCTGCGCGTGAGGCTGTGGCTCAGCTCTACCCCTCGCCGAACCCTGCTTTGCTGCTGTGCCCGGCGCCGTACCGGTGCGCTCCTGTCTTCTCTAGCTGCAAGGGTGCTCCACCTGGGCAGTCGGGGCTGGGCTGTGCTTTCCTACAGCCGCGCGGACGACTCTAAGTAGCCTGAGCTGCAGCTCCAGGGCCCGCCCCGGAACTCGCTCATTGGCTGGAGTTGGTGCCCGGGCCCTGCCAATCTCAGCCGGAGGGGGAGGAATCAGGGGCGGATCTCTGGTGCGCTCCACCTCGCCCGGCCCCCGCGCACCCGAACGCACACAGCCCCCAGGAGCGTAGGTGTGAGCGCGGGTGGGGAGCGCTAGCTAAGCGCGGCGCAGCTGTACTGCGCTGCTGAGCGGTGTCACCCGCGTCCCCAGTCTCCACCGAGCTGATTGTAAATGAGCTGATTGTAACACAGTCCGCCCGCGTTCCATGTTCCCTGTTCCGAAGGACAGACTCCAGGAGGGAAGCTGAGTCTGGGGGTGGAGAGAAAAAAAGAACAAAAAAAAAAAAAAAAAAAAAAAAAAACACCGTGTACGCATCGCATCTTGGCCCAGGCGCTGCGGGTATTCGCGGGCAGGGAGCGAAATCGCCTAAGGCGGTCCGTGGGTCTGTGCCGGGACTCTGGAATCTCGGTTCCTGATGACCCTTGGGCTGGCCCTTGGCTTAAAGACCCTTTTCCATCCAGGCACAGATGCTTTTGAAATTGCGGTGGTGGTGTTTAGCTCCTTTGCTTTCAGCCAAATGAAGGTGCTGACCCGGTGCTGGTGCCTGGTTTAAAAGGAGAGAGATGTCAATTGCGACCCAAAAGTCTGAGTCTTGGCCGGCCTCTTCCCTGACTCTGCCTGGTTTTGTCCTCCATTTTTTTACCCCTATGAAAGGGGTGCATCGCAAGTGCCCACAGTAGGACTTGTGTTTCCTAAGCCCCAGAATCGCCATTGGTAAGGGATTTTTGTTTGGTTTTGTGGGAGAATGGTATTATTCAGTAATTCCTGATGGCGTTTCTGGATGAGAACTTCATGAATGAATGCCCCCTGGATATTGGATGCTAAAAAACGACGGTCACAATACAGAATTTTAGACCAGCAATTTTCGGAGTTAGGACGTTAAGCCTCAAGAAGTTCCTAGACTTCGGTTCTAGTCTCCATGATGCTTATGCTTAAGACTGGACTTAGGCTATTTATTTATTTATTTATTTATCAAACCCATGGCCTTGTGCCTGTAGACTTTCTCTCTAGAGAGAATTTGATGTTCCCTCTTTGTACCCCCTGCACAGCTGTCACAGGCTCTGTTAGTGCATCTCCCCTGCTTTATCACATACTTGTGTTGATTTTCCTCCTTTTTACAAACTGAACTCGATGAGCACAGACTTGCTTGGTGCACAGCTTCGTATTCATGGCCTCCTCAATGCTGCGTGTACAATGGGCTCCATGGGAACAATAAAAAGGGAAATAGCCCATAGTGACCACTTCCACCTTGCTAAGAGATTTAAGAAGATGATTTAATCCCCATATCTGAATTGTAATGAGGAAACTAAGGCCCCTGTCCTTGGGCCACCAGTCCATCTGGAGTTGTGGGAAGTTTAGCCAGTTGTGAATTAGACTACAGTGATTTGTTGAATGAATAAACTCTTGTTTTAGAACATGAGAAAGCTGGTGCTTCAGAGAAGTTAGCTGCTGGGCCCAAGGTCACATGCAGAGTGATGCATACTATCAGTGCTTCTTTTCTTTGACGAATTATTCTGCTTGAGTATTTTGAATCTGTCAAGTCTTCAGTTTGTGTTTGCTTTCTGAAGGTCTCTGCCTGATGCAGTGATTTTTCAAAGTAGATGCTTAGTAAGTATTGTGGGAAAATCATTTTAAAGTGGCCAACTGTATACATTTGATTTACTTAAATCTTTTCAGAAATTTGGCCACTGTCCACCTGCCAATTTATTAGGAAACAAGTTGCCATTCTTGGAACTGACCATAGGCTGTAATTTTTTTTTTATTTGCTGTAAATAATAAACAACTCATTTTGGCCCTGAAGTTAAGAGAATTGAACAAGTAGTTTCTGAGACCAAGAAGTGAATTATTGATCTTGTTATAAGCTGGACTTTTGTGCTGTCTGGGAGGAGGAATCTGAAGAGTTCACACTGATGTCTGAGAGGTGCTCATTGAAAGCAGCTCAGCACTTGACTCTGAATACCCCCTGTCCCCTTTTAAACCTCTCTGCATTCCCAAGATCAAATCTTGCTCACAAACATTTTTAACCTACATGCTGTGTCCAGTCCTGCCTGTCCTATTCCATACTACCCCTGGCTACAGTGTAAGCAGGCTGCTTACTGCTTTGTATCCAACACTCTATAGCTTAATGAACTTTAAAAAATAGTGTCAGTGCTTGGAGAAACAGTACCTAAACTTTAAGATGCCAATATGCAACTTTTTGAATTTTCCTCCCATCTCCTCCCTTCTGCCACAATGAAAGACTTACTGCTTAGTTATTGAGGAAGAATAAATACCTGGGATCCCCCATGAAATAAAAGGCAGGGGACTCTGAATCCAAGGCTTGGGAAAGAAGAGAGCTAAAAGTAAACCAAGAAAAAGATCTGTACTTTGTAGGCCTTTGGCAGTTATGAAGGAAACGAAATAAAAAGTTGAAGGATGCCAACATTATAAAACATATATTTTCATCACAAATGTTGTTTGTAAATTGTTTTTTCTTTTATTGTTACACTAAAGAAATGCAATGTCATCAACAGCAGAATATAGTCATCAAAGCACAACCCAAACCCAACTACTTTGAACTGTATTTCAATACTTGTGAGCTGGTTAACTGGGTCTGTTACCCTAACCTTTGCAGGTCAGATTTCTTACCTACAAAATATAGATAATAAAAATATCTCCCTCATGAGGTTGTTTGTAGTTTAGATGTAAACATAAGTGGAGTGTCCGTTGCCTAGTGAGCTTTCAGTCAGAGCTACCCTGTTATTATTGATGAAGGAGGGGGAGAGGTCTCATACTGTATTTGTTCATGACAATTGTGGCTTAGATCTGGACTGTCCCCCAAAACTCATGTATTGGAAGAATGGTCCCCCATGCAGTAAGGTTCAAAAGTAAGGCTTTTAGGCAATGCTTGGACTATGAAGGCTCTAATCTGTGGAATAATCCACTTGATGGATAGCTGTGTAGACTATTAAGAGGTGGGACTTAGCTGGAGAAAGTGGGTCCCTGGGGTATGCCCTGCAAGGGCTAATCTTCAACTCAGCCTCTTCCTCAGAAAATCAATCTCTCTCTCCCTACTTGCCCCCTACCCCCCCCCCTAGTTGCCATGAGCCAAGTTACCCTTTTCTACTACGCCCTTCTGCCATGGTGTTTCTGCCTTGGAGTCAGCTGACCATACACTGAATCTCTGAAACCATGAGCCAAAATAAACGTCCTACCTCCAAGTTGTTATTGTCAGGTATATTGGTCACAGTGATGGAAAGCTGACCTACACACAGCTGTGAAGTTCTGTCTTTTCTTTCCCTAGGCAGAACCTAGCTCTGTCTGCTACAGTGTCCACCACTGTCCCTGGCTGGAGTGTGGGGTGTGGGATGTTCCTGTTTTAGGGTGGTGAGTGTCCCGCCCTAAAAAGTAACCATATTTAGGTTACTTCCAGGCTTAATGCTCACTATAGGGTTCTGTATGTGAACCCTTGGACTAATCACATTTGAGGTCCCAGAGGACTAAGAGTCTCTTTAAATGAACATTTTTCTGCTGTAGGACATGTGTGTGGAAAGGCCCAGGGAGGAGCGGTTAGGAGTCAGTCAGCTGCGTGACGTTTTTATTAGCGCCATCATAGGCATCTTCTCCCTTCCTTCTTCAGCAGTGTATGGAAAGTTTTCTTTCAAATTTTGCTGACCATGTCCTTGGCTCAAACTTCCATCCATTAAAACTGGCCCTGAATGGAAGGGTTCAGAAGGGATGTGCATTTTCCTTCAGTTCTTCTTTATATCGCTGTTTTCTAGAACATGTTTTGGCTTTTAATTGTATGGCCTATTTTAACATTTGTCCTTTAATGAAATGAAATGTCCTATTTCCTGTTGTTGGTGGCGTTAGGCAGTTATCATGCTGACCCTCCACTGGGCTAAAGAATACTTTGTAATCTTCTGCAGCAGAGACGTTCTGTGGCTCCAACAACCCCTGTCCCTCTCTTCCAGCCTGTGGCTAACTGCCAAGTTCATGCATACTAGGGGGGCTGCTGTGTGACTGAGTTCTGCCCAACAGAATATGGGCGGGAGTAGAGGAAGCCACTCTCAGGATGATCTCCTGAAAACTGTTAACGTGGTCTTCCACGAACTCTCTTTTGCCATTGGTGATCCGTCGAGGATCCATGGTAGAACTCTTAGGATCTGATGGACAGAGGAGCCACTAGATGGAAGGAAGCCAGGGTTCCTGAGTGACTGCTTAAAGCAAATAATATCCCCTCCTGAACAAATGCTTTGGACTGCCATAGGAGGAAGAAATAGATCTTATTGGTTAAGCCATTGAAACACTTGTGATACTTTGTTATAAAAGTCAGTCTATACTGGTTCATATATTCTTCTTCACTGTAGATCTATCTCAAAATAAATATCCCTACCCCTATGGACAATGGCTGTTCTCATTGTCAAGGTAGACTTTCCCAGGGTCCTTGGAGCATCTCAGCATGTTCATCCAGAATTTCTTTTTAATTTTTTTTTTTTTTTGCTGATGTTCAAAATCAAACCCACAGCCTTGTGCCTGCCAAGCAAGTGCTCTGCCACTGAGCTACATCCCTGGTCTGTCATCCATGATTCAAAGACGTTAACAGTGGATGCATCTGTATCTTCTGGATACTTCCTCTTCTGTCCCTGCTATTTGCTTTCTGAATCCTCTGAGCTTCCCTGTGACTAACTGACCCAACTCACTAAATGTCCAACCTGCTTTCTGATTTTTGAAGACCACAAAAATTGCAGCATAAACTCCTTACAGCTAAGACTACAGAGAATCCTGCTACTCCTCTTCCTTTACCGGCCTGCATGTATTAGCATCTTAACTGTCCAGTTTTCTTAAAATTTCCTCTGAATTGGACTTCCACCTTTTCATACTTTCTTATCTTTGGTGACTTCTCGTGATTGAATCTTTCATCTGGGTCCTCTTCTGGTTTCAGGAGTGGGTCTACTCCCACATTAGTGATGGCTGAGTCTTTGCTTGGGCCTCGGAGAGTATCATCCACACGCTGCTTCTTCTTCCTTCTGTCTTTAGTATCTTTCCCTGGCTTCCTCATCTAGCTTCCACTGAAGATGCAAAACCCTTTCAGGTGTCAGCCCTTCTACTATACCTGTCCCTTCAGCCCATCTAATCAAGACCGTCCTTTATGCTTCCATAGCACATGTGTACATTGGCCGCGAGATGTGTCCGGAATGTGTCAAAGCACTTGTCAAATTGAACTGTTGTCATCTGTTGATTTGGGGGTATCTGAGGAAAATCTCCAAATCTAACCAAATTTGTATTCCATTTGCTGAACATGAGATTTGGTGCATGGTGTGTACTCAGTGCCTACCATTTGCCTGACTCTGCATGAATGAACAAGGTGTCACTGAGCAAGCTGTCAGTGTTTCTTTTTACTTCATCTTTTACTACTTCCAGGGCTCTAACACCTACCATATATATTAAATTAGATAATATGAGAGTAGGTTTGCTATGTGACGTGTACAGCATAGCATTTCCAAGTGGACCTCTAGCATTACAAGAAACCTGGTAAAAATATGGATTTCCAGGCTTTATCCCCAATCCACTGAAAATTAATCTCAGGATTGGCTCTAGGAATCTACATGTGGCTCTAGGAATCTGCATGTGGAGCCGTCTCCCAGGCCTTCTGAGTACAGTACAATAATCTCTAGTCAGACTACTCAAATGTAAGAAATTAGTCTTCATCTCTCAAGTACAGTGACAACCCTTGAGGAGGCAGCACTTAATCAATACTTGGAATTATGTTCTCTAGATATTTTCTTGTCCATTTCGACAGAAGTGAGACACATTTGAGACTTACCGAGACCGAGTTGGTAAATAAAGGAACCGGTTCACATTCAAAGGCATGTGAAGTTGAGTAGCTTGTTTAGAAGTCATAGTATAGGTGCCTGGTAGATCTGAGGTTTGCTCTGTCTTTCTCTTGTTGAAGCCTCTGTGCCCCACTGTGCTAAAAGGCTGTGGGTAGAGTGAAAGCCTGCATGAGGAAGGAAACACTCTGGCCCTAGATGCTAAATTTGCCTTTTTGCTACAGGTCATTTGATGATGGAAATCCTGGGTTTGTCTTGCAAAGGAAAATTTCTTTGTTCTTTGTATTTCTTCTGGGATTCCCTTCGATTACAGTGCCCTTGCTGGCTCCCTGCCTGGTCCCTTGTCCTTCTCAGGGAGTCATGCTTTTGATTACCCCTTCTCTCCACCTTCATTTATAACCTGTTCTCCTAGATCCTTCCTAGTTGTGAGTGAACATACTTAAATTTTTGCATCTTAACGAAACATCTGTGGCCTGTGCCCCTCCTGACTGTGTCAGGTGAGATACCCTCCTATCTTGAATGAGTCATGAACCCACACTTCATCCCAGCCCATCACACGCTCTCTGGCACACCATTATCCCACGGCACAGCTGTTGTGGCTGGCGAGTGTGTGCGGGAGCAGTGGTCCACGGGTGTTGGTTCTTACCCTGCTGGATTTCTTGAGAAGTATGTGGCAAATGTGTGACGCTCTCTGCTTGCTGTCCCCCATGCCACACTCTCCTGGTCTGGAGACCTGTGTTTCCCTGTGTGTTGTTCATTTTGTTGATGGGCACCGTTGCTTTCCCAGGGTTGCAAGCCCTGGGCATGATCTGCCATTTTCCCCTGAGCCCAGGCCCATACGTGACCAGCCTCAAGTCTCGTTGGGTCTCTCTAGTGGATACTTTCCCTCATCTTCCCACATTAGTCCATTCCTAGGCTGTCACCTTAGTCCCAGTCACCAACAATGCCCATCCGAATTGTCGCGGACGTCTGCTAATGGGTCCCTGACCCCAATATTGCTCCCCATAGTCATCTCTCCAGACAGCAAACAGCAATTTCTAAAATGTACATTTCTTTAGGTCATTTCGTGCTTGAAATTCTCAATAATTGCTTATTGCCCTTGAGAAGGTCTCCCAAATCTACGAGGAGGCTCCCGCTCCAGCCCTTGCTCATTGCTCCACCCTCTTTGCGCCCTGCTCTCTTGCTCTGTGCTTTAGCCTTACTGATCAAGCATGCTCGTTGGTGTTAAGCTGTTGCTCAACTTTGTGGACAGCCATGCTCTTCCTGCATGACTGCTTGTGTCCCTCTGCTGAGATTCTTGCTGTTAGTCATCTCCTGCAAGACAGTTCTTCCTTGAAGTCTTAGTGCAGATTGCGCCTCCTCTTAGCAGCCTCTGTGCTGCCTGAGCTTTCTCAGGTGCCCTTCCAGGTCTTCCCACATGTCACCATGTCAATGTCACCATATCAGTTCTTTCCCTGATATGGTGACATTGACTGGTTCTGTGTCTATGAGACCGAGCTAGCCAGGAGGAGGCCCACACCTGTGCTGTTTCCACTAGTGTTCTCACCATCGGGCACTGGCCATACTGCGGGGGGCAGCTTCACTACCTAGTGATTGGATAGAATTGAATTTGAGTCCACAGTCTCTCCCTCCCTCTCTCCCCCTCTCTTTCCTTTATCCACCCCTACCCGCAACTTAAATTCCCTTACAACCTATATCACAGGCTGGGGCATCTACCACAACCTTGTAATAAATGCATTCCTGATTGATAGAGACACTTAAGCACTTAATAAAAGTGGAAGGGTGTTTATTTTAAAGCCATCAAGTAGCCACTTATATTTGTGTTTAACTTGCTCTTCAAGGTGTTTTTTTTCTCATATCACGGTACATTTTCATAACTACCAGTGGTGATTTCCTTTGCTTTCCTTATTTAGTATTTTTCTTTGTCATAAGAAGGTATTTATTTATTTTCAAGGTGTCAACAGTTTGAATCTAACTAAAGATATAGCACAGAGTTAATGAATTACGGTTTCTATTTAGAAACATGTACTTAATATACCACTCCTGCAAACACTTACTCAGCCTATTTCAAAATCACCAAGGGCAAGGAACTTAATTTATGCATGTGCTCTTGTTTCCATTCCACCAGCCCTCTTGCTTTAGTGTTCTCTTAATTGCTGTCTGTGCTGTTGCCATTGATCCTAATATAGGAGCTGCTGCTCCTACCACAGAGCAGCTCTAGTGTAGTTCTATTTTTGATTGCTTGGTTCAAATACTGTCCCTGTTGCTTCGTTGCTGGATGGCCTTGAGTGAGTTGCTTAATTCCTGTGTACCTCAGTTCATTCATCTTTAAACTGTGAATAATTATGTCTTTCCTTAAGGGACTTTGGTAAGTATTAAATGAGATAATATCTGAATGCATTTAGCACAGTGCCTGGCCCAGAATAAGGTCATAATGACTGTTAGGTGTTATGCCCCACTGAGACAATCACATTTTTCTTCTCATATTCCTGCTTTATAATCTTCTGTCTTATTTCATTTTTACTATTAATAATATAATGCAGGGAGAGAAAGACACATTTTCTCTTCTCAGTGGAGCTCACATCATATAAGGAGCAATATCTAGGTCATGGACAAACATAAACTAATAGAAGCTAATGGAAACTAATTTTTTAAAAGCATAGAGGAGGGAATTATTAGCTATTGGTGGAATCAGAAGGAAGCTGCTATACGAAGAGGCTTTGCAGTATAAATAGGACTTTTCTGAGCAGGAAAGAGTAGAAGGCGGCTCTGCTGTGAGTGCCCACTCCAAAACTCCTGTTGAAGTTCAGCTACCATCATGGTATTAGAGGTAGAACCTTAAGAGATGATGAGGTCATGAGTTAGTGCTGCTCTGGAGGGAGTGGTCTTGTCTTAAAAACCAGCTCTTCCTTGCTCTTTCTCCAGGGTGTTCTCTTGCTCCCTTCCTCTGTCTTGTGTGCTCGCTTGCCATTCTGCCAGGTTGTGACGGAGATTGGAGGCCCAACCAGAGGCGGCTGCTCAATCTTGGACTTCCCATCCTCCAGAACTGTGAGTTTAAGAATGTTCTGTTGTCTATAATTTGCCCAGTTTATAGATTTCTGTTATAGCAGCAGAGAACAGGCTAAGAGGGTTTTAAGGGTAAGGAGCTGCATATGTAAATGTTTGAGTGATTAAAAAAAAAAACTGCTAATTTAAAGAAGCACAAAGTGGTTTGATATGGGTAGATTGTATAGTAGGCATGGGTACAGTTGGGAAAGCACTCCACCCCTGGAGTACAACTTGGTTTGTAAGGACAGGGAAGGAGACCAGAGGGACTCCACCAAAGGATCTATGGCAAGAGGCCAGGTGTCTAAGTCATTTGGGCTGCTATACAAAGACTACAGACTGGGCTGCTGATGTGACTGAAACTTATTTCTCTCAGCTCCTGGAGGCTAGGAGTCCAGTGTCAAGGTGTCAGCCTGGTTGGTTGCTGGTGAAAGCCCATTTCCTGGCTGGCAGACCACCATCTTGCTGTGTGCTCACAGGGTGAGGAGGGGGAAGAGATCCTTTGTCTTCTTGGAAGGGTCTAAACCCATCATGCAAGCTCCATCCTCAGGATCTAATCACCTCCCAAAGGCCCTAATCCAAATTCAAAATACCATGACATTGAGAATTATTGTTTTAATTTAGGAGTTTTGCAGGAACATGAGCATTCAGTCCATGGCAGCAAATCAGCCATCCGAAGGGTCTGGAATAAAGCAGAACTAGTGGACACCTGTGGCAATATGTGCATTTGAGGCCTATGCAGAAAGTATAATAAAAAAGGATTAGTGAACATTTGGATCACTGGCACAATGGAATGAATTCAGGAAAACAGGTGACCTCTAGCTTTCTGGATCAGACATCTAGCTCATAACTAGGATTACCTGGCAGTCCTGGCTTCTAATACTACATCACTGCTCCACAACAGCACATTCTTATTCCTTTTCCTGTAATTCAAACTATGGTCTACCAGCTGCTTGTGGATGCCTGGCTGCCATTATTCATTGGCTTGTTTTCTTCAGGTTGTCTACAAACACGACCCTCTTCCCTGCCTTTAGTGCGTTGGTCAGGGTGCTCCTTCCGTGACGTTCGAGCTTTGTGTTCTCTGCCTCATCTATTATTGAAGGCAATTCTAATCTTACCTGCCTGGGAGAACTACTCAAAGTGAGGTACTTCCTTCTACATTTGATTTTCCAAGACATTTCTTCGCCTCTGCAGCAGACACAACACTATGTTGTGGTCACCATTTCTCTTCCTGGATGCATGAGGAGATGATATACCTCTAGCTTCCTGTAGTTAATTTTAACCCCTGTGCCTGTGTCCTCAAACTGGGGTGGTGAGGAGACATGATGTGCCCCATTTCGCCAGAGCAGCTGTGAGAGTCTGTAGCTCTCTGCTGTCCATGCATCAGCCTCTTCTGGTCATGCATTTGAAAGGAGGAGCTTCATTGTAATGGAACTGAAAAGTGGAAGGAACCAGGAATGATGGTTGCCCAAGACAGATAATTGACTTTAAATGAGATTTCATATGAATGACCAAAATCAGAATAAAACAAAACATAAAAGCTTGAATGTGGTCGCTAATGAGGTTCTGGGATTACTTTGTTAATGCAGCAAGATGTAGACTAACCTGAATAATTTGGACAGTAATATTTGTAACCTTTTCTGGGAGAGGAATAAAAACAGATCCTTTCTCACGTTGTCTTTCTTGGTTCTTAATAAACATCTTTGAAAGCAATTGCATGTTTTTGAGGACTTAATGAGAATAGACCATTTCGGATGGTTATAAATATAATAATCACTATATATATATATATATATATATATATATATATATATATATATATATATATATATAACTAAGGATTAGCCCCATCCCACTCCTGTTTCTCCCATACTTTTTCTCTTTTAAATATTTACTGCCTTTCAGCTAATTTATAGACTTGAGTCCCTGGCTTTATTTCCCCAAGTTACAGAAGGTGAAGTCTTAATTGGTCAGGACTTCAGAATCTCTCTTAGTCATGTTCCAATGAATCAGATGTTGAATTCATGAATATAAGAAATATAAAAGGCATGAAACATGTATACTTCTGATTATTCTTAAAGACCTCTGAATATAGGCTTGCACCTGTGTTTTTTTGAGGGATAGGAATGCTGATCCCAGCCCAAGTGTCATTAAGTGTTGCTGTGCTACCCGTCAAGACTGGGCCCTGCTTTTCTCACTTGTAGATAACACAATCTTTTACTGTGTTTTTCCTTAATATTTCTGTTTTGGTGTAATGCCACCAATTTGAAATGTGTATGCATTGCTGCCTGCCCTTGAGGACCTTCATCAAGATGAGAAGTCTTAACTAAAGTGAAACACTAACAATTTCCTCCTGCCTTGCTGTTTATTTTGTAATAAAACCCCCTGCATCTACGAGACTTTGATTTTTCAAGTTTATTATCTCAAAAGTGATTTTAGAAACATTACAAATAATAATACATGATTGAAAAGCAAAGAGGAAATTCCACCTGGATGACAGCAGCTATTCATAAAACCCTCCAGTAGTCTTCTTCCAGGGTGAAATATTGGCAGAATCTCTCACCTAATTTCTCAGGGATAGTTTTAATAGAAAATCAAAACCATTGCACTTTCTGTTTCTTCATGTTTTCATACTTTCAAATGGAGTTGCATGCTCAGATCATATCCTCTTCTGAGTATGGTTGGTGTGTACCTTGAAGGTTGGGGAGCATTGTATTTTTCTGCTGTGGCCCCCAAGTTGGAAAAAGGGAGGGTGATGGTAAGAAGAATTAGTTTTCTCGTTCTGTGTCAATTCTGTTGCACCCATGAGGAGGACCCAGAGGAAGGACCACGGAATGGGAGTCCCTTCTCAGTGGGAGAATCTCTGGGTGGCTTTGAATTAGTAGGTGCCTTTTTACTGGAGCTCAGTTTACCGTGTGAGTTAGACAGGGGTCTGACTCCATCGTAGGTCTCAACCAGGAGTGGGACATCTTCTAATTTACAGACCTGGTTCTGTTACAGACCTGGATCAGAAGGTCTAGGAGACTGGTCCAAGGCACTTTCAAATTTAAATCCTAAATTAGAACCCTATGGACGCAGCCTTGTCAAGACAGAGCGGCCTGGACCGTGGTTCAGGTCAGGAAGGCAGACCGTGGTGAGGCTTTGCAGCAGGGACCAGGAGTGGTAAGAGAGATCCCAGGGCAGCTGGTGGCTGTGGAAGTGGGACTGCACAGTGCACATCAGGGCTGTCACTCAAGCTAAGTGGCACCTCCTTCACCACCTTGACCAGGCTCTGTATTTAATTGCTTTTGTTTGTTCCGAAACATGTACATTTGTCTATGTTGTATTAAGTTCTTAAAATTAATTTTGTGGGGCCTCTCTGCAGTCTCCCAGCAGTTCAGGGGGTGGGGTAAAATCCGATCCAGGCTTCACCCAGTTACCTAGCTAGCTGAAGTCCATCCCTAAAAGGAGAATTAATATGGGCGAGTTGAGGGGAGGACCTGGCTGTGAAAATTTACAAGCCTGTCCTTTGTCAGGTGGTCAATTTCATTCAGCTCAATCTACATCCATAAATATCCCCTGAGTCCTTGCAGTTAAAATGGAAGTGGGGATGGAAGGAAAAATAGGGAGGGAGAAATGAATGCCAGCCACAGTTAATGTTTTTCTTTCTGGACTGGCAAAAACAAAGAGAGATTTACAAACAACTGTAGGATAAAGAGAAGGAATATGGGTGCTAAAATATACAGGCAGAAACGTGAGATTCACAGAATTGCTCACGGGTGCTTGGTCAAGCAAGGGAGACTTTCTAGAAAGCCTGCTAAGCTAGAATTCGCTTGTGCTGATTTTGGGAGCAGCACAGAGGAAGATGCTAATTCTGTTTCATTTTTGTTGTGTCCCAAATGTAGTGAAAAATCCTTCCCCCTAAAGGATGAATCAAGAGTGAGACATTGCTTCCCGTCACAACTGAGGTGCCTGTACATAACCTCTCAGAGTCACTCCTTCTGTTTTATCTGTGGCCATGTCATTCTGTCTTGGAGCTGTCTTCTTGTTGGAGACAGGACGGGGTCTTCTGCTGCTGTTTGGCTTTTCCTCTCTTTAATTGTGCTGGGCACACAGTAAGTGCAAAATTAATGCTAGCTGAATCAATAAAGGTATGATTAATGTAGATCAGTGAAATAGTAATGATCAATTCATGAAGACATCAATAACTAAAACACCTTTTATTTAAAAGAGCCCAGGGGACTTTGATGTCTCCCAGTGTCATTATAGTATCACTCTGTGCTTGCTATAAGACCATGGTATCTCCCTTTACAGACAGAAAAACTGGGACACAGAGAGGTCCCGTGGCATGCTAAGATTGCACCTAAGGCGTACTCAGCAATAAATACTGACAATAGCCTTTTCACTTACCTGCTCCTAGTTAACATTAGCATGAGGTGGAAGGCAAAGGGATTAGTTGCATTTTGCAGGTCAGGACTTCAAGCTCAGAGACAGGAAGTGTCAGGTGGAGGGTTGCTGGGGAGGCCATGGCTGGGGACTTAGGGCTGCAGACAAACCACTTTCATGGGTGCCAGGGGTCCTGGCAATATGCTCTGTGCGAAGTGCAGCTCACATGGGGGATACTCTAAGGGAGGACAAGCAGGTTAAGATGGGTCAGTTGGGAGGAAGGGACATGGAACTGGGGCTCATGAGTTTTTGGTGTTGATTTGCTTATATCAACTGGGAAAAGTTACTTCTTTTTTCTTGGCCTCAGTTTCTTTACCCCCCCAAATTGAGAGAGATGGGCCGAGAAAATTTGTAGTTACTTGCAGCTGTATCATGCTGACTTAAATATGCCATATTAAAAATTATGACAGTCTGAATCATTTTAGAATAATGACATACTTATTGATATTTATGATTCTAAAAATTCATTATAGATAAAATTGTGTTTAAGTCAAACAGTTCCCCTGAGATCCTTTAATGTTGGGAGAATATAACAGAGAGATGATTGAGATACAGAGTTAATATTTTTGGCATCACCTCATCAGGGAATGAAGGAGAAACACGTGACACAGTCTCCTGCTCTTTTGTCACTAAGTGTGGTCACCATTCTTCCTCTAGTTTTAGGGTCTCAGATAACTCCTCAGTGTCTTCCTTTAAAAGTAGGAATAAGGCCGGGCACGGTGGCACATGCCTGTAACCTCAGTGGCTCGGGAGGCTGAGGCAGGTGGATTGCGAGTTCAAAGCCAGCCTCAGCAAAAGCAAGGCACTAAGCAACTCAGTGAGACCCTGTCTCTAAATAAAATACAAAGTAGGGCTGGGGATGTGGCTCAGTGGCCGAGAGAGTCTCTGAGTTCAATCCTCATTACACCCCCCACCCCCCAAAAAAAAGGACGAATAAAATGGTGAGTCATTCCTCTTCCCAGAGTAATCCTATGTCAATCACATGCAAATATTGGCATGAAAGCATTTTGCAAACCGTAGAGGGCTTTGCAAACTGTAGCATCTGTAGGTGTGAGAGATTATTACTGTCCAATGACCTCTGGTGCGTTTGCATGGGGACAATGGTAAACTACTCTTGCCTGGATTGCTCCCCTCCAGGCTCTGAGAAGAGTGAGACTCCTATTTCTGATAGCTTTGTCTAAATCCCTGGAATGACCTGGCTTGCTTCCCAGAACCTCATCAAAACGGGCTGAGAACTGATTGGGTTGGCCAGCCAGAAATGAGAAGGAACACCATTGTGACCTCACCTTTGGTGAGGTGCCTGACACACTTAAGGAATTTTATTTACCTGACCTTATTTACCTGTATATTATCACATTTATGTGACCTTAAAAAAAGTCACTTCTCTTCTGTGGGCCTGAGTTTCTTGCTCTGTCAAATTTCAGGGGATTTGACCAGATGATTTCTGAGATTCTGTCCAACCTCTTGATTTAACAATGTTTTTAAATGAAGGTTCATTCATATAGAAATAGTCAGGGTCTCTCCAGTAGGATGTGCCCAAGGCCAGCCTTCCTCTGTGATAGCAGGTGAGCAGCTCACTGGGTGGCCTGACACTGACTTTTTTCATTTTCTTTCTACTTCAGCTGAGTCAAATGGGCTTCCCTGAAACACAGGCCTGTGGCAGAAGTGAACATGAGCCCTGCTGTGCTCTCTCAGAGAGGGTGCCAGCTCCTTAGCAGCTACATGCTAGAGAGCTCTGGAAAATGATGGAGTCGGGAACATGGCAAGCTGGCCCTCTGGGCGTCTTGCTACCATGCAGGTGTGGACAAGGCATTGAATGCAATGCCCCTGATATCTTGTCCCTAAAACTTGGTGGCCACTGCATATGTACTGGTTAGGGAAGTTTAATAAGTAAGATAATGCATGGACATAAGAGGTGAAACCAATAGAAAAGAGAGAACATTATTAGAATTATAGGAGGACAGTGGTTTCCCTTGGGTAGCAGGGAGTAAGTGGACATCCAGGGGCCTTCTGGTTCTGATAAGATTCTTTTGATTTTGAACTTGGGTGGCATGTGCACAGAAGATTAATTTATAATCATTCATTAATTTAGATAATTTATCAGTCGTTCATTTGCTGATTTATGAACCTTTCTGTGTCCATCTTTACTGCACAGTTTTCAACTAGAAAACATTAGACTGTTCAGGTAAAGCATGTGACGCCCCTGGGAAACGGTAGGTATTCCATGGATACTTCTACTGGGGCCAGTTGTGGCCATCTGAAGCAAATTGAGAATGATACCTCCCATTTCATAATCAGACCTCATGGGCTAAAGGAGTTTAAAGGCAGAAAGTGGTGCATCCAGAGGCCCCTTGCAGTCAGTTCAACGCTGTCCCTGAGCCTTAGTGTCAGAATTTGTTCCTCTCTGAGCCCCTCCCCATCTCCCTGTCTCCCTCCCTCTCTCTCTCCAGGGGCAGAGGAGGGCATTGTACTAGTACTGTCCAAAATGCAAACGCACAGTGGTCATCTTCTAGACTTGCTACTTTCTTGTATATTCTTACTCAGCTTCCAGGCGCCCTCCCTGTCACTCTCCAAGTCACTAATGTCCTCATGTTGGACCTCGTGGCCCAGATCCCGTCACTCCAACTGCTGAACATCCACACCCGGTGTCTAGCAGGACTTCTGCTCCCTCCCCCCTGCTTTTCCTAAATTCCTTCCTCAGTGGCCTTTTTTTGTCCACTTGCCCATGCCAGGTGATGCTTCAAGGATCAAAAGTTTATTAACGACTTTAACCCTCAAAGAGTCAATAAAATGAAAGAGAAGAGTTTTTGAGACTCCATTGAAAACAATGACTTTCTCCACAGGAAAAATTACACACATGCATCATCTGAAAATGTCTTTGTAATCTTGAACCAGCACTCAGACTAAAAAGGCTTTGGAGGAGTGATGTAATAAGAGATTTGTATGTGGTGGAGTTGGCGCTCCCTGTTAAGTTTGTAGTATTTGGGTTTTAGTCAGGGTTATCATGAGTTGCAAGGTAGAATATGATACCTATAAGACATGACAATAAAATGAGATAAGGCAGTGGAAAATCTTTGTAAACTAGCTTTCCTCATAGCAGAAAAAGTTATTAGTATCAATAGTAGGTAGTCAAAACAAAGTCAAGAGGACTCCGTCTTCTTGGGTAAACATTAATAAGTGGTGGCAGTGTCTGCTTCCTCTCCCTTCTGTCCAATGTCATAGTCTCACAGTGGAGCAGGACCATATGATTAGTCTTGGAAGTGACATCTGTCACCCGAGGAAGAGACAGTGAAAAGCCCACTTGCAGTTCTCCAGCCTTCAATTGTCTTCCCTGTCAGTGAGGAGGTTTCATATTAAGGTGATGGGGCCACACAATTGAAGCTGACTGTATGGCTGAGAAGCCACCGGAGGTGTCACTCAGACCCAGGCTGGAATTCGCATGAGTGATATATAAACCTTTACGCTGTGCCACTCAGATTTTTGGAGTCGCTTGTCCCCTGATTTTCCATGCATAATGCATCCCCTAAGGGCACTGGCACTGAAGAAGAGAGGCTTGTTGATTTAGGTGGTTCTTTGATTTTCAGAACCCACGGTTCTTCCTTGTGTGTACCTCATACTGTCTTCCTCCTCAAAACCTAGAGCAGAATGAAACTGTCAGCTGCATCTACGTGTCAAAATAAAAATAGCCACAATTTGACCTCTCTCATCTGAAATGTTGGTGACTACGGTTTTAAAGGAATAATTGGTTACAAAGTGCCTGGTCAACTTTGATAGCAATGTGTGTTCTAGTTCTTTCTCCAGGAAATTGCAGGAAGGGCATGCAGAAGAGATGAGGGTCAACACATGACTGCTAATGTGATTAATTAAAGAGCTTAGTACAAATGGTCGGCAGTATTTAGTGGTACCTTGGAGGGATTAGCGCTGGTTAAACACATGGGTGGCGGGGCAGATTAATGAATGATTCAGTTGCTGTGGAAGGGGTTGGATCATTTTTCAGTGGAGCAGTTAATAAACATCTTTACCTCCACATTACATGTGAGGGATCTCAGTTTAATCCTTTAAATACTTCCACCATCTGTAATTAGGTAATTAGTTTGGGGAGAATTGTAGCATATGCACAAAGAGAGGAAAACAACAAATGCATGTGAATAAACAGGAGCTGTTGACTTGATATCAAACCAGTGCTTCCCATTTCTTACTTGCTGAAATACAGTGATCTTCCCGGGAGACTTTCTGCCCTTTGCTCTCTGTGCAGAAACACTGCAGATGGTGCAGAATGGGGAACCCCAACTCCCCACCCGGTGACTTTTTGTTAATTTCTAAGTAGGTGCCGGGTAGGGCTTGCACCTTGGTGCAGAAGGCCTGGTACCAGCAGACACCCAGACCCGAGGTGAGCCTTGGCCAACTTCTCTGCTTAAAGAATATCGGGCTGGCCATACCCTCAATCATGCTGCTTTGGCTTCTTGTCCCTTTTATCTTTCTTTTTTTAATTACCCCCCTCCTTTAGTCTCTCCTTCCTTTTTTGTGTGACTTTTTTTTCTTGCCTTCACAGCAGAGCTAGGTGCTACGGGCTGTTTAAGACCTTGCCTTTGATGAATAAGGATTTATTTGGAGTTTGAGAAATAAGACATGAACCTATGCAATATTAACCAATCTGAAGGCAACATGAGCTTTGTACCAAATTAGTGGGTCATATAAGAGGTCACCATAGGCCTTTGGGGAATTACAGAGCCAACTTTTCTCCTCGCTGCTTCTTCCAATCTTCCCTAGTGCAGACTTTTATTTTCTTCTCTAGGTCCACGGCGAGCCAGTGCCTGAACAGTGTGTAACTTTCACCTGTGGAGATAATGAAGTTGTGGGTCACTTTTAAAATATATTCTTTTGTCTATTGATAAATAACACAAGGACAACGTCTGTGAACCAGGAAAGACAATTTTCAAACAAGTTCAATGAGATGAAAATCTGGTGGATTGTTCTTTGTTCCTTGAGTTTCCAGAGGAAAAAGCATCCTCCTTGGGAGAAGGAATAGGAAAGGGGAGAACTGGGGGAATTTTGAAAATGAATTATTATTGTGAGGACTATTATGAAAGACATTGATGCAGAAAGAGAAAGTAGAAGATATATTTATTGTTCCTTAAGAAGGTGTTTTCCCAGGAAACTAGAGACTCTAGGTACAGAGGCCCAGGCAGTATATTCCATGGTGTCTGAGATTTCTCCTCGTGACTCGGGGCTAACTGGGAGCTGTGGCTCCGTGTCACTCTCCAGGATCAACAGAGAGTACAGTATGGCTTATTCTACTCTGAGAAGAGATCATAGTTTGAAGTCTGGTTTCTGCTGAAAGTGCATTGCTTTTGTGCCATTGTACAGTTGAAAATTGGTGATATGAACACTCATTAAGTCGGGGAGCATATATTCTGGGTTCTCGTCTTGAGTAGGTGGTGGTAGTAAATAGTGTTTTTGTTTTATTCTTTGTTTTGTGTTCAATGTGATACTGCTCTGAGAGGGGGCCATGTGCTTGATTTATTTTGTCATTTATAAACACAATTCTTGCCAGGCAATGCACAGTGTTTTGAGTATGATCTCATTGAATCCTCCTAACAATCCCAGGTAGACATTGCTAGGTTGGTATTATTACATCCGTTTTGCAGCTGTGTACATAGAGCTGTGCACTGTCACTAAGCCAAATCCCCAAGGAGACAGTGGTCTGCGTAGGCTGGAAGACAGGAGGCACTGCCCTTGCAAGGTAAGAGTGTCACGGGGAAAGGGGGCAGGGAGAGCATCAAGAGTAATTTCATTAAATGGCTTGGAATGAGCTCACTCCCCCTTTTCTCTGGATCTTATGCTATTAACAGGTTGGCCCTGCTCGCAATGTCACACATACCACAATAAAGGGAAGCAACAGAGCTTCCTTCCCAGTAAAATGTCTTGGTCCTCTGACTCCATCAACATCCTGTCTATTTACCTGTCTGTTACTTCGTGGACCTGGTGGCTGGTCTTTGGTTTTGCTGTCTTGTGTATGTTCCCAATCTGTTTTGTTACTTAGTACTTTTTTTGAACAGAGATTTCCAATTTTGATCCTTTGTTCATTTATCTGTTCATCGAGCAGACTTTTATAGGTGCCTGTGTTAAGCCCTAGCCACAGAGTCAGAAAGAGGCATGATGCCCACATTCAAGGAGCTCACAGCCCATTAGAGGAGCAGAACTCATGAGCAGACATCTAAGGTGTGGTCTGTTATAGAAAAAGGAAGCAGAGATTACTGAAGAGGAAACAGGAGCTTTAAAGAGGAGCAGAGCAGAAGGTGGGTATGGACGGTTTAGAGACGGGATTTGTGCACAGACCTCTGTAGTTTCCAGTGTCTGTCACCCAGGTAACTACTTGTCTCCTTGAGTTTTTTCCTTCAACACTTACTTCCCTCTCCAAATTGTAGTTTTAATATTTTCAATTAACTAGTGTTCCCATTTACAATTTTCTTTTGCTGTGTCCAATCTGCCATAAAGCCCATCCATTTTCTTTATTATTCATCTTCATATTTTTTCATTATTTCTATAGTTTATAACTATCAATGAAAATTCTCCATCTTTCAGTCTACTTTGTCCATCTTTTTCTACTTTCCTCAACATATTCCTCATGGTTATTTTAATGTATTCACTGCTACTTCTAATTCTCTTAGCTCTACTTCTGTTACAGTCTTCCTTCTTTTAGTTTTGGTCATACAGTACTGTATGTTTACTTGCCTACTAATTTTGACTGAGTGCCTGGTTCAGGTCCTTAGCCTGCTCACACTCAGGAGTAGCAGTCTCACCAGCAACAGCTGGAGGTTCCCAGTTCACCTCTGCAAGGAGCTTCCGTTTTGGAGAATTTTATAACCTTTTTTTCCTTATTTATTCTCTGATTTCTTGAAATCCATGGTTTTTTGGGTTATTTTTTAAAAACGTATCTGTATTTTCTGATTTTTTGGTAGAATGATTAGTATATATTAAAGATCTTTCTCAAAAGCAAAAATCTTCAGAAAGTATTTATAAATTTACTGGTGATGGAAGTTCCACGTTCTTACCTGCAAACATTAGGTAGGCTGAGTAGGAAAGAATCAATGAACCAACCAGTCAGCCATCTAACCAACCAACCAACCAACCAACCAACTAACCAGCCAACAAATAACCTTGGAGGGAGGTCGAGATTTTACAAGCAGTTACTATGCAACTAACTGGATACTTGTAAATCAACAGATCAACATACAATATTCTTTATATACCATTGAAAAACTCACTGGACCTAGTGGCAGAGTTGTTTTTATTATATTTGGATGACTTCCTATTCCATTTTTAGGAGGAAAAGATTGGATAACAAACACCACCTGCATTCACCAGCCATTTAAAATCATCCCAAAGAAACAAAAAGAAAACAAATTAAACCACCAAACGTTTCTTGGAGGAAGCAATCATTCATATTCATATTTTCTGATTCCTTTAAGTCCCATTTCTCAATTACGCTGCTACTCCAGCTTTGTGATGGTGGTTAGCATCACTGGTTTTGAAGAAAGGCATTTTCGTTTCTGGTTCTCAATGTCCCTGTTTCTAAAATGAAGAATTTGGATGAAATGATGGCTAAGTGGTCATTTTTCTGGAACTTTATTTGTTATTTTAGAGATTCATCCCCCCCCCCCTATATTTCTCAGTGAGTCAATCTGCATAATCAAAGCTACCTTTTCACATTCCACTTTTAGTAGAATGCTTCCCCACCCTTCAAGCTGGGGTCCTCTGTGCAGCCTGTCTCCTGGCACAGCTGTAGCAGCTCAGTCCCAGGACAGACATCACCACTCTCCTTTATTCTGCTCTGTACAGTAGGATCCACTCCAGGAATTTTTCAAGGTTATTTCAACCCACGGTCACAATTGAGCAAAGCTTCTTTCACCCAAACTAAGCCAAAGCTGATTTACACTCCGGGTTAAGTCAATGTGGTGACTGATTAGGTGAAACAGACATTGAATAATACACATTTTAATGTTCAAATATAACTTAGATTTGGAACTTCATGTTGTTTTCTACCTTTTATTCGAAATTTTTGAAACAGCATTTTAATATTAGAAATAAATTTCTGTCTGTATGTATAGCTACCAAGTATGAATTTAAAAAACAAAAACAATAAATGCACAGAGGGGCGAGCAGGAGAGTAGGGAAAGAGGAACGGGGGAGGAAGTGGGGAGGAAGGGAAGAAGCACTAGAGACTGAGATGGAGTGAGTTAGTCTCCATACGTGCATGGTTATGGCAAAATGAACCCCGCTGTTATGTAGGATTATAATGTGCTAATAAAATCATTATAGAAGAAATACAATTCTCATCTCCATTACCTGTGGCCACAGATGCTCAGACCTGCAGATGTTTATCTGTGAAAGAGATTGTTGGAAGTTTCCTTGGGATGGTCCAGATGCGATGAGCGGTCTGGATGGTCAGAATGGGCACTCCAGGATGTGGTATGATCCTCCTCTGCTTTTCTCAAGAATCCCAAGACAGGATGCAATCAAGGAAGGGTTTGAGGCTTGGATTCTAGCCAAGCTCTATCAACAACCAACTCAAAGACCGTCCAGAATCACCATTCGTTTCTGGGTCTGACTCAATCTTACCTGTAAAACTGGGGTGGGGCTCTGTGGGGGGCAGGTACAGTGTTACAGCCTCATTGTCTGTCAAGGGGGAATAGGAAGGGGATAGTGCGACTGTTTGGTCATCACAATGACTGGAGGAGGGTGTTACAGGCTGTTGGAAAGCCTGACACCAGACTCCTCACATATGAAAGAATTGGTACCAACCAAAATGCTAATGAAGTCCCTTCCCTCTGAGAAGCCCTAGCAAATGAAGGCTAATCTTGTTTTCCCTGTCATCAGTATTCTTCAGAGAGCTCTTGGTGAGACCTCCCTTTGCCTTCCCGGGTGTGTCAGCTCACTCCCGTTCTCCGCTGCGCCCTCCGGAAGCCAGCTTAGGGTGCCAGTCTGTGAACCTCTCATCTGTCCCCGGACAGACACCAGGGAAACTGTCAGGATTCCAGAATCTCTTCCCCATGATTACGCCGTGTCCAAATATGTCAACTAGCTTCCTTCTTTAGGCATTTTGTTTTCAGAGTCAGCCTACCTGACTCTAGTTTCCTTTTTCTCTTTTTCAAAGGAAAAGGTCATGGAATGCATTTTCCTAGTGGAGCAGGGCAGCTTCGCCAAGTGGGAACACCCTTTCAACATTCCTCTCTTCCTTGAAGCCTTTTGCTGAGTGTCTTCTCAGAGGGCTGGGATGAGGTCTGAGGTGGGGAGGAGAATGAAGGGCTAGGACACAAGTGAGATGGTCAGGATCTTCCTCAGTTTCTCCTTTCTTAACCATCGTTGTTGTCCCACTAAGATTCAACCTCCCCCCCCCCACGCACACACGCACCTTAAAAACTTCCAACAGGAAACACAAAACAGAGGTAACAAAATTTGTTGAATCTGTGGATACCAGCCGCTTGGGTAAGTGTCCATGTGTTGAAGGGTTGATTCCCAGTCACTGGCTCTATTGGGAGGTGGTAGAACCTTGAAGAGGTCGGATTTAGTGTAAGGAAGTTTAGG
The DNA here is from genome assembly GCF_964194105.1 of Spermophilus citellus. Lineage (NCBI taxonomy): Eukaryota > Metazoa > Chordata > Mammalia > Rodentia > Sciuridae > Spermophilus > Spermophilus citellus. Next base: position 106,307,717 of record NC_138193.1, read on the forward strand.
TCATTGAGTGCATGACTTTGAAGGGGGTATTGGTCGCAGTGTCCTCCACCATGTACTTCTGCCATGATGTACATTGTCGTTGACCCAAAAGCAATGGGGCCAAGTAACCACGCACTGAAATCTCTGAAACTATAAGCCAAAGTAAATATTTTCTCCTTATAAGTTGATTATCTCAGGCATTTCGTTACAATAGCAGAAACTTGTTAACACACCAGCCCCTGACATCATGAGAGCTTTTGTTCCACTTCCTAGTAGAACTCTCGCTTCTTTCCTATCCCTCCTACCATAGCTACTGTTTTGTGTTTTTGAATGCTGAGTCTTGTCTTGAACATTATCTGGTTGGGTTCTTTCTGTTAGCATTTATGTTTCAGATCCTCCCTAGTTCCATTCCCCTTCAAACATTCCATCTTAGAAGTTTAGAGTTGCAATAAATGAGACCCATTTGATAGATCATAGAAACATTGTCAAGGGAGATACAAAGCAAACCAAAACTGCAATTTATAATTTTTTAGTACCTACTTTAAAAAAGTTAAAAAGAAAAGGAGAAATTAATTTTAATTGTGTATTTACTCAACTCAATGTATCTATAATATTATTAACATGTACTCAACATGAATACTATTAATGAAATATTCATATTTTAATATGAAAATTCAAAAATTGGTATGTATTTTACCCTTGCAGCATTTCTTAATTTGAACTAGCTACCTTTCCAGTACTCAATAGCCACTTGGGGCTGGTGGACACATAGGAGATGGCTTAGGTTTAGAATCATGAAGTTCTAAGGGAACAAAGGATTTGCCTAAAGTCATACAAACAGTTGACAACAGAGCTGGGTCCTGACCCTGCTTCAGCACTTTTCCTAAAACAGCACCTGTCTCTGACGGTAACAATGCTTATGATGTGCCTTGAACAGCTAGGAGAATACATTATGCAGATCTGTAGTGAGATGATGGTAAAGACAGGAAGATAAGCTAAAAAGGGAGTTGTGCCTTCATGTAACTTCTGTTTTGTGAGATTATTATTATTATTTGAGGATTTTGACCAGATCTTTTCATTTCCAGTGATACTGATGGACAAAAGAAATACAGTAAGATTGCAGCGTTAACATCCTTCTTCTTTCAGATCTGTTAACCGAATGGCATAATATATGGTAGTGTAGAGGAATATGGTAGAATAGCGTTTGTTTTTATTAAGATCTATGAAAATGAGCTTTTCAACAATTGCCTTATACTGGGGGAGATTTTCCTGCACAATTCTTGTGACCACATGGGCAAGTTGCTGTTCTACCTACCCATAATACTCTCGCCTTTCAACCATGCTTGAAGCTTTGGCTTACTTTATTAGGATAGTTTCAGGGACACCTGTGCATATGGATCTAATTTATTTACTTTGTTTATTTGTTTATTTTACAGTACTAGGGATTGAACCCAGGTCCTTACACATACTAGGCTATACCATTGAGCTGTATTCCCACCTCTAGATCTTTGTAGATAAGGCCTTGGAGTCCTAAAATTCAAAACATGATCCTGAAGTCTGAAATTTAATTCAAGTCAAAATTAACGTTTACTTGATCTAATTGGCATAATATTGAAAGTTATTAGGAATTATAGAGAGCAAATGCCTTGGCTTCCTTGTTCAGAATCCTTACTCACTATAGCAACTCCCTTCATTTCTTTGGCATCTGTGTCTTCCTTTACAAGTGAGGAAGGATGAGATCTATGCTACTTTGTAGAAATTCATTTTCTGATATAGCTTCATTGGACACCAGTCCCAGGAGATGCAGTATCAAAGAGGGATTTCATAGTTATTAGAACTTGAGAAATTCTGTATGCTCAGAGATTCAAAATGCATAACAATAGTTTAAAGACCTGGGTAGTGCTGCAGAAAAGCAATTTATTATTTAAATTGTTTCCTAACATTTTTTTTTTTGGACCAGGAAATCATTTTAGTATTTTCTCTCCCACTACCTATTCCATAGAACATTCTTAGTGAAACATCATAGAATATTTTGAATGCAAAGTAAACAAAGATATAGGAAAGTTATTTTTATATTTGATAATGATTCTAAAGTCTAGGCTATTAAAACACCGATCACCATACTTTTAAGTGTGCTCTATTCCAATTTACAGATCCCCAATAGTGCACTTTCTCCTGGAAATTCTAATGCCACTATTCCATTTGCGTGTATACTTTTGATACCAATTAAACAACAGAATTAGCATGAGAAGACAATGTTGACACAAAAAAAAAAAAAAATCAGGTTTTTTTTGAACATTTTACCCCTGTACGTCCCTGAATCATCTTTAAAAGAAAGGAGGACAGTCAGACACCATGTCCCTGAAGTCTCCCTTTCCACTCCCAAGAATCTAGCCAACTCAAGGGAACAATGAGAGCGAGCCCAGACCAGAGTGTCCCGATAAGAATCATCTTAGAGGACACACACTCCCTCTCAGGTGCTGCAGAAACTGCTTCCTTGTATCTGCTCCACGATGGCTGTCCCTTGAAATGCTGATCATGCAATGACACAAAGGAATTATTAATGTCACTGCTTCTGTGGGCCGACCTGCAAACCCCTCTCCTGCAGTAAGTGGTGCAGAAGAGAACACTGTGGAGAGGACAGTGCCCTGAGGAACAGAGGTGCTCTCTGTCCAGGGTGTCACTGCTGGGCCTTCTGTCTGAGCAGTTTTGAATGTCTCCCATGCCTCTCTGGCTGTCCTCTTTGGTGTTATAATTTATATACGAGGTGTCCCCCCACATCTCATGTAGGAGACAATGGAAGAAGGTTTAGAGGTGAAATGCTGGGGGGTCACGAGAGCCTTAACTGAATTAGCACATCCATCTAGGATTAACTGGGTGGTGACTGAAGGCAGGTGGGGAGTGGGTGGAGGTGGTCCCTGGGGCCCTGCCTTTGGGGTGTATATTTTGTCTTTGTCGAGCAGAGCTCTCTCTTTGCTTCCTGATGGCCATGTTCCGAGCTGTTTTCCTCATCACACCCTTCCACCAGGATGTTCTGCCATACCTAGGGCCCAGAGCAATGGAGCAGGCTGCCTTCGGCCTGAGACCTCTGAAACCAGGAACAGCGGATAAGCTTTTCCTCCTCTAAAATTGTTCTTGTCAGGTCTCCTGGTCACACTGGCAAAAACTTCCCTGAAGTACTTGACAACTGATCCCCCTGTCCTAGCACAAGAGGACCAAAAACAGCACATTCCCCACCTCCATCTCCGTCCTCTCCTCACCCCTCGCATCCCTTTCCCTCATTATCTCTGATTACCTGGCACAGTTCTTGGGTCCAGATCAACCAGGTCTGGTTGGGTTCTTACTTTTGAGAAAAGGCTCATGTCAGTCCTGGAATCAAAAAGTGTTAACATGTGGACTTGACTCTCGATGATCTGACTTTCTGGTTGAGACAATACATTGGAATAAATTATTATCAGTAAGAATAAACTCATTGGAATTACGGGATTCTGTGTAAGACACAGGAAGTAGTCCATGGGAGGGAGTGGTCAGCCTCTTCACTGAGGAAGGGCAGGGGGAATCCATGCTTCACAAAGAGGGAAACATCTAAGGCAGTGAGGAGGGATTTCCTAGTGCTCCAGCATAGTCAGGTGGTTGGCAGAGAGGGCAGATGGTGAAAATCCACTGACGCAAAAACATTGCAAGATGTATATTGGGACGTGCAAATAATCCAAATCAGGGACATGTTCCCAGCACCCTCAGAGCAAGGGCTTTCCGTATCTTTCCGTATTTTTAAGTCTTGAGAACTCATTGACATTTCACATGGAAGCTCACAATATATTTTGGACCTTTTCTTGCTGAAACAAGGGCAGAGAGCTTCCACCAAGTACTATTTGAAAGGCGCTGTGGCAGAACATGGTCATATTTGTGTTTTCGAGTGACACTCAATACCTTTTCATTACTGGCATGAAAGCATGAAAGTTTTCCAAACCTAGAGAAAAGGAAGGGGGCAATGACAACCTTTGCTCTGTGGTATGCTATTTTGGATCAAAGTTCTGGATCCATCTTTATATTCGGTCACACACATAAGCAGCTTTCAAGAAGAAGAGCGGACGTGTATTAGCCCCCTCGGCTACTAAACACGTTGCAATGTATTTTAAAAACACTTTAGAACTAAAATCATACCCATTTATGTCTTATACTCCTCTGAGGCCTTTTAGTAATAGACAAGTCTAGACTACATTTATTCATGTGGGAACAGAATTATCTTTTATTGCCGAGTGTTCTCTGTTTGCATGAAACACATAATAAACGACTGATGGGTCTGTTGAGGTGGGTGTGCTCTTGTGAAATCAAAAACGGGCAAGGTTTAGGTGTAAGGAATTTTACTACCAACATGATAAAAATTCAGTTGGCATCCACACCCCTGTCCAGCCATGGCTCTGAATTTTAACATGACAGCCTTAGAGAGAAGCAGCTTTGGTTCTTCAGTTGGCAGCCTTAGGTTGATCTCCCTAAAGGGACAGTTCTACACTCACATGAGCGTCTCCCATCAACTCCCCTCTGGTGAGATGGTATTAAGTCTTTAGCTCTACCCAAGCCAAATGTCATGGACAGACTCAGAAGAATGTTCTGACATGGCTTTGCCGGACTTTTCATAACTCTGCTCTTTTTCTCCCACAGGGACAGACACACAAAACCTAGGCTCCGATACGTATTGTCTGTTTTGTACAAATTGCTTTCTTCTTTCACAAGGTTAAAGCCTGCTCATTATAGACACATTTAAAAATACAAAAAGAAGAAATCAAAGCTAGTGGTGAAGTTTTACTCTGGAAATAATTACTGTTGATGGTATTTTTTATATCCTAGTTTTTTCCTTACACATATTATGATGTTAAGAAATAAGATCGTATCACACAGATTATTTGGTAACCCAATTTTTTTTTTCATTTTAAGTATGTCAAAACCGAAAATCCTTTAAAAAAGTTAGTAAGCCCCATCTTACAACATAGAATTTACATGGACGCATGCTATTTCATTGTAGGGACAGATCCCAATTTCTTTTAACAAAATGTTGGTTTGGGACATTGGTTGCCTCTCTTGCCCTCCAACAAACAATGGTACAGGAATTATCCTACTTACTGAAATCTGCCTCACTTATATCTACACTTGTCTCTGGAGAGTAATCTACTCTAGTGGAACCTCTGGGTCAGCGAGCGGCTGTGTGCACTGTCATGGCTGTTGACCTGCTTTGGAAGACTGGCCTCAAGAATGAAGAGCATTCTTATGTATACTCCAAATCTCAACGCAAGAGACCACTGATTTCCAGGACTTGATATCTTCCTCCATATATTAGACATATAATGAGACACATCCTTGAGGGTTGTGGGAAGGATTACGTGAGATGAGGGGGCAGAGGAGCCATTCCGTAGGGATCAGTAACATGATCAGAATCAATTTCAGTTGAGAAGCCAATTCATGGGCATAGCTTGTTGATGGGCATTACACTGGAGCTGCAAAAGCTTTATGATAAAGGTGAGGTCACTTCTATGTACTCCAGGGAAGTCCCCTACCAGGTGGAGAAAGAGATACCTCAAGAACTCTTTGACTCTATTAGAAATCAAGTAAACTGAGGAGTTTTGAATAGCACAGGGACCCTAGAAGGGTAGATGATTTTAAAGTAAGCATATTCGTGGACAAAAGCTTGGAAAATACAGAAAAGTATAGAGTTCAATGAGCCCCCAGTGAACTGTTCACTGAACTGCATCCTGTGGCCTATAGGGAAAATGGCTTTTATTCTGGATTGGGAAGCACTTGAGCCAATGGTGACCTGTGCTGCATGTGTGGAGTCAGAATTCTGCTTCTGCCATTTGGTGGCTAATTGGATTTAAGCCATTCTCCAATGGATGTAGAATTTTGTGAGGACTCGTTAAGAGTGCTGGTGAGTCACTTAGCTTAGCACAGATCCGGGGACTGCAAACCATCCAATGTGTAGCTGTTGTTATATTTTACTTATCCTTTGGTGCCCTGCCCTGTTTACACAGAGGTTACTGGGACCCATTGCAGGAGACTTGCTGGCTTCCAGAGGCCAACAAACATTGCCCCCACCATTCATCACTGTCCACTGTGTCCTCTTGGGCAGAGGATCATGGGAAAATCTCTTCCTTATTTTTTCCAGATGCAATAATGTTGCTTCCTGTTTTTGTTTTCCTCTTGGTGTTTTATTTTCTGAGTCACGCAGCCTATTGCGTCTCCCTGTCTGTATTGGTGGCTGGAGAGCTTAGGGGTGAATTTATGGTTGATCTCTACCTAATATGTAGAGCTCAGCAGAGCACATTCCCCACATCAGCCACCCTGCGGACTATATCTTTTCTTACATTCTTTCCTCACCTACTTACATTTTCTCAAATTTAACTTTATTGTGTATGTATTTTATAAACAATTTTAAATTGCTTTTAGAACAAGGCTGTGTAGCTCTAAAGAAATAAAAATAAAGGAGAAAGTAAAGCTGATCCATGGAATACCTACTCCAAGGCAAACCCAATTCATCCATTGCTTCAAATTCCTTCCTGGCCCTGCTTCCCTATCATGCCTCTATCCTCCTTCATCCAGGTCCATCTATCTGGTTCACTTGAACACAAGTTCTTTCTAAAACAGCTTCTGATGGCTGTCTAGCCTTCTGTCATATAGATTAGCCATGATTTGTTTGCCTATTCCTGTGTAATTAAAATTTAGCTTTTGTTTTCCTGATTTTTTTCTTTGAGGCATAACATTTTTAAAATAACATTATCACTATCATTCCTTTTACGTTTGTATAATGCTTTGCTTTTTTTTTAAAAAAAGGATTTTACATACACTATTTGTAATTATAGTTCTCTTATTAACAATGTAATTAATCCATGTACATATTTGTGTTTGTCCTAGAAGAGTCAGGAGAATGGCATTCCCTGAACCAGCCCTCTACCAGCCAACTAAGTCCATAAAACACACAATGAAAATTTCCTCCTCCTTGCCATTGCAGAAGACTCCTGGAGAAGTCAGTAGGAAGCAGATGGGTTAGTGATGAATCCCTGCAGTATCTGCTTCTTTTTTAAGAACTCAAAGGCAGAACTTGACCACCTAACCCTCAAGAAGGAGGAGAAGTCTTTGCTCTGGGGAGCCTTGAGTTCTTAGGCATCATCAAACCTTCCTGCCAGACTAGATCCCCATCACCTGGTATTCAGCAAAAGTACAGGAATCTGCCATCCCCGGCTCTTCTGAGGATTTTGAGTTGAATATTTTTTTTCCAATTAAGTTGGGTGGAATCTGAAGGGCATTTTAAAATAGAAGATGCTTGAGCTTTTAGCTTTTAGCCTTAACTAAGGATTTAGAGACACTTTTTAAACTGCCCGCCCAAAATCTGCCTGTCCACAGCTTCCAATGCTTTGTGACCATGGACACCTGCGTACGTGGCTCTGTGGTGATGGTAGAATGTTCTGCCTCCATCTACTGACTCTTTTGTTTCCAGACTGCCTGCTGCTGGAGTGTCAGGCTTATACCTCCGTCAAAAACTACCGTGTTGTCTGCCGGGATCCTCCTGATTTTTTGATATCTGTGTTAGCAAACATGGATCTTTGCTTCTGCTGTTTTCCAAGAAGCAGGCTGGCATGGCTCCATACCTAGCATCTGCCACCTTGAACACCAATTAGAGCTTCAGTTTTCATATCTACAGCAAGGAAAATAACTCCTTCCCAGAGTCACTATGAAGCCTGAACTGTCATGAGATGAGAGATCATTGGTGCTAAGCCTAACCCTTGACCCCTGCCTCTCCCATCGCTATGACTTGGTTTTGATTTGAAAATTTGACCTGGGCACAGCTGGAGGGATCATGATAGCAAACCATGCCAGAGCTCTTGGCATGTGACTCATCCTTATTTATCAACAATCTGACAGCGTAGGTGCTGTCGTCATCCCAGCTCTGTGGAAAAGTTAAGTGGCTTACTGAAGTCTAGAGCTGGAAACAACACAGCCATGATTTGAACTCAGGCACTTCTGGTTGTAGAATCTATTTTCTTGGCTGCTCAAATATATTGCCTTAACCCTAAAAATCGGTGAAGAGCATGCTTCTCTTTAAAGATTAATTGATGAGATGAATGCAAATCGGCATTGGGACCCCCTGGCTGGTATTGCAGCCCACTTCTAACAAATATGCCCCCTCCTTTACCCCTCAGCCAGTCACATTCCCCTCCTGGGTCACAGTCCTGTGAGTCCAGTGCAGAGTGTAAACAGGTGACTTGTGAACCAGCTGTGCCATCAACAGCTTTATTTCTCAGTCATCCTGGTCCCAGGAGACCCCAGGAAAATAATCCTTCATGTTGAAGTACCAAGAAGGAGGGTCTACAACCCAGCATATGGGTCAGATAAACTTGTTCTAAAGGAAAATCCTGGATGAGTTCTCCCAGAAGAGATGGTCAATTTATTTTAACTAAACTTCAAATTGTGGCATTTCATTTTATTTAACAAAACTCTTAAATGTTCTCAGCAGTGTGCAGCTTTCAGAGCATTTTCGCCACTTCACCTTGTGCAGTCACCCGGATTTCTCCCCATCCCTGCTCCTCGATCCCGTTCGCTTCTCTGAGTTCCTATGGGAGACTAGGTATGGGGAACTCAATAACAAAAGGTAAGGCTCTCCGTCACTCTCCTGATGCATTTTCATAGGCAGGAATTGGGGTGTGCTTTTAGAATCAGGGTGTCTTGGTGGCCAGTCTTTACTCAACATGCCCTTTCCAAATGGCCACCACTCTTGAGGTTCAGCATGGAGTCCCATCATCTGTGATACAGGTTGAGCCTGTTCTAGGATGTGGACTAGAGGCCTGACCTACTGCATCTTTAAGGAACAGCTCAGATAGGATCAGCCTGCATTGGGCAAAAGGGTGCTGAGGTCACAGCTAAGGTTGACAGCAGGTAGGGGTGCTGAAGTTAACTTTCTGTAGAAACAGGCATGGTTAAAGTCAAGGGCCAATGTACTCTAGTGGTTTTTTTAAAGCAGGACACAACATCTATAAACATAATTTATTCATTTGTCCATTAATTAATTTGCTCATTCTGAAGCAGAGGTGCCCCCTACACGGGAAGGACATGCACTTGTCTCACCCATTCTATCCCTAGAAGGCAACTGCTCAGTCTCCCCCACCACTAGCTGTGAGCCATAGCTCTGATGATTGTCAGCCCTTTCATACACTGTCTTCCTCCTCTCTGTACTGGGTTTTGGGGGTGAGGGTGGGAGGACAGAGGAGCTCATTTCTGCTTGTCAAAGTGGAGGCTGAGAAGGAGGTGACCATGGTAAATTTTATCCAAGCACAGTAACTGCTCCAAGTCCTCCAACAGTGGACACAGATCGAGGATAGCAACAATTTCTACGGTAAGAAGTCCAGTTTGGGGCTGTTCACTGTGTTTGTCAGCTTTTTGTTGCTGTGACCAAAACACCTGACACAAATACCTCAAAGGAGGAAAGATTTATTTTGGCTCGAATTTTAGAAGTTTTAGACCCTGGTCAGCTCTCTCCGTTGCTCTTGGTCTCAGGTGAGGCAGAACATCATGGTGGAGGTCATGGCAAGGAAAGCTGCTCAGCTCATGGCAGCCCAAAAGGAGACAGAGAGAGAGGAAGGGGCCCGGGACAAGATGCAATCCCACAGGATGCCCCCAGTGTTGTACTGCCTCCAACCATGTCCCGCCTACCACTACCTCCCAGTATGCATTCAGCTGTCAATGGATTAATCTACTGATGAAGTCAGAGCTCTCAGGATCCAATCACTTCCCCGAAGCCCCACCTTTGATCATTGCTGCCTTGGGGACCAACCCTTCAACACATGAATCTGGAGCAGAGGTTTGGCTGAGGCTGACTAATGGGTGATGCTCCCACTTACTGGGCATCGGCTTGGGAAATGCTGCATGTCGTGGGCAGGTCTGTTCTGCTGTAGACCTGAGCTGTTGGGAACAGGGGCACTGCAGGCTGACCCACTGCTGGGTCTGCTGCTGGTGCTATGCACTGGTCTCTCATGCTCCCAGGTCAGAACACAATGTTGTTGCTCTGCCAGATAACCTCAGCTTTATGGAGAAGCTACCTGGGCCAATGGCTGAACCAGGGTCAGGAAGTTGTCCCATCACAAACCCAGATTTTCCACCCTTTTTCTTCCTGGGTGAGGAAGAAAACTTTAAGATACAAAAGGTTCAAATATTCTTTCTCAGGACAGTAAATCTAATGACCTCCCTCTGAATAGGCAACCCTTAGGACTCCAAAGTAACTCCTATTTCTGCAGATTGAGGGACATGATTGTAATTGCTTTGTCAAAAAAGGAGAAGAAAAAATTCAGATAGACAATCTATCTCCATCCATCTACCATTCATCAATGTGGTGAACTTAATGGGCCAGGAGATTGTAAATAAGCCACAGATACTTTAAATTTAGGTAGAATGATGAACTTTAATTTTTTCACGTGTTTCTTAATCCCCAGGATGCATTTCGTTTCTAACATTTAGACTTTGTTTCACAAGACCAGCTGGAGGACACCCTCACAGTTGATGGCCAAACTTGGTTTCTCCTGGGCACCTTGGGACATGGGGCTCGTACTCAGTTCCTTGGTTATTCACAGTCTTGACCCTCTGGGTGGCTCCCTGCAGGGGCAGCCTAGGCTCCAGGCCTTCTCTGGGGTGGGGTAAGTAGTGCCTAACACTCCAGAAGAGGCATTCCTGACTGTGCCTTGCTGTGCTACAAAATGCTCAGAACCCCATAAACCCTGAGCAACACATTTTCTAATTTCTGCTGACAGTATGTCTTTGGGAGTCATCTTTCATGAGTAACAGGGCTGGGGTGTAGCTTGTCTTGTTGGTAGATTGTAAAAAATAAATAAGTGGTATTTGAGTGAATTTAAAAAAAAAGAAGAATTTTCCTCCTTTCTTATCAACTCTACCCCACTGCTGGCCTGTGTCCAAAACAATGCCTTTGATTCCAAACTTTTTATGAATAATAAAATGTAAATAATTTTCTCTACAAAAATTTATATAGGAGGAAGTAGACTTCCCTTCAATGACGAATTGGAAAGAGCACCGATCTACCACAAGAGCTTCTTCAAGACCTGTCTTATCACCAAGTCTCTGTGAGAGCTGCCACAGGCACTACCCCATGGGGTCCTCTTAGCCCCTGTCCTTACATAGAGGGCACAGCATGAATATTCCTCAGTGCTAAGAGGGGGTACATCCTGAACAAGGTGACATAATCAGAGTGAGACATTTGATTATACATAATTTTGTTTTTACTATATGGATAAACCTTGATATATAGAAAATAACAGAATTATGTTGCTCTCTCTAAAGCCATTTAAAGTTAATTAGGCAGTGAATCTTAATTACCTACATTAGTTGAGCCTAGTACAGTAAAATGAGACAGTTTCTGCACACTGTCATTCAATCTGCCATTAACAGCATAAACAGAGTCAAATATTCATACTCTTGGTCAACACCACTGACTCCAGGGTGTTTTAATTCATAGTTATATTTTTATCCCAGGCTAAGGATTCTCAGATCCAGGAAAGCCTCATCCTTGTCTCTAGAAATGAGAATAAGAGAAGCTCCAGGACGTGGTAGTTGAGTCTGCTCTCATAAAAGTCCCACAGACAAATTTCTTTAAAATCCCACACAGGTGGGGCTGGGGATGTGGCTCAAACAGTAGCGCGCTTTCTTGGCATGCGTGCGGCCCGGGTTCGATCCTCAGCACCACATACCAACAAAGATGTTGTGTCCGCCGAGAACTAAAAAATAAATATTAAAATTCTCTCTCTCTCTCTCTCTCTCTCTCTCTCTCTCTCTCTCTGTCTCCTCTCTCTCTCTCTCCCTCACTCTCTCTTTAAAAAAAAAATCCCACACAGGTAATTAAATTGTCCTAATTACTTTAAAATTCCTCTCCCTTAACTTTTAAAATCGTGTATGTACAAACATTTCACCTTGAAATCATTGGAAGAGGATTGAAATACCTAAGAGTAAGGTCATCTGCATTAGATAGGATCTGTTGTCCACTTTAGGGAGCCTGATGTGGCATTTCCTACCTCCTTTCTTCACTCCTTAGCACAGCAGGATTTTATAGACTATGCAATTCTCCTCCTATGGTCCACTTTCACCTTAGGGAAACTGTGTTTCAAAAGGGTCAAATATTTTACCCAAAGCCAGCAGCAGCCAGTAGCCAGCCTACTAGTGGAATCCAGGCTTCTGAGTTTAGCTATTAGCAAAAAGTGTATATTTATTTTGATGAAGTAGAACTTCTTAAAATACTGAGTGTGGAAGAGGATTTCAGAAGATTGATAACAATAACAAAAAAGGTTTTCCCAAATGGGCACTGAGCCCTTTGATGCAGGCAGAACACTGGATATGGATCTTGGTAGAGTTTCTTTTTGTAGCTGTGTGGACTTAGACTTCTTTGTACCTTGGAACCTGGTGCATAATTCATGAAAATAAAATCTGTTTGTTCTGAAACGTTTTTGGGCGGAATTAATGACAAAATTAAGAGGAGTGATCATTGCTATGCTTTGACAGAGGATCCCTGTACTGCCATCTAAAGTTAGATACAGAAGCTGTCCTTGGGACAGGGGCTCAGATGGAGACATAAATGACAACAGATTGTCCCTGTGCCTGGAACCCTTCTTGTACGATGCTGTGTTATCTCCTGAGTCTCCACCTTTCAAGTTTGCAGGCAGTTAAGTACTAGATACCTCAGTAAAAAGTGATGTAGAATCTATTGATTGGTCCTTATGATGTTTCATAGATGTAATAATAACAATAACAATAACAATATTTGTTTTGATGAGGGAGGTTAGAAGGGTTTTACAAGATGGAAATATCTGACCATGGAAACTATTACTATAGAGTCTCTCATTAGTTGATAGGTACTTGCTTAAAGTTGAAGCCTCTTGTTAAGTATGTAGGGCAGGATTTCTCAATAAGTGATCTGCAGACACCTGCTGTTGACTGGCCAGAGGTCCTTGACGAAGTGTAGATGCACAGGCACGCCCCAGGTCTGCTCTGGCCAGAGGTCTGGGGATGCACCTAAACACTCGCATTGCTAGTCATCTTCCTCGGGCTTCTGACACAGAGTCCACAGCTGAGGATGCAGATTCTTTTTTTCTATATTTTGATTCAACTATTCAATGCTGCCAACTCCCTTTGAGGCATAGAATTTAAGATGAGTCTGAATTAGACTGAGAATATGTTGGGAGGCAAGTTTGTGACTGGCCTTGTTTTCCAATCCAGGTAGTTCACACTTTACCCCACAGAAAGCAAGCAGCTGACCACAATCTCTGAGCAAGGTGGGATACTTAACTGGCGTTTTAGAGAAACAGCCCTGGTAGCAATGGGGAGAATAGACAGCAGTGCAAAGACTGATTCAATAATTCACAATTGCTCCTAAAGGACTATTTCTCATAATTTTATATTCTGTTGTTCCATAGATATGAGGGGACTTCTCCTTCTCCATGAAGAGAAAGTCTTGGAGTGTTTTTTTTTTTCTTTTTCTTTTTTGGCTTGTCCATTGTGCATTGGAGAGCACTTTCTTTGTGCGGAAGTAGCTAACCTCATTAGTGTAATAATGTCCTTGCTGAGCTCAGTGGTTCTCCCATTTTCGCTTTTACCAACATTAGCTGAGGGATGGTTAGAACAAGGACTGTTAGCCCCCACCCCCAGAGGTTCTGACTTAGTGGATCTGGGCTGAAGCTTAATGAGTATGTATTTCTATCAAGTTGCTAAATGATGCCGATGCCGTTTAGCCAGGGACCACCATGGTCAACCATTGCTTTAGGCTAGAATTCTCTTTTCCAAGTGGCCTCTTCAAATAGTAAGATGGTTGGGGGTTCTTTGTTTTCTTTTTCAGTGAATTGAAGTCACCAAGAAGGTTGTGTTCCCACTTTGGGGAGATGATGCTATTCTAGTTTATCACTCTGATGACATGTGTGAATCAAGGTGGGCCTGCCTGTGGGTCCACCTGCTTCTCTTGCTGGGGTGTGGATTGGGATGTTCTGTTGGACTCCAGGACCCAGGAGCAATCTCAAGTCCACATTGACCATTTGATACTTCTGCTAGCCAGATTTCTAGACAGGAAGAAGGGCAAGTAGGATCTGGCTACCAAACATCCTCATCCTCTTTGTGTGCATTAGGAAGAAAGTCACTCCATGGAAAATCTGAGCATTTGGCCACGTGACCTGATATGCCAAGCACTGGCACCTTTGGCTGAGAAGTTTGTCCCAGATTGTGTGTAGATGCAATGGTACTGTGGTGACAGTCTGATGTTACATTATTGGAGTTTGAAATTACAAAAAAAGTAACTAAATGACACATTTATTGTGTGATGTTTTAGCCTTTTACATTGTTAATGCTAGGGAACTGATAAAGAGAACTATATTAGCATTTCTCAATTCTATCTGTGTTTTATTTCAAGTTTGTTTCATCCACAATAAAGGGAACTGTGGCAAACTGGATTTATTACACTTTTGAGTCTGAGACCCTCCTAACTTTGGTCTCAAGTTGGTTCTAGGGTGTTCTCTTTATAGGCCTAGAACATGGGTGTGGGTTTCAGAGACTCATGTTCAGGTCAATTACAAAGAAATGTTTCATTTTAATCAATGAGCAGATAAAAGAGGATAGGGCTTTGTCACATTAGCAATATGTCTTCTTGGTGGAGCAAGATATAAAACCATTGAAATGGAAAAAAAGAACACATTGTAACATCCGATGTCTAGAACAAAGTGTTTTCAAGAATCAGCTTTCATCAGTTATGTTGGAGCAGAATTAATTTCTGAAACACAAGTCTTTATTGTCAGGTCAGAGAGGAGCAGTAGAAAAGTGAAAGAAAAAGAAAAGGAATGCACAGAGATTGAAATGGAACAAGGGATGGATTTTCTTAACCAAAAGATTGAGAGTGTACAAAGCACAGATAAGTTAGGACAGGCACTTATGCTCTTCGGTAACTGCTTTTAAAGGAAGAACTGAAAGCCAAGGGGATTATTCAGTTACTATTAGTTTGGAGACTGGATTTCTCTATTAAATCTTAGTCAGGTTAAGGAGTACACTCTCAGAGAGCAAAGTGAATGTTTCCCCAGGGGAATAAGAATCTGTACCATCCAGAGACCTTCTCCCAGAAGCATGGGGGGAGCTAATCATAAGAGCAAGTGGGGACCCACCTAACATCTGGGACTGATGCCTGAGCAAGTACCTGAGCTTTGGTTGGATTATGATGGGCAATTTCAGCATCACATAGTTTGTTCAGTTTTCAAGATGGCACAGTTCGTGGTGGGAACACAGGTATGGAGGTGCCAAGAGGGAAACTGGCTAGGAAACTTGAAAGTGGTTCAGGGAAGATAGCATACTAAATGTCAGCCAGAAAATCAACAGGTTGAATCTAGGTCTGCATTTACTATAAATTGATGAAATGAGACAACTTTGGGGTGATGGGCTGCATTTAATTTTTTCATATCTAGAACGGACTGAACTCCTCTGCAGACTGCTGGGAACACCACAAGACAACTGCAGGGGTGGTGTGCTCAGCCCAAGAACAAAATTAAAGAGGAGAAGGAGTGATCCAGAAAAGGGTTAGGTCCATGCAGGTTAAGAAGAAAAGAGAAGCAACTTAGAAAGTAGCTTAAAGTTTTTTAAACTTTACACTATCTGCTAAGAAAGAAGAAGAGGAAAACAGGAACAGGATCACTTAGAGACCTGACCCTCTGTGATAGAAAGAAAGAAATTTTGCTGCTAGGAAAAGAGAACACTTTAGTTAGTCCTAGAAAATTCGAACATTTGAATTTTTTGAAGATTTGCAGGGAGGGTGCATGGTTTGGGGCCTATTGATTCTTCCTGTCCTTCAGAGGCACACTTGCTTTCTGAGGCTCATGAATTTGCCAAAGGTGATTTTACACAGAGACAAATGGAGAATGCAGGAGACTACCCTTAAGAGAGTTGCTTCCTAAGCCTGTGTAACCCAGGAGGTAGTGTGAGAAGGAAGATCAGTAGCCACAAGTACAGGAATAAAATATGCCCTATGCCCTAGAATCCTGCTATGAGTATAGAACAAACAGCCCAGAGAAAGCAAGCCATGAGCGTGGTTAGTAGAGCTGCCTGCTTGAGCTGTTACAAATGTGGGGGGATCTTCCCACACAAGGCTGTCACACGGACTGGATTCATGTACAGTTCAAACTGGAGATGGGAGGGACAGACATTCAGAGGGAGTCTCTCATTACCCTGGCTTCAGTCTTGAAAGAGGTCAGGATATCCCAAATGCCACTCCTGAGAGGCTGTGTGAGAGATTTTTTTTTTCTT
Source organism: Spermophilus citellus (assembly GCF_964194105.1). Lineage (NCBI taxonomy): Eukaryota > Metazoa > Chordata > Mammalia > Rodentia > Sciuridae > Spermophilus > Spermophilus citellus. The sequence continues at coordinate 106,324,007 of NC_138193.1, forward strand.
CCAAGAAATCAGAAGGTTACAATTTACCTCTCTGTGGAAGATCTCTCCTTACTGGCTTTAGACAGTGACCCTGGGACAGAAAGCAGCAGCGTGACAGAACCCAGCTTTTATCTGTAGTCTGTGATTGAGGACAGTGTGGTGAGCAGGTCACTCTCTAAACCATGTGTGTGGATGGGGACATGCATCGGTGCACCTAGGAGCATCTCTAGAATCTGGGGGACTTGGTCTTGTCATCTAATACTGCTGGTGTGAGTCAGTGCTCTGATACCATGGGTCCTTCCTATGGCAAAGTGGGACTCATGAGAAATTGGGAGCTGTGCTACTTCCGTGGGGGGGGGTGGTGGTGGTGCTAACAGCTGTATCCTTTCAGTAGAAAGTAGACCTGGATGGTGCCCCCCATGAGAGGAGACTCCTTCCTAGTGAGACTCATGTGGTTGAGGGAGAAGAGAATATGATAGGGGAGAGTATGCTGTTTCTAGGTGATTCTAAGAAATGATCACAAACTTCGTGGCTCAAAAGAACACAGATTTGTTATGTTACAGTTTTGTAAGTTTGAGAAGGGTTTCTGCTGAACTAAATACAGGTACCTGGTTTACCATTGCCTTTAGGGAAGGTCCATTCCTTTGCCTTCTGCAGCTTCTAGAGGTCACCCACATTCCTTGGCTAGTGGTCCCCTCCTCCATCTTCAAAGTCAGCAGCATCAGGCCTAGTTCTTCCCACAGTGCCAATTCCCTTCTGTTTTTACAGATCCGTATTATTACACTGAATCACCAAGCTACTCTAGGATAATCTCCCTATACTACGGCCAGCTAATTAGCAGCCTTAATTCTACTGGCAATCTGAATTCCCCTTTGCCACGTAAGGTAACCTTTTTACAGATTCAAGAGATTAGGGCATAGGCATTGCGGGGGGTGGTGTCATTTTTCTTCCTAACACAGGGAACAAACTTCAAATTACAGCTCATAGGGGATTTTAATTTTCATTGATTTCCTCTTTTAGAAGTACTTCATCGTATGTCTTGTTAAGCAATTTTGGGATAATGTAGATGAGAATAATTTAAAATGAGAACTAGAATAGGTGACAGGTTTGGGCCTGGGATGCAGCATGCCTGCAAAGCTAATTTAGTGAGTGTCCTTCCTGATTCTCCTTAAGGACCGTTAGGGACAAGAGTTGACCTGCCCAAGCCACAGGAAGGGATAGAAAGGGACCCTTTCAGACACTGGTGTTCTTCTTCTCTGGGTAAAGCAATCCTGCTTTGCAGAGTCCTGGCCTCTTTCCTCCCACGCCACCGAAGACTCTGCTCTCATCCCTGTGAGAGAGGAGATTGGACAGAGCAGTTTCAGGTTTTCTCTTTTGTGGTTTCCTAGGGCCTCTACTAATAAGGTTGCTGAGAGGAATCCTTCTCTGCCTCTGCCTGCCTCATGGATCAGCGAAATGGAAGTGAATCTCTTTCTGCCTCTTGTGTCCAAGTGATAAAATCACACTCACTAGTTCTCAAACATTTTCTAAGATTAATAAAGCAGTTATACTGACCTCCATTGATGATCGGTTCTTTGAAATCACTTTTGGGTTTAAGCAGTTGGGTGGAGGAGTGATTTCTTATCACCTCCAAGACTCCACAACATCTGGAAGAAAACCAGGAATCCTTGTAAGGAGACACATAAAGAGGATGTTAAAACACTTTCCTGATTTTCCCAAAGCTGTCACCTAAATTATCATCCACAGCTTTGTAAGCACAGGCACACTCTCATGGAGTCTTAACCTACAGTGCTGAGATCTTTACCATTAACGACTTCATTAGAATCAGGTGGTGAAGTGTTGTCCCACCTTTAGAATCATGTTTAAACAATTCCTGGAAGAGAAAACCAAGCAGCCTGATCAATTCTTTGAGGAGCTATAGCAGGAGCTTAGGGATTATGTAGCAAACAATAGCTCCAAGAGATTAATTTATGGTCTAAGTAGATGAAGAGTTTTCTTAATTGAAAAACAGAGCACCGAATACTCAAATCTCATCGATATCATTGACACAAAATTTTGAAATATAGCACTATTGTTTCCTTTTTTTCCTATTGGAATCACTTATGGTTTATTCCAGGACATTTGAAAATACAGAAAAGTATGTGCACACACGTACCCTGATTCTTCCACTATCAAGGCAAAGCTGCTACTGGGAATTATGGCCCTTCTGCTTTTATTATATGCAGACCACCTCTGCCCTCCCACTCCAATGACTATCCCCAACCCCTCCAGGACAACCATGCTCGAGCCTCTTGGGGTAGATCTAGGGCTATGCTGGTGCTTGGCATCTTTCATTTATTCAGGTTTCCTAGAACGGCCTTCAAGCTTTACTTCCTGCTGCTTTTATTTTGAAAAAGCAAATTCCAGCATTCCAGAACATTGGCTACTCTTTTGGTGTATCCCTGGGGTCAGTCCACCTGGAAGGCAGCGGGCGTCCACGCTGTGAAGGGAGATACTAGGAGGGCTCAGCCTCGTTGATCTGCTGAGTATTGATGCTATTGTCTGATTTCAGCATATTTTTCAGCTAATTTTCCCTCCTGATAAAGCAAGATTTTGATTTCTGTGAATCCTTTGTTTTTGTTTCTGGAGACCAAATGATGAACAGAAGTAGCCTGTGCTTATAATTCCTTTTATTGACAAAAAGAGTCAAAATGAATTGACCTTACTCCCGCTCGGCCCTATTACTATTTTGTTTTCTTCATTATAGGTTAAAAGTAAGAGGAATTTATTTATTTATTTATTTATTCATTTTTGTATACAATTTTTAGGGCCCAAATACACACACACACACACACACACACACACAGCTTTTGTAACAACTTAACTTTAAACTAATATTCTTAAGAAATACTCTGAAATGAAATGCATTTTAGGACTTTTCTTAACTTTTTTTTTTCTCACATTGCTAGGGATTGAACCCAGAGCCTGGGGCTTATTAGGAAAGCACTCTACCTCTCAGCCACATCCCCATCCCTGATATTTTATGTTTTAATATGATCCATTTTTTTCTAGTTTGCTTTTTTACTACTGATATTTTACTCCTCTCCTTTTTAAATAGTTTTAAAAATTATTTACAATAAGCTAAGCTATTGCTGAAATACAGAGCCATTAGCCTGGATGAGTAATTAAACTATCCACCATTTTTCTGTAATGATCATTTTCAAATGCTTTGATATGATCTTTTTAGGAATCTTACTGTGTAGACAAATCTAGAGTTATTTCTCTTTTCAACAAACTATTTCATAACTTCATTTCCCTTCCTTATTGAGCAGATCCCTGGTTTCCTGTAACTACACGATTCTTGGAGTACATTAGTCGTTGGTTACTGAGGCGACCGACCTCAAGGCCACACAGCTGGGGAATGGCAGGCCTGAGACCTCAGCCAGATATTTAGTATCTGAGTTCTTTGCTTTTGGCACTGATTTCTCTTTCTACCCAAGAAGACTAAAATAGTTTCCATTTAGGTGACTAAAGAAACATAAAAGAACCTTGACTGGAGACCTTTTACCATAAAAAAAAATCCCCTTTTTGTGTTTGCAAATCTTTCAGCTGCAGGTCGGCTCCTGCGTGGCAGCTGTGAACAGACCTCTGCAGAGGGCTGATAGAGGAGAGTAAGAGTTGCTGTTCCGTCCTGTGGGAATGCAGTTTCCTAGAGCTCTTTAGTAGTTAATTCAACAAGTATTTATTAAGCACTTACTCTGGGACAGGGATGTTCTAGTCCAGCAGGTTAAGGATGGATTCTTTCTAATAGACCAATAGTCCTGCCTCATGGAGCTCACATTTTAGCAATTTCCTTAGTATTTTATTTTTTTAATTAATATTTCTGTTTGAGGCCTGTCTTAAAAGACAGCACTTATTATCTGAATGCTATCGCTACAATGGACAATTTTGGTGGTAAAATAATTATCACTATCTACTGGGTGCTTACAATATGCAGGCGCCATGTTAAATGAATCACACATAATTGGAAGAACAAACTTGAGGGCAGGCAACGATATGTGTTTCACACTTCCATGGTCTATTATTTGTGCTTCTGCTACTGTTGCAAATATGCAGGCAAATGTTATCAGCAATTCCCTTCAGTTCTTTGTTCTTGACCAAGAGTACACAGTATTTATCTCCAATTCAAAGTATAGGTCATGGTTTAATGAAGCAAGCATTCACAACACTGGCTATTAAATGATGTGCATTGTGGTAAATGGGCTGGTAGTGGCTGACAGATAAATATATGGGCCTTTGTCGATTTCCCCCATAATCCATATAGCATCTGGCTCAACTTTTCTTGCAACTTGCCAATATTTACCTGTTTTAATACAGGTTGAATATACTGTATCCAAATGTTCAGGATTAAAGTGTTTCAGATTTTGAATCTTTTTTTTAATATTTGCATGTGTATAATGATATATCATGGGGATGGGACACAAGACAAAGCATGAAATTAATGTTTCATACACACCTGCAATGTTTTACCTCCAACCCATCACATGAGGTCAGGTGTGGACTTTGCCCTGTTGCTGCTCAAAGTGGCTCAGATTTTGAAGTATTTCGTATTTTCGGATTAGGCACTCTCAGTTTGTCTATTTTCCTCTCCTTCCCTTTCTTTGCCCTCTTGGATAATAACCTGTCTTTCTCCTGTGCATATTCGTTATGGCTACACCAGGTAGCACTGCCAGCATTCATGATTCAAATCTGCGTCCATGTCTCATGATTTTGACCACAGGCTTCAGGGTAGCTTTGGTCATAATGGTGGAGCCCAGATGGTCAGAGAAGATAAAGATCACCACACCACCGATGTGCAAATAAGCCTTGTACAGTGGGGAATTGGTAAAGAACATCAGGGGATATTAACAGAGGCTAATTATGGAGCTGTGTCAAATGGCAGGCATTCCTGCTAGGTGACTTCCAAACACTCATTTATTCCTCTCAGCAGTCTCAAGAGCTCCCCAATGCTGACAGAGGTTAAAAAACCTGCTTGCTGGCTTGCTTGTGGTTCTGATTATCTATAGGTGTCCAGTCAAGATGGAGTCCAAATGATTTTAATTCTCAAATAGGTTTCTTCTCCATCATGTGACAGGGTCATGAAATTCAAAATGGTAGAGAGAATGAGACTGACTGGGGAGATGGTGAGGAAGCCATGTCAGAGGCCACCCCTTTATACTTAAGTAAAAATTTCTATTGACATTTCACTCGCAGGTACATCATTTGACCATTTCAGGTATAATGCAACAGCTTCAAATATCTGCTTTCTTAATTGGATTAGCTGAACCACATAGCATCACTCATTATAATTAGTTGTCTAGTAGTTGTATGATCCCCCTTCTCTATGTATGCCATGTGTCAGCCATATTTAGATTTGTGCAAGTTTATTATACATTGCTTTGCTTTTCTTCTCACAAACAATGAATGCCAAGGTTTGATTCAAAGTCAACACTTGCTTCTTGTGTTTTGTCTCAGATTTGGAAACAGCATGGCTGAAACTTTCATTCTACAGAATCCTTTGTTCCTCCTTGTATCTCTGGGAGTCCTTGGGAGATTTACAAATTTCTGGTCCTCTGATTCTTACAGGGAAGTTCTCTGGGTGGCCTTGGACCAACCCAGAATGTGTAGAACTCCCTGGGAATGCAAGTCCTGAGATAAGAACAGACCAGAGCAGTGCAGACTGTGCCAGTCCCTGGGGAGTGCCATGTTCCTGTCCCGTGGGGTATAGAACCCAGGATAGGCTGCTCTGGGGAGTCCCTGGCTGTGGTGTGAGTGTGGCACTTAGAGAAGGGATTTTATCTACCCTGGGGAGCTAGCTGTCTTGAGCTTCAGGAGACAAGTTTGCCCTGTATCTGGGCTTCCATTGTTCCTGCTGCCTATCAATAAAAAATAAACCTGCTCCATACAACTGTGTGTGAGTGAGTGTGCTGCCTCATCAGACTCAAGCAACTAGTAGAAGTGCAACCCAGGGTGCGGAGGGGCAAAGGGGTGACAGTAACCTGCATCACAATTCCCACTGAAGCCTGACTCACTTCTAACCCACGATTGCCATGCCCTTCCTACTCATTGAGCTTCAGTCTGAAGGGCCTGACCCCAGCTTTTAATTCCTCACAGTAACTTTAATACAAGGCCATAGCTGTCATTTGGCAGAGTTGGGGTGAGCAGCCGTAAGAATTATGGCACAGTTCTTGGAATAACTGAAACCTGAATGTTAGTTATGGTTTTAATAACATAAAATGTATTTGGTCTCATAGTGCATTTCCCAACCTCTGTCTCTACTAGAAGATGCTCCTCTCCTCTTTTATTGTATATTTTAATGGCCCTTCTCCATCCCACTCACCTGGGCTGCCCACACAAAACTGGAAGCTCCATCTCCTATGAAGAGCTCTCAGCTACAATCACCGTATCTCTCCTTTCTCAACAATAGATCCATCATGAAGTTTTCTAAACAAACAAACAAGCAAAAATCAATTGCTCCAAAGGTGAACTGTTTTATCCCTTTAGAATAAACAAACAGTAGCCATACAAGGTATTTTGTTTACTAAAGAGCAGTTCAGCAGTTTTGTAGTATTTCCTGCTACATGGGGCATATGTAGCCCTTTCACATTTGGGCCTGACCTCCCTCTCATTCTGTGCTTTGGGCATCCTTCTGTGCCTAATGTTTTCTAGGGCATGGTCCCTTCTCCTTGCTTCTTGAAACACATTGTCACCCATTTATTTCCTAATTAACACTTTCCAAAAATCAGATATCGGATTAATTCTTACAGAGAGACATCCCTGATGCTCTGGGTTAGGTCAGCTGCTCCCTGGGAGGTGCCTTCAAAGGGTGCTGTGTTGTCCGTACCGTAGAAGGGACTTCATCTCATCACAATGTGCTGCTTACTGCTTGGGGACAGGAGCTGGGTCAATGTGCCTCTGTAAACTTTGTGTCAGGTACAGTTCCCATGCATCATAGAAATCAATAAACATCTGCCTCAGAAGGGAAAAACAAGCTTATGATTGCACTTTGAGAAGCTCAGAAGAAGCTCACCATCCTTCACCAATTTTGAGTGAGGGACACTAATTGGTAGAGGACTGCATTTGCCTCCTACACTGAACAGTTCTGTTTTCACACATTTCTACTATTTTAACATTCTGTGAGTCTAGGTAATTTTTTTTTCAAAAGTCAGGGGGGAAAAAACATAAAAATGAAGACACAACCTACTATTTTCTACAGTTTCTAAGAAAAGTGAAAGCAGGATGTTTAGGCTTCACCGTTAGATTAAATCATTTTTCTAGGACATCCTGATTTAGGAAAGATTTGGAGAAATATCCCAATGACTAAATTTAGCAAACATACGTAGCATGAACATTTTGTTGCAGTTACCCAAGATTGGGTTTATTTATATTCTATTTTGTCTTGTCTTATTTGAGTTAATTATTCTATAAACTTAGATCCTGAGGGCATTGCCCTCCTGTGTAAAAAAAAAAAAATTATTGAATTTGTACAAACATACGAATAAAAGAACTTCAACCTCATTCTTCCTGTCAAAGATCTTTGATGAGATCTTTAAATTTTTTTATTTAGATAATATTGATGAAATATTATCATATCATAATGAACTTTTAACAATTTCTACACTATGATTTTTAAGCAATTTTTATGAAATAGAAACAATTTAAAACTCTAGATGACAAAGTTATTTCCAATGACTAATGTAAATCTCATAACCACCTCAAGCAACAGGGGAGTACTGACACTTGTATCTCCATTTTATAGGGGACAACAGGGTAAGACGCAACTTTGGTCCAGAGCACACAGTTGTTATTTTGTTAGTAGAAAATGCATGACATTTCATAACTTGTTAACAGATTGTCTCTCCACATACAGAAAACATTAAAAAGAACAATAAAATAAATAAAGTCTTCAGAGAATTTAGTTCTGTTAAGGCACATTTAGAAAAGAGAAATATGGACTGGGGCTGTGGCTCAGTGGCAGAGTGCTTGCCTTGCATGTGGGAGGCACCACATTTTTTAAAAAATACACAAATAAAATAAAGGCATGCTATCCATCTACAACTACAAAAAAAATAAAAAAAAAGAGAAATAAAACTTCAGGGCATAATAGAAGCTTGTTTACAGTGTAAGGTACCAAACTTTTAGCTTCTTTGCTTATCAAATTAATCATGTAACTGAACTGGGAAAAGTCTGAGCCGACCTCTACTTTTATACTGAATGTTACCAAATTTGTGCAAACAGAACACTGTTAAATAAATCCATTTTGAAGGAAGTCTATAATAAGAAATAATGATTATGGTTTGGACCATCTCAAATCATTAAGTTCCACAGAATTTTAGAGCAAGGAGAGATCTTTCATTTCTGCTGGTATTATGAAGTTTCACAGAATTGCAGTTTCCTAATGATGCTTAGTGCTGCTCTAGGCTAACAATTCCCAACTATGGTTTCATATTTTGGCTCTGATGTGTGAAGACATTTTCATCAATCCTCAATAAATGAGAAAAAATTAAATATTTAATAAACTCAATCATATTAACTTTAAAGAATTATGTTTTGGAGATTTTGATCCTTTTTTTAAAAGAATTCAAATGATATTTCTAGCATCTATTTTGAGAAATAAAAACTGGCATCCCTCTTTTGTTCTGCCCTCCCCTTCTTTGAGCGTGTGGGTGGGGAATTTCATTAGTGTGTGACATCAAACAACTTGAACTAAGGGATGTCAGCCACTGCCGATGCCTCTGGATGTCTGGACAGGTAAGCTGAGGCCAGAGAGGTTAAATGACAAGCTGAAGGTCGTGGCTTAGAGCCAGGTCCCTCTGAATCCCAGCCAGATCTGTGCAGCCCAGTGTGTGGCCACAGCACGCCCACATGGGAGCTGTCTTTCCCTCTTTCTTGCCCAACTGAACAATGGGAAGCTGAATTGCCCATTAAAATTCTATTCACTAATTCATGATAAGGCATTAAAAATTTAGAATCTATCCTTTTTGTCAAGTACCTTCCTTTTATTAATTATCTAATCACAACAGGCTCAAATGATTGATAACCCTTGTTACATACCTTTTCCAGCTTAGTGATAAGGTCCACCTGAATACTACCATGTACAAAAAAGAAAGTTTACTTAAAATTATTGGAGCAGTTAAAAAAGAAAGAAAGTCAAACCCAGTCTCAACAGAACTGTGGGAAATTCATAGGAGGGATTACTTTCGATGGTGCTATTTAAGAAAAAAAAAAAGTCACTCTTCAGCACAGAGCCTACAGAAGGGAATACCTTAAATATGAATTTCATTCTCTGATGGCAGAAAAACTGTTAAACAGCTGGAATCCAGGAAGGAGAATAGCCTTGAGTAAGGAGGGTAAAATTCCAGAACACACTATAAAAACAAGAGCCTGATATTTTTATTGACATAATTTATTTTGAAAGGGAGGCAAGTAAATATTTTTTAAAAAACAAAGTCAATAATTTTCTTTTTTATTTGTTCAGACAAATGAAAAGGTCACTACCAAAACTCGGGATACGAAGTGCTTCCACAAAGCAGAACCACTGCAGTGATTTTTCAGCCTTGTAATTACGGCCCGTTTGCAAAGAGCAGGCACATTTGCATAATTTAGAGCAATGTGTTACCAACACAACAAAATGTGGGATACAGCAGCCAGATCTGGCACAATTAACTGGACCTACAGGGGAATTATCTCTTTTAGCCTACACTAAATGTTCCCAGGATCTTTAGGAGGTGGGCATTTTGGAAGTTGATGGTGGGAACAGATGTTTCCTGTGACGCCTACCATTTCTGCAGATGGTATGTACAAGGTGCGACAAAAATGGAACAGCAAGGAATCAGAAATTACCCCCCGTGATTGCATGTGGGGAGAACTGAGGTTCAGACATAGCCAGGAGGCTGCTCAAAGCCACTCAGGTACAACGTGGCTCAAATGCCATGGAAGCCAGCGTCATACGACTTCAGTTTTTGGCTTGTCTGCATTACTCACTTCAAATCAAACAAGACTGATCACCATTCAGTGTCTTAGGAAATGCTTGAATCCCAAAGTGTGTGCTATTAACATCTAGAAGATGACTATTAATCTCTCCTGAATTCCGTCACACCTGCATACACCTGGAGACATTGAGAATTGGAGCTGGGGCGTTAGAGATGGCAGTGTGAAGCGTTTTCCCAAAGCCAGTGGAGACACAAGCCTATGATTTTCAATTATGCCTCTGGGCTCCTGGCTGACTGCTCTTTCTCACACAGTCCATTGTGTTCCTTCTCAAAATTGCTTACTTATACAAGGGGCTGTTCACACCAGCCTTGTCTAAATCTCAGAGTTGAAAAATACTTAAGTAAATGAGCAGAAAGGTGCAAGGAATTAAGCTGATATGGAGCTTATGTAGAGTCTCCAGTCTGGTGTTTGTGAATTCGTCCAGTGATAAATTCTCCAAGTTGTAGATGGCTCCATTTTGATCACGCTGGGGTCACCTGATCTGAATTTGACCCTTCTTCTGGACCTGGTGCAACTCTGGCATGATCAGGAAACAGCTTGAGCTCCATTTCCTAGTGAGGTTTCCAGTGGGTTTTGGTGTCTCAGCTTCTGGAGAGAGCTCCTTCACTCCGGTAATTGTCCAACAGTGCCATGACCTAGGGGCTAACTTGTATTTGCATCTCATTCCTATTTTAAAACAAATATGAATGAATTTCTGCATTCGTTTCTCCAAACCCGCAAGACACCAGCTTCCTTGTTCTGCCTTCTGATGAACCCGGGTTCCAGAGAGAATCATGACGTGCCTAAGGATTTTGAAAGAGATGAAACACTCAGCCACAGAGTCTTGATTTAAGAGACATTCAAGTAAAAATGATTTGATTTCAGCTGAGTTCACCTGAGTGTCACCAGAATGGAATGGAAAGAGGATAAGACTCAAAGTACGGGATCTGGTTTCAGTTTCATCACTAAGTTGCTTTAGGGCTCTGGGCAACTGACTCCTGTGTGAGCCTGGGGGTAATTAGGGCTTAGACCGTGTCCCAGGTTTAGCAAGTCCCAGGCCATGCTGCAGCCAGTTAAGACTACACACTATCGTGAAGTTCATAGTAGCAGAAGGGCTTCCTCAGGCTCATTGACAGACATCTCTTGCTCCTACTTATGGCAAACACCCTGCATAGGAAGCCTTCACATTGTTCTCCATTATGATTTTGGAAAAGGCTATGGATTAGGCTCTCAAAACATTTTGACTAGTCTCAGGTAAAATTACCTAATCTTGATTCTGCAGGCTTGGAAAGTCTTATCAGCTATAATCTCATGTATTTGTAGCTATTGGCTAGTTATGGAGTGCCAAACATCTTCATCCTAGATTAATGAGGAGTGACTCACAATTCAGTGCTTTAATAGTAGCTAGTGATTATTAGTTTTTAAAGAAAACATCATTTAACTTAAGTAGTTCTCATATCTTTTCAGACTGAAAATATTGGGCTATAATATTGATCTTTAAATCATAGGAAATATGGAGAGCAAGGAATGAAGTTTGAGAGAGAATGCATTCTTTAGATGAGTCTCACATACAATTTAGGCCTCCTCCCAGAAGGGATCAAAAACATTTCAGGGCATAGAGTGGATCCCAAGAATTTGGAGCCAGGTTTTCTCATCTTACTAGCTTGGATAAATTCTGTTTGAGATCCAGGGTTCTTGTTTGTAAAGTTGATAATTCCTGCCAGACCTACCCCCATAAGTTGTTACAAACTCAAATGAGATAAAATATATTAAAGTGCTTAGAAATTAAAAAGGCAATGCAAAAGTATCAACTCACTGCTGCCTGAAGTCATCTCTCAGTATATCTTAGAGGCATATCGGCCCCAAGAAAGAGCCAGCAGAGAGGAACTCCATGATATATGTCAGATGTGGGGGTGGGATTATGGCTTAAAAACTCAAGGGCAGAGAAGGTTTTCAAGAATTGACTCATGCTGGATTCTAAGGGCACTGGAGAAAATGATCCTCATGTCTGGTACCCAGTTTAGGTATAACAGCCAGACCTACATTCCTTCCAACTGTGATTCTAGGCAAAGGACACTTAATTACCCCACAGTACCTTAGAGACGTTCCTTCTATCTTTCTATGTTTCTTCCTGTAGGGCAAGAGAGAAATCAGTGTCTTCCCCCAGAGGAGTTGGGAATTATCCAGGTAGCCTGAGAACTCAGAGATGAGCTGATGACACTTTTGGATAATGATACTGTCTTTACTCTGGGTCCACATCAATGAAGAAGCTCTAGTTGGACACTGAGGTGAGTCAGGTGGTCTAGACAGAACTAGGAAAACAGAAACCAGTTCCTGATTTTTTTTTTCCTTGAGAGATCAAATCTTTCATTAACAAACCTAATTTCTGAATCTGAGACAGACTTCTCAACCCAGCTGGGCCCATGCCACCATGACTGAATCCTGAGTGACAGATGAAAGACCTGGGATGCAAACCACATACCAATTGAGCAAAAGCATCCTCCTGGGATTTCCTCTAAGATCCTGAATGCAGAGAAATGACACCATTTCCTGGCTTTTAAGCGCAATTTTGAAAAACTTCCTGGTAACCTGCTCCATTTGTATTGATTGACTTAACTGTACATGGAAACCGCCTTTGATGGTGATGGGAGATTGTTTTAGGGAGATTTTTTGCCTGCACTGGGATGCAGAGGCTTTTGTTCACATGGGGTTATGAGGCTCAGGAAGCCCAGGCTCAGAAGACGTGACATAGTTACTTCTCAGATGGGCCGAGTTCAGGGGGTCTCCTCCATTACCAACAGTGCCCTCTGGGGCTTAGTAAGAGAGAACAGTGGACTGCTGGATCACTTATGTGAAGCCATAGATCTTTCCACATTTCATATTTTATTTATTCTGAGGTATAATTAACATAGCTGTTTCTCCCTGGGCAATTGTTGGTAGAGAGTTAATGGTAGGGAACCTCTGAAGGTGGCCAGGATGTATACTCAATAGGTAAGAATGGACCAAAGAAGGTTAGCCACCATCCATAGCTGGCAGGCCTGGGGGATGACCCTTAGTTGCTCAGGGCTGAGCTCTACCTATCTAAGTAGTCCAATGACAGGTGCAGATAAAGGTGGCACAATTGAGCCATCCTACATGCCCACACCCTGTGGAGTCTGCCATTTTCCTGTCTGGCACAACTGCAGAGTTCACCTTTGTCACAGGTTCATCTTCCCAATGTGTGTGATGCCCAAGTGAGCAGATTTGATGCCATGCTTTGGTTTTCTCACTTTCATTTTTTTATAGTTCACCTGCCTGGTCCTGGTGGGGTGGGTCAACATGCCAACCGGCCAGGGCTCTGGATTGGAAAATAGAGAAGGCAGTTTGAAAGGTGAGCTCCAAATTTATATATGACAGAAGTAGTTTCATGGTGGAAGTCCTGGGTATTTTTATTACCTATAAGTAACCAATTCTACTCTCAAAAGGAGTCTATGTAAAGGGAAGATGAACTCAATAAAGATCAAACCCTCAAAACTCACTTTAAACACGTAATTTTAGGAATAGTCAACTGGATTAATTATGAAATTATTATTGGTGTATAACTAATGAAATTACCTCTTAAAAATTTGATGCTTATTCTTCCTTATTTTTAAAATACAGAAGAAAATCCAAAATGAATATTTATTTCAGTAAAACTTAGTGGTTTCAAAGAACGGTATTGCTGCCCATGGATACTTCCCAGGTGAATGCTGTCCCCAGGGCTTCTTTGACAGGCTTGAACATTATGCATGAGCAATTTGGGTTGTAAAACCAGTTTGCAAATAAATGAATTTCAGAGATCTGTTTAACAAGAAGGCAAAATAGTGATCAAAGTGTTCAGTTGATTAGAAAGGGAATAGGAAAGAACGGGGGGATGAGAAGAGACAGAACTGAAGGGAAGCCTTTATGATATGTGTACACATGATCAAACCTGCAGCCAGACAGCTCTGAGGCCTCAGGAGGACTGACTCGCTCACTCTTGGTGCTGTTGGGGGCTTGAGGACTAATGCGTGCTGATGGCAGATGTATTGTGCTTTTCTGCTTGCAAAGTTCTTTCCGTTACATTACCTTCTTTGATCTCTGCAATCTGCAGGGAAAGCTAGACTAGAATTGCAATTCCCATTTCACAGATGACATTGAGAAAGTGACTTGCTCAAGGAAATCCAGTTTGTTTTTAACCCAGCCATGAGAGAGACAATCCTTGCTAATAAGCTGTAGCCACCCTCTATGTTTTTCACCCAGAGTGCACTGTCCCCATAAGTGAAACCAGGGCTCCACGGCTGATGGAGATGGTTTCAGAAGTACCTGGCATGTACAGGAGATGCCTCCAGTGGTTCGCATTCCTGATATCTGACTTCCTCAGAATCTCTCTCCAGAAATTATAGTCTTGATTTCCTAATTTTTTTGAAAAGGCAAATACTTCTGGAAAAATTAATATCCTAAAAGAAAAGAAAGAAGGTACAGGAGTGAAAGGGACATATGGACCCTGCAATGAGCATAGATGACCGGGACTCTCACTAAGCACTGAATTCAGAGCTCACCCAAATATCTCAGCTTGGCACTAAGGTCCCTTCTCTTTTTCAGCTTCATAAACTTCAAGTATGGCATAACCAAGGCACACCCCTATATTTGTTGCCTTCCAAAGAAGCCTGGCATTTCCCCATCCATTTCCATTAGGAAGTTCTCACCCTCAACAAGAATCAGTTCCTTTTGTCTATCTCTGCTTCTTTTTTCTCTCTTTCCTCCTCCCCTTACTTATTCTTATTGAAACTTCTATTATATAATAATTTTCATAGAGTTAGGATTAATTGCAGTGTGTACTAGTTTTCTACTGCTGCTGTAACAAACTTCCACAAAGGTGATAACTTAATATAATTAAAATGATCCCTTCTGAAGGTCAGAAATCTGAGAGGGTCTCACTGGACGAATATTGAGCTTTGGATGAGAGCTTTGGATGGGGCTGTTGTGTTCTGTAGACTGTAGAGGAGAATCTATTTCTCTGCCCTTCCCAGCTTTTAGAAGCTACCAACATTTCTTGGTTCATGGCTTTCTTCATATTCCAAGCCAGAAATGACACAGTAAGTCTTCTTATGCTGCCATTTTTCTACTCTCTCTTGGCCCCCATCTTCCATTTATAAGGAGCCTGTGATTACACTGGGTCCACCTGGATAACCCAGGATAATCTCACCAGATAAGGTCATCTGATTAGCAAACTCGATTTCATCTACAGCCTTAATTTCCCCTTCCCATGTATGATGTCAGGTTTCTGGGATGAGAACATGGATATCATTGGGGACCATCAGTCTGCCTCGTACCCAGTGTTTAACAAACATTGACATGTGCTTTCTCAGTATTGTTTATTTTCATCCTCTAAATAATCACTTAAGGGTACTAATTATCAACATTTTTCAGTAAGAAAATTGAAGTTTGGGAAGGTTATGCCACCTGATCCAGTTCTAAATAACCCTTTTAAAGTCATAGAACCAGAAAGAGGAATTGCTAGAATCCAAACCATCATTCTAATCCTAGAGATGCTGTCTTTTCCCAGTGAATGGAAACAATATCCATGTAGTTACCTGAACCATTAACCCAGGCAGCCTACCAAATTTCTAACTTTCCTGGAACCTTTTGTATTATAGATCCCAAATATCTGCTTAAGCCCACATCCATAAAACTTTCAATAAATCCACTTTTCTCTATCCTCACTGCTGCACCCACAGACCAGGCCATCTCTCCTGACTATCAACTCTGTATCTGGTCTTCTTGCTTTTCCTTGCCCCACATATGTTCCTCTTTGCAGCATCTACTCTTCTAGACACTTATCTATTCATGCTTGCCTTGATTAATGCTCTTCAGAATTTCCCATTGACCTACAAAGGCTTCCATTTGCCTTTAGGATAGAGTTGTTCCTTTAACATGGCTTTGATCCCGGTGACTTTTACTTATCAGATTTACCTCTATTAACTCATTTCTCATAGTCTGTGCTGACCAGGTAAACTATTTAATTTCTACCTGGATTTGTCCCAGACTCTTGCATCTGGCTGGCTCCTGATTTCCTTTCATATGACACATTCAAGTCAAGTTTCCCAGGGATCCTTTCCTGTCCACCTTCAACCCTCACAAGCTAGAGGTGTGGCATGAACCTCTTGCTCTCTCAACCACACATTCACATTATAGCCAAAAGCTGTACGAATTTTGTGTATCTTGTTCACCATAACAATCTTAATACTGAGCACAAAGATTGATTATATAATAAATAGTCTATAGATTTTATTCAACAAACAAGTGAAAGAAGTGCTTTTCACATTGTTCAAATTCTCCTAGTCCATAAGGGATCAATATTTGCATGGCTCTTTTTATTTCATGAAATCTCTACATTTGGAAGGCCTTGGGTCTGCTAAGTTTTGCTCTCAAGTTTCTTTTTGTTCTCAAGTTTCTTTCTTTTTTTTTTTTTAGATGACTTCCTCTAACTCATCAATGGCTTTCACATTTATGGCTCTTATTCTTAGGTTCTTATCTCCAAAATTATGTGCTTATTGGACAATTTGGCTTGGATGTCTAGTTTATAAACCACACTGACCATGGTAAACAGATAACACTTTATTCTCTTCTCTTAGCTACTCCATCTAAAGCAGGAAGAAACCACTTATCCAATTGCTCAAGATGAAGATCCAGGGTCAGTTTCTCCTCGAATTTTCTCTTTCCTTCATCATCTAGATCCAATCTACCACCATGTTCTCTCTGCTGTACCAACAAAATATATTTCAGGTTTGTCCACTTTTCTACCCTCCAACGTATTCCACACACTCTCTTTCGTTTTCCTCCTGAATGACTTCAATAGTCCTTAACAGATTTCTACTCCCATATCACTCACCTAGCAACAATCCATTCTCCGTGCAGGTAACCAGGATGGTGTATTCAATCAGATCATATCAGCCTCTTGCTCAAAATCTTACTAGATTCTTATTGCACTTAATGTAGAAACCAAACTCAATTTGAGTGTCACCAGCTACTCTAGATTCCTCTCTGCTTGTCCAACACCCCAAGCTAATTTCTGTGTTTAGTTTGAAGTATTTGCTGTGGCTTCTGCATGATTTCTTAGATATCTGATCAGATCATTTATTTGATGGATGAGGTCTTAGTTGTAATGTCACTTCTTCAGTGAGGACTACCTTCATCCTCTCACCTAATTATCACCCCTCCTTTAGGGTCAGCACCCCATCACTCTTTTTAATTGTATTCAGAGATGTCAACTAAGTGTAGTGCTGGCAACATGTACAGGGGTCTAGTGGTGTATGAATGGCTTTTCTTGTGTCGTTGCAGGGTTACCAGTGGAAATTTAGAATGCTCTTTCTAGCTGTCTTCTCCAAGTCTGATCACTGTTAAACAAGTGAACATTCAGAAGCTTTTCTAATACTTCTGTGAGCCCCGTAGTCCCCTGATCCCTCACCAAAAATGTCTCTTGAACTCAGAACTGAGGAATTCCAAACAGAAAAGGCTATGAAACAGAGAAATGCCTAGTGAATGTCCTGCTTAAAATCTACAGAATGTCCTGCATAAAATTTACTGTTCTCTAACTGTTCTGCCCTTAAGCCTCAAGCAGAATACTAATTTTCTTCTTGAAAACATTGAGGACAGGCTTTACTGAAAAGCACCTACAAGATACCACTTTAAAGATTAATTTCCTATGTCTTATAGAAGAGCCAATGTATGGACTTTTAGAATCAGAAAACTAGGGTTTGAATTACAGAGCACTTTTCTAGGCACAGGTCAAGTTACTGCACCTTTCTGATCAGGATCCTGGGACAGCTCTGCTGACTGTCTACTGCAGAACCTCCAGAGGTGCCTTCATATTGACCATCATGAAAACAGCTCCCCCTGGGCATGTGCCCCATAGCAGCCCCAACTGAGGGCTTCACTCTAGAGCAAAATGTGGATTTGAACAACTGCCCCTCATGCTGGTTATGGAAATGCATTAAAAATGACATACATGAAATGCTTGGCATATAAAAGGGTCACAATAAATACAAGTGCATTTTGTGGCTTGCTGCTAGTTCTGGGGAACGTTCTGTCGGACACTGGACAGAAGAATGCTTCACACAGTCACTTGCAAGAGGGAGGTACTCTCAGACCTTTGGATTTACAGACAACATGTAATTTGGCTCCTGGTGGATTGAGGTTGATTATTGTTTACAGGTGAATGTTGTGCCTTTGTCTGTAGACTTTGTGGGGAGCAGAGAATGAGACAGGTGCTGCTCCGTGGCAGGTGGCATGTCAGCACCAGTGGGGCTTTCCTGCCTTGTCACTCTGGTTTGAGCAGAAGGTGAAAAGGTGTTCCAGGACAGAAGCACTGCCTGAGCCGTCTCTCCGAATGCCATCTCAGGGCTGTGGTCTACTCTTCAGCCCACTCACTAGCAGACCCCTGGGCTCCCTTTCTGACATGTGACCCCTGACAGCTTTCAGACTCCCTGCCCCCTCCCCATTGCTCCTTATCTGGGCAAGCTGATAAGAAGAAGGACTGGATGCTCCCTACCTTTGTTCCAGAGGGAAGTTTTACTATGGAATCCCTGGATGCACACACAAGGAGCATCTCTCTGTGCCCAGCTGGTAGCCATAATGAAAGTTTAAGCCACTTGCTCTTCCCTTAACAAGAAGAATCCCCAGCAGCTTAAATGGCCCCCTGCTCTCTCTGGAAGTTCCGCCATGGGAGTACTAACTTTCTCCTCCCTCCCTGGTACATATACACCATCATCAATGTCAACATCAGAACCAGTTTTAACCATTGGGGACGGGGTTGAGCATATCATCCATTGGTGACCATGGGACTCTTGGTCTTCAATGCCTTTTCCTTGTATATCAGCAATTGATGTAGAAGGAAAGAATATTGGTCATGGGGTCCAAAGGCCTGAATTTGATTCTTGTTACAGTCCACCATCAGCTGCAAGGTACTAATGAAGTAGCTTCCATGCTTTCTATGTCTTTGAAAAGGGCTTCTTGAATTACAACGTGTCAATGGAAAAGCCTCTAATGTGCCTAACACAGTGTCTACATGTGGTCCACATGGAGCAGCCCTAATTGTGAAATCCCGCATCTGAAATGCTTCAAAATCCAAAACTCCACCAAAAATGGAAATTCTACCCCTGATCTCATGTGTCAGATCACAGTTGAAGCACAGACACAGAATGATATTGGCTAAAGTTACCTTCAGGCTATGAATATAAAGTCTATATGAAATAATGAATTTTGTGTTTAGACTTGGGTCCCGTCTCCAAGATCTCTCATTGTGTATATACAAATGTTCACAAAGCACTTGTGGTGCCAACCATGGAGTGATGATTTGAAATTGCTTAACTCTGGACTGGAACATAATGGGCATTCAACAACAACTGGCTTTCTTCTTTCACCCTGTCCTCTGTTGGTCCTCCTTCAGCAGAAGATCTTCACTTCTCCGTTATTTCCTCTGTCAGCTCCAAGCCTTGTACTTTGCACAGAGTTATCTGCCTGAAGTTCCTCATGCCAGAGGAGTCTGTGACTCTGAGAGCAGAGTGCACCTAGGGCTTGTCCCGGATCTAGACACTAAGGCCTTGTGACTACCAGTGGTCATTGCCACTAAAGAAGGAAGCCAGATTTTTGAGATTTTAGTCAAAAAAGAGGGTTGGACACATGGTAGAGTAGAAGTGGTATGTTGGTAGATTTACTAAAATACATATCATGGGTTTGGACTTTTATAAAAGGATATTTTGGAAAGGAAAAGGGGATGCAAAGGGCCCCAAATCCAATTTTGATGTGGATGTGGGTGGGGAAGGAGTTGTTACCGCTGTTGACCGGTTCTTGCTTCCCCAGTGTTGAAGAATAACACCAGAGAAGCACTCCGAGGCCAGGTCAGAGTAGAAATTAGAAGTTTATTAAAGGACAGCAGAAAAGACTTCTCCCGAGGAAGAAGGGGACCCAAGAGGTGGAATCCGTGGAAGTGCGGTTGTCTCCCCTTTTTATAGTTTTGGGGATGGAATGTAGGTGGGAAGGGTTAGGACACAGGTGGGCCAAACGGGCAGGAAGGACTTTTGGGATGGGCTTATCACTTCTCTGGGATGGGCTATCTCCAAATCTGTTGGGGGCTGTTTCTTTGAGGTGGACTTTGGCCTAGGGCCTTTTCGGGACTTCATTAACATTCCATGAGTTGTCCTGTGTTTTCCCTGAGTCATTCCCAGCATGGCCTCCATTTTAGATTTCACTTGATATTAGACCCGATTTACCTAACTACACTGACTACCTAACTTTAAATCTGGCTTCAGAGTCAGGATCATAAGTTAAAGGTAAGAGGAAAAGAATCTTGTAATATTTGTAGGTGATTATGGCTAAAATGCACCCTATGATTTAGGGACTTGAAAGTTTGGACAACATTAAAAATGATGAGTGTTGACATAAACTGCTTTTGCCATGAGAACCAAGCTGTAAATGAGTATCTTTTCTTTTTTAGCTCAGTTTTCCCCCATACCTGATTCTTGGTTTTGAAAGAGGGATTTGATTGCCCTCTTCTTGCCCCCAATTTTGGGTGACTTTTTTTTTTTTTAACATAAATAACTCTTTTCCAAGGGAATGGTTTCATTTTCTGGCCATCTCTCCTTGGTGGCATAGTAGGATTTTAGATTACTAGAGTGAGAACGACCTTACTGAGCCCCCTAAATAGTTCAAACTCTTCTTAGCAGGAAGGAGACCAAGGACTCTTTGGGTTAAATAACTTGCTGGAGTTCGTACAACCAGCGGATGATTGAACACTTGGCCTTTGTTCTGTTCTATGCTTCACAGTTCAGCTGACCAGGACTCCAGACCACATAGAAAGCCACTGATCCATCCTCATGAAGACAGAATTGAAAGCAGCAGTCAATATAGATAGGCAAATCAGGTCAGATCAGATCAAGGAGGTCAATTTGGGACTAGGAAGTTGGAGAGGGATTGAAATGCTAATGCCTTCAGAGCTCTTCCTCCACCCTTATAACTGCCCCTGCTCCAACCGGATGCTAAGGTAACCTGCCCCAGAGATTGTCCTTCCCTACAGAGAGTTGTTAATTACACTCTTTCTGGCCCAATCACTCCAACTTGGCCCTATCAATCCATCTGTTTCTCACCTTTTGGCCATCCCACTGAGTATCTTCTGGGCCTAGTCACTTATGCAGGAAGGAGAGAGAGAAAGGGAAGAGAGTAAAAGAACAAAAAAAGCTTAGGACATATATATAACAGGCTCATTTCTGGGGATACCAGGCTACCAGCGATGGCCCCCATCTTCTTCCTGGGACAAGTCTATGTTACCCTTTTTAAATAAACCATGTTTTATAAGATCACCTCTGGGCACTTCTCTAATGTTATACTTCAACACGTGAAGAAGCAGAACTTGTCACCAGTAAACAGTGGTATCCTTGTGCTTATGGAAAACTTGAGTATTCTTCTCAACTTTATTGGGGTCACTGATGATGTGCGTTGTAGAAGACCCTGCCATACTTTGTGGCCTTTCATCAAAACTTAAAATTAGAAGACTGCCTAACCGTGTTATGCTTGCCTCTCACACAATCCCTTTACATTTCTGATAAGTAAGCATCTGGTCTTTCTTTAAAAAAAGAAAAAAGAATTCCAGTGGCAAATGACTCTTTATCCAAGCCAGCACAAGCTGTGACTTGCTCTGCTTTCTCTTTGTTACTTTTAACAATACCCTGTGTTGAAAACAGCTGAATCCTTCTTTCTTTACCATTCATCTTATTCCAAAATTTAAATCCTTTTTCCTTAGACCCCAAACACTTTTCTCATGCTCAGCTCCTCGTAAGATTTCTTGACCCTATTTTGTGGAGCTTGTTTGATTGCATCCTCAAATGTCCAAGTATTCTTAAAACTGGAAAGCTCAGTGAACTGCTTGTTCTAATAAGCATTCTCATCTATTGTGCCCTCATGTCACCGGTTGGTGACTGTGCATTGTCTCCATTTTAGTGCCATAACACCCATATGGAAGAGGCAGTTCAGGGAACATGTTTAGAGATGATGACACCCAGGCCTAGGGAGGCCACTTGATTCACAGATGTCCACTCAACTGGTTTTCAGACTGGCACATTGGTTTCTGTCATTCAAGCTCAGTTTTGATTTTAAAAAATGTATGGTTCTTTCTCTTAAACCAATGGCTGGCACGTGTGCCTCTGTCTAGGAATAGCAGGGATTTGGGGGCAATGCGGGATAGTCCCTTATATTGTTAAAATCAACCTGGTACCACGATCCCATCTCCACATGTTGTTTTGATAGCCAACCACACATAGTGCGGGATTTCTCCACGTTTTGCATTTTTGTCTGTTTGAAGCAGGGAATTCCCTTTGTCTTTCCCTGCTCTCATGTGTTTTCCAGACTCTGTGTAACCTCTCAAATTTATGGCAGTCTCTCTCTTTTGATTTCCACACTGAAATCTTGCCTGTGAAATGTATCCAGCAATTCCTTGGTAATTTCTCAGTTTTAGACTAATTCTAATCATATTGAAATAAAACAGACTTGTGAGATATAAGCTCAGAGTTTAGATTCTAAGGACTAGTGTTTTCTATTGAGACCCAGAATTAGAAAAAACTTGCAGATGGGACGGAAGAGCACGGACAGCTCTTGGAGCTAGTGCACTGAAGGGCAGGTTCCCTGACTCTCAACCCTCAGGGTCATTAACAGTAAGACAGCATGCTGCCCCCAACCTGCTCTTCTTCCTGTGCCCCCAAGAGTTAGCACAGGTGAAATTCTGCCCCCACCCCATAGTGCTGGAAACACAGTGGGCCTTCAGCAAATGATGACTTCTTTTTATAATAAATGACATCAGCTAAGAGAAATGCTGTGTAGACTTCAAAGGTCTCATTACTATTGTTGGTTCTTTCTTAGGTGCTCAGAGTTTCACTCCTTAATTAAGGGACACTCCCTAACTCTTTGGGAGCAGCATTAAATCACAAAGGCTGCCTTTGATCTCCCTGGATGGGCCACACCCTTTTTTTTTTTTAAGTAAACCAATGTTTTATTTTTTATTTTTTTTAAAGGGATATTATAATCTCTCCCTAATCATAGTGCACCAGTGGCTGCCATGCCAGGAGTGAGCATAAACCAGAGTGCCCACCTCTTCAGCGGCTCCATTCCTGGATTAACCAGATAAGAAGTGTGAGAAAGAGCTCTGACTTTCTCCTTCGAGAGACTTCCTGTGAAGCAAGTCATTCTGGTCCAGGAAATTGTACTGGCTTTCCTAGTCCCTGACGGGTAGGCAGAGAGCAGAACTCAGAATTGAAAGAGCCAGCACAGAATTGAAAAGCATGAGCTTTGGAAGCAGACAGGTGGGCTGACTCAAGCAAAAGGTCAGGTGTCCTACCCCTGTAAATAAGTGGTGAGTTATTTTGCCACTCAGAGCTCCACTGTCCTTGTTTATGAAAGGGAGACTGTATTGTCCCCCTTGGGTTGTAAGTTCAAGGAGGGAGTGTGTGATGATGAGGATATGTTGCATTCCTTTCCGCCTCCTGTATACTCACTGTCTGCTCTGTTCCCTGTGTTTGTCCTTCCCCTCCTCATGGACCTGCCCTTCCCAATCCCAAAGAGTCTTTCCAAGAAGCGATTTTACAGCCTGTTCAAAGGGTAAAAGGAAGAACATGTTCCTTGCATGCATATTCACTCACTTATCCAACCTATTGACTTTCACTGAGGTGCTCAGATACCAGATGAAGAAATGTTATATTTTATGTTAAAATATTAACCAGTCTCCTTAAGAGATGCACTACATCAATAGCAGAGCTTCTGAGATGTTTTGAAATTTCACAACTATATAAAGTGTTCAGATGCTTTCATGAGATTTTGATAACCTGCAAAACTATTTTATTTGAATGTCCAATGCCTATGTCTTACTGCATTTGCGTGGCTGTAATGAACACCATAAAGTCAGTAGTTCATAAATTACAGAAATTCACTTCCCACTGTTCTGGAGGCTGGCAGTCTAAGATCAGGGTGCCAGAGACTCTGTGTCTGGGGGGGACCTCCTTGTCTCAGCAGTTGTCTTCTTGTTATCGCCTCACATGGCAGAAGGAGTAAGAAAGCCCTGTTGGATGTCTTTCTCAAGGACACCAATCCCACACCCTCCTGATAATCACAGCCAAAAGACCCATCACATTAACAGTTAGAATTACAATTTAGAAATAAATTTTTACGGGAACATACAAGTATCACTGTATACACACACACACACACACACACACACACACATATATATTATATTAAATATATATATATATATATATATATATATATATATATATAAATACTTGTATCTCTCCCAACAAGGAAATTATATATACATATACACAAATATTTTTATATGTTAAATGTATATAATATATCTAATCACATCAAGTACCTGATATAATCAATTTACAAAGGTAAAATATTTGTTTTGGCTTACTGTTAGAAGTTCCAATCCATGATATATATATACACACATAAAATATATATCATATAATATATATTATATTATGTAATATATATTATATATTAAACATACAATTATATATATATATATATATATATATATATATATATATATATATATATATATATAAAATTTTCTTGTAAATAGTAGAATCATGTCATATTTTAGTTAGTTAGGGAGATTTCCAGAAATAAAGCATACTCTGTCATGTACTAAAAAAGTACTTTCAAATTCATTTTACCCAAGGTTCTCACCTGTCTTCACTCAAAGCAAAGCCAGCCAGTTCACCCCAGCATTGTTTTATCTAATAAACATTTATGAGATGACTACTAGAGGGAAAGGCTATATGGTTCCCTCTCTGACTGCTGGGTCCCCTTGAGCTTTTTCCAAAAGTGATCTCCGCAGGCAGAGCTGAAGGTCGATTATTGACAGTAGGCTGTACAGGGAAAGTCATTAAGTCAAAATGGAGACATTAGACTTGGAATTTGTTGATCTAAAGAGGTAGCAATGACTGGGATTGCGTCAAGTGGTGATGAGAAAGAAGTGGGAAGAGAGGTGGATAAACTTCTGGGGAGCAGTGCTCAGAGGGAAGAGTGGTTAAGAGGGAGGTATATCACTAGATTCTAATATGGAGGGTGCCTTAGTAGCTTCCTGTCACTTTATCCAAATACCTAATGTGATCCATTTACAAAGGTAAAATGTTTGTTTTGTCTGAAGGTTGGAAGTACCAGTCCATGACAGTTTGGCTCAGTAGCTTTGGGCCTGTGCCAGGGCAGCACATCATGGAGGGTGTGCATGGCAGAGCAAACCACTCCCCTCACAGTCCAGGGACAAAAGGGATGGAGGAGGGACCAGGATCCTATCATCCACATCAGGGGGATGCCCCTAAAGACCCCCACTGGTCTTTAAAATTCTGCTACCTTCAAATGGTGCTGCCCTGAGGCCCAAGCCCACAACACATGGGCCTTTGGTTGCCTTCAGCTTCTGAACTACAGCAGAAGGTCAATGCTGAACATAGTTTTCTTTGTTGTTGTGGTTTATTTTTATTTTTTGTTGCTGTTCTAATTATCAACAAGCCTTTGTTGCATATTCCTACATAATGGGCTGGAAATACTAATGTGAATGGGCTCCTTTCCTCAGGAATTTTGTCACTGGCTGGGCCCAATCCAGGTTTTGTAAGGAATAGGTGGTGAGGCGCATCCTGTCTGGAATACCCCTAGTGCAGAAGGAGACGCCCCAGGCTGGCCCTCCTAAATGCATTTGATGCTTACATTATACATCAAATACAAAAATGCCTCTTTTTTTTCCCCGTCCTTCACAACACACATACACAAAATCCTGCTACAATTCGATTTACAGAGTAATACTTTTACCGAAGAAAAATATCAATCAGAAGACAGAAGCAGCTGTTTTCTGTGACAGCTGTATTTTTCATTGTAAATTAATTAAATGGCACCTTGTGGGTCCATCCCTGACAGACGGATTCTCTCTCTGCGTCTTGGTGGGGAAAATAGGAGCTGGTTCTGGGTCAAGGAGGTAAATGCCTAGTATGGGTGTGCGGGACCCAGTAATGGTTTCTGAACTTCCGGCCACTCTCTGGGTAACTACAGACTTGGACTTGAGTGAGAGACAGTGGGAAGGAACCCTGGGGCACTTGTGGAAGGAGGCCAGTGAGGTGCACTGAGGACTCAGAGGGTGTACACGGCCACATTCTGTCAGGCTCACAGCAAGGTGTTTGTCAAGTAGCCTGGAACCCTGCACGGCTGTGTCCCTGATCTGCTCACTAGGGAAATGAGACTAACTCACAAGAAGCAACTCAAGGACAATGTGTATTTGCAACAATAACATTTGTGATATCGCCTGTGGAGTGTGTCAGAATCATCTCTGGTAATTTTTAAAAGTAACAAATATCCAGGTTCCATCTCAGACTGATTGAGTCAGTGAGTCATCTTGCCTTCACCCTCAGTCCCCCAGTCCCCATAGAGGGATAGAAATGCATGACAAGAAAACCAGGCACAGTTGGAAAAGACTGTCTTGAGACATACCCTTTTTAAAAATTTGGTACCAGGGATTGAACTCGGGGTACTCAACCACTGAGCCACACCCCTAGCCCTATTTTGTATTTTATTTAGAGACAGGGTGTCACTGAGTTGCTTAGTGCCTCACTTTTGCTGAGGCTGGCTTTGAACTTCTGATCCTCCTGCCTCAGTTTCCCAAGCTGCTTGGATCACAAATGTGTGCCACTCCGCCTGGCTGAGCCATACTCTTTATACACACACACACACACACACACACACACACACACACATACCTAAGTGACAAATTAGAGGACAATATAGAGGGACTATCTGAGTTAGATTTCTTTCATTCTTCTTGAAAATAGCAAGACATAACAAAAGGAAGATTATCTCATTAATCCACATTCTGAAAACTCAATCCCACTTGATGACGAAGAGTAGCTCCTGATCTTAGATGTCACCAATTCAAGTCTTGAACATTGGTGGAGATATATATATATATATATATATATATATATATATATATATATATATATATATATATATATATATATATGTATATATATATATATATATATATATATATATATATGTATATATATATATTTGTTGTTGTTGTTGTTCTGGGAATTGAACCAGTACACTGAGTCACATCCCCAGTCCTTCACATCCCCAGTCCTTTTTGTTTTTATTTTGAGACAGAGTCTCACTGAGTTGCTTAGGCTCTGGGCATTGCTAAGTTGCTGAGGCTGGCCTCAAACTCCTGATCCTTCTTCCTCAGCCCCCTAAGCCACTGGGATGACAGGCAAGTGGCACCACATGCAGTTTAAGGCATATTTTCAAATGTGGGAAGCTAGATTGTAAGGCTTTGGAAGACAGCAAACAAAGGCAATGTCTCTGCCAGCTATGTGCCACTCAATCCAAAAGGCAGCGTTAGTGACAGTCTCTTAACGCAGAGTGATGAGGAAAAAGTGCTGGTGGGGGAGCAGATGGGGTCAGGATAGATTAGAAGCAGGTGGGGTCAGGAGATACTAGGCTTGTTGTTCCTGCTCTTCACGGCTATTTGACCTTGGGCAAGTCAGTTTCTTTCTCTGGGCTTTGATTTCCTGACCTGAGAAATAGGGTGACCTGAAGTGGTGACTTCTGACATCTCCCATAGCAGGGGCTCTGCAGGTGTCAAAGTGAGGTGGAATTTCCACTCCAGTGCCCTTTTTTTCTTTCAAAAAAAAATTTTTTTAGTTGTCAATGGACATTTATTTTATTTTATTTATATGTGGTGCTGAGAATTGAACCCAGGGCCTTGCCACATGCTACCACATGCTAGGCAAGAGCTCTACCACTGAGCTAGGACCCCAGCCCTCCAGTGCTCATTTTTAATCATGCACAAGCCACAGGACAAGTGGCACCTAGTTAATTTGTTTCTGTCTTCTTCTCCTTTCTTCTGTGTTAGGATCTGTATGTCTAACAGCCTTCTGGTCTACCTCCTGCCTCTCTGGCTTTCAATGCATTGCACAGAGTGGTGAGAATCAATGTGTCATGAATGGAGAGACAGCAGTGATTGGACACTTCCAGCTCTAAAATGTCTGAGATATACAACTTCTTAAGACAATGTCTGTGGGGAGACATTGCCATATTAACCATGTTGCCAAACTCATTCTAATTTACACAGCCCTTTCAGAAATGATATGGGACATGATATCATCTGAGCTTCTCAGCCATTCTATGAATCAGCCATGTTGGATTGCTTTCTAATTTTTGGAGACTGCATTTCAGACCTAGGACTGTTCAAGTGACCAAGTTGCAGGTTTATTGTTGGTAGGACAATGGTGCCTAAGCACCAGCCAGGTATGCAATTTTACCTCCTCTCTTCATTTGCTTCCTGTGTGTATCAACATTGACAATTTGTATTAACATAATGAACAATTATGTAAAATTGTGGATGTGTAACCGACATGATTCTGCAATCTGCATTTGGGGTAAAATTGGGGGTTCATAACCCACTTCAATCTAATGTATGAAATATGATATGTCAAGAGCTTTGTACTGTTGTGAACAACCAATAAAAACAAACAAACAAACAAAAAAAACATAATGAACATGGTGTTTCCATTGTTCAGCTACTTCATGTTAACTATAAATGATACATTGAGAAAATAATATGTTAAAGTACATTTTAATTTTACCAACTGCATTTTATTGCTGAAAAATTTGGTCTCAGAGAGATTAAATTATTTGTCCAACTTTAGGAAAATAGTACATGATGTACTTATTTTAAATTTTCCTAACTCCTTTAGTACCTTGGAAATTGTATAAATAGTTTCTTTTTTCTTTTTTTACTTAGTTTTTTATTCCAAAATCATACAATTCTGGAGAGAATTATTTATAAAAGTGACAAATTAGACAACAATAAAGAGGGACTGCCTGATTTATATTTCTTTCATTCTTCTTAGAAGTAGCAAGACATAACAAGAAAAAGATTATCTCATTAATCCAACATTCTGAAAATTCAATTCCACTTGATGACAACGAGTGGCACCTGATCTTAGATGTCACCAAGTCAAGTCTTGACCACTGGTGAATTTCTGAGCTGGGTCCCAGTGTCCCCCCACACAGGGTGCCAAATGATTTCAATCTTCTATTCTGAAATTCACATAAACACTGATTGTTAAAAAAGTTATTGATCTGAATTGTGTGATGCTTAATTCCAATGTGTTTGGTTTATAAAAATAAGCCAGGCATGGAAATTACTCCGTTCTATCTTAGGCTCTGACACATTTTTCCCCCTTGTCTCTACTGGTTAATCTGAAATTCTTTTTTGGTTTCTTCTTGTTGTATTTCTTTCCAACCTTTCCTAAAATATGTTACTAAACAAGTTAGATGTTCTGTAATAATTTGGCATAGTATTGTACCAATATGTGTTCATGATCTGTCCCTTCTGCATTATGCATTATGATAAATTGTCATATGAAATAATTTATTCAAATCCAATATAAATTGTGATACAGACTCATAATATAGTATGAGTCTTAGTTTACATGTGAGAAAAAGTACTTTAAGATTACTACTAATAATGATAGACTTAAGAAATTAACTGTGAACTCATTTCTGATAACTACAGAAGTAGTACTTTTTTATACTCTATACCTGAAATCTGCCTTATAATACATATTCTTAGGCTTTTCAAAAAAACAATTGATGAACCTATTTTATTACTAGTTGAGAGTCAGTGAAGTGGCAGTTGTCATGTATCTAATCTTCTCAGTGGCATAGAAGAACTATAGACTTTGGTACAACTGAAAAATAGAAAACATTCTATAATGGTTTGTCAGTTTTGAAAAGAAACCTCTGCTCAGCTGTGGTCCCTCATACTTTTACATTTAATCTAGGGTTCTCTTTATGAGTTGCTGCTCTTGCTTGGAGAATTATTTTTTCTGTTCTTTGTTCTACTTAAAGATGTATTTTATCGAGTCTCTAAATTTGAAAAAAAATACAAAGAAGAAAAAATCATTTATACGTTATGATTTATTGTCAAAATGGTTTTGGTGGTGAGTGGGGATTCACTCCAGTTTATGAATAATATATTTACACTATTAAGTCTCCCAGTGAATTCATAAGATTGATGTTCAAATGAGAGACTCTAAGTAAGATGAATTGCTACCACATAAAGGTAGTCAATCTTTATCAGCTTCCATTCACAATGAGCCAGAATGGCTGAGAAAGGCCTTGAGAGGTTTCCAACTGGCGATTTCTGCTATATTCTGCAGCTCCTTTGGACAGGAGAGATTGAGCAGCAGACCCAAATGTTGCAATAACTGGAGGAGGCCCTGCAGTGTTGTGGTGGGACTGATGCAGAAAGGGAGGGGACGTTGGGGGTGACTGAAGGGATGGGATGTCAGCGCCTGAGTGTTTCATTCACTGCACTAAGTGGCTTCAGATGGGTATTAGAGGAACAGCTGTGGGTGAAGCCAGGAAGCATAAGTTTTCCTAAGAGTGACGTTTGTAGCTAGAAATTACAGCTTTCTGGTTTCTCTCTTCAGGTTCTATTGATTTGATGCCTACTGTGACCCAGACATTGCTATGTGTATTTGGATACATCAGAGAACAGAACAGACTAAATCTTTGTCCTCAGAGAACTTACATGCTACTGGGAAGGAGAAAGAAGGCTATTTATAAACAAGTATTTAGGGAGTCAGAGGAAGAAAATAACTATGGAGAAAAATAAAGCAAGGTGAGGGGAATGGAGAGCATGTGCCAGGCAGACACAGACCCAGGGGAGATTTGTTTTTCCATTTTAATTGACTAGGAAGGACCTCCTTGATGAAAGGCTGAATGAGGAGAACATGCAGGAAGTGAAGGAGGGAGCTCTGAGTGAGGGCAGTTCAGGTAATGGAACAACACGTACACACACACACACACACAGAAACATGCACACACGCGTGCGTACACACCAACATGCACACATATTTTTGCATGTTACTGGGGATTGAACCCAGGGCCCATCAGATCAGTCCTTGTGCAGGTGTAGGGTAGAAGAGGCTGGGCCTATTTGAGACGAGTGGAATGAGAGAAGCATCAGAAGTAATGCCCGACAGATATCTGAAAAAACGTTCAACATCACTAGCCATTAGAGAAACGCAGATTAAAACGACACTGAGATTCCATCTCACTCCTGTCAGAATGGCAATGTTCAAGAATACAAATAAAAATGAAGATTGGTGAGGATGTGGGGGGAAAAGGTAAACCCATGCATTGCTGGTGGGACTGAAGATTGGTGCAAACACTCTGGAAATGCGGTATGGAGATTCATCAGAAAACTTGGAATGGAACTCACCATTTGACCTAGTTAGTTGTCCCACTCCTCTGTTTATACTCAAAGGACGTAAAATCAGCATACTACAGTGATGCAGTCACATCAATGGTGATAGTAGCTCAATTCACAATCACTAAACTATGGAATCAGCCTAGGTGCCCTTTAACAGATGAATAGATAAAGAAAATGTGGTAAATATACACAATGGAATATTACTCAGCCGTATGGCATTTGTGGTAAATGGATGGAACTGGAGACTATCATGCTAGTGAAATAAGGCAAGCCTACAAAACCAAAGGCGGAATGCTCTCTCTGGTATGAGGGTGCTAACTCACACTAAGCTGGTAGGGAGAATAGAAAAACTTTACATTAGACAAAGAGGAATGAAGGGAAGGGAGGAGAATGTGAATAGGAAAGGTAGTAGAATGAAAAGGACATTACTTTTCTATGTGCATATGTCAATACACGACCCATATAAGGCCTCATCATGTACAGCCAGAACAATGGGAAGTTGTACCCCATATATGTATAATACGTTAAAATATATTCTACTGCCATGCATAACTAATAAGAGCAGATTTTTAAAACGTGGTACCCAGGGGGACTTCAGTGCATGTGTGTCCAGGATACTTGGTAGAGCATGATGGGAAGAAGGAGGGGAAGCTCAGGACAGCCACGGGCTGACAGTCACAGATTGTGCAGGGAAGCCCTTCTATGAGCTGGGCTTCCAGGGGACCTGCAGTGTCCGACTCTTATGATCTGTCTCATTAAGATCTTCTGTCTCATTCCTGCTTTGTTTCTAAGTAAACAAAACTACATCAAAGAAATGCCCACCAAGCACCCGTTTTCTGTTTTCAGATCCTGAGACACCTAGCCTCACCAAAGACAGAACTTATTGCAGGTCCTTCCTCCCAGGATTGTCTTCTGGACCCAGAGGTTAAGCCTTGCACTTGGCTGTTGAGCCTCCCTGAAGCCTGAACAAGATTCCCTCAGCTTTCCTCCGGCTCCAGTGTCTCTCCTCCCTCCTCTGAATTGGTCAGCACTCAGGGATGTTCTTGTCTGCAGCCTGCCCTGCCACATCTTAGGAACTTCTCTGTGCTGCCTCCAGGGTCATCTCTTGTCCCATCTCTTCCTGGCCTTGAGGGTGATCATAGGGTAGAAATAAGACAGCCTTTTCCCTCCGGGAAAATTTGGAGAAATAGCACCTGGCTAACTCCAGGGCACAGATCATCAGAGGAGCAAAGGAAGTGCCGTGTGCAGTTAGTGGAGGAGACCCTTTTGCTAAATAAAGGAACACCGACTCGAGAAGGCAGTGGCCTTTGGTGTGGGCCTGGGAGGGTGAGTGGCATTGCCATAGACACGGGGGCTGGGCTGGGAAAGGTGGGCCAGGTCAAGGGAGCTGCTTGTGCAGAGGCACATGTATTGGAATGTGCTGGTGTTTCAGGAGCCCTGAGTGGCCCCTTTCTAAGTAGCACTGGACAAGAGGGGAAGCAGCAGCTCACAAGATGACCCAGAGTAGAGCAGAGAGCATACACTTTAGCTCAAGGCAACGAAGGGCCACCTAAACATGTTTACCATGGTAGGAGTTGGGTGCTCCTTGTGACCGGTGTGTTTCAAGGGGATTGTTCTTCCAGACATATCCCTGAGTGGCTTGAAGTGCATACTTCTAAAATGGTCAGCTTTAGTCACGCCCTACAGGGGGACTCGGGCAGGGGAGGGGGGGGGCTGAAAACCCAACGATGCAGATTTGACATCCCTTGGTGTCTATTCTGTCAGAGATTCACCTAAGTGCTTTATAGAGAGTTTATTGTATCATGTTCTTACAAGGGGGGCATCAATGTGGTACTACTCTGGTTTTAATATTTCCAATAAGGGAACTTTCTGGCATAAGGGAAGAGCAAGGGAAGAATGTTAGGATCATCAGGGCTGAAAGGGCATAGAGGAATGCGGACTTTCTCATTAAATGGAGAACAAGGGAACCCACAGAGGACAGGTGACCTCTTCAGAGTCCCCAGGCGAGTTAGCACAGGTAGTGGAGCTGGGGCGAGTGACTGGTCCTCTGGCTCTAGGCTCTGAAGTGATCTCCCAGCAGATGACTGCCGAGTAAACCCATGGCTCAGGCAGGGTGAGGGGCACAACCTCTTGTCCAATTATTCATAGATCCAAGTCACAGACACGCTTCTTTCTGGACTCTGAGAGGCCCCCAGAAACCGCCACTCTCAAGAACGATGGACATGTGACCACTAGCACTAAATTCATATGGGTTATTCATTCCCCAGTTCCTCGTCATGACCTTTTAAAATTAGAATGGGCCCAAGTGGGAGGGCATTTGAAGAGCACTCCACCTTTCCACCAAAAAGTCTGTGAGAACTGCTCAGGCCCGACACTTCTCCCAGAAGAAAATTCTGGGTTGCACGGGCACAAGGAGTTAATGGGGTAACAAAGAAAAAAAAAATAAAGGCGGAGGGCAGAATGTGTGGGTACAGCAGGTGAGTTTCAGTCAGTTTTAAATTTGCAGCTGGCACCGGCCTCTTTCTAGCTCATGAATTTCAATTCCTGCCTTTCCTCCATGACTCGGTGCGAAGGCCAAGCTCACCCACATGTCTGGTCCTGCCTGATGGTTAGTGACGAGTTTACATAACCCAGTCACATGCCACCCTCTACTCTGGTGGCTTTCCTTCTGTTTCTGTGTGTGTTTGCATCTGAACCTGCTGTTCCTGGGAATCCCTCCTGAACTACTCCAATCTGCTCTGAGCACACCTCTTATTCTGGGTTTTCCTCAGTGCTTGGTAATGGGTGACGCATTTTTCTGGAAGCCTGGGTGGCTCTTCCAGTCTGTGTGTGCTGCTAAGGAGAGTAAAGTGAGGTCATGGAACACCTGCGCTCGGTTCAGCTCCCCACTCCCTGGGCACATCCCTGCTTCCTCTTCTGTGAGCTTCCTCACACACCAAGAGGCGGAGGTGGTGTCCAGAATCCCTTCCACACCTAAAAGGCAAGGGCTTACGTTCTCGGTAGATTACCATCCTCAGTGTATGCAATGGCTTCCTGCATCTCCTGGAGTCTGTGCTGTACCCTGAGCTACACACAAGATGACCCAGCAGATCAAAACTTCTACCCAAAGCACAGGCTTCAGAACAGGTTTCAGCTCTCTGTTAACTTTCTGCATGATCTTGGATGAGGCTCTTCAGTGCACATAGTCTCAATTCCTTCACATATGAGTTAGTGACAAGAACATTTTGCTCAAAGCATGGGGAGGATTAAATAAGATAAAATGTAATTGTGCAGCATGTGTGATAAGTTTGAAGAAACACTGAGTTCCAGCCACACAAAGGGGACATTCTGGACTTGTTACAAGTGAGGGTTTATCCAGGTGGATTTGGCATAATTGGACTCTATTCTCAGAAATATGGGGCTCCTCTGTTAAAGAGATAGATTATAACACATTTGAACAGCAAGGCTGCTGCTGAGTTTGCAATCAAGGGCATCCTGGAGAATCCATAATTAACTCAGTGTTTAGTAGAATCACATTCGTACTTTGGAATATTTAGCACAAGGACATGTACAGCTCTACTTGCAGTTCCAAGATTAAGAAAAAAGTCAATGCCCTCATAAACAGATCTATAGTCATTGTGATGTTTTCAATAAACTATAATGAAATTTATTATTATTTCACGTATAAGACTAAATGGAT
Organism: Spermophilus citellus; assembly: GCF_964194105.1. Taxonomy (NCBI): domain Eukaryota; kingdom Metazoa; phylum Chordata; class Mammalia; order Rodentia; family Sciuridae; genus Spermophilus; species Spermophilus citellus. Next base: position 106,358,983 of record NC_138193.1, read on the forward strand.
TTGCAGAAGGATAAGGATCAGCTTAGCTCATCTCCCTTCTGTGAAATTGCCCATTCAGACCTGCCCACTGTAATATATTCAGGAGTGATTTGCAGCAAATTAGCTCAAGTGACTTAACATTACAACCTTCTGCTAAAGACACTTTCCTAATGGCCTGTTTCCTGCTGGGCCTTCAAAGACTTCTTTTGTTTTTGTTCTTGAACTTAAGAAGGACTGAAGACAGTATAAAGTAGGCCAATGACATGTAATGAAATTGATAAGGAATGTGCAGAAAAGGTGTTTCAGGGCCAGACAATTAAAGCTGGGGCGTGCTTAGAGTCAGGTAGAACAAAGCAGCACAGACCAAAGGTATTTCCCTCCACAGACTTTGCCCTCCACTTATGGATTGAGCACTTCCTGGGTGTTAGAAATGGAGTCTTTGTGGAACCTAGAGTGTATTTAGGATGCCCCTGGTCCCGCCAGAGTCCAAGGACAAGCACAGTGGCCAGTGTGCACCTGTAGAGTGTGAAGCTGAGAAGGTGTATTTGTTTTCTGTGACTGGAAACTACCACCCACCTAGTGGTTTAAAACAAAGCAACTGCTAGGCATGGTGGCGCACACCTGTGATCCCAGCGGTTTGGGAGGCTGAGGCAGGAGGATCATGAGTTCAAAGCCAGCTTCAGCAACTTAGTGAGGATCTAAGTAACTCAATGAGACCCTGTCTCTAAATAAAATATAAAAAAGAGCTGGGGATGTGGTCAGTGGTTAAGTGCCTCTGGGTTCAATCCCAAGTACCTGCTCAAAATAAAATTAAAATAAATAAAGCAACTTATTATCATGCAGCTCTATAGGTCAGAAATTGATCACAGGTCTCCCAAGGATAAAACTAAGGTGTCGACATGGCTGCATTCCTTCTGGCCCATGCCTTCATCTTCACCTGGGGATTTCCCTGTATATGTTTGTGTCCAAAATTCCCCATTTTATAAGGACAAGTAGTCATATTGGATTAGTGACCCATCTTATTCCATCACAATCTCATTTCAACTTCATCTGATAAGGCCACACTGAGCTACTGGGGGTTAAGACATCAGCACAGCAACTTTAGGAAAACAAGACTCAATCTATATTAGGAACCTTGTGATTACTCTGGGCTCCTCCGGTAACCCAGGGTAGAGATCCTTAGTTTAGTCTCATTCACAAGGTGAAATATTTACAGGTTCCATGGATTAAGAGGAGAGTATCTTTGTGGGGCTGTTGTTCTGTCCACTACCAGAGACTTCTGGGATCCTGTATTGAAGACTTGAAGGATGAGGGGGACTTATCAGTTGGTAGGAGTTTGGGGTGAAGGGCTCTACAGATGGAAAGAACTGCAGCCCTTGGATACTGTGGCAAACATTGGTGCATTCAGCCATGGATCAGCTAGAAAGTCATCATGCTCAGGCTGCACTTGACTCTGGGCCACCTGGTCAACTGCCCTTCCCATCTTACTCCAGAAGTCCATGATCCCAAGATCTGCGATCCTCTTAACCACCCTCCCATTCCTTTTCATTCTACTGCAAGTGGCAGCAAACCACAGTTGCTGTCCAAACCCTGCTTGCTGTCTGCCCTCCTCACTTTCTCTTGGAACGCAGCCACGTCCATTTGTTTATCTATTGTCTTTGTGGCTTTCATGACACAACAGCACAGCTGAGCAGCTAGAGGAGAGACGGGGTGGGTTTGAGAGCTAAAATATCGGCTGCCTGACTTTTTATAGAAAATGTTTCCCAAATCCTGATCTATCTGCTTTGCCAGATTATTGTCCTCCTGACTTTAGAGGGGCCCAGGATTCAATTTTTATTTCTTTTCTACTCACATTCTTTAAGTGCTCTTCACTAGGCCCCTAGTGTTAACTGCCACGTCCTTGCTGATGACGCTCGATGTTACATGACCAATTCTGACCCTACCCTGTGAGCTCCGGAGACAGGTACCCAAAAGTGTTCTCGACGTCTCCAATTGGATAATTAATAGATGTCCCCAATTAACGTTTCCACAAAGGTCCCTCGTTGCACCACTGCAACACATGTGCCCACGTCTGGAGCTTTGTGCTGTCATTATCCCTCTTCATGGACACTTCACGCTCTGCATCTTTGCATGTTTGACTCTACTGTCATCATGACCTCAGTTTAAGTGTCACCCCCTCAGAAAGTTCTCCTACAACCATTGCTAAATCACCTCCCCATAGCCCTCCCTTGTGTATTTCACTTTTAACACTCTGAAGACATCATATTTTATTATTGCTTACTATTTTTCTACAAAATTCACTCTTCCCATTCCCTTGGGATGCAAGTTATAGGATGGCCAGGACTTGTTCTTGATGAGCAAAGATTTCTTGGAATAGGCAATGATGGAGCTGCTCAGGTGATCTCCCAATCTTCAAGGAGAAGGGAAGGTTGACCCTAGAGGAGAGGAGATCTTATGTGAAGGTACAAGAATATGAAATAGAAATAGAGGGAAAGATTCTGGAAGAGAGCTCTCAAGAACTGTTGAGCAATAGCTGCCACTTACATTATGTTTATCTGTGTATACTCAAATCCTTCCCTTTTTGACCTTGGTGTACAAGGTCCCTGCCTTGCTCTGATTTTAGAGTCATTCTTTGCTCCTCTTCTCATTCTGATTCTCTGCATGGTGAGATGTATCTGTGCAATCCATTAGGAAAATGAGAAACATCCATCTGGACCCTGGGCTTTCCCTTCTAGACTACATTTTGGGTAATTGTACTTTAGATTTTCTGCCCAAATGGCCCAAGTTTGATTCTTCTTTGGTAAAACTCTTCCCAAGGTCCATTCTCCCAAGGTAGAGCATGCCAAGGGAACAGGATTCCTTAGACCAACTATTGTCCAGGAGATGGTGACTTGCTGAGGGTATGGACTGGCCTGGAGCTGGGACACTGGAGTGTCCACATACATGCTTCTCAGGCCCTTCTGGGTGCAGGTCAGGGTCAAGTGGAAAGAGTTGTAGGCAGCAAGTACTTGGGAATTTGGGCTGGCATTCCTTGCCCACTCACATTCCAAAGGCAACTCTAAGACTTAAGTTCCACAGTGCCTATGATATCATTGCATAGTTCTCTTTGTCAAGGCAGGAGCACGGGACACATTTAACAGGTCATTGTCTTGATTTAAAACTTTTAGATGTGCACTCCTTTTATCTGTACTCTTATACTGAACCTAGAAAATGTTAGGGGTGGTCCCTGCCTTTGGCATGTGGCCTGGCATAGAGTAATTCTAAAAGGCAACATTTACTGGATGCTCATAGTGATAGCAGACGGTCCTCTAAGCCCTTTATATGTATTAGCTCATTTAATCCTTGCAACAATGGACACCAAGTAAATTGTATTGAGTGTTTCCAGGAAAACGGAGACCTAAAATAGGATCCCAACATCTCTTGGTGTTGGTCCACACTTTCAGCTAGGATTCATCACAGTCCTGCCTGTTTATTTCCATGTCCTGTTTTGTGTCAGAGGTGAATTTACTCTGCTTCCTCTGTGATGAGCATCTAAATTGGTTTTAATGTTTTTTTTTTTTTTTCCCCAATGTTCAAGCAAATCCTGCCTTGGCCTACAGGAATAACTAAAAATGACATTTTAGAATGCTTGTGGCAGAATATAGTCCCCAGAAATGTTCATGTCCTAGACCCTAGAACCTAGGAATAGGTAATTTGGTCTGCCAAAAGAAATTTACAGATGTGATTAAGGACCTTGAGACAGGGAGATGATCTTGGATTATCCAAGCAGGTGCAACCCAGTCACAGGGTCTTTATAAGTGCGAAGAAGGAGAGTGAGAGTTGGAAAAGTAGACTCAGGGAAATATAAGTTGGAACCTTGCAATTGCCGTGTGAGGCCAGGAGCCAAGGAGCACAGGCATTTCCTTAGAATCTGAGAAAGGCAGGAACTGGTCTCCCTTAGAGCCTGCAGGAGAACAGTCTCTGGTGACTTCCTTTCAGCCCAGTGAGGTCCACTGAAGACTTCTGACCTCCAAAATGTAATGTCATGACCTTCTGATGTTTTAAGCCACAATACTTACAGCTATTTCTTGCATTAACAATAGAAATCAATATGCTAGATATTTTTATTTTCAGTTTCATTGAGACAACCAAATTATAGAATAAATAGCCCTGTGTTAGAAAACCAAACAGCTGGTTGGTTCCAATTGACTTATTAAAAACAAAGCAGGTAACCGTGGGCAAGCCACCTCATCCTTCTCAGCCCATTCCTGAGAAAGATGGCACAATTTCATCACCTTGCTCAGAACAGGCTTGGGATCATTAAACACCCTAACACCTAAGGTTGCTCTGTGAATTGTGCCCTACAGATTATATTTTCTACATTTAAGGTATCTTTTTCCATGCTTTGCTCTAGTTTGCTGCTGATTTCCAGAAAGCACTCTCCCCAGATGAGCTCCCCCCAATATTAAGGTCTTCAGGGAATTTTCTTTTCCCATTCAACAAGTTACTCATTTTTGCCAGAATGCCAAAAATGGGATTGAAATTATTTTCAAGTCATTTGTACGTTTTCTCAAATTCATCTCAAGATTTATAGTTCAAAAATAATACATTTGAATCACTCCATTGTTTCTATATAAATGACACATAACTGTGAGAAACAAAACACTTTTCTGAATTGCATGCATCTAATTAAAACCATCACAAACTGTCTCACTCAATCACACTGTTTCAGTAACATCTTTCCATATATTTCTTTATTCATTCACTCTAGCATATGTCCATGAGTATTTTTTAATTTAAATTAAGTTTTTAACCATACATTGAAACACAAAATTGTTCATATTTGTTGGGTACCATATGCTGTTCAATACATGTATACGTTGTATAACGTTTAATCTAGGTTAAACATATGTATCTCCTCAAACATTTATCACTTCTTTCTGGTGAAAGCATCCCAAACCACCTCTTAGAGTTTCCTGAAATGTGCAGTACCGATTGTCATCTAAGTCACCCTGTTATAGCAGAGCACCAGAACTTCTCACTCCCATGTAACTAGAATAGAGGACCTTGATCAATCTTCCCCCCTCATTTTCCCTCCGCTGTGGTCCCCAGCCTCTGGTAACCATGGCACTGCTCTTGACTTGTATGAACTCAACATTGATAGTGTCTACATGCCAGTGATGTGGTGAGACTCATGGGGCACTTTTTATGCCTGAATAGTATTCCATTGTGTATATGTGCCCCAAATTCCTTATCCAGTCCTGAATTGATAGACACTTTGGTTGTTTCCATTTCTTGAAGATTGCAAATAGTGTTGCAGTAAACGTGGGTGTGCACATGTGTCTTACACAGACTGATTTCTTTCCAAGATATACCCAGGAGTGGAAATGCTAGGTCATGTGGTAGTTCTATTTTTAATTTCCTGGACATTTTCCCACAATGGCTGTAACAACTGACATTCTCACCAGAAAGAAGTGATAAATGTTTGAGGAGATACATATGTTTAACCTAGATTAAACAGTATACAACCTATACATGTATATACACTGTGCAGGGGTTTCTTTACCTCACATCCTCCCCAGTGGTTGTTAACTTTTGTTTTTTGAATCATAGCTACTCTTACTTGGGTGAATTGGTATCTCGAGGTGCCTTTGAATTGCATTACTCTGGTGATTATTAAGGTGAGGATGTTTTCATATGCATGTTGACCATTTCTGTGTCTTCTTTAGGGAAATGTCTATTCAGGCCCCTAATTTATGTCAATGTCTTGTTATTTGGATGATTAAAGCTTCGTAGTATATTTTGAAGGCATGCAGCATAATGTCTCTACTTTTGGCTCAAGATTGCTTTAGCTTCTCAAGGATTTTTTGTGATTCCATACTAATATTAGAATTTTTGTTTTGGATTTCGTGAATAATGTTAATGGAGTTTGTATAAGAATTGCATTTAATGTGTAGACTGGCATTCAATCTATAGAGTGCTTTGGTGGTATGAACATTTTTAAGAATATCAGTTCTTCCAATCCATGAAAATGAGTTGTCTTTCTATTTTTGATGTGTCCTCTTCAATTTCTTTTATCAATGTTTTATAATTTTTACTGTAAATATCTTTCACTTTTGGGCTAAATTTATTCTGAGGAATCTTTTTGCAGCTATTATAAATGTGATTGCTTTCTTGATTACTGTTGCAGGTAATTGACTATTGGCATATAACAATGCTACTGATTTTTGAATTATTTTCTACTTTAACTTTCCTGAATTTGTTTATTAGTGTTAACAGGTTTTCGGTAGAGTATTTGGAGTATTCTATATATAAGATCATGCCATTTTCAAACAGTGACCAATTGAGGCTTTTATCTAATGTGCATGTTGTCCTTTATTCTTTCTCTTGCTTTGACTAAGACTTTCAGTACTACGTTAAATAAAAGTGGTGAAAGTGAATATCTTTGTCCTGTTTCAGATCTTAGCTAGGTTTCAAATTTTCTTCATTTAGTACGATGTTAGCTATTTTCTTATATGACCTTTGCTATGAAGAGGTACTTCTCTTATATACCAAATTTTCTGGGACTTTATCATGAAGGATGCTGAATTTTATCAAATCACTTTTCCGTGTTTATTAAGAGGATTGTAAGATTTTAGTCCTTCATTTTGTTGATAGACTTTACGTATTTATTGATTTGCATATAATGAATCTTTCTGGTGTCCTGGTGAATATCAGTTGATCATGGAAAATAATCTTTTCAATGAACTGTTGGATTAAGTTTGCTATTTTGTTGACGATTTTTGCATAGGCATTCTTTAAGGATATTATCTATAGCTTTCTTTTATTATTGTTGTGTCTGGGCCTGGTTTTGGCTATCAGGGTAAGGCTAGCTTCATAAAACGGTTTTGGAAAAATTCCATCCTCTTCAATTTTGGGGGACATTGTAAGAAGATTTAGTATCGGTTCTTCTTTAAACGTTTGGCAGAACTCGGCAGTGAAGCCATCTGGCCCTGGGCTTTTCTTTGATGGGAGACTTTTTATTACTGATTCAATCACATTGCCTATCACAGGCCTGTTCAGGTTTTCTCTATATACATGACTCAAACTTGGTAGAATGCAATTTCACTTCTCTACTTTCAGTACCCATGTTTTCATGCAATATGAATTCGACGCGTTTCAAACGGCTTCGTGTGTTAACACGTGTGTATGTTCAAAATCTTTGTATGGACTTAGAGTATCCTATTTTCTTGATAGACCATGATTTTCTTAACTAGACTCCTAAAAGATGACCATTTAGTCCTCTGTATTCCAAACACACTGTAATCGAGTCCACTGCATGTATTTTCAATGTTAGTGTTTTATAGGACTTCTGCTCAGTATGCACGGTATGGCTGGGCCACTTGTTGAACTACACAATATTTGTACCAACCTCTCCAGGATTAACCAGTCTGTAGTGGTTGGTAGGGACCAGTATGTGTGTGTCTCCTGTCTCCGCTTCCTTGGATGCCTAGGCCTGAACCCAGGACCTCTCAGACCATCTCTGCTCAGAACTTGAAGATAAAAGCTTGGCTCACCAGAGTCCCCATATGGAGTTCTGTGGCAAGTCCCTTCCACCCTGTGATTGGCCACAGCACTCTCTGAATGTTTCAGTGTACAATCTGCCCTCTGTGGCCTTCAAGTTAGATTAAAAAGGTCTTCATGTTACTCATTTTGATACATTTTGCAAAAGTTATTTTTAGAAAAATCACTTTTACTTGAGCATTTCTAAGCTCCAAGGTTGAGAAGAGTTTTTGAGTATATTCAACCAACATCAGATATTGTCCATCTTTAATTTTGTGAATTTTACTGGGGAAACAGATCTCACTTTTTGTTTTATGTGATTAATTTGATAATTGACAAGTTGAACACCTTTTTATGTTTATTGATCTTTTTGTAGAGAAACATTCTGCATGCATGTGGTTTTTTTTCTCTCTTTTTGGATTACATAGACATTGAAAGTTTTCTCTCTCTTTCAATTCAGGATTATTGAAATATAATTATTTTAACAACTTTATTGACATAAAATTCATGTGTCATGTGATTCACCAGTAAAGTACACAGTTCAGTGGATTGTAGAACATTCAGAGAATTATGCAACCATTGCCACAATCTAATTTTAGGACATTTCCCTCGCTCCAAAGAAAAACGCAATGTCCATCAAAAGTCATTTTCCATTATCTTCCCCTTCTGTATACCCTGGCAATCATTAATCTGCTTTCTATGTAAGTATGAATATATCATGTAAGTATTGTATGTGTTCTATTACAACTAGCTATATTAACTACTTAGAGTGTATGTTTTTCATTGTTTATGCGTGTCTTGGCCTGTATCCAGACTTTATTTCTCTTTATTTCTGAGTAATATCCACTGTATTAAATGTGATATATTTAATTTATCCACTTATCAATTGATAAGAATTTGGGTTGTTTGTACTTTTGGGCCAGTATGGATCATTCTCTTATTAATATTCCTATACAAATATTTGAGCTGATATATTTTCACTTATCTTGGATAAATAACCAGCAATAAAGCTGTTGAGTCATATGTCAACTGTTTAACATTTTAAGGAAGTGCCAAACATTTTTTCCAAAGTTATGGCTGCGTCATTTTTTATTCCAATCAGCAATATGAGGAGTCAATTTTTTTCACCTTCTCACCGACATGTTGTTGTCTATTTGTTTGAAATTTGCCATCCTCGTGGGTATATCCCCTGGTGGCTTTTATTTGCATTTCCTTAATGTCTAATGACAGTAATCATCTTTCTATATGTTTATTATTCATTTGTGTATCCTTTGAAAAATATCTATTCCTATTTTTTATGTATTCAGAATACCACTTTTATCAGATATACGATTTGTAAATATTTGATCTCTTTCTATGGGTATCTTCACATTCTAGTTGGTGTCCTTTGCTTAAAAAGCTTTTAATTCTAATGAAGTCAAAATTGGATATTTTCTGTGTGAAGATTATGACAGCTGACAGACATAGCTGACATACAGGAAAATTCACCACCCTTTAGTGTAAAGTTCCGTAGGCTTTAAGAAGCACAGACTTTCACATATGCACCACAGTGAAATAGACACAGGCAGTTCTTGCCTCTCAGGATGTTCTCTGGACTATTTCTGCTCTATTTATGGACCCAAATTGTTGCTTTTGCAAGAAAACCAAATAAAATAGACAATAGAATAGCCAACTTGTTTTTAGTTTTAGTCAATAGAATTCTATTGAAGTGGTCTTTATATGCAAGCTTATACTTTAAAATGTTTTTGTTATTACCAGAGTTAAGATTCCTGATTTCTTTACCTTTGCTCATAGTTTCAAGATTTTTTTTTGTCATTCAGTTTAGGTGGTATTACTTTATGCTATGTATGTTTTCCATAAAGATCTTAGCATTCTACACAGACATGCAAGTATGCTGACCTTAAAGTCCTAAATAAAACATACAAAATGTTGATACAAATTAGGTAAAACTTAATAGGGGCAAAGAAATTCCAAATGTGTGAAGATGGCAGTTTTTCAACTTTCTAAAATAATTGAGAGACTGTTTTCTTTGGATGAAACCTTGCATAGAAGCTCAATATTCAAACACACGAAAGACGAGTTTCTCTTTTGAATCCCGAGTGGAAACCTTGCCCTCATCTCTCTGCCCCTGAGGAGCATAGTTTGAGGATCAGCAACCTGAACTACCCTGATGTAACTAATGTCAGAAGCAGTTGTCAGACCCTGGTCATAGTGGTCAGTTTCAGGATGAGGAAGAGGGAGAAACTCAGGCACAACTAGCCGAATCCCAGGGCTCTGATCCTGGTCAATGGGTTCCTGTTCTGCGTTTCAGTGCATTGATCTGCACAGGGGAAATGAGAGCACGTGGGAAAATGACCACTGTCTAGCACTTGGTAAGAATAGTTTGAAATTCTTCCAGAAGGTGTATGTAGAATCAGAGTGACTAAATAAAGAAGCAGAGGGAAGAAATTCTGAAAGCAAGGTCAACACGGGCTTAGATGGCTTTTCAAAGTGTTCCAGGTATATTTTCCTGTTTTGTCTGAGAAATTAAAGAACAGGATTCCTCCCAGCATGGTGCTCTGTGCTGGTGATCACACATGCTCATTGTCCTCCGGTCACAAGGCTACTGTCCAGCACTCCTCTCTTTTGCTTTCAACTCTTTCCTTGAGGCACAGAAATGAATACCAGAGGGGCCAGTGTTGGGGATTGCCTGGAGTCAATTTGTGTTAACTAAACTTTCAAGTCCAAGATTACAAATAGTGATGAATTTCAAAGTCAGAGTTTCTAATGTGCTATTTTTTAAATAGTGTACATTTGCTTAATTTCTGCTCACTTTTCTATGACATTAGAAATTTTTGCAAAGGATATATAGGGACTTTGCTGTTGTGGTATGTATTTGTTCTTTCAGTGTGTTAGAGACAAAGGGGGCCTCTGTGTGGCAGTTTACCACCATCATCGTTGCCTTTGGGGAATATTTCCTGTCTTGCTTCATCTGAGATGGACTCCTGCCTGGCTCTCCAGGTAACCTCCACGGAATTCTGCCCAATTTACCCTTTGTGCACTTACACACCCTATGGATTCACACATGTCCACTGGGATCCCATTAGGATTAAATAACGTCTGCACAGCTGCTCCAACTTGCTTCTCTAAAAGGCTGCACATGTACATGAGTTCTCAGAAGGCACCTGGGACTCACTCAAAATAGCAACTGCTCCAAGCCTCAAGTTAAATTTTATTAAACTGACCCTTCTGTATTTGGTTTGGATCTTGGTTTTATTTTGTTATTTTATTTTCTGTGTCTTTATTATTACCACCTCAAGGCTTGTTACCCTCTCCCCAAGGGTCATCACCTTGATTGCTTCAGTTAGGTATACCTCTGTGTTTCTTCCCAGATGTTGTGTGGTGAGCCAGCTGATATGTGGGTCAGGTTCCAGACATGACCTCCTGGGATTCTGCATTCCAGGCCTCACAGGGAGGCAACAACCATGTTAGCAGGGCTGTGTTCTTATCTGAAAGCTCACTGGGAGAAGAACCTTCTTCCGAGCTCACTCAGGTTCCTGGAAGAATTAATTTCCTTGAGGCTTTATAAGTGAAAGCCCAGCTTTTGCCTGCTGGAGGCCAACCTCCAATAGCAACCCCCCAGTTCCTTGACCTTGGTGTGGGGGTTTCCTCAGTGTGGACACTCCCACTGTTAAGTCAGCATGGATAGGTTTCTACTTCACAAAGGACAGGGTTCCTCTCTTAAGATTTTTAAGTCAGGCTGGCCCAGGATACGTTCACTTTGTGCTAATTGCAAATCATTTGGACCTTAATTACATTGGTGAACTTCCTTTACCGTACCCTATTATAGAAAATTGACTTGTAGAGACAAGTCACGGGAACCTCCCACACTCAGGGACAGGTTTTATAAAGCGCATCAACGTGGGATGTGATCACTGGGTGTCACCTTCAGTTCATCTGCCCCCAATATAGCAATCACCTTGTAGAGGGGGATGATTCAGGTGTAAGTAGCTATAATGTAAAGAATCAAAGAGGATATCGAAGAAATAAAATTCTAAGAAAGACAATGTCTACTCTGGAGAAGTTTGAAATGGAGGATGCTGAACTGAAAAGATCAGGGAAGAGAGCAGAAACTGAATTTCACGGTCAAAAGTTATCAAGGGAAAATAGAGTATTAAAGTTGCCAATGAAGGCTCCTGGGATCAGCTCCTGAGCACAGGTGCCTAGCTTTGCACACTGCTCTTGAACTTTGTGTGTGTGTGTATGTGTGTGTGTATGTGTGCATGTGTGTTTGCAGGGAGAATATCAACTATTTTTAATTGGCTCTCATCTGAAGAGATTATGCCAAGCACTACCCTAGTCACTCAAACCCATTCTGTCCTTTCATGCATCTCTGGGAGAAGTTGGGAAAGCCCAGTGCTTTGTGAAATGAAGAGCTGACAATGACAAAGTGGAACTGTGCCTGTCACTCTTCTCATTAGGTGGCCCTTTCAACCCTCTCTTGATGCTGTTCTTGCCTTTTGCCTCAAAGCTTCACATATCTGGTCTCCAACCCAGCACCAAGGTCTTCTTGCAGGAAGGTGTGTAGCATCTGTCACTGAACTGCCACTCCTAGGGGATTGAGGACAATGAAGGAATATGCGCATTTGGGGCCCAATGACTTTGGCATTGAACCACCACTAGGGATTCAACCTTGTTCCTGAATCCTCGCCTGAGCATGTGCAGAAGGGAGTTGCCCATGGAGAGTCAGGCCCAGCTGGGACCAGGCAGGGATTAAAATCTATGAAAAAGTATTTAGGTGTCGTTTAATGACCCAATTGATGATGTGGAGGCCTCCTAGGAGGGAAGCATGTAGAATTTTATCAAAATAGGTAGGAAGAAGTCAGAGAACCGGAATTCAGTGGCTGGAAAGCCTGAGAGGGTGGCATGTTATCAGGGATATTTGGCATGGGCATGGGGTTATAAAAGACGTAGAAAAAATTCAGCCAGAATTTATTGAGTTTTCATTGTGCATCAAGTGATGTTTTAAAATGCCCTATACTAATTAATCTACTTATTCCTCATAACTATCTCATAAATTATATTTATATCCATTTTACAGATAAAAATCTGTGCCAGGGAGTGCGGAATAACTTGGCCTAGACTAGTGGAGCAGAAAGCAACACATCTGCTGTCTCCACAGCTCAGTAATGTGCTGTGCATCCTCTCAGCCTGCCGTCTCCGTCTCCATATCGGCCACCTCCTTCAGGAGAGATGTGAAATCTGGCAGCAGGTGGGCAGAGACAGAGGCAGGCAGGCAGCTGGCATGTGGAAGGCCTGGCAGAGGGTTCTGCTAGGTGACTGGATCCAGAGGAAGAATGCTCATCCCTGGGGAGGTGGAAAGATCACCAGGATTCACAAGACCACTCAGGATCAGGCGTGGACCAGATGCTCAGTAACCTCCTCTCCCTCTTGATCTGAACATCTTCTTGGAAAGCAAAGGAGGGAACTGAACTTGAATTTATTCACTCGGAAAGTTGTCAGAATGAAAATGTAGTCACTCTTGTCAAAAACTTGACAAAATAGAGCTAGAAGGTCCTAAAGGAGGGACCCCCATGCACACACTCCAATTAATAAAAACTATTTCAACGACTCTCTGAACTTCATGCCTTGCACCAAGTTCACTGCAACCTTATGCTAACAGGACTCCTGTGAGGATGTCCGCCCAGCAACCGCCTCCTCGGCTCTGGTCTCACACCACCCTGTTATTGACCCTTGCAGAGAAGGATAATTGTTCCCAAGCAAGTTTTATAAGCTTCCTCAGTTTCCCTGTGAAAACCCTTGTTTTCCTTTGCCTCCACATTTATGCCTATGATCCATCAGAGCACAGTTCCAGGTGGCAATTTTCTGTTCCTTCCCAAATAAAGTCAAATTTTTAATGAGGGAAACATTTCTCTTTGTGGTTACTTGTGTTGACTTGATTTGTCCTAAAGATCTTGTGCTAAATAAGAAAAATCTAGAAGAGTTTTAATGGACAATTGTTATTCCTACCTTAAATGACCATGGGAAATGATGGGAGTTTAGCTCAGTTATACTAAATTTACTATAGTAAATTAAAAAAATGTACATTTTTTTTCTTAATGTCTCTGAGTTGTAGTGTGCAAAGCAGAACATACGGTACAATATAGCCCGTGAAACAAATGTGCTTTGTAAAACTTCTCCCATGTTTGCTTGAATTTCTGGGTTGATGGCTTTAGCAAGGGACCCCCAGAGAAGGAAGTAGACTGGGGCCCTGTGGGGAGAAGAGGATCAGTCACAGAGAGGATCACAATGGAAGCTGTCCAGAGAGACTAGAGTCACATATCATCATCAGGACAGTGAGTTTGGCTGGTGAATGATACAGGGAAGAAGAAAGAAACCAACCTAGTCTGTGCTCCCAATTTCACATGCTGTTATAGTTCACCCTTCCAGCACCCAGAAGGTAAGTTATTATCCTTGGCTTATGCCAAGGGAAATTGGAGCTCAGGATTACACATCTTTCCTAATTTACAAATCTCCTAATTGCAGACCTTAAATTGGATTCCGAGTCTTTAAGACTTTTATTCTCTGCTCTAGTACCTATGCCATGTGAAAAGTTTCAAAAATCGGACTGCACTTATTTTGGTAGGTCTGATTCTTAACTCTAGTCAAAGCCTCTTCTAATTGCTGTGTCAGTTAGCTCCAAATAGCCAAAATGTTTGATAGGAAGGATAAGAAGACAGTCATTATAGCAAAGGGAGAGTAGATACTCTGGTGTCCATTTGAAATAATTTAGTTAAGACTGTTTCTAAACCTACTACCAATAATTTAAGGATGTACATTTTATTTTCATTTAAACTATCTTATTAAAATATTTTAATTTCATTAAATACATCTTAATTTGGCTCAGTTCAATTCAATTAACAAAACCTCCCTCCTGGTAAAAAGCTTTATAGCCCAGGGTTCTAGAGACCTGGAGTTATATTGGTCCTGGGTCCTATCCTGTCTCCAAGGAGTTCACAGTCAACTATCAGGGTGACAGGCAGGTTTCACAATTCTTAATTATATCATCTTCATGGGGTTATCAGGGAAAATATATCTTTAAAAAAATCTTCATTAATTTATTAAAAACAACTTGCTAAATAGGTTTTCTTAGCATGTCATTATTTAAAGAGTGCTTTGCTTGACATTTCTACTGCAGCATTTAGTTGTAAACTTTGAAGATGATTCAGCAATGTAAAATAGTATTTACCCATATTTTTATTCCAGAGCAATCAGTGTATCTGAGAAAATATGCTGTTGGTTTTTCAAAATCTTTAAATCAAAGAAACATCCACGATGACATGTTGAAAGTAATTGTGCTAAATGAATAAATTGTAAAACTAGCTTCTATCACAAACTAGCACGTTTTTTTCAGTAAGATTTTAAAAATAATCTTGAAAACTAGTTTTTCTGTATTCATCAATGTTATTTTAAGCTGTTGATTGGTGATTATTTAAGATACCTTCTTACAAATAATTTATAAAGAGCTACATAGGATTATAAAAATACAATCTTTGAATAAACATCACTTGCAATATATAATGGTGATAAGTTAAAAATTTTTTAGCTGGATTGAATTTTGAAATTTAACATAATTCTTAAGATCAAATGAAGTTGATTTGAGGCTCAATAGAAATTTCTCAATAGAAATTTTTCTCAAATAATGAGAAAAGTCGAGACTTAAAAATCATTGACACAAAGTTCAGTTGTAACATCCCAGCTTGATGGAATGATTTGACATAGTTTGTAACAAGTTAACACAGCAGCCCAGTCAATGATGGCAGTCGGACTCTCAGCAGCGGTTTCAGCCAAGGTGAATCTAAATACGCCTCTCATCTCCATGATTAACCAGACAGTTCAAGTTGCCTAACAATAAGAAGCACTCTGCTCCAATCACCTTACCTAATCTTGCCGTTGCTGTGTCACTAGAGAATGAACAATCAACATTTTCATTATTTTCAGAGATGAGCTTTTCTGTGGTAATTTCTCCACGGCAATTTTAATAAGTTCCAAATAGAAATTCAATTTATTAAAAGCTCATCCTTTTTAAAATTTCTTCATTTTCAGTTTAATTGGAACTTCAACATGAATCTGAGAGGAGAAAAAAAAAGAATTAAAAAAAATCTCTTAAATGCAGTGTGTCCTACTGTCCAGCATGCAGGTGTGGCTTTCCCTTGTCCCTGGACAGCTGGTTCTGGTGGTTCTTGGTCCTTCTGGGAACTCGTCCCACCCCATTGAGATAAAACTCCCATACTGGTCCAGGAGCAAACTCCAATGTGTGCGAATCCTTTTAAAGGTGAAATACATTTTTGTCTAGTGATATGAAATTAGATTACTTTTGTCCTCATATTGCTTGAATACGCATAAACATAAAACTAGTTCTGAACTCATTTCTCTTAAGTCACAGCACTCTGAAGTCAAAACAAATTTACCAACCAACTAAAACCAAACAACTACAAAAGCAAAAATAATTTAAATTGTCAGGAGTAATTCATTTTGCCGAAACTAAATTGCTGCTTGCAGGGCTGTGGCATGGACTAGCTCTTTAATCTTAACACGCTTATCTGACTCTCTTGGATGGAAGTCAATTTTCTCGCCACCTTCTGTGCTTCCCCCAAACTCTTCTCCCTGCAGTTCCCAGTGATGTCGTCTGGAGTTCACGCAGTGGGAATGCATCATTTGCCTACTAAATCTGCCTCTGTTCTTTTCTCATTAGCCTGGGACAATTAAAGTTGTGCTATTTGACTGGTGACAACTCATTTATAAATATAATTACAAACTTGGACACTAGAACTGTGAGAAAGGATTTGGAAATAAAACAGTCATGCAACAATTTAGAATATACTATTTTTAATTTTTAAATGTTTAGCAGTGATGCTAAAATTTTTAAAGATCTCATAGGGAACCTCTAAAAGTTGCCCTTGGATTTCTGTTTATGAAAACAATCCTAAAATAACTCTGATAGAGAGCTATTTCTTACCCCCACGTAGTCCTCTTTCAGGGTGACTTTGGAAGGGAGAGCGAAGAAAGCTTAGAAGCTGGTCATGGAGTTTCTAGAAGAAGGCAGGTCAAGGTGACATGGGACGACAGATGCCATAGGTTGGCACTGAAGTAGTCAACAGAACCAAGTGCAGCAAAGAGAAGCAAAATTACATGTAGGGTCTAGGTTCTTCATAATGGCCCCATTTCCCTGAGAATAGCCTTTTGGAGTTTTCACGCAGAAGGCCAGGTTCTCCCACTGGTTAATATCTGGAATCATATGTTGATGGAATATTCACACCTGAAGATCAATTCTCTTGATCTATAATGAACTTTTATCCCACCCTGGGTAGAGGTGAACAAGCACTCAGCAAACTCCCACAATTCCTGCCTCCACCACAGAAGTCTACCAGGAAACCATGACACTGTCAGTCAACGGACATAGTGCAGCCTCATTGCTGAGAGCTCTGGGTCCCACTGTGGATTCTGCCACATTATACCTCCATGACCTTGAGCAAGGAGTTTAACCTGTGCAAGCAGGTGGGTCGGTCGCTGCAGGGCAATAATGGCACTTTTGATCACTGCAGTGAGCAACCAAGTGGAAGAAAGAATAGAAAGTTCTGACATACTCCCAGCACAGAGCAAATTCTCCATCAAGGGGCCATTGCTGTTTACATTAAATACAAAATTCAACATCATTATATTGAAAAGGGAATCAATGACTCTAGAAGAGTGGTTCTTGGTCTTGTCTGCCTGGAGCTACAAGAAGTAGTGGTGCCTAGATTCCATCAGAGATTCTGATGCCCTTGGCACAAGATATGGCTGGACATGGGGTAAAGCTCTCAGGCAGTTCTAATCGTCTTGGAATTGAGACTCAATCATTGCTCTAGAGAGCTGGTACTAGGTGCTAGCTTCAGGAGTGCTGTAGATTTGAATCCTGAGTCCTAATCTGACAGCTGATAGCTCGTGTCTTTGGGCAAGGCACTGTCCCATTCAGTTTCCCATTTATGTAGAATGACGACAGACTCAACTAAGGCTCACAGATTTAAAATTCTATGCTCTACAAGTTCAGAGCAGAGAGAGAGAAGAAAGAAACGGTTCCCCGGGTTATAACTCTATCTCTCAGCTGCTTTGAAAAAGAAAAAAGTCAAATCAATGAAACAGTTATTTTTAAAGTGTTCAGTTAAAGTGAAGCAAACATGAAAAAAAATGTATTCATTCTTTTTACTTTTATACTTGTTGGTATTTATAAACATACGAAGATGGTTGGTATTTGGAAACACAAAAAAACAGAATTTCAACTACATAGCATTCAGAAGGTGGGGCGTATGTATTTTAGCACAACTTACCATTGCCAACTGTCCTTCTACCCACGTCCCTAAGAACACCGAGGACCAGAGAATGTCTTCTGCAGTACCTCTAGCTCCTGGGATATGTAAAGGTGACCTTGCATCACCTTCACCTATCAGGAAGGTCTCTGTGGATTATAAGAGCAGGAAGCTTTGCTGTCATTTAATCCCATTAGCAGCTCCAAAACAGAGTATTCATCTCTATTTCTTGTTATCTTTTTACAACCAACTCTTAGTAACCAGTAGCATAATCGCAGTCATGTTCATGCTGATCTGTGGCTTATAAGACAATTTCATGTAAGCCATGCGAAAGGAAGAGCAGCACCTATACGGCTGCAAAGAGGAACTAAATGGAACGAAATAGGAGAATTTCTTGACCCTTTCTCCTGCTCAAAATTTATGTGTGCATGTGTGTGTGTGTGTGTGTGTGTGCGTGTGTGAGTGTGTGAGTGTGTTTTCAGTGCTCACAATAAACCTGTGGATGGAATATTTTATTCCAATTTTACAGAAGAAAAGTCAGATGCATAGAGGAATCAGGTGATTTGCTCAGTGGTATCCATCTAGTAAGTGTCTAAGCAAAGACCCCATTTCCTGTGACAAATTCCAGGCATCTCCAGTGTAGTAGCTCACATGTGAAGTGGGGATGGAAATCCATCGAACCTAGATGTCTCACAATCCATGGGTGTCTGCCACAGCAGGACTGCACCCTTGGCGGTGCGAGAGTGCTCCTTGCCCTGGTCTCCTCTCGTATCTGCTGCTCTCCCCTACTCTCTTGGATCAGGCCTCTGGTTTCTTTATGTCTTACTCTCATGTTCCCTTTTTCTAACGAGTCTGGGAACTTCACAGAGTCGCTGCCCTTTCTTTCCTCCTAATCTACCTGTAATTCTTCTGTAGCCCCACCTCGTTTTCCCCAAGAGAAGTCTTCCTTGTCCTCACTGATGTTAGATGAGTTCTACTCCAGTCCCTGGGTGGCCTGGCTGCAGTCAAGCACCCTCTGAGTTCATGCAGGTGTCCTCTCTCCACGCATGGATCCAAATCCCACTTTCCCCTGGGCCTGTGAGGAGGAGGATATAGTTGACAGCCCCAAGTTCCTGCCTACTTTCTAGACTTGCCCTTGGCCACTGAGGTTCTTTTGTGTGCCAGTCCTGTCCTCTAGAGCATTTCTCCGGAAATCCTTTGAACACAATCTCTTGAAGTTTTCACACACTGTGCACAGAACACGTTAGTGCCGCCAAATAAAGGCTGATCCTGCCTCTGGCTCATTCCTCTCTCCCACCCAGGCTCCCTCCGCTGAGGCACACACCCTTCTAAGACAGGATATGCCCCCCTCTCCTTTGGGGGATTTGTGTTCTGATCCAGGAAACTTCAGGAGAAATGCAGAATACCCATCTTCTTCAGCTGATCAGTCTTAAGCTTCCTGATATTTTAGCCCATGCAATAAATTTAATTATTTTGATATCGAGAGTTATTTTGCATCAAAATGTTATAAAATTTTACTATTGTTCTCAATATTTAGAATACAAAAGTAGCTACTATGCTTTCTATAGAAGTCTCAATTTATTTTCAACCTTCTCTATAGTTTATTGAGAACATGTTTTTTCCAGATGGCATGATTGTGATAACTATTTGAATTATACCAGAGTTTAATTCCGATATTAAATTAAAGGACTACTCTTGCTTTGGAATAATTTTAAACAATTTTTGGTTTGCTTATTCAATAAATAAAATTAGTTGAATTTATATTTTACTTCTTTTTTCCTTTTTTGTTATTCAATTCTTTTTTCATATAAATTAGTATTATTTATTAGATTTATCTCACATAAGATGTCTAATTTTATAGAAATTGAGGATCCCAAAGACTGTGTCATCCGAGCTAGATAATATCAGACCTGGGTTTAAAATTGCTTCATTCCTGAGAATTGCTATCATTCCTGTAAGTTATTTCTGCACAAAGTCACTTCCTTTATCTGGCCTAGTTTTTATCATCTGTGACAAGCTGGGTTTGAGTTAAATGATAGCCAATAGCTTTTTTTCTTATACTCATCCCCAATTGCTAATCTAAAACTTTCTTACATAAAACATTTAAACCCCAATGATTTAGTGTCATGTCTCAGATGCCTTTTATCTTTGGTGAGTGCTAAGAGAAACCACAACACACAACTTCTATTTCCCTAAGTAAATAATGGTTCCTCAGTCTAGGTTCTTTTTTCCTATAATTAAAATATTTATATTGGCACAGGTCTCATGAGATTTAGATCAATCAACTCCTTTTAAAATGAAGTTGCACTTTTAGGGTAGATGTTTAATCATTCCAATGTATATCTATACTTTCAAATATAAACCCAAGAGAACTTGGAAGCAGGATTCAAACTCATTCACATTTGAAAGGCTTTTCAGAAATCATTACACTGTTTTTTGCAGATAGTTCTGTGGCCGTCAAAGCCTGTGATTGCACTGAGCAGACAGACAGCAGCTGGATGGGAAAGGCTTGCTTTCAGGTTGTGCCTGTCTCACTGAGTTACCTTGACTCCTAATCCTTGCATCTCATTAGTGCAATCAGCCAAGCCCTTGTATGTTTCTCATGGTTTAATGTCTAGGGAGTTCAGACACCTGATCATTCAGTGAGAACATGCAATCCTATGAGCCATCAGGGTTTTTCAGAACTCTTTCAATTCTCAAAAGTCCTTAATCTGAACAGGCAGTTCACTAATGCTTTAAACAAGTTCCCATGACCTCTCCATCTGCTCTCATCAGTATAAGGTAAATGGCTCATTCTGCCTCCACTTTCTCCACATGGGAGGTGGACATGATCAAGGCCTCCATCACCCAGAAGTCATGTGACCGTGACCACTCTCCTCTTCCTTCAGGATTCAGGGTGCACACCCTGGATGAATGGGGTAGGCACTGGAGCACACCACCATGCTCTGCAGAGGTGAAGGGCTTTCCAAATAACCCCCTGCCTCTCTCCTATTGCAGGCACTTACCTATGCAAGGGAATTCAGACTTCCCGTGTTTATCCGAAGTCCCTTCTGGTAGGGTGCAGCTCCATCTTATGATTAAGAGAAATAATTTTGTTAACAATATCTAGCATGCCATTCTGTAGTCCTAGAGCATGGCACACCCAGGTCTCAGTGGTATTATTGTAACTTTAATGATCTGTCTCTCTTAAAAGACTCGGGTCTCTTTGAGAATGGTGGCTTCGTCATTCATTTGCTTCCTGAGCCTCCGAGTTCCTCTCCTGGAGTTGACTGACTCCCCACTTGCTGGTCCTATTTGATCACACTGGTGACAGAATACACTTAGCTCCGTTTTATAGGAGGCAGACCAAGTGTTTTTGGCCATGCTTTCCAAATTACCCCGTGTACCTCAAAATTAGCCCCACGTGTCCTGTGATCTGGTTATGTAGATGATGGCATGTCATTTGTTTACACAACACATTCCATATAAGGGAAGGATACCTGAGTGGAAATGGAACTGGACTTGGGACTCACCAAATTGGTAAGATTAAGAAAAGTTCCATCAACATGAGGAAGATGGAAGAAAATCTAGATAGTGAAAATGGGGAAGGGGTCAGAAGGAGAGAGTATACCTGGGCTTGGTACAGGTGGAAAAAAAGAATTCATTTTGCTTGATTTGGAATGAGAACTTAAGCCAAGAGGGAGTGGAAATAAAAGAGTTGGGTAGATTTGGGTGTAATTTTGGAGGGCCTTATATCAACTGGACAGCTACTTGATCCGTAAGTTTTAAAATACTCTCTTTTAGAAAAGTCAGAGGAAACAGATTTTAACATTTTGAATAGTTACCCTCATGATTACAATAATTGAAATTGACATTTGATCAGTCTGATTACAAATTGGGAAGAGAAGTATATACTCACTTCTTCCTAATCATTAGGATCAATAACAAAATGTATCTTCTGCTTTATCCCCTCTTTTGGACAAAAAATAAAAATAAGACTGGTAGTTGATAATTAGGTAAGAGTAATATTTTGGCTCAAATATTTATTAACACACAATGCTGTTATAATGAATCAGCAATCATTAATTTATTCATTCAAAAAATGTTGACGTAGTTTGCCTGGGGGGCCTTGAGCTGCCATTTAAATCAGGCTGCACTATTTTGAGGAAGCCCAAACTAAGTCATGGAGAGAATCCATGGAAAGTCACTGTCAGTGCATGAAGAGAAGAGATGCCCAGGCAATCAATCCTGAACTGCTCCTGCAGTTCACTGCTACTGCTCCAGGCACAGTCTGCCTATGACAGCAGAAGAATCTTTGAGCCATAACTTCCAATGGAAAACTGGAACAGACCTTAAGCGTTTTCTAATGTAGTGGGAGAGATCTGTCTTGATGATTTGTATAAATTACATGAATAATTACAGTGTAAGGGAGAGAGTTGTGACACAAGATAAAAAACAGTTTAAGTACTATATGAACTTGGAGAAGGGTGAATTGAGGTCCTCTTGAAGGTGGCATTGAAAACTCAATGGGTGGGGTGGAACTCAGACCTTAAGGATAGATTGTGGATATGAGAAGTAAGAAAATTCCAAATAAAGAGAACAATCTATTGGTAAGTATGTAACTCATTCAGTCTATAATACCTTGTATGTTTCTCAGGTGTAGTGAGCAGTTCAAATCCTTCAGGACACGACTAGCATTTCTATGGTGCCTTATTGTCATTTTGTCTTATGGCAAAATCAACCGTATGTTTTTATATCCAGTCCTGTTTATTTATTATGCATTACTTGAGTTACTGGGATTCGTGGCATCCTCTGTCTTCACCAAAACCACATTGTCAAAAATATCTATCAGGTTCTTGTCCCTCCAGGGAAAAAGGGAAGAATGAGTGAGACATTGTGAGTCATCGCCCTTGCCCTAAGGGAGCTCAGGAGTCCATTATGTGTACAGATATGCTAACTGTATGTGCAGATATACATTCAAACATGCTCATAGTGGCAAAGCAGGGGACTGGGACACGAGAGAGGTGAGGGTAAGAGAAAAGGGAGGCGGACATGGGAGAGGGAGCGGTCATGCAGAAGAGGTCATATTCTCACGCCTTCATTAAGGACTCAAATTTCCCAGGCAGAAAGGGAAAGGCAGAGTCCCCTGCAGATAAGACAGAAAGAAAAACGGCCCCAAACATAAAACATGGTGTGTTTTAGGGAACTAGCTTGGTATAACCCAGAACACAGTGGCTAAGTGAGGTGCCTGAGATAAGTCTGGC
The DNA here is from genome assembly GCF_964194105.1 of Spermophilus citellus. NCBI lineage: Eukaryota > Metazoa > Chordata > Mammalia > Rodentia > Sciuridae > Spermophilus > Spermophilus citellus. The sequence continues at coordinate 106,382,051 of NC_138193.1, forward strand.
CTGCCTTCCCTGGCTGGCTGAGGACTTTGGACTCCATCCCAAAGGTGGCTGAGAATGTTCGAAAGGTCACCAGCTATTGAGCCTACAACATTTAAATCATAATTATTTCTCATGTAGCTGTTTTCTTACTGTATGTTTTCTGGAGCGAGAATACATTTTTTGATGGAAAGTCATCTCACTTTTGCCTTCTGTAAGATTCCGTCATTCTTTTCCCCAGTGGATAGCATTCACCCTAATGATTGGACCTAATGTAGCCTGAAAGAAATGCCACCTTACGGGAATCGGAAGCAATCTATTCCAAAGTGTTTTCCACTCACTGTTCTTTCTGGAAATGTGGTTTCTCATGCCATGAAACTTTCATGATGTCATAAAGACATTAATTGTAATAATTCATGGACTCTAGTGCCGCCATACCCATGGATCTTCTAGAAGTAGATTAATTACAATTTGAGGACTTCCAGCCCCATGCGAAAGCCACATTGTTAGTCTATTCCACTGTCAGGAAATCTGGTGCTAAATAATTCAAGATAAATGCAACCTCAGGGGGGAACTGCAAGTGCCTATATTTCATGACCCCTGACATCCTGTGACGTGTGAGGCTATGCCGACTGGGACCACAAGGTCATTAATGAACCCTCTCATGTTGGTACTGTTCCTTTTGTCCCAGGTTATCTGATCTGCCTGAAGCCTTGTCATTCATCATTCTCTACACAGAAGGGCTATTCCCCCAGAAAATCCAGTCCCATATGTCTTCTTTTCTGGAAGGCCTGTGGTGCTCTGAGGCCTGGTAATTGTTTTTTTATTTTTTAATTTTTTTTCCTATTCAGGTCTTTTAGAATTCCAGGAAGAATCTTTAAAAATCAGCCACCACTGTCCACCAAAGATATTTCTTTTCAACTCTGGTTATATATTTCATAGTGAACAACAGATATGGTTCTAGGTCTAGCTCAGTACTCACAGGAAAAGAGCAACATTAAGAATGACAGCAGTTTAGAACGGATAAAACATTCTCTGACGCACAGTGTTCTTTGGACCCTTGTGGATGTTGGTCACTTGGGTACACCAGCCAGCGTGGGATTCGTTCTGCACCCAGGGTAGCCAATCTGGCGTTTCCAAATCTCTGCATCGTACTCTTGTCCTTCTCCAGGACAAGTGTCTTCAATGCATTTGGTTCTAACATAAGCAGTTCACATTTTTATGTTATTTAATTCTCACTACAACCTTTTAAGAAAAGTATTATTAACCTCATTTTGCCAATGAGGAAACGGGCATTTAGAGGAGTTTACTAACTTGCTAGGGTCACAGGGGAGAGAGCTGTCCAATGGGGGAGCTCAGCTCCCTGTGAAACATCTCTCACTAATGCAGTACTGTCAGTTGCCATTTAGAGTCCTGCATAAAATAATTTCTGGATGTTTCCTTCTGCTTATGACTTTAAGAAAATGACAAAGGAAGTGTTTGATGTGTATGAACTTTTATCATGTAATTCAATTATTTGCATTATAATTAATGGACAGTAGGAGTCTCAGCTGCTGTCATCTGTCCTTTGAGGCGTAGATAAAATCAATCCAAGTTTCTGTTTGCTCTAAATGCTCATGTCCCAGGCTGCTTCTCTCTCAGTCACCCGGGAACAGTTTCTCTTAAGGGTGTTTGTGTGTATAAAACGAACTTTAACAAGATTTGGGGCAGTGATTGGATTTTAATTCATAGCAGTGCAAACAACAGAGTTCATTGTAAATAGTAGTAAAGTAGAATAAGAATCAGAGTTGCCTTTCTTCACATGGCATATTTGTGTGTGTGTGTGTGTGTGTGTGTGTGTGTGTGTGTTTGTGTCAGGGTTGAACTCAGGGGCACTCAATCACTGAGCCACATCCCCAGCCCTATTTTGTATTTTATTTAGAGACAGGCTGTCACCAAGTAGCTTAGCGCCTCACTGTTACTGAGGCTGGCTTTGAACTCATGATCTTCCTACCTCAGCTTCCTGAGCCACTGTGATTACAGGTGTGCATCACTGCGCCTGGTTTATTTTATTCTTAATGTATCATAATGTGAGATGCCTGTGTTTCTGGCATCTCACTGTAAGAAAACCCTTGCCTGCCTCATATCTCAACAGAATCACCTCCCAGCTATATTTGGGATATTCACTCCCCTTTAAATCCTTATAGCTCAATCCTTCTCCTCCTCTTCTTTCTCTTCCTCCTCTTCTTCCTCCTTCTCCTCCTCCTCCTCCTCTTCCTCCTTCTCCTCTTCCTCCTTATTATTATTTAATATAGATTAGCTTAGCTTTCCACCTCTCTAAATGATTCATTAATGTGCTCTGCAAAGCAAAGTGTCCTTCATCCCTTTCCTCATCTCTTAGAATCCTGGTAAAACTGCAAATACTTAGGAAATTTTGTCTAAAAACTAGAACACTCTTATCCTGTACTCTATACACTCGTGCCCAAAACATTTGAAAAGGGAAGCTTCTGTAATCAGATCTGTTTTCATGTATCTATTTTTAAGAGTTGATCTTGTTGCACAGTCATATTCTACATATATGTACAAATTCTACTAGAAAGTAACATTTTGTCATCAATTTGCAAATAGCTCCTCAATTGTGGAGTGGATGAAAACTCCAAGAAAATTATTTTCCCTTTCATCTTCGGTATTGTTCTTTCTACTGATTCTGTTACACGTGTTCCTTATTGTTCCATCTCCACATGGGTCTATGTTGTCATTCTTTAGAGAAACTCTGTTCTTCTAGATTACAGAACACAGTCAAGGAAATGGCTACAGCTTCACAGGAAGAATATGGCTGAGCATTGGTCTCTGGAGTGAGAAAGCCCAGCTCCAACTGGATTCCAACAAGCATATGGACCATGCATTTAGTATGAGACCTCCCTGATGTTTATTTTTCCCATTTGTATAATGGAGAAACAGATAATAATTACTTTAGATGTTGTGGAAAATGAAAAATGAGATCATTCCAGGATGAGCATTTAGAATGGCGATTGGTTAATACAAAGTGCTCAATATATGTTGCTCCTATCCATATTATTTGTATTCTTTTCACAATGAATTATAAATGTTTGTCTCTACTTGTTAACCTTGGGGATAAAGTCTCACCATCTGTAAAGTCCCCCATCTCTGTCTCTTTGGATGCTATGCTTCACAACGCACTGCTTATGTGTTCTGTGCCTAGAGGGGAGTTAATTCTTATTCTAGATAGAAATGAACTTTGTTTAGATGGAAAATCAATGTCATGACTCTGCCTATGTCATCATATTTAAGTCAGTTCTTCTTATCTGAGCTTTGTCCTGTGTCGAAACTTCATGTGTGCCACTGGTTAATCATTTTTGCTCAATGTTGTGTTTGCTACATTACTTATTGTCCCCCCTGTGATATGGAGGTGAAACTGAAAGATGGACAGGTTGAGTCACATGCTCCTTATAGCCAGGTACCTACTAAAGCTGGGTTCACAGAAGGACCTTGGGCATGTTTATTCATTGAATAAGTCACTCAAAAAAATCCATATGGGGCAACTAGGTAGTGGTTAAATAAATGAATGTTCAGAGAACTTTTGAAACCAAAGGTCTGCACTATTATTTACCAGATGGAGGAAAAAGCTTCCACCCACCCCGAAAATAATTTTGCCCATTTTGAAGCACTGTCAAGCCATTAGGCAGGAAACATGAAACAGTCCCTTAGGTCCTCATGTGCCTTTCCCACTCCTTTCTATGATACGGAAGTCCAAGAACCCTGGACAAACAACAAGGTGTAAATTGTGTGCAGCCCAGTGAGAGAATGGGGCTGTTTCCTGGAGTTTCTGCAGTGGACCTCCATAAACAACCCCTTCTGACGAGCTGGGAAATGCAGTCTGCTCCAGCCAGGCTGTGGGCTGCTGGGAAGACCAAGCAGCCTCTAAATTAAGCCTCTTAGGAGGAGGTTTGCCACTTGAAAGCAATTTAACTTCAGTCTCAGAAAAAAAGGGGACCTCAGAGGTCACCTCCTGTGCCTCACCACAGGCACCAAGCTGCTCAGAGAACTTTCTACCCTCTGCTGTCTCAGGAGGAGGCCGGCTTGACTTGGGGCCACAATTCTCACATTCTGGAATATTTCCCAATTAGGTCCCTTCCCTCCTTCAGTATAACTAACCTGAGCTCAAACATTCCTATGTCTCCTCCAGGCTCTGGGTCAGCCCTGACAGGCCCGTGACCAGTGTCTGGCTCCCACCCCTCTCAACTCCTATTGCCGGGCGTTCCCTTGAGCTGCAGATCTGGTCAGGTTCCTTCTCTGCTCAGGATCTTTTCAAATCCTAATGTTGCTACACAGAGACCTCCGTGCTTTGTCCCTCTCCCCGCATTTAGTTTCCTTTGCTTTCTCATATTTTATGCTCCTTTAGTACCAGCGTGACAGCCCCACATGTAGTCTATGAAGGTCAGTATCGGTACCTTTCCCTGTGCTGGGCTGTTTGAGACTCTACCTTCCTCCTTCAGCTGTTGTTCAGCCTCGGCTCTTCCCAAACAAGTGCCCCTCCCCCTAGTTGGGAGAGGGCCTGGTTTTCCCAGTGGGCCTCATGAATCTACCTTTCCAAATCAGTGCTCACTCCTTAAAAGAAAAATACAACAAAACATAATTTTGGGAGGCTGTGCACTGACTCCAGTGGGCCCCAGATATTGTTTTAATTTTAATTTAAAATCCTTCAAGCTTTAGTTCTCTCCAGATGCCCTGGGACCCACCACACTGGTCACCATTCCTGTTGTGGTTTAACATGTGCACTTTCAAGTGAGGTGAGCTGGGTTGAAATGACGGGTCCTGAACAATTTCTCTTATTTCTCCAATCTTTCTTTTTTCTCTTTAGCATATAAGAATTACGGCCACATAGAGTTTTTGTAAGAACCCCCCAAATAATTTTTGACCTCCATATTACAGACTCTCTGCTTTCTGTTCTGTCACCAGGCCTTCTTATTTTCATAGGGACTTAGAATTTATATGTGATGTACCTCTGAGGGTGCAGGCTAGGATTACAGAAATAGGGAGGGGCAGTAAGCAGGTCCTTCTACAAGCATACGAAAGGGTATCAATGGGAGGTTCAAATATATTAATAAATAATTAATAATTATAAATTAATAATTAATCAATAAATTAATAAATAAAAGTGACTGGTATGTTCTACATGCTTCATCAATGTGTAGCTCATTTTCTCACCAATGGCAAAACTTGCATCTTTGAAGTTGTTTATTTTCTTGGAAAAATATTAGATCTAATGCCAAACCCTGGTAGCCAGAACAATGGCAACTTGGTCCAGGGTGTGTGATCTTGCATGGCACAGGAGCATTAGGGCTGCAGAAGCAATTACAGTTGCTAATCAGCTGACCTTAAGCAGCAGATGATCCTGGATATTCGGGGTGGGCCCAACAGGACCACAGGGTACTTAAAGCAGAAGAGGAAGCAGAAGAGGAGACAGAGAACGATGGGATACTGTGGTTTTGAAGATGGAGGAAGGATTAGCCACAGAATGTGAGTGGCTTCCAGAGACAGCGAAAGACCAGGAAATGGGCTCTGCTCTGGAGCCCCCAGAAGAAAGACAGCTTTGCTGGCCCCTCAATTGTAGCCCAGTGACAGTCAGACTCATTGGTAGGGGACAGACAGGTAAGGCTAGTGGGAACAGGAGGTTAAGAGAATAACTTTATCAAATAGCCCCACTGTGTGGACCCTCACTGCTTCCTTTGTCAGAAATCGATTTACCTGTAGCCCTACCTGGCCTAACTGGACAGGATATGTCACATTTCTCAGCAAACTACTGGTTATCTGCAAGGAAATGTGGGCAGGAAATAATTTTGATAAGAGGAACCTAAGTTACGTTGAACAAAGAGACTTTGTGACCTTTGTCAGAGACAAGATTCTGAAAGGGTAATTCCTGTTAACCATAAAACCTGCAAAAGTGATTAAGAATCCATCAATTAGAGCTGGTTCTCATGGGCCAAGGGGACCTTGATTTGTCATGGCAATAGATACTTGTCTGATGCCAGCCTGCTGTCAGCCAGAAGTCAGGAGGTGGACCCGGGTGGGATTCTCTGGAATCTTCTCTGGGATCCTCAATAAAACTTGAGTGAAGGAGAGACACATTGTCCCTCTCCTCTCTGAGAGAACCTGCTCTCTCCCTTGAGAGTATCCCCTTTTCCTTTTCTTATCCCTTCAATAAACACATTCCTGTTACTCTGAGAGAAATCTTTCTGTCTGAAATCTTTCTGACTTGATCACAAGAACCAGGGTCTGAAGGGTGAGTTTTCATACTGCCTTGGTTTCTCAGAAGGCCCCAGCTCTATAACTGACTATATCATGACTGAAAGAGGTGTGCACTAATAAATTTGCATGGCTTTAAGCCACAGAGTAAGTGGTAATTTATTATGATAATAAAAGAGAAGTAACATACAAACTAAGGAACAAAATTGAATTTCTGACAGATAGGACTCTGGCATTTAGTTGCAAGATAGTTAAAACAAAAATGCTCATATAGTAAGGTACTGGGTATCCTGAGCTCTTAAACTCCCTTGATACACAAATCCTACTAACTCATGTGGTCTTATCCTTTACCTTTATTTTAGCAGCAAACTTCAGAGGAATCTGAGGTATCTTCACTGGTATCTTCACAGGTCAGGCCTGATACTCCTGCTCTCTGGGTGAAGGCAGGTGATTCAGTGCTGAAGAGGAAGAGGTCTGTGTAGCTACTCTGTAAAATGCTGCTCATTTGTTGATCACTTTCATCATGTCTATGACTCCAATAATTACGACCACTAAGCACATTTCAGGATCTGCATATCTCTATGAAAAAAAGAAAAAGAAAACAAAGTCATGAAACACATATCAATATATCTATTTTTAAAAAATAGGTCTGGGCACAGTAGTGCACTCCTATAATCCCGGCAGTTTGGGAGGCTGAGGCAGGAGGATCATGAGTTCAAAGCCAGCCAGTGTCAGCAACTTAGGGAGGCCCTAAGCAATTCAGTGTGCACTAATAAATTTGCATTGCTTTAGGCCAAAAAGTAAATGATAATTTCTTATGATAGTAATAGAAAAGTAACATACAAACTAAGGAACAAATTTGAATATAAATAAAACACCAAAAAATGGCTGGAGATGTGGCTGTGGTTAAGTGCCTCTGAGTTCAATCCCAAGTACAAAAATTAAAAAAAAAAAAAAAAAAAAGGAAATTGGAAACCAGAAAAGCCAAGTAACTTACCCCATGGTGAAGACACTGTTCGTCATCTTGCTACTACTACTGGTGCCTCGCTGAGACCAGGTCTCTGAGACTCAAGCATATGCCTTTGCATTACCTATTACCGTCTCCCTACCAAGGTGCATTTCTTCTTTTCACTTTGGAACAAAAAGTCAGCTGACACCGTGCTAAAATTTGTATCACATTTTGGTTTGTGAAATCTTATCCTCTCCTGCCATGAAACCAGTCCTGCACACAGAGCTTTTAGAAGGATTAGATATTCAGGGCTCCCGACTTCTAATAAATGGCGCACGCCAATCTGCTGCTTACGGGACTGAAGAGCTATTATTTCACTACAATATCATCATATAAAATGTCATTGTGTTTTCCCGGGAACAGTGCTGTGCTGTGCAGTAACATTGAAATCAGGGGCTATTAGGACATTTTCCCAGAACAAAATGTGTCCCAGAAGAAACAATGCGACGTGGCTGATCTCGGGGTGTTATTTTCTCCTGAGCGCAGGCCTCCTCCCTGGTAAGCTCACATATTTGAAGCTTCACAAATAACACTTTAAAGAGGACTGGGAAATAAAAGGCCCACGCAGCTCTGGAGAGCTCTGGGGGGCATGTGTCTGTGTTTGCTTGCCTTAGCCGGCTTCAGTAAAGGCGCAGGACGTGGGCGGCTTTCTGGTCGGTTTCCTGAGGCCTGGGGAGCAGGGAAGAATCCCTTCATCAGTCTTATTGTTGCAGAAACTTCAAAGCCAAGCCAAGAAAGAATAGGTGTGCGAGCAGTCAGGCTAGAAATCCTCCACCGGCCTCTGTTTCTTTCACTTGTGTTTGAGTCTCGCTCAGGTGACCTCCGCTCAAAGTTGGGGACTGACAAAACTGTGATCATACCTGCTTCTCCAGTCTTTAGGAATGCACATCGCCCTCAGGGCCTGCGCTTTTCCTTCTGTTTGCTCTCATCTGGAAGGCAAGGTGGTGCCTAGGAACTGGGCAGGCGTCCTTTTATGACTGACCTGTCCATTTGATGCCCATGAAGCCGGCGCTGAGAAAATTCATATATTTCTTCATTCATGTCTGTACACCATTTTAATAAACACAACCCACTCCAAGTGCATCTTCTACTAAAGAGCACACCGCTTCCCTTCCTCCACACTGCTGTATTCCGTCTTTAGATGACATATACACGTTTAGTAACTGGTTCCTGCCCTTAAGAAATCTGTCATCTAACAAGGGGAAAGGGAATCAGGATGAGGCTATAACTTTTTCTTTTAGGGAAAAGACATCTTTGTCATCTCATTTTCAAAGGTGCACACTTGGAAGAGTTCAGGGCTCAGGCCAACACCACCAACACATTGAGGACCGTAAAAGCATTTGGCTGTAAAAGCGAACCTGCTGAATGAGTGACGCGGACCAGGCACCCCAAAGGTCCCCAGCACTCTGGTGAGTCTGCATCTAGTTCTACAGGTAAAGCAAGTATTGGGCAAGTTGTCTTTTTGTTTTGCTTTTTGATCAGTGGATTGGCAGGCCATAGTGAGAGAGGCATGCCTGGGGACAGGGAGCAGGCGTCTACCTGGGACGGTTGTTCCAGAAGCTAGAGAAGGGAGCATGGGTGAGTGCTGTGGGCTCAGGAGGTGCCCAGTACCTGGTATCCTGATCCTAGTTGGTCCTCTGTAAGGTGGGCAGCATCCTCCACATTTTAAAGATCAAGAGACCAATGCTTGGGCAAGAATGAAAATGATCTTCATGTCAAAAGACAACTATTTTTGCAGAATTTTCCTTGACTCCATATCTCCTTTCTGTGAGGTCAGGCAATGGGCGGCAACCAAAGGAGGCAGATTTAAAAAGAACACCGAAGGAGGCTTTATTGAGATGTCACTCCCAGGCAGAACTTTATCAGACCCACAGAGTGGACAGGAGGAGGGAGGGTCTGAGGAGAAAACGCGTGGCGGCTCCACCAGACTGGAATTTTATGGGGCTGACGGCAGGAAGGGAAGGGCTTGGGTCAGGAAAAGGGGGTTTTGGAGTCCCTTGTCTCACTGGAGTTGGTCGGGGGGAAGCTGTCTGAATACTAGGGTTGGCCAGGGGATCCTGCTGATTGACAGGTGTTTCCTTTGGTGCCTGGCCTGATTGATGTTTCTTTTTTTTTTATTGGTTGTTCACAACATTACAAAGCTCTTGACATATCATATTTCATACATTAGAATCAAGTGGGTTATGAACTCCCATTTTTACCCCAAATACAGATTGCAGAATCACATTAGTTACACATCACATTTTTACATACTGCCATATTAGTGACTGTTGTATTCTGCTACCTTTCCTATCCTCTACTATTCCCCCTCCCCTCCCCTCCCATCTTCTCTCTCTACCCCATCTACTGTAATTCATTTCCCTCCATGTTTGTTATCCCATTCCCCTCATAACCTCTTATATGTAATTTTGTATAACAATGAGGGTGTCCCTCCATTTCCATGTGATTTCCTTTTTTTTCTCCCTTTCCCTCCCACCTCATGTCTCTGTTTAATGTTAATCTTTTCTTCCTGCTCTTCCTCCCTGTTCTGTTCTTAGTTTCTCTCATTATATCAAAGAAGACATTTGGTATTGTTTTTTAGGGATTGGCTAGCTTCACTAAGCATAATCTGCTCTAGTGCCATCCATTTCCCTGCAAATTCCGTGATTTTGTCATTTTTTAGTGCTGCGTAATACTCCATGGTGTATAAATGCCACATTTTTTAATCCATTCATCTATTGAAGGGCATCTGGGTTGATTCCACAGTCTAGCAATTGTGAATTGTGCTGCTATGGACATTGATGTGGCAGTATCCCTGTAGTGTGCTCTTTTAAGGTCTTCAGGAAATAGTCTGAGAAGGGCAATAGCTGGGTCAAATGGTGGTTCCATTCCCAGCTTTCCCAGGAATCTCCATACTGCTTTCCAAATTGGCCGCACCCGTTTGCAGTCCCACCAGCAGTGTACAAGAGTACCCTTTTCCCCACATCCTCGCTAGCACTCATTGTTGTTTGACTTCATCATGGCTGCCAATCTTACTGGAGTGAGATGGTATCTTAGGGTGGTGTTGATTTGCATTTCTCTGACTGCTAGAGATGGTGAGCATTTTTTCATGTACTTGTTGATTGATTGTATGTCCTCCTCTGTGAAGTGTTTGTTCATGTCCTTGGCCCATTTGTTGATTGGGTTATTTGTTTTCTTATTGTCTAATTTTTTTGAGTTCTTTGTATACTCTGGATATTAGGGCTCTATCTGAAGTGTGAGGAGTAAAAATTTGTTCCCAGGATGTAGGCTCCCTATTTACCTCTCTTATTGTTTCTCTTGCTGAGAAAAAACTTTTCAGTTTAAGAAAGTCCCATTTGTTGATTCTTGTTATTAACTCTTGTGCTATGGGTGTCCTATTAAGGAATTTTGAGCCCGACGGATAACAGGAACTTACCTCGACATTGTAAAAGCAATCTATGCTAAGCCTCAGGCTAGCATCATTCTGAATGGAGAAAAATTGAAGGCATTCCCTCTAAAATCTGGAACAAGACAGGGATGCCCCCTATCACCACTTCTATTCAATATAGTTCTTGAAACACTGGCCAGAGCAATTAGACAGACGAAAGAAATTAAAGGCATAAAAATAGGAAAAGAAGAACTTAAATTATCACTATTTGCGGATGACATGATTCTATACCTAGAAGACCCAAAAGGGTCTACAAAAAAACTACTAGAACTAATAAATGAATTCAGCAAAGTGGCAGGATATAAAATCAACACACATAAATCAAAGGCATTTCTGTATATCAGCGACAAAACTTCTGAAACGGAAATGAGGAAAAACACTCCATTCACAATATCCTCAAAAAAAATAAAATACTTGGGAATCAACCTAACAAAAGAGGTGAAAGACCTATACAATGAAAACTACAGAACCCTAAAGAGAGAAATAGAAGAGGATCTTAGAAGATGGAAAAATATACCTTGTTCATGGATAGGTAGAACTAACATTATCAAAATGGCGATATTACCAAAAGTTCTCTATAGGTTTAATGCAATGCCAATCAAAATCCCAATGGCATTTCTTGTAGAAATAGATAAAGCAATCGTGAAATTCATATGGAAAAACAAAAGACCCAGAATAGCAAAAGCAATTCTAAGCAGGAAGTGTGAATCTGGAGGTATAGCGATACCAGACTTCAAACCATATTACAGAGCAATAGTAACAAAAACAGCATGGTACTGGTACCAAAACAGACGGGTGGACCAATGGTACAGAATAGAGGACACAGAAACCAATCCACAAAACTACAACTATCTTATATTTGATAAAGGGGCTAAAAGCATGCAATGGAGGAAGGATAGCATCTTCAACAAATGGTGCTGGGAAAACTGGAAATCCATATGCAACAAAATGAAACTGAATCCCCTTCTCTCACCATGCACAAAAGTCAACTCAAAGTGGATCAAGGAGCTTGATATCAAATCAGAGACTCTCCGTCTGATAGAAGAAAAAGTTGGCTCCGATCTACAGATTGATGTTTCTTTAACAAGCGAAAGCTGCTTGGTGCTTTGTTCCTAAGACACCACCACCGATCTGACACTTTCTACTCCTTCAGGCCCCTGGGGGATCATGAGCTCTAGGTCACTGCACATCCTGTCAACCCCCACGTCCCAGTTGCCCACAACAAAGCCCATCTCCTCCTTGCCTTACAAAGATGGTCAAGGGCCAGGGAAAGGGAATCAGGATGAGAGGGTGATGAGTTCTCCCAGCAGTAAGACTTGGGCTCTTCTCTTGTTCATGAATTGAACTCATCTTCTTGCTCCATGAGGATTCCATGAGGATTCCATGGGTGACCCACACCATCTAGTACGTGGCAAACCTTCTCCTCTTTCCGGAGTGTGCTGGGAAAGATGGGCTCTTCTTTGGGAAATCCGACAGGCAGGTTATTTCCATATCCTTTTTTGCTTTGATGTCCTCTATCCTCACATGTCCAACCAGAGCCATCATGTCCCCACACCCGTGCACAACTCCCGCCTGACAACTGCCTCCTACCAGCATGAGCAGCCTTGTTTCTCTCCCCACATCAGGCTGCGAGGACTTTGAGGTTCATTCCTTTATCTATTTCTGTAAGTTCTAGATCCTGAGAGGTTGTCTGGGCATACTTAACTAAATTATGTGTTAAGAACTCTGTCTACATCTTTAGTACAATAAATGACTAAGCATTTTAGAAATTTTTACCTGAAAAACAAATCAGTGGATTCCATTATTCACAATGATTGAACAATTGGACTCATGGGTCTAATGCAAATTGTTTTCTGTTGGGAAGGTCCTGTGCTTACTTTCTGCAGAGGATGAGCACCTGCAAATACCAACAGGAAGCCAGAATGCGCAGATCTGTTGGATTACCTTCTTAATTATCTTTTCAGTGAGTCTTTGTGATGCTATTTTCTATAAAATAATGAGTATTCATTCATATAGTATTACACCATAGGCATTTGTTATTTTATATATTCATATATGCTGATATGTGACATATGTATACCTATTTTATATTCTTTATCATTTGAATAGTTTTAAGTCATTTGTTTGTGTTTCTTCCATGGTGGTGTTTTTAAGGTTCCATTTTCAACCCATCTTCCTGTTGCAACAAAGAAGGTAACACATGAGAAGGGCTGGGGTGCAGCTTGATGGTAGAGGACTTGTGCAGCTTGCACCAGGCCCTTGCTCCCATCCAAAGAAAGAAAGAAAGAAAGAAAGGAGCAGCAGATGAGAAAACAAGCAGCTGGATTTTAGTCATCCTCTCTCACAACCTAGTTTTGTGACACTGAAAAATCATTTCTCCTCTGTATGCAACAAATTCATCATCTGAACATGGGTGCATGTCTTTAAGTGAGCACTAAGGAGCTGCTTTCACCCAGTCTCACAATTCCAGGTACGAAAGGTATGGGAGTTGTGTCAGGGGCAGAGTGCTCACCGTTGGCCTTGGAGGTTTCCAGAAGTCACAAACCAGCCTGGCAGGTTCGACCTGATTGATATTTTTTCTGGCCTAGAATCATATGTTGGCTGCCTGCCTGGCTCTTGCCCAAATGCCTGGCAGGAATTCAGCTGCTGACAGATTCTAACTAGGTGGGTAAATAGAACTTCTCAATCCAGGTGGTCCTCGAGTGGGAAAACATGCTGATATGAGAGTCTCTGGCTCCCAGAGTTTGACCACTAAGAACATTTTCATTAAGTTGTTACCCTACAAATTTCTTTGTTTCTAAGTTTTGCCAAGTGAACTTTATTATTCGTATAAGGATCCATATTCCAGGCTTTAGCTGATAAAGGGATATTACCTTGTTACTCTGAGCTTTGGGCAACACTGTGATAGCAGTGCAACTCTAAGGTTAAAAGTAAATAAAATTTGGTTGCTATGCCATGAGATCTTTTGCGGGTAAGTGTGTGATTCCAGTTAGGTCAGGGATTTACATAAAGATGATGAAGACAGACCTGGAACAATATGGGGTGGGGGAAGGATACTGAATTCATGAGTCATTCAGAGGAGAGCTACCAGAGAGGCAAATTCTCTGGGCTGAGCCAGGTTGTGGTCAGATCCAACAGAGAAGCACCACAGGGTAGTTGAATATATCAGCCAGCTTGTTCCCTGGCAAAACAGATTTAAACAAGACAACTGAAAGGATTGAAGAAGGAGCTCTAGAAAATATGGAAGAAAATAAAACAAAATATTTTAGTTCGTGGGCATACAATTTGTGGAGCAACCTAGAGTGACAGTCATGGGGTAGATCTGAAGTAATATTCAAGTGTCAAGTTCCTTTGGTGTGATGGTAATTCAGTGTGGGATGAAGGAGTTCCACCAAGTGAGTCTGATATCTGTGGCTGAATTAGCTCGAACACAGGGCCTGGGTAAATGATTATGGATTTGGTTGGCCCTACAGCTCGTCTGGGGACAGAGCTAAAATCTCCAAAAGTCGAGTACACACACCTACTAAGAAAAAGACGAGTGTTGGTTGAATTGTAATGGCTGGTTGACATTTCAAAGATAGTGGGTTGAATGAATGGAGGAATGATCTACTGTGTTTTTAATGACATCTGTGGAAGAATTTAGAGACCTTTAAACAGAGCACTGACATTGGCTAGGGTGGAGTAAGGAGGAGGGGTGTCTTGGAGTGGAGCCAGGACATTCTCAGGATGGTGCAGAGGGGCGATGGCTGGTGTGTGGATCGAATGCGGTCCTGGTTTTGCTGCTAGTTTGCTGTGAGCTACTAGGATAGTCTCAGGACAGGATTCTGTACGAGAAGTAAACTCCTTAGGGATCATTAAATCACTTGACACCTCTCCAACACACCCCTCACTCTGTGTTTGTGGAAACTGAGGCCCAGGGAAATAAAGTGAGTAGCTGGAGTTCACATGGGCAGGGGCTGGGCTTGACGGGCAGCACCCTCCTTCTTCCCTGCCTCCTGCTTACTCACAAATGGACAAGACCCCCGCAAAGCCTGGGTCTGCATCGTGCACTGCCACACTGTCTGCCCCAAACACCCTCCAACATGCACCACTAAAGGATGTTCTTTTCCCTCTTGAAGTGTTTAGGAATCTTCTGGTCACATTTGACAAGTGGAGCAGAACTCATAGGTTTTGGAAAGGCCTTTCATTAGCCAAATACAGGAAGGCCTCATTAAGAGCAAACCAATGGAGGTCTGTCAGAATAAGATATTCCAGCCAAACTGAACACTGACCTCCAAATCAGGACAAGCCTCTCTATTGAGAAGAAGCACAGATAGCACCTGTTGAACTCTAGCAAGAAAACATTCTCAAATATCTTGTTAGGCTTCAATCCCTTGCTGCACCATGAGATAATGTGAATTATGTGCTGCTGACATATGAACAAAATTTCTAATTTTTTTCAACTTGCAGTCACTGGTATTCCACAGGAAGATTCCACTGAGCCTTCACTAAGGACTCAATGCAACTGCACGTGGAAGGATTCATACTTGTGTGAAGGATCGACATGAATTCTCTCCCTTCTCTCTCCCAACGTGAGATTCAATGGCCATTGTGGTGAGAAAATTCTACTCCAGAAAATTAAACTCAGGGGACTTTCGCACCATTTCTGAAGTTGTTTTTGCAAGTCTCCCAACTAATTCAAATGACCATTTTCAGACACAATGTATTAAATTTCATTTTACATGGAAAAGGAAAGGATTGGCATAAATTGTCAAACTTTTTATGCATCTTGACCTTGTTTTTATCACAGAGACCTTAAACTCCTGAAAAAGGCTGAGACAAAAATGTTTAGATTTTCCAGGTCATATACGGTCTCGGTCTCAGAGGCTCCCAAGGTGAAACTGTCCATCCCTGCAAACACCGCTTTATTTTTTTACTGTGTCCTGAACCCTGCATCTTGAGCATTGAAAGGTCCCGATTTACAGAACACTGAACTTTGCCTCAGTGAGCAGCAGTCAATCCTGGGATGTTTATGATTTGATATGCCTTTGATAATTAAATTTATGGGAGAAATTAATTTGATAGAAATCACTGGGTTGTAATTTTCATTAATCCTTCCATTAATGAGCATCACTTGGCACAATTCTGGACATAGAGAATGCAGCAGAATGATGGTGACGATAATGATGATAATAATGATGGTAACAATAACTCCAACTTTTCAATGGTTTCAGTTGCTTGTGCTCAAAACGAATCTGAAAATATTAAATGGAATATTCCAGAAATAGACCTTTCATAATTAAAAAATTTGTAGCATATTTTCTATAATTATTCTATCTAATAATTAGATATTATTGCTAATCTCTTATTGTGCCCAATAAACAAATTGTATGTGGAGTTCCTTACCATTCCTGTTTTCTGGTGTCCATTGGGAGTCTTAAAACACTTACTCCCTGGTTAAGAAAAGACTGCTGCATTTATGTAGCGCAGACTCGAGCCAGTCACTGGATGAAGTGCTTTTACACATATTAACTTTTTCAATTCAACTTCATGGAGTAAACACCACTAACAATCTATTTTACAGATGAGAAACTGGGGAATGATGAAACTTAGTGATGGTCCCCACATAACCTAACTTGTACAAGGAGCTGATATTTGAACTCAGGCAATCAGAAGACAGTCCCTGCTCTCAGGAAGATCCCCAGATCATAAATGAGAATATTCTCCATGGAATGAAGAAATTTACATTTCAATGCTCCGAGGTATTTATATAGATGCAATGTTGTTCGCAGAAGAGATGAATAACATGAGGAAGTCCTGGATCATGAGTTTGTGCTTCTCCTTTGACGAGATTAAGTCCAAAAGTTTTCCTCTGCCTATGCATTACTCCTTCCCTGAACAGACTCACTCAGACAGGAGACCCTGTGGTCCAAAAGCAGGGAACTCCAACCTTTCACAGCACCTACCAAGTGGGTTGCTGGTGTCCCAGCATGCATGTCCTGGGAACATCTCTTTCTGTGTTTCCCAGGCCTCCTCTGCTCTCAGTGGTGCCAGCTCGGCTTGTCACCCCCCGAGGCCTCCTAATAAGTTCCCAGGTCTTAGGCAACCTGACGTCAGGATTCGAAGGTATGAAACTTCAGTGACTAACACTGTTGTACGCTGCTGTTCATTATCAAGAGAAACTCTGTTCCCCACCTCCAGTTCCAGACATGACTGTCTCAGCTGTGAGCCTAACTGCTGCCGTGGTTCCAGGAACCATGTACACAGCAGAAGCACAAGTCTTGAGTCTCCAGACCTGAGTCAGACTCTCCTTTACGAACCTTTCTAAGTGTGTGACTTTGAACATGCCATTTAATGACTAGTTTTCTTATCTGAAAACTGGGGCTATAATTCCCACATTGAGAGATCATAGATATGAATAATAAAAAAAATATTTATTATAAATATATAATAAATAGCAGTGTTTCTCTTCTCCTTAGACTTTCAGAAATGAAGATTTGGTGATTAGTTATTTGGAGGAAAGAACAGAGAGTATGAACTACTGAGTACTTGACACCCTAGGACATAAACATTAAAATAGGTCATGGAGTTACCAAAATTATTTTCAGTTTGTTAAATGCATATTTTACTCCACATTAGCGTTAGGTCAATCTTCCCAAGACATGGCTTCAAATATTTCATTAAAATCCTCATAATCCTTCAATGACTCTTCTCTGCCTGCAGGAACAAGTTGAAGCTTCTTGGCTAAGCATTCAAGACCCTGCTGAACACTGAACGAAATTAAAATAAAATTCTGATTTCTTGCCACTCCCCCTTGTGTAAATATGTTTCAGCGCAATTGCTAATTCATCATTCCTAGCAGATGCTTTTCTGATTCTGTCACTGTACATCTTCTATCTTCCTCTTGGCATATTGTCTGTATTTTTGCTGGTGATTATTTCATTCTTTAAGCAATTACTCCAGGACTCTGCAACCTCACACAACGACAAAACACATATCGTTCCTCTTTTCACTTCCTCGTGGTATTTTGTGCTTTCTCTGTTAGGATTTCCCTTATTCCCTTGTACTCATATGGAGGTGTGAGCACCTGCCTCCCATTTCCTTTGCCTGCCTAAGAGCAGGGATGAGATGTTATCACATTTAACACTTATAGAAAGTTGGCATAGGGCCTGGCACAGTGGTTGGTCGTCCATAAACATTAATTAAGTGATTAAAATACATAAACTGAAAATAAAAACTTTGGTCCTGGAATTGAGCATCTGGATTCTATTTACAGCTAATATCTACGTGACCTGGGAAAAAGTCTTTTGTCTACTCTGGTTCTAAATTATCTCATGTGTAAAATAGAAAATGTGGTTAGTGGTTTTCAAATGCAGCTTTGTGGAGTCAAAGAAGTTCTGTCAAGTCCTAGAGGATCCATTCTGGGAGGAAATGGAATTCTAGGACTCTTCTCTTGTTTCAACTGGCAAAGCTCATTTTTTATCTGTTTATAGCCAGACGTCAGATGAGCTTTCACTGGAACAACATAAGGTACATTAAACAAATGAATGTATCCTTAAACAAGGATCCTAAAACAAATGAATCCTTGAGATTAACTAATACATACCACTCCTTCAATATCTGTCTGATATTTTCATGTAAATATACGTATAATGAGACATTGAAACAACACCCCTATTAGAAGCAAGACAGAGTCTTGAATCCTATTCAAATTCAGCAATGAGCGGACAGAGAAGTACCATTTCTTGAGTATCTAATGTATCTTGAGCACACACTGTGTGCCAAAATAATCCTAGAAATTTTTCTTAGTTTTTTCTCTGATCTCAAAAATCTACCATATGAATAACATTTCCCCCATTTGACATATGCAAACTAATTAGAGTAAAAAACATCTCAAACAATCATAGGGGAATGGAACCTTGTCAGGCAGCAGGTAGGCCCTGCCTCAACACCTTGGGCTGTTTCCCTTGAGTGACACTTAAATCAATAAAAGTGGTTTCTGGGAATTAAAATGCACACAGACATATAGAAAACAATGAGGTGTTTTGGAGAACACCTCTCTTCTTCCAATCTCTAAGATGTAGCCGTTGTTTTGAGAGCAGGGATGACTCAGAAAGCCTCATTGCTATTTCCCATCAGAAGCTTAGCTTGGACCAATGAATGGAATGAGTGCAAAGCCTCCCTGTGGTGCAGTCCCCATAGGCTGAACCCTGAGTCGGTTCCACTGAACTGGCTTTGCCTGTTTGGTTCTGTATTTGCAGTTTGAAACAGAAAATAGTCAGGAGGCTTTGCTAAAGTACCAGCAGAAAACAAAAGTTCAGATTGGTTGTGGAAAGAGGGAGATGGCAGGCTTGAAGGCAAGTCTGAGAATCTCAATTGCTGATATTGGAACTGCATGATGACTATGCTGAATTAAGTTTATTAAAGAAAGTTTGCATACAAATTAGTAGATTTAGGCAGATAACAGATTTTTTTTTAGTTGAAGGAATATTTATAAGTGTTTGATCCAAAACAGAGTACCCTGAGCAGCATCAATGAAGAAGGTCATCTTGGGAGATCATTTAGGGCTGAAGTGTCAAACTTTTGATGGGTGTTCATGTTGATGGGGCACCTTCCCTGGACATCACCTGCATCCTCCTTTTTTTCCAGTTGAAAGTGATCTCAGTGAGCGTGATGAAGTCACAGTAAAAACGTACTTCACCAAGGAGGCTGAGGCAGGAGGATTACAAATTCAAAGGCCACCCTAGCAACTTAGGGAGGCCCTAAGCAACTAAGTGAGAGCCTATCTCAAAATTAAAAAATCAGGTAAAAGGGCTAGGGATGTGGCTTACTGGTTAAGCAACCCTGGGTTCAATCTCTGGTTCATACCCCGAGAGAGAGAATACCACATACCTTAAATAAATCATTGTAAATTTGCTTTAACAATAAGACATGAATGATTCATTTGTGATCTCTGGGAGTAGTGTTTTTTTTAATCTATTTTGCTTAGTGTTCTATCCCCTGTGTAGAAGAGGGCATGGCCCAAATGATTGCTTGGGAAGTATTATATGATTCAATGAACCAGTGACAATATGTTTCAAAATCTTGTTATGAGACAAAGACTAAAATATTGTTAACGTAAAAGTGTATCTCCATACCATTCCTTATAGAGTTAATCAAACAACCCACAGCAAACATTGACAATAGCAAAGGACTATTAACAGAAGCTTTTAATTAAAAAGTAAGATAGCAAGATGATAGTAATAGAAAATCACAACCAAATAAAAACAGTCCTGATTATTACCTCTGACACAAATGTAGGGACTTTAATTATCAGCAGTACACTTGCTCAGCAAGAGCTTCCCAACTTTTGCCAAGCATGAGGCCAGATTTCTTGATAGAATACTAAAATTGGAATTCCCATAAAACTCTTCTTCATTCATTCTAAATGTGAAATGCCATATTTTTACTTTCTTAATAGATTATTTGTAATTTTCTTTGCATTTTTTAAGTGAAATGCATGGCCATTGGTGTGCACTTTTACTCATAAAAGGGCTTGGTTTTTGAATTGGATCTCAGAACTTGGGAAGGATCCTCTAAGTTCACCGGTGGGTTCAAGCCAAAATGTGACGATGGCCACATTAGTATCCTAGTTTCAGGGGACACCTCAGGAGGAGCAAAGCAGTTTGGAAGCGACAGAAGATTTGGATCTCCACCAAACTGCTCTATTTTTAAGTTGGATGGTTCTACCAATGGTGTAATTTCTTGCTGGGGGCCTATTTGTTAAAGAGTGAGCCACGTTTTGTAATGTGATTTCTGGAAAGGGTTGTTGGCTGGTGAAAGTTAATTCTTCTACGGAAGAAGTAGGAAGGAACATTGGGTAATGTTGTGAAGAACTTATCACTGAATACTCCTTTAGTTAAGCAGTCAGCCTTAGGGTAGCCAGGAGGGCAGAACACATATACAAGGAGGAAACAAAGTAGATCCCTAAATAACTCCAGAGGGGCTGAGTGATCTTGCTTGAGGGCAGGTTGAAGATAGTGGGGACTGTTTCATACAGATTTCTCAGGAAGGAAGGTCCAGAGAACCTGAGGGGTATGGAAACCCTAATTGGCCCCAAAGAAAAAAGAAATAAGGCTGATAATTGTAATATAATCTTACTTCCAAAGTGCATGCTAATGGTTTGGTGAGTTGGATCTGACAGAGATTCTCCTTGAGTAGAACTGAAATGGGTGTAGGCACGGGGGTGAGGTGTCACACAAAACCAGAAAAAGGCTCTTTCTCCTCCTCATTTTAGGATCACCAGAAATCCCCACAGCCTGAAGATATTAAAGCACAACTTGTCCTTGGGGTCTAGCATCAGAAGCACAGCCTGCTTTCCTCTCATCCTCTCTCTCTACCCTCTTGCGGACCGTGGGCTGTGTATCCATGTTGTGCACATTGTGGAACTGGATCAGGAAGGCTCAATGTCACAGAGCATCTTGGTTCCTTCCTTCATGGAGGTAACAGTTCAGACACACTGAAGAGTGCTCTCCGACTGGACTCTGCAGCCTGATCATCAGAGTCTTCGTTTGTAACAAGGATCAGTGCTGTACAAAAGAACTTTCTAAAATAATGAAAATATTATATTTCGAGCTTTTCCCCATCACAGTAGCCTCTAGCTAATTTGGCAATTGAGGACTTGAAATGTGGCCAGTGTGATTGAGGAACTGAATTCTAATTTCATTTAATTAATTCAAATTTGATTTTAATGACCACATACAGCTATTGGCTCAAGTTTTGGGCAATATTGTAAGCTAGATCCTTGTTAACAGTTTTGTCCACAGACATCTTAACATCTTATAACTATTACATATAACATGTATAACTATTACATGTTATAACATAACATCTCATAACTATTACCTAGAATTTCTTAGGTCCCAGTCAAAATCAGACTTTCTACTTAAACAAGGTCCCCAGATGATTTCTACGCATGTTAAAGTTTTAAGGTCACTGACTTTCAGTTGTTTAATGTATGTGGGATTCACGTGGAGACTGGTGTGTCTCAGGTCGGGGTTTATGTGGTGTGAATTTGCATTTCCAGCAAGTCCCCACCTGGTGCTGATGGTGCTAGACCTATGACTGCAGGTTGCCCTTCTATTGCTACAGAAGATCTAACTCCAGAGTAGCTCTGGGTTCTGCCTGGCCACCTCTTTTCTTTCAGAACTGATGAAATCATCCACAGGCCATTGGACTATTGCATGAAATCACAGAGAATTAGTTGAAAGACGACAGGGAGAAGTGAGCTGAGATCAATTCCCTCCCCTTATGGACAAGTTAGGCAGATTTCTCTGACCTTCCAAATCTTCTTCTTTTAAAAACGGAATCAGCAAAGCTAACTGGTGGGGGAATTAGGAGGATCTTAGCAACTGTAAATGCAAACTAAATGCAGTCCACATGGTCAGGCCCATGATGGATTCTGAGTGAACTGGGATCGGCTCCCAGTAAAACTACAACCAAAGCAATCCTGCTCAGGCCTTCTTATCTGCACCTTGCCATGTCTCATCTTTTTATTCATCTCTTTTATTTCACTGCTGTCCTTTTTTCAGTTTTCTCAGCCTCTGTGTCATAGAATTTTGAGTTCACAATTATTTTCTGTGATTTCTTCTTCTTTATTTTCTCTTTCTTTCATTCCTTCTTCCCTTCATTCCTTTCCTTCATCTTCTTTCTCTTCTGTCTCACCTTTATTATCATTGGGATATTTATATTCTTTGAGATCCTTGTAGTGGATGCTAAACAAATTGAGTATTTGTTTAGTAACTAGAAGGAATCATAGATAATCAGAAAACAGCCGCATAGCCTAATCTCCTTAAATTGCTGGTGATTACGTAGTAGGTGTTTGGTGCAGGCCTGACATTTGTAGATAATTAAAAGGCTAAGTGAAAACTAGCATAAAGGCTTCCTGTTTACTGTGTTTCTTAGAATTGTTTCCGTTTGGTCACTGACTTCAAGGATTATGGATCTATCTGTTGCCACGTGGATTATATTGCAAAGGATCTTTGGGTCTGAAGTCGTAGGTGTTGTCTTCAATGCCATGAGGTTATTTCATTGGTGACCATGGTGTTCAAATCAGGACAGCCCAAGGTGGACATTTTTCCAAAAAAAAAAAAAAAAAAACCAAAAACAACATTAGTCCTATGAAGGCCTTCATATAAAGGGTTATTCAAACTGAAAGGACTCTTGGGCATTTTTTCCAACTCTGCATTTGTTTATATTGAGAAATCCAAACCTAAGTAGACACGACGGCTTCCATGAGGTCAAGGACATTTAGGCCTCCATTACTTTCCATTTATGAGTCTGTGCTCTTATTTAGAAATGACAGAATTTAGCTTTCACAACCCTAAACCAAGAAGTCTGTGGGCCTGTGGACTCTGAGGAAGGATTAAGCCACAGGTCCATGTAGGGCAGAGGTGGAGCTGGTCCTCAGAATAGGCAGGAGCCTGTTGCTAGGATTCTGTCCTAGGATTCTCTCCTCTTCTTCCAGTGCGCCCAGTGCTCTCCAGGTCATCAACTGCTTTGAAGGGTTAGCTTTATGACTTCAGTCCTGAAAGAAGACTCTTGATGTCCCAAGCCAAACATTTGGAGGAATATCTTGGGTTAAGTGCACACTCTTGGATCAGTCAACTGTGGTTAGAGTGGGGTTTTGTAACAGGACAGATTTCAATGCCAATGGATACAATAGAAGGAGGGACAGTTTCCAGGGGTAGGGCCGTGCTGTTTCTGGAGAAGGGAACGCAGGCATAGAAAACAACAGGTGGTCTCCATCCTCAGTGTGATTTGCTTTGGCTGATGTGGTTTCATTGGTTGGCAGCAGATGGCAGTGGTACAAGTTGACATTCTTTTAGCTATCCTGTGAGCCGGTGGGGTGGTAAAGCCCTTTGAGTTACTGGTCCTCAGCTAGGTCTATGGCAGTAATAGAATTCAGGAATTTTTTTTTCACTTTAGCAGTTCCTCAAAAGATTTTGTCCTTGAACTTTAACAACCAAGCAACACTAGGCAAGCATCGTGTAAAGGAGACATACATGTAAAACACATGTCTGTGTCTACATCTATGTCTATCTATATCTACATCTATGTTTATCTATATCATCACTATAGAAACATTAATGTATCTGTGAAATTATATGAATAAGATCTATTTAGGAGTAACTGCTTCCATATTATGTCCAGTTTCTTCTCTTTAAGTACTTACAAAATATACCTGGATATATCTTTTAATTGAAAAATATAGAATGATAGTATATGATTTATTTTAAAATCAGTGCCCAAATATAACAGACATTAAATATAGTTTGTTAAATTATCTAAATGTGCATAGGTACCCCACAGTCATAAAGCTACAGACAGATATAACTATATGCCTATAATGTTAAATTGCTGATATCTTCTCCATAGAGTACTCAAAAACCATCGCCTGATATTAACTAAGTTAGCAGCTCTTACAGTTTCGCTACTGTTTTTGTTTGGTTGCTTGTTTGTTTTGCTCCATTATATTTTTGTTTTTTCAAATATTCCTTGGTTCATCATAGATTCGCCTCTCTTTAGCTCATGGTTGCAGAGAATGCAGATCCCTCTTTAAGCCCATAAAGATGAATTTTCTCCTGCTTCGTGACTTCTAACAGCTGCAGGTAATAACTGAGGTACAAGGGGCCCTAACCTTGAAGAAGGGTCTGTTGGTGTGCACATGCACACATTGGAGTACCCCGAAGGGTCAAATGTGTCTGAGAGTAAACTTTCAGGCTGAGTCACAGGTAAGATTCAGCCAGGTCCAGGGAAGAGGGTGACAGGAGGCAGGAATAAAGGTCCTGGGTAAGGAGGATGGGCCCACCAAGTAGAAGGCTCATCATTCAGGCATACAAATCATGCATGGAATCTTCACTAGGGAAGTATTTTGGAGTCCTCTGTCATTAGGTGGTAACCTGAGGTTCAGAACATCAAGAGGGCTTGGAATGAATTCTGAAAACAGCCGAAGTTGAGGCACAGTCAAGGAAAAGAGGAAATTCACAGAACTCTGATCTGAGGCCTCCTCCTGAAGGGAGTTGCCAAGAGGGCAGAATACCCCCGAGAGGTAAGAGATTCCGATGAGGAATATCCTTCCAGTTTAGCAATAAAGCCTGATATTTCATTTCTCCTTGTGCTTCTCAGAATAATTAAAGATGGACCTCTCTTGTCTACTTGGGGTTTCATAACCTGATCCATTCTGCATTTAGGTTATATTGTCAAGGAACACTTTGAAAACCACCATGTTTGTTATTTTTAAACAATAATAACAATAATTATTTAATAAGTATTTACTGATTTCTAAACATTTCACAGCACCTAAACATTGAAGGACGTGATCACAAATCTTTACAAATTTATTTTACAGATAAAGAACTATAATAAATTTCTCCAATTCATATACTTTTATATTTGGGGAGTGTCTGTGATTTTAATTCAGACCTCTAAGACTCTGAAGGGCTTAGACTTTATTACTTTTCACCCTCTATTTTTATTTATTTTGCTATTAATCTCATTCTTTTGGCTTTTAATTCCAACAACTTCATACCTGTAGCCCAGGCCTCTCTCCTGAACTACTTACTTATGTATCTAATTATCAACGTGACATATTCAGTTGGCTGTCTAGAAGACTTAAAAAATTAATCCTAAAATATCTAAAGCTGATCATTGAATCTTGCTCACTTGAAATCTGCTCATAATCTTCTCCATTTTACTTGTTCAGGATGAAAACCTTGAAGTTGTCGTTTTACTCTTCTTTCTTGCATACTCTAAGTTCCACTCATCAGCAAAGTCTGCTCTTAAACCATATCCAGAATCCACCCACCTCTTGTACTTTACTGGCATCATCCAAACTGCCATATCGTTTTATCCAGAGAACCACAGTGGTCTCCTGTCTTTGACCTTCTATGCTTATACTGTGTTCTCAACTCATAAGAATTCGCTTTGAACACATGTTTAAGCATGCCATTCTTCTACTCAGAACCATGTACCTAAACAAACAAAAAAAAAGAAAGAAAAGAAAAAAGAACCATATACCTTAGGAGAGAAGCCAAGGTCCCCCCAGTTCCCTCCAGGGCTGCCTGTGGTTTGAGTCCTGAAACTGCCTTTCCTGCCTCACCTCGTCTTGTTCTCCTGTGTTCAGGTTACCTCTGCTGCCTCACTGGCTTCCTGGTTGTCCTTTGAACACAATAAACAAGCTTCTACATGAAGACCCTTGCACAGGTGGGTCCCCTACCTTGAATGCTCTTCCCATGGAGGTCTGTGGCTAATGTCCTCCATACCTTTGACTTGCTGCACCAGAGCCTCCTTTTCCATGAGCTTTCCTGTTTCCTGGCTTCTAGAAGAAGGAGTGCTTCAGAGAATGTGCCTTTCCTTTTCATCACCTTGAGGACTCATCCTGAAGCTCAACGCAGTCCATAAATAAAATGAGACAGAGTTCAGCATGTACTTTAGTAGTAACAAGGTGAGAAATACATGACACTCCGTGCTGTATGCAAAACAGGGCGTGATTTGCAAGAGGACATAAGGTTAATTTTGTTGTTGTTGTTGTTCTTGAAATTGATGAGACTCTATTAAATAAGTTGGGAACACGTCATGCAGTCATCTCAGTGGAGAATGCCATATCACTCGTCTGTCTCTCTACTAACTTCTTTTGACCGACACTTTGTGCTGGACTGTGGTGTTATTTGTGCAGGGACAGGGAGGCAGGGGTATGATCTGCATATTGAAATGACTCAGAGTTCAGAGAATAATTCAGGTAAGAAAACAAGTGTGCTGGTATAAATTAGAGTGAGGCGCAAAGAAAAGTGTGATTGATTCAGATTGGGAGTATTGAGAGGGAAGGAAATTGAGGTCAAGAAAGACTTCCCAGAGGAGGTGCATGATTTGAATCTTGAAGACATACAGAAATCTGCTACATTAATATGGAGAAGAACAACCCAGGCAAAGGAGAGTCAAGAAAACAAACGTGGGGATTTGAGAATATCTACCAGATGATAGAAAATGTAAGTGGGATTCACCTGTCACTCTCTCCCCACACTAAAGTATAATTGAAATGTGGGTGCCTGTCCTTTTAGGAGCTCATCAAATTTACAGATTTCTAATGATTAAAGGCCACCTCAATTCAAGTACAAAATTATTAAAAGGAATTCAGACACAGTCCTCATTAAGATGTGTTACTGTTCCACACGGTGCCATGACATGACTCTGTATCACGAGGCACCTTTCCTCATCATGAGCATTTCTGGAATCTCAATGAAAGCAAGATATCATCCTTTGTTTTAGTTGCAGCACACACACAAGGTGCCAAGGAGGATGGACACAGCCATTTGGAGATCCAACCTTGATCTACAAAGCTTAGAGAAACTCACTGGCAAGACTAAGTGCAAGGTCAGATTCAGAAAACTCTAGAACTGTGATTGTGGTGTGTCATTTTTATCCATACTGCAAAAGTTAAAAACATAACTATTAAAATATAACCATCTTAGCCATCAGCGAAGAGATCCATGACATAAAAAAGTGCAAATTGTGAAATTAAAATACAAATGTGTGTGTGTGTGTGTGTGTGTGTGTGTGTGTGTGTAGGAGGGTAGAGTGGAAGTGTAGACTTATTTTATGTGATCAAACTTAAGTGGTTATTATCTTAAAATAGCCTGCTAAAACTATGTAGTGCTCTGTGTAAGCATCATGGTATCCAAAAAGCAAAAATACATAGTAGATATACCAAAGATTAAAACCAAGAAAACCAATTGTACACTAGAGAAAATAATTTAGTCACAAGGAAGAGATCAAAGCAGAAAGAAGGATTAAAGAATCTACCAAAAACCAGACAAGAATGAACAAAACAGCAGTAGTAAGTCTTCACTTATCAATAATTAGCTTAAGTAAGAGTGGATCAAATGGCCCAAGTGAAAGACCTAGCGGAGCTGAACGTGGGAATAGAAAGACCCCGGCTCTGCACTGCCTAGTGCAGGCTTACTCCGTTGTTAAGGACGACACTGGAAACCCTGTCATTTGCAACAACCTGTATGAACATGGAAGACGTGTTAGGTGAAATCAGCCAGGCCCAGAAGACAAATACCACCCGATCTCACTTCTGTGTGGAGTTTCAAATGTTGCAATAGAGAATAACATGGTGGTTACCACAGGCTGGTGGGATTGGGGGGATTTTGGTCAAAGGAATCAAAATTTCAGTTAAATAGTAGGAAAAAATTCAAATTATCATTGTAGGTCAGGGTGACTAGATTGTTTTTTTTAACAGCCCATTGTATATCTGCAACTTGCTAAGAGGTTTTCAGTATTCTGGGTATAAAAAGTGTGAAGTACCTGAGGCAATATGAATGTTAAATAGCTGAATGTCACCATTCCACAGTCTATGCCTATGCCAAGACACCCTGTGTGTACCATAACAGTATGGGATTTTAACTTGTCAATTTAAAGAACACTGAGTTTTATGGTCTATTTTCCAGTGGTCCTTCCAAGGGAAATTGAAGTGAAGTGATTCATGGTTCTGTATTCTCCATTTGTTTATCTAGGTGAATCCTATTTTTAAAATATTTTACATGCCACATTTTCCTAGTTGGACAGAGGGATACCAAGGCTACTATGTACATGAAAGAAAATGATCCACTTGTTTTCTCAGACTCGCCTCATTCCATTAATCATACTGAGCAAGGCCATATTGATTAGGGATTTGCACGTATAACCTGGACTTGGTTTAAGGTGCTGTAGTCTATTTCTGCACTTCCCTAAGCTACAAGTGAAATGTTTGTTTTTCTTTGTCTCCTTGCCTGCTTTGTTTTTCTAAATAAAACCTAAGTTGTTTTTTTTTTTCTTTTTAAAATTGTCTGTATTCAGACTACTGAATACTTGCAATACTACTTAAGGCTGTGCAAAAAAGGTCATCAAAATTATGGCAGAATTCACATTGACTGGACTTTGCTTTGGAATGTCAACAGCAGCTAGTAATCACCTTTACTATGGTGCAGCAGAAATAAGTCTACCACTGAAGTCAGAAGCCAGGTGATTAGTTTGTCAGTATACCTATCAATAGTCTTCCCTTAGCATAGTAAAATCCAATTAAAAATTCAAATTAAGTGTGATTGGAGTCATATAAAACCCCAGAAGCCACAAAATAAAGAATTATAAATTACTTACAAATCTGTAAGAGATCAAAGAACAAAAATTGGGATAAACACTCTATGTTCCTGAATGAGAATACCAAAAATATTAAATGAGTCTCTGTCTTCTTCAAATTATTCTATAAATTCTATTATTCCAACTAAAACAAAATGGATTTCCAATAAAGTTTGATGAGCCAATTTTAAAAATTACCTGGAAAATTAATATATCATAAATGAAATGAAATTTTGGAAAAACAAGGAAAAATTCTCCTTACTAGTATTTTAAATTTACTTCCCAAATTAGGTTACTTAAAATAGGTGACACTGAAAAAAGGAAACATTGTGTGTGTGTGTGTGTGTGTGCAGATTTAATCCACTCTCTTTCTTTATTGATTCATTGAAATTAAACTCATTGAACCATGATGAGTTCTATGGCACATGCCTGTAAATCCGGTGATTGTTGAGGCAGGAGGACCACCAGTTCAAGGCCAACCTCAGAAACTTAATGAGACACTCAGCCACTTAGTAAGACCTTGTCTCCAAAATAAATAAATTAAAAACAAAAAAAAACAAAACAACAACACAAAAAGCAAAACCACAGCAAAACAAAAGATTGGAAATAGAATGCAGCGGCCAAGCATCCCTGTAATTCAATTCCATGTCAAAAAAACAAAATAAAATTCCTTTACCCTTACCCAGAATTTTGTGGATATAATCTGAGATCTGAGATCCAGATAATCAATATTAGCTTGTACATTAATACTTTGAAGCCGTAATTCCGACAATAGTTTATGATCAACTCTGCTCCATATATTTCAGCATTATTCATAAGACTGTTTTTGTTTCTTCTGTTCTAACCATAAATTTTACATTCTTCCTTTTTTTTCTTTGTTTCAACATACAGTTGGCCAATTTTATTTTCACTTAATATTTTATGAGTTGATTCATAGAGGTATAATGATCTGGCACTTCAAGATCTGTGGACCTTTGTTCTGTGGCTGTTCACAGTATAGGATTGTTAATGTGAAAACTACTTTCTTCTCAAAATTTTCTTAGAAGTTTCTTATTCCTTATTATTAAATAAAATTAGTTCAGGAAACAAAGTCTGTAGCTCTTCAACTTCAAAAATCTTTTGGATTTTGTCTTCATTTCAATTTTAAGCCATAACA
The DNA here is from genome assembly GCF_964194105.1 of Spermophilus citellus. NCBI lineage: Eukaryota > Metazoa > Chordata > Mammalia > Rodentia > Sciuridae > Spermophilus > Spermophilus citellus. Next base: position 106,412,000 of record NC_138193.1, read on the forward strand.
ATATTTTTTTTCCTGAACAAAATTTATTAATTTATTGAACATTTTTTAATTCAGATAGTGGAATATTACTCAGCATTAAAAATAAATATTATTTGCGGTCAAAAAATAGATGCTACCATAAGCTTAATGTCAAGTAAAAAAGCCAAATAGGATTTCATTTAAATGAATAAGGATAGGTAAGGATATTTAAGGATAGGTAAAATTACTCTATGCTGGTGAAACTGAATTAATGGCATCTTCCAGGGTGATGCAAATATTGTATACTTTTATCTATAGAGTACTTATGTGGATGTACACATTGTTGCAACACATCAGCCTGTATATTTAAAATATGGGAATTTTACTGATAAATTACATTTATTTTTATAGATATGCCCTTTTGCTGAATAAATTAAGAGTTAATTTTAGACAGGACCAAAATGATGCGCGCGCACTCGCTCTCTCTCTCTCTCTCTCTTTCATTTTGGTAGCTTCTGTTGGTCCTCTTACCATTATAAAGGCATATGCTTGTAAGCCCTCTTGGATTTTGCAAACAAGACATTGGAGAGTTAGATGTGATTTCACCACCATTTATTGTGAGACCTAAGAGACCACCAGCCTTTGAGAGGAGCCAGGTGCTCCTAGCAGGCAGTGACTCATAGGCAGGCCCAGGCTGCAGGGCAGCAGTCCATCCACTCCGGCTCTTATGAACCTGCCTAACTATCGTTGCTTTAAGTGGAAATAGAATGCAGAGGCTAAGCATCCCTATGTTCAATCCCATGTCAAAAAAAAAAAAATTCCTTTACCCTTACCCAGAATTTTGTGGATATAATCATAGACTATTATGTTGTCTATAGCTTACACCACAACTGAAGGCTGAATCATTGTAAAACAAATGAGCATTTTGAAACACATTTATAATCTTTGAGCAAGTACCCATTCTCCTTTCCAAAGCAGTTCTTTGCTGCTTCTTGGGCTTAGTTAGAGCCTAAGTATGTTCAGGAAAATTATAGTCCCCATACCAATCTGGCCTCTTTTTGTGAGTTAAGAATAGTTTTATGGTTTTACATAATTAAGAATAAAAATATACCATTAAATATCTTTATATTAGATGAAATTGAAATTTTGATGGCTAGGAATAAAGCTTTATTAAAACACACCTGTGTTCATTCACTGATAGCAACTTTCAAAAGACTACGGTGAAGTAGAGTGGAGGCCACAGACCACATTGGTCCACCAAACCTAAAATATTTATTACGTGGCACCTTACACAAGTTTGCCAACCTCTTGTTTAGATCTTTGGTTATAAGTCATGAGGTAACTGCACTAGCTAGGTTTCGTAGGTGTTGGGTGTTATCTGATTCACCTTGGCATAAAATTGGAAGTTCCCTGCAGCACTTTATTTATCAGTTGGAGGTATGTCTACAGAATTGAGGTCATGCAGATTTTGATGTTGCAAAATCATGTGAGTTCTTTTACCTTCTCAATGTCCTATTTATCTGCAGTCTCCTTCAACTCACATCTGTGGGCACCTGGCAAACTAACTGTAAATACCTAATTCAAAAGGAAAATAAATCTGGTCTGGTTACTCATGGCTCTGTGAAAAAGGTTTGTATACTCCAAGGTGGACTGCAAGAATATTCCAATCTGCTTCAGAGAAGATTTTAGAGATGAGTGGGGAGTAAGTCTCCCTATTGATTGGAATATTGAAAATATATCTCAATATCCACTTCCTTGAGGAAGAGACAGTTTAAAGTAATGTTCTACAGCAGGTCATCAGCAGTGACTAATCATCTGGCCAGAAGATTTATGGATAAATCTCCTGGAGTGGGTTTAAAATGTAGATTACTTATGTTCCATGTTAATGCTAATCAAAACCAAAATAAACCAAAATCAATCAACAAAAATAAAGCCTCCTTCTCTGGTGGTGAAATGTACTATCCAAATAGTACATGGAATGGAATTAGGTCAGACCTATTTTCTATCCAAACATATGATTTTTCCAGTGGAATCAAATAAGTGGTTTTAGTGGTGAAGATAGAGGCTGTTTATATCTTTACACCTAGTCCTCACAAAATCCGACCTGATTTCTACCACTGAGTGCCCAGTATTTTATTAGCAGCAACCAATGCTGAGCTCCAGGGATTCCATCATGTCCTTGCAGGACCAGACAGAAAGCTCGTAGTAGACCGATTGTAACTGACTCCCGTCATGGAAGACACAGTTCTCTCTGGAATAAACTTTTGTCATTTGATTTGCATTTCCTATGTGTCGTGTTTCCTTCAGTAAGTACTTCAAGGACTCAGTGGACACATCTTACACCATCACTGTCTCCTAGACATGGCAAATGCTCTGGTCTGAGTACGTCTGCCATAATTCAAGTGTTGAAGCTTAATCACCAATGCAATGGTATTAAGAGATGGGGGTGTTGGGGAGGTGATTAAACATGAGGGTGGAACCCTCATCAATGGGATCAGTGACCTTACAGAAGAGGCTTCGGGGATCTGCCTGGTGCTGCTATCTCTTCTGCTCCACGAGGACAGGTTCGTTCCTTCTGACCTTCTGCCCTGTGATCAGAAGAAGCAGACCTTGTCTTGGAAACAGAAAACAGCCCTCACCAGACACTGAATCTTCCTATGCCTTTATCTTAGACTTCATGGCCTCTATTACAGTATTTTTTAAAAAATAAATTACCAAGTCTATTATCCTGAAGGAGCTGGCATATCTATCCCATAATGAGAAGAGATACTGAAGACCACTTACAGTGTTAGCTGGAAAAACATTTTCTGCCCTTCTAGATATGGTATGTATTCTGAAACTCAGAGATAGGATGCTAATTATGAGCTGAGTAAATAAGAGGTAGGATTGGGGATGGATCATAATTCCATCTATTTACCAACTGGTACTTTTTGCTTTTCATTCTTGCTACTCTTGCTTCAGTGGTTTCCACATTTCAGAACCAAAGAAGAGCCAATAACAGTTCCATTTTACTAGACTCTTAGATTTCTACCTGATCATTCTGGCTCCTCTCAGCACTAAGAAAACAAGTTAAAACAGGGATTATGGTATTGGCTAGAGTGATTTAATCTAGCTCTGCAGGGAAAATAGTGCAGTTGTTACCTAACAAGAGTAATAAAGAGAATGAATGGCATACCGAGAATCTGCTGGAACACGGGGCAACTCCTAGTACCACTGGTGTTAACAGTTAATTGCGAACAGCCTCAGTCCTCTGTTGTCAGAGTCCAGAGTATTCAGATCTTTCAAGGTCACAGACACTTAACTGAAGGCTGCCTGTGATGAACCAAAGAACTTGAAAAACAAGGGTTAAGTAAATAAAGGGAAAAATCATAAACAGCCACTATAAGATACTGATCAGTCGTACAAGTAAGTGCTATAGACTCTTTCCAGATTTCCTTCCTCTATGTGTTAATTAAATAAATTACAAGATGTAACTTATGTCCTCTTGTTTCCTTCAATCCCTAGACATGGCAAATGCTCTGGTCTGAATATGTCCGTCACAATCCATGTGTTGAAGCTTAATCACCAATGCAGTGGTGTTAAGAGATGGGGGTTTAATATGGCACATTAGGGTGGCAGTTACAAGAATATTATGGTAAAAATACCAAAGAACTACTTAAAGGAGAAATAGCGTTAGCAGGATATGCTAAAATTGTGTCTAGGTGGAATACGCCTGGATATTTTCAATGTCTCTCTCACTGGGGAGTGGTTTTGCCAGAGATTAATTTTTTTTAATTGGGGATTGAGGAGAATTGTGTTTGGATGATGTTCACCGAAGGACTGAACAGAATGGGAATTTGTCAGTTTAACTGCTTGGCATCAAACACCTTTTTTCTTTGGTTCAAGATCTAAATGGATGAGAGTCACAAATCGAAAGAGGAAGACACTGACTCTCCCTGCCTCCTGACAGTGACAGTTTGGGTCCATGGCTAAACTACTGTCAATCACTGCTCCTGCTCAGGAAATTGGAACTGGAGAGAGTGACACCAAGTGCAAAGTCTGTCAGTGGTTATCTGCTGCCACCGTGGTGGAGTCGAGATTTCAGTGATGAGATGGTGAGTGTCCAGAGGCAGCAGCCGTCATCCACGGCTGATCTCAGTCCTGTGCATGCTCCCTGCTTCCTATCTGAGCCTGCACACCCACTTCTAGTCAGTGCTGTGAGCCAGCTGGATCCTTTTCAGTTAATTCATTTTTGCTGATATGAACCACTCTCACATTCTGTCATTTGACATCAAGATGAAGACTTCACTCGGTGGATCAAATTGGTAGGCATCTGAGAGGGACGAATATAAAGAAGACCAGGGCCACTGTCAGTAGCTTGTAGAGTTCAAAGGGAACTGAAAAGGAAGGACAGCTTCGTAAACCTGGGCTGAGCCACCAGTTTCTAAGCAGTGACTCTGGACCAGGATGGCAGCGAGCAAGGTTAGGAAGCAGAATTTACCCAGCGCTTACATTACAGGTGTGCGGCACTGGTTATTTTTAATCAATTCTTTAACCTCGTGTTTTCCAAAGTATAGGGAACAGAGTCCTGGGTTCCCCAAGTATGAGAAATGAAAAGAAAGCCCCTTTCCATGGTCCTGTGAGGTCAAAACTATTTTTGTAACAACACTGAGAAATTATTTGCCTTGTTCAATGTGCTAACATTTACTGGTAAAGCAAAAGCCATCTGGTTAAAAGCATGAACTGAGGCCACAGCCCTCCACAATTCTAGGAATTACTGTAATTTTCACTACCACAAACTCCTGGGGGGGATGATTTGATTTAGAACTATTTTAGATAAAGTGGCAAAAAAAGCCATTGCTTTTATTAAACATTGCAACCCTTGGGTATACAGCTGTTTAATATTTTGCTTAACATAAGGCATCAGTTCTGGAACTTTCCTCAGAAATTAGTTTCAAACAACTCAGTTGTCATTTGAAAAAAAAAGAAATATATATATATATTTGTACTTAAAGGTGAATTATTAATGGGTTGTGCCTGCTGGGTGGCTGCTCTGATTTTCAGGCCTTGGAATCAGACTGGGCGCCACGCTTGCTTGCGGTTGCACTGGGACTTCTGCGTGGTAGCTTGCTTTCTACGGCAGCCACTGTAGAAAACTCAATTTCACAAATACAGGACCTTGAGAAAAGGGTGAGGTGTGATCCACTGTGGAAACCCAACTCCCTCCAGGTGGTTAGTTTGCCTGAGGTCCCACTGACATGGTTATATGGCCCTTGAAATTTAAAAAAATATCCTGCAGACCTCCTGTGACCCTCGCTGGTGCTTTGGGAGCACTTTGACACCCGATTTGGAAACTGGAGTCATAACATATTCCTGCTGCATGCCGTCGCACAGTGGTCGTCTCGAGGAAAATCACTCATGTAATTGCTTGAACTTCAGTTGCACCAGTCGCTTTCTTCATGGAACTTTGCTTTTATTTGAAAGAACAACTGACAATCAATGGCTGCCCAGGTTTGGGGACTTGGCAGATATTTTCTCCAAAAGGAATGCAGCAAGCCTGTTAGGTCAAGGACAACACGGGACAGCATTATTTGCAATGATAAAGTTAGTGTTTTCAAGTAAATGTTAAATTGTGTAAAACTTGTATCCATTACCATGAGTCTGCCAATGTTTCAGTATTTAGAGGTTTCATTAATGAGAGCCACAGCGGTATTAACAAATGTGATTTTTAAATGTTGTACAATGAAATGTATCAACGGGTTGAAGATTTGCATAGTTCAATGAATCAACATTTACCAAATGACCATTGCTGTGGGAAAATCCACATTGAAAGTAAAGGGTTAAAAGGTACACAGGGTAAAATAGACAAAGCTTCACGTTCCAGGTGACAGAAAGATCACTGATGTGGTTTCAGATCCCCAATTACAACAAACCTTGAAGAGCCTATCACTTCCAGCTTTGATGTAGTATCAAAACAGAAAGTCTATAATTATTAAAAAAAAAAAAAACTTGGCGGAATACACTAGAGATTTTTGACTCTGATTGGTGAGGCCAAGTTTTCTTCATGTATTTTAGCCAAAGAAACATCCTGCAACAATTGAAGCAGAAATGAGATTTCAGTGAACTTACTGCTAAGGAAGGCATTCATAAATACTTTGAAAGTATAAAATAATATCCCTTTTCTCACTAATTTCTTGAAAAATAGTTAATTTCATAAATCTGTTTGTTCCTTTAATTTGAAATGAATAAATGTGTTTAAAAATTTACCAAATTTTGACATGTAATTAAATTTTAATGAATACACCAAATAACAACAACTGCAACTCTTTTGTGTTGATGTTAAAGGGCTCCTGAAATGAAGTATTTGTGATCCAGGGCTTTAGCCATTCAGTGTAGGCAGAGCTAAAGGGACATGCTCAGGGTCGTAGGGTTTGCCAGAAGGAGCATCAAAATATGAATTTATTTCTCAGAATGTTGTTTCCTTCTATTTTATGCAGTTTGGTAAATAGTTTAATCATAGAAAAATAGGACAAAGGTCTGTTTAGAGAAACAGAACAAGGTCTTCTGGGGGCAACAAGAGCTATTTACTGCCAGTCACTGACCTTGACATTATTTATCTAAACTGTCTACGGAGAAAGCCAAGAAGGTAGGGTGGTGTGATTTTTGAGCTGTGGAAGAGTAACGTTCTCCAGCCATTCAAGGATAGGTGGCACCCTTTCTGAACACGGATATGACCAGGAGCCCTGAAGGAAGGAAGAGGCAGAGAACTTTTGGGGTTCTATGGAGGGGCAACTGAAAGACAGCCCTCGGAGCATGTTCTTATTTATGTATTGCTTATTTGCTGTTTGTAGATTATTACAAGTCCTCCTTCCAGTTCTGGAAAAGTCATGTCTCTCATGACAGCCGCCACTTGATATTTGCACACAGTTCTCAAGTTATTGATTTTATTGCCTCTTTCTTTATGAAAGAAATTTGGCAGAGCAACCCTCAAACATTTCACCCAATCTATAATAAACAGAAAGGAACCCTTTGTCTGGTATCTATGCAAATCCTTGTCAAGCTTCTGGAAACATCCTTGGAAGAAGTGGGGAGGTTTGCGAGTCTGGAGAGATGTTGGGGACACAGAAGTAACAGAAAGCCAGTGTCACGTTATGAAAAATCATCTTTTTTCTTTTTTGCAACAGTCCCTGATTTTTATTAAATTTAACCTCATTTGACTCCCCACCCCCGGCAATTTGGGGCAGTCTATAACATGTAAGCTTGTATATATTTATGGTGTACAACGTGACGATTTGTTATGTATAGTAAAATAATCTCCACAATCGGGTATTTGGTGCATCCATTATTCCATATAATTTACCATTTCTATTCTCTTTTCTTCTTGTGTGTGTGTTTAGTGAGAACACTTAAGACTTTTCAGAGTGTCAAGGACATAAGATACACGGATAGCCGGGCTCACATGGCTACACACTAGTCTTCCCCAGCTTACTCACTGGGCTGGATGGAAACTTGTGCCCTTTGCCAACATGTCTCCGTTCCCCCTCCTCCAACCACAACCATCACCTACCTACTATTTATAGACCACCTGTAAGTGAGATGAAGCTTTATTTGTCTTTCAGTCCCTGACACGTTCCACTTAGTACAGTGTCAATCATGTTGTTGCAAACCGCAGGACTTCCCTCTGTTTTTAGAGCTGAACAATATTTGTGCATATATGATACATTTAAGCAGTTTCCTTATCTTGGATATTGTGAATAATACCACAATGAACATAGGGGTGGAACGTGCTCTTTAAGATACTGGTTTCATTGTTTTTGGAAACACACCTAGAAGTAGGATTGATGGATCATATGGTAGTTCTATTGTTCTATTTGCTTGACAGGGTGGGGAGATTTCAACAATTGTGCTAATTTTCATTCCTACCAAATAGTGTACAGGGATTCCTTTTATCCATGCCCACACAAATACTTGTTATATTAGGTCTTTTTAATAATAGCCACTCCCACAGGTGTGAGGTGACATCTCATTTTGGTTGGACGTGCATGTCCCTGGTGATTAGTTGTGTGGAGTACATTTTCATATACCTGTGGCTGTTTGTATGTCCTCTTTGGAGAAATGTGTGTTCAGGCTTTTTGCCTTAGTTTAGATTATTTATTTATTGTCTACTTATTGCTATTTTGTCCTAGGAGCCCTGTATGTGTTTGGGATATTAACTTCTTACCAGATATGTAGTTTGCCACTATTTTCTTCCATGCCGCAGGTTGTCTCTTCATGCTGTTGGTTGTCTTCTTTGCCACGTAGATTTTTTTTTTGTTTGATGCAATCTCACTTGCTGACTCGCTTATTTCTGCTTTCTTTCTTTCTTTTTCTTTGCCCATGTCTTTGGATTCTTAGCCAAGAAAACCTTTCCAAGACCAAAGTCAAGAAGATTCTTCTTTACGTTTTCTGCAAATAATTTTATGGTTTTAGGTCTTGAGTTTAAGCCATCAATCCATCTTGAATTGATTTTTTAGTGGATGTTGTGAAATAATCATCTTTTTTTCCCTGCGTGTGGATGTCCAGTTTTTCCCATAACAATTTTTTTTTTAAAGAAACTATCCTTTCCCCACTGTGTGATCTTAGAGTACTTGGAAGATTGATTGACAAGTTGTGTGGATTTACTTCTAGGTTCTCTATTTTGCTACCTTGGTCTTTAAATCTGTTTTTTAGGTGATGGAACATTCAGTACTCCATTCCTAGAGCGATGGATGGTAAGGGTTACTGCTTCTTGGGGTTTCCTCATCAGCAGCTGCCAATAAACAGAAGATTTTTTAATGAACATTGCTTTTTCAATTATCTATCTATCTATCTATCTATCTATCTATCTATCTATCTATTTTTTAAGGAGTAGTGATAGGGCTACATAGGGAAGTTGTATGTGGCAAGCGGCTAAGCCAGAGAGTTGCGTAGCCCTTGGACCAGGAGGCATTTTTCTGAGCCAGGCTTCTGTGGATGAGACCTGCTTTTGTACTTTGCTGGCTTCAGCAGAGAGAATTTAGCCCTGAGAGGTTTTCTGGTGCTATCCTACTATTGAAAAATCAATAGCAACACAAGAGAGGGCATTAGGCCATATTATGGGGACTAAATTACAAATACCCTTTAATGTCTATGGAATCATGGCTATTACTAGGCAATAGATCTTGGCTTTATTACCTTTCTCATTCCCTGTTATACATAAATATAACAGCTCTGAATACATTCAGAAAGATGGGTTTCTAAACAAATGCCAATGCTCAGAGAGAATCTGAATAGCCAAGAACATAGGATTTTTATTTCCAGGCTCATATTTTAGTGGGGAAGAATCAATTGTGCAGGGGCATCAAAGTTAGCACCGTCCACAGATTTAAACAAAAGCAGGATGCTTCTACAGTGTCCAGAGAAGACTTGCTTAACGTAAATACCCAAAAGATCCAATAACAATTAATAAAGATCAAGGTAATATACCATAAACAAACTTTTAGTCAATTCTGCCTCTGATGATTTCTTAGATTGCTTTGGTTCCTGAAATCCCACCTTTGTGCATTCCTATGCAGACTAATGAAAGGTCTCTGTTAATTACTAGTGTGTATCTATCAAAATGCTGAACTGTTAACTGAGAGGGAGAATATTAAAGCCAGATGCAAGGGGAGTTTGGGAGACTGGTGTTAAGGGAAAATAAATCTTACTGTCTGTAAGATGTGCTGGGAGTAAAGGAGAGATGGAAACTACAGTAATGAACTGCTATATAATATTTCCTTAGTTATGGTTTGAAATCACTTGAGGTGGACGTTTGCTCACCGGGGTTATGTTTATGTAGAAAAATGACATATTTATCTCTATCCAGGTGTGGGTTTGAACAAAAGGAAATTTAAGCAGCACACTTAGCCCCAAGGTTTTTCTGGTATTGAAACTTCTCTAAACCAACATCTGCCTGGAAACTTACGCATCAGCAGAAGAGTCTTTTGTTCCCAACTGTGTGAACACTGAATGCAGACAACACATAGCTACTCAGTGGAGGCGACTTGTTCTTTGAACTCCTCTGCAAACTACAAGTGACTCAGGACATTTCTAGACTATTGAAGCCTGGTGCAGTGGTGTGAATTTGTAGCCCGAGCTACAAGATGATTCCAAGTTCAAGGCCAGCCCGGGCAACTGAGCAAGAACTTGTCTCTTAAAAATTTTTTAAAAAGAATATTCAACTACACTTAGGATATCCAGTCATTTTCTTATCTGTCATTTATTCACTCAAGGAACAGTTACCAAGTATTTAAGTATATAACAGCTGTCTTTGATTGATGAACATAACATGTGAAAGTTGTACCTGAGGTAAACTTTAACATATGGGCATATGGCCAGAAGGGCCAGATCATAGAGGGCCTTCCATGGTTAGACAGGGAGGATGTTCACCTTAAACAACAGGAGGCCATGGGGGGGTGGCGTTATAGCCTGGTTGTAGCTTAGTTTCACACAATTCAACCAAATTGTAGCATTGTATATGGGCAGGGAGGGGAAATCTAAGAAGAAGACCGATTAGAAGGTTGTCTGAATATTCTAAGAGGGAGGTGAGGAGGTATTGTTTCTATACCAAAGTGGAAACAAGAGCCAGGAGACAGGCAATAGGGACAGCAGTATTTGTTGCTGGGAGTCAATTAATTGCCAGCTGGGCTTCTGAGGCCACCACCCTGTGGCACCTATGCTAAAGGGCTTGGGTTGCAATCAGGCCTCTTATGATCAATTCATTCTGCAGCAGATTTTGGCAACATAAGGTATGTGGCTCAAAAATGGAAGGGGGACTTTCCGAGTCATCTCAAGTTATTTTTTACTGCCACCCACTCTGAGATGACAGGCACTTCCTTACCTTCCTGTCCTCACTCCCCCCTGCTTCAATTCACCTCTCAACAACCATCCTCACCTGAGAAATGCTTTAGTTCTTTCCCATGAGAGTGTGGGCAGCTCTCTCTCTCTCTCTCTCTCTCTCTCTCTCTCTCTCTCTCTCTCGCTCTCCCCCTCCCCCTCCTCCTCCTCCTCCTCTCTCTTCTTTTCCTCTCCACAGGTTGTAACAGAATAAACAACAGAGAACCCTGAACTCCAGCTTAAGTTGTTGAAAGCTCTCCGAGGAGGCTTGATTCTAGACTTCCCCAGGCTAAAGGTCAGTGACCACAGATAGATACTATGTCGTGAACACGTCATCTCCTGCAGAATTCCTTCCAGTCCAACAAGGTTTTTGGTGATTCTCTATCAAAACATCTGGCCTGGTGAGGTAATTGGCACAAAGGATCCTGAGAGGTAGTGGGTAGAAGGATAGCCTCCCCTGTTCTCAGATGTGTCTCAGGGTGTGAGTCATGAGCCTTTCATACCCAGCTGGGTGTGTGTGGCATCTTGAGTCTTGACATCTAAACCAAGTTTCAGATGGAGATTCGTTCTGCAGAGTGGCTGCAATAGTATGTTGTGTTTTCTCCTTGTGATTATAATTTCTTGTGGGATAATATTTTGAGATGACATAATTACCCTGCTCTTGGCCAAACATTTACTCATTGGTTTAGCATCCACTTACAATTCTTGTGTAAATCAATTATTAATATAGTGAATGTAAATGATATTCTAATTTCATCATCTCTATTGCATTTATTGACTGACACTTCACTTTAAGAAAGAGTTTCTCTCAGTTAATTTATGTATATGTTTATTTACTTCAGTAAAAACTTATGAACTCTGGTGATATTAAACAGGTTGCAATCAATTATTATCTTTATATGCATACTTAAATGATTTCATAATCAGCCATTAGGCCCACTTCCAAAATGCCTCTTGATCCTTTTGACAAACACTCATCATTCTGTGACAACCCCTTGTACTGTATTTTCAGCACAAAATAAGGCCCCCAAATTCTTGTCCTGTTCTTGTTGCAGCCTTCAAATCAGTCTTTTTTCCAAAAAGCATTTAGTTAAGAAGGATATTTAGAATCCAAGATCTGTGTGCTTGGCATGCTCATTGCTGCTGAGATCACACTGCTTGTAGACCTTCTTGGCAGGCAAATCAGGAAGTAAATCCGTTTATACATGTCCAAAGAACACACCAACATGTACCTGCATATGCATATATGTACATAAGTATATGACTATAAACATATTACTATATTACCTATATCTTCATAAATGTTTAGATATACATAACTATCTAATTTTTGTTTGGAATTGGAAATATTGAGGTAAACTTAAGATTTTAAAACACACGTATATGTGTGCGTGTTATGCATATGTGTAAGTTCATGAGAGTAAACTGTGTAATTTATACAGCAAGAGTTCATATCAATATTTGCAGTTCCAATTCCCAAATCACAAAATTTATTTGTGGCATTTGTTTGCACTTTTTTCCCTGTAAAGAAGAACATAACTCCCATTATCTTTACTTCTTTTATGTGCTCCTTCCTCTTTATGTAAAGAGTATATTGACCAATCAGCTGCTTCTTCAGCCCCAGGTCTGTAAGTCCTGGAAACTTCCCTGGCCATAAACCCGTGGGCTGTAGCAGCCCTGGCTGCCACTTTGCCTGGCTTAGTCAAGTTTGGTAACGCTGATCATCTCGTGGGAAGGACAGGAATAGGAACAAAGGCATAATTTAAAAAATAAAAAAACTAGGGAAAGTGGAGGAAAAGGAAAAGGAAGAAAATCAGCAATAATCTTTCTGCTTCGGTGTTGGATTTAAATGGTTTTCTAAATTACTAGAACTCGATTTGGTTCTTTCATAAAGAGACTCTAACTGAAATATTTGAGATTGGTTAAACAAAGGAGTTTAACTAGTGATGAGTGCTAATCATTGCATTGGACTGAACCTAGACAAAATGTAAGATCTGGTGGGAAATGTGCTCTGTATGAGTAAAAGGGAAAGAAAGCGCTGTTTAGTGACCATCAACTCAAGACCAAATGCTTTTCATAATGTCTTTAGTTATTATCAGTCCTCATGATAATGATCTGAGATGGCTATGGTTACTCGCATTTTAGCAATAAGCAGGTTAATTTCATTTACCTTTCCTTCAAGATGACCGCAGAGGTAGGTGCCAGAGGCTGGATTTGAATCTAGGTCTGTGTGACTCTGAAAGTACTCCTTTCCCTTCATACCTGCTATTTCTTACTCCGAAGGATGACATGGTTAACTAAGTCAATGTAAGAGTTGACAAGTTAATTTGTTGCTTTTGTTGATGATTGACACAGCGGCAACTAGAGAAGGTTGAGACATCCCAAGTGGTGAAGGTAGGAAGGACATGTTGACTTTTCTAGTGTGTCGGAGGTATTGGGGTCACCTTTGAGAAAAGATTTAGGGATTTTCTTTCCTGGCGTGTGGGAAAAGAGGAGTTATTTCTAGCTATGTTCTGCTAAAGGCAAAATCTTTGCCTTTGGAGATAAGGATTTTTTTTTTTTCTTAACTGCGTATTCCTCATAAGAGGCGAGATTTTAATGTTAGAGCAATTCCCAATGTTGGCGCAAGAATTGCTGTAAGCTGGCTGGGTGTGACACCTGCGGTGTCTTTCCTATTGAAAAATATTTGTATGTCACTCAAATGTCCTGTTCTCAAAATCTGTTCACAAAATAACAATGCATTTCATATTTAATACCAAAATTATGGCCACTTGAGAGCTGTGAATAATTAGTCTTCTTCACATGATCCTTCCTCTTTCTGAAGTTCTCCAGGAGGCTAACTCACATTTCAGGAAGTCTTGTGAGTTTTTCCACTCAGGTCTTTTTTTTTTTTTTTCTCATCACTGTCAAATAAAAAAACAAATCCAGACTTAGTAAAGAAAAAAAAATGGGAAAGGATATTGTAAGGAGGAGAAAGGACTATTGTCTATTTCCATAAGGATAACTCTGATTGTGTAATGAACCCAAGTTTATAACGGAGGTTTTAGGGGAAAATTTCTTTCTTTATTTTTTATAATAGGAAGTAAACATAGCTATGAAGAACAAAATATATGCAAGTGGGTTGAAAGGGTAGCTTGGTCACAACATGAAAGAGAATCTGTGACCCTGAGAATAGCCTGTTCTTGTGGGGAGTGTTAAGGAAGGGCTGCATTCTGTTTTAGGGTGAGGTCGAGATTCAGGAACTTGGAGGAAAGAAGTACAGTTTAGCAAAGATGGACTAATAGGCATTTTGTTGTGAGGAATGGAGAAGAGGGAAGCATAAGATAAGCAGATAAGGAGGGGGAATTCATAGGACTCTGTCTGCTCTTAAGATAAATAAGGCGGCACCGTGAGTCTCATCTAAGCCTTATGAAGAGAGTGGTTCTTTGCCCTCAGCTGTCTTCCACATTACTAATAAATGGCTCTGGTGTTTCTTACCATCACTTAGAGGATTTAGAGGATCACAAGACCCAGGTAAAATTCAGCATTGTCACCATGTTTAGACCCTGTGTGGTCCCCGTGCTGCTGGATACACTTGACTCCTGTGGGGGGTCACTGCCACCAACCCTACCTCAGGCCCCACGTGGAGACTCTCCTCTTGTCCACCACTTCCCAACTAGGAAGGAGAAGAGTCCACTGATGCAAATAGCACAGCTGAGACCAGGCTTGAATTTTAATAAATGTATTGGAAGATGGGAAAAGAAAGGAGGAAGCCTAGATATCCCCAAAGGACAAATGATAACACCAATGGCCCTGGTTATCTTCAGGTTCAGTTTCTAGGCCAGCTCACGCTTAGTTAAAGCTGCAAAAACCGAGACTTCATTTTGTTTCCCAGGATCAACCTTTTCATGGATGATACGGTGGCATTATCCACTTAAGATCAAATGCCTTCTTTGGGAGTGACCTTGTTTTGGGGCACCAAGTGAAGCTGCTAATGTTGTCAACCCAAGGACATTACACTTCCTGATGCCACATATGTCCAGTTATTATTGAGCCTACTCTTGAGTCACCTCCTCCAAGATGAGACAAAGGGCATGGTGTCCATGTCCTTGACCTTATGAGAGTCTTCCATCTCAGTTCACATCTCCTGATGCCCTTTTCCTGATGGAGAATGTGTAGAACTCTCTAAGAATATGCAATCATTTATAGATATTGTCATCTAAATTCACCTGGAGAAAATACCATTTATTTTGAAATCGAACACTAAGAAACATTCATTCCTGCATGGTTTGCAGTTATCTGTGGTATTCTTGTTCATCTTTCCAGGTTCAGATTAAGTATCCCTTTTTCACTTAAATCTCCCCCAACTCTGCATGCAGGGTCCTCTTCTTCTAGATACCCATAGCATTTTTTATGTACTTATTACCTTAACACATTTATCATTATAAGTCATATTGCTAATTTTTGCTTACTTTTTCTGTCTTATAATAACCAGTAAACTCCAGTTATCCTGTGTGTGTTTGTCAGCACTGTCTCTAGGAACAGGGTTTCCATAAGCATCTGATTGAAAATTGGTAGAGAAAATCCTGAAAGAGGCTATCTAAGATTTATAAAGGGAAGAAACAGTGAATTACTGGGTCTTCCCTCCTCCTCCTCCTCCTCCTCCTCCTCCTCCTCCTCCTCCTCCTCCTCCTCCTCCTCCTTATTCTTCTTTGTTGTAGATGGACACAATACCTTTATTTATTTATTTATTTATATGTGGTACTGAGAATCAAACCCAGTACCTCACACATGCTAGGCAAGCACTCTATTACTGAGCCCCAGCCCCAGCCCTCCTGGTTCTTTTTAAGACACAGGCATTGGAGATGAACTCATTGTTCCCAATAGCAATAGGTGAGACCTGATTTATATTTGCATAAATATTTGGCCCAGGTCTATGGGGTGTGTGTGTGTGTGTGTGTGTGCGCTCAAGCGCGCTTCTTCCTCTGTGCAAAGCCACTGCCTGCCTTCAATATAAATCAAAGTCTCCACCCTTGAGTAGTGTTGAAAATCTGCAGGGACCTTTGAAATGGCAGTTTTTTCCAGATTCTATACCCATCACAATGTTTGAAATACTAGCGTAGTCTCAGCCAGAGTCTGAGGTTACATATGTTATTTTCAGAACTAATGATGTATAGTGTAATTTGAACTCTGCAAATGATAATACCTATATTCATACTGTGATTTACCATTTCCAAAGCAATTTCCTGTTGGCTCATTTAATCCTTACAAGTACTTCTTGAGAAAAACACCATTACACCCATTATAGGAATGAAGAAACTGCAAACCACATCCACTACCTGAGTGGCCCAAGATCACGTAGCCAAGAGCAAATGCTGAGACTCCAGCCGAGGTATATGGCCTGGATACTCCAGGATGGCTGCTGAGTCAACAGGAAGGTCGACTTGGCCTATTTCTAACTTCGTTTAAGTCGATTGTATGCCTTTGGCCTCCTTTTCCAAGAGAGAACCATCAATTGGGTTTATCTCAAAGTGGATTCTGTTCTTGGCACTAGACCTTCTTCACTTCCCAAGAAGTTTCAAAGCTGAAAAGGAACAACAGTTACTCTGTCCAATGCAACATCCCCACCATGTGGCTGTCCAGCCAAAACTCGACTATCTGAACCGATGGGGAACTCACTCCTTTATGTGTTCTCCTCTCTAGATAACATTTGTTCAAGATGGTGGTAAGTCAAGGGAGACTATAATTACCCTGACTTTAACAAAGGGGAATCTGGGATGCAAAGGACTTAAGGGATTTGCCAAAGGTTACACTTCTAGTAAAAGATGGACTCAGGATTTGACCCCTGCCATAGGTATTCTAGAGCCTTCTTACTAAATGGCCACATGATATTACCTCCATCCACACACAGTGGAACTCCAGTGCTGCAAACTTTCTGAATGTTCTGGTGCAAATTTGAGGGCACATGGATGTGTGTTCAAATAGATGAAGATTAAGGAAAGGAGCATATTATTTAGAGATTTGGGTTTTGGCTGTGTTTGCACAGCTTGGCTGCGCAGTGCAGGATTCATCTAATCCAAAGGAAATGTGTTGGCAAGATCTTTCTTCTTTAAATGCTCCAAGTCCTTCCATGGTGATTCTGGAAATTACCCCTTTGGTGTTAGGCGATGATTAAAATCAACAGCAGAGATCTGGTTTCATCTCAAACTCTATGTAGATTCTGAGGCATGTCCCTTAATCCTGTCTTCAAAGTATTTATTTTCAAAACTCAGTGCAAAGTCAGGACTATACAAAGAATTTCTCTGTTTCTCAGGACCTCAGTTAAGTTTAGATGGGAAGTTACCAGGTTGTTTTTTGTTTGTTTCTGATACAGAAAACTAAATTTTGAAAGTCCAGGTAATTCAGTCTTTTTATTTAAAATCTAATTGCATTTAACTAGTTCAAGTCCATTTCTTCCAATTCCTCCCCTTTCCGTTTCTCCTTCTCAGGCAGCATCAGGGTTTAGAAGAAGTCTGTTAACAACTGTGTTAACTCATGGCCTCAGCTGGGGACAAGGTGGGAAGGGAGGTGAGCAAGGAGTTGTGGCCCAGTGTGCGATCTTACAGGCCACCACTGAGGTCTTGGTCAATCAGGTCTTGGTCATCAATCTTGGCCCTGGAGAATCCGTCATCACCCACTTGACAGACTCCCCATATCCTCCAACTGTAACCCTCTGCCTCCTCTTCCTACAACTTGGAGGGTTCTTTTTACTTGCCAACACTTCCAGCATTTCTGAATGTTCTCCTGTGACAGCTGGACTGCAGGAGACTCTCAGGTGCATGCTCTCTCTCTCCTTACGGCTCCTGCTGCTCCACCCAACAGCTCCTTTCGAGGGACGTGGATTCCCTAAGTGGCTTTTAGCAGCCTAGGGGGAGTGAGAGAGAGAGAGAGAGAGAGAGAGAGAGAGAGGGAGGTGGGGGGGAGGAAAGAAGGAAAGAAAGAGAGAAACACTTTCTCCACTTTGAATCCTTCAAACTTTTTCAACGATTCCTATTACCTTTCACTTCCAAGGTTTCAATCTCCAAATGAAGCAAGGAGCACAGCTCTCCCACCTCCCCTTGTGCACGGAGATGCACTTCTCCTCCCTGAGCCTTCTTTCTGGCCTTGGTGGGATGCAGAACTTCCTCTTGTCATTCCTCGCTTAGCTGTTAGAGTTTCTGTGTCAGCTTTTCTCCTTCCCCACTAGATGGCTGATAGCTGGACTCTATATTCTGGGCACTGCAGTTTTTAAGAGCTAAAAACAACAACGGAATGACAGTGATAAAAGTCCTTTCCAATTTTTAAAGTTTTAAAAATGGGAATTTTCAATGGGGCTTTTCCTATGGTCTTGGAATTTTGGCTGAAGCCTCAACTGGAGAACAGTAAATTCTGACACTCTTAAGTAGCACACCAAGTTGCTGCCAGTTACCTTTTCTTTTGTTGCCAAAGAAGAGATTGCCAAGCCACCCTTGTGACCCCCATTATCCTTCGCAAACTATGAATGCAAACAGGAGACCAGAAATCACAAGGAAAAGAAAAAAATGTCAATAGTAACCACACCTGAAGCTCGGTCCCTTTTCTTGCAATTGGAGAGGGTGGGGTTTTCCCCAAAGAATAACTCAGAGAGTTCCAAGGTGCCATCCAGAAAGTGGTTGGCATCACTTCCCCAGGTGGACATCTCGGAGCTGCCAAGTCCATTGGTCACTGGAGTGCAACCCATCAGAGTACACAGTGTGAGGGGCTACTCCCAGGAGAGGGCAATTCAGGCTGCCTCAAAACCAGAGAAATGGGTGTCTACTTCCAGTCCAGAAGCAGCTGGTGGCTAGAGGTGTTATCAGGGCAAAGAGGGCCACCAAGGGCGGACTACCTCCTGGGACTTGGTGCAGCAGGATGTTTGAGAGTAGTCCAAATGGACAGGTGCTGGGCTGAGTCATCTCACAGACATCCAATTGAGCATCCTTCAGGGGAAAGGGGAAGCCAGCAGAGTCTGTGGAAGTGTTCCCAGGAGCAGAGATGGAGGTGGAAGGAACCAAGTTACAGTCAGATTGTCGGTATGAGGATCTGTGCCACCGTGAGGCTATCACTAGGGAGTCCTGAAAACCCACACGAGGACCCCTTGGAAGGAGAAGCACTTGGGTACATCCCTCAGGAGGGGCATTGTGGGTGCTCGGCACCAGCCCAAAGAGGGTCATGACAGCAGAACCCCAGAGTGACAAAGAATCCTGTCCCTTTCTTCATACTGACCCTCATTTCAGGAAGAGCCTTCAGAGAGAGAGTTTCCTGAGCTGGGTTAGTCCTGGGCCAGAGAACAACATTTTCACTGGGACGAGAGAAAGAACTCTGGACTTATTCTCAGATGGACAATTGTAGTACTTGAAAGTTTTAATTACTAAAAATAGGACTTGCTCTTCAAACCAAGAGGGGATCTAAAGTCATGGACTTGCCCAAATTGTCCTTTGAAATTAGGAAATAGATCTGGAAAAGAATAAAACATATTGCTACATGTTGGGCAACAGAGAGTGAGTTACTGCCCCTCTGCTATGGGCTTTCAAAATCCTGCACCAGGCTTTCAAAAACCTATTTCAGAAGCCATTGTTCAGGATTTAACCAGTGTTTCCCACAGGAATCATTTGTGGCTGGTTCTTTTTTAGGCTTCACAAAATGTTTAATGGTGGAATGTTGGCAAGCAAGGATGAAATGACCAAGCAGAATAAAATATCAGTTAATACCTAACACTGTTTTCCCTCTACATCAGAAAATTTGTCTAGAGACTATCCATTTCTTTTTTTAATTCTAGAGTTCTATCCATACCAACATTGTGTAACAGAGAAACAGGAGTTGAAAAAAGTATTCACGTTTCTGGGAATATCTTTATCCATTCTTCCTCCAAGTAACAATCGATACCAAATTAGTTCACTTTGTACAGTTTGCAGAGAGTCAGGCTTAAGGTCACTGCCTCCTTGGGCCTCAACACTCAACTCTAGATATTTGGCATTTGCTCCTTCGACAGTTGACACCCCACTTCCACGTTTGTGCTCTATAAAACATCTCCCCTATTGCCACTAGAGAACTTTTCTGAACTTGATCTGATCTTACCATCCTAAGTTTAAAATCCATCCAGCGGGGCTTTCCATTGCAAGACCAAATGTACACTATTTTAAAAGAGCCTTCATTAAGCACTTTTCTACCCCTCAGTCCTCCCCCTTTCTATCTTTGCTGACCCACATTTGAAGTTTGATGTTTTCTGAATATGCCGTTGCTTTGCTCCACCTAATCTAAGGACCGACATCTTCTCCCTCATGGTCCCCAATCCTCACTCCCACCCACATGCGGCAATGGACCCACCACTTTCCTCCTTTTCCATACCATACCTGGGAAGCTCTCAGTCCTTCAAGACGTCCCCCTGGGGAGCCCCTAGCAGGCTGCTGATCCTCCTGCCCCTGGGCTCTCCACAGTGGTAGCCATTTCCCTCCCACCAGTATTAGTACCAAGAGCAAACACAGTGCCCTTCTCAGGACTTGATCACCAGAGCCTGGCCTGAGCCTGGGGGAGAGCCCAGTGCAGTTAATGGACGGAAACAGAACAAAAGAGTTTCAGCTCCTTTACAGAAACTACCTCTGCAGATAGTCAGTGAAGTAAGGTACATAATGCCATAATTACTTCAGAGACTGAAGATGTCATACTTTTAATTTTGAAGTTTCTCAAAGGTTTTGAGCCTCTGTTGTTTGCTTAGTGGGTATTATTAACATTTTAAAGCAAAAGAAAGCGCCAAATGAAGTGAGACCAGAAGACGGTCTTAGGACTGTTTAATATAATAATTTAAAATATCTCATCAGTGTTTTGTGCCCTGGCTCTTCAAAGTCCATCATTCATTACTGCACTTACCCTAGGCAGGCTTCGGGGGCTGTTGAGAGTTAAAGAAGGGCAACCCAGCTAACTCACTCTTCCTACCTTCCCTTCTCCTGGCCACATTTTGCTTTGTTCTCCATCTAGTGACTGACAAGGAGAAGCATAGCAGCCGGTTTTTACTTCATCATCATATGGAAGGAGCTGGGGGAGGAGCCGTGACAGCTGGACCCACCAGGGCTCGGCGGGAGAGCTGCCTCTGCGTCACCCACTGGAAAATAGGGTGCATGTTGGGCTGGAGCTTCTGAGACCGGGGAGTAAGGAGAGCCTGCCTCGCACATGAGAAGGCTGGCGAAGGAGGGGCTGTGGCTGAGGGAGACCCTCACCCGTCAGGGGAAGCTGTCTGATAACCCAAGGAAGACACTATAAGACAGTTTTTCCCCCCCTAATAGCTTTATATTTCTGGAACTGTGTTGATTCATAGCAAAACTGAGAACATACAGAGATTTCCCACACACCCCCTGCCTCCACACATGTATGACTTCCTTCATTATCAACATCTAGCACCTTTATTAAAATCAATGAACCTATATTGGTATATCATAATCATTCAATGTCCACAGTTAGCACCAAGTTTGAAGTTTGTGCATACTGTGGGTTTTAACAAATGTATGGTCCATATATCAATTATATAAATGTTTCACTGCCTTGAAAATCCTCTGTATTCTGTTTATCCCTCTCCCCATCTCTGGCAGCCACTGTCCTTACTGGCTCCATAGTTCTCCCCTTTCCTGAATGTCACATGGCTGGGATGACACGGTCCAGAGCCTTTTCAGGTGGCTTCTTTCACTTAGTGGTATGCATTTAAGTTCCCTCCATGTCTTTTCATGGCTTGATAGCTCACATCTTTTTAGCATGGAATAATAATATTTCATTGTTTGGGTGTACTACTGTTTGTTTATCCATTCACCTCCCAAAATTCATTTTGGTTGTCCAGGTTTTAGCAATTAAGATCAAAGCTGTTGTAAACATTTGTGTGCAGGTTGTGTGTAGACAGAAGATTTCAACTCCTTTGGGTAAATATCAAGGAGTGTGATTGCTAGATTGTGTGGGAGAAACGTGTTCAGTTTTGAAAGAAACAGCAACACCTCTTCCAAGGTGGCTCTTTTGTTTCACGTTCCCACCAGCAATGCACCTGTGTCCCTGTGGCTGGCAGCCTGGTCAGCATTTGGTGCTGTCAGGTTCTGGACATGGACCTTCCAGGAGGCATGCCGTGGGTAAGGCAGGATCCTGATGCTGATCTTGAAGTTGGAAGGAGCTCACAGAACTTTGCAAAGTAAGCAGGTCCTTCTTCTCATTCCATTTGCTGCAGCTTTTCCACTCATTTCAGGCAAGAGAGAGATTTGGACCTTTCCCTCTGTTCCTTGCTGCTTCTTGTCTCTGACAGGTCTAAATCTGGTATATCTCTTCACTTCCTTCCCCAGAGCACGGCCTTACCAAAATTGAATTTTGCTGACGAACAATCCTCTAAGGCCTGATTTCACTATTATCTAAAAAGGAACACTTTTCTGACTCATCCGGGATTCAGACTCAAAATATGCAGTAGAGGGACTGACGTTGATACTGGGTTGACAGACACGGAGTTGGGTTTGGCCTTTCCTCCTGCAATATGTATTAGCTTTAATCTTGGATTTACAAATGTTTGGGTCCCGTCAAGCAACACTAACCTTCCAACAGCAAAAGGTTTCTGGCCTTGAGATTTGGTCCTTGTAACTGACAGTAACTACTCAGAGGCAATGTTTTAAAAATGTCATACACACATGCACTTCCCCACACGCGTGCACACATGCACACACACACACACACACACACACACATATATGTTAACAACACATATATATATATATGTTAAGCCTCCCTCTTTCCTATGTTAGAACTTTCTGGTTCTGATGTAGTTTCTGGCAGAGTGTGAAGCACCCTTGCAGGAGCATTACAGGGTTTGCTTTGGAAGGTGGCCTCATAATAAAGGCAGCAGGAGACACAGCTGGTCCTCACCAGTGGTTCACAGTGACTGGGAGGAGCAGAAGGACGGAGAATTCCAGGAGCTGTCACCAACACTCCGGGAAGACAGGAGGCCTTTGGATCTGACGGGCTGTGTTCAGTCCCGGGTGTCCGTCCCAGGCTCTCCTGTGGAACAACGAGATGGTATGAGCCCTGGAGGAAGGAAAGCAGTCAACCTCCCCATCATCAGCTGTCCACTGGCTTCCTGGCGCTGCCCCACCCACCCAAGGAACCACTGACCCCAGGGATGAAGACAACAGGCATTTACTCCCACACAGTTCTGGAGGCTGGGAGTCTGAAACCAAGGTGCTGGCTGGGTTGTGCTCCCCCCCCACCCCGGCAGAATCCTGCCCTTCTTTGGCTCTTAACTGCCTCATTCTTGCCTCTGCTTCTGACATCTTTCTGTGAGTCTGTCTTCATACTGTCTTTCCCATTTCTACTAATGACATGGGGTTTCCAAGGACTAAGGGTCAACCTACTCAGAATGACATCATTATAAACAATAAACCTACAATGACCTTTTCCCCCCAAAAGGTCATATTCAGAGATACTGAGTAAAAGAAATTCTACATATTCTACATATAGGTACTGGGAGAAAGAGCTTCAACATATATTTCTGGGATACACAATTTAACCCATAAACACTACCCAGCAAGTTTGATAAGTGTGGCTTAATTCATAGAGTCCTGTGGCTGGGGCTTAAGAGATCATCAGGTTAAGCATCTCTGATTCACATCTCTCCTGCAGAGGTCCAGTTCTGGCATCCATAGAATGCGGTCATTCATCTTGATCTGGAATATATCTTCTCAAAGGGGCACGTACTTCTTCAGACTACCAGTTTTTTTTTTTTTTTTTTTTTTTTTTGTGAGAGTTAGGCAAGAAACATTGAAGAGATTAGAAGTCTTCAGAAAATACAGTGAGCACAGCACAAAGTCACCTTGGGGGCTTTCTCTCATGACTGGTGCCTGGAGTCCAAGTGCAGAGATGCATCAGGCTGTCTGTTGCGTGGCTACATTTTGAGAAGTGCTTGCATAGAAGAAAGAGCCAGGTAAATTCAAATTTAATTTGGAATTAAGGACTAACTAGCTCTGTGATCTTCAGCAGTGATAAAGTCATCTGAGCCTTTTTTTTTTTTTTTTTCTTGATCTCCCAGAGTTTGTGATTCAGTCTGCATGGGATCTGAGAGTTTGTATTTCTAAGACATTCTCTATGAGATGCACTTCGAAAACCACCATTGAAATGAATTCCAGTCCCTTTTACCAACTATGGCACCTTCTCCCAGCTAGTCAAAACAACTCAAGCTGACACTTTTTTGAGAAAGTCCCTCTGTCAAACACAGATTCTTTCTTCCAGATGAATAGAATGTGTTGTTTGTACTGGAAATTCCAGGTGGAGCTATATTGAATCTTGTCTCCACCTGAGAACATACTGTTGCTTAGCCCTTTCCCCTTCCTATTAGTGTTTTTGAGGGAGACAGAGCCAATGGGATAGATGGCACATAGGTAGATAGACAGACGACTGAGGATTTATCAGGGGAATTGACTCACATGGGCTGAGAAGTCCCATGGCATGCTGTTTCAAACTGGAGAAGCAGGAAGGCCCATAATGTGGCTCAAAGTCCAAAGTCCTCTGAACCAAGAAAACCGGTGGTGGAACTCTCAGTCCAAGGCCAAAGATCTGAGGATGCATAGGGGTGGGTGGGTCCTAGTACCAGTTCTGGAGTCCAAATGGAGAACCTGGAATTCTATTGTTCAAGGGTAAAAGAAGAATATCCCAGCTCTAGATACCCTTCTGACTGTCAGAGATGGAGAGAATAAATCTACTGTTCCTCTGGCTCTGTGTTCCATCTGGTTCCTGCAGATAGGATGCTGCCTGCCCACCCTGAGGATAGATCTTATCCACTCTGTCTCCTGATTTCATGCTGGTCCTGAAACATCCTTAACAGGCATAATCACAAGTACTGCTGTACCTGCTTTCTGGATATCCCTTGATCCAGCTTAGATCACACCTAAATGGACACATCATTCCTCTGTCCTACTTCCTTCCCTCTCCTTGTCCTCAGGGCACCCTCTTAATGAGTCATTTGAACAAACACTCTGACTCCTAGCTCTAGTACTTAAACCAAGACAGATCCTGTTAGTATATTTGTCCAACTCACCTCGTATTTGCAGGACCTCTGTGTTGGGCTCTTGAGAAAATATATGTCGCCTTTTCTCTGGTATCATGTGCACCCTTTGCCTTGCAATCTGTGTCTGAATACATCTTACAGTTTTCTTTATCCTAGAGTACTGCCACAGTTTTACAGAAATTACCTGAAGAATCTAAAGCAAGACATCGACATTGGAGGGATTCAGAACTTCCCAGCCTCATGACCATAAGGCCACCACACTGCCTACATGACCGTGTTCCAGCTTGCTAGAAATTAAAACCTCTAGGAACTCTGCCCCCAAATAGCTCTCTAATGCTCCAGGTCTTCAGCTGGCTTCTCTGGCCTATATGTTAGTCTCAGTTTAGTTCAGATGCCTTTTCTTCTAAGAATTCTAGGAGCTTCTCATGACTTCCCCGCCTGGGCTGGAGTCCCCACTGTGTTTTCTTCATCTGCTGTTCTTTAGTTTTTAATTTTTTATTTGTTCTGATGGATTGTACATGACAGTAGAACACATCTTGACACCTGATACATAAATGGAGTGTGACCTGTCATTCTTCTAGATGTGCCTGATGTAGAGTCACACTGGTCGTGTAATCGTATATACAGAGGGTAATAAAGTCTGATCTATTCTACTGTCCTTCCCTCTCCCATCCCCTCTCCCCTCCCTTCACTCCCCTCTGCCTAATCCAAAATGCCTCTCTTTTTCCCTAGCCTGCCCTCCTTGTTGTGAATTAGCATCCACATATCACAGAAAACATATGGCCTTTGGTTTGGGGGGACTGGTTTATTTCACTTAGCATGACATTCTCCAGCTCCATACATTTCTAGCTTCCGTAAGAGCACTTGTCTATTACCACCCCTGCCAGAGTCCTTAGTATTATTTACCTTTTTCTCCTCAATCCACAGAAAATGTTCATTGCAAGTGCTCAGTCCTTTGGGTTATGCTTCTGTTTCACCATTTACTAGCTGTCTAATTTGAGACAAGAGACTGACTTTTGCCTAACTTCAGTTTACTCATTCTAAAGTGGGACTGATAATAGGATAGTTTTATGAGGCTTGATAAATAATGCAGGTGAAAGTGTCCAACAGGATCCCTCTGAAGACCATAATCGCTCACTAATCTCAACTTCCTCCTGTTGGCGCTCCATCAAATTCTAATCCCCCTCTGCTGTTCTCTTTGGTTTTCTACATCTGACTCCTTCCCAGTCCCAGCCTTCACCACCTTCAGAGCTCTCTCCCTCCTCTGCTCTCTGAAAGTCAGTGCCTGTCAGGGAAAATGGAGAGAGAGGGCCATAGAAAGAGGTGACTGGCTTTGGCCTACACTCAACAGCAGAGAGTCTATTCGGCTTCTTCATTCCTTCTTCACTTCACAGATTCCTCACCGGCCAGGAGCTCAGAGCTCCCATGCTCCTAAGCATAAGGGAAAAAAATAGGAGAATGTTCATTTTCAAATCTGGCTCTGTTTCAACCTGGTTGACTGATGTTGGGTAAATTATTTTCTGGCTTCAATAGACTTATAAAATGGAATGGAAGCAGGAAAGAAATCTTGCAATGGTTTCAAAGCAAAATGCAAGAGCATGTTTGAGCTTGTCTAACAGAAAGTGACTTTCAGTAGTATATAGTGAAATAAAAAGATAAATACCACGTGTTTTTGTCCATGCAAGATTGTTCATGCAAGAGGTAAAACCCTGAAGAAAATCCACACCAATGATAATGGAAAGGGAAAGTGGATTTCATGGACAAAATTATTAAAAATATTTCCATGTATCTCAAAAAAATCTGTGAATAAAATACACCCATACAAAGTGCTTAGAAAAGCACATGGACACAGATTTATAGTGACTTTCGTTAATGAATAAGCACTTTAGTGACCCTGGAGTTTTGACTCCATCCAGGCTTCCAGTCACTTAGTACCCTCTTGCTAAGCAGATCTGAGGAGGAAATTTCTAGATATTTCTAGTCAAAGCTAGTAACTAACTTGGCTAACAAAAAATGAATCAAAAACAGAAAGAAAGAAAGAAAGAAAGAAAGAAAGAAAGAAAGAAAGAAAGAAAGAAAGAAAGGAAGGTTGCTTTTGTTGCTTTTGGTCCTGAAAGTAGTGTTATAAATTCTTGAGCAGGAGGGAAGGTTGTTTTTTTTACTTTTTCATGGAAACTACATTTTTTTTTTTTCATTTTCATGGAAACAATGAAGTTCAAGTGAATCATGATATCAATTGGGATTTGGGAAGAGTGAAGACATGCAGGCTGACGTTGGCTGTAGTTATAGAGAGATAGCAGAAGAAAGGGGGAAGAACACACAGTATGCTTTGGGAACAAACTGAGTTTGATTCTAGGTTTTGCTAAAGAACTGGTTATGTAAAACCAGTGAGTGATTCTATCTGAAATTTGTTTTCCTCATGTAAAGAAGGAGTGTTAGCACTTGAAACTTTTGTATTAAGTGTTTTATATAATGTACCTAAAATAATATCTCAACATGCTGCTGATTTTATAAATAGGAGAGATTATAATCAAGCAATCTGATTGGATGGTGAACCCAGCCAATGCCATCTAGCATAAGTTTAAATTTTCCTGATCTCTATATTCTGGCAAATTACAAGGAACTTTCTAATCTGAAACAACAATAAACATGACAATTGTCAAGAAAGGGAATTGGTACAAGATACAGAATAAAGGACGTGAGTGTTTGTGATGGGAAATGGGACTGCGGGCTCTGTGTGCAGGGCTTCTGGAGGGGCGGCATTAGGCAGGTGATGTGTGAGTGGAGGGCTGGAGGAGGGAAAGAAGCCACAAGGAGTGAGATGGAGACCATGCAGGAGGCGGAACAGGTGTGCCCAAGGCCCCGAAGCTAAGGCTCCTGATGTGCTTTGGAAACTGAGCACATGTAGCAGGAGTACATTAGGTTCCTGGAAACATGACTCATGTAAGGCTCAGATGAAAACCAGTTGAAGCCTTTTAAGTAAATGGACTTGATATATGTACTTATAGGATCACTCCCAGCTCTGTGGAGAGGGCGAGGACAATGTGAAACTGATAGCAGGGAGACCCCTTAGAGATTGAATGCGATAGAACAGGCCCAAGGACAGAAGGCAGGAACCATGGCTTGACCTAGGGAAGTGGTGGTACTGGAGATGACCCCCACCCCCACCTTTCCCTTTGGAAATGGCCAATGCTGCTTCCTGGATTTCCAGTTTGAGTAGCTGAGTGGATGGTGTCACCATTTAATAGGACAAGGGAACACTGGAGATGGGAAAGTTTTCAAGAGGTTTTAGGGGAAAACTAAAAGTTCAGTATTGGATATGCTAACTTTGAGACGCTGTGAGACAAGGTGGAACCAATAAGGAAACAGCTGGATGCGCAAGACCCAATTCTGAGAAGAGAGATGGAGGTGATAAGGCTTTGGGGATCATTAAAACAGAAAGTCCCTGTGACTATAGGAGAGGCCCTAGGCCTGTGAGGTAGGCTCAGCTTGAGCCCAGGAAACACTGAGTCCTACCAGCGAGGTAGAAAAGAAGAGCTAGCATTTGAGAGTGAGGGTTGAGGAAGAGAGCCTGGGATCGTGGACGCCTAAAGGGGAGAATATGTCAGGAAGATTCAAGGAGTCGGAGAGATTAAGATGAGGGAAGGCTTGACAACACTGGGTGACTGAGATGGTGAAAGGAAGAACTTCAGTGGAGTCTTCCTGGGGGGGACGAGTGGCTATACAATGAAACCAAGCTTAGGAGAGGAGTGCAGGAGAGGTTTGGTTGTGCAACAGGTGAAATGGAGGCATCTGGAGGAGACTGTGGTTTGAGGGTGGATTTGTGTTTCTTTGGTTTTGTAAGACGGTTAAAACTAGACAAGTTGTTAAACTGTTAAGAATGACCATGAATAGAGGAGGAGGGCATGGTGGTACCAGAGATGGAGCAGAGAAGCAAAGCCTTGGAGAAGGGAAGAGAGGACGAGATGACATTACTTGTTGAGGAATTGACAGTTCAGAGTGAGGACAGTGAGTGCATTACACAGGTGGTGTGGAACTAGTCACAGAAGAGGAAGGATTCTCCTCTAATGACTGGGCTCTGGTACATCAAGCTGTCTACACTCTGACCCTTTTATGATAACCTACTGTGGGGTCAGCATGGTTGTTTGAGCCTGGAGACAATTTGTCTAACTTGGATTCCTGGGCTCGAGAGCAAGCAGGTTGCTGATTATATTCTCAGCACAGGCCAACCACACATTTCCTTCTGAGCTTGCAAAAATCTCCATGCTTTGAGGCTTTTAGTACCTCTGGGCATTTACCTACAGAAAAGTTCTTTCTGTGATGTTTTGAACTTGTACTAATACTGGAGTTTGAATTTCCTGGAAGGGTTTGGTTTCAAAGCTCATATATAAGAACATGACTGTTGGGTGTTGTGGTCCATGCTTGGAATCCAGAGACTCGGGAGGCTAAGGTGGGAGGATCACAACTTCAAGGCCAGCCTCAGAAACTTAGTGAGGCTCTAAACAACTTAGCAAGACTCTATCTCAAAATAAAAAAAAATAAAGTGTAGGGGACATAGCTCAGTGGTCAAGTGTCTCTGGGTTCAATCCCCTGTACAAATAAACAAAAAGAAAAAAGAACATCACATATTTGAATCATTGCTTCTGAAAATTCCCTAAGTCATTCAAATCCCAGAGGAAGCATAATGTAATGAAACATCAGATTTGATAAAGCTTGGATGGTTGAATTGGATTCTTGGATCTGCAGTTTACAAGCTGGAGTGAGAACATTTGAGCTCTATTCTTCTCACATCTAAAATAGTTTCAAGTAGATGTTAAAGCAAATGTGTTTTATAGACTATTAAATATTCCTGAAATATCCCAGGGCTACCAGGAGGCCAACACAGGCATTGCTTGTCTGTTTCACTGTGATGTCATTTGCACTGATTGTACAAGAAACTGGTGGCGCTAGGCTGTCTTGATAACTTCCTCATTTGTCACCATTACACACTTGCAGGAAGGACAAAAAATAGAAATGCTAATTTTATTTACGAATGTCCTTGCTATAATAGTAGATACAATTAATGTTATAAACCTCAATCTGAGTCCACTTGAAAGTTGTCTTTTTTTTTTCTGTTTTAGTAAATGGGAAGTATGCGTAAAGCGTTTCTTTTTTATTTGGGGGAGGTACTGGGGATGGAACTCAGGGGCACTCAATCACTGAGCCACATCCCCAGCCCTATTTTGTATTTTATTTAGAGGGCGTCTCACTGAGTTGCTCAGTGCCTCGCTGTTGCTGAGGCTGGCTTTGAACTAAGGATCCTCCTGCCTCTGGGGCTACTGGGAGTACAGGCTTGTACCACAATGCCCCGCCCTACTTAAGCATTTGTGTTGCAGACTGAAGCACAATGATTGTCTCTGGATAACAATTAGAGGTATTTTTTTTTGTTTCAGTTGTGGGCTAAAATAATCATTTGTCTTTCATGGAACATCACTTTTATGTTCAAAGAACATTGAATCAATGAATATTGCCTATTTGTACTTGGGGATTTGGCAGGTATTGTCTCACAAATGAACAAAGTAAGCCTATTACTTCGAGGAAAACAACTAATGCCATTTGTTACCAGTGATATAACTCAAGTTTTCTTGAGAAAATCAGAGTTTTGGAAAACTTAGGCCCATGAGCTTGACAGCTTCCCAATACTTAAGGATGCTGCTGATGAGGTTATGTATGTACTGCTGATGACTATAATTTCTTCTGATATTGTGAAACGCAATACGTTTCAACCCTTGACAAACCTGCAGAACTTGATGGGCACCTACTGTTCAAGTGATCAATGCATGGGGTTTAAAACATAAAGCATGGGTGAAAGATCTGCTTGAAATGCACCCGTACGTTTAGTGTAACAGTACAAAATGATTAGTGGCATGGTTTCAGATTCCCAGTACAACTAATCTGCCAGAAATTACCACTTGCCAGTTTTGGTATATCAGAAGAGAATCTTTACTATTATGTGAGGAGGATGTTAAAATTCCCTTCGCTTTCCAATCACATTTCTAGACTTATCCAGATTTTCTTTACATACTTGAGCCAAAATGATAAAGCACAAGATTGAATGCAGGAGTAGAAGTAAGAACTCAACTGAATTCTAGTAAGCAGCATCTTCAGGAGTTGATAAAGCAATGCCATTCTTCACACACACACACAAAAATTTCCTGTTCTTTCTTGAAAAAAGAATATTTTTTAATGAAAGGCTAATGTTACTTAAATATTTAAGTTAATAAATGCACATTATAACCTTTGCATTTTTAATTTCTAATATGTTATATTTTGAGGGACAGAATCCACATAAACTTAAGCTCTTCAGGATCCTCAGATATTTAGAGAGTAGACATTTTCTTGAGACCAAAACACTCTACCTAATTCCCAGGTTGTTTGAGACCTATAGAGTTCAGTGTTTGCAAAACCCTTAGAACAGGAGCTGACATATTGTAGGTGCTACATGAATACTTGGTCCACAGACATGGCACAACATTATTTTTGGTTAGATATAATGAAAGGCATGAGAGGTGGGATGCTTCAGCATATTGCAATAATATCATGTCTTCCCAAGACCAAAAATCTCCTTATGGGGAAGCATGAGCTTGTAGCATGGGATAATGGGTGGAAAAATCTGATTTTTGAGTCCCTCATGTTTGCTTTCCTCCTTTTACACTTGCCTCCACTTTTCCGCCCCTGATTGTGGGTTTAATTTGAACTAAGTAGAAGTAGATCTTGTGCGACTACATTCCAGTCATGCTTCCAGGCATCAGGAGTTAGATGATTTATAAGACCTAGGATTTTCCTGGAGGAAAAACCAGAGGGAGAAACAAAAACATGTAGCATAATTATAGTCATGTAGAAACACAGCATTTAGATGAACAAGCACATGCAGGTGGGAAGAGGCATGTACCTCTGGATGGGAAGAATACTTGAAAAGAAGTTTCCTTTAATTAAATTGTAAAGACCAGATAGAATTTGCTAATTAGAAAAGAGAGCAGTGTATCTGGGAGAGCTTACAACATGGCATTAAAACCTTGAAGACTGTAGGCTTTAAGTTTCATTTAGAGTGGAGAATGTCTCTGGGGGAGAAGTGGAAGGTGAAGGTGGTCAAGTGTGTGGGGAGGATTGGAGCCAATGTGTCTCCTGCCTGCTGGAGACCTGGCGGCAGGTGTCAGGTGGTGATCATACTGACCATCTTCTTTCCTGCCACCAGCCTAGAAGCTGGCTTCTTTCCCCAAGGCCTGGACCACTTTGATTACATCTTCTTAGCTGTCCCTAACTTAGTTGGTGGTGTCAATGTCCAACTCTGCAGTTTGGACCTGGCTCTGAACTCCTGACAGTGCACAGGTAGTGGACAGGGAGCCGCACCAGAAGAAACACCGAAGGCACAGAAGGTTTCTGAGGAACTTCACAAAAGAGGCCACCAGGGTCCAACACCCAGAAGAAGTGAGGGAGTGAATGCAAGAATTTTCTGGAAGGAGAACTGATGAAAAATTATGGCTGGATGTGACTTACATCCACATTCAGAAAACTGAAACTTTTTTTTAAAAAAATTTAATGCCTGAGAACAAAATGATGGCACTTAGCAAGACAGAGAATCAATATACTTGAATGTTGTTGATTTTAAAATAAGTTTGGCTTATTATTATTATTATTATTATTATTATTTTTAGTCTTCTTAGTGGAAGTGTCTGCATCTGTCTTTCCTTCTTGACTCCCTGAATCCAATGAGCATAAATACAATTATGGTGCCACATTCCTCTGTACCAAGCTCCAGGGCAGCACCCTGGGGACTCCATAGGTTGCCCCCTCACAGCTGGGCTCCCCTCTCCTTTTTTTTTTTGAACTAACACCCACAAAAGTTAATTTTAATTGGAAATAAAATATGCAACAAACAAACAAAAATACTTAATTACATATAAATTAGTCAAAGAACTCATAATACATAAAAGATCACTTGATCTTTATGACAATAAAAACTTTGCTTAAATATACCAATCAAATTGAGGAGTACCACACACAATCTAAGTCTCCATCACAAATGTGCATTTTATGTCATACAACAAAATAACGTATGAAAACAATCAGTGAGCGAATGAAATATAACACAAGACAGTTTTAATTATTTACAATAACTACTTTTGACCGTCTGACACTGACAAATGTGACAAGTAAGTTTTATAAGACAAAGTTACCGCATTCTTTACCATAGAAACTCTATAGTATTAGGAGATCTGGCTTCAAAGACAGCTTTTTCCAATGAAAATGTGTAGATTTTTAACATGTTAATCAACCTCTCTTTTTGTCATTTTCCTTGTCTATAAAATTGAAAACATAAGACATACATCTAATAAAGTTATTAAGAATTTAACATATTTGCATTAAAGTTAAGTGTTTACATAAAGCAGGGGAAATTAAATTTAAATTTTTAAAATGTTTTTTATTAATTCATTATAGTTATATACAATATTGGGGTTCATTTTGATATAAGCATATATGCATTTAATATAATTTGCTCCATTTCAGTCCTCAGTATTTCCTCTTTCCATCCCCTGTCCCTCCCCTGTTCCTCTTCCTTTAATTTCCTGTTCTTCTTTTAGCCAGAATTAGACAGGCAGACAGGCAAGGGTCAAATCCAGAGAATGGAGGGATTGAAATGTCAATGCCTTCAGAGCTCTTCCTCCACCTTTATCAGAATGACTTGCCCCTGCTCCAACCTGTTGCTCAGGTAACCTGTCCCAGGGATTGTCTCTCCTACAGGGAGTTATGCTCCCTTCCAGCCCGGATCACTCCACCTTGGCCCCTCTGGCCCATCTGCTTCTCACCTATTGGCCATCCCACAGAGCATCTCCTGGTTTACCGAAGGAGAGAGAAGAGGGGAAGAGAGAGGAGAAGGAAGGAAGCCTAGGACATATAAAAAGGCGGAACACCTTCACGTCTGGGGATACCAGCTATGGCCCCCCTCCTTCCCGGGAGAAGTCTGTTACCCATTTTGAAATAAGCCCTGCTTTAAATGCCTGCCTCCGTGTGCTTCTCTAATGCTATAGTTCAACACGTGAGGGAGCAGGACTGCAGGTTCACTTTCTGGGGGAGGATGCCTGCTCAGGGGGGCAGCATTCTGAGAACTGCTCATCTCAGCCTCACAGTGACTCATCTCTTGCCACCACAAGGCCTGGACAAATGCTGTGGTCTTTATAATTCTGCTTATTCAAGCAGCAGAGGGGGAGTCCTGTGGTCCAGCGAGTGGGACCAGCCAGTGCTCCAGCCTTGGGCCTCTTTCCCTGGGAGGTGGATGGAGTTGTTCTAAGCCCTTACAACCAGTTATAAATTACGTTCAGCGAGCTAAGGTCAAAGGCAGGGAAAGAATAGAAAGTGACAACACTCAGGATTTATACGGCCCCTTTACTACAAGGCGACCAAGTACTTCAAATATATGATCTAATTTGCCCTCCTCTGATCCCTGGGAAATGGAGGGCTTGTGGGGGAGAGGGGAGTGATTAGAGTCAGATAGGAGGGCTTTGGTTAGCAACCTTGAATTATCAACGAGGCAGCATGGT
This sequence comes from Spermophilus citellus, assembly GCF_964194105.1. Lineage (NCBI taxonomy): Eukaryota > Metazoa > Chordata > Mammalia > Rodentia > Sciuridae > Spermophilus > Spermophilus citellus. The sequence continues at coordinate 106,446,419 of NC_138193.1, forward strand.
TTCTTCTCTTTCCATTTCTTAAAGAAAGTGAAGCTGGCTGAAATTTCCAAAATGGCTTCTAACCTTTTTGTTTCTGTGATGAACTTGGAAAAGGTGCTGGAAAATGTTCCACATTTAGTGGGGCACCTTTGACTATATTTCTGGGAGAAGTGATGTGCTAATTCCAAAAAGTATGTTAATTATCAGGCTAAATAAACAAGGAAACTATGATGTGAAGAAATCTATGATAAGGTCATTCCTAAAAAGAAATTTAAATATTGAAGATAATTATGTCTGGAATAAATGCCCAAGATTGATTTTCATACATTTGCAACTGCCATCTTAATATCCCAGGAGTCTCTTTCGTGAATGAGGATTCCATTTCCTGCTGATAACACGTATCTCTGAAGCCCATCTCTGAAGTCATGCAGAGAGTTAGAACTCTGACCTCTTCCACATTTTCTACACCCCTATCTTGGTCTCTGTATCAGTTGGACTGGTCTCTGTCCTTGTCCTCCCTCACCCACCATACGCACAAAAGGCAGCAGAAAATGGTAGAAATAAACACCATAAAAGCAAAGTGAAAAGGTAAAAGGATTAAGGGAAATGACAACAGGAGAAGAGATTACAGGAATTAATGTTTCCGTGTAGCTTTGGGCAAAGGTGATAAGGGGTGGGGTGACTATTTGTAAGCTGCACAAGGCTGTCAGGGGAAGATTTGGGGATCTCAGAACAGAAGATGCAAATTCAGCAAAGTCACCTGGGAGAAGATCGGGATGAAGACAAGGGGCTCATTCAGCCTGGTAGCCCAGAGCAATGAAAGTGAGCTCGAAGGCAAGGCGGGCGCCCTAAACGTGAGTTCAGAAATGCGCTTTTAACCTTCAAATGAATACTCGGACCAAACATAAAATGTGTGGAGTGAGTTGACCCAGGGGAGATTATAAACTACAGAAATGCTGCAAAGGGACTTCTTGCACTTCCTGTATGTAGCTGGTGGAGATGGGAATGAAGGTGTGGGGGTCATTTCCTGAATGTAGCTAGTGGAGGTGGGAGTGAAGGTGTGGGCGTCACTTCCTGTAGGTAGCTGGTGGAGGTGGGAGTGAAGGTATGGGGGCCACTTCCTCTATGTAGATGGTGGAGGTGGGAGTGAAGGTGCGGGATTACTTCCTGTATGTATCTGGTGTAGGTGTGAATGAAGGTATGGGGGCTACTTCCCATACATAGCTGGTGGAGGCGGGAGTGAAGTTGTTGGAGTTAATTCCTGTATGTAGCTGGTGGAGGAGACAGTGAAGGTGAAGGGGTTACTTCTTGTATATAGCTGGTGGAGGAGGGAGTGAAAGTGTGGGGTCACTTCCTGTATGTAGCTAGTAAAGGTGGGAGTGAATGTGTGGGGGTCACTTCCTGTATGTAATGTGTAGGACTGGGTGTGGGGGTCACTTCCACTATGTATCTGGTGGAGGTGGGAGTGAAGGTGTTGGGGTCACTTCCTGTATGTAGCGGGTGGGAGTGAGTTGTGGGGGCACTTCCTATATGTAGTGGGTGGGAGTGAAGGTATGGGAGTCACTTCCTGTATGTAGTGGGTGGGAGTGAAGGTATGGGAGTCACTTCCTGTATGTAGTGGGTGGGAGTGAAGGTATGGTGGTCACTTCCTGTAGCTAGCTGGTGGAGGTGGGAGTGAAAGTGTCAGTTCAGGTGAAGATGCTGGGGCTGGTGCCAAGATTCTAGCAGGTGGAGTGTTTAATGTTCTGGGGCAGCACTGACTGGGCTCACTGGGCTCCACATGATACGCAGCGATTCTGTAAGCGTTTATGAAGGATCCTACACCCGAGTGACAGAGAGGGCTGTCAAATATTTGCTTGGAGTCCTACTATTTCAGACAGTCTTGACATACAGGCTGATGTATGGTATTTATTTAATAAACTTCCTAATCTATTCCAAATTGTTATCACAGCCTTAAGTCACTCTTTATTACCAAATGTGTCATAGCATTTATTTATGCCTAGCTATGGATACTCAGGTGACTAAGATAGTTCCTCCCTGGCCATCTAAATCTGAGGCTTGAAATGTAGCTAACTTTATTTTAAAGAGAAAACTAATAATTGTAAAATGTCATTAGGCAGGAATTTGGGACGGTGAGTGGAACAGGCTGTGAGTATCCGCATGAGGCTCAGAGATTCTGTCCTGACCGAGTGTAGCACAGCAAAGCCTGGGACCTGAGTCTGGAATCTGGCTGGTACTCTTCTCACCAAACCATCAGGCTTTCTTTCTTTTTTTCTTTCCACGTCTTTCATGTGTGGTCTCTGCTTGTTTAACAGGGGAAATTTAACAGTAAATATAAAATGCTCCTTTAAATACCATAGCCTTACTTAGGTTTTGGAACCATGGCTCCCAGTATTTATTAGTGCTTAGTGAAAATTGTAATTTTCATTTTGAAATCAAAACTACCCCATTCAATTCACAACACCATCGATGTAATTGCTCCATGGCATTATCATTACTGAAAAAATATGTAGCTGTACTTAGCAACTAGATGCAAAAGATAAGCGTGTGAATGCAGAACATTCCCTGAAGCCAGCTGCATTGAATGGAGGGCTCTATTAAATGCAGGTCCTGGTTACTCCCCTTATATCAAAGCAGTCATTTGGCATTTGTTTTTTAAGGATTGGCTAGCTTCACTTAGCATAATCTGCTCTAATGCCATCCATTTCCCTCCAAATTCTATGATTTTGTCATTTTTTAAAGCAGAGTAATACTCCATTGTGTATAAATGCCACATTTTTTTTATCCATTCATCTATTGAAGGGCATCTAGGTTGGTTCCACAATCTTGCTATCGTGAATTGTGCTGCTATGAACATCGATGTAGCAGTGTCCCTGTAGCATGCTCTTATTAGGTCTTTAGGGAATAGACCGAGAAGGGGAATAGCTGGGTCAAATGGTGGTTCCATTCCCAGCTTTCCAAGAAATCTCCATACTGCTTTCCAAATTGGCTGCAAAAGGACTGGGTAGGGACGAAGAGCTTGAGAAGAAGATTAACATTAAACAAGGATGAGAGGTGGGAGGGAAAGGGAGTAAGAAGGGAAATCTAATGGAAATGGAAGGTGATCCTCAGGGTTATACAAAATTACATATAAGAGGAAAGGAGGGGTAAGAGAAAAATAATACAAGTGGAAGAAATGATTTACAGTAGAGGGGGTAGAGAGAGAAACGGGGAGGGGAGGGGAGGGGAGGGGAAGGGGGATAGTAGATAATAGGATAGACAGCAGAATACATCAGTCACTAGAATGGCAATATGTAAATCAATGGAAGTGTAACTGATGTGATACAGCAATCTGTATACGGGGTAAAAATGGGAGTTCATAACCCACTTGAATCAAACTGTGAAATATGATATATTAAGAACTATGTAATGTTTTGAACGACCAACAATAAAAAAAATAAAAAATAAATAAAAAAAATAAATGCAGGTCCTGTTAGAACTAGCAATGAGAATCAAAGAGAACTGCACTCAGAAAGTAAATGTAGTCCTACCTCATTTCTTGAAATTACATAAAAGCCTGGTTGTTAAAATAAATGCAGGATGATTTAAAGACAATGTTTGTAAAAAGTGAAACAGTTTAAACTAGTAGTGATCTTTAATGAAATGAATTCAACTATGAACTAATGCAGATAATTTCAGGAGAAATTAAACTATGGATATCCAAATGTTTTATAAGACAAACTGAACCAATTTGATGTTGTGGAGTTAAAAGGTTGGAGAACCTGATTTTATAAAAAGAAATTATAAGAAGCAAAGCAATTACCAAGGAAGTTTATAGCCTGTGGTAATCACAGTTGGATTTTGAGTGAGACAAATTACCTCTGAATATAATAAAGTTATTACAAATATGTGTGTGTGTGTGTGTGTGTGTGTGTGTGTGTGAGACCAGTTAGAAAATGTGCATTCTTTAATGAGCCACATGTGAAACAAAACAAACACCAACAGAGGTGTGTGCCTGAAAGCCTTTCCTCTTTACCGTTCCTTGCCTTATTTTATTTTAGGAATGTCCCAAGAAGATCAGGAGTGGCTTTGTTCTCCAATTTTCTGAGACATATTTCTTACTGGTGAGCTCAGTTTAAGCAACTGACAGCAGAAGACCCTACCTGTCCCTCTTACAGTAGGAGTGTGGTTCTTTAACTAAAGGCTTGTAGGCCAACTGAGCAGAAATACAGATGAAACTCAGGCTCAGAACCGAAATCTGTTCATGATACCAAATTACACAAATGTACAATATTCCTTTAATACAAAAGGATACCTGTGATATCTGTACCTCAGATCCTCCAATGAGAGTTTGGGGAATACCTTTAACTGGATCTAGTTGGAAAGTCTTTTCTGTTCTGGTTTTGAGTTTCATCTGTTGTCATCTGGACTTTGGGTTGACATATCTTGCTTTGCCTCCATCAGCCCAGTTTGGACAATGCTCATGATTTCAATATGGATTGCAAAGGATTTTGTCTCTCCAATTAGAAAGCCTCAAATGTAGAGTTTTTCTCAACTGATCAGTTGAGTTCCCTTCTTCCACTGATGCAAATGGAAACAGTGATTGGAGGTTGCTCTTCCTTCCTGGGTGGATGAGCTGTACGTGCTGCAAAGAAGCCAACTTTTCAGTGCTGTTTTGATGCAAAGAATTTTATAAAGCTTCTTGACTTTAGGTAAGGAGACAATAAGTGCGAGGGTGAGGGCAGCTTAAAAAGTGTATACTTACTTCCTTTATGCCATAAAAAGCTAGAGAAATAGTAAGATCTAGTATGTTCTAGGTGGTTATGGGTGTTCAGTATATAAAACAAGTCCTGAAAGAACCAGAAACTCAATAAATATTTGCTGAGATAATGAATAATAATGATACTTTTGCCACCAATGACCACTTAGTAAATGACTAGGAATTGTCCTCATTCTCAAAATACAGAATAGAACAAGTTAAATAAATATGCAAGTTTATAGCCATAACATTATAGAAACATTGCAAACATTTCCTCTGATGATATCAGCTAGATTTACAAGAATGTCCAATTATCTTGTTATGGTTTGGATCAGTGTCTTTAGTAGACACATTTAACACCGTGTGTTAAATGCTTGGTTCCTGGATAGTGAGATTAGGAGTTGGGGCCTAGTGAAAGTCCTTAGGTCATTAAAGGTGATCTAATGGGACTGTGGGAGTCTGATCTCTTCCTTTTCCCTTTTGGCTTCCTGGTTAATGATGTGAATGGATTTGCTCTGGTACATGCTTTCCACCATTGCTATCCTGAATGACCACCAGAGACCCAAAGCAATAGGTCTGCTCTAAGACTGGACTCCCCAAAACTGTAGGCCAAAAGAAGCCATCTCTCTTCCTGAGTTAATTATCTCAGGTATCTCAGCAGAGTGACATAAAGTTACCAACATACCTCTTCATGGAAACTTGGCTATTTAAAGTATTTTTAATGACAAGTGGTCATTTACCCAGATCACGAGTGTTAGAAAGTTGAAATCTCTGATCACCTATCTTAAAAGTAATTATAAACTGGGTGTAGTGGTGCACACCTGTAATCCCAGGACTTGGGAGGGTGAAGCAGGAGGATTGCAAGTTGAAAGCTAACCTTAGCAAATTACAGAGGCCCTAAGTAACTTAGTGAGACTCAAAATAAAAAAAAAAATAAAAAGGGTTTGGGGTGTGGCTCAGTGCTTAAGTACCCCTACGTTTAATCGCAGGTACCAAAAGAAGAAAAAGTAATCATAAATACTGTGAAACCATCTACAGTCCCCTTAGTCAAAACCTATGTGGGTAACACTTAGAAAGTAAGTGTACTTGAGAAGTGTACTTGGGAAGACTGACTTCCCTCATCAAACTTGCAACAAAATGCGCAGGAAGTGCTTGAAGAGTTAGCAGGAGCTGTTTCTAAAATCCTAGAGTTAAAACAAGAAAGGTGATAATTAAGTGAATGTTATTAATTCATTTAAAAATGAATAGGGATATTTTAGTCAAAAGGTACCTGATTTTATTAACACTTACATAATTTTATGTGTTCTTTTCCAGCAAAGAGTCAATGAGAGGAGGAACTTAGAATACGCTGCTGACTGTCTCTCTGGCTGTGTCGTGACGGGTGGTGCTGCTTTTGTATTTCTAGGGCAATGTTCCCGACATGGAGGAGCTGCAAAGAGACCTGTCTCAGTTCCCAAAGATCCAAAAGTCTTTCCACAGCGAGGGGAAATCTGTTTCTGCAGTGCCTCCCTTCCTGGGTCCCTTCCTGCTTGCCAGCTCCTTCTCTCCCTGTGGTGGACTGCAGCTCGAGGTGCAGCTTCCCATTAGCCCATCAATTATTGGACTTGATTGGCAAGTAAGTGTTCTCCATAACCAGGGGAGGAAATGAGATTCTGTGGATTTCTATGTTTGTAAAGCAGTTGGGTTTGACTCCTGCCTGGATGAACCACCTGCTCATTTTGCATTTCTCCTTCCCCGGGCCTTGAAGGACAGGAACATCTGTTCATCCACTCACTGGGGCCCTGACCAGCTTCTCCTAACATGAGTCTGGGCTGCTTCTAAAGACTCTGATGCCTCATTTTAAAGTTTCTCTCATGTTTCCTCTCCTAGTTTGTTTTAGTCAGCTTTTTTGCCTCTGTGACTAAAAGATCTGACCAGAACCATTTTAGGGGAAGGAAAGTTTATTTGAGGGCCCGTGGTTTCAGAGGTCTCAGTCCATAAGAGGCAGGCTCCATTCTTTGGGATTTAAGGTGAGGCAGGCTTCATGGTAGATGAGTGTGGTGGAGGGAAGCAGCTCACAAGACCATCAGGAAGCAGAGAGACTCCACTCTTCATATATGAATATATACCCCAAAGCCATGCCCCAATCCCATAGCCTCGAGCCACACACTAAGGGCTTTCAGTTACCACTCAGTTAATTCCTATCAGGGTATCGATTCACTGATTGGGTTAAGACTCCTTCAACCCAGTCATTTTTCCTCTGAACCTTCTTGAATTGTCTCACATGTGAGCTTTTGGGGGACAACTCACATCCAGACTATAACATTGTCCAAGCAATCCTTATTGAAGAAGTTTCCTCTTTTGTTGAGCCTTAAATGATTTATAGGGGATAACCAGAGAGAGGAGTAGGAAAGAAGAGGACAGGGCTGCAGGATGACTTTCCTGAGCCCTGCTTGTTATTGTGGACACCTTCCCCCACAGACATTTCTCCATTTATCTGCATATGTGCATATGGATGTGTGTGTGTGTGTGTGTGTCTGTGTGTATCTTTCCATAAATCAATCTCTGATACACACACACACACACACACACACACACACACACACACTGCAATCTTATATGCCTGGAGGCATAACAGATGAGAATAAAATAAGGAACATGAAGAAATGACAAAGTTTTTATTATTTTATATGTTCTCCTGACCATTGTCTCAGGGAAATTTCAAAAGTGTCCTATGAGTCAGGGCAAGATGCAAGACTCTATTATAAATGCACGTTTTTTTTTTTTTTTTTTTTTGTAATTTTTTTTCTTTTTTTATTGGTTGTTCAAAACATTCCAAAGCTCTTGACATATCATATTTCATACATTAGATTCATTCAAGTGGTTTTTTTAAAAAGGGAGAGAGATCTGGCTAATCCTCCTCCAGGGACCGACTCACAGTTTGGTAAACATTTAAAGAACGTTTCATGGGGCCTTAGAACCTGCTGCACTCAGAGGGGGACACTTTTATGAACGCTGCTTATGCTCTGAATTGATAAGGACAAGGTGTGCAGCCCAGCATCTTGACACTGTGTCCCCAACTAGAAGGGGAGTGAGCCCGGATTCTGGCCTTCTGTTTCCATAGTGCCCTGGCTCACGTCAATGTCCCCACACTTGGATTTGCTCACGTGGTGGCAGTCCGGGCAGCCCAGGTGTTTCAGCTGCAGACTTACATAGTGCACTGTGGGTGTCTTTCTGGACATTTCCAGCAGCAGTTTGTTTGCCTTCACAGTGATTCACGAAGGAAAGTGTGGCGAGGGATGTCCTCTCCATTAAAGGGGGTAACTTTTGCAAAAGCCTTTTGCTTCACCTCACTAGCTAGGATTGGAAGTTGGTGGTCTCCATTCTCATGGACACAGCTGGGTTGGAGACAGGGTCTAGAATTAGGACGGGGAGGCTTTGGAGTCTAAGCCCACCCAAGGCACAGTTTGTTGAACTGACATTTGCAGCCTCTCCTTCCCTGGCTTCTGCAGGTGAACCAGAGGGGAGGTTTGTCCTTCTCACACTGGAGGCTGTGGAAGAGTGTGAGCCCTGTTCCACCTGGGTCCTCCTCCCTCCCAGTAAGCGTGGCCCTGTCCACCTCTGCTCATGGGATGGGATGAGAACTAGAAGAACATGGGGGCGGAGGCCTGACCACCTCCTCCTGTCTTCACCCAGAACTCAGGTTTCTCTTAGGTGTCCCTCCACCGTGCCAGCCCACTCCCACCCTCCTCTGTGCCTGTCCCTGCTGCTCAGGGATCTGTGCAACCCCTTACCTTCCCAGGGAGGGCGCCCAGATGGGCTCTGACACTGTGACCAAGGCTTCTCCCTTGGAGGGCATGGGGTCCACTTACACCCCCCTGGAGGGCATTTCCTTCCTGGGGGATCGCGAGGAGAATGGACTTATGGCATTTTAGTGCATTTTTATTTGTCAGGACATAATAATTTTACTTCATTCAAACAATAGAGGAACTCCAAAGGTTTGTCAGTTTGGTCACAGTGTTTGAAAGGTATATTAGAAGCAGTTTTGGCTCCGGGCAGGAAAACATGTTTTGACAGTTTAGAACTGAATCAAACCTGCAAACAGGGATGTCCTGAGCCTCTACTTTTAAAAATGATTTACATCTGGGTGGAAAAATGTGAAAAGATTGAAACATCTTTTCTCCTCATTTTTTGATCCTAGAAAATGAAAAGCTATAACTTCTAGGGTCCTAAAATAAATAATTAACCTCAAACTACTCTCAAAATTTTTGTCATATATCAAATGGATAAAATCGGTTGATCTAGTGATGCCTTTGAGACTAATGTGGAATTTTAATTCACAGTAGGGCAAAATGTATTTTGCTGATGGTTGAACCTTAAGGAAAGATGTGCAAGTGTGAAGAACAAGGGATTCAAAGTCAAGATAAGGACTTTATTGGCTAAGCCTGTCCTTCTGGGAAAACTCATTTGTCCTCCCTGGGTCTTACTGGTTTTAATTGAGAACACTGATGTCTACCTCAAACCCTTGTGAAGATTAAATGTTATAACATATGGAAATTTTCTAAAGCCTAAAATATAAAATGTTTACCCTTTAAAAAAAGCAGAAATATTGGGGGTTTAAAATCTATAAATTGAGGTTGATGATTCTCTGGTCTTTAATGAATTGATTCAAAGGTAATTGAGAAAAAAAAAAACATCCTGTGCTTTTTTTTTTACCCTGTTTTGTTCATCATCGAATCATATAGTTTAATATTTTATGTCAATGGAGAGTGCTTTTGAAACCTCTGCACTGGGGGATAAAGACATTAGTATGAGAGCTAGCGGCGTCTTGCAGGTAACCTGGTTCAAAAGCCTCTTGATTAGTGTGTGCACTGACACCCTGAGAGGGAGAGACACTGGCCTCAAGTGGCCGGCTTGCTGTTAGTGACTCAGATCACCAGTGTCCATCTCTGGCTCTTCCGCTCCACAGCTCAAAGTCCTATGGTTCTGTAGAGGGCAAGAGCCAGCTGACGTCAACGTGAGCTGAGGGCTGCACTTCCTTGGGGGTGGACGGGAATCCCTAGACTTTTCTGGCCCTGCCTTTGCTGCCGCAGTTGCCTGTGTTTGTTCTTTCCAGGGTTATTCTGTGATGAAGCTTTTGTCACAGAAGGAACATTCCAGCTCCCAACTAGCTGGTCATGCTTGGAGGAGGCCTTTAAACCATTTATATCTGCCCAAACCCGAGGAACTCTACAGGGATTTCTACTTAAATAAAATAGTTATATAAAGCATATAAAGCGTACAGTACAATGTTTGATAATAGTAGATTCCATCATTTGTCTTTTGATGGAAGGTTTTCAGTTTCCTTTAAGTAAGTCTTCTACAAAGGAATGACTTGCTCTTAGGATAAAGGAGATTTTTTTGTGTGCTTCCCATTTTTGCTTTGTACCTGAAACTGAAAATGTTAAATATTCTCAGAGGTAATGCAGAGGACGTTAGGGGTTACCTTCTTGAACTCTCCATCTCCCACTGACCATGTCACGTCTCACTTAGGTCCCTGAACACAGGCAGGAGTCCCTGGCTGACCCGTGCCAGGCTCTCTCAGGGTCCTGCAGCACTCAGGAAGTGCCTCAGATTTTCTGCTCTTGATTGAGAGAAATTTCTCATTGGCCTCTAGGGCATCTTAGCAGGCAGGTGAGTTTCTTAAGTGCTTGCTGACCGTCCTCTGATAACAGGGACTGTACTGAAAAGGTCCTGAAAAATTGTACTGAAAAGGTCCCTGAAAGTGAATTTCTGAAACGTGTCCCCAAACATCCTGTTCTTGTGGCTAATGGGCTCCATTCAGGGTTTCTTCCAAATGACTAATGGCCTTCACTGTGTCTGCCTTGCTCCACTCTGATACTGACAGATGGAAAGGAAATGTCTTAGAGCCAGACACAGCCATTAATGCAAGATGATTGCCCTTCTACTTAGAAAGGACAGAGATGCTGTAAAATCCATGCCCAGAGTTTGGAGGCAGAGGACCTGGCCTTGACTCAGCTCTGCTTCCTGTCAGCTGTGAGACTTTAGCTTGAGCTCGTCACTTAGCATCTTTTAGGTTCGTTTCCTCACCTCTCCAATGGTGATAGTTACTCAGATTAGGGAATGGACAAGACACGGACCTCATAGTGAGACCAGGGTTCAAATAATATCTACTGTCCACAGTGCCAGAGTTTTGGAGCAGGTCCCTCAAACTTAATGAGTCATCACTTATCCATAAAAACTCTTGATAGAGTAATGTTTGTGAGGATTGCATGAAATCATGTAAATTGTATGCCTAACTCTAAATAGGTGCATCAATTACTATTTGTTTTCCCCTTTGGCATATAGAGATAACTACATAATTGATAAAATAAGTGGTGAGTCCAACATAGAACTAGAGTTAAGTAGAGAATAACATTTTGATTAATTACTGTCTTCTCAGAAGACAGAGAAAGCAAAATATTTTATACTTAGTGTAACCAGATGCTTTACCAAAGGGCTGCCCTGCAGGTGATACTGTTTTCTTTTCTTTTCTTTCTTTTTTTTTTTTTTTTTTTTTAGCAATTAGAAGTGGCATACATCTCAGGAAAAAGCAAAGCAGAGAATCATCCTGAAATTCTTAAAAATACTTTCTTCAAATGGTGTCTCTACTTAGTGTTATTGAGTGTAGTCTCCCTTATAGAGTTGGGTGAAGAATAAGTACCTTTCATTGTACAGGATAAGGGGTTTAGTAAAGCTCCTTGTTTTGAGAGAACTGAAAATGGAGGTGGTGTACCATATTGGAGACTTGATAACTCGGGAGACAGTGGGTCTGGCAATCCTGGGTGCTAGATTTGATGTTTTTGAGCTTCTTTCATCTTGAGGCATGGGTGCTGAGATTACTAAGAGCTATAAACTTGGGTATAATATTTATGAAAGTGGTATCATCCTTACACAGTGATATTGGGATTCAACAAGAAGATGCATCAGTATGCAATGTCTATGCATAACCAGATTGTGTTAATAACCTTCAGTGAAGACAGTAGGGAGCCATAACAATAACAAATAATCCAGATTTCAGTTAATTCCATGCTTGGCACTAGAGGAAGAATGTAACCTTTGAGCCAAGCATGACACTCGGGTTCTTGGACAATGAAAGGGTCAGAGGACAAGTATGGGTGTTTCAAGGGAATCATTCAATTTTCTGCTAATAGGGAAATGAAGTTTCAGGAATGAGTGGAGACAAATAAAACTATTATGCCTTTATTTGCAGCCTCAGTTTGTAGATTCTTTTATATTGGTTACATGAGACAGTACTCTTTTGCATTTCTGATTTCAATGACCTACCTTATTTACAGGATACTTCTTAACTTCTACGCATACTTTGAAAACTGTAAGTTGTCCAGCATAAGGACAGAATTCCTCATGCACTGGCAGGACAGTGCACATGTATCCAGTGGCTCTGTGGAGCAGCAGCAGGGAGTCAAGGAGGAGGCAGGTGTTCACTCTGAGACTGCCAGAGTGAGGCAGCATCGTGAGGGGGAGGGACAGAGGAAACAACCACACTCAACTCTTGTGTCATTTATCTGACCTCTAAGCAAAAATGTCTAAGAAATATGCTATTTAGGTCAGAAACAAATTACACACACACACACACACACACACACACAATCCCTTCTACTATGATTCTCCTCTCTCCCCATTCTTTCTGTGTAATCAATGGTACATTTTGTACTTTTACAATAGTGCAAAAATTTATCAGTCTGAAATCAGAGACTACTCATTTCACTTTTTTCTTATTTTTTTTTAACAGATCATATTCGTTCAACTGTAAGCTCTTTGACTACATACTAAATTTGTAAGTAAAGAAAATTATCATATTCGTAAAAAATAAATATTCTATCCGTCTGAGAATAATTGCTTATACTGGTAAGGAGTTAACAGTTTCAAAGCTTTCAATTAAGTTTTTAAATTTGTATGACTGTGTTTGCTAGCCCTCTCCAAAACAAAAACAGAAAAACAAACAACAGCAACAACTATTACAAGAAGAAAGAGAGAGGAGGGAGGAATTGTCATGAAATGAAAGCAGATTTTTTCCACAATTTTTTAGAATTTAAGGATTTAGTACATGTCACGCTGAGCATGTGACTATTTTTGAATCAGATCATAAATAAGAATTTCCTTTCTTTAACCAAATTGTTATATAATTGACTCTTTTCATGTCATGACTAAGTTATTGATTAGGAGAACTTTTAATGCAATTTTTAAAACATACTACATTTAGGGAAAGAGGATATAAACTTTCATTTTAAATGATTTTCTGCAAATAAAAATTATATTTATTATAACACCATCTAACTTCATTTATTTCTGCTCTTATATTTGTTATTTTCTCCTTGCTTTGGGTTTATTTTGCTCCTTTCTTTGGTTGTTTAGATTGGAACTTAAAATACTGATTTGAGGTTTTCTTTTCTAATGTAGATGTTTATATATATGCTATAAATTCACTCTCAGCATTTGTAATTGTGTCCTACACATTTTAACACATTTTTATATTTTCATTAAGTTCTCTGTATTTTTCCAATTTTCTTGAGGATTTCTTTGTGACCAATGGCTTAGTTAGAAATGTGTTGCTTAGTTTTCTTGTGTTTGGAGGGTCCTGTGGTTAGACAAAAGATATGACTTCAATTTCTTTAGGTTATTGAGATTGGTTTCACCCCTCAGAACGCATTCTTCCTTGTCCATGTTTTGTGGTTACGTGAGAAGAGTGCCTCTCTATTTTTGTTGTATGCGGGATCCAGTGTCCTATACAGGTCAATGAGATCTCCTCTGAGGGTGGTGTTGACTTTTTTCTATGTTCTTGCTGATTTTCTCCGGTTGTGTCATTTGTGAGAGAAGACTTTTAGAATTTCTAAATCTAATGGTGGATTTGACTATTTCTGCTCTTGGTTCCATAGGATTTTTGCCTCCCCTCTGTTGTCCTTCTGTTTGGTGCATTCACATCTTGAACTGCTACACCTTTGAAGTGGATTGGCCTTTTCATTAATCTCTAATGTCCATATCTGGCTCCAGCAATTCTGTTTGCTCTAAAGTCCCATTTTATCTGATATAAAGCCATTCTTGCTTTAAGCCAATTAAAATTTCCATGATATACTTTATCATACTACTTTCTTTTTTTTTAAAGAGAGAGTGAGAGAGAGAGAGAGAGAGAGAGAGAGAGAGAGAGAGAGAGAGAATTTTTTTAATATTTATTATTTTTTAGTTCTCGGCGGACACAACATCTTTGTTGGTATGTGGTGCTGAGGATCGAACCCGGGCCGCACGCATGCCAGGCGAGCGCGCTACCGCTTGAGCCACATCCCCAGCCCTATCATACTACTTTCAACCTGCTAAATCACGATATTTGGAGTGAATTTCTTATAGATATCATAGAGCTGGATCTTATTTTTAATCTAGTCTTCAAAGCCCTTTTAAGTGCTGTACTAGGGCTATGCTTGATATAATTTTTTATATGGCATGTCTTTCTTTTATTGTATTTTATTTTTAGTTTCTTAAAAGAAGAGAAAGAGAAGGAGAGAGAAAGAAAGAAATAGAGATGTGAATGGCTTCTGTAAGTTGACCAGGTCAAGGAAACAGAGTCTCTCCTACATTCTTAAGAGAATAATATCTTGCTAGTGCCTTGATATTTTTCAGGACGGGGATCTCTAGAATTGTAAGATAAATGATTTTGGTATCTAACTTATTGATACATTGTTAGAACAGCAATTAGAAACTAACATAATGTGTATTACTGTAGCTATCTTTTGTTTATCTTGTTTGGGGTATGCTTTTTTTTTACCAAATTTGGACTATTTTTACCCAGCATTATGTCTTCAAATACATTTCCATCCTACCCCCTTCTTTCCTTCCTTCCTTCCTTCCTTCCTTCCTCTCTCTCTCTCTCTCTCTCTCTCTCTCTCTCTCTCTTTCTATGTCTTTTATTTTAGCCCCATAAGACCCCAAGTCTCTGTTTATTTGTTTTCTTCTTTTTTTTCAGACTAGGCAATTTCTATTATTCTGTCTTCAATTTCATTGATTCTTTCCTGTGACCCCTACAATCTTCTGTGGAGCTTATTTGCTGATTTTTAGAATTTCAGTTATTCCATTTTCAGTTCTAACGTTTTTACTCGGTTCTACTCTGTATGACTTGGTTCTCATATGTAAGCTATCTATTATATACACATGTGTTTACATTCGGTTCAGATCTAGTTGTAACTAAATTATTTTTATGACGATGTTTCAAAATCTTTGTTGGATAAATCAAAACACCTTGGTTGTCTCAAAGTTGGCATCTGTTACTGTCTTTTTTCTTTCAAGTTCATCTTTTCCAGGTTTTTGATGTACAATTTTGTCTTGAAACATGGACCTTCGGGGTATTATGATGTTGGATTTTGCTAACTCTTCTCTTGCGGCAGGCTTCCTCTGATGCCACGTCACAGGGGAAGTGTGGGCTCTCTTTTGTCACTGCTGGGTTGGAGTGGAAGTCTGGGTCATTCATCTCTGTTGACACCCAGCAGTGGAAGGGGGGCTCCTTGCTACTTTCAGGTTGTCTTCTCTAATGTCATCTAGCTGAGGGGCAGGGACATCCTAGGTGTCTCCCCATCTAGACTCCACTGATACCACAGGGTGGTCTCGTGACCCCTGGATGGTGGAAAAGTCCTGATTTTTCATTAGCCCTCTGTGATATCCCCCAAAGGGGAGGAAGAAGGTCACTTGTCACTATTAGATGGGGAGGAAGTCCAGGCGCCTGGATAGTCTAGTTTTCGCTGTGGGGGGGGGGTGGGAGAGGCTGGACCCACTGCTCAGCACTGAGGAGTCCTGGCTTCCTACTTGGCACATTGGGCACTGCCCCATGCTGTGGCTGGCCATTTCATTATGAACTGCTTAGGGTAGGCGTCCAGGCTCCCGCCCTGCGTCTGCTTGTCTGGGTGGTGGTAGGGCCTCAGGTACTTTCTGTGGTCTGTTTCTCTTTCTGGCTTATTGGTTTATTCAGTACAATGGGGTGCATTACATTCAATGACTATAATGAATTATAGGATGTAATGGACTAAATCTAATTGTTTCTAGTTCCAAAGTCATTACTATGAAAACAGAGTTCATATTCCTCCCATCTTACTGGAGAAGGGGCAGATGGAGGAGGAAATGTGAGTCCACGGACAGACAGGACCAGGTTTCATGGAACCTCTTCTTGGTTTATTCAGTAGAGACAGCAAGCTGTTGCCACCATTTCCAAGTTGAGGCATAAAGTTCCAAGTTTGGGGTATATGAAGCAAGAGAAATGCAAGGAATTCGCCCAGGGCTCTCCTTGGATCTGGGTTTTTTTTTTTTTTTTTTTTTTTTTGCTTGCCTATCTTCTTGTTTCTACTTTTCAGAGTCATCTTGTATTAGTTTTGTATATACCATTTGCAGAGATCTTAGGTGTAATAACTGGATGAGAAGGGAACTGTACATCTCCATTCTTTTAAAAAACTCAACTCTTAATGATTGTTTTACTTTTATGAGTATGCTCATTTTTTAAAAAGTCTATTTTTTTCTTAAAATAATTACTATTCTAACTTATATTGACAGTTTTGAATGCTTATTTTTCTCCTTTGCTTTCCCTCTTTGATCTACATTACCTGTCCATTCTACATCCCTGTCATAATGTTTGAGAAGCTAGAATTATTTGATCAGTGGAAGCTTCTTTCTCCTCTCACTTGGACTTCCTTCTTCCTACCTGCTCTCATGTTGGCTGGTGTGGGATGACTGTGGGTATTTTGGGGATCTAAATAAGGGTAATTTAAGAAAGAGATAGTTTTTGTTAGGGCTCAGTTTAACACAGACGTCCATGTGTAATTGAGCTACTGCTGACTGGCCAGTTTCTATGCAGACTGATCCAGTGTTGTTACACAAAGACGCAGGACTAGAGACTTTACGGGGAAATAAGTGTGTCTTGCTGGAAGGCTGCCTGGCCCTGGATGGAAGTTGGTGATGAAGGAGAAATTGGCCCAAAATATGTGGAGCCAGAACTAGTCAGTGAAAAAAATCTTCCAAATCTCAGAACTCAGATTTTTTAAAAAAATACTTACTAGAATACTATTTGATAACAAATTTGATAAGCCATTAGAATTTACATAACATCACCCATAATTAGTCGTGAGGTTAAAATCTTCCTAAGTTATTAATAATTTTAAAAATTTCAGTTCACAATTTTAGAGGAATGACTAAATTATCTGTTCTTTTTTTACCAATAATAATGCTACAACATCCTTGTCATGTGTAGATGTAATTAATGAACGTGTAGACAAAATATACAGGGAACAAGCACCACTTTGGTGACATGGCCCCATCAGTTATGCAAGAAAAAAAATATCATGCTGCTCTGGATATTCTGGTTTGTGGTCTTTATTAGCATTTTAAAATTTATAACTTGTAATTCCCTTTAAGAATATTCACATTTGCACTAAATTTTGTATCCTCTCCCTTTTAAAGGACCCTTAATTAATAAAGACTTCAGGTTCCATGAAACCTGGTCCTGTCTGTCCATGGGCTCACCTTTCCTCCTCCATCTGCACCCCTCTCCAGTAAGATGGGAGGAATATGAACTCTGTTTTCATAGTAATGACTTTTGGAACTAGAAACAATTAGATTTAGTCCATTATATTCTATAATCCATTATAGTCTATTGAATATAATGCACCCCATTGTACATTCTCCCTAGTATAAGAGCTATTAAAATGAGAAAAAAGGTGATCTTTGAACTAATAAAATATGGTACAGATTTTGTTTTATCTGAAATAGAAATGAAGCAATATTTTTGATTCCTCCAAGAACTTAAGAGTACTTATTCCATGTTTCTTCATGCTTGAGTTACTTCTACCTGTTTAATCCTCACATATATTTAACAGTCCATTATGAAGAAGTTGGCATGTTGGAGAGGATACAAGAACAGTCAACAGCAAGGAAGACACCTTTAATCATTAGCTATTTGACCCCAGAGAAGTTATAAAACTTCTTTACACATTAGTATCCGCATAGGTAACATATTAATTAGTAGGGTCTACCTCGCAGACTTGTTTTGAGGCTTAAGAAATACAGATGGCACAGATATACATATGTACTTAGTTCAATGCCTAAGAGATGACACATAATATAAAATATTAGTAAAATGCACCTATTTAGTTAATGGAAGTAATTTTTTGGAAGAATTTAAGTATTATTTTTAAACATTATGATTTTATATTATACTTGTTGGTTTTTGTTTTCATCTCAGGACCAGAAGTTCGTTCCATGCCCCTCACTGCATTTTCATATCATTTGTACCCTTCCTTCTTTGGGGGAAGTGTCAGGAAACTTCCCTGCTTTTGAGAAGTTCCTGTCATTTGGTGAGGACCTCTTCTCCCCTTTGGTCACTATCAGCTGTGAATAACCTGCCCACTCCTACCCTCCTCCTCCTCCTTCCTCGGCTTTCCATCTTACACCACAGTTGAGCTGTTACTCTGCTTTTCATTGTGACAGACCTCATCTCCAAGAATAAATCATTCAAGAGTCACTCAATCCTTTAGCTCTCAAAATTCAGCATTGTTATTTGCAGCCCAGTTGTAAGTGAAACTCTAGAATGTGCTATCACCTAACACTAGATCACCTCTGAAATCTCAAGAAACACTTCAATTTCTGTTCCCAACAGAAATTTTCCTATCCTTTAGAGCCATCCCCACCCCCCTACTCAAATTTTTTCAAGTTTTTGGTCATGGATTGCTTGATTTATTGTTTTTATTAATTTCTTGAAAATATCATGAATTCCTGTCTCTTTCTTCATTTCATTTACCTATTCCAAATGGAAATTACCAGGATTCATACCCCCATTCACATGGGGATTCATATTTGGTCCTGGGAAAGCTGACTCTGCCTGAGGAAAATCACGTAAGTAAGATCCGTTTCCCTCTCTGACCCTAAGTTGAAAGGAGGATTGCCTAGGAATCCTTCCAGTGTCTCTAAGAGCTCTTTTTATCATCTAAGATGACTATCTGAAAACTGATTCTCTTCTCACGCCATCCTTCCATCGATCTCAGCTGATGATCTAGCTTCATATTTCAAACATAAAATTGAAGCCATTGGTTGTGAATTGCTTTATCATTTCTGACATGGAATCCCCCTTAATATGTGCTATGTGACAGCTAACATTCATCTCTCAGGTGTGTGTGTGTATAGGATCATAAACCCTAAAACTAGATGTACCTCTTTTTACAACTTCTAAGATACTTATGTGACTGTTCTACATTCCTCCTGAGATAATTTTCTGGGAAAAAGGAGGTAAGTTAAGTTTTCACAATACCAAGATTGGTTTAGATGCTCTACCTTCCCTGGTAAGATTTGTTTTCCATTGTAGCCAGAGGTGTATAGATGTGAAATGGGAGTGCGACACAAGACTCCAAGAAGAACCTACCTGCAGGTGAAACCCAACCTTTGAGATAAGACACAGCTTCAGTTCAGCAGTACCATTTTGTGACAGTCTCTTCTCCAGGACCCACTGCAACGTATTATGCACCAACTCAGCATCCTTCAGACTGATTTTTTTTCTACCAGGACAGGACCACAGTGGTGGGTTAATCAGCTTTCTGTTACTGTGACCAAAATACCTTACAGGAACAAATTAGAGGAGGAAAAGTTTATTTTGCATTTACTGTTTCAGAGGTTCCATCCATGGTTGGTAATTCTATTGCTCAGGGCAAGAGTGAGGTAGAGCATCAAGGCAGAAGGGTAGAGGAAAGCCGCTCAGCTCAGGACAACTAGGAAGCAGAGAGCAAGTGAGGAGCTGGGGACAAATTATAAACCCCCAAAGCACACTACAAGTGCCCTCCCTCCTACAGCCAAATCCTAGCTGGCTATGGTTACCACCCAGGGAGGTAGTCTTTTCAAATTATTAATCCATCAGATGGATTAATCCCCTGTTCAGGTTATGGCTCCCATAATCTAACCCATGACTTCTGAACACTTCTGAATTGTCTCACACATGAGCTTCTGGAGACATTTCCTATTTGAACCATAAGAAGTGACAACAGCAGCAGGTTTGGGTAGCTTCCAGAGTCCGGTGGGGATGGAGGACAGCACTGGAGCTGACTTCCCAGAATCTCAGGAGATCTGTCCACCTGGATTGGGGAAGACTCTAACATTCGTCTCACAACCAAACTTGCATAGACTTCTACGCATTTGACTTCTTTCTGTTTTCAGCATACATTTCTTCACCCATCAGTGACTCCATGATTATATTGAATTTCTTTTCCTCTTGCTCTTCACCAGCCTCTCTGACAAGTCACTCTGTTTCCTGCATCATTAATTTTAACTGCCTTAATGAATAATTCCCAATGTCTTACTAACATTCTTTAACAGTACCCACTTAAGAAAAAAACATTGACTCTATATCTCCCAGAGTTTTACTCCTGTCCCATTTCTTGGGTCTCCATTAATCATCATAAATTTCAAGAGCTTTTCTACCCATCTTTCTCCTGTTATTTTTGCTTTGAGAGTGTGTGTGTGTGTGTGTGTGTGTGTGTGTGTATGTATGTGTGTGTGTGTCTTTCTGTCTGTCTTAATTTGGAAAGTTAATATAAGATATGCATATACCCAATTTTCAGAATTAATAAAACTATTTTATCATTAAAATTAAAATATTAAAAATTTCCTTTGTTCCTCAATTTTATTTCTATGCTCTTTCCCCAAAGTAAAAGTCAACATGAAGATGGTGTGTTTCTTTCCAATTCACTGTGTGCCTTTTCTTTTTTATTTGTCTTAATGCTATCTTGTATATATAACTCCATATTAATGATGTGATTCAACATTATGAAGATAAAAAATTATGATTAGCTTATTTTAGTTTTTATAGAATTTTATATATGAACACACCACATTACTTGGGTGTTTATGTTGTTTTGAGTCTTTCTGATACATGTTTGTGAGATTTTCTACACTGAAAACCGAGGAGCAGAATTTCAGTATCAAAAGATGTGTTCATTTCAATTTCATTAGGTTTCTAATTGCTCTCCAAATTAGTCCCATAAATTGGTAATGTAAGACTTCCTGAATTTTGCCAATCATCTCATGCATGTGCAGTATCCTCTCTTTGCTTCAATTCACCGTTTCCTGATTTCCTGTACACATTTTCATATTTATTAGTTATTTCTCCCTCTGGGAATTGCCTGTTCAGTTCATTTTCCCACTGAATTATTTTTCTTTTAAATGTTGACTGTTGGCATTTTTTTGTTTGCTTGTTTCCAGGAGACTAAAATTCTTTGCTATATATATGTAGTAGAAATACCTCATGGCAAGTGGCTCCTTTTTAACTTCATTTGGGACACCTTTATGTTACAGAAATTCAAATCCAGATTTAGTCAAATATGTTGTT
Source organism: Spermophilus citellus (assembly GCF_964194105.1). Taxonomy (NCBI): domain Eukaryota; kingdom Metazoa; phylum Chordata; class Mammalia; order Rodentia; family Sciuridae; genus Spermophilus; species Spermophilus citellus. The sequence goes on from NC_138193.1 coordinate 106,467,514, forward strand.
TTAGTCATTTTTTTCATTGCTGTAACCACAAGACCTGACAAGGGGAGAAATAGCTTATTTAGGGCTCATGGTTTCTGAGGTCCAAGCTCAAAGATGACCAAATCATAGCTCTGGGCCCAAGGTGAGGCAGGACCTCATGGCAGAGAGGTATGGAGGAGGAGAGCAGCTCAGGACATGGCAATTAGGAAGCAGAGAGAGCTCTGCTCACCAGGGACAACATATAAACCCCAAAGGCACACTCCCAGTGAACTACCTCCTCCAGTGTTACCTCCCTGTCTATAGTGAGCAGCCAGTTAATCCATATCAATGCATCAATCCACTGGTTAGGTTAAGACTCTGATAATTGAATCATTTCACCTCTGAAAATTCTTGCATTGTCTAACACTAAGTATTGAGAGACACCTCATATCTAAACCTTAATATATATCGATTATTTTTGTTGTTTTAATGTGACTTATCTAAGACATTTTTACATTTCAGCTTTCCTAACACCATTCCTTCTCAATTTTTGTTATAAATTAGAATTGAATACATCAGGAAGTTATATTCTTGGCATGATGTATGTAGCAAGAGATCTAGATTTTACTTTCCTTAAGCAATGCCAACTGAACTATTCTACCTTCTTGAACATGGCATCATTGTACACTGGTTTATATGCCATGAACATCGAGTACTAATTTCCACATACACCTGACTTCTGTGTCTTTAGTTGATTTGCTTTGTCTTTCTGCTTTTGAGCCTCTGCCTTAATGTTTTAATTACCAGAGTTTTAAAAAATCTGAAGTCTAATAGGAAAAGTTGCCTTACCTCTAATTCAGTTTTTACAGTTACTTTGGAAAGTATCAGATAATTATTCTTTCAAGTAATTTTAGAATTAATTTGTTTAGTTTCCTGAAAAAATAATTTTAAGATTTTATTTTATAAAACCTTGAATATCTGCATTACTTTTTGGGGAAAGTGACCACTTTAGAATAGTAAATTTGCTTATGCATGAACAAGTTACATATACCCATTAATATAAATTTTATTTCATCTTCTTTAATAATGTTTTATAAATTTCTTAACATGGGTATTGTACATATTTTTCTAGGCTCATTTCTACATGCCTTATAGTTCAAATTCTGTCCTCAATTATATATTTTTCTGTGAAATATGTTATTATGGGTAAACAGGACTGACATTTACCATTGAGTTTGGATCATTAATTTAGCTGTTCCTCTTAATTCTCTAGTTTTTAAAAATATTTCTGTGTCACTTATTAAGAGATTCTGGGGCAATGAACATTTTTCTCTTTCTTTTCTGTTTTTAGAACTCGAAATGCTTGTATGCTATCAAGAGAAATCATGAGGCCATCGTTTCAAAGTTTGTAGAATGAGGTGTGTGAACCGTGAAGAGCCTAAGGGATAGTCATCTCAGAACAGGAACTGTGCAAAGTGCTGATTTTTCATGTGATTGCCACCAAAGGTATCTACTCTAAAACAAATTCCTGATCTTTTAAATAAAAGGGCAAGTAGCCCCCTTGTATGGATGTCAATCAGTCTCTAGCCCCAATCATGGTAGTGGTTACTGAATGGACAGGTGCACCTGAGTGGTCACAGAATGGAAGCCAGGCATGACCTCAGCAGCATGAACTTCTCACCTAGGAAGGCAAGGACACTACCGGTGGTGTTGACTGCCTCTTTCCAACAGCAATAATGAGGCCTGGTAAGTAGACAACTGGTAACCCTTGGATTATTGGATTATAGTCATATATTTTGGATATGAATTTATCTTCCAAGACTGCTATAGTCATTCTGGCTTGGTCATACATGACTCACAGAATACCTCATTCACTGACCTTGTTTTCTGCATATTATCACTCCCACCAAGGAACTCATTTGAAATGTAAGAACTCTAATAATGGACTGGTACTAATAAAATTCATTACTCTTTTCATGCAGCCAATGGCCCAACAATTACTTGGACCAACAGAACATAGGATGGCCTGCTAAAGACCCAGTTCCAGTGATAGTTGGAGACAGCATTCATCAAGTTGCAGTATATGGTTTAAATAAACTATTAATAAATTGTATGACTTCTCTAACAGCCAGAAATATGACTTAGGTGTCAAGTGGTAGAGAGGATGTGGCTCCTTTCACTACTTGATAAGTTTTTGTTCACTCTTCCTCTATCTTTAAGCTCTCTTGACTTATAAGTCTGTGACTTCAAGGGGAGAATGCTTCCCACAAGGCACTCAATGGTGGCTCCACCAGTTTGGAAATTGAGACTGCCACCATTTTGAATGCTATATAATGCTGAAATAGTAATTAAGAACTGGTTGGAGATGATTGATTTTCCTTATGCAGGAAGAACAGGTTTTGTTGTTATCAGAGAGAGAAGATTTTGTTGGAAACCTGAGGATTCTTTGGTGTGTCTCTTAGTGTTTCTACGTATAGTTGGCAAAGTGAATGAAAAGTTACACAGATATAAAAATGCAGAACAATTATGATTTCAGATCCTTTAGGTGAAGAACTCTAAGTAGGTTAGGAACTGTGTGAGGATGAAGGGTAGATGGAATCAACAGTGAAAGGAGGAGGTCATGCTTATCAACCAAGAAACTGTCCAAAGGTTTTCCATTGTCCTTCAACAGATCCAGATACCTGCTAAGCTTCTGTCAGGGTCTGCATGGTCTGACCCCACTCCTCTGGTGCCTACTTCCATGAATTCTAAACTTATTAGCCGTCTTTCTGTCCCCAGACATTCCCACTTATTTACTGCTGTGAATTTTCTCATCTTTTTCTTTAAAATTATGAGAATTTTGGAAATACAGAAAGACTGAGACAAGACACTCAACTTCTTTTGCAGTCATACTCAAATTCCTGCCTAAATGTCAGATAGTGTTCCTTGGAGCAGATTATTCAGCCATCATTCTCTGCCTAACTCAACCCTTGTTTTTCTGAGACATTTATTACTATTATGACATCAGTTTTAATTCATTTGTTAATTTGCAGGGTTACTATTTCAAAATCAACCAATTCAAATTTTTATTCTTCATTGCATATTCAAACTCAGCACAATTAATTGAATAAATTTGATGCAAATTTTATTTAACATTTTTTTAATATCTAGAAGATGCAGCAAGAAATGATTAAGACTATATCTTACTTTCATTTTACATGGAATTTCCTTCTCTATCTCTTTCTCTTTCATATAATAACATTCAAGGAAAGGAGGTACATAACAAATTACTTGTTCATGGCCCGTTCCCTAGCAATGTACTTCATCCAGCTACACCCCACCTACTACTCACCACCCAGTAGTCAATCGACCAAATGGATTAATCCATCAATGAGGTCACATCTCTCATAATCTAATTACTTCATTTCTGAGCATTCCTGCATGCCTAACACATTAGCTTTTCGGGAGATACTCATATTCAACCCATACTAGTACCCCTCCCAAAAATAATATGCATTAAAATTTTAAATTTTATTTTGGCAAGATTTCCAACCTTTGGAATTTTTCTATAGATAATTCCAACTCTCTCTTCAAAACTTGTAGTAAGTGTCTTAACTAAAGAGGCTAGTTCCTCTCTGAGGTTGTGACCTCCAATGTCCCTGCCACATCACTAGATACCTGGCCCATGAAGTCTTGGATCTTTGTATAATTCCAAAATATGGTCTTGAGCCCCTTGGGTAAAATGTTAAGGTGTCTGTTAAATAAACACTGTTGTATGATTAGAGGGTACAGACAATACTTTTCAAATGGAAATTCTTTTTCATCTTAGTATTTGGGCTATAATATCTAAAATAAAGGAGAATATGGGATTTTTTTGAGGTAGAAAAGGATATCAAATGCTTTGTGGCCATGCGGTTTGGTATATAATCCACACTCGTACCTGAAGGTGAAGAAAGAGATGGAGTATTAAGCAGTGAATCCTAGCTTTAGACCAAGGAAACAAAGATTTGCTACTGTTTTGGTTTTTGTATGATTTAAGTTCTCAGAACCTTAGTCCTCCCGTCTACAAAAGCCTTACACATTAGTGGGCTCTGTGTTTTGTTTCCCCCAGGAAGAAATAAGTTAGAGTTAATTATGATGAGTTAGAGTGAATTATAAGCTATGAAGTGGCAGGATCTGTCTTCTATGTTTCCCCAAATGACTAAGATAGAGCTAAGCAGGTATTTATTCAATACATCATGAATACACAATAAATAACTCTAAAATATTTTAATTTTTAATACAAACTTGAATAAAATAATTCCTTCAAGATAGTATTTGACATCATCAAGTACTGCATAGAAATTTGAAAATTGTTTACATAACCTCAAATCATAGCACTCCTACCTTAAGAATACTCAGTGTGCCACCCAGAGAGAGATGAACACACTTTGAGGTCCTGTCTCAGTGGAAGAGCCACATATAAGCAGGAGTGTCCACCATCTAAGCACAGGAGGTTTTCTGGGCACTTGCTAGACTCCCAGCCAGGGGTGGGGGGTTTTGGATGCACCTATACAGAGGCAAAGATTTTATTTAGATTACTTCTAAATTGTTAGTTTTTATAATTTTAAAAGGAGCATAGTTATTAATAGGTAATTCTGAAAACTCGGCACAGAAAAAAAAAAAAACAAGGTCTTAGTTTTGTTGATCAACATCTGTTAATATTTTAAATTTTGTTTTGCTTTTGAAAACCTTGTTTGTTGATTTGTTTTAGCATAGTTGATGTCACATTATGTGGATAACACATAGCTGAAATTAGAAAAGATAACTATAGTATAGTCATATTATTAGCAATGAAAAACTTTTACTTCATTTACTTAAAGAATCTTTACTATAATTTTATTTCTGAGCATTCCTGCTTTGCCTAACACATAAGCTTTTGGGGGGACACTCATATCCATGCTAGTACTTTGGGGCTTATGTAGCTATCAAATATTCTATGATTATAAACAGGGTGATGAATTCCTCGGAACACGATGTTTTTCTCATTTTCAGAATTTTGCACCATAGTGAAATGACTTGGTCAAAGCCAGCCATAACTTATCTGATGCTCTTGCTGACTTCTAGAAACTCTATCATCCTTAAGGCTAGCTTTTAATAATAATTAAAAACAAAACCAGAATGCGGGTCCATGTCCAAATTTTGAAAAATGGTGCCTTCCATTTGCAAAGAACTTTGATGCTATGCATGGCCACGGGTTGCCTTCAGAGATAACCCTGTGGAACCTCGAAAGGACTGCTTGAACATCGATCTTTTATCTCTTCCTCCATGGAGCCTTGCTTGACAGCTCCAGTATGAGATTTTTTGGTCCTGGATTTTCATGGTAACCTTTTCCTTAGTAGTTTCTAAAAGTGATTCTATAGACTAGGAAAGGAGAAATTCCTTTTTCTGGGTCCCTCTTAAGTTCTCTTACTCCTGTATGTAACTTGGGAGGAAGAACACTAATCTATTCTTAACTTTTCTAGATTTCTCTAAAGAGTCAGTAAATTATCTTTCCAGTTAGTGTGTAAGCTGCTAAAGTGACAAGTATTAGGGTATAAAAAATAGATACTTCTCTTGTCATCCCAGGCCCTAAACCAGTTTCCCCCATGAGGACCCTCAGTGGAATGAGAAGTACAAGGTTCTGAAATATGCAAGCCTCCTTGTGTGGACTAGTGATTCAGAACTTGGCAGAAATGTGATTGATTCTCTTCTATCTAACTAGCAATATAGTGACAGATGCAGGGTTATAGAAATAAGGACAGTGATGATCTACGGTGCACCCTATGTACCAGGATTCATAATAAATAATTTTATGGAAACTGAGCCATCTCATACTACTCCACTTTGAATTTTTAACACTTAACTAATGAGAAACATGTTTGATCAATTACTTGAAGGCCAAGGTTTGGCATAATAAAGGCACTTGTTTTCCTTCTGCCATTGCCTTTCATGCTTTGTCACATCTCCAGTATCTTCTCTTGGATTGACCTTAGCAACAGTGAAATAGGCCAGAGAGTGTAATGTCAAAACTTGGATTTCATGTGTTGTGTAAATCTTCACTCTCGCTTCACACCAACCTGGACTCAGATTTGACTCAGACTTGCAAGTGTCCATTCTGGGAGCTGCTGTGGTCAGCTTGGGAGCTGCTGTGGTCAGCTTGGGAGCTGCGGTGGTCAGCCTATGCATTTTTCCTTACCCCTCTGCTCTGTTCTTCTTCACTTATCCTATTTGAAACGGCAGAGGCAGGAAGGGTAAAAATCACCAAGTATCTTTCTTCTTTGGGGCAGTTTTACTTGAAATTGATGACCTGTGGGCCTTATAGGTGTGAAAATTACTTGTGGGGCACTTTTGTTGGTTCCCCTGAGATCTCCTTGCTGGAGAGTCTCCCAGAGAATCATTCTTGGGTGTCAATGACAGGATCCGAGGATGGTTAATGATTGCTTCTCCTTTTATTCCACTTCTGCAATGAATGGCACAATTGCAGCTCTTGTCTCCTACAGCCAGTTCACCCCTGCCAGGAAGCCCCGGTGGCCATGAGTCTTTGAAGATGATGAAAGATGGGCTCCTCCTGCAGGTCCACTTGGTGCTCATAAACATTCACAGGTGCATATGCAGTTGTGAGATGAATCTCAGTTCTCACGCTGTGGATGTCTCTGCTTTCCCTTCCATGAGAGCACCTCTGGCTGGCTTCTCATCACCAGCCTCTTTTGAGTAAAAATAGGCAGCAGTCTCCAGTACTCACATGACACATGTCGTATGTCCCAGCACCTCTCTGCTCAAATCTCACTTTGGTTCCTTGGTAACAATGGGCTTGACTTTTATGCCCAAAGAGGTGGTGTAGAGCTCAGGCCCCCATATTGGATGCTGCTATGGAAATAGAAGAGTTGGTGGAGATGTGGGTATGCAGTCAGGAGACCTGAGTTTATGTCAGACCTCCGCCTTTTTCAGGTTTTGTGACTTAAAAATATCATTTAATCATTCATGTCTCAGCATCCACAAAAGTATAATGTTGTGCAGATTACAAAGGAAAAAGAGTGTGAAAGTGTGCTGTTTTCTGTACTACTACACAAACAAGCTCTAAGTTTTGTCTTTGCTTTGATACTTGCCTCTTAAATTTACAATATATCCACCCACCTCCAAGAAAGGATATTTCTTTTTTACAAAAGAATCCCTAGCCCTCCCCTTTCAATATGGGACAAAGCCAATGTGCACATGGAAGTCTCCCTCAGGAATCATGCAGCAAGGTAACCCTGAGAAAAATTGCTCACTCTCCAAGTTAGTGAGGGCTCGAATGCCCATGATTTGGAGTAAAGGAATAAGTTTGGGAGGACCTTCCCTTCCCTCTGACCTCTTCTCATAAATACTTTAGTTTGTGCTCACTTGACATGCCTTTTTTAGCTGAGATAAACAGATAATTATATTTTCCATACTTATTTCTCCCATGTGTGTTTAGAATTGATTATAAGGATAGAAAAGCATGAATTTTCTTTCCACATTTCATTCATCACCTAGTGCTGAAATTAGACCTTGGCTTTGATCAAAGCATTGGCACTGGAAATAACTATTTAATTTGGCATTAATTTAAATTTCCTATATGAAACACAGGTGAGTTAGTTGACCCACACTCTTTTTGGATCAGAATATTGTGCAAACTTTTTTTTTTATAAAGGACACTTTCTCTATCTCTATGGGTTAATATAAGACTGGTTTGTTATCAATAAACATATTTTTCTTTAATGTCTTGGTGTCCGCATGTCAACTGACATCCACTGGGTATCATGAAGGACACTTAACAGAACAAAACAAAATTATTCATTTATTCAAATGTCGGCTGTACATTTCCATCTTGATTCTTTGTGTTTTCAGCATTCTATTCCTAGAAGGCTTGGCCCATTATTCATTTATTTATTCAATACAAATTTATTAAGAATCTACTCTGTGACTGGCATTCGATATCAAACTTCAACAAACCCCTTTAAGAGTCTATAAAGTGTCATCTCCTTTATAAGTCTATCCTATTCTACTTAATTGCAATTAATTTTCTCTGTTTCTTGTTGGCCAGTAGTGGTTTGCACGGTTTTCATATTATGTCTCACAATATAATATGTGAGATGATCTCATAACTGATTATACTTATTCCTGCCTCTTTCCATTGGATTACAATTGTAGTTCAGAGTATGTTATGAAAGAATAAGCAATTAATTTCATTATATAATTTCATAATAAACTTTATATAGATCAGAAAGACCTTGTTGCTGATGATTTATGATCACAGCTTTGAGTTGCCAATAAACATGTAAGCCTTTTCCTATTTTTAAGGGCAAAACTAGGAATAATATGGAGTCTACCTGGTTTTTGTTGCAATAATTCCTGTTGCCCAATTTGGCCAAGGAAGAAACAAGCCTACAAAATGTTACCCTAAGGAGTCATGTTTCCACCTGCAAGCACTTTATGATACATAGCCCAGGTCCCTGGTACACTTTAGGCATTCAATAAAATGTGTGGCTTTTGTTTCATTTGTGATTAAGATCAGGCACCTATTTAAAAGATATTTTATGTTTTTGTTATATAAACTAAATATCTTATTTCTTTCCTGAGTAGAGAATACCAAGAGTAATCAAAACCCTATAATGATGTTGAAATACAAAGTCAGAGACTTTGAAAGTTTTAATTCAGTAGCAACAGAGTCTAGAGAACTAAAAATAATATGAAAAAAACTTCCCTAGCAGAATTACCTTCTGAAACCTGGAATCTATCTTTTAATTTGTGGAAAAGTAGAAAAACTAGCTCCTTAATAAACTTAACATTATAGGAAACTTTCAAAAGATTCCCAGGAATAAAAACATCATGATTCTCACTAGCAGCTAAATTTCAAAGAAACAAAAGGTGTGCAGGAAAGAATGATGTCTCCTGGAAGAATAGAGATATTGTGAAAAATCATCTCCTGAACATGGGGGAGGGATGGGGGATACAAGCCCTTCCTTGGAAATCACTGGAGACCCAGAGAGTTGTCACATCTGGAGGAAAGAATCATCATGGGTGTGCTGCTGTATTATTTATTATGCTATCCTTCACTTCAAAGATCTTAATCCCCCAGAGATGCTGAAGGCCAGTTTAAGTGGTTGGCAATCAGAAAACTACTATTGGAAATACCACAGGTCATCATGGAAACTGAGAGGGAGCAGAGGTAGGTGGTGAAATCCACCACCAGCTCAGACTTGTGAGCACGGAGGGGGCAGGGAGAGCAGTGGGCTGAGACTCGATTTCAGGGTAATTGGTACCAAACAGTTTATGACCAGCATAAGGGAACCATGCCCTGATAACATGGTGGGGCTTTATGATTCAGTAATTGTGAAGAAGAGAAATGAAGCCCACCTGTCAATCTGGGGCCTTTAGGAATTTCCAGGCTCCAACTTTATCTGGAACATTATAAACAATACTCAGATCTTATCTAAGATAAAAACATGTACTAGGTAGAATTGTGCCAGAGGTAAGATAGGATTACAGGAAAAACTGGGCAATGGGAGCAAATTTCCTTTTCCCTCAGTTTTATAAAGATGTCTCTTAATTCCTTTCCCTAACAGGACTCTGCTGTCAGATTAGGATTTCATAGTTCTTGTTATTCTCAGAATAAATTTCCTTTAATTTATTTCATTTATTCAGGGGCAGCGGAGTGAAATTTCCAGAGAACTCGTTTTTGGAAGAAGGAAGACCAAGGCAGTCTCCTTTCCACTGTACACCATCCTGTCAGCTCTGATGGAGAATTAAAAAATATATATATATAGTGTCAGGGAGATGTGCATGTGTATTCCTATTAAACTGAAATACCATTTCTACATAATTCACTCTTGCACAGATTTATCCAAAGGGACACCAAACTCCACATCTCCACCCATAACGCTGCCCTCCAACACATAGGACTGATCCAGCACTTGTATTTTAAAATACAAAGATGTTTTCCCTCCCCTGCCACACATGGATGCACATACAAGTACACACACAAACACACTAGTCTTTTGATGCAAATTATCCTAAGTCTACTATCTTTCTTCTATCAAAGCAAACTGACATTCACAGAAGTTTGTAATGGGCATTACTGGCTAGTTTTTGATGGAATGCTATTTCCTTGCTGTTTCCTATTTTCAGGGTTTCATGGGTGTTTCTTTCTGGGGACCAGACCAGGAAGCTCAAACGAATTGGCATCCAGAGTTTTATTCCTCAGGGAGTGACACACAACAGAAAGAGGTGCTATTACAAGCTGAAACCTAAAAGTACTATGGCTTTAAGAAATGCAAGTCCAACCAGGGCCTCTTCCTCTCCAGTGCATCTAATGACACTTTGTCATCTCTGCTCTGTCCCCAGAGGAGCTTTTAAATGGATCCTGAAGTTTTGTAATATGGAATCAGGACAGAGGTATAAACCAAGTGGGAGAGGCTGATGATAGAGTGGAGAAATACTGAAGTTCAGAGGGAGGAGAGAGGAAAACGTTCCTTGGTGACAATTAAGAGAAATCAGCATGAACTAAAATAATAATAATAATAGTAATAATAATAGAAGAATACAAAAGTTATGCAGGAAAGGCTGGCAGTTATTAATTGAAACGCTGTGACTTTGTGTACATATTTGAACAAAAGATTAGGAAAGACAGCTGGTACAGGAGCCACTGCTTGAGCACCAACCACTCAGGTGACACTCTCAGATTGGAGGTGCTGCTCCACCCTGTTGTAGGCAGTCCTGTCTACTGAGCATGTGCAGCTGAGAAATTGCACCTGGCTGCTGGAAGCTCCCGCGCCTGACATCATGCACTTTCATGAGGACATCCCACACCAGGGACTTGTCAACCTGGGCTGCGGGAGTGTGCCTGGCCTCCTTTTAGGGCACAAGCAGAGTTTCCCGTGCATTGGGCTGGAACCTGTGATGGGATGGTGTCACAGTTCAACTACTCTGTCCAAAACTATTCCCTCACCACTTACAGGGATAGTATCATGGGTATCACTCTACTTCTGCAAGCAAATCTGTATTTCAGATCTATTTTCCTGGAAGCTGACTCATGACACAAATTATAACATAGCTTGGAACCTTAGATTGGTATTCATGGATTTATTCATCCAACATTTCAGAGAGCCTAGTACAGGTTACTGGAAACCCAGCATTGAATAACATTTTAAATATTCACAGATTAGAGAGAAAGCCAAATCTGCAAGACCTAATTGCATTGTGGTTGATGTTGTAATATTGAGATACACTTTTTATGAAGGTACTGGAAATGCAAAAGCTCTTCTTGGGCCCTGAATTGGTTTGCAGAGCAGTTGACGCTTGAGTAGATGAACAGGCATTTGAGTATTTCATAAAAAAAAGAAAGATACATCAGGGAAAGGGAGGCGAACCCGGAAAAACGTGGAACATTGCAGCATCTGCTCCTCTGGTGAACTGCTCATAGTTGATGTGTGTTTGGAATTCTGGATGGTGATAGGAGTGGTTAGCAAGTCAAGCTACTGCTGAATATTACCAAAAGACTTTAGGAAAACATCGTAGTTTTTTTTTTTTTTTTTTTTTTTTGAGAATTTACAGTACTGGGGATAAAGCACTGAGCCTCATGCTTGCCAAGAAAGCACTCTCTATATCCACAGCCCTTTTTATTTTTATTTGGAAACAGGTTTTCATCAAATTGCCCAGGCTGAACCTGAACTTCTGGTCCTCCTGCCTGAGCCTCCTCAGTACCAAGGATTACAGGTGTGCAGCCCTATGTCTGGCCTAACATCATAAGATTTTCTGGAGAGGAAGTGATATTGGCAGAATCTAATTTGTTTGGTTTTGACACTGGAAAAATCTAAGCATGTAAACAACATTTACTGGTGCAATGCCTTAGCTGCAGTCTTCAAACTTATGTGTGGTTTGACTGGCTTCTTTATGGTCCCGAGGCCCCTTTCTAACAAACCAGCCTAGACTTCACAGAGGCTTAACTGAATTAGAACCTCTGAGAACTGGGGACAGGGATGTAAATTTTTAACCAGTGTTCCTAGACACTTTTGCAGCCAGGCTTGTTTGTGACTGTGGTTCCTCAGGGAACTGCACCTGTAGACATCTCAGAGGTGGAAAGGAGCCGTCTGCAAGGGCGGCAATAATAGCCCAGCTGATCACAGCTTGTGAAGCAGGCGAGAGATGCTAATGGTTCTTCTGGGTTAGGAATCTCTCTGGTGCAGGGTCTAGTGTCAGTGGTGCTGAAAAGGAGACTATGGCAAAAATGTTGCTGCGGCAACACTGTTGAAAGGTGTGCGTTTTTCTGGATGTGTTTCTATTGCAGTCTTCCTGATTGGGTGGCCACAAGCCTCTATCCCTGGTCTTTCAGGAGACCCCATGCACTCCCATCACGTATTGATTTCACTTGAAAAGGGTGGAGTGAATTCATCTACAATTAAGGATGCTTCAGTGTTACACATGTAACTGTTTCTGACTGGAATTGTCATGAGAAAGCACTGTGCTACTGCAAACTGGAATTATTATTTTAAACACGTAGCTTATGATAAAATGTTGTGGTAAGTTCTGGAGAATTTTGTGATGGAAACTTCTTATGATTGAAAATAACCGATAGAAATACCATGAGCTTGCAAACCATTTCTCAGTTTATAAAATGCTTTCTAGCACTTTATCTTTTTTATTTAATAACTCTATCCAGTGCCTAACTGATAACCCAGGAAAGTCGTTTTTGCAGATCAAATTTTTTACAACTCATTTAAGTTTAATTTTTTAAAATTATGTACTGGCAGATGAAGAAGTTTGAGTTTAAATTTTGTTCTTTTGGCCTCCAAATTAAGGTTTTCTAAGGCATTCTTGGGGCCCTTTTGTGTTTGCTTCAATGAAATCAATGTTTCTTTCTATTCAGGGAGTTCTTTTTATTGACATATAACATTTGTAAATATTCTTGGGTATGGTAAGACAATTTTATACATTTATACAATGTGTAATGATCAAATCAGGGTAAGTAGCATTTATGACTCCTCAAACATCAATTATTTCTATGTGAAGGGAAGGTCGGGCCTCTTCCAATTATTTTGAAACATATCATAGATTATTGTACACTATAATTACTTACTAGGCTATAGAATACACAACTCGTTTTCCTATCCAACTGTACTTTATCTACCTTCTCTCCACCCTCACCTTTATTCTCTTGTCATACCCACTTCTCAGTCTCTAGTGACCCCTGTTCCACTCTCTTCTGTGAAATCAACTATATAATTATCCAAACGAGTGACAACATGCAGCATTTGTCTTCCTGTGCCTGGCTTATTTCAATTAACATGACATTTGCCAGTTCAATTCACTTTCTCTCAAATGATAGGGTTACATTTACTTTATGGCAGATTTAACTAAGTTCCATTGTGTATATTCCCCACATTTTCTTTGTCCACTCATCTGTTGATTCTGTATCCGGGACATTGTGAATAGTGCTACAATGAACACAGAAGTTCAGGTGTCTCTTTAACATATGGATCTCATTTCCTTTAGGTATATCTCCACAGTGGGACTATTGGATCTTATGTTAGTCCTAATTTTAGTTTTTCAATGAGTCTCCATACTGTTTTTCATAATGGATGTACTAATTCACATTTCCACCAGTAATGTATAGAAGATAGATGTTCCCTTTCTTTGCATCCACAACAGTTTCTGTTATGCTTTGTCTCTTTGATTAGACCCACTCTCTAACTGTTGTGAGGTGGTACTGTGGCTGTGACATGCATTTCCATGATAACTGGTGATATTGTCCATTTTTTGTCACACTTGTTGGCCATTTGTGTTTCTTTTTTTGAGAATTGTCTTTTCAGGTCCTTGGCCCATTTTTAAATCTGATTATGTGTGTGTGTTTTCTTCTTTTTCTGTGGAGTTGTTTGAGTTCTTTATGTATTCCGAATATTAATCCTCAGTCATATAAGCAGTAATTTCTTTTTGGTGTTTTAATCTCTATCACTTGCAGTTTCTTTTTTGCTTATCTATTTCAAAGTTCTTTTTTAACTTGCCTTGAATTCAGTCCTATATTTTCCTAGTTATCTAATTGATTTAGGTTTTTATGTCACTGTCCTGCAACTGCCCATAACAACATTCCTTTAAAAGTAAACAAAACTCTTTGTGTTTGGTTCACATCCTTATTTCATTCTTAAGGTTGATTACCAGCACTTTTAATTACTCGTAATGATCTTTCAAAGGTGCCATTTCTAGTTTAACAAACTCTGAGCTTCATGTGTTGCCTTGTAGTATCTTAACTTTTGCTCCTATAACTATTAAACTCTTCCTGCTTTCTTCTGTTTTACTTGTTTATTTCAAAGTGAAAGTTATTTTGAAGTCTGTTTTTTTTTTTTTTTTTTTTGAGATCCTTAAAGCATCTCCTCCTTAATTACTGGAGTCCAGGAACATTCCCTCACATGTATAGACAAAAATCTTTTTCAGTGTAAGGACAACCTTTTTGTCCGCTGGGTCATTTGTCTTCTTTTATTCCTTTAATAATTGCTTCCTGTATATTTACCTCATTCTTTTCTTACAGTGCCATATTACATGAAAAATGACTTTCCTACATCTATCAACTACATCTCATCTTTCCTTAGAGTTTCCTTCTTCTTATTATACTCTGGGAGTTTGCATTGGTTTTCTAAATGACAATGTTTTTCCTCCTTAGTGTGCATTCTGGTATGCACTGAGAGATAATTTGTTGATTTTTCAAGAATTTTCCCATTATTCCCTTTCTTCCCTCCTTTGGAGACCTGTCAGCTATTATTTTAATCAATTCAATATCTGCTTAGATATTTTAACTTAAAATGTTTCCCATTTTATTATTTTCTATTTTCTTTGCTTTCTCTTATCTTTTGAGCTGCTATTTCTCTTTATGTGTTTCTTGAATATTGTGTTACTGTTGTTATTAGTTCATATTTACAAGGATCTGAAAAGATCAATTTCAGTGATAATTTAGACATTTTTTTGCTGCATAGAAGGCATTATATTTTTTCTCTTGTCAGGAGGAACCTCCAACTGTGGGACTGACTATAGAAGCCAGAGGAGACCACACACATCTCTCCCTTAGAGACTGTCCATGGCAATGAGGACTGGGGAAAAATCATTCCATTTGTCCTGTCTTGGTTTAGGAGGCTGGTGGAGTGTCCTGTGTTTAAAGTACAGTACTTAATGACTTCCCCATTAACAACTGATCTGTCTTTAGCTTCTGATTATAAGACTTAGGTGGCTATATTTTGCTTAAGCTCTGATCAGTGGGACACAGGACAGGGGTTAATTAGAAGGAGACATGTGGGGACTTCCTTTTTTCCCCGTGGTAGCTCTGAGTTAGCTGGGCTATTTCCTTTACTTCTTGCATTTTTTTTTTCTTAACAAAGTGATGGTAATAAGTTCTTTATTTTCAGTACTTTATTTAAGTGTAAATGGATTATTATTAAAAACCAATCAGAACACAAAACATGACTAACAGGATTTAATCTAAAAATTTCTGTTTGCTATTTACATGAGACTTCATTTAGATCTAAGGTCACTTTTAGTAAGAGTGAAAGGATGAAAAGGGTATTATATGAGAATATAAAAGAAAAATCAAAGATGGCAATAATTATGTTACACAAAACAAGAAAATGTTATGGGAGATAAGATGCTTAAGTGAAAAATTATTTTCAAGAGACAAACTAATATATAAAGACAAAAAAAGATCACTCTCTGAAATACTACAACAATAAATACATGTGTAACTCACATTATTCTTCCCAAATATGGAAAGACAATATTGAAATAATTGATAGAAATAAAAAGCAAAACAATAATATTTGGAGACATCTCCTTGATGGAATGTATTAGAAAATAAAATAAGGTGGAATGGTAATTAGGGACTAGAAAAGTGAAAACTCTTATAAACCAATCAAATTGAGAAACTCAATCATCTCAATAACTCACAAAATATTCTGAGTAGACCAGCATAAAAGCACAAAAAATATTGAGGAATTATATACTATTGAAATTACTTTCTAAACATAATAAATTAGAAATCTAAAGGGGAAGTGATATTCAAAACTCCACAAATTTGTGGCAATCGTGCACTCTTAAACATGATCTTATTCAAGAAAAGGAAGATAAAATTAGAAGCTGTGTATACTACCCAAATGATCTAGAGACTCCATGTAATAGCTATCAAAGTCCCAATATTAGTTTTTCAGAAAAAATTATATGGAATCACAAGTGTTTATGAGTAATTAAAAAATATTCAAAACAGAACAAATTTGGAATAATGCTGCTTTTAAAACATAATAAAAGCTCCTGTATGCAATAGATTAATACTAACATGAACTTCAACAAGTAGACATATAAAAGAACAGACAGTAAATTCTTATTTATAAAAGTGAGTCAAAGCCTATTTACAAACCTATAATTATTAAATCATTCAGTAGAGCCAATAGGAGAAGCAAACTAAATGCCCTTTCAAATGTATGGATGAAGGCAATTTGGAAGAAACCATGGAATGTTTTTCAATTTTACAAAGATGAGAGATTTTATAGCATCTACACTAAGGATCAATCTTGAGGACATTATGTTTACTCAAATAACCATCCTTAAAAAAGCTAAATTCAGCGTGATTCTATTTAAGGGAGACTTCTAAAGTAATCAAACCGATTGAACAGAAGGAATGGTGTTTCTGAAGAGAGAGAGACAGAAATGAGCACCTGTTTTTCATGAAAATTTCCCCTTAATTTTGTGAGATGTAAACTTTCTAAAACGATGTTGTGAAAAAATGTGCATGAACACTACTAAACAACATATTTAAAATATTTAAAACACTAGCTTAATTTTATGTGGTCTTGATTGCGTTTAATTTTTAAAACAATACACAAAAGATAAACAGAATTGTAAAAATCTTTAGAACCTTCCTTAAAATGCTGAAGTCTTTAACCTAGACAAAAGAATAGTTTTATCAATAAATAGATGATAAGCATGCCAGTAATTCTGGCTGCCCGAAGGCTGAGGAAGGAGAAGTGCAAACAAGGAGCCTGAAGCCAGTTTGAACAACTTAGCAAGAGCTCAGAAAGGCCAGGTTTCTGTAGTTCTCTAACGTCACATCTGTATATTAATTCTGCTGATCAGGGTGCAGGCATTCCCATTGCCACATCCCTGAATGTCAGTGATTCCCTTTCCTGGATTTCATGCTGCCCAAAGCTCTCCCTGTGTAGCAAGGAGACCTGAGGCTCCCGAGCACAGGAAAAGTAGTCCAGACATGGATCCCAAGAATGGTGGACTTCAGAGACAAAGGCCACGTCATATTACCTATTTTTTTCAAATGAATTATTTCTGTATTATTTTATACTTCGGTTCTTTACCCTAAATTCACATTAAACATGCAATATGTTTTGAATGAATTTTAATTGATAGGGAATTAAGTTACAAGAGATTTGCCACACACTGTACTTCCTTTACAGCTATATCTCCACCAGGCCTCTATGTGCATATGGCGAACACTGAGGTAGAGAGAAAAAGGAAAATAGACATGGGAAATTTGTGTGAATGAAATTAATTTAATTTTTTAAAAAATAGATACTAATTTCAGGGCAGTTTCAGATTTATAGAAAAAAATGTCAAGAATGTTTCCGCCAGTTATTAATATCTTATATTTATGTGGTACATCTGTCACTATGAACCAATCAATATTGATCTGCTACTGTTACCTAATGTCCATATTTTATTTGGATTGCCTTGGTTTTCACATAACACCCTTATTTTTGTTAAAGGGTCTCACCTAGGACACCCATATACATTTTAATCATGTCTCTTAAGTTCCTCTTGAGTTGCATCAGTTTTCTCAAACTTTGCTTGGGTTTGACAGATGTGATAGTTTTAAAGAATACTGCTTAGATAATTTTAAAATATCACTGTATTTGGATCTATATTTTTTCTCCTGATTTGAGTGGAACTCTGGGTTTTTAGGAGGAAGAACACAGAGGTAAAGTGTTTGCCTCACATGGCATTAATGTGCATATTGACAACATGGCCTTTGTCAGGTTTCTTCACTGTGAGTCTTTCTTTTCTCTATTTCCCTCTTTTTGAAGTGTGTTCGTTTGGAGGACACCATGTGGCCCAACCCACACTGAAGAAGCAAGGAGTTTCACCTCTGTCTTTGAGGGGCAGAGCATTTACAGAGGCCATGTGGCGTCTTTTCTGTGTGACAGGTTTGTCACGCCTCCCTATTTATTTATTCATTTAATATTTTATGATTTTTAGTAAAATATCATGCGTACTTATTTTATACTTTGAGTTATAATTGAATGTTAGGCATTTTGTTATTAGACTGTTCTTGTTTTGGTAATTAGGAGTTCTTTCAGTTAATTTCTGTGTCCCTGGGACATACTCTCATACCTCACCAATATAGTATTTTGTTTTATGTTCTTCCTTCCTTTCTTTCCCTCCTCCCCTCCTCCTCCTCCTCTTCATCCTCCTCCTCCTCCTCCTCCTCCCCTTCCTTCTCCTCCTCCTCTTTCTTCTCCCCCTCTCCCACTCTCCCTCTCTTCTCTTCCTGACTTCCTGGCACTTACAACATTCTCCAGGCTCATTTTATATGTTTTCTGACCCAGTCTCAGAATCAGTCCTTTCTCTCTGGATATGTTTCCTGTTTTTTAGAGAACAGAATTAGAAACCAAGATCTAGGTGTGAGGTACACTCTTTGCTATTAGGTTATTTTTTTCAGTCTCTCACACATGACAGGCAAAAGATCCATATGCAGCCTAAGAGAAGGAAATAGTCCAGTTCTGGGATTGTGAGCCTTTGTGTTCTGCTTCCTATGCAAAGCTGACTGCAACCAAACTAACACTTAGTGTCAAAGGTGGCCTTCCTTTATAAACCACATGTATACCTCAGCTATTTTATTTCAGTTCAGATCTGCCCCAAGGATAGCAACAATGCAGACTGGAAATCGCCCTTCCTCAGGAGAGCTCATGTGAGTTCATGGGAACTCTCCACACAAGTTCACTTGTTAATTCTTGCTCAATATGAACTGTCTTTACAAGCCTTTGAGCTTCAACCTAACAGCTGCAAATGCTGGCTTCTTTGATTCCTGAATATTCTTCTTAATATTATTCTTCTTGCTCTTTTTTGTTTGCGCCTTCTGTAGCTCAGGTGGATCCTGTGTCTTATTACCAAGTTCTTTGCTTCGCTTTTCCTCTGAACACCCACTGGCTTCTTGAGACCTTGCTCCCTTCTGCCATCACGGCTGTGTCTTCCTGCAGAGCTGCAGAAGGTGTGGGTCAGCATTACATGCCCAAGCTCAGTCATATAAAAGGCTTTGGCTAAAGTTAGCACATCGTGCAGTGGGTATGCCTTTGCAACAGGGACATTAACTTTATTCCAGATTAGAATGAGCCCCTCCCTGGAGAGCTCATCTAAAGGGAAAGCTCTGACAAATAGCTGAGAGTTTCTTTGAGCTTTTTATATCTCTACTACTTTAACCATATTCATGAAAAATTGAAATATGAATTTATAAATCAGGGCCTTGGGTCAGAAGACCAGTTTTCTATTTTGATGTGTTTGAAACAGGGATAGAGCATCAGAATAATCTTTCACTTGTTTGTATTTACATACTTTTAATCTGCTACTTTTGAAATCTCTGAACATTCTTAAGCATTGAATTCTAGTTTCACATAAAAAATAGTGGGTGAGCTACGCCCCCACCCTCCCTTTGAACAAATCATCTTCAGGCAATGTGATGCTTTCTACATGAAAGATCTTTCTAAAATGCAAATACAACCACCAACATTCCTACAGGAGAACATTCCCATCGCCTCTGGGATCCAGCCCTGCACATCTCTTCAGGGGTGTCTTCTGTTGCATATCTGTGTATAATTTTCCCTGACTATGTGCTCCTCCTTGCAATGAACCACATCTCTTCTCATCTGTATCTGTGCCATGCCACTGTACTGCTCTGTGTTGAAGAGTGCATTTAGTTCCAACAGATTAACTCTGGTCCTGATCATACCATGTACCAAGTGCATGACATGGAGCAATACCAGTAAAGTCCATGAGCCTTATTCTTTTGCCAACTGCAAAATGGGGGACAATAATATTGAACCTGTGCTGTTATTAAATTTCAATGAGATCACATATGTTGAACATTTATCACTTATCTTGATATGTATAGGTGGTTTATAAATGCTCTTTTTTAAAATTTTGGTTAACTTAAAATTAAGAAATATTCTTCCCTCTTCCCAAAAACAATGATCCAAAGTTGGCCTCTTCTGCCAGCCAACTTTGTAATAATTATCAGTTTTGACTGGAGGGGCCGTGTTACTTATCTTAAAATCCCCAGGGAATGTTTCTGTCTCTGACTATTCTTGCAATTTGGAATATTTATTCTCATAGAGGATATTAATTATTTTTGTCAGCTTGCTTGACTTAATAAATCATTATTATTATTTTTACTTAAGATCATTTTCAAGTCTAAGTCTAAGGAGAAATCAAACATCCTCATCCAGACTCTCTGGTCCCCAAGGATGTGGTTAGTGACACTTCCATTTCCTAGGTCAGAACAAATGTGAGGTTTCCTGCTTCATCATTTGCATAATGCCATGGGTCCATTTCAGGCAGATTTTTTTTTCTCAGATTTAAATTCTTACTGCATTGGGATATTCTTCTTCTGTTTTATACAAATGCAACTTGTATGTTTGGTGCAAGAGGAATTCTTTAGTTTCTGATCACCTTTTTCTTCCTGGAATCTCATTCTCAAGCTCCACTTCCTTCCAACACACTGTGGTCCACCAAAGTCTTTAGCGTCACAGGAAATTGTGGGTCTGGCCTCTGTTCCATTGCACCTATGAGACATAAACCATCTCATGCATGTCAAAAGGACATAAACCACAGTTGACTGAACCAAGGTGACTCTCAAACCACCTCAGTGACTGACCTGGGGAAAAATACAAAGGTGTGTGTGTGTGTGTGTGTGTGTATGTGTTTTCTGGGTTAGCTATTGATTAATAATCGCATAGTCATCATGTAAGGAGTATGCATCATATTCTATTAAGCACAGTAATACAAGGCCTGAAACTCCCTCCGGCTTGATGTTAAATACTCAGGCTCCCACCCTACATGAGGGATGAATTAGTTGTGCAACCTCCATTATATCATTTAGTCTCTCTTGACTACTATGACTCTCAGGCTTACTATGTATTTCTGAGAATCCTGGGGTACCTCTGAGTTCCTCTCAGAGGATCTACAAGCAAAGTTAAAAACTATATTTACACTAACACTAACATTATTCGCCATTTTTACTCTCAGTCCCTAATTCCTATATAGTGGAGATCCCCAGCGGATTACATTGAGACTCTCTGCAAAATATTGAATACAAAAGCAGACATGAGGATATGTTCGTTTTTCGAAGTCAAGCATTAAAGAAATGAAAGACAATGAAAGTCTTCTCAGTAAATATTTGTTGGTAAAACTAATTTTCATTAAAATATGTTCACATGGGTTTATCGTTATTTTAAATGACAATAACTATTTTTACATTTTTGTGATGCTCTGCTTATTTATAGACATAGCCTATGTAAAGAAATGTCTTAGAGATCCTCAGTAAGTTTTTAGTGTAAAGGGACTCTCAGCTTTTATATATGTACTTATATCTCGATTTCGTGTGAAGATCATATAATAGAAAGCACTTTGTGAACTTCAGTACACATTATAGCAATAGATGATATTATTCTTATTAGTATTAATTGTGGAAGGGTCAAAGATTTTGACTCCCAGTGGAAATAATTTAAATGAAGCACATGGTTTCCTTCTCTCTCCTGTGATCCTTCAGCTGAGTGGCAGCGGGGAAGTGATGTTCAGCTATCAGAGTTGAGTGTATGTCATTGGTTTTCATTGTTTCTTGTAGCTTGAAAGGGGCCTGTTCCATCAAGCTGCTGTAGGCTGAATGTACTTTTTTGATAGTCATTTAAACTTTAAATCTAGTTTGTTTCCAGTCAAAACTGTATTTTGGGGCTGGGGATGTGGCTCAAGCGGTAGTGCTCGCCTGGCATGCGTGCGGCCTGGGTTCGATCCTCAGCACCACATACCAACAAAGATGTTGTGTCTGCCGAGAACTAAAAAAATAAATATTAAAATTCTTTCTGTCTCTCTCTTTAAAAAAAAACTATTTCATTATTAAGTGTTAATTATTTGTCTAGACATTCTAAATATGAAGTGAAACCTGTAGCATCTCTCCTTAATGATCTTGTGGTCTCACAAAGGAGATCTGCATATTACTAGATTATCTCAACACAACCCAATGAATGCGAGGTAAAGCAGAACAGTGGGCAGAGCCTGTACGTCAGCATGAGGAGTGTTAGGGCAGGGTTCCTGGAGGAAGTGACAGCTGAGCTTGGAGGGATGATAGAGTCATCCAGATAAAAATGTGAAAGGGAAGGAAAGGAGAATATCACAGGTGGGTCAGAGCACGGAGCATCACGAAGCATCAGATGGCATAATCCATTCTTGAGCTCTTAGGAGAACAAGAGTCTTGAGTGGCTAAAGCAAAAAGGGAGAAAGGTAGATTAGAGACCCAGGGTAGAAAGTGAAAGAGCCCCTGGGAACCTGAGTCCAATCCTCTTTGTCAATGGGCTTGTTAGAGGGTTTGTGAAAGTTGTTAGAGTGGAAATGGACTCACTTGTATCAACCCTAACATGATACATACATACCTGCAGTCAGGAGGTTGTGAGGAAGAGCTTTAATTAATGGTTGCCTCACAGTAACTATCACAAAAAGCTCTGTCAGTGGCCACCATAACCTCACACAAAACATATTTCTACAAGGATATCTGCCTGGCAACTCTCTGTTCCTCCTTGAACTGGTGCCACCCCTTGTCATTAATCTTTTTAGCCAAGATTATTGCTTCAAAATATCTTATATGGCCCACCTTATTTCCCCTTTATTTTTTAATGTGTTTAAAATTTTTATTTATTTTAATTAGGTTTATATAACAGCAGAATGCATTTTGATTCATTTTGCATGATTGCAGCACAACTTTGAATTTCTCTGGTTGTACACGATATAGCATCACATCATATGTGCAGTCACACATGCACCTAGGGTAAATCATTACCTAGGGTAAATCATGTCCCTCATTTCCCCTTTAGAAACTTGACCTTGTTTCACACTCCTTGAGTATGCCTGTGGTTTACTACAGCACTTGTGTTCTCATCACAACACTCCAAATATTATTATAATGTCAATGTCATTACCCAAGGAAGAACCTCTCTCTGACAGTTACCTAGTTAGGTAGGGTGGTAAGAGTCACAATGTCAAAACTTCAATGGGTCCTCAGATTTTCCGTAAAAGTTTGGTACTCTGTGGACTAAATCCTCCTGTTACTGAGAGGATTGACCTTAGTTTTTGATAAGTGTAGTTAAAGATCACATCTCATTTCCTAGTAGCATCAATGAGTCTCATAAATATTAAAAACCAACCAACCAATCAGCAAAAGGCAGCGTGAGTGGCTCCATCTAGCATGAATTCTGGCAGTAGGCCAACTACCCCATGGTCTTCTTCCCCCAGAACTGCAGTCTTTAGCATGTCAGGTTCCCTCACGCAGGTCACCAGAAGGCAGCTGCAAATCTAAGTGTGAATGAAGCCTTTACACAGTAGGTTCTAAGGCAGGAATGGCGTCTTTCACTCAGGTAACTCTCTCTTTTGTCCTGAAGGAGAATTATTTCTAGAAGTCACCTTGTAGACTTGTTATTTTCCTCCACATGAACGATCTCCTATTCCTGTCTCCAGTGATTTATATTGGGGGCTGGGATCTGAGTTCAGTCCTAGCTAAATAAAAATGTGGTTCTGGAAGCAGTGAGGAAGAGAGGATTAGATGATAGGTGAGCATCTATACTCCCTACCTGCCACTCTAGTTCCAGAAGAGACATGCAGCCACCTGACCCAACCGGCAGCCTACTCCACTTGTTCTAATGGATTTTGATTCTGATTCCCACATCCTGGCTTTCCTGCTCAGGGGCTGGAGCGTTTCCAGGTTTCCTGGTTAGAGTTAACACCTGCACTTTTGGCTCCCTCTAGCTCACTGGCATGCGTGCTCCCAGCACTGGATTGGCCTCTCTCCAGATTCTACCTTTTGCCATCAATTCCTCTGATGCTGGCCCCCTTTCCATCCTTGAAGGCTTCCTGCATTGACTTCCCGAATCCTTCCTCCATCATATAGAGTGGTTGCATGCATTTTAGCCTGAGCTGTTGAATAGATTCACTAAGCATCCATGAGACTTCCCCAAACCTGCAGGGTTTGGTTGAGATTATTCATTCCAATCATGATTCTCATCTGTCCTCTTTTGAATAATTGATTCTGGGGGAAAACAAGACTTTACAACTGCAGAGTATTTTCTGCATCCATTTGTGGAAAGTGCTTCTCACAGAGCGGAGCTTGTAGCCTCAGCACACTTGGGAGTGGTTGAGGAAGGTACACTCAGGGCTGTACTAGAAACCCCACAAGGGCCCGCTGCTGATTCTGATATGCTTTCAAATTTGAGAACCACAAAAACACAAAAGTCAGAAATCTGAAGTTAAGCGGAGTGATTTTGGTTCAAGTAACAGAACTTCCTGTGCATCTCTTATAGTTGAAAAAAGAATAGTTCATGAAGATAAATAAGCTCCCTGATGAAGATTAAACATATTTGTGAAACACTGAGCTTAATTTTTGTTACTTATTAGGAATATCATTTTATCCTCATGTTTTCTCCTCCTCGTCTTTCTGAAGGTTATTTATAATATTTTTAAAATCCTAGCCTCTCATAATTTACTTACTCATCAGAAAGGGTTTTATGACAGGGGTCTCCTTGGGAGGGATCAATCTGTGTGAAGTATGGAAGCTTCCCTGTACTTTCCTAGCATTTCAGCTTGCTCCTCACCCCCTGCATTTCTACTCGCGGACACCCAACTGTTTTGTCTGCGAGGTGCCCTGTCTACAATGCCCTCTCTCCTTTCCTGCTTCTCCCTCATCTCTTGGTGGGGATTCATGTGGCTGGTATTCCATTTCCTTAAAACTTACTTTTCTTCAGGGTGAAAACGATGGCTGCATTTGCCAAGTTTCACGGCTGCAGGATTGCAGTTGAGAAATATCACCGTCTGTTCATCTCCTGCCTGAGAAATGCTCTCCACTTGGTACTGATGGTGGCTGCAAATGGTCTCAGTTAGCAGGACTGTGTGGCTTCATTTTGGTGCACAATGTCACAACACAAAATGGGCATCGTTTCTGGTGCCGCACACATGTTTCTAGTTCCCACTTCGGATTCTCTTGAGTAGGATGTTGGCTCTGCACAGTCTGGATAACAAGCAATTCTATTTCCAAATGCTTCTAGAAGGAAAGAATGGCTAATTTTTTTTCCTGAAAAAGCTAACTCTAGGATCTGTATCAGAATAAAAGCCAACCTTTTCTACTATAAGTAAACACTGTGCTTTTAATATTTAGTATATTATATTTATATATTTTTAATACATTGTCTTCATTATCTACAGAAGTCCTTCAAAATAGATATCATTGCACCATTTTACAGACGAGGATAGTACAGTTATAGAATATAGCTGGTTTCTGCAAAGTAACACAAGTACTAAATAGAGACTTTTATTACTATCAGGTGTCTCTTATTCCAATTTCTCTGTGCCATGTGAATAGGAAAGCTGTGAGTGCTCACACACTAAAGATTTTCATTGCAATGCAATTGATGTAGGACCACCTGTGTGTGTGTGTGTGTGTGTGTGTGTGTGTGTATGTGTGTATTTTAGACACTGACCTTGTTGCCAACTAAGTAATTATGAATAGTCTTTGGAGTGTTAACATTCTACTTAAATGCCCCCACTACATATACAGAATTATTATGTGTCTAGTTAGAAAGGAAAGGGGAATACACATTTTTTATTAATTTCACTGTTTTATACTCACCCACTTATTACTCATCAAATAAACATTAGGCACCTATTAAGTAATGCATTATGCAATGAGAATAGATAAGGAAAATTCCAACCCTATGAGTCTTTGACTTCTCCATAGTTGAAGTAAATTTTGTATTTTACATTCAAGATTATTAGGCACTAGCTATTTCAGAGGTTACAGAGTCAATTCAGACTTAATTCTGCCATATTAACTGGATCTAAGTCTTTAATTACTATAACTTTCTGAGTTCATTTACTCACCTGTCAAATGTAACAAACAACCATGTTGCACTTTCTCATAGTGAGGATGGAATAAAATAACTTATGTGAGAACAGCTTGCAATCCCCAAAGAATGAGAAAATACTCATTCAGTATATTATTGATAACATTCTCTTTTTTTCTATATAATTTTTATAACTGATATCTTAAAAAAGACTATGGCCTATAAGCACTTATTACTGAAAACCCAATGAAGTCTACTACTGCTCCTTCTTCACTCAGAAAATGGGTTCCATTGTAGTTTTAATTATATTTTAAAGATGCTTGTAAATTTAAATTGTTCTAATCTGTAGTCCTGAGGATACCCCTCAGAAGCTGATTGGGAAGCAGGATATAATACTGGAGAGGAAGCCATACTAGGGATCTTATAGGTCTGCTTTCAATCTCTCTCTTTTCTTTCTTTCTTTCTTTTTTTTTCCTCAAAGACTCATTGCTTGGATGGAACATTCTTCAAGGAGAGGGATAGCTACCATACACATTACTGTGATGATGTAAAATTACTGGTGAATTATAGAACACTGCCAACAGCTTGTCCACCGTGACTAGAATACCAGAGTTGTAGAAGGTCGTAGTGCTGGGTTTGCTTTTCAGTTTTTAACCCATCATTTCTGCTTTCAAGAAACCTTGGATGCCTCTTCTTTATGTGGATTTAGGATACTTACAATTCAAATATTTGTTTCCTCCATTTACAGAGATGCTTACTATTTTCTAGTGAGGCAGAATTCAAGGTGTGACTTGGGGCATTTCGGGGGATGCTTCCCCAACTTTCAAGGGGGCTAACTCCTCTCTTTCCTTTGGTCCCCATTCTCCTTTCTGTAACCTTTCATCTCATCTTCAGAACTTTATTACTTTTAAGTACTTTTTTTCCTCACCGCATTTTGAACTCCCTGAAAATAGCAAGAGCCATTTATCTCTTTATTCCTAAAGAATCTCACAGTGAATGGGTGAAAAGAGAGATTAATGCAAATAGTAATGAAAGGAAAGCAGGGGTGGCAGTAGTTACATCAGATAAAATAGGTTTTCAGTCTAGGCTTTTGTTTCTGAGATCAAAGAAGGTCATTCTATAATGATAAAAGAGTTCATTGAACCAGAAGATACAACAATTATAAATATGTTTGCACTCGACAGCAGACTACCTAAAGCAAATACTGACTGATCTGAAGACAGAAATTTATGGCAATACTGTAAAAGTGGGACACTCCAGTATCTCACTTTCAATAAGAGATGCAAATACCAGCAAAAACTATCAATTAAGAAGCAGCAGACTTGAACAAAATTGTAGACCAAATGAGCCTGGTAGATACTCAAAAGATTTTCTGCCCATCAACATCAGATTACAATTCTCAAACTCACTCGGAACATTCTCTAATATAGGTTGCCTGCTATTTCACATAACAAACCTCTTTACGTTGAAGAAGATCAAAGTCATATCTCATTCAGCCACAATGGAATGGAACTACAAAGAAGAAAATTAGAAAATTCACAAATATGTAGAAATTAAACAATTCACTATCAAATAGCCATTGAATCAAAGAGAGCATTGAAAAAAGTTAAAAATAAATTTCAAGATCAATAAAAATGAAAATATAACTTGTCAAAACTTGTGGGATACAATAAAAGCAGTATCAGGAAGGAAGTTTATGGTCATGAATACCTGAATTAATACAAAAGAAAGAGCTCAGGAAAACAATGGAAATCTATTCCTAAAGAATGAGAAAAATAACAAACCAGGCCCCCCCACCCCCACCACTTGTTTTTTTTTTTTTTTTTTTAACAGAAGAAAGGAAATAATAAAGCTTGGAGAAGAAACAAATCTAATAGAGAATAAAAAAGCAATAGGAAAAAAAGAAGAAAATTAGTTTTTTTTAAATGGTAAACCAAATTAAGAACACTTTTAAATAACAAGAGAGGAGATTCAAATAAATAGAATAATAAATGAAAAAGAGAAGACATTGATTGCAATAGATACCTTAGAAATACAAGGACCATTATTTCCAAAGTACTGTGATGCTCCACAATACAAAGATGGTACCAGGGAGGCTGTTTTCCCTGGTAAAGTGAGGGAAAGCAGCCGAACTGGCACAGGGGAAGTGGAGGACCTTGGGTGGTCTGAAGGGGTGAGGGTGCTTCCTGGAGAAGGAGCTTTAGGGAAATCTCTCAGGAACAGACACACCTTGGTGTGCTTATGTATCCAGCAGGTTACCTGATTTCCCAACACACCCTCCACCCGCACCAGAGAAACAGGCTGCCCAGCAGGAACAGTGAGAGTGAAAACAGACACAAAGCAGAACTAGACTTTCTTTTCTTTTCTTTTCTTTTTTCTCCCCCTCCCCATTACTGGAGCAAGGGAAGAGAGTTGAACAGAAGCAAGGAATGAGACTAGACGGGAAGCAGGGGCCAACTACAGAGGGTGTCATGCCTGGTTAAGAAGGGAAGTCCCCTTCGGGTAACAGAAGTGACGTGTTTAGAATGGCCAGGGCTATTCCAGCAGTCTTGAGGCTTCGATG
The DNA here is from genome assembly GCF_964194105.1 of Spermophilus citellus. Taxonomy (NCBI): domain Eukaryota; kingdom Metazoa; phylum Chordata; class Mammalia; order Rodentia; family Sciuridae; genus Spermophilus; species Spermophilus citellus. The sequence continues at coordinate 106,496,185 of NC_138193.1, forward strand.
GAAGAAGGATGAGGCAGTGAGTGAAACCAAAGCAAATTCACTGATACATTTGATGTCAAAGTTACAGGAAGTTGCTATTTGAAGGGCCACCGATTTGTACAGGGGAAATGTCTGTTGAACTGCCACTCTGGCCTCACCTTCTGGCAGGTGTGCCCAGAAACTCAAAGGTGAGTCATTCTCTAGTTATGAACCATGATTTTAATCAGTCACACTATTCCGTCTCAAGATCCTTGAAATTTTCTTTGCTTTCTCCCTCTTCTCCAGGCTTCACGATCCAGTGAATTGCAAACCTGTGCCTTTTGTACCAGATTCGAGTACATTTCTGCTTTTCTGCTACCATTATAGATGTCATTTTCCTATTTTAGGCCCCATTTTCTCTTGTCTGGTCTTACAAAACAGTTTCTACTAGATATCTCTGTTGGTAGTTATGCAAACCTGAAAAATCAGAATCACATTTTTCTCTTAGTTTTACTGAGTCATTGTCAGGTATGAAGTCCTGGTGTTAAAGAGGCCTCAGTCCTAGAAATCAGTTTCAGAGTTTTCCACTGTCCACCAAGGTATCTTAATGCACATATTTCAGAGTTACAGAAAAATTCTGCCTTTTTACGCAGTAGAGTTACAACATGCTTTTCTTCTCCGTATTTTGGAGAAACAGCCCAAAGTGTTTACTTCTTACACATAAGCAGCAAAATGGATTGCCTATGGTGTGAAAATAAAAACTAAATTAGTGTCTATTTCAATCAATGGATTATCGTGTCAACTTGGCACATATTATTATCAATGGGAAAGAATTATCAGAGAATAAGGGGGAAAAATACCTAAATGAGAGTATGGAGACTTATAGTTAGGAGACTTGATATGTGAGATACTAGGAATCTTCAAGATGCTCTTTCCTTCTTTATAAAATGTGCCTAACAGCCATGGTAGAGGGTCATAGAGAGAATTGAACGAGGCAGATAACACAAATCGGTGCTCTACTGAGTCCTAGTGGAAACTTAGGCAAAGGAAAAATCAGCAATATTGATCTTTTCTTTATTTTAAATTCTGATATCTTAATAACCATAGACTTGTTGCATTAATTTTATTTTTTTTTCAAGAACTGTTGCACCAAAATGTTAATTGTCCTAATTCCTGAGTTTTTTTTTTTTTTTGACAACTTTTTAATGTTTTAGTTTGAAGCATCTGTCTTATTCCCTTTGCCCCAGTCTTGGTCCCAAAATAAGCCCAATGTTTGCCATGAATCTGGACTCAGTAAATGTTAATTTAATTCCTCCTCCACACCACAAACTACATAGGTATATATACATTCATCCATGACATTATCTGCAGGATTCACAAACTAGGTCAGTCATGTATACCAAAGATTAACTCAGAAAAAAAAAAACTGCATTGATTTATTTTATCTCAAAATTAGGCACATTTTGTTTCACCCTTAGCACTGTAAGGAAAACCTCAGGAAGGACTAAGTAGGTCTGAAGGTAGCAACTCGCTGTGGTTTTTCCATAAAGATTGAGAATATCCACAAGTTATCTTATAGATTTTAAACTACAGAGTGCCTGGTTATATGTCATCCCTATTTTATTAAGTTGCTCAATTCCTAGAGATTGCCTATTTGAACCTCATTTTAAGAAAATTAAAAAGGCTTTGGACATCTTCGATGAGAATTTCACATGTGCATTCTAAAACGTTTGTTTTGCTTCAACCATATTTTCTCAGGGTATGTGCATCCTGAAGGTATAATTGGTAACATCAGGGGTGCTAGAAGATGGAATGTTAAAAAGAGTAAAATGATTTCCTTTGAATCATCTATGATTTCTTAATGTTTTAAATACTCACAAAAAATATGGCAGTCCTGAGGGAAATTCAAGCCCAGGGACTGTTGAATAGCAAGCCTTTCAGACTGGCAGGCAGGCAGGTAGGCAAGAACATGTAACCATTTCAAACTCCTCATCATATGCAACTGGTATGACCTAGCATTCATAATTTGCCTGGAATTGTGACCACTCGGTGGGGAAAGACTAGGGAACTGGAGCTGGTTTGTCGGTATAAATTTGCAGGTTACATAGTATGTGTTTGAAAGAGCTGAAGCTGGGATTGAAATGCCCTGAGTCTCCATGCAGTTTCAGCGTGTTCCATTTCAAATCCTCCTGGGAGGCATGCAGTGGGTGAGGGCACAGTTCTCAAATCCAGCTGCCTGCACACCATGGTAGCCTCCACCACAGCTCAGCTATTTGAACTTGTTGATTACTTGGCCTTTAAAAACCTTACTCACCTCATTATTGAAATGGAATATCAACTGATTTGCCCACAAGTTTATTGTGAGGAGGACCAGATGATATCAGTGTAAAGTTGTTAGGTGTCCAACAAGCACTTTCATCAGTGACCACGAGGAATCATGGCAGGGATTAGTGGTTCAGTCCCCAGGGACTGCACTTCTGCATCTACAAGTTCAAAAACATTATCTTCTGTTGGTATGTTTTATTCATTAAAACACTTCTGCTGCTAAATGTAAGTTGGAAAATAAGTCTTACGTCTTGTATTGCTGTAACATTCCTAGAACCTTGTAGGAAAAGATACTTCATATTATCTTCTCCTGTGTTTGCTTCTAGGATCTTCCTGAAAACGTACATACATTCTGCTGTGTGGACACCAACAGCCTCAGCAAATTCACCTTCAGCCTTTGGAGGAAGAATCTCATATTTTTCGTATGTTTTGTTGCATTCATTTTCTATGTTTGGATCTCCGTCTCAAGAGATTCTCCTGCTATTTTTGACACTAGTAAGTACTCAGGATCTATTTGCTTGTACCAGGATTGAGGCAAGTTATAGAGTTATAGAGTGTCTCAGAGAAGATCTTTTGATCCTAGAATCTAAATTTGAATCAGCTCAGCACAGAGGAAATACAATTAATTCATATTAGATCAATATTTACTGCTAGCTCCCTATTCTATTATTACATTTATGGAGTTATTTTTGGAAGATGTGTGTACTTGTGTATCGGTCCCATTAGAGAGGTTTTCATTAAAGACTGTCTCTTTCCTACCCACCACTTAACAGCAGAGGAGTCATTTAACAGATGATGATTGGATTGCTAAAAGATGGCAGAGTTATCCCAGCCATGGGGGAGGGGCAAAATATGGACAGAAAATAATTGCAGAGCAACATCCAGAAGGACTCCCCAAAATCAATGGGGTGCAGATACAAACTGCTTCAGAAGAGGTGGACAAGCTACATGCCAACAGACAGGACTGTATAGTGCCCTTCCAGGGCAGGGGAGAGTCCATGAACTGGGAATCATGATATAATTTTATAGGGTTCTTATAGGGATCACCCCATATAACTCCTGTTTGTGGTATTAAATTATCGGCATCATGGTAATCAAAGCCCAAGTCAGATGCCATCCTCTTTAGGAGTCCTTCTTGACACCTCTCTAGCTATCCTCTGCCCATTAAATAGTTCACCCTCCTTCTGTACCAAAGGTTCATATTATTCACCCATTGCTTTGCAGTTCAGTTAGACCTGTGTGAAGTCTAGGCTTTGGTTGTTAGAAAGGGGCCTCAGGATCCTAAAAGAGCCAGTCGAACCATACATATGTTTGAAGACCAATGGCTAAGGCATTGCACCAGGAAATGTTATTTACATGCTTAGACACCCAAGTGTCCAAAAAAGACAAAATTAGATTCTACCTATATCACTTCCCCTCCACAAAATCCTATGATGTTAGGCCAGAGATAGTTGTGCATGCCTATAATCCCTGCAGCTGGGGAAGCTGAGGCAGGAGGATCACAGGTCTGGAGTCAGCCTGGCTAACTGTGAAACTCTGTCTCAAAATGAATTTAAAAAAAAATAAGATATATTTTTATGAGAGAGAGGAGAGAGAGAGAGAGAGAGAGAGAGAGAGAGAGAGAGAGCGCGCAAGAGAGAGCAGGAGAGAGTGTGAGAGAAACTTTAGCAAGTGCTCTGATGTCTTCCTTTTCTTATAATACCAGTCCTGTAATAGCTGAATCCCACATTTATGACCTTATTTAATTTTAATTATCTCCTTCAAGACCCTGTCTCCATATACAGGCATATTGGGAGTCAGGGTTTCCACAAATGAATTGCACATGGAGATTGTATAATTCAGTCTAAAAGACTGTGCAAGTCTGGAGGGAAGGAATGTGAATATTTTGGAATCTCGAATGGTCTGCACCTATCTACATTAAATAAAGTGCGATATTTTAGACTCTTAATAAAAACATAGATAAATAATACCTTTCAGTGCTTTCATTCTAGACCCATGACTTTACTATACAGACCTCTAAAAGAGATGAGATTTTGGCCAAAGTCACAGGGGTGGTTAATGCCAAGCTGAAATAGCAGTCTTCTGACTCCCCTGGGCTCCTCCACCTAAGCCAGTCCCGGCCCAGGAGAAGAAACTTACTCACACCTGGTATTTCTGCTAAGTGCTGACTCCTCTCAAAGTCCAGATGCCTTCCCTTGTCTTCTCCACAGTCTGCTTTTCTCCTCGGGGAACTCTATTCCAGGATTCCTGAATTTGCACAACACCCACATCATCTCAGGAGTCTGCTGCCACATTTCCATCCACACCTGCCGCAGGTGATGCTGCTTCCTGGGAGTCAGTGAGCCCTTGTCTGTGCCCTAGGAGCTAACCCACTAATCCACTGAGGTGTGGGAGGAAAGAAGACTGCAAAAAACTCATAAATGTTTTGCTAACGATAGGCCAGTCTTTTTTAAATTGTTTCATTCAAGTAGCACCTTTTCACTTCCAGAACAATAAGTTGGAGACCGATATTATTTTTCTGTAAACATTCAAGCTAAATAAAAAAACAGAGATGATAACAGACCAACTGTAAGGCCTTCTACTCCAACAGATACCTTTCAGACACATGAAGGAAGTCCCATCTATTTGGCCAATGACAACAATTTCATCTGCAGATGAATCTTTCAGTTATAGAGATTTCTACTCTAATCACAATGCAGATGCCGTTAAAGAAACTGATGTAAGAATGAAGACTTTCTAAAAATTGCAGCTGTATTTCCCATCCTGATCAATAAAGAAACAGGAACATAAAAGTCTTCTTATTGATTTAAATATCTCCAAGTTTTTGGTATAAACCTCATTAAATTTGACAAATATTTTTTCTGAATGTCTACTGAGGGCTAACAGATATTCCTGGCAATTGAAGGTAAAAGGAGTTGAATGATTCTGTTTCCCCCAAACCTTAAAGTCTCACTGTTAAAACAAGGCAACTACACTATTTAAGTCGTATTCTACTTTTAGACTGGATTCCCCTGGAATATTGACTGACAACTTTGTTCTTTTATTTTAAACACTCCCTGTCAGCTGGCTCCTCATTCTTGGACTACAAACTATCATGCATGTCTTTTAAGATGTCCTTTAGTGTTCCTTTCTCTGTGTTACCTTTCCATCTGTTCCCTTCCCTTTGCACACTAGCTCCTCCACCAAACCATTGTCTTCACTTCCTGATTCCCCTGCAGTTTTCACTCCTCCTCTCTGCTGGGCTTGGTGCTGTGGGGGCTTTCTTGATTGATTCCTTCATCTTTTCTAATTCTCCTTCTGTCTCTGACATAGTTTGGAGGCTCCTTTGCCGGGTCCTTCTTTTTCTATTTTTTTATTTTTGCAGCTTTCTATAGATCTGTCTTGGCATTTTCCCCCCACCCCCAGGCTCCTGACTCACTCTTCTACTACAGTTTGAAATTCAGACAAATGCTGGTTCCTAAATCTGTGTTCTCAGCCCACATACCTTGAGCTCCAGATCTCACTACTGAGTTGCCTAAGAGGTGGCACCACCTGCTTGCTTCCTAGAACTTCAGCTCTGCTCTTCCTCGGACCTGCTCTTCCTTCTGCACTGCCTGTCTCTGGGGAAGGCCACCAAGAACGAATCAGGCACCTCCACAGAGATTCAGTCCTCTTCCTGGCCCACTTTCTCTCTCTTACACTCTCCTACAGTTGATCTATTTGTTCCCTGGCACTGTAGATTCTAGGTGAAAACTCCTGTATTTGGTCAGACCATCTCTTATCTCTTGTCTCACTGTTATAACAATCTTCTGACTGGTTCACTGCCCATCCCCCGTATGTATGTGCACACATGCACACAGAAGCATGTGTACACACACACACACACACACACACACACACACATTTTGCTCTCCCTCTAATCCGTTTGGCATACTTTGACTTTTTCATCAGTAATCAGATTACTCTTTGCTTATTCCATTCGGCTGTCTCATTGTGAACCCCTAAAACACAAGTTCTTGAGCTTGACGTTCTATCTAGGTCACTCTTTCTCGCCTCCTGGTTTCCTTCAGTCCTCATCCAGTTTTTTTTGTGGTTTCTGATCTGATCACACAGAGACATTTCTCCTTCAATGCTTTTGCTAATGCTGAAATATTCTAGAAATATTCTCTTCCTGATCCCATGACTACCAGTGTTAAGACTTAACTTTTAAGACACCTCATACACCTAATATGCCACTCTTTTTGCATAACATTCCAAGATCTCTTGCTACCATGGGTGGAACTGACCTTGTTCTTCTCCCATACCCTGTGAATCTCTCAGTGCACCTATAATAGTGATTGAACGAATGTGTTTGTGCTTTTCTCTTCTCTTGGGCAATTTGCCCTTTATCTAGCTAAGCATGGTGCTGAGAACATAAAAGAAAGTGTGCAATAAAAGTTGTATGTTTTTGGTCAATAGACAAATGAATGAAATTTACTAAACAGGTTTTAGTAGAAATTACTGGAATAGGATTAAAAATGCCTCATGTTTCAGAGACAAGAGAGGAAATAGAATTTTCGGCATCATGAAAGATTTTGTGAAGAAAATGCAGTTGCTTAAGGTCAATAGACGATTTAGGAAACTATGAGAGCCACATGGGACCCAGTTTGGCATAGTATCTTTCATTTCCAATATCTTCACATTAATACATTATGAAGAAAAAGTCTTCTGTGCCATTTGGCATTTCTAGATTTTTTTCCCAATCACTGTTTTCCTGACCTTTAGCAATAAAACCTGCACAGGTTATTGCCCTAGATAATTGACTTTCTGTATTAAACATTTCTTTCCCCTCCAGCCTTTGCTGCCATACTTAACTGGTATCTGAAACACAGAATCTCCATTTTTTAAAATTATTTTTCCTTAGAAAATATTATTTTGCCCAGAAATCCTCAGAAAGGTAGGGAAAAATTAGCAGTGCCTTTGTTCTTTTCTATAGTTTATCTTTCCATGGTACCCCTGAGACAATTATGGAACTTGCCTGTACATAAGCAAAAAATTGTATTTCAAAAACACTGAACCCTTTGAAACCAATTGTTAGCTTGATTATGAGAACTCTTATGACCATAAAATCATTTTTGTTTCTTATAAGAACTGTGGAAGCAAAATCTCTGTTATAATGATTTACAAAATACATATTTGCATTATTTTATTAGGGTCTCACAACAAATTGGGAAGCAGTATTGGTATTTTCTTCATTGAGATGAGAAGATAAGCTCTGATTATGTTTCTTACCCAAAGGTTTTCAAAGGTGGAAAAGGGTTAATCTGAAATTTGTTCACTTAAGACTTTCGTCTGGAACCCCTCTTTCTACTCCTCTTAATGTTTTGCCAAATATTTTTGTACTACAGCTATTATATCTTAGAACTTTTGGGGCCACTTTTATGGACAACTTTATGTGCAAGATGCTTGCACTACCAGATTTAGTCATGGTTGGTTTGTGTGTGTGTATATCAAACATTATAGATTAGTGATAAATCAAATTTTTTATCTTGGCATTATAATATAAAATAATAAAATATAATACAAAGTAATGAGGAGTTTTGATTAACTCCTATGACAAAGCAAAACAAAACTTTCCTAATGATAGAGGAGGAGGAAACTTGCTAGGGGAGCAGGGAAACAAGATCCACAATGAATATTTATTTGTACATTCATTCATGTGTATATTTGTTTATTTAATCAACAAAGAAATGACTGTGAGCCTGATATGTGCTGATTCTCAGAAGACTGGAGAGTTACAACTCAATGGTGACCTCTTTTCAAGGTTGGCAGTAATTCGACAAGATAAGCCTGGCGTCTCGGTGCATATGAAAGATATTGTGAGGAAATAGCTGGAGGAGCAGTCTGAACATATGACCAACCCTCTCACAAAGTCTAGTTCTCACAGAAACTCCTAGGAGAAATGTTTGAGGTCAGGAAAAAGAGAATATATTGCCTCTTCTAAGGCACTAGCCAACTCTTTTTAGAGTAGACTGCATTTTGCCCTTTTTGTTCACTACTTGTCCCTTTAGTTTGGTCACTAAAATTTAGAGTCACATTGCTTTGGCTACTATCAACCTTTATCTTAGTATTATCTCATTTTCTATGTTCATTTTGCCTCTATTTCCTAATTTCATTGATATCCTATTGTATTTTAAGCATCTCTATGAACTAAATCTTAGTGTCTTCTTGTGGATATAAAACAAAGTGTATCTTTAAAACAGGGAATGAGAAAGAGAGAGGAAAAAGGGGGAAAATGGAGAAAGAAAGTAAAATCAACTGGGAGAGAAATGCTTGGATTTATTTGGAAATTTCAGCCAATTTTTATATTTCTTCTACAAACCAAAGTGACCCTCCCAACAGTGTCCCTCCATGATGCTCACTTGCTCTCCTCTGGCACATTGTCATGGATGGGGAAATCACTGCCTCCTTCTCTCCAACTCAGCCCACTCCATGGAGGGACATCTGATTATCTGCAAATTCATCCTTCTGTTAGGTGAAATCTGCCTCTGACAAAACCTAAATTTCCAAATTCAAAGCTTTGAGCTTCATTTAGAATCATAAACACAGGGAAAAATAAACAGCTTTCCTTTTTTGTTTTGCTTTGAGATGACATGAAGCCCCAAGCCCAGTTGTTAGGATAAGAGGTGTTAATAGAATCCGGAGGAGTGGCGCACAGCTGGACACCCAGAGCCTAGGCAGGCTTGCTGGGCTGTTTCCTCTCTCAGATCTCCATTACCCACCACCCTGTGCCATTACTCACAGGCTTTAGCATCAACCTGCTGCTCTGACATTCCTCCCACCACGCCCCCCCCCCTTCTGTCTAGAAATAAATGCTATTGATCAGCAGTGCTGTATCCAAAGCTGGCAGGAATGCAAGAGCTTATTAAATTTCTTTATTAAAGTTGAACATAATCTGGAAAGAAGAGCTGATTCCCCTTGGATTTGTGGTCATTTATATTTTTCCCTTGTAATACTCCATTTGTAACATCCCATTACACACTCTGTAATGGGGCTTGGGGATATTTTTGTTGGGTAAAGGATTTTTGTCACGCTGCCTTTTCCCAATCATTAAAACCTTGGTAGAAGGTCTACAGGGGAAGATGCAAAGTGCTGCTGTGGAGATCTACAGCCTAACATGTGGTCAATTATATCTGCTCAAATTTATAAGGTGATTTGAGACTAGGTTTTAGATTCAAAGACTTTAATGGTAACATTCACCCTTTAGAGTCCTAGTGTCCTATCCAGGATTTTTCTTTCATATCTCTCAATGGGTATTCAAGGCCTCATGTTTCTTATAGCTATTTAGATTCAGGACTTTTCTCGAATTTCCGACAATGCTTCCTAACTAATTTTTCTGCGGTCAGCTTCTCTTTCCCCTCTCCCTTTGTGGTGCCCTCTCTTATATTTCTTCTACAATCCTTCTAGAATTCAAACTTGGCACCCCACCCCACTCTTAAATTTCCCATGACTTCTCATGACATGTCAGCCCAAGTCCAAATTCACCACCAAACTCTCTATGCTGGGCCTGATGCTTCACCAATCCTTCCTCCCCTGCCCACCACACACAGTGTCCTACAGCTTCAATGGTCTCCTTCCCGTGTTCTCCAGTCTCTGTATGGCTGTGCCCACAACACGTTATCCTTCCTTCATCTGGGTTTTATTTGTCCTCTGACAGCCATGTTTTTACTGGGGACTCCTTCCTGCTGTGTGTCTTCCCTGTCACCTATTGGGACACTTGCCCATTTGACTGTAATTACCTGGTACTTGGCATTTCTAAAAAGTACTCCTGAACTCTTTGAAGACAAGTTCTATGACTTTATCTTTTTTGTAATTGTAGTTTCTGACTTTGTGCCTAGTACAAAGTAGGTTTTTAAAAAAGCTTGATTGAATGATTGGGGAAAGAATAAAGAAACACATGAAATAAGTTGCAGCAGGATGTATGGACTGATATTGGTTTGTCAAAGAATGGTCAGCTTCAGAAAATGAAAGCTGTGATGTTAGAAAAATCAAGCTGGTTATCAAGTCCTAGAGACCCGTGACTCTCAGAACAGTGATCTGGAAGGGACAGGAGAGATTCACCAAGGCGTCCAAATGAATCTAGTTGACCTCTTCACTGGATAGAGACAAGCTGGGTGCTGAGGAGGCCGAGGACTCCCTGGGGTTTCAGAATGTCCCCTTGGAGCTGGGTCCCAGGCCTTGCCCTTCCTGTTGCCCTTGGACTGTGCAGAGCTGACCATTTCATCTCCTCCAGAATTAGCATGTGTATGTGCACTCTTCATAAATATATGTATTACTCAGCAACACATATGGTTAGAGGCAAGAGTTCTAAAAGAAGAGTGTTCAAAACACAGGGTTCTCCAAGTTTTACCCGGGAGAATTTCAATGTTCCTCTAAAATATTCTCTTGACTCATCATGAGTTAAGAATGCATTAACACCCCCACAAAATGTAACCAAGAAAATGTGTTTCACCTGGAGGTGTACAGTCTAATTAAAAATAAATAAAGCCCAAATATCCCACTTTCTTCCTCTGACTTATTTTTCCTTCTATCATGAATACATTCCAATTATCTACTTAGGCCTTTCCATTGAGGATCAGAAGAGATCTCTCACCTCTAGGGGAACGGAGGGGTAATTTTTAGCAGAAATTCTTCAGGCTGATTAGTGATAATACAAGAAGCCCTACAGGACTTTTCAAAATTTTTAATATTAAAATAGATAATATGCATTACTTCTCTACAAAATTATACACATTTACTGGAATGTCAATTTGGCTGAAATGATTACCACTGGAACAAGCATGTTGGTAGGAGCTGTTATAAGCAGTCATATTTCTTTGCCCAATGACAAATGGAAATAAAAATAGAGATAATCATTATAAAATAAATACATTCTATTTAAGAGATATTCAATTTTTCTAAAAATGTTGTTCAAAATCCCCCACAAAACTAGAAATGTGTTCCTTGATTGTAAATAGTTAAATGCTATTGGTGAAATCTTTTCTCTTTTGGAGAAAAGATTATGGGAGGGCCTGAGTAGAAATCATTATTTCTTACAGCTAGTTCCTGAAGAATTAAAGGACTCAAGGGACTGAGCAGTATCCTGAATTCTACCTCTAAGTTTCCTCAAGGTCAGAGATAATTGACCTTGGATTTGAAGGATCTAAGTAGGGGCTCCTGATTCAGCCACTGATAGAAATTTCTAAGGCCCCTGATGATAGTTTTACACTCAAAACCAAGCGTAGGTGACTGGCTCTTAGAGTTAGAAATGGCAGAGATTTCTAATTTATAAAAGTTCTCACATATGATCAGTGGTAGAGCCTGAATCTCCTGATTGCTTGTCATCCAGTGCTTGAAAGGCAGAGCTCAACACAACTGCTCTATCAGCCAACTTATTATAATTCATAATTATCCCCAATCTTATGCAAAAAGAGAAGATATCAGGGTTTCCTTTTTTTTTTAAAAATAGAAGTGATGCTATTTGAAAAGCACAGCTCAGTATATACTTAAGTGCTGAGCTTGTGCCACTTTTCGATTCCTGATGCTTGGGGAATATGAATCTTCCAGAAACACATCTGCATATTAAAGAGATAGCATTGGAAAATAGTACTAGAATTGCAGTTCTAACCAGTATGAAGTCTAGAGCTTTTGCTGAACTGCTGTATGAGCCTGGATAGGTCCCCTCACCTTTCTAACTAATTTCTTACCTATAAAATTAAGAGGCTGGTGCTAAGTGTGCTTATGGAAACCTGAGGTTTTCTTTACTGTTGCCTTAGGAAAAGGACGAGGCCAGTTCTATTCTGACAAGGGCTGATTATGATCTCTTAGAGGAAGTAGTCATAATATCCCATTTATATACTTTTCCGGCAAATTATTCAGCAGCATTTGCCTCAAATGCTCTCAATTCAGTAGACAGTTTGAACATCCAAATCTTATGGAAATGAGTGATTTCCCTAAACCACAGACATTTTTCTGTCATGGGCAGAATTGTTAAGGCTTTTTAAAAGTTCTAACTCAAGTTACTTCCTTTTCTTCCGTGATTGATTGGTGATGGTGGAAAATAAAATTAGAAGGTGTCCCCAACTGTGAAATGACTCATAAGAAAGGTTCAAAGTGTTCCCTTTTGAAAAGTTCTTTGATTAGGAAAGTGCTTTATTTCCTTAAAATACCTTGGATGAAATGTCCAACCCACTTGGGCTGATCTAATGTTAGCACCAGAAGGGACCTTAGTTTCACTTTCTACAAGTGCCTTTTTATGGATGTGAAATTTGAGGTCCAGAAATATTTCTCTGGGTGGGGAAGAGGAACAAGATAGGGAAGAACTAATCCTACAACAGCCGAGCTCTTTATTAATCACTGTTTCTTCTATCTGTATACTATTTTAACATTCAAAAACACTTTTATAATATTTAATTTCGTAAGCTTCACCCCAAGAAGGTAGGTAAGACAAATATAAATAACTTGTTTTATATTGCAAAGGTAATAATTGGCAAAGTCAGGAAGATAATTGAGATTTTCTGATTTAGACCAGTGTTATTTATACTCTCTAATCTGTCTTAACACTTCAGTTTTATTTATAAAAATGAATAAAATATTGACATTGTAATGAAGTTCAGCCATTTCTCCTTTAGATTGTTTCTTTTTTATAATAAAGTTATTATCAACAGTGAGATGTAGACATTTCTACACAGGGGAAGAATCTGTCCTACAACCATGGGAAAAGCTTAAGTATCCTAGTATGCTTTTTTTTTTTTCAATATTCATTAACTGACTTATAGGAAATAAGGAAAGAAAGAAATCTAAATAATCTCTAGTATTAGAAGTCAAGCGTTTTACAGATGTCAGAGGCTGATGGAGTTTTCTTAGGGGAAGAAAGGTTGGACCATCTCTGTATGCTAACTGAGCTGTTGTGAGATAACCATGCTATTAGGGTCATAGATGACAATGTTGTGGCATTGTCACCTTCTCATCTTGCTCAGAGACATTGCCAAAATATCAGACACAATGTACTACAACTTTTTAACATTTTCCAGAAAGTGATAAGAGAAAACAAGTTACTGATCAATAGCTCAAAACAAACATTAAGTCAATAAATAAAAAAGTAAAACTAAGCTTTAGCTGGGCGCAGATTATAGATGCCCACACTAAGCCCTTGCATGCCAATATTGAGAGCTCAGCGTGTATTATAGACAAGGATGAAAGATGACAACATTGATTAGGAAGAGAGAGCTTCCAAGTGAGATTGGGTGTCACTTTCTGTCTTGCACAAATATCCAGCAGGTGATGATGACCCAGGAAAAGAAAGAAGTAAAAAGAGCTGTCCCTCCAGTGAAGAACAGTCCCTCCACCCCTGCTTCTCTCTGTTAATACCACCAGGTGTGGACATGGAATATCAGGATTCACCACTCGGCCAGAATGGATGACTTCTTTCAAATCTAGGAAGACTCCAGTGATGGCTTCCATATATATGCTCAAGGGAATAGAGGGAGTAGAACCAGCCTAGAGGTCCCCAAAGAGAAGCCAGTAAAGGTCATCACTCCAAATCACGATGCTGCCATGGGTAGAGGTGGCATCAGAACAATTAGATTAACATAATACTTTGTTCATTTAGACAACTTGAAGCACAGGCATATGAGGTAGTCATGGGGAATGTGACTTCAATTTACAAGTGAAGAACATGGGACTCAGGGACACTAAATGATTTGTCCAGGATCACATGAGTGTCAGGATGACAACAGACCCAGGTACTTTGGCTCATAATTTAGGTTTTTCCTCCAACAATTTCCTCTCATTTGCACTTGAACCTTTTCCTCATAATTCACCTACTCATTATTGAATCACCATCTCTTATACACTGGGTTAGGTATATTAATGCCTTTTTCACTCAGTGGACGAAGGATGTATTGATCGTGCTTATTTTCTTCTGATGTTTATTGAAAAATAATTTTGGGTAAAGCTTTGTTTTTGCCTTCTTCATTTTTTTTCTGTAGATATATAGTTATTATGTATATGGGTTGCTTTGTTTTTTTTCTGGGACTAGATGGAAATATAAGAATCAGAGACATACATTGGGATGGTAGCCTCACAAAACCCAGCTGGTCTGCTGTCCAAGATATAAATAAACATTTGCAACTTAGCTGAAAACAAACTTTGCTGTAACTCCTATGGACTAAGAGGAAAAAGTTCTGAGCATATTGGAAGAAAAATCCACATCGACTTCCCACAATTCAATATCAAATGAATTGGAGAAAGATCAGTAATACTTTGTCTTTTATCCATTCTGGTTATAGGTATAAAACCAAAAATCAATTTCCATCCCTTGTTGTATATAAACACTCAAGAATTCTAACTGGGTGGGGGATTTGATAGGCAGAATAAGGGAGGCCAACACAATAATGGATGCCAATGGATGTCTCCATACCTAACTCCTGGACCTGTGATTTGCCAACTTTCATGGCAAAAGGACCCTCTAGATGAGATGGCCTTGGGATCTTGAGTTGGGGGTTATCAGGGATAATCCTGGTGGACTCAGTAAAATTATAAAGGTCACTGTAGGAGAGACACTATATGACTAACATCAGATGAAGCTGTGATGACAGCACTAGCCACTTGAGTGATGTTCTCGAGATTGGGGGAAGAGACGTGGAGCCACAAAGGTAGACAGCCTCTAGAAGCTGCCAAAGGAAAGGTGAGAGACGCGTCCTCAGAGCGCTCTGGAAGCAATGCGGCATGGTGAGATTTAGATGTTAGTCTTCTGACGTCCAGAGCTGTGGGAGAACATACCTTCATTGTTTGAAACCACCAATTTTGGGGTGATTTGCTAGAGAAACAGTAGGAAATTAGTGCAGGGCCATGGTATGGGCATAGCACATTTGAAAGAAGACTACGTGAAGGAACAGAGATGTTAGCAGCTCCATTTCATGTCCTTTTATTTAGTGGTAAAGACTTATTTTTATTTTATTGCTATTCTACTTTTGTTAAGCCACCCACACCTGTTCACTGAATGCCAAAGCTTGCTCCCAGTGCTACTAGATGGGTTTCTTATTTTAAGTCTAATATGGCCTCCGAGGCCACTGATCTTGAAAGGCTTTTGAGTCAGTGTTCGACTTTGATGCTGGATGGGAAGACAGAAACTTTAAACTGAGAGGACCCTTTGACAGGGAGACTCGGGAGTCTTGGGTAGGAATTGGGGGAAAAGAGGCTGAGACTGATGGCTCTACCTTGGATCTGAATGTTACAAAACAGAGAGCAGCAGCTTCAGTTCACCGTCTGGCCTTCCTAGGTGGGGAAACCAGGGGGACCGGACCAACATCGTGTCCAGGAATGAAGAGCATTTAGATGGCACCTGCCCTGTGCTCTCTCTCAAGCACTTACACACAGTAGATGAAGTGTGGGAAAAGGAGGAACATAAAAATGTGGCTGAAAAAAGAAATAGTTTGCCTTTGGAAGTAGTAAAAAATGGATGCTCTTGCAGAACTCAGATTCTCCTGGTTCCTGACATATACTCCATCCTCTAGCCCCATCCGAATCCCCCAACTTTTCACCCTCAAAATAAAAATTACTTGGCATACGTAATTGGAAGGGAACAATGGATTTATCTGAATTCTTGGCTTTTCCACTGAGTACCAGTATCTCCAAACAAAATGGTTGAGATTTCCTAGTCCTTTGCCATTGTAAAAGACAGGTGCAAAAACTGTTGGAAGCTGGAAGCTATTTTACCTGGCAGGAGTTAATTGCACTAACCTTCCCAGAACACTGTCTGCACTTTTATATTTTTGATCTCAAAATAACTCTCTGGATGAGAGCTGAGAACTTAATATTTTTATTTATACATTTCTTTGAAACGTCATTATCCTTAGTCGATAGCTTTGGAAAACCAAAATTATACTTGTCATTGTGTAATATCCTTAATAGAGCTGTGAGAAATAATAGCTGCTAATATTTACCAGGTTCCTATAATATGAAAGTTGCTAAACTGATTCATAAGCTGTACATTATCAGTATGCCTCACACGTAACAAGGTAGGGAATATCATTATCTTTATTTTATCGATAACAAAATTGAGGCTCAGAAAGGAAGAGACGCCTGCACTGCAAAGGTCAAAACGCAGCAAAACGCAGAAACGAACCCTGTAATGTGGCCTTCTGATTCCCAAATGGTGCACTTTATCTAGTGAGAAAAGTTATTACTTGCAGGTAAGAATTTTTTCTTCTTTAACTTTGAAATTCCAAGACACAGCATAACTCAAAGCCTGCAATAGATGCTCAAGAATATTTATCGGATTGAATTTTCACTTTGACCTCAAGCAATGGGTTTTGTTTCACCACAAAAAACCTGAGACACTGAATCACCGGCAAGAACACAGAAAAAGCGAATCCAATCATACTCTAAAATTGTCAGTAAGGAAATATAAAACCTCTTGAGGTTTGTTCTGTCATACAAATGCTGAAATGTAAATACCAAGGTGTTGGGAGATAAGATTACCCTCCTTTCTTGTTTTAATAAGTCAATTAACAGATTGCTGTGTGCTTCACCCAAGGCTGAGGTGTCATGAGGCAGCTAGGTAGGCTCTGAGGTTCAGTGCTGTCCAGCAGAGATGGAAGAAAATAAGGTATAGGCACCGTGCCTCGCACAGCTATTCCCCAGAGACACATGAACTCTAAGAAGCAGGTAGTCAATATTCAACTGTCAGAGATGGAAATTTCTGTATCAGAGGCACAATGGATCCTTCCTCTGACATTAGTCGATCTTCCACTACACAACAGACCTCCTGTTTTCCACTCAAATGACGCAACAACTTTGGAAAATTCTCATAAACAATGAATTTATTGATGAATTGATTAATTGATTAATGAAGTCTCTGGCTTTAAGAATAATGTTGATAAATAGCAAAGGACAAGAAATCATGGAAGCAAAGCACTTGGCTTGCTGCACTCAAGGAGAGCAATCTTAGCTTGGAGTGAAGAGGCATCCGAGTATTTTATGGACATACCATACTTTGATGCATCTAAATGATACTGTTGGGACCTGCTGTGGTCTGAAGGCCTGTGCCCCTCAAGATTCACTTCTGTATTTAAGTACCTGTACACTATTAAATGAAATAGAAGTTCTTTCATGTTCCCACAGCTGATTTCAAATACTTATCAACATATAGAGCTCCTCCTCCGTAGTCCTGGGCTCTGCCAATTTTCCACCAGCACATGTCAGGACTTAGCCTTCCTATTTTTAGGGTTGTAGTTTTTCTCTTCTATAAAATAAGGTAATCTTTGGAATTCAACTTTGACATTCCAAGGCCTTATTTTTATTGCGTGTTTTTCTAAGAAATTCATTTAACCATCCAGACTGCCTGCGCAATTTCTACCCAGATTGTGTGATCCTTAGGATCTAGGAAAGGCCAAAATGCTACATTTGTCCCTGAGTGGTGAAGGCACAGTCTCTGGGCTTTCTCGTGGCTCACTTTCTTACTCTGTATTTTAGTTAATTTTGTCAACATCTTCTCTGTTCTGCTCAAATGCCCTATTCATCTTTGAAAATCTTGGCCCTAACACAGTACAGTAGGTGGGAGAAAGTCACACATTTTGAGGATGACAAGATAGAAACTACTATACTCCACTAAGAAACAAGAAAACCAAGGCACAAAGAGGTTAAGCAAATTACCCTCAGTCACATGACTAAGTAGCAGTGGCAGAATCAAGCTGTGCAGCCACTATGTCTCACTCACCTGGACTTCTTGGAGGAAATTTCTGAGCTAAACTGAGTCCAATCTCCTCTATGCCTTGCAAACCCACTTTCTCCTCCAGAAAGAAAGGAGACAAGAAGAATAAGTGCACAGGATGGATCACACCACAGAGGGACAAGGACCAACCAGTGAAAGCAGAAAGCAAGAGCTTCCTGGGACAGGCTGTCGAGATTATTCACTCTCGAGGGTAACTATTCTGTTGGTCCTAAACAAATCCAGAGAAAACAGTGTTTTGGCAAATGTTAATAACCACAAATAAAGCCTCTGCTGTTTGTCGCCACTTCATTTTCTAACTCAGTGTCTCAATCAGTACTTAGGAAAACAAAGAAGCAAGCTCCACAGGCCTGCAGCTATTCTCCTGGGTCATGTTGAAAATGAAAAAAGAAATCAGCAGTCGTGGACAGAGTCAGTTTCATAACAATTCCACCAGGTACAGTATTGAAGCATAAATCTTTGGGACCCCTTTCAGAAGCAATTTTGAAATTCACTCTTTAAAGGAGATGCCAGGTATGGGTGTAGCAGTTGGCGAACTTTTTCTCTAAAGGAGCAGATAGTAAATATTTAAACCTGTGGATCAAGAGGCCAAACTGAGGACATCATCTGTGTACTGTGTAATAAGTGACAAGGGACAAAACCTCCTTGTTCGACACTGTTTGCCTGAGGTGGCCATTTGGGGTGGGGGGATGCTTCTTGCTAGGCTGTTGGTAGACATTCTCAAAGGAAGGACAACTAGGGGCAGGGGGGATCAGGCTGGAGGAGAGGTGCTGTCACTGGTGTTCTGAGTCTCAGTGACACCCAGGTCTGGGCATGCTCTTGTCTGGCCTTCCTCACCAGGGAAGCTGGCCAGGGCAAGGTGACTCACCAAGTCACTGATGTGCAGCTGAGATTCCCACCAGGCTGTGTCCGGCAGTTGCCACGCAGCAGAGGCCTCAATGTGTATGTAGCTGGCTGGTAGGGGAGGTGTGAGCCAGCAGCCAGCTTGAGCCGCTGGTCAGGGAGGCAAGGCCTAGGGTGCACTGAGGAGCACCCCCAGGTTGGATCCCATAGATCAGAACTCTGGCGTGCTGGAGCGGTACTGGTGGGCTGCATGGAAGCAGGACGCCCGATGGGCTTGTCCACAGGCAGCCCCTGTCTGAGTGCATGGCCGAATACTGACAGGATTACCAGGGGGCAATACCCAGAGAGGAAATAGAAACTGGAGAAAGATGTATCTACAAAGAAGCTGGGCAGACAGACCCAGCTGCAGGCAGACAAGGATGGTACAAAGGCAGAACCTGAATGGAAAACGCCGTGTGAAGCCTTAGTCCCATGAGCGTTGATGTGGCCGTGAAGTGCAGAGGGACTGGGGGCTCAGAACTACACGTCTCATGGGTGATCCAAGCCTTTGCTTTCTCTGTCCACATAAAAGGCTCAGATACTCCTGCCCACCTCCCTGTGGCTTGTGGGACCTCTCTCTGGGCATGGTTTGCCTCATTATTGGGCTTGGGCACCGAGTTCATCAGCTTTCTGTCACTGTGACATAAGACTCAAGAGTATAAACATATCAAAGGAAACATTGATTTTACTATTGTTTTAAGGTTTCACCCCATGGCCACTTGGTTCCATTGTTTCTAGACCTCTGGGGAGGCAGGACGTCATGGTGGGAAGAGTGTGATGGAAAAGTACTGCTTACCTCCTGCCTGTCAGGGAGCAGAGTGAGAGGAGCAGGCAGGAGACAAAATGTAGCCTTCAAGAGCATGCCCCCAAGGACCTGCTCGCTTCCACCAGGTCTCCTCAGTTTCTACCACCTCCAAATCACCCATTGAATTAGAATTCATATATAAATTGATCTATCCATGAGGCGAGAGCATTCATGATCCAATCACCTTCCACAGGCTGCACTTTGGAAGGGGACCAAGCCTCTATCCCATGAGTTTCGAGGGAGTGTTTCAGGCCCAAACCATTACAGCCACACAATTTGGTTTGACTAATGAAAGTAAAGCATGTCATGCTGGGTTGAAGCAGAATATCTAAGAAACACTGCATTCTTCTGTCCTTAATTCCCTTTTTCCTCTTGTTAAGCACACATCTATATTCCTTCACTTTGGAATTTGGAGGCATTGTAGAATCACATGACCACTTAGCCCATACATCATGAGTCCAGAGAGATAGAACTCAGTTCCTTAAATCTGCTGAGATTTTAAATTCCTTTGTTACTGGAGCGAATCTGACTAATACACAGGTAAAATCTAGAAGTGCTGAAAAGGAGGTTATATCAGTGAAATTTGTTATTGAATAATCTGATCCTATATACGGCACCAAGAGCTGGGTACAGGGTTCTCATTTCCATGATGATAAGATAATCCAGGACAAGTTCTCCTGAGGCCTTAGTCACAGCATATTTGACAAAATGTCTGGGCAGGGCTTTAGATTTAAGAAAGATACTGAACCATAAGGTAACCCTGACTCCAAGTTGAGTCATTCAGTCACCCATATGTGTGTTAGGAGTCACCTACTCCATACCATAAAGCAGCCCTGAGCTAAATATCCAGAAACAAATTGATCTTTGAGGATGTCAAAGATTAAGAGGAAGGCTCTGCCTGACAATCAAAATTCTCAAATATTATATTAAGTAATATGTTACTCACTCAATGCAAGAAAAATCTAAGGAGGGGGATATGTACTAGTCATGGTGAGGAAAAGACATGACAACATGTCTACACAGGACACTGGACCACTGGGTCATGAGGATGAGCAGATGAATCCAGATTGAAGGAGAAGCATGTACAACTGTGTGGAGGCTTCAGGGTTGTCCCAAGCTCTTAAATGCCTCTTGCCTAGTCAGGGTTGGTGTAAAAACAGCTTTCAAATGTGTTTCCTGGGCTACCTGCACCAGAAGCAGTTTCATAGCACAGTGGATTCTGGGTCCTCAGCCCTCCTGAATCAGAATGTCTTGATCTGATGCCTGGGGAGTGTACTAACTACTGACTTGTCAGATTCCTCTCTGTACTCTGTGTTTGAGACCAAAAAACTTAGCACAGAGGGTCTCAAATCTGGTTCCACATTTAATAATCTGGGAAGCTTTTAAAACATAACAGGCATCTGCCCAGAAACTCTAATTTGATTGTTCTGATATGGATATTAAACATGAGTATGTTTTGGAAGTTTCTTTAATTTAATTTGGTGCACAGTCAGTTTGAGAATCATTGGTATAGAAATTAAATCAATTCATGGTAACTGCATATCCATCATGGGCAAGTCAATATCCAGGGCACTGGAGTAGCTACAGTGAGAAAACTGATAGTGGTCTTTCTTGAAAGAAGCTTCAAGTAATGAAATCTGATAGGAAGATAGTATCTGGCACAGGGAAGACATTCAAAGTCATATGTTGAGTGAATGAGTGAAATGTATCCAAAGATGCCGGGCACTTTAGACAAGTGTCCCGGGTCATTCTCATGTTCTCTAACTGAAGTTCCAGAACTGCTATCTCAGAGAGAGGAGAGGAGGGGGTCTGGAGGGGAATCCAGTAGGCACACATGGAAAAAAAATCCTGAATGCAGATGGCACTCAAGTGACTCTGGCTGGGGTCATGTGAGCTATACCAGCCAGAAACCAGGCAGGTCCCGAACAGAAGTCTGGCTAAGAAGAGGGGGCTCCTTTGTCACTGCTTTGGAGACCTATAGCTTTGTGCACTTTGGCTTCTAATACAAAACTTATCCTCAGAATCCATGTACCATCGACCAGTTTGGGGTTTTGCTTATTGCATTTTTTAAAATGAATTTTTCAAGAGTGATTGCCACAATACAATTTTGTGAACTTGTAGGACTGAACGTTTCTAATTAGGTTGCTATAGCCCTTAGCCAAATTACAGCAAATGTCATCCCTCCGCTCTCTTTTTGATGTAAAAATGTAGGACAGTCAGCACTATACACGATTTAATCTTAACACAGGCAGGCGCTGATCACGGTGACAGAGGGTCTGTTTTTCATTAACCCAAAATCTGCTTAGTCAAGCAGCTCCCTCATTACACAGCTGGCGTCCAAGAGGATGTTCTCCTCTCTTTCAAGCAAGCTGTGACTTCAGCAATTAACTGTCCACAGTAATGTGAGTAATTGTCCTGTCTTGGGACGGCTAGTGAGTTGGTCATGCCCAACGGCCTGCCTTGGCTATTTTGAGTCTCCTTTATTGCCACAGATCCAGGTTTCAGGGATTCTGCATCACTGAGCACTTGACAGGAAGCCCAGTTGGTTTTCTGGTCTCATCGTTGTTCTTGTCAATGGAAATCTACCTTCATTTGTTTAAAAAAATACTAATACATTGATTTGTGAATATTCCAATTCTGTCTACTCAATGATGAAAGTGTCCTGGCCTTTGTCTACCTAGCCCCCCTCTTTTCAGAGTTAGATCTATGAACTGTTCCAATGAGAGGCTTATCTCTACACCCTAGAAAAGACCGGTTCATATGCAGACAGCACACAGTCAAATACATGAAGATGATCAAGGGAAGCCCTCGTGATCAACGTGTTCTGGGAAGTGACCATGTATAAGGCATGCCGTCAGCCCCTGTAGGTCTCACTTAATTTTCTTACCTGTTCAAAGGAAGTGTGATGTTGTTCTCAACTTACAGATGAGAAAACAGAGTCAGCAGAAATAAGAGACAATCTTAAAGTCACACGACTGAGTCATGAAATAGCTGGCTGCTCAGCAGTCTGACTCTCTAGATCTTTCTTGGGACATCCTCACAACATTGCCCTGCACTTTAACAATAGCTCTGCTTTCACAGATGGAATCCACTCCCAAGTCTTGAGCAACAGGCTCCTGAGCCATCACCCACTCCTGTGTACAGACTTTCTAGAGGTGAGGCTGGTTTTTCAAGGATGGTTTGCCGCCATCTCTGTGGTCTACTCCCCAGGAGTAATCATCCACAGTAAAGCTTACTCAAACCCTCAAGTTCCTGTGAATTATCTCCCTATTCTTCTTTGCTGAGCTTGATCCATCAATGGGAAGCAGACTCCATTTTCTGCCCCCACCAGACAGCCCATCTGTCTCAGTCTGGGACAACAGAGGAGGGGAGTGTCCATGCTTATGTTAACAGGCCAACAAATGCTCTTCCACAGAGCCAGCATCACAGGACACTGGCCTCTCCAGGTCTCCAGATTCCCAGCCTGGGCCATGAGCTGATTTTCCTCCCCTCTTTCGTCCCCATCTCAAGTTGCTATGATGGTGTAAGCTTTTGGTTTCATGAGCTTTTTTGTTTTGTTTTGTTTTGTTTTGTTTCTTACTTTTAGCCTCATTTCCCATTCTAGCTCTCTAAGGTGACCAGAAGCGTCTTGCTCAATAATTACTCGGTTTTTCTGTCTCTGGCACCACACCCTTTCACCTGCCTGCATTATCACCGCTTCAGGTCTCCCTCATCCCTTGAACCTTCTGGTTCAGAGGCAGCTGCAGGTCTCAGAGCACTGTTGACTGCTCAGCCTTCTCCACCCTTGACATTCAACCAGACGTGGCCCTGTGGATTTCCATGCCTTACAGATCATCTCTGAAGTTATTTCCTATCTTTCCATTCTTGTTGCTACTTTGCTGGTTTTAGAAGCTCATCATGGAACCCCTAAATTATAAGAACATGGTAAGCCCTCTCTTCACGTGCACCCTGACATACCTATATCCTGTCGTCTACTTTTAAAACAGAGTGATTGCTCTAAAGACCATATATCACCCTTTTTTGAGTGGATCAGATATCAGAGAGTATCTATCTTATTCATATCTAAAATTTTACTTATCTTTCATAATCCAATACACATATTTTGCACTGAAGATATTTATAAGAGAGCCTGCTCCTCGTTCTGAATTTTAGGTTTCTTGACTAGGAGAGGACTGTACCTATTAATTTCTATTCCCCCCTCAACTTCTAGCCTAGTGCCCAATATTTGGGGGTATTTAAACAATGTTCGCTAAATGCACAAATGAATCAGTCAGTGGGGGAAACAGAAGTCCGAATTACCTTCCCTTTCCTTCCTGTTTCCGTTGGGTCCAGAGAGTTTTCCTGTGTCTACTGTGAGATAATCAGTGGTTTATTCAGATATATGGGTAGAGGTGATTACTGAAAGCCAATGAAGCTGCCCAGCTCCTTTTAGGGGAGATATAAGCCAAGCTAATATCAACTGGCCTTGCTGCTTCAGAAAAAAGTCATTCAAAACATACATTACTTTGGTTTTTTTTTTTTTTTTAACTCAAATTTGTATCTGCCCTTAGCTTATGGAAGAGGATAGATGATATTGAAAAAAAAAATTATTCCTAAACAGGAATTGCAACTGCAGTAAGAGATAAAACAAAGACATAATGTTGGTTCCTGGGGAAAAAATGAAAAATTGATTATGAGGATCTGTGAAAACTCATCCTCCTGCTTCTACCCTTAGTGACCTTAGGACAGGGAGAAGTACCTTAGAGGTCCTTGGAGGGGACTTGAAACCAGTCACCAGCTACTTATGGAATGTCACTCTGTGCAAGGCACAGCAGGAGCCTCCAGGAATAAGGAAGTCATCAAGATGTGCTCCTGCTCCTGGGGCCTGTGTAGGAGGAGGGGACAGAACTACCAGGGGACGTGGAGATTGCTTGGAACTGAGAACAAAGTGCTCTGAACTGTGGAACAAAGTGTACATCAGGCGTTGTAGACTTCTCCCTGGAGACCCTGGGAAGGCTTCTCAGAGGTGGTGCTTAAGTGGAATGAGAGAAAGATCTTTCCAGGTGATTCAGAGAAAATTGCAATCCAGCTAGAGGAAACGGTTTGAATAAAAGTCAAGTAATGATACATGGGGCCATGGTGGATGAAAGAGTGGTGGAAAATGAATCTGGCTGAAGAAGCTGGGCAGAGTCTTTGATGCTTCACACAGAGGACGTGGGGAGCCAATGGAGGAAGCCAGAGAGGACCTTGACCTGGACAGTCTTATGTGATATATTCAGGGGCATCTTAGAACCTAATGCTTCAATGAATTCAGATGTTCTTTATGAGTTAAAAATATTGCATGTTTGTATTTTGTACTAATAAAACATAAATTCAAGCCTGTGAAAGTGAGAGGGCTTTGACTTACCTTCCCAGAAAGTAGACTGTGGGTACAAAGTACCCTTACTCATGAATGAGTTCCAAGGATAAGGAGAAGCATGCTGTGTTAGAAAACCAGCAGACACTTAAGACAAATACGATCGCTATAAGAAGGGCTAGGCAGGCCCACAGAAAGGTGTCTCCTGCCTGTCTCTGAAAGCTCTTCTCTCTCACTTGGCCTGGGGGTGACAGATTGTGCTTTCCAACAGTCCTACCATCATCTTGTCCATGTTGCCGCCTGCTCTCCTGAACACTTACCAAGGGGGGAGGATGGGAAAGGCCAACAGGGTTTCCTCTGAGGTCTCCAGGATCCATGTTTAATAGATGCCTTTGGTCATTTCAGCCACTTGTTGCATGGGCAAAAAATACCATTAAAGCTTACTCACTTCACCACTCCTCTCCCTAGAAAGATCTGAAACAATAAATCTATACCTGCCATTTTTTCTTTCTCTAAATATCTCTGGAAAAAGAACAAAAAAAAATTACTGTGTTCGCCCAAGATTTTCTGCATGCAGTGCATCTCATGCCAGTTAGCTGGGCTGACTTTCTGGCATTTCTGATCCTGTTTGCATCCCTACTATCTTCAGCAAGGTGATACCCTCTATACTATTATAAAAAGACATATGTTAGAAGATCAACCAGAATAGAGATGATTCCCTGTGTTCCAGGTGAGGTTTTATAAATTGAGGAAGTCCCAATGGCTCATAAGTGGCTGCTCATACTTGAAAACTGGGCCTGACCACCCTTCATACTCAGAATTTTCCCAGAAGGGATTTTAGTTTCTTAAGGGTAGCATCATAAACAAACAAACAAACAAACAAACAAATATTTGGGGACATCAAAAGCATTACTTAGACACTCACAAAATATGCTAATCTGTTTCAACTAATGAAGTGTTTAAAGAATTTGGAATTTTGCCTGATGTTGCTCATGTAAAGTCTAAGAATGAGCACAGTGTTTTTTTTTTTTTTTTTTAATTTTTCCCCATGTCATGGGTTTCAATACTCCAGTGCTCTCACTGCACTCTATCTCTTGCACAAAGATGTCAT
The DNA here is from genome assembly GCF_964194105.1 of Spermophilus citellus. Lineage (NCBI taxonomy): Eukaryota > Metazoa > Chordata > Mammalia > Rodentia > Sciuridae > Spermophilus > Spermophilus citellus. The sequence goes on from NC_138193.1 coordinate 106,522,331, forward strand.
TTTTTTTCTTATGTTGGCATGTGGATGTCGTTTGATGCATGACAGCATTGTGCCCCAACTATTCAACATCAGGTAGCTCTTACAGTAATTGCACTGAATTCCTATCAGGAGCCCCTGAGCTCTTTGCGAGGAGATTTTGCTCCCTCTATGTTCACTCCTGGAAGGGCTTGCGACATTAGCAACCAATCAAATGTTATTCTATTTGCAGAACTAACTTTGGCACTTGTGTGCAACTGGGTCTTCGAGCGTATGCAGTCTTCCTTGAATCATCTTATTTAAGTGTGTATGCTCTCATCTTCTGTAATTGGCTGTGGCTTCTTCAAGGATATAATCAGTGTCTGGTTAATCTTTATATTTCTCATAGCACTGAATGTAGTTCTGAATAGGCTTTTATAATTGCTGCAATGAATGGGTGGAGACATTTAGGCATAATCATCTTTGACAAATGTTACTGCTACTATAACATCTCCACACTGGTAGAAGTCAATTAGAGACAGCCAGTAATTTTGCAGAATCTCTTCAACTTTCATACTATATTTTCATTCTTAGAAAACTCTAAATGTGACATATATTGCATTGATAGTACAAAAAGGGTTTCCAGTGGAGAATTCATCCCTGTAGTTATTTCACATCTCTTCTCCATATGACAGGCAGATACAACCATCTCCTTCTTGGGGAAGGGAAATATAACTTGTCTAACAAGAGGACATGACACCTCGTGAATGGAATTTAGTGACATTTCCATCCTACAAACTATAGACACTTAAATCAGGGTCTTTCCTAGGATCAATATTCTCTCACAGTGACAGAGACCATTAAGTAAGTGCCTTATGGGAATGATTATGTAGGTATAAAAAAGAACCCATTTGAATTCAAGGGATTGGATGTCAAGTAAAAAAAAAAAAAAAAGAGGGAGGCATTTGGCAGAAGAGAAATGAAAATTTAAGTCCATCCTCACAGTTTTCAGTTTTTCTCTCCAAAAACATGATGAATCTTAGCAACAATGAGGAAAATAAACTTGACAATGTTCCTCAGGATATATCTAAGGACAAGAAGCAGGCAGTGGGTTCAAACACTCATCTGGTGAAATCCAAGTTGGACAGTTGCTCTCGTATGAAAAGTCTTCACAAAGTGCCACAGGACTGTCTTCTTTGCAATTCTTGATTGACAAATAGCATGAAAATATGCATGATCCTTTTATAGAAGGAATAAATAAAACTGAGTGGGAGAATTTTACATGTGAAATTGATTTATCAAAGTTCAGAGTGTAGGAAAAAGAAGAGTGATTTCAGCTACCCAATGTAAAAGTGAAAGTGATGAGGAGGAATTTTAAAAGTTTATAAGTGAGAGATTTTTCATAAACACTTTTATATGCTTGGGCTAATTGGAAAACCTTAGGGTGCTTCCCTAGAAATAAAAAGATGCATCAGGGAAATTTAATCATTATATATCAAAGTCTACCATGATGAAAACAAGTTAGATTTTCTTCCTATGTTTTGAAGGGAAGAAAATGGGTGGATGTTAAACTTGAATCAGAATGTCACTGTGTGGAGGAATTTAATTTAATCAGCAAATATTCCCATGCATTGTAATGTAATGTAACTAAACAAGAAAGCATGTCAGAATGAAGAATCAAATGAAAGAGGCAGGTTTATGGACAAATAGCTGAGGGGCTATAGTGAGTGTATGTCACATAAGGTAATTAGACGTTCTCCATAAAAGAAACTTTCACACAAAAAAATCTACATACATGGCTTCTCAGGGTTTGGGTTTTGTATAAATATATCACAATGTTGAAGTCATCTAGAGATGAGAGCAAAGATATATATTTATTTGGCTTGTGAAAAATAAATGCCTTTGATTTATGGGAGTTGATTTTTATATTCTGCTACTTTGATGAATTCATTTATTAGTTCTATAAGTTTTTTGGTGGGGATTTTTGGATCTTCTAGGTATAGAATCATGTCATCAGCAAATAGTGATAGTTTGAGCTCTCCTTTACCTGTTTGTATCCTTGTAATTTCTTTCTTTTGTCTAATTGCTTTGGCTAGTGTTTCAAAGATGATGTTGAATAGAAGTCGTGAAAGAGGACATCCTTGTCTTGTTCCAGTTTTTAGCAGGAATGCTTTCAATTTTTCTCCATTTAGAGTGATGTTGGCCTGGGGCTTAGCATATATAGCTTTTACAATGTGGAGGTATATTCCTACTCCCCCTAGTTTTTCTAGTGTTTTGAACATGAAGATGTGCTGTATTTTGTCAAATGCTTTTTTCTGCATCTATTGAGATGATCATATGATTCTTGTTTTTCAGTCTATTAATATGATGAATTATGAATATTGATTTCTGTATGTTGAACTAACTCTGCATCCCTGGGATGAGTCCTACTTGATCTTTGTGCACTACCTTTTTAATATGTTTTTGTATGTACAAAAGTGTTCAACATCTCTAGAATTAGAGAAATGCCAATCAAAACTACTCTAAGATTTCATCTCACTCCTGTCAGAATGGCAATCATCAAGAACACAGGCAACAATAAATATTGGTGAGGATGTGATGAAAATGGAACATTCATACATTGCTGGTGGAACTGCAGATTGGTGCAACCACTATGGAAAGCAGCATGGAGATTCTTCTGAAAATTGAGAATGGAACCACCATTTGACCCAACTATCCAAGTCATTGGTTTATACCCAAAGGACTTAAAATCAGCATCCGATAGTGATGCAGCCACATCAATATTTATAGCAGCTCAACTCACAATAGCTAGACTATGGAATCAACCTAGTATCCTTCAGTAGATGAATGGATAAAGAAAATGTGGTATATATACTAAATGAAATATTACTCAGTTTTAAAGAAGTATGAAGTTAAGGCATTTGCCAGTAAATGGTTGAAGTTGGAGAATATCATGCTAAGCGAAATAAATAAATCCCAAAAAACCAAAGGCCAAATGTTTTCTCGAATATGCAGATGCTAATTCACAATAAGGTGGGGAACACTCGGGGTAAATTGTGTTATATTAGGTAGAGGGAAGTGATGGGAGGGGAGGAGAGGGGATTTGGGGATAGGAAAGATAGTAGAACGGAACAGACACTATTACCTTATGTATATATGTGTGGCATGACCAATGTCATTCTGAAACATTTACACTCAGAAAAATGAGAAATTATATCCCATCTATGTATAATATATCAAAGTGCATAAATGCATTCTACTGTCATGTATAACCAATTAAAACAAATAAAAACAATTTAAAAAAAATTTTGTCTTACAATTTTTTTTTTGAGTTGGGAATTGAACCTAAGGCCTTACACATTGTAAGCAAGTGCTCTATCATCATGCCACATCCCCATCCCTTAATCTTAATGACGTATATATGATGATAGGACATTTGGTATAGAAATCGGGTGAGCACCTGGACATGAAGGAATGGAGCTTGGGGTCCACAGAGTGTGACAGCAAACATCTTGGCTGGAGAGAAGGCACAGAGGCACTGAGGTCCCTGAGACTGCACTCAGCATCCATTACTGGTGTGCACATCTCCACCACGGAAACTCTAGGGTCAGGGGCCAACTCGTGAAAGAGAATTACCACATCCAGGGATATCTCCCTTCTCCAGTGTTAGCTTATAGTTTGCCCTGACAAAGTGCCACAAACCAGGGAGGGAGGCTTAAAATAATATGCAGCTCCCCATTCTGGATGCCAGAAGTCCAAGATGCAGAGGAAGGTGGCGGGTTGGTTCCTTTTGTGGGCTGTGGGTGAGAGTCTTCAGTTCTCTCCCCTGGGTTCTGGCCCTTGCTGCTGGCAGAACATCTCCCACATATACCACATATTCTTTATCCATTCATCACCTCCACCTTCCTGTGGTGTTCTCTCTGTGTGCATGTCTCTGACTTCAAGTTTCTCCTTTTTATAAAGATACCAGTTGTGTTGGATTAAGGTCCACCCTAAGGACTCAATTTTAACTTTATTTTTTGCATATCAATTTTCTTCCCAAATAATGTCACATTCTCATGTGCTGAGGGTTAAAATTCAACCCATCTTTTTTCTGAGGGCTGCAGTTCAACCCCCGGCAGACAGCTTACAATGGTTCACGAGTTAGTAGAATCCAGTCTGATTTCTTGAAGAGGTAAAACAACAATGATGATGAAATGGCAAAAACGAGTCTGAAAACGGTTCCTTTGGCCTTTGAAGGAAAGTAAGCGTGGAGCAGTGTTGACACAGGTTCCTAGGATCAGCGAAGTGTTACTTCACTTTTCTTCCCTTACCATTTCCATATAAATGTGCCTTCTTGAGGGAAATGGTTTTCCTATTAGTAGACTTCAATTTAGCCAGTGTTGCAAACAGAGTTTTGAGAGGATAAAGTCCTTGAAGCATCTACATCAATAATAACTTCTTCCCACAAAAGGATCTCAGTCTGTTAGTTGTGCATACAATCAGAAACTCATTCATCAAACTTGGTGGGGTAGACTGTACTGAGAATGAAAAGGCATGGATTTTAGTGTTCATGCTGACATTAATTGTGTCTTTTTGTAACATGAAATACTTGATAACTTGGCCATGGTGTGTTTTTCTGACTTGGCCATGGTGTGTTATTCTCTCGTTTTCTCTCTCTTTCGGAGTCTCTATTAGCATTTCCAATGATACTATTCATGAAAATAAATTACACCAAAGTACCAGTGGACCCCTAAACCCAAAGAAATAAGTGTGGATATCAAAGTTAACTGAAATAAAGTACAAGAATAAGTTGATATGATTTATGAAGAATTGCTTGATCATTGTGTTCATTAAAAATGGTAATGTTGAGAATATTCAAGAAATCTCTATTGGTTTTTAAGAAAACATATATAGTTATTTCTTTAAAACTTTTTAACCCACTATTCTTTGAATGATGAATCACTTTAATTAATTTAACTTAGTCTATCATGACCAGAATGAAGAAAAATGTAATAAGATGGAACAGGGTAGAATGTAATAGGACGGAAAAGCAGTGTGGAGTGAATCTGTGTGGCCCTGGTGGCCATGGACAGTTTATTTCTCTCAGTGACCTTGACCATAACTTGAAATGACTGACTGTCTCAAATACCTTCTGGGCAGTCCTGTCTTTCACAGAGACTTCCAATAGGCTAAGGGATCCATGAAAAGATGACGAAATATGAAAAACTTGATTATCACTTTTTTCATTAAAGAATTTTGTATGCTTTCTGGAAGTAGAAAAAATAAGTGATTTCTAAAGGGAAATTAAATCTAAGTTGGATAATAAATAGGTTGGAGAATACTTCGTGTTTTAGTCAGCTGTTTTGTTGCTGTGACCAAAAGACCTGATGGGAATAACCGCAGAGAAGCTAAAAGTTTATTTGAGGATTCACAGTGTCAGGGGTTTTTGAGTCCAGTGAGGCTGAACTTCAAGCAGAAGAGTATGGTGGAGGGAAGAGGGTGAGAACATCACACCAGGAAGCAGAGAGACTTTCCCTGCCAGATACAAAATATATTACCCAAAGGCACGTCCCCTCAGGACCACTTCCTCCCGCCACGCCACACCTTACCCGCCTTCAGCCACCCCTAGTTAATCCCATCAGGGGGTGGAGGTACTGATTGAGTCAAGCTGTTGTGACCCAATCATTTCTCCCTTAAACCTTCTTGCACTCTCTTACACATGAGCTTTTGGGGGACACCTCACAGCTAAACCATATGTGTAGTCATTTTAAATGAGCTCAGATTTCCAAATATAGGTGAATTTCACACCAGTATACTAAAAATGTTTTGATAAAATATAGGAATACACTTAGAAAAACTTTTTAAAAAGAAAACTTCAAACACTACAAGAAACAGACAATAGAACAATGAATGCCCCAAAGGTACAAACAATAAAAATGCCCATCAACTGAATTAAAAATGTAGTATATCCACATAATGGAAAGCTATTCAGCAAAGAAAAAGGATGAAACCCTGAAAACTTAAAACATGGACAAACCCAAAGTCAGTACCCTAAGTGGAAGAAGATCATCATAAAAGTCCACCTATTGTAGGACTTCATTTAATGAAACACCCACAAGAGGAAAATCCATTGAAATCGAGTGAGACAGGAAGGACAATAGTGACTGCCCGGTGTGGCATGCCAAAGTGGGGGAGATAACAGGGCTGACTGTTCCTGGGAACAGAGCTTCTATCCAGGGGTAGTAGAAATGTTCCCAGGCTGAGCATGGTGATGGCCGCACACTCCATGAAAATACTCCAAACCACTGAGTTATATACTTTGAATAGGTGAATTTCATGGTATATAAACCTGTGGAGTTGCTCACTTTAAGTGGGTGAATGTTATGGTGTGTGGATGACATCTCAATAAAGATGCTACTTAAACAAATGGAAGAAAAAGAAAATATACCGATGGACTAAAGGTCTAAATTCTTCTGGTTTCCACAAGGTGAAGGAAGTGGTGGTGATGACTCTGAAACTGATCATTATGCATTTAGGTAGACTTGAATGAGTAGCCATCTTTTTAAAAAGGAAAATAAGGCAAGAGATTGTCTATTGTGGGCACTTTCTTTGCCTCTGGCAAGGGCTGCAGAGTTGGGTTAACCCCTGCATGCACACCTGCTAAACTTGCTCACCTGTTGTTTTTCCCCTGGGAAGATCCCAGCTAGTCCTGGTGTAATGTCTCTGGACTTCCTATCAGGAGACCATGTTTATACTCCCAGCACTCACTCTGACCTTAGCGAGTCACCTTAACTTTAGGGGACTCAGGGTTATTCATGCCTGGGGGTTCTGCTTAGGAGGATGATGGTGAAGGACAACTCAGATAATAGGTAACTTCTTAAAAATCAGGAAGTGTCACTATTGCCATTATTATCCATATTGGTGTGCATCAACAGATGAGGCAAAGAAAACCAGGCTTGAATTTTACCCCTAGATAGTACTTACTGTGGCTATTCATGGCATGTTGCTCCCTGTGGCTAGTCTGGCTCTCACCAGCAAATCTTGCATTATTTCTGATAACTCTGCAATGGGTGAGCATTTCAGAGGCACAGTAAGTGCCACAGATATGGCTTATTTATATCAATGCATCTCTTAATCAAATAATTTTTTAAAAGGGTACATATCTGCATTTTCAAAAGATAAGAAAATTCTTCTTAGAAGTTGACCTTCCTATTTTCCTCCTTGACCCCTTTTATATGTACTTAACTCTAAATGGCACATTTAATTCCATTCGTTTGAGGAGCCAAGGACACAAGCAACCACAGCTTCTCCTTTCAGAGACGATAGACAATCCACATGCATTTCACTCTTCTCATCCTAAGTTTGATTCTTTTCCTCCCTGTGTTTTTCTGTACCGCCCTTTCAATCTTAGCTTGAATTTTTAAGAAGTCAAATCTAAAAAAGGTGCATTCCTACTTCTACTTGATCTGGTGTTTTCAGATTAAGCTGTTGTGACACCATGATATCATCTTGGTGTCATGCTATCTTGCAGCCAGAAGCAACCTTTGATGGTATCCTATTGCAACTGGCTTTTCCTGATGAAGATGTTAGGGGTGTTGAGGAAGCTGTGCCAGGTAGTCCTGCCGCATTTTCCCAGGATGCTGCAGCTGAGCAGCGACTTTCCCCTTGGCTCACACCCCACGACTACTCTCACCACATTGCCTAGGGACCCAATAGGGTGCTTATTTTGCTCCTCTAAGTTCTGAATTTCTTGAAGGCAAATACCCCTTTTGGGTTTTGTTAACAAAGCATTGCACCTAATATAAGCAAAAGAGTTTTTTAGACCAGTCTTTGGTTATCAAAGGTAACTCAGGCAAATTGTATCTTCTCTAGCTAAGACTTTAATCTGAGAATAAGCAGTGAAATTAGGTAGAAGACAACAGAAAGCATCCCTAGTCCACTTCCTTTTTGACTGAACATATTACACTGCAAAATCTTTGATCAGGAAGAAACTGATGCTTGTACCATGTTTGTGTCTTATATTCGTGCCTTGCAAAATTGCAAGTATACAAAGCAAAATCATATGCAAACGAATGACAGATTTCTCTGATTTGGGTGCTACACAACTTACTGCACAACTGGTTACAAAACTTGCTGTACAAACACTTGAACATCAATGAATGTGTGTTTCAGAGTAAGCCACCCTGCCCCCTGCAACCCAAATGACTTTGGAAACCAAGCCTCAATCTTATTTTTTCCTATCTCATCTTGACAATGTTCGAGATGAACTGTCACTTTTACTTCATAATTAAAAAATGAAATAGAGCTCTTTTAAGCTATTTTTCTCCAACTTGCCATTTGAATGAACACAAATCAGTGACAATATGTGGATTTATATTTCCTAGAAATAACGGATGTTGAAGGACAAGGAGATATGAACCAACTGAAATTAAACAGAGTGTGCATATGAAATGGCTGTCTGCTTCTAGATAGACTTGATTTCACCCATAAATACTTAATAGAAACCAGTGGTCTGTGGGTTTTGCTTGAGGGAATAGTTCTCATCTATTGGCTTTAAAGACCCAGGTGGCTTCAGGTGGGAAATGGCTGCGAGGGATTTATTTTTCCAACACAAGCTGTGCTCTCAGACTCTCAATGAGGGCCTAGAGCAGCCTGCAGTATTTTTCTGTGCCCCAGTTTTATCATGTGCAGAACAGATAAGAAGGTGTCCTATCAGGTTCTCGAGAGACCTACAATAGAGGAAGAGTCTGCCGTAATGCATGTGAGCTCAGCCACAAGGCTTCTGGGAAAGAGCGAGTCTGAGCTGAGCTACAGGCACTGGCCTGGTTCTTGGCCTGGCTGGGGAGGGGTCCCAATCACTGCTCCCCAGGAGGCACAGCAGTGCAGCGAGGGTGGCTTCCAGGAAGTCAATCGAGGTCATGGCTCACAGGATCAGGGTCCTGCAGAGAGTGAGGGTGCTCATGGCTGTGCAGGGCTGGTGGTCTGTCTCCCAGTCAGCACCCTGGCCGGCACCTGAGAGTGGGTGTGCACATGTGCTTATGTGTGTGGAAGAGACATGGAGACAGAAGGTGGGCTGATTGGACTCCTGAGAGAGAATCCTAGCTCTCAGAGAGAGAATCTAGCAAAGGCTGAGTAAGAAATATGTTCAAGCCACTGAGAAAGGGAGTGGGACTCAGGACCAGAGCTCACAGCAGAAGGGGCCTGCGTGTGGCCAGAACAGGAAGAACAGTGGTGGCCAAGAGAGAAAGCAAAGATGAGCCACACCCTTAAGCACCTGGGAGCAATGAGACAATTCCAGACCCTGGAAATCATCTGGCTAACTCCAGTTCTATTAGGGAAGTTTCCAGAACCAAATCTTTAGCCTGGAAGCCTTTACCACCTCTGCTCCCTGGGGCTGAGGCAGATAAGCAGGGACCCCAAAGATCTGCTTCCAATGGCCGCTTTAGCAGAGCCAGGAGGGAACATGGCCAGGAGGACACTTTCCAGACTGACTGACTGGCCTTTAGTCTCTTTCTTGAATTCCTTCAGGTCTTACTAATCAATTGCCACTGGACGCTGCTTGTGCCCCACCAAACTTGGCAATTAGGTTGAGAAGCAGATTTAAAAAAAAAAAAAATTAGGTAAGTATAAAATATAACTTTTATTCTACTGAATTTGAGCTTTGGGCTAAAACCACTATTAGAAGGGAGACATAATGTCTCATTTTTAAAAGCTCTGATGATGAGCATATGCCATCAAAGTAAGGCTCTCAAAAGAAAATCTATTTTTACCTGGATATGTTAATTCTGGGAATAAAAGTCAAATGCAAAGCATGTGCCTATGCCAATCACATCCGAACTTCTCACCCTCAGCAAATGTTGCGTGTGCCCATCCCTAGGGTACCTCCCATAAGGGAAGGGGGAGGGGAGATGTCATGCATGCAGGGCCCAGCCAACAGCTGCTGCTCCTGTTCCATGGGACTCCATCCCAATGTTGTCTGGCTTGTTTCCTCTTGCCCCCGCCTGCCTTGTCCATGCTGGTGTCTGGACCTCTGTAGCCCTGAGCCTTGAATACTGGGGCTGGTGTGATTCAGTGGGAGCTGAGTTCCCTAATGAAAGTCAGGAAAACCAGGGGGTGGTGACAGGATCCCACCGGAAGCTGGCACTCAGAGGTCCAGAATTAAAGGATGTCCAGGCCCAGGCAGGCACAAAAGAGCAGGCCTGGGTGCAATTAGCAAAGCAGCAGCCTGCAGACTAGGGGAGGGAGGAGTGGGCAGATAAGGGTCCTGCCAAGGCAAGCCTGGGGCTCAGGTAGTGCATGGGCTTTCAGGCCAGGGGCTCAGGGACAGGAGAAAGGCAGATAAGGAGTCTGAGGACTCAGGGAAGAGCAGCCACTGGTTTTTGGAGGGTCAGGGAAGACAGCACGTCCTCAGTTGCAGAGTCACCTGGTCACTGCATTGGCCTTTATTATTCTGCCTGAGCCCAGTGAGATAAGGTGCAGAATGAGTCTTCTTCCTGGAACAGGCAGCCTGGAGTGAAGAGTGAATCCTTACAGGGCTGCACCAGGTGGGCCACTGCAACTCCTCCTCTCCCTCTCATGCTTGGTAAGGTCGTGCTCCTTCTTAGTGTCCCCCTAGTCCAAAATGTGCTAAGTAGTCCTTCACAGCTTAGGAGGAATTTTTCACAGGACTCTGTGAAGCCAGATAAGACTCTGGATGCTACAGCTTCGGTCAGCGTAAGAAGGTACACTGAGGAGTTCAGCTAGGGAGGTGAGCCTGAAAAATATCACTATCCCTTCAGCCACCGCGCTCCTGTGGCTTCTCTGAATGTACGTTTACATACACATGGAGACAGATATTATATGTGTATAAATGTATATACACATGTGTGTTTGTATGCATCTGTAGGAATGTGAAACATGTATGCACAATTTATTTTTTCCTTATCTTTTTACTATTTTAATCCTTTTGACTCCTTACCAGTTCAAGTAGAACTGTCTTCCTCCCAGCGATGAACACTGTCCTCAGGCTACACAAGCCCATTCTGGCCTCAAAACACAGTGGCAGGAAGTTCCTGGGATTAGAATCTCATTCAAGGAAGTTATCTTAATGACTGATTGCGGGTGTGAACACTTGGCTCTTTTTCTCCATGTGGGGATTATTCTTAAACTTGTGAAAATTCAGAATTTACTTTTGGATTAAGCTGCTGTGGGTGGCTCGCTCCAGCTCCCGAGTAGCTGTGTCTGGAACCTCACTCTCAAAGCCAGATTCAATCAACTCTACCCACTGTCAGAGAAACTCCTCTCAGAGCAGGAAATCAATTTTTCTCTTCCTTTTTACTAAAATGTTTTACCTATACTGTTTGATTTCCAAGACTATTTAAAAATATTTAAAGCATATTTCACTGGGAAATTGTGCCATTTTGACTGACTGAAAATTCAAGAAGCTTTCAAAGGTGGATTATAAAATCATGATTTGTCTTCTGAAATTCAATAAACCATGTCGTACGTTTTGAAGAATTCTCAAATAAATGCAATGAATTTCAACCTCAGTGATTATAAACTTGGAGTTGACTGCTCACCTGATCTCTCATGAAGCACACACAGATGTCCAGTTTTATTGGCTTGTGGTAGAATTTGTGAAAACTCAGCAAGTCAACCAGGGGCTGTCAAGAATTCACGATGAGAAACTGTTTCTGCTAAGAAGCTTAGCCTTTAATTTCTAGAACAATGGATTCTTCTGCATCATCTTTATAAAAATACAAACAGTAAACACTTAGGATTTAATCACCCAAAGGAGAATAGGTAAAAATAGGAACTGGTAATAGAAGTTCCCAAACAGAACAGGGCTGAGTCTGTAAGGAGGGCTCCAATGTACAATTCAACCATTTCAAACCTTTCTTCTAAGGCTTAAATTCAACATTCACCTAAAGCTAAAATATTGCGGGTCTACATGTACTTCATCTTATTAATTTTAGAAAACATTTTTTTTCTGAAATTACATAGAAATTCTTTGTTCATTCATTGCTCAAAGGGAAAAATTGCTCACTCATAAATCAGTGCTTTCTCAATAGATTTTAGATCATGCCTTGGTTGGGGGCAAAATATTTTGTAGCTCTGAGTCTTCAAAAAGAGATCTTATTGACTTGCAGCAGATGCAACAGCCAATGCTTTCTTTGAATAACCCAAAAGTTTTTGAAGTCTTGTGTTTGGACTCTTAATTCTTTCTTTTCATGTTTATCTACATCAGCCAGAAAGCTTCTGATACTGATGAGGCTTAGCCTATGTGCCAGAATCAAAGACAGAAGGTGACATGATGTTTTCAGTGATTCAGGGATATTGGGATATTCATTGAGTGTCCAGTCTCTTCCAGGTTCTGTTCTGGATGCCAAGTGAATAGGAAGAAAAGTGAGATGTGGCCCTCTTTGAGTGTGCCCTCGGTGGGTGCAATCAACAGTGGATAAGCGGGATCCTGTGCTCAGTGCCTGGAGGAAGGCTTGGCCAAGGGACAGACACCAGGACAGTCTGCACACTAACTCCTCTAATACTGTCTCCTCAGAGTGAGGCCCTCTCCCACTCAGCCTCTGAAGGGCTATCAGACCAGGAGGACTAGCACTGCCTCTGTAATCACTTCATGTACAGATCACACTAAATTTCCAAAATGTTCTCAAAATTGTCTTCTGCTTTTCTTTTTTTTTCCTTTCTTTCTCCCCCACCCTCCCCCCGACCCAATTCAGGTTCCAGACTCTTACTCTTCTTATTCTAGAACAGTTTCTCCACTTTTTAACATTTGTTTTTCTACTTCTTTTCTTTCTTCTGTTTTGAGTCCTGGTAGCTTTTCTTGTGGAATTTCTCACAGTCCAACTGCATTTGTTTGTTTTCTTTTGAATATTTTCAGATTAAACATTTCTGTCCAGGGTGAGTTACACATGGAGTCATATCCTGGTTTGATGCACCGAGTAGCTCCTAAGCAGGTGGTCTCATTGCTGTGGATATTTGATTGTTCAGAAGAGTCTTGCAAATCCCTATCACCTAGGCAACCCTTTGCTTTATAATATTAAATAATTTAGGAGTAAATCTTTGAAACTGTAAATTTCTTGTTTCTCTTCAAATGTTTTTTTTTTTTCCTTCTAATTCTCTGACTTATGCATTATCCCCTCTCTGAGCAGAGACTCTGATGACATCTGTGTAACAGGCTGGCCACTTACGGCATCAAGGACCAACTGGGCCCAAGGAGCCGACTGTGCTCAGCAGCCCCTGCTGGAGCTCCTGGAGTGTCCCATGAAGTCACCTGGTTCCTGCTTCTCAGTGAAGCTGCCTCTTGTCTCCTCCGATTGATTAACATTTTACCAACAGGGAACTCAATGTTTTGGGTCTTTTCTCAGGATTTGCCAACCCATCTGAGTGATAATATGAACATCAGCACTCCGATTCTGCCACGAAACAAGGAAAAACAAGGCATAAGGAAACTTTTGCTTTACATTGATTCTGGACAAAAAAAAGCCTGTTCAGGTGCTCTGCCCCTCAACTCTATAGTCTTTTCTTTTAGTAAAAAAATAAGCTATGCCTTGAGAATCTTTTCTTCAGGGACTACCTTTGTGTGTGTCCTGTCTTCGTATACAAAGGCAGAAGTAGGAATGTTTGTGGGGTGACAGGCAGATTTCTTGAACCACTGTGTCCTGGGATTTGCCCCATGTGCACCCCTCTTCCCAAATCTGTGCCAGTGATTTCATGTTGGTCCTTCAACGCTGGACATCATGGGAGTTTGTACCAAGAAATTCAGAAAATGCTACCAACTGGGATTTGCTTCTGGAGAGCTGTTGTTAACACCTAGCACCACTGAGCTGCACCCTGACCCACCCTGCCCCGAGATCCAACAGGGGAGTCGCATCAGAGGGTGGGACCACAGAGGCTGAGCACATTATCCACAGAGAAGGGTGACCCAAGTCAGGTGGTTATTCAAGTGAGGATGAGCTGGAGGCCTCTTTGGGGGCAATGACAGGACCCCAAAGTGTAGGTGGGGGACATCCATGGAGCACCTCAGGGAGACACTTCAGAGCTAGTGTCAGGGAAGTCTGTTGGCAGGTAGCGGGGGCCAACAGGAGATCCAGGACTCAGCAACTCAGGGCTGAGTAATTTCCTGTGATTTGGTTTTGGAGGGCAAATGGCAAAGGGAAGGGAGGCCCCAACTTCAGACCTCAGGAGCTCCAGCCTGGATAGGAAGAGGGAGCCTCAGACCTGGGGCAATGTTGGAGACCCTGCTACCGGAACAGTGCTGCTTCCTCTGGGGAAAACTGTTTTATTATGACCTTTTCCCTAACCTCCTCCTGCAGCATCTGAACACCCCCGGGGGCTGAGGCTTCCTTTTCCTGTTTTGATTTGACATAGCCCACTAGAATTCTCTAAATCCTGTGTTCTTGAAGCCAAAAAGGTTTCAGAACCTAGAGAGGTACTGGATATCTGGCGGAAGGGAAAATAGCTTTCCCCTTATGTCAACGGAGCAGTCTTGTGGGTCTGAACAGAAGTCCAGTCTCACTGTGTGTGCATCAGTGCCGCGGCTCCCTGGCTTCAGCGCCGCATCAGGTCCTGGGGTGGGAGGAGAACACTGTAGCATGGCTGACTGGAGCCACCCTCAGAGGGTCCAATGCAGGAGCTGCTGACTCCAAGTTCACACGTGAAGCCGACGCCGACAAGAACCACGCTTGGAGAATCACTGCCTTAGTAAAACAGAGTGGAGGGCAGGATGGCCAACAGGAGCTCTCAGAAGCCATTTTAGCCCAATTTATCAACAGAGAATGAAATTCCATCTGTTGTTGCTTTCTTTCCCTCTCCTCTGACTATGAACCATTCTGAAAGAAACATTTTTGGGGGATGCACAAAGAAAAGTGCCCACATTCCCAAAGTAAGGCTGCCTTTGGTGCAGAGCTCCATCCTAGGAGGACAATTTGGTGCCAGCAATTCCACAGCCTCCCATAAATCCTGACACACCAGCTAGGAGTCGCTCTGCCTCCTGACATTCTGAAGTTCGCATTTTATGGCCTCCACATAATAAGATCATCTTGCTGTGGTGTCATTTGTGTTGTAATTGCTTTAAAATTTCAAAGAGCTCTGGATTTCTACACCTCATTAAATTGGATTACATTGGGAAAGCAGGAGATTTAAAAAAAAAAAAAAAACAGGAAAGGGACCTTTATTTCTTCCTTTGCCCTCTTTTGTAAGTTTTGGTCATCTGGTTTTTGCCACTGAACCTTACAGGACCCTGGCTACAGGTCTCCCAAACTAGAGGACAGCATGCAAGCCTCCTCCTGTGCCGGCCACACATTCTTCCTTCCTCTGCAACTGTGGTCTTGACTTTGAACTTTATCTAGGGATCGCTCAGGCCTGACTACTTTATCCCATTACCCTTCTGCACACCCTTGGAAGTGAGGCCAAGTTCTCCAGCCCCACAGTGTCTGAAATATCAAGGCATGGTGACAGAAGAGGATGAAAGAGAGAGGGACTTTCCCCCACCCCTTAATTCAGTGGTCGATTCATTTTCCAACAAACTAATATGTTTTAATGCTTACTGTATGCCCGGCATAGAATTCGACTACTTATAAACCTTATTTCAAATAACTAAACATTAATACTAGTAAGTAGAACTTGCCTAAAGGGCTGAGGGGTGGTAAGCAGTGCCAGAGCCGACAGCTTTCTAGTATACCGCCTAGTAAATGTCATTTTCAAGGTTTCACAGATTTTGAGAAAAACACTGGCCATGCTCTATGGAAGTTCAGAGTCTGTTTGGTACAGAAGAAAAAACACCAAATTTTATAAAATTTGAGAGGCATATTGGTTCATGTTTTAATCTCTGTCATAGAGTTCTTACTATGAATGCAGTTTTAAATTTGCAAGCAGCCAAATGACCATGAGATGCAGCTCTGGACGCCTCCAACCGCATGAGCATTCATACTGTCACCCCTTCTCGTTCTACATGGGACTAAAAGCCTCTTTTGATGACAAGAACAAAATAAGACTTACAAATGCTGAGAAAGCACAATGTCACGGTTTAATGGACAGGGATTTTCTTTCCTAGGGTTACATAAAATAATAACACAATTTACAATGAAGAGCGTTCTTATTTCCAAGGAATGTGACAATTGCTAGAAAGCGCTTTCATGTTTGAGATTCTAAGGACAATGAAGAAATTGTGGGGTAGGAGGTGAAGGAATTATGAGTATTTTTTTTGCAGAAAGAGACCCTTTTGTTGAGACCTAGAGGAACTCAAAATGTGCCAAGGGGATTATTAACATGCTCTTTCCAAAAAAGCAAGGGATGGTGAGAACAGCATTCCATATTTCTGAAATTGAATCTCATGGCCTTCCAGAACTATTTCTCCAGAGGTTTAAGAGAGAAGGACAGTATATGTGTTAGTTAGCTTTGTTACTGTAACAAATATCAGAGATGGTCAACTTATAAAGATAAAAGGTTTATTTTGGTTCATGGTTTTGGAAGTTTCTGTTCATGATTGATTGGCTCCATTGCTTGTGGACTGGAGATAAGGCAGCACCTTAGGCAGGGAGCTCAGGGTAGAGGAAAACCACTCACTTCAGGGCCCAGAAGTGGAAGAGAGGAAGAGGAAGTGCCTGGTGTCCCAGGGTCCTCTGTGAGGGGACTTAATATCCAAATTATGGCATAAGTAGAAACATTTAGGCTAATCTAAGCTTAATGAAGCATCAACACACACATGGAAGGACTTCTTGCTACTATCCTACTAGTTTTCTATAACTGAGTTCTTCCCTTTCTCAGCTCCTCCCTGCTCCCCATCTCAGTATGACTATAATTTAGAATTGAAAGTTGCTTTTATTTATTTAATATTTACTTTATTTCTTGAAGAAAACATTAGTTTCTCCATTCATAATTTAAAATACAGCGAGCTGGATCTTTCCGGTAATTCCTCATAAAGTGCTCTGCAGGTTCACTAAATCAAGGTGCTTATAACTTTCTTAATCTGAGAACTCGTCTGTTGGACCCTGTGGAAGCCTTTTCTGGCCCGCTGGGAGAACTCTCATCTCCTTGACTGAAGATGGGGTTTAACACTTAATAAACCAGTCCTCTCTGGCACACCTCTATTTCACCATTTTTGCTTTATGTATTTCAGGAGAAAAGACTGAAAAAGTTAACGAATCTTTTCAATATCCACCCACTAGCTTAGAAGAACTCATTTTAAGCCTTTGTCAAAATGTGTCAGAATCTGCGTTACCTGTGAGTTTGGGGTCTTCTGGGTGGTGAGGACAGCACATGAGCACTTTGCTCACAGAATAAGGTTTGCAGGGCTCTCCTCCCCCAGGCTCCACCTGCCTTCCCAGTCACCTGTGCCGCTCTGCTGATCAGGAGATTGTCACAAACTCCAGTTCTTCCTGGGTGTTTACTCTTGTCAAATGCCTGTTTTGCTTTTACTGCTAAGTGAAGTCATTTGCTGGAAAAGAATGTCACATCTCGCCGGAGTTCTCCAGATGAAAATAGAAAACAACAATCCCTTTGGGAGTCAACATGAAAATCATCAACCATAATGGAAAAGGCAGAGGATTAAGAACATGAGCTTAGCCCAGGTACCCATCAACAGATGAATGGATGAAGAAAATGTGATATATATACACAATGGAATTCTACTCAGCCATAAAGAAGAATGAAATGATGGTATTTGCTGGTAAATGGATGGAACTGGAGAACATTATGCTAAGTGAAATAACCCAGACTCAGAAAGTCAAGGGTCAAATGTTTTCCCCCATATCCAAAAGCTAGAGAGAAGTTAAAAAAAAATTGAAAAGGAGATCTCATGTAAATAGAAGGGAGAAGAGGAAGATGGAGCATCTGAGTTCAAGCCAGGATGGTACAACTGTATCCAAATGCTCACTGTGCACCTTGGTCATGCACAAGACTACAATTTAATTTAGTATTTCAACAAATGCTGAGAATTCACTTCCCATGTTTATTTAGCATTTATCATATACAGAGTTCTGTAAAAATAAGCCAGCTTTCATGAAAGAAGTAGACAGAACACTGGTGGGTTTCATGGAATGAAGAAGTTAATCTTTGCTTCTTTACCTAATTTTCTAAACATCAGATTATTTTTAGCTCCAATTGCAGGGTTGTCATAATAGTGAATGGAATAATAAACCGGAGTCACCAGATTCCATGCCTAGCATAGCTCCGTATTTAGTTGGTGATTTAATAACATCTGTTATTTAGAGACATTATTACGGATGCTGCATGGAAATAGTTCTGGTTTTTGCTGCATGGTTGGATCAGGGAGGGGTGGTGAGCACAAGAAAGCCTACATTCCTGTTATTTGGGCTTCTTATTGGGATCAGCCAATGACCCTAGATTTTTTTATCAGTTCAGAATTATGTGCTGAGGGCCTTCTCTTCCAAGTGGAGACCCTGAGAGGAAGCCTAATGGTGAAGGAACATGAAGACTCTGGTTCTGTCTGTGATCTCCCCAGCACTCAGTGTTCTCATCGGACACTTGGCAGGATAGAACTGGATGGCTTTTAACATCCTATTTAACAGTAACCTTTCATGAAGCTCGGATTTGTCCTACCCCAGTAGAAATGTATAAAAACAATTAAATTATTAACTCTACCAGAGTCTTCTAAAGAGAAACGGCATGAGAGAGACAGAAATAAAGTAGTCTTCGAGGTCAGAAGGAGAGGTGACCACTTTCATCTGGGAAATTGGGAAAGGTTTCCTAGAGAGGTTGGCACTTGAAATGCATTTGAAGGGTGGTCCGGGACCCAGGGCTTTGTGTGATGAGGGTAAAAAGGAACCACCAGCTGACAGCCATGCACGTGTGGGCAATGATGACGTGGGAGAAGGGAAGAAAGAGGGCAATGTTTCCCCAGTGATTAGAGCACATGGAAAACTGCAGATTTCATGTATGAAGAGACTGGAAGGAAAAATTATAGCCAGATTGTGGGTTGAGCTTAGGTGTGAGAAAAGATTTGATGGAGGTAGAGTTGCACGGGACAAGAATCATTGAGAAATGACTGATTTTGTACCTGAAGACCAGGAAGGGGCTGTGGTCTGAGAGAAGGCATTTCACTTGGGTTCACCTGCCAGACCTTCATATTTGAATGAAAGGTCACTTTCGCTAAGTCCCTACCTTCCCATTCCGGGGTGCTATCAACACCTGTGGGAGCAGCCGTGAAGCCTGGGCTGTCTCCTTTGTCCCTCAAACACAGATTCGATGAGTCTCAGAGGATCTGGCCCAACATGACTCACCTAGAGCTGACATCATCCGGGCTCCCAGCCTACTATGCTGGTAGAAGGCTTGTGCTTAACGCCCTGCCCACCCCCAGATGAGTACCTCTCTCAAAACCCACCTTCTACTGCAGGGCCTGAAGTTTTCCTCTGGGAAACCAACAAGAGGAGGGGGGCAAACTGAAGAATCCTGTAGCCCCCCTGGGTCTGCTCTAGAACAGCACAGCTGGAGGACCCCGGGTGTTCCAGGTCTTCTGAAGTGGCCAGGCAGGTGTGCTTTCACTCGCTCCCTGGAGAGAGGGCTTCTGATAGGAGCTGTGGGCGGTTATGCATGCCCAGCACAGGTGCCAGCCTGAGTTGCAGACACGTAGGGGAAACCTGTCTGCTGAGCTGGGCTGAGTCCCTGGAAGGGAAAATCAGGGGGTGGCAGAGGCAGAGGCCTGGCTGGTGCCTTGGCACAGTAAGAACAGAGCAGCTGCTGCCCACACTGGAGGACTATTTGGCCAATTTCTTCAGGGTCAAGGGAGTGGTGGACATTATCCCTGGGGACAGTGTGGAGCAAGCATAGAGTGCTGAAAGTGAGGCCACCCTGGTTTTGAAAGCTGCTTTTGCCACTTGCCATGAGTACATCATTTCAAATTACTTTTCTTCTATTTCCAGACTGTGGTAATGTTCCATAGAAAGAGTCTGGAACCTAATAGCTCTGCAAACTTGGCCATGACTTGAGAAAGGGAAAATAAAGAAAAAAGAAGACAAATATTTGTGGAGGCTGGATGGCATCCACTTTCCCCCTTATTTTCATGTTTGCTATAAATGGAAACAATTGCCATTGTCATGATATTTACTTTCAAACAGTTCCTTAGTAGTCACTAAGTTTGAAATGCTTTCCTTATGGTTAAATAATACTCTTTTGTGTGAACTTGGTAGCAGAGCTCGGCTTAGAAGACAAGCTTGGATCACATAAGCCCATTAGGAGAATGTCATCAGATTTCTTTTCCTGGAAAGACATTGGGGACATTCACATAAGACAGATATTCACTGTGCTGTGAGATCTCAGAATGACACTGATGATGGTGATGTATAGCAGGAACTGTCTCCTAGCATAACTGTGAGTGTCTGTCCCATGTCCCTCAGCATTAGCTCCAGCCCTCGGGAGGGGGCGGATTGAGAGTAACTGTGACTTGTTTTCAGCGAAGGGCAGGGCAAGCTGGAAGTTCTAGAGAGGGAAAGCCTCTAGAAAAGGTCCTCAAATGATGATGGACATAGACTGATGGGCAGTTGTGAACTGTGCTTCACTCCATGTCCTGGAGCGCATCTGCAGACTCGCCCCTGCCTGCCACCTGCTCACTGGCTACCTAACCCCTCACTGGTCCTTATTGGGTCTCCTCCTTTCCCTGTCTCACTCACCTACTTCTCTCTGGTATCATCTTCCAAACCCTCTGTTTGTCTTGGCCTAGGGTCTGCCTTAGAGAAACCCATATGGAGACACATCTTCGCCTCTTCTGTGCGAGTGGCTGTTGAGGTTCAAAGGTCAGTTTTGGAATGAGCAAAACTTTTTCTTTCACAAAGTGTAAAAGATGGACATCTGAACTGAAAAGATCCAGCAAGCCCAGGGCATGGCACTGGCCATGTTAGGTACCGGGATATTCAGTCATCAACGGGGAGGGTAGCATTGGAAAAAAAGAGGCACAGGTTGAAACACAGAACTCAGAGGAGAGACCACCATTGTCCTGCTGATATATCTGTGGTTCAGGGTTCTGGATGGATGATGTGGGTAGCAGGCTTGTCAGACGTCCTGGATGGACTCTTGGGTCACAGATGGGGTTCACAGAGGTGGGACAGAAGGTGTGCATGCCTGAACCTACATGACGGGTTAAAACGGAAGTGAGTGGCACTGCTTGAGCCTCACAGTGACTTCTCTGTGTGTTACCTCATTAATTATAACAAAAACAGTGAAAGAGTTGTTATTACCATAAGTTTATAGATCTAAAATACCCTGAAGTTTTGAAAATGTAAACTATTTTCTCAAGGTCATCTGCCTGGAAAGTGGTATAGTAGGATTTGATTAACACCCAGTTCTCAGTGATTCATAATTCATGCGACTTTGAATAAAAACCCAGAGCAGTCTTTTGGAGTTAACCTTCATGAGTACCAATCCTTAACAGAGTTGCCTACAGGTGAATTGGAGATCCCAGAAATTAGGGGGTGGGTTTTTGTTTGTTTATTCAAGTATTAGAAAAAAGTTTATTGATACATGAATAAATAAATAAAAACCCACCCCCTAATTCCTCAGGACAGCTGTGAAACACTTTCTTGGGTATGGGATCTGAGAGTAAGTAAAACACTCTTAAGTTCTGGGTGTTACCATAAATGATAGGATCTGAGCTTTGTTATTGTTGTTTTCTTTTGTTTGCCTTTAAAGTATTCGGTTGCATATATACCCCACATGGTCTTTGTCTCATCCTCTGTCCAGGTTCTGTTGGAATGTAACAGTTCTAACAGGAAGCAGCTGAGGCTCCTCTCTACTCCTTAACCAGTCATGTCAAAGAGATGCCTCGTGTGTCCTGGAGATCAAATAGAGACTTAAGATCCACTGAGAGTCCCGTGCGTTGTCCTGATCACAGCAAGGACTTACCTACTTCTCTCTCTGTCTGGTGCCTTCCTGCTCCTCATTTCAAGTCCACGTTACATATTTATGCCTGTGTCAAAAACAGATTCATGGAAGGTGTAGTTGTTCTGCTGTCAGCAGTTTTCCTAGAGGAGGTACTGAGGATGGCCTCCAGGTTTCTAGGCACATGCTGCCTTCTCCCGGTTTAGACACTGGGAAGACACTAGGGCTGCGTCCCCTGTAAGAGTACCTGCTCCTCTCAGGCTCTCATTCTTACTTGAATGAGAGTCAGAGTAGATAATAAAAGCTGAGAAACATAAGTTTGCAGCAGCTAAGCGGCTTGCCCAACATACTGTGGATATTTTGAGATGTAGCATTTTGGTTTTAAAGGTCTGTCTTGAAATGAGTTTTCGATTCCATCAGTAGCTACGTTACCTAAGACAAAAATGGGACTCCTCTCAACTTCAGTTTATTTGCAAAACAGAGATAGGGACTATAATACAGAGCAACTTGAATTTAGAGATTAATGACATAAGGTATGAAAACAAAAACAAGTAGCATTTCTGAATAGCACAGCAGAGGGGTCACTGAATGCAAGAATAATTGATAGTAAGCTAAGTTAAAGCCAGGTCATGGTGATTTGTCTGCAAATCCTGTGTCATATTAAGTACAGAAAGAAAAGCCATGAAGTTCATTTCCTTCATGAAGTTCATTTCCTTCACTCTATTGCAAGCCCAACCATCCACTAAAATCCCCTAATAGACAAATACTTGCATTCTTTTTCATTATTGAAGGTAAATACTTTTTCATATACAGAATATAAGTACAATTCTTGGAAAACAAATACTTTATCTTCCTAACAGTTCCAAGAGTAAACAATTCTGGCTGACTACTCTCACTAACCACGCTTTATCTAACTTTTGGGAGAGAAGGTGGTGATACTCCAGAAAAAGAAAGAGCTTTAGATACATGAGATCAGATGTGTTCAAATATCAGGTGTGGAGTTATGTACCATGCCATCTAAATTCACTAAGCTTGATTTTTCCTAATGATGATCAAAGAAGCTGCCATTTAAATAGGGCTGGTATAAAGATGAAATGATATCCAAGATATAATATTATCTGCCATAGAACTAGGGAGAATGTCGGCCAATGACTGGGAACAATGCACTGCAATAAATGTGTATTTAGCTTATAAACACAGACAACATTGTCCTGGAAAGTCCATGAACTGTTGATGCATGATGCAGAATCAAAGAGGACCACTTCCAAATGCTGGCTTAGCTTAGTTGCAAACTGCAATGTTGGCAAATTACTTAGCCTTCTGCACTTCAGTTATTTTTAATCTAAAAAATGTAATTAATGATATATAACTCAGAGAAGATTTAAGGATTTGAAATTTTACAGTTTACATGGTGCAGAATTTGGTAATTAATATTAATATTGTGGTATTTTTTCCTCCCTGAACAATTTCTTCCAAACAAGAAGTAAAGGTGAATACTTTATCATATTTGGAACCTTATAAGTGTGACTTTGATGTCATTTTACTTATTTACCCTTAAAATGTATGATTACATGTGATGTTTGGGCAGGAATCCCTGTCATAGAAACAAGCATTTCAATCTATGGTAACATTTTGGATGCCAATTCCAAAAAAGAAAACGGCATGCTAGTCAATATGTCATTCATGCAAATAGGACTGTTCTGCAATGCACATGGGGAGAAAATTATGGAGAACTTCAAGCCATCCACATAGTTTGCAGGGGAGTTGGTTTTGAGGGCTTGGAGATAGATAGACATATAAATCTATCTCATACTTGATGGATTTATGTATTTGTAAAAGCATTGCAACCTCAACAGAGATAGCATCCTTTATTCTAGCCTCTGTTCTTTCAGTTTGAGAATGCAATTCAGAATCTATGAATGAGATACAAAATTTCAGCTTTGATGCCTTGGTCCACACTCTCCCGTACCCAGAACACTCTAGTTAATGCCTCTGCCCCTGAAAAATTCTTACTGGGTCTTCAAGGTTCAGCTCAAGTGCCATGTCTCAAATGAAGAATTTCCACTTCCCTTTCTTCAAGGAAGAAATAATCTCTCTAAACTCATGACCCAGGGATAGCATTTTAATTTAGTTCTACTGACAATAACAAAGCAGACTAATCGTGTTTATATGAAGGTCGGTACCCCCATGAGAAAATCAAGGAGAGGACAGTATTTCATTTATCTTCTTTTCTTCTCAGTGACTAACATATAAGCATTCACTTACTTTTGTTGAACCAAAAATCAGTCAATCAATCAATGAGGAGATAGATAAAGTCCTATGCGGGGAATTAGCTAATGTCAGAGACCCATCACATCTTAAACTAAGAAGGCAAAGAACGGTTATAAATTATCAATTATAATAGTCAAGCAGAGATAGGGAGAGGATCAAGCAATGATGTATGAGGAGGATCTGAAGGGTTGGGTAGTATACATGTCCAATCCAAGGACAGGGCAAGTGCAGACACAGTAATGGGAAATTTATTATTTTAGTAGAAACTAAAAAGAGGCTGACCACACCATGGCCATCTTTTTCATATAACCTGAGTGCATTTAAGGAAATATTAATCTTATAGACAATATTATAATTTGTATGAAACACAAATATATATTGTTTAATTTGTATACTAAAAACATAATGCTTTTAATGTTATAATATTTTAATATTATCTTAAAAGCAATTTATGGGGGTAAGAAGATATATAGGACTATCTGGGGTAACTTAGGAACATTCATGTGTTACTTACTATTAAAGAACATGAGAAAAATCTTTCACAAGACATGAAATGTTTTAGTTTCAATAACTGTAGTTAATCTTCCTAGAGTTCAAAATTCCATGTATTTAATCACTGCGACTCATCCTGTAAAAATCATATGTGCATTATATTGTACTCAAAAGTGCCCTGAAATTGAGAATGTGGCACTTCTCATTAATCACATTATTTCTTACTAAATTGTGTGTTTGGATCAAATGCCCTCGCTGTCAAAAAATCAGAGGTGAATAACCATTTTAAGGATTTTTTCCTCTTTCCATTTTTAACATTTTTTCCCCCTCCATCTCTATATGATGCCGTGTGGTTTATAACAGAAATTTACATTGTACAGGATGCAACTACAATAAATATGGTAAAACTCATATATCTGTTTTCATCCAAACAAAGGCATATTCGAATAAAGAGAATGATCGTGGAACTTGGCATACCAACCTGTACCACTTCGTGGCCAAGAATCCTTGAAATGAATCGGGGAACATACATTTTTTTGAACAAAAATGGATCTCATATGGGCTAAAGAAGTTTTTTCTCTGACTAGTGATTGTATTTGATGACTATTCAGAGATTCTTTATAGGCAGATATAAAATGAATTGGGGTCTTGGGTTTTGTGCTTTTTTTTTTTCCTGGCTATTTTTTTCCCCTCCACCACCCAAATTCTCTCAAATATTTATTTACTTCTTTTATAGTCACTACATTTTTTAATGTTCTTGCAGGGTTTTGGCTAACTCACTCAGGCAAGCTGGGAAGGGAAGAGGTCTCTTGTGTGTCCAAGGAATTGAGGATGAAGAATTGGGTCTCATTGCTTCTGTCTTTACTCATTCAATGTTGACATATAGCCTTCAGTGGCAGGGCCTTCTGATGTTAGTTTATTCCCCACTCAGACACTTGGTATTTGTTTGGGATTATCCTCTATTTACTCATGATGCATCTACAATCTCATTGGAATATGAATTGAAAAGAAACATTCTCAAGTGATTTTGCAAACACAACATGGATTTAGTACCAGTTTCACTAACTGCTCACATCCTCCTGTGGGTTAATTCACTGATCACTTATCAGTTACCATAAGAAAGACACTTCCTTCAGGTCCTGAGAATATACCAGCAGGTACTAAAGTCACAGTCACTGACCTTAGACATTGAGATGAGGTCTTGAGTTGTGACAACTGTGAACATGGAAATATAAAGGAAGAAACAGACTAAGGGATCCAAAGAAAGTTAACGTTCATCAAAAATAGTGTTTGGGGGCATATATTACAACAAGATGCTGTTTGAAAACAGTAAACAACATTCTATACCCTGGACTAGGTAAAAGAGGTCATAAAAATGTTAACTAACCTTCCTTAATTATTGCACAAAGTATGCATGTATCAAAACACATGGTACTCTATAACTTGCCAATTAAAAATAATACTTATGAAATGTAAAGAGACTTAAAAAAGGAAATTAAAAAGTAAAAGAATCTCATGATCAACAGAAAAACATCTAGTGGATGATGTTTCCAGACACAAATATGGCATTGTTTTCTGTGAATCGGAAATCTAGCTAGGCGTGGTGGCACGTGCCAGTTACCTCAGCCACTCTGGAGACTGAGGCAGGAGGATCACAAATTGAAAGTCAGCCTCAGCAACTTAGGGAGGCCTTGTCTCAAAATAAAATATAAAAAGGGCTGGGAATGTGGCTCAGTGATTAAGTGCCCCTGGGTTCAATCCTCAGTACCAACCAATAACAACAACAACTAATAATAATAATAATAATCATAATAAAATAAAACTTACTCATCCCCCCAAATCTCAGCTTTCTCTTTCTCTCCATGTTGCCCCTGAATTTTTCCATGTTACTTCATTCATGTCCCAATGTAATTCTGTTCTCTACTTTTAGAGTTTCTATTTCAACTTCACCCTCAGACCTTTTTCTTGGGTGAGACACTCATTAATTTTATTCTCTTCTCGGTTATTTTTTCTTACTCTCTCCTTCAAATTTTGACCTATTTACCCATGTTATATACATTTCTTAAAAGAATCATCCACAAATGCTATATCACATTAGGCTTATAGTCATCTGGTCATTTTCAGTTCCTCCAGAGCAGATCCCAGACTCCTTAGTATTACATCAGTTGCTTCAGAATTCGTCCCTCTGGAGTCTAGCCTGTTTTCATTCACACCACTCCCCCGACCAGAACCTCTTCTTAGCTGCACACAGAGCTCTGCCTTCCCGGAGTGGTCCAATTGCACCCTAGTTTTTCATACCCTCTAGGATGCCTCTACTCATTTTCCTCCAGGAGACTGGTATTTAAGACTCATCTCAAAGACTATCTCCAGTACGTAACTGATGGAACTGATGGTTCTTATTATAACTGGTAGCTCTACCCTTTTCTCCATGCAGTCATTCCCTTTCTGCTGCCTAATGAATTTTCATGGCTCTGCCAACCTTCTCACATCTCACTTGATATATCAGAGCTCTCAGTGCTGTTGTCTGTGTTCATGTCTGTCTGGAATAATCTTCCCACTCTCATCATCCCTCTCAAGGATATTAAAACTTTCCAGATTCAAGAATCAGCTTCTTTGTTATATTTTTGGTGGATCTCACCTATGGAGGTCAAATTACTTCTCCTTGTGTTCCATATAGATGATAGATTTATACCATGAACTTGTACCTAGTTTCTGTTTCATCTTGTAGAACCTACATTTATCTGTTCTGCATCCTACCATAAGGATCTTGAGGGAAAGAACTATATATAATCTATGCATACATTATCTATGCCATCCATATATACAATGAGCAGCATCAGCTAGTCTTGTAAATGTGGTGAGTGTTGTGAATAGATTAAGGGTGTGCAGAGGCTTTGTCCAGGTGCAGTGATCCTGGCTGAGTGAACAGGTCTGAAGCACAGTTGTCACCTGAGAAGTTTCAATTATTGATTTCTACAGTAGATAAATTCCAGAGATAACAATGTAAAGGAGACAGAGCTTTCTCAATCTAGCATATTCCTTGAAATGTGGACTATGAATAGTAAATGATAATTGAGACAATTGATGATATGACATTGTTTCTCACTCATTAGCCTCTAGTCAATAGATTTCACCTCTTTGTGAAGTTGGATTTGTTTGGTTTGATTGACTGTTTTCATTATGCATAAAGGATTCCCTTCATTTCTTTCAATGGATGCTTTACTTTTCATTATAGAAGCATATTCTTTAAATCCTTCATGAATCATTTTTCTATTTGAGTATCTGAGGTTGACAAAATCCTTAGTGCAAGTGGTGGAAGGGGTATGGAGAGTGGGGTGAATCAGGGTTGATGGCTCTGCTTTAATATAATTTCTCCTTATTTTTTTTCCTGTCTCAGTCTAGAATGCTCTATCTGTATAACATGGGAGGTAGAAATTTTATCATTTGTATATGGTTTGGAAGGATGGGGAGGAAATCTTGAGAAGGAAGTCTTAAGAAAGGAGGAAGGGCTAGCATATTAGTGAAATCCCAGACACAAAATATAAATTCCCATAGGACCCTTCCAGGGTAGACAAGTCTGACGGCCAACCAAGTCCTGTGTACTCGGGTAATGAAGCTAGGACATCAGTGGTGAGGAGACTTTTGCTAAAAATAAAGTCTATTTGAATGTAGACTAGTGATTACCAGAGGCTGGGAGCAGGGAGGAGAGGGGGAACTGGATAGCGAGTGTCACAACACAGACAGAAGGATGAGCTCTCTGCAGCACAGTGGGAGAATGGCCATAGTTCACAATAGCTTACTGCATATTTTATGAAGATCCAGAAGAGAGGAGCTTGAAGTTTCCAAACTTGAACAAATGATGGAGGAAATGTTGATTACCCTGATCACTGTGTACTGTATGCCTGTGTTGAAATAGCACCACATATTTCATTAACATGTACAATTACTATGTTCATCAACAATAATGAAATACAATTATAAAGAGAGGATATTGCAACCTTTCCTCCACTTTCAGTCCCAAGAATAAGCTTGAGATACAATAGTAATGATAAGTTTTAGATACAATGTTTAGACAGCTAAATATGGAGTCTGGTTAGGAGGAGAGACACTGCACTGCTGAGAGTTTCAATGACCAGAGGAGCCTTCTAGGACTAGACCTTGCCTGGCCTTGCACGTTCACCCTACTGCAGGTGTGCACGGTGCCCTGAAGGACAAGGGGAGGTTCTGATTCTCTCCGTCCTCCCCTTGGTTCTTGACAGGTGAACAACGTATTCATTTAATGGATGAATAGATACATGTGGTAAATAACGTTGACTGATCGTGGGGTGGGATATGAGACATATGAAGACTTTTTGATAGCAGGGAATCAGGAAGTGATAATCTGGGTTTCTGGCCCTTAATCTTGAGAAGTGTAGTGTTAAACCAGCTAATTAGACTCTAAACTTGGCACGTGTGTAAATAGAAGTAATTCTATCCCCTACAAGTTAAAAGACTGGTCACTTCAATGCCTTGAGTTTGGTATGTATGTACACAGAAGCAATTCTGTCTCCTGCAAAGGACTTTTTATACTGACTGTAGCTCCATTTCTGAGCCTCTGAGCAAGCTGAGACAAAGATTGTTTCTCTACTCTAGTGGGTGGTTTTCATCAAAAAGAGGTGGAACTAGAGGAGCTACAATGTTCCTTTACCTCTGAAGTTCTTTAAAAACATAAATGCCTATTGTCTATATATACTATAAGGTTTTTAAATGATATGCAATTTATTACACCTTATTCATGGAAAATGTATTCTTATACATTTAGCTATAAATCATAATATACAGTATGATTTTGTTGATGGCTTTCATAACTCTATTTAGGCATTTGCAGATCTCTCTTGAGTCTTATTTAGCACTTCTTTCATAATTTTCTGCCAAAATATTGATCTGGTCTTTCTATCAAGTTCTGAGCCTCTTTTAATAATTATTTCACTTTTTTTGGGGGGTGCTAGGTACCTAACCCAGGGTTGCTAGGCAAACACTCTTCAACTGAGCTATATTCTGAACCCTTGTTATTGTTGCTTTGTATTACAAACTTGAAAGAAATTACACAGCATTCTTACTTTCTCTCCTTCTTTTCTGTAGAAACCCCAAGTTCACCTTTCTGGTTTTATTGCATGCATCATTGTACACGCTTTTGAGACAATCTGAGTTCTTTTTTGTTCTTTTTCTCTTTTTGGTACCAAGGATTGAACCCAGAGGGGCTTACCCATGGAGCCACATTCCCAACCCTTTCATTCTTTATTTAGAGACAGGGTCTCACTGAGTTGCTTTGGGTCTTGCTAAGTTACTGAGGCTGGCTTTGAACTTGGTGAAACTTCTGCCTTAGCCTTCCAAGCCATTGAGATTATAGGCATGCACCACCATGCCTGGCTAGTCTGAGTTCTTGCATCCTGTGATGGAAATGCCATAGGTGTGCACTGTGTCTTCCCAACTGTCTGCATTGGTTTCATGTTGGTACATTTGAACAGCTTGGAGAGGAATATGGACACCATGGAAATTAGCAAAAGCTACAAATCCTCCCCTACTCCCTATCTAGCCCCTGTCAATGCTTGGCACACCACTGTTTTTCAGTGCGACATATAATCAAACAGTAGCTATGGCATTTAGGAAATTCAGTGTTCTTGCATAAGCAGGGTCCAAGGTGCAAAAGCAGATTTGAATGTGGGTACAGATTCATAATTAAAATGTAACAGGCAAGATAGTTCAAAGGTAGCTGCGGGAAACATTCTGTGCTTTGGGCCAAGTACTATAATTAGTTCCAACACATGCTTTACCATCTAAAGTAGACTATGAAGCAGGAGTGGCATATTCTGCATGTAGATTGTAGTGAATAATAATACATTGGCCAAAACTAACATATATTTTGGATGGGCTTTGTTAGAAAGTGGATTTTATCACTTTGTTAGAAAGTGGATTTTATCACTTTGTTATTAAAGTTATGAATTCATACATTAATATATATGTATGTTAATACATATATATTAATATATCCCAAGTTTTGTTTGTATAAAATTAATACAAATGTTTGGGTCAATGTACCTTTAATAATCTTGAAGAAAGACTTCACATCTATTGAACAACATCCTGGAATTTTAAATCCCCTCTCATTTCTATGAGGAAGAACACCAGCATTAATAAGCATCAACAATGTGCCAGACAACTTGTAAGGCACTTAACATAGATGATTTCTTGCCCCCAGATTTCAGAAAGGGATATGAAAGGAAAGAGAGAAAATTAATATATACTCAGCAGAAAGATGCTATTCACACATTGGTTGAAATCATTACAAGTTTTAAAGTGATGCTATTTGTTCTCATTTCATACTAAGGAAATGGAGGCTTGAACAAATGTAAGAATCTCTTACAAGATCACATTGCAAATAAGTGACAGAGCCAAGATTTTTTAAACACAACTGTGTCTAAGATCCTTTGATTCAGGAAATGTTTCTTGGATGCACGTTACTTGCCAGGAAGTGTCCTGGGCTACTGAGGAAAATGGTCACCATTACCCCAGTCCTCTCCACAGAAAGGCAGTGAGTTGATACTGTCCCTTGGGAAGATCATGGGAAGATAGATTGGCAATTAGAACCATATACATAAATGTTTTACAGGTCAACATGCTAAATTACAGGAAACTTAATCCGTGTGGTCTTCAGAACTCCATGCATGCATTTAGGAGAAGTCTAATTTATATCGCAGAGGGAAAAACTGGAATCATGCAGGTAGGATGGAATACAGTGGGTGAAGGGAATGTCACGGGGAGAGAATATCAGGCACCGTGCTGGGGGCAAGGGCAGGAAGACAAGTTCACCATAAAGAGAGTTAATAGTTTATTGTTCACTTAAAGTGATTTATTCTTTTAATTCTTTTTTTAAAATCATGAGTAGACTTAGCCATCATAAATGATGTCATTCTTTGTTCTGGAGTAAATCGATCATGAATTTCTGTGTCATTACAAGAAGGCTGAGTTTTTATGAGCATAGAGAACTCCAAACCCAGAAATAAAACGTTCCTACTCGTATTTTAGGAATACCATGTTATTTTGGCTAAGAAGGAAAAATCTGGCGAGTAATGCCCCTGTTTAAAATCTGTTTTCCTTCACTTCTTTCGTGATTTTCAATGGGCAATAGTATTAAGATCTCAACAGAACACCCGAGATGCAGGGCATCCTCCCTAGATGGTCATCAGTTCTGCTCTGTAGTTCCCAGCTGTCTTCCAGCTGGTCTTCAACTTCATCCCTCCTTTCTCTCATATTGACACCCTCTTGGATTATTCTTCTACCTCCTCTCTTTCCCGGAGGGCTTCCATTCACATGATTTACCCAGTGAACTCTCAGTACAATTTCACTAGAGCAGAGGCAGAAGAAACCCCATGGCCAGGAGTTTCCATAACTCATCCTTTAGGGCTAACAGAGATGCCCGGGAAAGGATCCTCCAAGTGCCAGCCAAGAATCCACTGGAGAAATGGTAGACTGTGAAGGAGCTGGGCCTCGAGACCACGCGGTCCTGTACAACACCCAAGACTCCGCTTCCCTCACCCTGTTTGTGTCAGACTTTGTAACCTCAGGAGGTTCAGCCTTAGCAGCTGGCAAGTTGAGAAATAAAGAAAGAAGATTTTAAAAAGTTCCTTTCCATCTTTATCAGGTAGAGATTCATTAAACTGCCAGTCACTAATTGTAATTAATATCTAGAAGAGATTAGCTTTTTCACATAATTATTATTGTGCTGACATTAAAAATGACCATGCAACCTGTGTATTATCTGTGAGTAATCAGAAAATTTGGGGAAGCACCTGAATTTTTATATTAGACCAGTGAAGAATTTCCTTGCTGAATATATTTTTTTTATGACAAAAGTTACAAAAAATAAAGTTGTATTTGTGTTCTATTCAATCAGTTTTACTTTTTACCAGGTCTTAAAAATAAAAGAATTTTTTTTTTATATACTGAACTCTATGGGGCTGTTTAAATGAGGGGGAAAAATGACAATTTTTTAGACAAATCATGGTATGGTAAAATTTGAGAAGTGAATTTTAGTCAAGTGATTATGCTGGAATGAAAAGGAAAAGAAGGAAATGCATAATTCATGCATGAATCACCAAGACTATATTAAAGATTAATCATAGAGGTCACAAGCCAAAGATTCAGTGATCAGAACACAGAAAAACGGGCAGTTTGAAGCTATTTATCTTTTGTGTGTCTTGTTTCATAACCTCTGGACATGCATATTTTTGATTTTGCCTTTCCATGTCTCCATGGTGCATTTGAGGTCCTTTACAGAGGATCCCAAGCCGGTAGAACTGTGTGCATTTGCAAGCCAGTCTCTTAACCCCACTCCCAAGCCAACCCCTATCCCACTCCAAGTCAACCCAAATCTCCATTAGGACCCTCTCAGTGCTCCTGGCCTTGCCCAAGGCTTTCACTCATTCTATTCCCTTCACCAGATGTCACACTTCTCTCTCACCACTGGGGCTTCATTTTTCAAGGCCCTCATTTTTCTATTCTCATAATACTTTGTTCTTATGATATAATAACCTATCACTTGCATTATAGCAGGATATTTTTACTTACCTGTTACAGAATACGGGTTTCTTTGAATAAAAAAAATCAGGAGAAGGGTTCAGTATTTACGAGCAGTTTGTCAATGTCAGGAACTATCCTAGATACTTTGTAAAATATCTTATTTAATCCCCCAAATTACCTGATAGCATGCATTATCATCTCCATTTTACAGATGAGTTAACCAGCTCTGTAAGTTAATTAACTCATCCAGTGGAGCACTGCTGCGAAGGACATAATGAAATGTTTTCTGAGTCAAAGGCTTTGCTCATTTTACTGTGTTATAACATATGAAGTTATGGGTATTTCTTTATTCTTGTACCTGGACTTTGTCCTTTCTGCTTGTGATCTCTGGATTATTGTGGCCCACTCTTTGTGTCCATCTTTCTCTTTTGCTCTTTGGCAATTTTGTAAAGACTGAATTGCACACATATATGTGTGTGGAAGGGCGTCACAGAGGAATTCTCCACAAAGAAAGTCAGATCAGGGTGTCAGGAAGAAAGCGGGGGATGGTATGAGACCTGCATTGCAGTTACAAACAATAAAGGGTGGGCATATCCGGCAGGAAGGCCGACTCTAGGGAGACCCCATGCCTTCTAGCCAGTGTCTGAATGACACGCACTGGGCAGATGGTGCAGCCTCTGAAGTTACCACCACCTGAGTCGTCTAAGTCTCCCTTGTGAGGACCAAACCTCCCTGAAGATGGGCAGTGGTCCATCTGCAGCAAAAGAAGCACCCTTCCAGCCTGTCTGCTACCCCTAGTTGATCCTGCTGCTACCTGAGTGTGAGGAGAGACTGGGAGCCACCAATGTGTGAACTTGTAGAGTTTCTGCGCTCTCTCTCTCTCTCTCTCTCTCTCTCTCTCTCTCTCTCCTCTCCAGATACCTTTCCTCCTTGCATAATAAGTCTTATGCAACTGGATTTGGATTGGTTTTCTTGGCTAACAAGTGCTTTCCAAAGTCTTTTTCACTATAACAATGTGAAGATGGCATTACTGTCAACACTGTGCAGACATTTAGTTGAGGCAACTGAGGCCCAGAGAGGTAAGGGGACCCCGCAGTCACAGATTGCAGAAGCAACAGAGACAAAATGTGATCCCAGGTCTCTTGACACTCAGGTTATTTTTTTTTTCCCATCAAATGTCTGTATGTGAAAAAGAAATAAAGGAGATAATAAAAAGAATCCTTCCAGTTGATATTGTGACAAAATTTATACCCCATGAAGTTATTAGCTGGAAGCTCAACATCTGGGATATTTTTGATCACCCGATGGCTCCAAGTGACTAGGGTTTGAACGTTTGTTCAGAATGAAATTGGTTAAGGGGAGAGTGGCTCTATGACAGAAATCAGAGCTTCCAACATTTCCAGCATTCACCTCTACCAGGCATGCACATGAATGGCTCCAATAAATCACATATGAAAGGGCATTATCAAACCCCTTCCAAATATTCTTGTGGAAATTGATGACAGTGAAGGACACTGCTCTAACACATTAAAAAGTAAAGTTTTGAGAAGGAAATGCAAGTGTATTTTCCTCAAGGTAGAAGGAAGCCATAAAAATCTGTTTCCTTATTTTCTCAGTGTGCTTAATCTGCTGGTATTCATTTATTTTGCTTCAAATGAAGCTCATAAAGTTGCCACGTTACAAATCCACAGGCTGAAATCTATATTTCTATCCTTCAGTTGACTTTCAAACCAGCTCCAGTAGTGTTTCCAAGAGACGGATGTGTAATTTCTTACTGTGAATATCCTCAGGTGTCTCTGCCTTCAAAGGTCACCCATCATTATTTATAACTACAGAATCTAAACTTCTACTCTTGGCAGTAGGGGACCTGGACTGTGACTGGATTCTTAGTCTTTCTGAAATCACAAGAGTGCTTCCATATCAAAAAAAGGCAGATAATTGGCATGATTATAACATGTTTGGAGAAGCTATCTACTTCATAATAAAAAATAAATAGATAACAATAAAAAACATAAGAAGTTCATACTACATTGTTGAGTTCCATGATAGCCAGAGCTGGTTTGGATCTTCTCTATCGCTAATGATCTCTACAGCATTGTATACTTGTGTTTCAACCATGGTACAAAACACTTAATTCCATTTTATTTTCATGCCAGACAATTTTATTTTCTGATTGTTAACTGGTAATTATTTATGTCTGTCATTTGTAAATATAGGAAATATTCAATTTTCTGAGACTTAACTACATCAACTGTAATTCTGAACATGATTGAAGTTTTTTTTTTTTTTCTGATCATTTTACAGTCTTGGGCTACAATCTAAGAGCCTCAAATTTTGACTGCTTGTCTTCTCCTTCTTGAATTAATTTTATACTCTGAATTTTTTTTCCTATAATACTTTTCTGTAAATAGCCTGGCAGTCACTGGCTTTAATCAAGACTGATTTGCTAATCTTAGTTCTACGGCTCTGAATCAGTCAGAGTCCAATCAAGAGAAAGAAACTACAGAGTAATTGGAACTGATAAATTTAATATGAAGTATTATTATTGTTAACTATAAAGAAGATGCTTTAAAGAGGCACAGGGAACTCTTTAAAAATATTTCATAGTTGAGTGAAAAATGTGAGAAGAACAAACTTAGAAGGAAATGAGGATTTCCTCTCCAAGGCTAGGATTTAGACACTGCTGGACAGGTGTAGTTATGGTCTGTAGAGAGTGATGAAATCCCCTGATTTTCTCTGGGAAAAATTGGTCAACCATTCCCTGGCAAAGCAGAGAACTCCTCTTGGGCGTATGTGAGCTAAGGCTTGAGAGAAAAATTCCGGGTGCCTGCAATCTTTATTGGAAACCTAACTCCAGGAGTTGCTGCAACCCAATTGGAAACTTTGCTTCTTGACGAGTGCTCCCCGTGATCCATTCTGCTTCTTCATATCCCTGCTTCTTCAATAATACATTCCACTTCCACAGGTGCAAAAGAAAGTTGGCACCATCTATATTCCCTGTTGTTTTATTGTGACAATTTTGTGAACTATGAATAACAGGCAAAGGGAAAAGAAAGAACAGGTTGTAAAAACTGTCTGCCTTGTTTGTTCAAAGTTCCTGGAAACAATTTAAGCAAAGGTTTGATCTTCTGAGAACCATAAAAACATAGGTACAATCATTCCAATTTCTGCTATGATACTCTATCATGGTCAAGTATGTTTTGTAGTCCCATATAAAGCACTGTTCATATTGTTGTTGAGGACAAAAGAGAAGCAAAAACATCATAAAATAAACTAATTCACCACAACATGTCATGCAAAAGAGCCCATTCTCTTCCCTGAGAGTATGTTTAGATGTGATTCCTGAACTCACATTCAAGTGGGCTGATGTGGACTTTGTTTCACTGTCCTCTCCACCTCTGGATAGTTCTAAGTCTTATTTATTCTTCACTTCCTCTTATGACAGAGGAGACACTGCTTCTGTAGCATTTTATCAAATATTAAACCTTGATAGTGGTTGGATTCAGAGTCATCAACACAAGTAGCTAACTGCATTGTGTTGGGCAAATCATCTTACCTCCCTGAATCTGTCAAATGGGGGAATTACCACCAATTCTCTGAAAATCGATACAGTAACATAAACCCAATGTATTCTTTATTTCCCAAGCTTATGCCTACCAGGAACCACATAATATTTTTCAACTATGATATAATGGAGGGGATTGGACCTGTGTGACATATATGATTGAAAAGTCTCTATTTTTGCAGGAAGTGTTACAATGTTAACTATAATCTGACTCTGGAGTATGAAATAAATAATGTCACATACTATAGATATGAATATGCATATTACATACTAGAGCAATAATCAACATATGAAAAGTATAATTTAAAAAGTAGATAAATTAAAATGAAATTGTAAAAAATGTTCAATTCTAAACTCTGAAAGGAGGGAAAAATAGGAACCAAATCATGAATAACTAATAATAAAATGAAAAACTTAAGTTCAATTGTATTAATGTAGAAATACATTAATACTCCACAAAGAAAATGTTTGTACAAAAAAATTCCAAGGCTCAGATGGCTTAGCAGGTGAATTCTATCAAACCTCTGAGGAAAAAAAAATATTCTCTCTTTTCAAAAACTCAGAAAATGGAGAATGATGAAAACCTTTGATTCATACTAAGAGTCTCTTATCACAGATGATAAAATGCTGCATGGACATTGTGAAATAAAAGAAACAAAAGGGAGTAGATACACAAAAGGTGAATATTCTTCACAAATATGGCTTTAAAATTCAATAAAATTATAGATCTAAGTCATAAATATATATCAGATAATAAAACAAGACAAGAAAGGGCTTATTACAGGAATGCAAGGTTGGTTTGTATTTTGAGATTTAATATAATTCACCATGTTAAAAGAATAAAGGAAAAAGCAATATGATTTTCTCAACTGATACAGAAAAAAAAAAACTATTTGAAAAAGGTCAACATTAATCCATGATGCAACCTCCTAGCAAAGCAGGAATAAGGGAGACATCCTGTAGTAAAAGATGTTTAAGAAAACATTACAACTGATATCACTCTTAATGTGGATTCTATTTTAACCTGAATATATTATATATTCTGTTACTTTCCCTCAAATTGATGCTGCTTCACCAAGGTCTTTTTTTCCCCTAACCTTATCTCTTCAGGTAGTTTATATAATTTTCTCAATACTTTGCAACATAACACCTTTACCCATCAATTAATACTTGTGGTCTCACATGTTTCAAACAATTTTTCTTCAGATGTATTTTAGTTGTAATTCTATATAACTATAGAGTGCTGTGATTTCTAACCTATGGGGAAGAATTAAGTTCAATAGGATCCAATTGTTCCAGCAAGTTTAAACCTGCCATAGGGGCTCTATCTGAAAGTTCTTCTTTTTCCCTCTGCCTATGTATTAACACATTACATTTTGCAGGCAAAGACATAGGTCCAGGGCACTGGCCATGGGTGGAGGGTAAGGACTTGGGCTGGGTTGCTGAAGAATGCTGCTTTGCATTTCCAAGATTCATTTCCGCATCCCAATGACTTACAAGAGATTCTCTTTTGAGACTCAGTGTACTATCTTTCTTTTTCTATATTCTTAAGTTCCTATCTCATTTTCCAGCCCCCAAGACTTGCAATCTCTTATTCTTCATGGTTGATGAAGGGAAAAGATCCATCTTTTATGGCTGCTCAAGCTGGCAATGAGCAATGACCTTGCTTAGCCAGGGAAATGAAGCCTCTGCCTGCCTGATCAACTGATATCTCAGTTGATATGGGTTGGGATCTTTGCCTTACCTTCATCTTACCAATGCAAGTATTGCAATCTGGAAGATACAAACTTTATTAGAAGGTTAAAAAGTAGCAGAAGTATACCTACAAGAGGTCTAATAGGGGTGACAGTCACGTGAGGCTTTAATAGTTTTTATTTGCCTGTACACATCTCAAGAAGGAATTATCAAAAAGAAGGCCTGAAGGCAGGGGCTGGAGCTCAGTGGTAGAGCACTTGCCTTGCAAGTGTGAGGCACTGAGTTCGATCCTCAGCATGACGCAAAAATAAGTAAATAAAGGTATTGTGTCCATCTACAACTAAAATTTTTTTTTTTTCAAAAAAGAAGACCTGAAAAAAAAATCCATAGCTTCTCTTTGATAACTCCTTCTTCATAGTCTGTGTCTAACTTGGGTCTCCCCACTTCCCAAATTGCTTAGTTTGATTGACAGCCTGATACCTGATTGCTTCTCTACCTCTGATGCCCATTCTACCTGTTCCTGTTCCCTGCTCAGACCTGGACTCTCTGACCTACATCACTTGCTACAGTTGCTGTCAAATTAAAAATTCCTTCTCAACTTCAAAGTCACATTTTGCTTTTTAGAATCACTCTCAAATCTTCAGAAGGTGGAGGAGCTTGCTCCTGGGACACGCACTTCAACCCTCCTTTCACCACTTTCTCTGGGCCATGCCTTCCTCAGAGCCTGGCCACGCTGGTTTCCTTTATCTTTGTATTTCCTTACTTGTGACAGAAGCACTAATAAACTCAGACCCTCCAAAGCACTACGTTAGCCCAATGAGGAAATCTGGTACACATGACAGAGTCTCAGCAGCTTAGACATGGACCTTTCATATCCAAGTAAGATTTAGCTCCTGAGACAGGCATGAGCATCCCAAAGTTCTGAACTCAGTCTGCTTCAGTGTTGTTAAGGACCTGGGACAAAGCACATGAGAGTGTCAGAGGATCTTGATCTTGCAATACCTACTTTTGTAATATTTTGTTTAATAAGTAGAGATTTTAATTATAATAAATTAAATTTTTTAACATTTATTTTTTTATTTATTTATTATGCCTATTGAACATAGTAAAAAAAAAACACTCTAGGAATTCTTTTCCTTGACACCATCAGGCTATGTTTGAAAAACCCATAAAATTAAAAACCAAACAAACAAAACTAGAGTGAACAATTGTGATGGCAAATTCTGAATCACACAAACCCAATACATAGCATCTTGCAACTGTGATTCTATTTGGAGGGTTTTTTTTTTTTTTTTCAGAAATAAAAGAAGCGAGTGGAAGAATTCTGCAGGACTCTGCCAATTATACAATATATGATGTTGAGCACGTGCTTAGTTTTTTGTTCTTTTTTCCTCATCTAGAGAAGGAGACTCTGACAGGACCGCCATACTGGGATGCTCTGAGAATTTCGAGTTCACATGCATGCAGTATTTTCCTGCTTTGGCTCCATTGCTGTCTGGTATTCCCACCAGGGGGTCAGTCTTATCACAGATGTTCATTTTGGATCACCTCTGACCCTGGCAGGAGGCCACCACTTGAGCAATGAGTTGCCCTTGAGGAAAATGTGCACAAATGATCAATTAGAGGATCTGCAGGGGACCCTCCCTGCTGTGGACATGAGCCTATTCTATCTCTTGCTGGGGCTTCTGCTGTGCTTCTCCCAGGCTTTCTGCAGTGCTTTCAGCCTCCCAGATGGCCAAGGACCATTCAGGAGATGAGGTGCTTTTCTTCCTTGGGTGATGGCAAAAAACATGCTGAAGAGAGGGAGAACTGGACAGCAGCCAGCAGAACGGCTCTGCCATTAGGTGTTTCATCTAGAGCCTTGTGAGAGCTTCATCTCCCCTTAAGGGAGCCAGGAAGCCATGGCATGTGTGCAGGAAGGTGCTGAGTATCAGATACGATCATTCCAGGGAGTCACCGTGAAGATAATGTAGCTTTGTATAAATTTTAGAGTTAATGATAATGATTGGCATATCAGGGTTCTACAGAGGAACAGAATCAATAAGACAATCACATATGTGTGTATTCTATATAATTATAAAAAGAAGATTTATTGGTTTGGCTTACATGAGTAGAAGCTGGATAGTCCCACAGTGGCCATCTTTGTGTCTCAAAGACCCAAAGTCTAGGACACCCTCCCTCTCATGGGAATGTCTCATGGGAAAGGTGAACTATAAACTCACTCAAAAACATCTGGAGAGTGCAACGAACTTCTGCCATTGGGAACTCTGCCGTGAGTGAACCTGTTTTTGTGATGATCATTTAGTGAGTCTTTGAGACTCAAAGAAGCATATAAGTGAAATTTTGAACAAAGACTAGAAAAGCCATTCTGTAAAAGAGGCTCTTCCCCAGCAGGACTAGCCAAAGATGGCAGAAATCACAAGGACATTACATACTGTATCCATAATCTGAGACTCCAGACTCTATGATCAGCTTTGAGGAAATCAGTCAATGCATTTTAGAACTTAGGTGTAGGGTAAGTCTTCAAGTTGACCCCATGAACTGGTGAAGGGTCTTCTAGGAATGAAATAACTATCTTTATATCTTATTTTCATTTTCATTTTCATTTTTATACTTTCTCACTTTGCCAAAAATTTAATTACTTAATGCGTTAATTTATACATGTATTCAACTCACAGTCACAAGTGCCCATTCTGTCTATTATATAACGCAAATGATCGTATACCTGGGACAGGTAGAAGGGAGGCTGAGCAGAGTCCTGCTAACTGTCCAGGGAAGTTTGCCAACCTCTATCTGATTCTGATATGCTTTTCAGCAAGGAAAATATAAAAAAGTGAAAGGAGACATGTTATCAAACAAAATGCAAAGTTCTAAGTTAGATCCAGAGTTGGGAGTGTGGAGAGTGACTCGTGCTTAAAGCTCTGATGTGGAAAAGGTGGCCTATCTGATGTCTGCACCATTTTCCTGTGCCTGTCTTTAAGAGGAATACCCCTCCAGTCTTACCCTGGAAGTGTCCAAATGCTCTATCCTTGGTCCAGCCAGCTGTCATGGACTTACCCAAGTGCCATGCCCTCAGGCACAGGTGACTCCAGCCCACATATTCGATGTCCTCACCACTATGTTGGTTAGAGTGCACTGTTGACGACAAGAAAACATGGAGGGAAAGTTTTGTTGTTCAGAATAAAATTGTACATTCCATGTGGAAAGGTGACAAAGAGTTGAAGTTCATGACCTCTCTGGTACTTGTGTCTTTAATTTTATTTTTCTTTATTTTATTGATACACTTTCATGTTTCATTCTTTTTAGTACCAGGGAGTAAACGCAGGGGCGTTAAGCCACTGAACCACATCCTCAGCCCTTTATAATAAATATATTTAGAGACAGGGTCTTCTGAGTTGCTTAGAGACTTGCTAAGTTGCTGAAGCTAGCTTTGAACTCATGATCCTCCTGCCTCAACCTCCTGAGCAGCTGGGATTACAGCCTTGTGTCACTAAGCCCAGCTACCTCAGCTTTTTACTTGAGGTTTCAGAAATCCACTCCTTAGTTCCTTAGATACAACTGCAATACAAGATCACACATTTTCAAATAGCAGTCCTATCTGGTAAAGTACTGAATAGATGGGTGTGTGTGTGTATGTGTGTGTGTGTGTGTGTGTGTGTACATATACATATATTTCTACACACACACATAAGTATATATATATTCCTACTTCTAAATGGACTTCAGATTCCCAATATCCTTTAAGAATAATAAAAGTGATATTATTTCAAAATAAGCTTCCAACATCTAACAGGTTTCTTAATTAATTACTTTTGCTAAACTTAGTGCACTACTTGCTATGGTATTTGGGTGATGGGTTCAAAATGCTTTTTATTTTTAAAAGTTACAGATGGTCTTCTTATTCCTCTAAGGAATTAAATAACTCAAAGTTTTGGGTTCCTTCAACTGCTTCCGTCTTTCTAATTGAGTGATTTCTTCTACTCACCCCCAAACCAACCTTTTTCTCAATTTAATATTTTCACGACTGATGTGGGCATAGGGATTAGTGTTCTGAGATACTGTACCACAGCTTGCTCATAACACAATTCAGTAGGCAGGAGGAGGGGTCAGATGATTTGAGGCTTGCAATGCGAGTGCCTAAGCAGTCTATGTTAGTCCTATAAATCGCACCGGTCCTCCTTTATTACCTATTAAAGCTTGGCAGGAATGAGGTGCAGATGATATATGTTAAGGCTTAGGGACTTTGGTAGTGAAAGGAGTGGGGAGTCACAAAAGACGCACTTGTCTCCTCTGGAGTGGAGTGGACTGAGCAGCTACTTGGCACCTAAGCCATCAGCAGTGCAGGGGTCCAGTGGCTGCCGCGAGCCAGGGCTAAGGGAAAGGTAGCCCTCTTTCTTCCATCCTTAGTGGAATTGTCTTCATTCAAGACTTAGTTTCTTTCCTAGAGTTGAAAGCATCTCAATTTCTCCATCTTTCTTCAGCACCCCTCTCCTGAAATTAATTTCCATATTGCTATGGAATATTTCGGTGTCAGGAGCCTGACGAGCGCTTGTGTGCTGGGGCCCTGGCATGGTTGGTTGTTACCTTGGCCACCGAGTTCAGACACCCAACGAACCCGCTGCAGCCTTTATGCTGTATACCTGAGAGTGTTCCTGGGTTTTTCCTCTTATCAGGTCCCTTTTAGTGTCCTGAATTCTAGCCACAATGAAGTCGTTCTCAAACATTCCAGAATCCTCCGGCCTCTGTGTTTTACAAATGTCATATCCTAGCTACTCAGAAATATTAAGCTTCCTACCTGATATCCTGCTCCTTTTTTTTTTTTTTTTCCTTTTGTACTGGAAATTGAACTCAGGGTCTCACACATGCTGATCAAGCAATCTATCTACCACTGCCCTTTTTGTTTTGTTTTTTGTTTTGAGGCAGGGTCTTGCTAAGTTGGGCAGGTTGGCCTCAAACTTGCCGTCTTTGTCTCAGCCTCCTGAGTAGCTGGGGTTACTGGTGCCCCCTTTCTGTACCTCAAACCTCTGGCCCTGGCAAGGCTCCCTCTCCCATGCTGCTGTGGTTTGCTAGATGTTCTCCATTTGTCTCCTATCACTTCCTGTGCGCACCTACATCATAACAATGGTCACCCTGTGGGATGGCTTCTCCCTGTATTTCTGCCCTCCACGCTCACCTGGAGGCCCGGTTATGAAGGCAGAGACTGTGCTTCATTGACTCTGTTCCCTAGTATTTCACACCATAACTGACACATTGGAGACATTCAACGAATGTATTTTGAGTGATTAAATAGATTATTGAGGGAACCAATTAATATGTGGCTATATTCCAAAGCTAGTTTGGATAATAATGCCTCAATCCAGTAATTTCCATCTTTTAAACCTTGAACACCTGGATGCAGAGTTATGGCCTATTTTGTGCTCAGCAGAAAACCATTGTGTGTTTTGAAGAGAGAAATGATTTAGAGGCTTTACGCTCCTAGAGGATTAATCTGTCAGGAGTGGCAAGCCAGGGGGGAAGGGTGGTCATGAGTGTGAGAAGTGCAATCTGCCCTCTGGGGAACAATTGGTAGTGCCATTCCGGTTGGAACTCATGGCTGGGGATGCTTCTTCGACCCCTTTGAAGTTCTCTTTCTGAGTTCACAGAAGGACCTGTCTACCTTTGTCTCTGTACTTTTTAAAAGTAGTCACAGGAATATTAAGTAGTAACCTCAGGTTCGTATACCCACTGTTAGTATCAAAGGCAAAATATAAATCTAGATCTGCTGCTGCCTCGTTGGAGTTAGAGGTTGGTTGATCTTATATTTTCAAAAGCTGTATTGGGATATGGTGGCACATGCCTGTAATCCTAGCAACTCAGGAGGCTGGGGCTGGAGGATTTCATGTTTAAGGCAAGCCTCAGCTAATTAGGGAACAACTTAGTGAGACCCTGT
Source organism: Spermophilus citellus (assembly GCF_964194105.1). NCBI lineage: Eukaryota > Metazoa > Chordata > Mammalia > Rodentia > Sciuridae > Spermophilus > Spermophilus citellus. Next base: position 106,566,604 of record NC_138193.1, read on the forward strand.
CTCAAAATAAAGAAATTTTAAAAAGTCTGGGAATGTGGTTCAGTGGTAAAGGCCCTCTGAGTTCAATCCCTGTACACACACACACACATAAAAAAAAAGAAAAAAAATTGCATTTTTTCTCACTTGCATAATCACCTCTGAATTTTCTTGCTCCTGAAATTGTCGTATTTCTTATGAGTGTGAGCCCTGAAACCAGTCTAGGTGAGAATCAGTAGCTCATACACATTTTCAAGCAGCTATGGCACTACCTGTTTTCTGAGCTCTTCAGAGCAGCTAGAAGCGGCCCACTTTGTGGTCACTTTATAGCAGTCTATCATGAGCAACTTAATCTCTCTGTCACTTGCCTTCAGTACGCTCTGCCTTGTAGGGAAACGTAGGGAATGTGGAAGTAACATAGACCGTGACATTATAAGTAGTTTGCCATCCATTTTCCTGTGGTGGTTCTTCATTTCTAAGCAGGTAGGAAGATTGATTCCTATATTCTTCTAAAGATTCCATTTCCCTGAAACAGTTACAGTAACAAAAAACATGAGTTGAAACATTTCATGAAGAAAAACTAGGTAATTTTATTGGACAGAAATTTGACATATAAAATTATAAACTCATACAATCATTAGGAAGATTTCGGGGGTGAAGGTCAGAGTATACTTTTTAAGAAATTTAGAATTACCAGGCTTAGAGGGAGCTGTGGTCCATGATTCCAGCTGAGCCCAGGACCCACGTGGATGGCTCCCTGGAAGCCAAGTGAGGCCATTCTGCGTGGGAGGGGTAGGTGTGGTCTCTGTTGTTTCTCCCTAGGGAGGACTTCAGGGTGTCAAGGAATCCAACATGGGTGTCCCAGCCTTCCTGCAGCTGAGGCGGGCAGAGAGCTTTTCTTTCTTTCTATTTCCAAATATCTTTCTAGTGGCTTGCCCTGGCTGAAATGGAGAGAGAGAAGAGGTTCTGACAATCTGCATTTCCAGCTTCCCTCTGGTGATGCCAAGAAGAGGCACAAAGGATGATGGTGGGGCTGTCTTGCTTGAACTTGACCACTCACATTCTAAACAGCTTCTCCACTTTCATGGAAGTTAAGTGTGCCTAGAAATGGAGGCAGCTGTATCCATACTGAATACCATCTCTAGGCAAAACACACATGAAATGGAAGTGTCGTCTCTGTTGGGAGACCAGCGACATCACCCATTTACCTCCTCTCTTCCAAAGCCATGGGACAGGTGAACATTTTCACTCATGTTTCAAGCAGATCTTTAATATAGATTGTTATTTTGAAGTCATTTTAGAATATATTTGAAAACAATTCAGGAAATGTACTCATACGTTGTTGGTGGGACTGCAAATTAGTTTACCCAGTCTGAAAAGCAGTATGGAGATTTCTCAAAAAAACTAGGAATGGAACTCCCATTTGACCCAGTTATACCACTCTTTGGCACAAAATCCAAAGGAGTTAAAAACAGCATACTACAGTGACACATATCCACAACAATGTTTATAGCAGCAGAATTCACGATACCTAAGCTATGGAACCAACCTAGATGCCCTTCAACAAATGAATGGATAAAAAACATGTGGTATATATTCACAATGGAATACTACTCAGCCATAAAGAAAAATGACTTTATGACATTCACTGGTAAATGGATCTGGAGACTATCATGCTAAGTGAAATAAGCCAATCTCAGAAAACCAAAAGTCAAATGTTCTCTCTGATATGTGCATGCTACCCCACAACAAGGGGTTGGGGGAAAGGAAGAATAGAAGTTCGGATGACTAGACAAAGAAAAATGAAGGGAAGAAGAGAGCTAGGAATAGAAAAGACAGTGGAATGAATCTGACATAACTTTCCTATGTACGTGTATGAATAAACAGCAGTTAAAAATGCCAAATGACTTCTTTGATATAAGGGGAGTAACCAAGGACAGGGTAGGGACGAAGAGCTTGAGAAGAAGATTAACATTAAACAGGGACGATAGGTGGGAGGGAAAGGGAGAGAGAAGGAAATCGCATGGAATTGGAAGGTGAGCCTCAGGGTCATACACAATTACATATAAGAGGAAAGGAGGGGTAAGAGAAAAATAATACAAGTGAAGAAATGATTTACAGTACAGGGGGTAGAGAGAGAAAAGGGGAGGGGAGGGGAGGGGAGGGGAAGGGGGATAGTAGAGAATAGGATAGACAGCAGAATACATCAGTCACTAGAATGACAACATGTAAATCAATGGAAGTGTAACTGATGTGATACAGCAATTGGTATACGGGGTAAAAATGGGAGTTCATAACCCACTTGAATCAAATTGTGAAATATGATATATTAAGAACTTTGTAATGTTTTGAACGACCAACAATAAAAATAAATAAATAAATAAACAGCAGTTAATCTCAACATTGTGTACATCCAGAAGACTGTGGTCCTAATTAGAATAAGATATATACTATGTTTGTATAAATATATCAAAATAGATTCCACTGTCATTTATAATTAAAAAAGAATAAATAAAAAATGAATAAAAAGTAAAAGAATGGATATACTTCATATTATAGTAATACAAATAGAATGCTATAACTTGTCTGTCTTATGATTTAACTGTACATTTTCTAGGTAACAATAAGTATCTGTTAAATTGAGAAGAGGTTACAGGACTTGGATTATATGAGTGTTTCTCAGTGAAATGCTTAACTTGACCTGCATGGTCAGTTGGGATCATTGACTTTTTCATTTGTATTGGTCAGCTTCTGCTGCTGATTCAGCGGCATCCATCATTTATTTAGATTGCAATTCAGTCTTTGGCTGGGTGGTTCTTCTGCTCTGTGCCAGCTCGATGGAGCTCTGCGCCAGCTCGATGGAGCTCTGCTGGTTTAATTAGGTCTCATGATGAGCTGTTAGGTCAAGATGATGTGATGGCTGGATGACGTGTGACAGCCTCATGTGTGTGTTAACATGACACGAGATGTTGGCCAGAGTAATAGGGACAGCAGGGTACGTTTCTCTCATCATCCAACAGGCTAGCTGGAGCTTTTTCACCTGGTTACAAAGATCCATGATCAAGAGAAGGGCATGCACCACGCACAGATGTGTTTTAGTTCTCTGCTTTTATCTTATTTCCTGATATTAATCAAAGCCGAGGTCACAAGGAGTGAAGAGGTCAACTCCTCCTCTTGGAGGGAGAAAGCGTGAAACCTCACGTAAAGAGGCTTGAGTAGGAAGGATGTGTGACCACTGTGGACTCCGCCACAGCCGAACACAGGTGAGACTAGAACATCCCTTGGCTAGTTGGACTAAGTGGCATGGCATGTCCTATGTCCCCTCTGAGCAACTGATTTCTCTTCACTGCATTTGTTATTGTCAGAGTCTTTCTTCTTTATTCTTTTATTGTATCCTTCAACTTCCTTATCACAAAACTAGCCCAACCTCATCTACACAAATTGCGAGTGCTGATGTGCAATAGATATGTCCCCACAGAGCTTCAGTTGAACTGTTTAAGAGAATGTGTTTTAAACAGTTTATAAGAGTTCCCAAGAATGGATCCATAATAAGAACATTTAATAATTTTCTAAACATTGCTGTAAATTTTAGCTCCTATACATTTTCTGAGGAATGGAATATAAGTAGAGAACGACCGGTGATAATTAAGCCAGGACATGTTTACTCACATTTAGGTTTTACATGGTTGAGAAATAGAACAAAATGAAAGACAGAAGTGGCATCCTGCAGAAATAGAAAAAAAATATATATTTAAAAATAGAAAATTCTCTCCTAGAATTGATCAAGATTGGGAATCAGAGCTCTAATTTTTAAAAGTCAGATTTATTTTCCTTAATTATTGAAAGAGAAAAAAAATGATGCATATACTTAGAGGGCATATCATTTGGGGACTTTCTGTGGAAGTTGGATATGGCATGGTCCATCCCTCAAATCACCTCTTACAATGCCAGATTTTGGCAAAGTGCCAGGGCAGCCTGCAATCAAAATTAAGTCAGTTACAGAGCTCAGTAAGTCAGGCTGCCCTGAGGAGCTCTGCTGAAACCAAGGTCATCAAGAGAAAAGGGTAACTGCTCTAAACGTTGGTAAGGCTAGGTCACGATAGTATGCTCATTTTAAGCTCTTTGGATATAGACCAAGGAGTGGGACAGCTGGGTCAAATGGTGGAGATAAAGAGATCACAAAACCACATCCAGGCAGCGCAAGCAGGAAAGCTTTCAGAAAAATCACCCCAGACCTGTGCTATCACGGAGGCAGACAAAAAGACTTGAACAGGCAGCTGTAATGAAGAAAAATGTGCATCGATACCTGGCCCGGCCACTGATAATGCTTGAAAACTGCAGAGCCAGATCTTTAATTATTATTTTTCAATGCATATTCCTACATGCAGATGTTTTACCTTTTCTATAACATTTTCTCTTTAAAAAAAAAAGAAATGGAAAATGTTCAAATACCTGGTTAAAATACAAGTGTTTACTGTACCTCAAAGGAAACAAAAAGACCATAACAAGAGGAACGTGATAAACAGATATCCTTAGCCGTTTCTAATCAGTGGAAATCACACTAAAGGGCAAACTCTTTACCCAGATGGAAGTAAGTTAAAGCAACTCATTTGTTCTTGTTATGAACAATTGAAGGTCACCCTGTTCTGGAGAATCAGAAAGGATCTTGGATTTATGGTTGGGCAGCATATCCAGGCTTTAAAAACTGTTTTCAATCAACTATATTGAATTGTAAGCAACAAACACAAAATTCGTTGCTTACGTGAGTATTTCAATGTGATTTGCTAATTTGTGACACCATTACCAATTCAAGAGAGAAGACACTTCCATCACCCCAATCACTCCCTTTGTGCCTCCTTCCAGTTACTAGAGATTGCATTCTTATGTCGACTTTCACACAGATGGAATCACGGAATGTGTACTCTGGTGCTGGGTTCCCTCATGAAGCATTTTTGCTGAGTAATTTTTTTTTTTTTTTTGGTACTACGGATTGAAACCAGGGTCACTTAACCACTGAGTTACATCTCCAGTGCTTTTTATTTTAAATTATGAGACAGGGTCTTGCTAAGTTTTGTAGGGCTTCACCAAGTTTGCTGAGGCTGGCTTTGAACTTGCAATCCTCTTGCTTCAGCCTCCAGGGTCCCTGGGATTACAGGTGTGAGCCTGTGTGTGAGTAGTTTTTTTATGAGCACAAATTGTTCATTCATTTGTCAACACCCTCGCCATTTAACACATTTAGCTGTCTTCTAGCTTTGGGGCTATTATTCGAGGTATGCACATTTATGCATCATTCTTTATTGAACATATTTTCATTTCTCTTGGGCAAATGTTTTGTATAGATATTTTCTGCATGTAGAGGGGTATCTCATTGTGATGTTAAATTGTATTTCTGGATGACCAATGATGGAGAACATCTTTTCATAAGTTTACTCACTGTATCTGCTTTTGAGAAATATTAAGATTTTTTAATCATAATTTTTAATTGAATTTATTATCTTATAATTGAGTTGTATATTTTACATAATTGAGGACTACTAGAATTTTTTTTTAATTCAAAGATCCCATGTTGGTCAACTTTTCATTGCTGTCACCAAAATACCAAACAAAAACATCTTAGAGGAATTTCCGTTCATGATGAGTAGGTTCCCTCACTCTGGGCCCTCTGTGAGACAGAGCATCATGGCTGGGGGGCTCCACAGAGGGAAGCTGCCTCAGCCAGGAGGCAGAGACAGAGAGACAAGCCAGAGGGACAAGGTCTGTGACCAGTGGCACACCCAGTGAGCAACCGTCCCACAGCCAGGCCCTCCTGCCTGTGGGTACCACCCTGTGAGTCCATTCAAATCAGGACAGACTGACTAGGTTACAGCTCTTGTAATGATCAAGGGAGACTGAAAAATGAATGAATATGGAAGGCAGAAAAGTGTGGAGTTGTCTGTCCTTCAGTGAGTGCCTCTCTTTACCATTGAGAACTCTCCCGCTCAGCGCTGGTGCAATTTCTGACTCCAAGGTTCACTCTGTGTCCTTCTAGTGCAGGTGGCCAGCTGTCCTGCTGGTGCTTGGACTGAGTGCCTGCCCCTACGTGTTCACTTTTAGCCTGTGGCAGTTCTACGTTCACTTTGGCTATCCTGTAGCCAGCTTGCTGGACCTTGCCTGGGTATTCAGTCTGGTAAGATACGTCTTTTGATTGGAATATAGAGACGATTTTACTCAGTGCAGTCATTGATCTATTTGATTTATAACCACCAGCATGCTGGTTGCAGTCTACTTACCCCATCTGGACTTTGATCCTTTTCTTTTTTATGTCAAAAGGATTATTTCAGTATTTTTTTCAGATTATATTTTATCACTACCATTGACTGACTTCTGCTTGTAACTTTTTATTTTATTGTTTTCTGATTGCTATAATCTTCAATAAATTCACCTTTAATTTGTAATATTTTTTATATTCAGAGGATATTATACTTCTTTGTCCAATAATAGACTTTCAATTCCAATTATGTCTCCAGTTTTTGTGGTATTGTTGTATAGTTTTTAACTTCTTCAGATGTTATAAACTCCACAATATATTATGGTTATAATCATTTTTAAAACTCAGTGATCTTCGTAAAGAAATTTTAAAATAAAAAAAAAAATTCTCAGTCTTACACGTTTATTGTATCCTCCACTCTTCTTTTCTTTGTGTAGATCCTGATTTCCAATTGGTAGCATTTTCCTTTGATTTGAGCAACTTCAATTAATGAGATTAATGTTTTTTTTTTTTTTTTTGCCTTGCAGATCTGTTGAAAATAAAGTGCCTCAGCTCTTATTTGTCTGCAAAAAAACTCCATACTTTTCCTTTTCTTTCTTTTTTATTAATACTGTATGGTTAGGCACTGAGTGGAAGGCCTTATTACATTACATTTGTACATGCACACAATGTGACAATATAATTTAACACCTCCATTTTTGAGAGATATATCAAACTTGGTATAAAATAATGGCTTGTTAATTTTTTTGATGTTTAGCACTTTAAAAATGATTCCTCTGTCTTCACATTTTTTTTGCTTATTATTTTCTTTGTCTTTCTGCTCAGAAAGTTGTTTTTAAGATTTTATTCTTATTTCTGATTTTCAACATGTGATTATATTTGAACTTCTTGGCTTCTTTGATGAAGCTCACGGTACTTCTTGGAGATAGAGTTCCCATCACATGCTGATAACTTTCAACCACTGCTTCTCAGGGGGTTTCCTACCCTTCCCTTTTGCGCTGGATTCTCATGTCAAATATCTGGTGTTTCCACAACTTTGTCCAACTTTTTCTTCTTTTTTCTTGTGTGTGTGTGTGTGTGTGTGTGTGTGTTTTAACACTTCATTTTCAATCCCTATTTCTGTCTTCAAGTTCACTAATCTTTTTTTTTGAGATATTTAATATGCTTTTAATCCTCTGCTGTTAATACTAAAATTTCAAATACTTAATTTTTGGATCCTTTTTTTTTTATTCAGCTATTCTTTATATTCATGCTTTTTCTTTGGAGGGTTGATGGACTCAAGTCATTAGAATTGTTGATGTGTAACATATGTCTGTTTATACTATTTTTCACCATAATTGTGTATTACTGTTTCCAAGTTGGCTTTTGAATTACCACAAACCCTCCGTGGAAGTATCACATGATACAGTTTTCCTCCGCAACCAGCCAGTGAGCCACAATATCAAATGCTTCCTTCCCTTCTGACCCAATCAAACATGAACAGCAGTGTTCCACTGCAGAGAAAACAAATCTTTTATATATGGTTGCTGCTAGATAAATGCACATGCTGATCACATTATGGCCACATTGGATAGAATTGGGCAAAATTCTAATTTGTAGAATTATTAATCAATTATTAAGACTTCATTTGAATTATCTCACTCAATACTAGCAACAACCTGTGGACAATCATAACCTTCTCTAGGCTTTATAATCCCCCCTTTTGTATTTTGGGATCCCCAAATTAGAAATATTAGGAATTTCACAATGCTTGTTTTACTGTTATTTTTTTAAATCTAATGCAGACTCATATTTTCAAAACTGTTTCAATATTGCATTAACTATATTAATGAGAAGTAGAAAAATAATAAGAAATATGTACCATTTTTTAAACCAAATGTTGAGATTACTGCCAGGAATCACTGAAATAAGTCATTAAAAGTATCTAGCATAACACATTGCAGGTGGTAAATATCTATTGACTATTTTTATCATTATTATTTTGTAAATGAAATATTAATTAGTAAATGCAAAGGCAAGAATGAGATCTGAAGAATTTTTTGTCAGTGATGACAATTAACTTTAACAATAAATATGATTCTCCTTTCTCTGTTTTTTATTGCAAACATAAAACCAACACAGAAAAATAGAGAAATCAGGAATGTACAGTTCAATGATTTATCACAGAATGACTGTGGCAAAGAAACAGAATTTTTCCAGCCCAGAAGATTCTTTATGAGTGCGATTTATGGCAGGTGGAATTACTTTTCTGCTTACTTTCAGGTAATAGGAACAGTCCAATCTGGTGTGATAATAAAAAAATAAATAAACTTGTTCTAAATGTTGGGTGCTGGGGGTCAATGGTCCTGATGGGGGGAATGATACAGGAGGGAACACGCAGGGTGTGGAGAGTCTCTGGTGCTGCTGTGAGCTGGGATCCCTCTGCCTGAGCTGGGCAGGTGTTTAATTACTCTTTCTCACACAGGACTGCATTTGTGGATCTTCTAAGACCTGCTCCCAACCTTTAAAGGGAAACACACATACCCTACTCCTAATGCTGCCAGGTAGATTTCCTTCTGTATGAAAGGCTCCTTATAGCTCCTCTGTGACTGCTAACCATTCAGCTGTGCTCATTCTCTCTGCTGAGGTGAGGTCTCTTGCTCCATGTTCACACAGGCTCCTCTGTCCCCGGAAGCAACAGAACTGACCCAAGTGGTGCCTTCTCATTCCTTTGCTTTGACAATTTCACGTTAAGGACAATTTCACTGCAGCTGCCTGCTCTCCGCCTCGATAGCCAGATGCGTTCTCTCCATTTGAATTGTTCTGTGTCTATCTGTGGCTAAACACAAGTCCACTCTACCTCGCAGTCTCTGCAGGAGGAGCAAGGATGTTGTCTAAAGGGTCTCTGGAAAGCTCCTTTCCCTAGGCTTTGGATACTTCATGGTTCTTTTCTCTTAAATGAGTACTTTCCTCTTCTCAGCTATCCCCAACCTTTGGTTTAGGCTGGAGACAGAAGGCCAGTAAAGGGCAAAATACTGTAATTTTTCTCCCAAATGCCTCCAACTCTCATATGTCTTCTTCACATGAGATTGCGGTGCAGAGCATTCAGGGCCTACTAAGAAGAGCAAATCTATAAACCACGTTCTCATTTTACCTTACAATAATCCCTGATGAAGTAACATTTTGCCTACTTTATACAAAAACAAAATATTTGTTGATTTTCACAAGGAGGCAAACTAGGCAGACACAAGTTGATCCCAGGTCTGACTCAGAGTTCTTGGCCTATAGTATGACTTTTACTCCCCTATTAAGTCTAAAGGCAGTGGGTGGATGCGGGAGCCTGGGGAGAAATCTTCAATGCTTTGTCCATGTAAACTATTCAATAAGGCAAGGTATAGAAACAGCCTGGGGATGTCTCAAGTTCCAAGAAAATTGCTTGAAAGTTCCAGACTAGAAAAGGCTCAGGGTCTTGACCAGTAGCCATGGAGAATATGGAGATTTATTTGCTTTGTTTATGGGTATTAGGATAAAAACCAGTGACAAATTTCTAATCTCATTTCATCTCTCAATAAAAGCAAGTTTTCAAAATAGATTGAATTTCAGAATTGGATTTTTTTTTTTGATGAGATGATATTTCAGCTTTGGTCTTAGTGAAATTTCACAGATCTCATTAAGGTGTGATTTTAGATAAACTGTGCTCATGCTGGGCACCATCTTATCATCTCGAATATCTCAGGCTGGTTAAATCAAATACAGGAGACGGCAGGAACTACCAGTACTTTGTATCTTTATACACATTTTCCCCAGGCCTTGCCACATACTCTGGGAATCAGGCACTGGACAAGGTCATTTTCAGATGTAAACCTCCAAGACACACAATGGGAGGGCAGGAGATCAACAATACCCAGGTTGGGCTGGCTCTGCTTAAATCATGAGCTTCATTTGTCTTGGTGGAATTATTTGTAAAAGAAAAGCCAAAGGATGATGGTATTTTCTTAACCGAGTTGCTGAGTAGGGAATGATAATATTATTTTCAGATCAGAATGTTTTTTTTTTTCCTCTGAAAGTGTTTTGGGGGGAATGCAGGTGGGTGGACATGGAGAGCTGAAGTGGTGGGAGAAAAGCTGTGGACTGAGAATTAGATCTAGATTTCAGGTCTTTTTCCCCATGTTACCCCATGACGTGGGGAAGTCTTTTTCCCACTCTGAACATCTACCTTATGTGTACAAAGATGTGGGTAAGTCGATTTCCATGATTCCTTCCAACTTCAAAGTCCTAAGTCAATTTAGTGAAGAGTCAAGGGTAAGAGGGACTTGGATTAGATAGCCCTGTGCATTTCTGAATTCTTCAGTCGTGTGTTAAACACGTGTAAAGACATTTTGGCCATTGCCACTCTCATGTAAAAACAGTGTGCAGAAAACAGTTTGACTCACAGACCAATGCTGGAATTTCAAGTCAGGTCTAAAATAGTTAAGAAATTTTATTTCCATGTTAAAGGGTAATAAAGCTTTCTATTGCCTAAAATGCCCCAGTTTAAAAATATCCAGCCCAATCAGAGAATTTTTAAAATTTGTTCTATTTAGTTATACAGTAGAATGAATTTTGACACATTGTACACAAATGGAGCACAACTTCTTCCTTTGGCTGAATATGGTGCAGAGTCACACCTGTAGTGTAATATACATATATATATATATATATATATATATATATATATATATTGTCTACCTCATTCCACTGTCTGTACCATCCCCACACCCCTCCCCTCCTCTTATTCCCCTCTGCATAATCCAAAGTCTGTTCTTTTTCCACCCCTCCATTATGGATTAACATCCACTTATCAGAGAAAACGTTCATCCTTTGATTTTTTGGGTTTGGCTTATGTGACTTATATTCTCTAGATCCATCCATTTACAGGCAAATTCCACAATTTCATTCTTCTTTAAGGATGAGTAATAGTGCATTGTGTATATATACCATAGTTTCTTTACCATTCATCTATTGAAGGGCATTCAGTTTGATTCCACACTTTAGCTATTGTGAATTGAGCTGCTATAAACATTGATGTGGCTGCCTCTGTGTAGTATTCTGATTTTAAGTCCTTTGGGTATGAACTGAGGAGTGGGATAACTGGGTCAAAGAGTGGTTCCATTTCAAGTGTTCTGAGGAATCTCCATGCTGCTTTCCATAGTGGTTGCACCAATTTGCAGTCCCACCAGCAATGTATGAGTGTACTTTTCCTCCACATCCTCGCCAACATTTATTGTTGTTTGTATTCTTGATAACTACAATTCTGACTGGAATAAGATAAAATCTTAGAGTAGTTTTGATTTGCACTTCTCTAATCGCTAGAGATGATGAACATTTTTTCATATGTTTGCTGATTGATTGTATTTTTTTTCTGTAAAGTGTCTGTTCAGTCTCTTAGCCCATTTATTGATTGGATTATTTGTTTTTTTGGTGTTAAAGTACTTCATAAATCCTGGAGATCAGTGCTCTATCTGAGGTGCATATTATAAAGATTTCTATCATTCTGTAGTCTCTCTCTTCACAGTATTGTTTCCTTTGTTGAGAAGAAGCTTTTTGGTTTGAGTTCATCCCATTGATTGGTTGTTGATTTTAGTTCTTGTGTTTTAGGAGTCTTGTTAAGGAGGTCAGGTCTTAAGCCAAAATGATGAAGATTTGTGCCTACTTTTTCTTCTATTAGGCATAGGGTCTCTACTCTAGTGCCTAAGTTTTTGATCCACTTTGAGTTGATTTTTGTGCATGGTAAGAGAAAGAGGTTTAATTTCATTTTGGTATATATGGATTTCTAGTTTTCTCAGCACCATTTGTTAAATAGGCTATCTTTTCTCCAATGTATGTTTTTTGTGCTTTTGTCTAATATGAGATAACCATATTTATGTGGGTTTGTCTCTGTGTCATCTTCTGTTCTGTACCATTGGTCTATAGGGCTATTTTGGTGCCAATATCATGCTGTTTTTGTTACTATAGCTCTGTAGGATAGCTTAAGGTCTGGTATTGTGATGCCTCTTGCTTCACTCTTCTTGCTAAGCATTGCTTTGGCTATTCTGGGTCTCTTATTTTTTCAGATAAATTTCATGATTGTTTTTTATATTTCTATGAAGAATGTCATTGGAATTTTAACAGGAATTGCATTAAATCTTAATAAAACTTTTGGTTATATGGCCATTTTGACAATATTAATTCTGCTTAGAGCAGGAGAGATCTTTCCATCTTGTAGTGTCTTCTTTAATTTCTTTCTTTAGTGTTCTGTAGTTTTCATTATATAGATCTTTCATCTCTTCTGTTAAATTGATTCACAAGTATATTATATTTTTTGAGACTATTGTGAATAATGGAGTAGTTTTTCTAATTTCTCTTGCAGTGGATTCATCAGTGATTGATTTTATATTCTGCTACTTTGCTGAATTCATTTATTAGTTCTAGAGGTTTTCTGGTGGAGTTTTTTGGATCATCTAAATATAGAATCAGGTCATCAGCAAATAGTGATAGTTCGAGTTCTTCTTTTCCTATGCATATCCCTTTAATTTCTTTTGTCTGATTGCTCTGGCTAGAGTTTCAAGGACTTTGTTGAATACAAGTGGTGAAAGAGGGCATCCCTGTCTTATTCCAGCTTTAAAGGGGGAATGCTTTTATTTTTTTCTCTCTTTAGAATGATGTTGGCCTAGGGCTTAGCCTAGATAGCTTTTACAATGTATGATCCTAATATCCCTAGTTTTTCTAGTCTACAGACTTATTTTGAGACTGGATTGAGAGAACTGAGAAAGTTCAGTTGGATTTGTAGGAACCACCCAAGTATAAGGAAAACTCAGTGTGTGGAATGGATTTAGGATAGTTGTGGTCTTGGACTCCTGAGTAAACCCCCTTATGGAGCTTCATGATTGACTCCAGGGTGTTATGGTGGAGCTACTTCCGACTTGACTGCTGATTTGAGGGAAACAGAAAACAAACATCATCCGCTGTGGAGTGCGTAGGCAGGAAAAGTTAGGAGAACTTGTTCTCCTGTTTGCTCAAGGGCCTGTTTGTTTTAGAGCTGTGGTGTTGCTCATTCCAGATGCTGATCCATTTTTAAGTATTCTGAAGTGTAACCAAATAGGCTCCGAGGGGCCAGACTCTGAGGATGGTTAACTCGTTGTTTCTTTCTTTTTTTTTTTAAATAATTTTTTTAGTTGTTGATGGACCTTTATTTATTTATTTATTTATTTATTTATTTATTAATATGTCGTGTTGAGAATTGAACTCAGTGCCTTACCCATGCTAGGCAAGCACTCTACCATTGAGCCACAACCTCAGCCCCTTGTTGTTTCTTTCTAATGGCCACATCCTCCTCCTGGCTTTTCTCTCTTTCAAGTTCTTTCCTGATGGGACACGGACAATGATTCTTTTCTTTTCTTTTCTTTTTCCACCTGAATCTGTTTTGGAAGCATTCTGCATGTGCTTGAACACTCACTTTTCCTGCTTCTTTCTAAAAGTCTCTTTTTAGAAAATTAATTCCACATCAGAAAGTATATTTCAGGACCTGGCTTTGCACTGCAGAGAATAGGAGATGTTGGGGCACTGAGATTTGGAGTTTCCATGTCCAGAAAACAGTTGCAATTTTTGTAATTTTTTTTTTACTTATTATTTAAAATGGATATAGGAAAACTTGGAGAATTGTTGAGAAATGGTATACAAAGCACGTAGTAGAGAATACACTGGACAATTTGGGGGACTAGCTCCCAGTTTTTTAATTTAATGGTCATAGTTATTGAGTGCAATACTGTGAAGCTTAAACCAGTTTCTCCCTTCCACCTGTCTCTGGTCTGATTGATTCTGGAGGGAAAGAAGATGTATCTGTCTCTTCTCTAATGTAGTAAACTTTGACTCTTAGAGTACCACCATTATTTATTCTCTTCTATTTTGCCCTGTCATTGGATGAAGGAAAATGAAGGCACAATTCAGAAGATTCAGAAGAGAGTGGTCAATCCAGCCCTGTGGGAAAATGGCCCATGGTTCTCATCTGAGTTTCTTTTGATTGTGATTCTTCTGTGAATATTTGGAGATAGACTCCATAATCATTTGTCCTTTGTAATTAAATACACATCATCTTGCCTGCTCCAGGATCTCAGACACTCCCTGGCACACTGGGAGGAAGCAGAACATTTGGTAGGCATCCCGCAGATTGCTGCTTCTTCGGGACAAGTTACTGGAGCAGTGCAGGAAAACACTGAAAAAAAAAATCTGTCTTGAAAATTTGCTTCCCTCTTTTCAGACCAGTACAAATCTTTGATTTGTTTTAGTGTTGTTATCGAAAAAGAAACCTTATACTTTTCCCTTCTGCATCAGAAGTAATCATTACATTCTTTTTTTGAATATGAAACAACTGGATTTGGTTCTCCCAAGCAGCAAGATTATTAGGCTATTTGTTCATGTTCAATATGTTGAGGATTCCATTCTCATTTTTAATGAAATGATTTTGGCCCATATTAATGGGTGGTAAGGAAATGCCTGACACATGAAACCTTGCAATTGTTTCATAAATACTGATTTTTAAAAATTCTTACATTCAAGGGAACATGCACTGCTCTGTCTTTCGTTATTTAATAACAAGGACAGCATTTCTAGTCCGTGCAGTGTTTTCAGGGGGATCTGCATTCAGCAGCTATTTCCTGAGTTATTTGTGACCTTATTAGCAGTTGACTGTTGTGATGGTGGGTACATATCAATTTTGTACTGGAGTGGAGTATCTTTCCAGACAAGAATAAAAGGTTAAGGACAGAGAAGGTGTGCATAACATCAGGAGTGATACTATTGGAGACCCACCAGCATTCTGGCCATGTGGAAGGAAAGCTGAGCTGGGATTGAGCTAGAAGAACAGGTGTGCTACTCTAAGCTGTGAATTTAGGCATGCTACCTAATGTCATGAGTCTCAGTACTGACATTTGCAAAACAAAGTGGCTCTACCCAGATCCCACTGGGAATCTGTTGGGGACTGGGGAACACAGATTAATGACTGGAGTGCCTTAAAATATTGAAAGCTTTACTATTCTTCTGGGCACTAGGTTCCTTACCCTGGAAGGTGTGGCTTGCTTTTCCTGCCTGACATTCTCTTCATGGGAACACCCTTGGACTCCTGGAACCTCATGATCAAGTACACTCACAGAAAGCCTGTGTGCCTGTGAGGTTATGTCTCTCATTAAGCACCTCTTTCCTTGTCCAGAGACAGGCTTATTGTTGAAGTAACAAAGCCCAGTTTCCCTGCTTCCAGGCTGAACAAATTCCAAAGGGGTAATTGTTTATATTCCTGTGTTCCCTAGGCTATTGCTGGGACTATACCTGAAACCTCAACCTTGCTGGACTTCTCCCACCTTCTGTCCTCAATCTCTCATGTCCAGACTTGTTTCCCAGAGGGTGCTTTCTTCAGAATCACTGGCATACAGATCCTCATGTCAGGGTCGGTTTCTGCAGAATCTTTGATCTCATTTAACCAGTTGTTCAAGGTTAAATATATATTTGATCAACATAAACTTCCTGTTCTTTCAGCATTCGCATAATGCTTTAAAGATTGCCTAAGTAAGTTGACATGACGAGAATTGTGTAAGTTTTCCCTCGTGTAGAAGAGTTAGAAGAAGTGGGTAGATTTGATACCTGGGATTCCAGATTTAAGTGAAAAAATTGTGACTACTTTCATTTCTAATGTTTGTGATGGGAGGAAATTGTTATTGCACTTTATGGACAGGGAAGTAGAACTCAGGACTCATAAAATTACACCTAGAGAACTTTGTTGAACCTCTGGAAACCAGGTTTTTCAAATCTGAACTCCAAGTCCTCTATACTGCAGATAAGTCTGTAAAGTAAATATCTATCTAGAAACATTGATCCCCTAGTTTCTGCACTGGCTCCACTAAAACCTTAATTTCTGTTAGGGTCTGTAAACAAGTCAAGATGGCACCTGGCACTTTGCCACAGGGAGTGGTTTGTGAAATAACGCCAGCAGCCATTAAGTGTGGAGATTCCTTATTGGTTGACTGCTGTATCTAGTTTATGTTAATTAAGATAAGTTGTGTGGAATGTATATATACCCTTCCTGTCCTACAATAAACGGCTCCCACTCCTGCTGTATCAATGTACACAAGTTGTTTGTCAGCCCCGGTTATTTTGTTGCAGCCGGACTGCGGCAAATTTCATGTTTAATTTCTGGGAAATCTCTCAAGTGTTAGCTGGCTAAGGTAATATTTGTTAGGGACCTGGAAAACATAGATAAATGAAAAAGAGTCCCTTAAAATATTTAAAGCCTGAATATTGAGAAGAATAAAGGCCAAAATGACTCTGAAGGAGATCTTTACTCAGGTTCTTCTAAAGTCATCCTGTGTATGTAATGTGAAGCACATCAGAATATATTTTTGCACATCTTCAAGCTTGAACTGAGATTCATTCATCATCTTTTAAGAAGCCATTTGCTTATATGACAAAACCTTTATGGTTTTGTTTGCTCTTCAAATAGCTTGGCTACTGCCCATCAACTTTTCTTAAAATGTGTGTGATACCTTTAAGAAGCCAATTGCAAAATTACAAAAATATTCCTAAGGAAAGTGTGGGAGCAAGTCAATTAAGAAGCAAAGAAACCTTTATTTTAACTAGAGTCTCACAGCAGGAATAAAGCACTCAAGGGGTTGAGGTTCCTGCAAAGCAGCAAAATGCAGCCTGCTCAGGAGGAAAAGAAGAAAAGTCACTCTTACAGAGTCACTTGGAGATGTTTAATAGGTAATTAGCACCTTTCTTCTTCCTGGTAACTGACAGCTGAATGAAGTCCTAGATCAGCCCAGGTGGGAAGAGAAGAACAGAGGCTTTGAAAGCAGGCCTTTCCTCTGAGAGTGGGACGGGATACCTGGGGAAGCTGAGCTCACAGGCTCCTTGGGCCCAGCCCCTGCAAGTTCCAGTTCTTCTTGCTTGGAGCACGGTCCGGATATCTGCCTCTGGAAGCTGAGGAAGCCAGTCTCCTTCCCCATGTCCAGACACAAACCTGGTGAAACCTGCTAATATTGATCAGTATTCCTTACAAGTAAGTCGTGTGATGTTCTTATTTGTTGTTTTTACTTAAATCTTGGAATAATTTTAACATTTTCCCAAGGAAGATAGTTAAGAAAACAGAAAGCACCTGTGGTGGGAAGACTTTATTTTCTTTTGAGGAACAGTTGAAATAAGTGAAGACACTTAGAGAAGAAAAGAATTCTGAATATGCTAAATGTCACTAATTCCTGTTTAAATGAGCCCCTATCGAAAGAAATCAGATTTTTGCCCTGCAGCTCTTTGCAAAAACAATGGAAAATCCGAAAATAGATATAATGAGTCAGCTCTTTATGTATATGGATTTAAAACAGTAAGGTTATCCTGGTTGGACTTCCTCAAAATTCCCATCGATGTTCAAATCCTGAGTAATCAAACAACTACCAAGAAAAAGTGGTACGAAATTCATAGAGAATTTTTATTCCCACTCTGCATAGGCCTCCTTTGGATTCAACAAGAATTTAGACCTTCCCTGAAATAAAGGGAGAATCACACTCTAACACCTGCTGGTATGAATATGTATTGTTGTATCTGTTATTATTGAACAATCTTGAAGACATTATTAAAATTTAAGGCACATATAGTTTTGAATCCAGCAATACTTTATACTTGGAAATGTACATTATAGAAACCAAATGATGAGTAAGCAAAGATCTATGTAATAAGGATTTTTCTTGCATTATTATCCAGATAGAAAGATGTTAATAAAATATCCATCAGTAAATAATGGTTATATGAGCTGGTATTGTGGCTCAGGTATTGCCTAGCACATGCAAGATCCTGGCTTCAAACCTCAGCACCACATAAAAATAAATAAATAAAATGAAGGTATTATGTTCAACTAAACTAAAAAATAAAATATTAAAAAAATAAATGGTTATATAAATTATGGCATAATTTTACTGCGGAATAAAACCACTGAGGATTTGAATTATGTCTGTTTACTCAAGGAATGTTTGTCAGGTATTGAGAAGATGAAGAAAACAAGATGAAGAAAAATTGGTATAACGTGTTTTAGTTTCTTGTAAGTCATTTTTCAAACACGTACACACATTTTGAAATTTAGGTTTTTGTCTTTGTCCAAATGCATCTGTATTTGCAATGTGTGTTGATATGGCGAAGTATGGAACCATGGAAGATACTGCATGTTTTACCTGAAAGGGTGGTGAAATGGGTTGGGAGAGAGGAAAGAAGAAGGAAGTAACCAAATTGAAAAGCAAAATAAATGCAACTACATGTTAAGAAATAGGATGTGTCCACATGCTATCATAATTGTGTACTGTCTAAAAATATGTGTATGTGTGTTTGTGTGTAAAGGAAAAACTGTAAAAATTAATTTCTTGAGAGTTTGGGGAAAGTACTATGTGCATAGTTTATGAGCATAGTTTGAAAGTCTAAATGATGGATATTATTTGAATTAAAAGAGAACAAATAATCAAGCTGGATTCAGCTCAGTAGTTTATTTTCTTGTTTATTTATTTACACACTGACTCATTTCATGCAACTTACAATGAAATATGTTGTAAAAACTGAAAAATTATTGAAGGAATCACAAGATGGGGACCTTAGATGTCTTTTTTTTACAGTTGTTTTAAGTAAACAATTACAAAAAGTCACATTGGATGTCTAAGTCATTCATTACTGAAGGTTTATGCATCCAAGCAGAACGTCATCAATATTCTTATTGAGTTGGGTCCTCAATGAGTTTGCCTCGTTTATCTCTGTGACAGAACACTGATTCTTCTCACTTGCACAGACATTAAGGCATTGTTGAGTATTGTCAAACTCCATAAGTCAATGGTAATTTGGGGTAAGAAAAAAAAAGTCTATTTTAATTGAATTCTAGCATGGGATCTACAGAAGGAGGTCTGCAAAATAAGAGCTTAATTGCTTCAACCTTCCCATCTTCAGCTTTGTTTAATTTAACACTTGAGTGAACTACCCAATGGAAACCACTCCCATGGACATAGCTCACTCCCTTTAGGTCATTTGCAGATTTTCACTAAATACCAGATTAAAGAGTTCAATAAGGTCAGCACATTCTATTTCTGAAGCTGTATATGTGGACTCTGATATTTCATGTGTCACTAAATCTATCAAGTAATAATTGTTTGCCGCAGTTTGGCCGGGCACAATCACGAGCCACTCACAGCTTTGTAGATTCAAACAGCAATTCTTTATTCCCAAACTCACACAGGCCCTCTACAAACACGTTCTGGGGAAATCCAAGTTCTGCCACAAAATTCACGTACTCCATCAGGCTTTGAATCCCAAATACTTTCTGAATCCCACAAGAACTCAACGGGAACTCAAGGAACGGGCGTGCCTGAGGCAGCAGGATACACCCTATTCCCGGCAGGGTACACCTTAAACCTGGAACCGCCCTAAACCCAAAGACAGGATACTCCCTAAAACCTGATCCACCCTAATCCAGTAGGATCCTCCCTAAACTCGGATCCACCCTGGTCCTTGAGCAGGGTCACCTTTCTCAAACATACACGCAATGTCACAGCGAATGTCCAAGGCAAGTCCATTTCCAGGAGTCCTTCCTCTAAGCAACATGGGGTACGCTGGCAAGGAAATTTCGATGCGTCATTCCTACTTGGCAATGGCTCTCAGCAATTGTTTTTCTGTAGCTAATAGAAATGGAGAACATTTTGAAAATGACATTGCCTGGGGTTATGTGGTGTTTAGCCTAAAAATTTCAGACATAAATGAATGGGTCCCTTAAGGCAGCAAATGAATTCCACCCACTTTCCCAATGTTGAAGCAGGCTGGTCAGTCTCTTGCAGAAAAGGGACCATCTAGCTTTCTCTGCAGTCTCTTCTTGCAGAAGTTCTTAGCTTAGCTGCAAAGTCCTCTTGAGATGAAACCTGGCATTACCCTGCTAGTTCCAGATGCGGGGTTTGAAAACACAGCACCTCATAATTGAGTAGAGGAAAGAATCCCAAGTGTCCTCACTGGGGAGGTCAGTTCTATCTCCCCATTCGAGGGAAATAAGGCAAATGCTAATTTAATATCCCAAATGTTGACTTTCTTTAACCCATTCCCCCTGCCTCCCTTTCTTTTCATATTCTTTCTAAATTTACCATGCATGGCTGAATTCCTACTATGTGTCAGGTGCTATTCTAGACACATTGGTTTCCTGTTACTGCTTTAACAAATTATCACATATTTCCTGGCTTAAAGTAACTAACATTTATTGTCAAGCAGTTTTAGAGGTCACAAATCAGAATGCTAAAGTGAGTCTTACACAAGTCCATCGAGGTATTAGTGGGACTGTGCTCCTTGGGAGTCTCTGGGAGAGATCTTTTCTCTTTCCATTTCTGGCTTCCAGTGGCCTCGATTTTCCTTGCCTGTGCCCTATCCTGCCACCCTATGTTCCCGTCCTCATGTTGCTTTTATGCTTCTGTGTCCACTTTCCTTCTTTTCCTCTGTTTCCCTCTTGTGAGGACACTTGTGACTTCATTTAGGGCCTACTCAGATAAATCCGGAATAAACTTTGCATATCAGAATTCTTTATTCATGGTGAAAGTTCCTTTAGCCATAAAAGGTAGCACTCACAAGTTGCAGGAATTAGGGTCTGGATATCTTTGTGGACAATATTTAGCCTACCATACTGAAGACATAGGAAATAGTTAAAGCATCTGCCCTTAAAGAGGCTCACCAGATAAACATGTAAGCAGATTACCAAAATTTCAGAACGTATGTGCTCTCACTATGAGACCATGTCATTTTCCTGATAGAGAAATGACTCAGAATTATCTGCTTCCCAACTATTAATTTTAACTGCAGCTTGAATAGCAATCAATGCCTATTTGAATCTATGAATGAAAAATAACAATCCTATAAAAATGTGGATGTTTTTCTATGCTTGTGGCTGGCTGGATAAGGACCCCCACAGATATCCAGGTCCTAATCCCGGGATCCTGTGAACACTACTTTATATGGCATTGGGGATTTTATAGCTGCCATTCAACTAAGGATTGTACAATGAGGAGATCATCCTGTATTATCCAAGCTGGTCCTAAATGAAATCCAAGTGTTATTATAAGGAGTTTGAAGGTAAATGAAGGGTAGCGAATACTGTGGGAAGCCTATATTTGAAAATAAGAAGATGCTGGCTCTGAAGATGGAGGAAGGGGGTCTAGGACCAAGGAATGCAAGGCCTGCAGCTTTGGAAGCTGCACAGGACTCAGGAAGGGATTCTTGCCCAGGGCCTCTGGAGGGAGCACAGCTCTGCTATCACATTTTATCCCAGTGAAACTCATCTGGCTTTTGACTTTCAGAACTGAAAATAAATAAATGTCCATGGTTTTAAGCTACCTAGCTTCTGTTAATTCATTAAAGCCCCTGTGTTTAACTGACACAATACATTTTTAAGGCCTGAATGTTTTTATGAAATAGAATATAGCAGAAATAGCACTGATCTGAGAAGTGGGAGACAGAATTCAGACCTACTGCTTACTAGGACACCTTCTTCTGAAGCCCAGGTACTCCATCTGCACCATGTAAGGCATGCGATGCCTATGGACACCCCTTCACGCAATAATGCATCTACCTAAAAGAAATTCCTACATTTAATCACATATACATCATAAACATTTGAATATCCAGTTATGAAATATCAAATCAGGAAAATAACCATGATACAATACATTCATTCCTAAACTATATTCTGATCCAGAAAAAGAACAATAATGACACAATCTAATTATTATGCACAGATTGTATTATGTCCCATTTCTAGTCCAGAATCCAACTCAGGAGCACAGATTGTATTTAGTGTTCATGTCTCATTAGTCTCCTTTATTCTGGAACAGTTTCTCAGTATTTCTGTTTTTTATTGCTTGGAACTTTTAAGTAGCAATGCCCAGTTACTTTGCATTGTCTCTCAGCCTGATTGTTTCCTTGTGATTGCATTTAGGCAATGAGTTTTTAGCAGAAATTCTGCAAAAGCAGCATTTTGACCTTCCCAGAACGTCTTATCTGAATGCACATGTTGTCAACTTCTTACCGCATTTAGGGAATGTAGGTGAATGGCTCATGATATTTCTTTGCATTCATTTGTAATTCTGTAGAAGTCTAAATGATAAGTGGAAAACTTTTTTTAAACCCTATTCTTAAGCAATAAATTAGTAAATCATATATATACTTATAAAATATTAAATGTGCTATGTAAAAGCTCCAAAGGGTTCATGTCTGCCTAAGGTGGCTTACATATCATGGTCCTTAAAAATTAGATAGAAGAACAATGGAGATCTCTAAGGAGCAGAGCATGATGGTTACAATCCAAGGCTCCTACCAGACATGACCTGGGCTGGTTTGGACTGTGACATTTGGTAGCATAATGACCTTGGACAATATAGTATGATGATGGAAATGATCCTGCATTTACAGATAACTACCATTTTCCATGTGTTGTTAATCCTTATAACAATCATATGAGTTTAATACTGTTATTATTCCCATTTTTGAAAATAGATAACTGTAGCATAGAGTTGAGTCACTTCCTCAGGATCACATAGTTTGCAAATATTGGAGCCATGATTTAAACCCTTCTGCATCCAGGCCTTGTGTTCCTTACCACTGTTTTATGCTGCCTCCCTAAGATTGTTAACTGCCATTTTCTTATCTGGAAAAGGGAGATGGTAATCGTTCCTGTGTTAGAGGTACCTATGATTTAATAAAGGAGGCATTTAAATTTATGTCTCTTGTTAGGCATATAATAAATAAAAGCTTTATTGGCCCAGTTATTATTGTACCCTGACTTTATTGGTGGGAGGAAAAAAAAACATGGAAAATTGAAATACTTGCAAAGGAAATACTGATTAAAGCCTTAAACATTGACTCAATCAGTTCCTGTTTCCATTATATACAACCCCTCCTGGAAAGTGATTGCTATATTAATATGCAAAGGGCAGCCTGTGTCATAATAACATAGTCTATCCACAGGTATAAATTAAAGACATAATTTACTCATAAACTCATTAGGGATCCGTGCTAGCAGCAGCTTCCTAACGAGAAGAAATGGAAGCCCTTTGGCTCCAGGGGCAGATGCAGAGTAAACATCAGCAGCCATGCTTCGGGGAGACTTGTGTCCCTGTTGGTCCCTCTTCATCTAGCCCACTCCAAGAAGAGCTCTGAATCAGCAACCTCGTTCAGAAAAGTGGCAGACGTCAACTCCGCATCCTCTGGAAAGAGACTGGTGATGGTCCCATGACAAGAAGTAATTAGTAATTACACAGCTACTTCCATTAACCAGGCCTCTGCTTCCACAATCACAAAATGAGGGAAATGGATTAGAGAAATTCTACTAGCCTTTGAAGCTTAATAATTTTATTATGTTCTGAAATGCTTGGTTATTAAATTTCCCATTAATGTAGACTTTTAGAGCAGGCTTTTGGGAAATCAATTAACTAATAATTAATCTTGTACTAGGTACAGTGTTAGATATTCATGTTTTTCATAAATTATATAAGGACTTTCACCCAAAGATCTAGAGTTTTCAACATGCTCTTCCCTGTGCTCACAGTCATTTGCCTGATTTTGTATTGCAATGTACGTTCTCTGGCTTTGACCAATCCCCCAAAACTGAAAGTTAGAATGTTCTCTCTAATATGTGGATGCTAACACACAAGGGTCAGGGGAGGAAAGAACAGTAGTTCAGTGGATTAGACAAGGGGGGATGAAGGGAATGAGAGGGTATAGTTATAGGAAAGACAGTGGAATGAATCCTACATAACTTTCCTGTGTTCATATAAGAATACACCACAGTGAAACTCCACGTCATGTACAACCACAAGAATGGGATCCTAATTAGAGCAAGTTATATTCCATGTATATATAATATGTCAAAATATACTCTACTGTCATGTATATCTAAAAAGAACAAATAAAATAAAAGGGGATCGGTAGAGGAATGAGTAGGAGGAGAGGAGGGAGGGAGAATGTACTGAGAAGTGATACTGGCCAAATTATATTGTGATATTGTGTGCATGTGAAAAAAATGTACGAATGAATCCCATCATTATGTACTACTATAATGTAGAAATTAAAAATGTGATGTGGGAAAAAATAACTCCAAGTACTCTATGGAGTCTTCAGTGACCTGCATTGACCTCTTGTTTTTATAATCTGAAGTATACTCATACACACTGTCCACTTTCAACCTGCCCTGTTAGCTTTCCTAACCAGTACCTAAGGATACAAGAAGTTTCCTCCCTTGTTTGGTAAAACATCATTTTTTATTTCCATTGTTTTTATATCTAAAGGTATTCTAAAGACCTAGGGCAGAATGCATTTTCTGCTAACTTCTTTACCATATGCCACACTTAAAATCATCAAGATGAAAAAAATAAACAAAAAGAAAAGCATAATACAGTGCAATGAGAAAATGAGGCTTTTTTCTTATCTCAGCCAGAATGTTTTCATGTTGAATTGATGTGAAACCAGGATCAAAGAAATAATACCACGATCCCAAATAAAGTGGACTATTAATGAAATTTTAATGTGAGTGGTCTACTGTTTTATTCTTGAGAAAATCAGCTTAGTAAATAGTTCAAATGAATTATCTTTACTAATAATGTGCTTAAACTTGAGTTTCCTTCTGAGCAAACGTCTTGATGAAAGCTGAAACAAAGGTAAATTTATCTTACGTAAGTTAAATTTCCTGTTTTCTTTAGTGGAAAATTTCAGTGCTGTTTTTGTAATTCATTTATATGAAATGGAGACTAGATAATAACAGGCTTTCCAAAGCTTATGATTGGATTTTGTAAAGAATATAAATTCTCATTTTTTTAAAAAAAACAAAGAATCCCTGATATTGTTTCTATGCCCAGAATTCTTATTAGACCTACACACTGGAGGATAGGAAGGGGAGATTCAGAGAGGATGGCAACAAAGCCATTCCAGGAAGGGAAAGAAGAGATGCATATAATTAATTGAAGAGAAGACACCTGTGTCACAGAAATGGAGAAGCCCATTGAGTATTTTTGAATATTTAGCAAAAAGTAAGTTTCTCAGGGGCAGATGTGGAAAATCTTTGCAAGTAAGGTCATATTTGTGCTGGACTTTGGAAAATACATTGAACGAGGACATAGGAAAACTCAGGTCAAGGACACTTGAAGGAGAATGGACAGCTTAAGAAGAGGCACAAAGGGACATAAACATAGGATACAGGTTGGAAGTCAGTATAGGCTAGCTTTATTAGAATGTAGAGAGTAGAGGAATTCTGTGAAAATAAAGGTTAATTAAGAACGTAGAGTCAGTATTCAGGAACCAGTTAGAAGGAATGAGCACCAACCTGAAATTTTATCCCCACCCCAGAGATACAGTTGGAAACTTTTATGTAATAGAAGAAAGAAAGCAAAACATGCACAAGGAGGAAGGAAATGGAAGAGACAGGCAAAATGTGCAGTTGGAACCGCATCAATTTTTTCCCCTAGAGCTAACTTGTTAATAAAACACAGGAGAGGCAGGAATGTCTTTTTAATACTCTTGTAGGTAGAAAGAGTATAAGAAAGAAAGAAGCAAATTCTGGAATTGTGATTACTTGCAAACCAATGTCATTGGAA
This sequence comes from Spermophilus citellus, assembly GCF_964194105.1. NCBI lineage: Eukaryota > Metazoa > Chordata > Mammalia > Rodentia > Sciuridae > Spermophilus > Spermophilus citellus. The sequence goes on from NC_138193.1 coordinate 106,592,452, forward strand.
TTGCTTGGAGTGTTGAGTTTTTCTTTTTGAAAGATGCCTCGTGAAAAGAGAAGTCGAAATGCAATTTCAAGAGGAGAATAGGTTTTGTGAACTCTGTCATCACTTCATTTTGCCTCTATGCAAAGAAAATTGTATCTTATGTTCCAAGTCACAGTACATTTGTCCTCAGATAGTTTCACGCCATAGTCACCACCACCAATTTTCTGTCAAAATGTTTACATTATCTGTGGGTCTATTTCAGAAACTAACAAAAATTGTTAGGCTGAAGGAGAGAAATTTCAGTGAGTGACGATATCCTTTGGCTTACTTACCAAATTCAAATGCTGCTTGAAAATTACACATTGTGGCAATGTTACGTCAACCTGATCATTTGAAAGATCTTTTGGAAAATATCAAATTTAATTGGATTTTTCTTCAAATAATTGAGGCAGTCAACCTTGGAGAATGCTTATTTGAGATTTAACCTTCATAAATTGCAGAGGTTAGGAAAAACACACCACTGTTGTTTCTCTCTTTTTTCTCACTTTGTTGTATAACCATCCGCGTTTATATTGCTGTTCCTATGGGGAGTGATTTATTTTGGACTAACTTGTGATGGATATGCTTTCCATGGTTACAGCAAGGACTTTTTAACCTTAGGCTATGGCAGATGGGTGTATAAATATGAAACAGAAATCAAGCCAAGGGTTGACTTGTTTGGTTTTTATTCCTTTCTCCTCTTTATGTATATATATATCTGAATAATTCCAGATTCAGTCATTTAATTTTCTCGGTTTCAAAGCCCACTGTTTAATTTTGGCAAAGACAGTAACTGGTGAATTTTCTTAAGGGCCTAGCTGAGCTATTCTGTCTCTGCCTAGTACTTGGGTACTATTTACATGCTAATTGACATAACCATGTACACCTATCACTTTTTATCAAAAACAAGAATTCTTTTACTTGGAAGATTATAAAGACAACTAAAACAATTAAATGCCATCTTTATCCTTTGTATGAAATATCCTTTACTGGTTTTGTGATAATGATTATTGAATAAACCACATGATGTTATTTGTATAATGTGAGAGCAGATTGTGTAAAATGGAAGATCTTTGCTATAGTTGTGACTCTGCCCGGTGTTCAGACAGTGGAAGGAGAAGTTGTGCTCCATTTGATTACAATATGTCAAAATACATTCTACTATCATGTAGAACTAATTAGAACAAATTTAAAAATAGAATAATTTAAAAAAGAGCATGGAAGAGAACTAAACTCCCTCAGTAGAAGAGTGGTCGTGTTTTGAAACATTGATTCAAGCAAAGACTGATATAAAAGCTAGTGTATATGAAATAATTAAACAAATGTAGTTCCAGTTTTAAATTTGTATTTCTTTTTTGGGCCAATTAGCAGTGGGGAAAGCAGTGCCTCTTGTCTGATATGGTCTGGATCTTCTTCCAATTTTGCCATATTGTTCTGATCATTCTTGTTCGTTTTCCACTTTATCCACTGCTCTGGTATTTGCTGATGCGTACCCGATTACCACCTTTGCTGGTATTAAATCCTAATTGCTGTGTTTCTCTGAATCCCTGCAATTGCTTAGGCTTCAGGAATTTGTACATGGAGTTGTTCAGTCTCTGTTTTTCAGACTCTGTTTGTTCAGCCTCTGATGAATTTCTGTTGCTCTGAATCTCTTTGACTCAGTTCTCTGAATTGCTGGTGGGCAAATCTTGACATAAATTTCTTCAAATGCATTCAAATGACTGAAAAGATTCTCTGCTCTTTGTGGGTGGGAATTTAATAATCCCAGTGTACTACTAGCAGATAAAGAAGATGATCTTTTGTCCAAGTACTGTTTATAAATTCTTTATATTTCAAAAACCCATTCCTTTCTGGTTTCTTCCCTCATTATCACCTTAGTTTTGGAAGGTACTTTGGTAAAGGAGCAAGATTGCTGGATTTAGCAGACAAGAACATGTAGGAGGGTCTCCAAGGGAAGTCTGAGCTATTGATTAGATATCCAAGTGAAAATGAGGATTAGAAATAAGATATCTAAGCCTAGAGATTGGGAGTGTTTAGGGTTCAATTTGGAGTCACTGGAATATAGATATTCAAAATTAAACAGGAGACTGGATGAGAACATCAAAAGAGTATGTCCAGAGAAGGGAGCCAAAATTAGTCCTAAGGAACAACACAGATGATCTATAATGAATTGATATATTCCTATTGGCCTATAATCTTACTTTTGTTGGAAAGAATTTAGAAAAGTGAGAAATAAACTTTATTTGGATATGTCTTGCATGTGGAGGCATGTGGTCATACTTAGCTTATCCTTGTTTAGTGAGGGGGCGGGACGCATGGCACACCTGAATCTGTGTGAGAATGGGCTGGATTTTAGCAGGATTCCACTGTATAATGGATGCTTATTCGTAATCTATAGGAAAAAATGGCTGGCTTCCCTAACTAGGACTTTAAGTAATTTTTCTGTTTCTGAAGCACCAGAATCATCTTTCTTATATTATTCATTCAGTAGCTTTTTCTCTATCTGACGGGAAATGCCTGGCAAGTGTGAATGTGCTTCCATTTCTTTCTTGTTAATTCCTTTCACATGATAAATTGCAGGGAATTGTACTGAAATCCCTTGAAATTGAAAAGTCAGCCTACATGAATGCTTAGGAGCAAAGGTTTTGAACATAATAAGTCCATAGATATTCAGCTGAGAGAATTTTCAGGAACATTTGCAGTAGATTGCTACCCTATCTGGGTACATGTAGATTAATTTGCATACTTTTCAATACTTCTTGCTTAGGTGGTCAATCACAGTTATCTACAATGATTGCAAGCCAACCCCCCAAGGTTTACTTGAAACATTTTCTGTTTTTTGAATCATAAAATTATCCTTTAAAAATGCAACAAGTGGAAATAACTTTGGGTTTCCCCCTATTTCTAGCTGTACAAAGATTACTTGCTTCTGTTTCTAATCTGGTCTCAGTGCCCCTCTGTGCCAGTGGTCATAATAAAGATCCTCAAGTTATTTATGTTTTCATTTTTAAAATGCATATGTGTTAATGAAACATTTTAAAGCAATCTCAATCTATATTAGCATCATAAAAACCTTTTATTATTTCACAACAAAGTTTTATAACATATTAAAATCTCACAATTGTCTTGGCTTCTCAGTCATAAAAAATCCAAGTGGCAAATTTATATGTATGTGTGTATATTAAATAATCAAAACCACACAAAACACACACACAAAACCTTAGACTGGTGAAAGTGTATTGGGGAAAATAATATTCCCACAATCTCAAAGCAAAGCCCTCCAGAATTGTGAATGATAAAGAGAAAAGACACATGTACAATAGCACGATCTGGCAGACAGGAGAGGTGTGTTAGGCAGGGCAACCCTTCCTGTTACTTTTAGTAGGCACACTGCATTGAGTTCCTCCCAAAGAAACACTCTGCAAAGTGTACGGCATTTCCTGTGACACATCATGGCTGAGGATGTTTAGGATGTAAACCTTAAGAAATATCAGAAGTTGACTTAGTGAGATACCTACATGGCCTGTATCTTCAAAAACATCAAGTGTGTAAAAAAAAATGAAGAGAGGACAATTCTAGGTTAAAATAAAATTAAGAAAAGTCAAAAGACTGTGATCCTTGATTAGAGTTTAGATAAACACATTTTACTATAATTTGTTCACTAATTGTATAATTGTATGAACATGAGACTTCTGGGTTGTGAACATAGCCCAATGACTAACCCAAGAAAACATCTTTGTCACTAGGATATGTATTTAAGGGGTAGAAAGAATGATGTCTGAACTTAATTTCACAAAATTTTAATACATACTAACATAAGATGGAGGAAAACGTGAGAAGTATAAATGGTGAAATATCATTGGGGAATGTGACAATGTTGGGGATGGGTTAAACACTTTTGCATCATTTTTTTAACTTAATTATAAGTTTGTGTTGCTTCAAAAACCGTTGAAATATGTTTTATATATTTGAAAGCAAAATAAATACAATTGGAAAATATAATTGGAAATATAAATATATATATATATATAATATTTATATAATGGAAATATGTATTTATATAACAGATATTTATATTTATAAAATAGAGATATAATTGGAAAATATCTTATTATAAATAACACCAGTTTGAGTGGAGGGTATTTCTAATAGAACATGCTTATGATAATAGTTTATTTCCCATACTGAGCTTTACCATTTTCCAACCATGACTGTGTATTATTTGTTTAATGCTCAAAAGCTCCATGGGTGTCTAATTGAAAGGTTATCACTGCGACTCTTTACATTTTTACAGATGAAGTTAAGCCACTAAATTTAAATGCTTTTCTTAAGGTTTCACAGGTTAAAGATATGAAGAAACTAAACTCAGACCCACGACCAGATGCTAAGTGTCCTTTTCCACTGAAATTCTAGATTCATTGCGTGCGTATGTTTGTGATTTTGTGTGTTTATGCAACAATTTAAAAAAACTTTGAAAATTTCATGATTGGCTCTTCTTTTTGGTAGATAGGGCATAGAGTTAATTAAGAATACATTATGGGTTCAATTTCCAGTGTAGAGAGAGAAATATCCAGTTTTTCCCATCAGTAAGGTGGTAAGGAGGGAAACTCATACCAGAAGGCCAGACCATGGAGTATTTTTACTTTAAGAAAATGTCATCTGAAGGGCCTATAAATGTGAGTCTCCTCAACCAGTGCTGCTGAAAAAATGAATATCCACCTGCAGGAGAATGAAACCAGACCTTTAACTCTCAGCGATTATAAAAATCTTCTCAAAGTGGATTAAAGACATAGATCTAAGACCTGAAACTGTGAAAATGCTAGAAAATGCTAGAGGCAAACATAGGGGTATTGATATGATTGATATGATTTGTTGAACATGAACTCAAAAGCACAAGAAATAGAAGCAAAACTAAAAAATTCAAAAAATGAATGGGATTACATCAAACTAAAAAGCTTCTACATATGCAAAAAAAAAAAAAACACCAAAAAACAAAAACCCAACTCACATAACTCCATACCAAAAAATCCAAATAATTTTATTTAAGAATGATTTATATACCTAAATAGAAATTTCCCCAATAAGATATACAAATGATGAAAAGGTATATGAAAAAATGTGCAAAATCACTAATAACCAGAGAAATGTAAATCAAACTCCCAATGATTTGTCACCTTGCTCCAGGAAGAATGAGTATTATCATAAAGATTAAACGTGACAGCTGTTGGTGAAGTTATTGAGAAACGGGAACCCCTGCATTCCTTGGTGGAATGGAAATTAATACCTCCATTATGGAGAATATTACCCTTAAAAATGAAACAGAGCTACCATTTGATCCAGCAGACCCAATACTTGGTATTTATCCAAAGGAAGTGAATTTAATATGTTGAAGAGACCGACTTCTGCATTCTCTTGTTTATCAGAGTACTGTTCACAGTATCCAAGATATGAACCCCTCTGAGGTGCCCATAAATGGATGAAGGCACAAAGAAAACGTGGTACATGCACAATGGAATCTACTCAGTTATGAAGGGAGTGGAATCTATTCACTCATTAAAGGAATGGAATCCAATCTTTTGCAGCAACAGAGGTCAGGTGGAGATCATGATGATGGGTGACATAGGCCAAACACAGAATGGCAAATACTCTGTTATTTTGCTCTTATGTGGAATCTGAAAAAAAATGATCACAGAGAAGTGGGGAGTAAAGTGGTAGTTACTAGAAACTGAGGAAGTCAGAGCAGGGAGAGGATGAAGAAAAGTTTATCAATTGGTACTAGGCTCTATCAGACAGGAGAAATAAGTTCTTGTAATATATGGTACTGCTGGGTGACTACACATAGTGATAATGTTATATATATTTCAAAAAAGCTATAAAATGATTTTAAGTGCTTTTATCACAAAAAAATGACTATTTGAAAAGAGAGGCCTGATTACCCTGATCTGAACATTATACAATATATGCATTTATCAAAAAATCACAGGTACCCCTCAGTATATACATTTTTTAATGTATTAATTAAAATAAATTCAAAAGAAAGAAAAGGTCATCCCTGCAGTTTGTGTATACTTTTTATTTAAAATTGTCTTAAAATTGCTGTTTTTATTTATTTAATATATCTATGTGATAGTTATAACTTAAAATTAAATAACTCAATTGCTATGGTTTTTGAAAATTGTATGAATCTTTTCTTTTTGGTATTTGAAAATTATTAATTCAAACTAAATAAGGTGGCCTCGTTTAAGTTTTGGAAACTGGAAGAGAAACTTATGTATTTACTTATATTTACACTATTCAAGTAGAAGATATTTCAGGAACAAACTTCCTGTCATTGAGTTTATGATTCTTTGTTCTGTAGTTTCTTTAGTGGTGAGATGATGGCCATTTTTATCATCTGAAGTAGTTATTATGAGATTCAATTTGTTTAGTAGTTTTATGTGACATTTTTTGTTATTGTAGTAGGTTATTACTAACAAAGCCAAACAAGTTACTGTAAAAGTGTCAGAAAGGAAGCTGGTTTCTGAGATGCGGTTTGTCGCTTTGAAATCGTACCTTTGTACGTCTTAACTTCAAGTTATGCAGACTATGGCTGGTTCTTCAATTATTTATGAACATTCTAGCTTCAATATGTGTTATGGTTTTGACATCAGATGTCCCCCAAAAGCTTCTGAAGATATATTCAGAGTAAAATGATGAGATTATGAGAGCTGTATCCTAATTGGTCCATCCTAGTTTGAATGACTGGACGGTAACTATAGGCAGGTGGTGTGGCTGGATGAGGGTCCCTGGGTAACATCCTGAAAGGGTTCATCTTCTCTGTGGGGACCCCTTCCTTGCCTTCATGAAGAGAGTAGCTTCTCTTCACTGTTCTTTTCCTCTGATGCACTGCTTCATCTTGGACCAGAGGAATGGAGTTGGCCATCTATGGACTGAGACTTCTGAAACCATGAGACAATATAAAATCTTTCTCTTCTAAATTGTTCTTTTTGGGTATTTTTGGTCACAACGACAAAAAAGGAGGACTAAAACAATATGTAAGTTGCTAAATTACAAACTGTTTTATGTAGCCGCTCTGTTGCTCTTGGAGTATTGTCTATAGGCTTCAGGGCAATTTGAGTTTCTGGGCCATTTCTGCTACCTCTTAGATGAAAGAGGCATTAAATGGTTTGATTCATTTACTGACATGAAACATGCATCTGTTACCGTCTAGGGGGTCTTGGGTTCATTATCTCCAGTCAGCAAAGAATTGAAGAACCGAGAAAGTAAGCAAACAGATTTATTACAAAAGAAATAGCAACAGACTTCTCTGAAGGGAGTCCCGTGGGAAAGTGGGGGCTTGTTCTTTATATGGTCTCTGGAGTTCCCTCCTCTTCCTATCTCCTTCCCTGTCCACACTTTCCGCCCTATTGTTCATGGGTGTCCCTTGTCCATGGGTCTTCTGCAGTTTTTCTATTGGATTTCCTGCTTGTGTCCTCGAGCACTTTGGTCCACTGGGAAGTTAACCTTCTTGAAGGACCCTGTCCATGCTCCTGTGGTCTGGACTTGCCCTGAATTCCTCACTCACCATCTTGCCCTGGCTGCCTTTGCCCTTCTGCAACTCCCTCACATCCCTCCCTGCAAGAAGTGCTCACTGAGTATTTAAAGTTAGAAAACAACAATTTGAAAAAGGAGGATGCTAGTCTAGCAAAGATTAAAATCTATAGCTATAATCTTTTTTTTTTGAAAAATGGACACTAATGTGAAAAAAAGAAAAATCAATAGATCCAGAGGCCTGACAAGCAGTAAAACAGACTGTGGGTTCATAACTCACATACAGTAAGTAATTTTGATTAGTAAATAAATAAATAAATAAAATAATCAATTAATGTTAATTCTATCAGGGACTAGTCCTTGGGACACTAAACAAATAAATACAGATCCTCATACTGATGGGCTAAAGGGTTAAAATAAAAATAAAAATCATACAGTGAACAATTTGTGGAATAGGAATGAACACATATAAAATCTGGAAGATAAATGAGAGTTAATATTGGGCTGGTGGGCTTCCTTTATGGAAAACCTAATAGAAAAAAAATAAATTTTAGCAGATAAGCATTAAAGACTCACGGATGCCTTAAAAATATATGAACTCAATTGAATACTGACTAAATGTTTATGGCCAACAGGAAAAATAATAATTTTATTTATGCTATGAATTCTTAAGAAAAGCATGTCAGGGAGAAAAGTCATGAAAAAAAAAATGTTTGGCTCTTAAATTTTCTTTAGCAGAATTGGAATAAAGAAGAGATGATTTTAAAAACTTTTCTTTGACAGGTTGCATGGTAGCATACTTTGAGGTGTATATATATGATAATATATATATACACACACATACACATACAATGTAATATTACTCGGCCACAAGGAAGAATGAAGTTCTGGCATTTTCTAGAAAATGGATGGAACTGGAGGATATCATGCTAAGGGAAACAGCCAGTTCCCCCAAACCAGAGGCAGAAGTTTCTCTCTTATATGTGGATGCTAACCCACAACAAGGGAGGGGGAGATTAGAAGTTCACTGGACTAGACAAAGGGGAATGAAGAGAAGGGAGGGGAGGTGGGAATAGGAAAGAAGGTAGAATGAATCAGACATATCTTTCCTATCCTCATAAATTTACACAGTCAGTGTAAATCCACATCACATTCAACCACAACAACGGGATCCTAACTGCAACAAGTTACACTTATTCTAGGTATGCACAATATTTCAAAATATACTCTACTGTCATGTAAAAAATAATTAAATAAACTTAAAACAAAAACGATGATACCAACAATACCACCACCACCAACAAAAACAAATGCAAGCTGCAATGCAAGGAAAGCAGAAGAGACCTCTACTGAACATCTGCATGAATGTCTCCTAAGCCAAGTCATCCCAGTGGCCCAGGAGCCCTTGTAAGAGAGTTCAGTACAAACTCGAGCAAAGATCCTAACGTGTAATTCACAAGGGAGAAAAAGAGGTAAGCAAAGAAATAGGAAAATATTCAACCACATTTGGAAAGTGAAATGTATTTTCACCTACCTAGTTAACAACATTTTTGGAAAAAAAGTAATATTATTTCTCTTTTTCTTCCATGAAATAAGCACTAGTAGGTACTGCTTCTTTAATTAAAAGATTTTAGAAAATGAAAAGATACTTAAAAGTGTGCATTTTCTTTAAACACAAAGTTTTTTAATTTTTTTTTATTCTAATTTGTTATATATGATAGCAGAATGCATTAAAATTCATATTAAACATACAGGGCACAATTTTTCATATATATGGTTGTATACAAAGCATATTCACACCAGTTATGTCTTCATACATGCACTTAGGGTAATGATATCCATCTGATTCTGCTGTCTTTCTTACTCTCATGTCTCCTCCCTTCCCTCCCACCCTTCTGCCCTATATAGAGTTTATCTAATCCTCCCATGCTCCCCCTGCCAACCCCACTACGGATCAGCCTCCTTATATCAGAGAAAACATTCTGCATTTGTTTTTTTGGGGGATTGGCTAACTTCACTTAGCATTATCTTCTCTAACTCCACCCGTTTACCTGCAAGTGCCATGATTTTATTCTCTTTTAAGGCTGAATAATATTCCATGGTGTATATATACCACATTTGCTTTATCCATTCATCTACTGAAGGGCATCTAGTTTGGTTCCACAGTTTAGCTATTGTGAATTGTGCTGCTATAAACATTGATGTGACCTTGTCCCTCTAGTATGCTGTTTTTAAGTCCTTTGTGTATAGACTGAGGAGTGGTATAGCTGTGTCAAATGGTGGTTCCATTTCCAGCTTTTCAAGGAATCTCCATACTGCTTTCCATATTGGCTGCACCAATTTTCAGTCCCACCAGCAATGTATGAGTGTACTTTTTCCCCCCACCTCCTTGCCGACACTTATTGTTACTTGTGTTCTTAATAGCTGCTATTCTGACTGGATTGAGATGAAATCTTACATAGTTTTGATTTGCATTTCTCTAATTACTAGAGATGTTGAGCATTTTTAATATATTTATTGATTGATTGTATATCATCTTCTGAGAAGTGTCTGTTCAGTTTCTTGGCCAATTTATGGTACAGAATAGAGGACACAGAGTCTAATCCACATAATTATGGTTATCTTTGATAAGACAAAGATGCTGAAAACAAAGATACTTGGAGAGAAGATAGCATCTTCAACAAATGTTGCTGGGAAAACTGGAAATTCATATGCAACAAAATGAAATTAAACCCTCATCTCGCACCATGCACAAAATTCAACTCAAAGTGGATCAAGGACCTAGGAATTAAACCAGACACACTGCACTTACTAGAAGAAAAAGTGGGCCCAAATATCCATCATGTTGGATTAGGCCCCAACTCCCTTAATAAGAGTCCTATAGTGCAAGAATTAAAAACAAGAATTAATAAATGAGATGGATTAAAACTAAAATGCTTCTTCTCAGCAAAAGAAACCATCATAGAGGTGAATAGAGAGCCTACATTTTGGGAGCAAATTTTTACCACCTGCACATCAGGTAGAGCACTAATCTCTAGGGTATATAAAGAACTCACAAAGCTAAACACACACACAAAAAGAATAAAAGAAAAAAAGAAAAAAAAAGAAAGAATAAAAAAACCCAAATAACCCAGAGTAAAGTTTATTTTTTATCCTGTATAATCTCAAATACTATAAGAGCTGTTTGCATGAAGATGCTTATCCTGTAATTTTTTTCAATATTGAAAAATGATAGCATTCAATATTTTAGCTATTGCTTATAAAATTATACTGCAACATAAAAAGATAACAAATAGAAAAATGGCCAAAAACTTTGAATAAATATTTGAGTAAGTAATATATATGAAACTATGTTCAAACTATGTATTATTCAGTGATATAAAATAAATATGTAGAGCACTACTTTTAATCTGGCATAAGACTAAAAATACAGAATAATATGCACTCTTATTAAGGTTATAGGGAACATGGTACTACCATAGATTGAAGTGTAAATTGGTACAACATCTTTAGAGAGCAACTTGTCAGTACCAATCTAATAAAAAATATATAAAATTGCTGACCAGCAAATTCTACTTTTAAGTTAACTTTCATATAGAAAACATGCCAAAGTGTGGAAAAGGATGTTTTCTCAGTCCTGAACATCAAAATATTGATGAAAACTTAAATGTCCATTAGTACCTTAATTATGATACAACAGTATTGAGAAATGGTACCATAACTGAATGGAATGAGTGGTTTCATCTACTGAAATAAAAGATGTTCATTACATACTGTTGAGTCAAAAAGCAAATAGTAACTCAGCACATAGAGCATGATCTTCTATCTGTGCTCTATTCATGTATTTCTGTATTTAATCTACCTGTGTACCTACCATCCTACCTACCTACTAACCTATCCATACATCCATCCATTTATATCTGGGAATCTGAAAACCTACAAAGAATCAGGAAGATTTCACATTGTAATCCTATGCTTCTTGTTCTTATTTTTATATTCATCATTCATGACCAAAATAATAAAAAGGATAAAAAGAAATTTGACATTCTGAAGAGAAATTTAGAACATTATAATTAAAGCTTATGTTGTTTGGTATAAGTAGAGAAGGATGTAAAAATGTTAATATACATAGAAATACACAATTTAAAAATTTACTAGTTGTTGATGGATCTTTATTTATTTTTATGTGGTACTGAGAATCTAACCTAGTACCTCACACAGGCTAGGCGAGTGCTCAAACACTGAGCCACAATCCCAGCCCTAGAATACACAATTATGTACCATATTCAGACTACAGCTTTTCAAAACCAACAAAACCATCACCATAAAAAGGTACAGAAGAATATATACCTGAGAACTAAATGTACTTATTTCTGGAACAGAAGTATTGAGAATTAGGGATTTTTTTCTATATTTTCCAAATATCTCATAATTAGCTGGCATGCATACCTTTTTATGATGGTAAAAAGAAATAAAAATACTATTTGTGAAGCAATTAGCATGCATGAAGGGCTGTTGTAAGGATTGCAGAGTGGGAGGTAAAATAGATGACTAACATATTCCCATACGGAATCCACAACTTATTTGAAAGTGTTCATCCTGTAGTGGTTAAAAGACATCAACCCAACTGGCACCAGCATGTCTGGGTTCACAATCTGTGAGGATTAGATCAACTAATGTATGTTATGGTTTGGACATGAGGCATCCCTTGAAGCCCCTGTGTTCATGCGGGTGAAGTGAAGTGATTGCACCTGTGACCTGATGTGTCCGTGTGATTTAAATGTATTAACTGTGGTCACTCTAGGCAGGCCGGGTGTGACTGGAGGAGGCAGGGCACTGGGGGTGTGCCCTGGGAGGGTACATATTCCTTGGCCCCTTCCTCTCTCTCTCTCTTTCGTTTTTCTCTCTGCCTTCTGGCTGCACTGCCATGAAGTGAGCAGCTTACCTCCACCAAGCCCTTCTGCCATGATGCTCTGCCCCATCTTGGCCCAGAGCAATGAGTTGGCCCCCTGTGGACTAAATCTCTGGAACTGTGAGTCCAAGTGAACTTTCTAAGTTGTTCTTGTCAGGTATTTTGGTCACAGTGACTAAGAGCTAACGTGATGCAAATATATAAATTTCTTATGGCTGCTATGACGACCACAAAATGGGAGGCTGGAAAAAATGCACACACTTCTTTTTCCCTCCCTTTCTTGTAGATCTGGAAGTTGGAAGTCTGCAATCTGTATCTTGGGTCACAGTCAAGAGGAAGGAAGAGGCTCTGGGGGACATTGAGTTTCTTTGCCTTTCCTGTTTCTAGAACTGCATTCCTGGGCTCCTGGCCTTTGTCCATCCTCAGAGCATCTTGCTCCAGCCTTCAGGTTTGTGTTGAATCTCCCTGACTTCTCCTAAGGACACCACCTTTCCACTCCTTACATGAATCACATTAACCTCCAGCAAATGGTAGATAAATTACTGTTAGTACTATCAAAAAGATAATGTGTGATAAGGAAAGATGATACCAAAGTCCCAATGAAGTACTAGGAAAGCACATGGGAATTTAGAGGAGACAGACTTTGTTTCTGCCCAAGGACACTAACTGATGGTAGAGGACAATAGCAAGCTCTAGATGACTAGCTTGTATTTGGGTTTGCAAAGCAGCGGCCACTCCAGGTGTAAGGTAGTACATACATAATTCAGTGTTCCCTCCTGCTTTATATCCTGTGCCCAACCACTTGCTTTGTGATCAGAAGAACAGGATGCTGTGTTCTGTGTACATGAGTTTAATTTCCCTCTGTGTGACAGAGGATGAGCTCTTCTGCATTTCTGAACATCACCTTTGTCCTCTATAAGATAGAGACTGAAGTACCTCTCTGTGGCAGTTCATGAAAATCAGCTGTAACCTCTTTGCTCAGATGATGGAGCCAGCCATATGGCAGACTTGGCCATAAGTAAAATTCTGTCCTAAATTAACCTATAATTTGATTCAGTAGAATTCAACATGAAAATTAAATCATTACTTTCTTTCCTTATTTATTCTTATATTTTCTTTCAAGTCTTAATATTAAAAGATTTTTATTTAAACATATTTCCTTCTCTCAGAAAATTCTTCAGGTTTGCTTTCAGTTCATTCCTTCGACAGCCCTCTCAGCCGAGATCTAAATGATTCCCTACGGTAAACTTTTTTGGAACCAAGTAGGTTTCTTGTCTCCATCAGTGGTTCCAGATTCTCAAAGTCCTCAGAATATCTCCCTGAGTTTGTCAGAGAGAGTGTTATGGTTCTTATACATCATTGGGTTAGCATTGTGAATACGAGAAAAGCAAATCTCTACAATTATCAACTCTGGGTTGTACTTATTGAGAAACATTTTCTGGTTCTCAGTTTTGCAGAAATTGACTTTTGAGGTTACCTAGAGGATGTTAATGGAGTGTGAGGTTAGTGAATGAAGAGGGAAGTCACTATCTCACTCTGAAGCTCCGCAAGTGCACACATCAGTCTTTAATCCTACCATGGAAATGGGATCCCTCTACTTTTTCCATCTTTTTGGTCAAAGAAAAATGGGAAATGGAGTCTTGTTGCCTGTTAAGCTTAGTTGGTGGCATTTCCCTCCATTATTATGAAAGAACATTTGTAAGAGGTGGGTTCACTCCATCGTGCCATCTCCTTAAAGTCTGGGCCAAGGATTACTGTAGTTAACAGAAAATAAACAGGGTTCTGAGTAATGAGAAGTTAATGTTTTTCTGGTCAGGCAACTTGATATCTGTGTGCCTTTAATCTGACAAGTCAGCAGCCCATCCAGGTTTTATAGGGGAGAAGGAGGGATTTAGTTTCTTATTGGGGTCAGGCTGTTTGGAGCAAAAGAGAGAGAGAGAGAGAGAGAGAGAGAGAGAGAGAGAGAGAGATTAAGCCTGTTAGTCTCAGACATTGGTGAGAAGCTGTGATGAGATCTTTAAGTTTTAGTTTCTATTTACATGAAAGGTACATTACCACTTACTTAAAATGTTAAGTAATATATATTGTAAGAAAAACAAGTAGACCTATACACAAACACTATACCTGAAATAACATAATAAATATATTTTTGCCAATGTCATATTTAGAATGCTTATAGATAGTACATGAACCTAACATAAAAACACTTTAGTCAAGCACATTGTAGCTTGAAATATTTTCATATGGGTTATGCCATTAGATCCTCACAAAAACCCTGTGACAATGAAAATCATTCTGTTCTGCAGACAAGAGACCTGAGAAAGAGGACAAATGGACCTCTTCTACATCCTTCACACAGCTAGAGTGTGGAGACAGAGCATGAGCCATGTTTTTCTGGCTTTAGAACCAACCCAACTTCACTTCTTTCAGAAGCAGCTTCCCACAGAAGGCAACCAGCCATGGCTATTGTCCATCTTCGGAGTCCTTGTGACTTGGTGTCTTACTTTCATGACTCATCCGCTGTCTAAGCTGCAGGTAGTGTCTTGGTAGTAAAAAAAGGTCAAGATGCCATACAAGATTTCTAACTTGTGTAAGTTTCATAGACCAAAGAGCAGTGGGAACATGGGGACGGAGCTGTGATGGCATGAGAAGCTTACTGCAATGGACTTCTTTTTGAATACAGCAGTTTCTCTCCCTGTGCACGGGTGTGTCCTTACATAGTGGGCATATGCAGTCATATAAAAAGTGGTCCTGAGGATGGCAAGCCCTGAGCCTCATTAAATGCAAATTTATGAAATACATCTATGTGTCAGCAGACACAAAGTGTCCATGTGCCTCATGGAACATAGCATTTTTTAGAGGTACATTCAGTAAATGTGATGCTATAAACCCAGGGCTCCCCAAATAAGTGGGGTGAGTTTAGTAGGTCCAAGGGGAATCTGGCCTACTGAGACTTTATCTGTTTTAGAAAATGGGGGAAAATCCCTTCCACGACTCTAAGTACACACACACACACACACACACACACACACACTCACAGCATTAGCAGTCTACGCAGAAAATTTACAGATTAGTAAAAGACAAATATGTGCAGTGACCAAAGAATAGCATGTTTGATTAGGAGGATGGTGGCAGAGGCTGGAGGGGTCCTTGCTGCTAAGGCCCAGGAGGGGGATAGGTGCAGGTGCGGGCTTGGGAGTTCTCTTTCCAGACCCAGAGACTAGCTGCACATCCCCTTGTGGCACAGACAGCTGCAGTTCTTTTTTTTTTTTTTAATTAGTTACACATGACGGTACAATGACCTTGATATATCGTACATTTACATCAGATGGGCTATAATTTCTCATTTTTCTGAGTATACAGGTTGCAGAATCACATTGGTCATGCAGTCACGTATATACATACAGCAATAATAATGTCTATTTTATTCTGCTGTCCTCCCTCTCCCCCCTTCCCCTCCCCTCCCCTCCCAGCACTTCTCTCTACTCAATCTAATGTGACACACTTCTTTTTTTCCCCCTCACATCATCATACATGTATTCTGTATAACAGTGAGGGTCTCCTTCCATCTTCCCTGCAATTCCCCTTTTCCCTCCCTTTCCCTCCCACCTCTCTTCCCTATCTAGAGGTAATCTTCTTCTCATGTTCTTCCTCCCTACCCCATTTTGAGTCACCCCCCTTATATCAGAGAAGCCATTCGGCATATGTTTTTTAGGGATTGGCTAACTTAGCATAATCTGCTCTAATGCCATCTATTTCCCTGCAAATGCCATGATCTTGTTATTTTTTTAGTGCTGAGCAGTTCTTAATGAGTTATTACATTGCAGACCAAGCAAGCAACATGGCACATTAGGAAATGCCTTAAAGAAAAATCCCCTGCCTTGCAGAGTTTACATTCTAAAGAGGCGAGAAATGAGCCCCTGAGACCTTTCTTGAAAGGAGGTTAAAATAGAGAGGCCTCCTGGGAAAAGTCAAAGTGAGTTTTATCAGCTTTCTGAAAGCAAGAGACAGAGAGTGTTTTCCAGAGTTCTTCCCTCCCACAGAAGTTTCTTGCCCCAGTGAGTAAATGGATGCTATTATTGAAACAACAGAACCAACGAAGAAATAACATTAATGTTTCACATGCCAGGTGAATAATTGCTAACTTTAATATTACTAGCACTGATAGCAGAAGACATTTTAGAAATAAAACAGAAAGACAAAGATACAGCACCTGCCTTTTGAGGAACCAATGCCTCATGTTGGAATATTCCCGTGACATAGCAGGAAGATAAAGACAGTGGTATTTTTGTGAGCACCTGCTAAGTGAAAGATCCTGTCATTGTTCTTTTCATGGATGGTAGCTATTTTATCCTCTCAAGAGTCCTGAAACATGAATGTTTTGAAGTCCATTTTTTAAAGAAATTGAAGCAGAGAAAACTCAAGTGATCCAGAGCTCTGTGACTAAAAACCCCAGCACTATTTTGCCTCTCCATGATTCTGGTGTTGATATAGTCCCTTCAAGGTGGTGTTGGTGTTTGATTCTGTGTTGCTTATACAGACATTTAGGTTACACGACCCTTTTTAGTTTTTTTTTTTTTTTTTTTTTTTTTTTAATTTTGAGGGAGTGTTTCACTAAGTTGCTTAGGCCTTGCTAAATTGTTGAATCTGGCTTTGAACTTGAGGTCCTCCTGCCTCAGTCTCCCAAGTAGCACAGATTACAGGCATGCACCATGGGGCCCGGCCAGAGATCACTTTTGGCTGAATAAAAATGAAGATTTTATTGGAGGAGACATGGGGCCTTACTATATGGAAAAGAAATTTGAGATGACCTTACCATTTTGTGCCACTGAACATCTTGTAAATCAAATACCCTTTAAACCACAATATGATAGATGTTTTTCACCTTCTTCATTATAACTTATTTTATTATCATAATTTGCTTTCCTTTTTGCCAATTTTATCCCTACTTTTTCATATTAAAAGAAAACTTTTAAATAACCGAGTGGTTTTTGAGATTTTTGTTTTGGGGTCTGGAAGAGTCTCAAGAGGTCTGTGGCTAATGAAAAAATAAGAGACATTCCTAGAAACATGGAGATATCTGAATCTCAGTTAAATATATAAATATGAAGGCTGCTCATTGGTGCCCAGATCTAGAAATCAGCAGTGGGCTGAAGCAGGATGTTCTGACATATGGTGGTTGATTCCATTCAGCAGGTACTTTTTTTTTTTTTTTAAAGAGAGAGTGAAAGAGGAGAGAGAGAGAGAGAATTTTTAAATATTTATTATTTTTTAGTTCTCGGCGGACACAACATCTTTGTTTGTATGTGGTGCTGAGGATCGAACCCGGGCCGCATGCATGCCAGGCGAGCGCGCTACCGCTTGAGCCACATCCCCAGCCCCAGCAGGTACTTTTTTATAGGCAAGTTTTAGGGGCAGAACTGGCTCTGAGTTTGCTCTGTGAACCCAGCTGCATTGCAGGTTTTCCTAGCATATATTACTGTTCCTTATCAAAAGTTATTATTTCCTTTATTAAACCTCCCATCGGGATCATAACTAAAGTACTTGAAACTTTTTTCTTTATTATTGTTTCAACAAGCATTTCTTCAACATCTATTATAAGTTAGGTCTGAGTAGGTGCCCTGTACTTTCTTAATATCATTTTGTTATTGTTGTTGCTATAAAAATCAAGATGGCCTTCTCTACACCCTTAACTTTTCCCATTTTCCAACTTATATGAATTCTCTGTGCTTCAGTTTACTCACTTGAAATTACAATGATATTTATAGAACTTGCTTAATAAATTTTTTTGTGAAGATTAAATAGCAGTATATCTAAAGTCCTTAGGGGATGGCCTGATACAGGATAAATATTTTATACATAAAAACTTTTCTGATTGTTTTTATTATTATTTCCTACTTGACAATTATTCCTTCTAAAATAAGTGAAACTTAGACGTCTCTAGTTATTACTATAGCAGGAAACACAATGGGGGATTGTATGAGGAATGTTCAAATATAGAATTAGACTGGGAATCAGAGTACTTGCATGCTAATAATGATAAAGAATACATAATTTAAAAATGATAATAGAAATTGCATTTAGTACATAACATGTAGAGCGAGGCTATAGTATTTCAATAGAACACTATGCCTACTTGTATTTGCATGACCTTAGACAATTATCTTCTTCGCTAGTTTTTTCCTACTCCAAATGTCAAATAGAGTCTTAGAGTTGATCACTGATCATCATACTTTCTTTATTTTTTTTTTATATCAAAATTGTTGTCATTAGAAATGCTTTTGTTGAAGGTTAGGATTTCCACTCCTCCTTCTCCAGCAGCTACTAGGAATCTGGAATGAAACACACCTTGTGAATTTCCCAAAGATGCTTGCTATTTCAGACATGAGTCTGTAAGAATGATTGGCACTGTGGGTTCTGCAGTTGATTTCTGTGACTTAAAGTGATCTACAGTACCTTAAGTCATCTTAACTCCTATACACAAAATTGGCAAGGTTTACAATGCTCCAGTGAGCATGACCTTTGGAGGTTCTTATTATCCCTGGAATAATCCCAGTCCTTGAAATTTTTGGCATCAATCTTTGAGGAATTTAAAGCTAGAGAGAGCTCTCAGAGTTACATAGAACACAGGGCAGAGATCCATAGTGTTTGACTCTCTGAACTTGATAAAGAGATAGTGCTGACTGATAAATGTTGTTCACTTGGGTTTCTATGTTTTATCCCCAAGAACCATCCCTGATCCCTGAGATTACTCTGGAACAACTTGGTATTTTAGTCCTAAAGGGATCAGATATCATTCTGAGTAATTTTTTTTTCTTAGTAAAATCAGCCCTGTAGTTAGATCTCTGTGACGTCAGCATTAGAATGTGGAACAGTCTAAACAAATGAGATTTTTTAAATCAATCCCTGATTTTGTTTATTGGTACATGTTTTGTCTTTTCCATGCCCTAAAAGTAATGTTCATGAACTGTAATACTGTGGGAAAAATACAAAATACTTAATTTCTCTGTATCTTGCTGTTTTTTAAACAATTGTGAAATGAGTATATATAGCTTAGTACCTACACTGAGAGTTGTGATGACTGACTATGTCACATGTCTTTACTCTGCACTAGGCAGATTCATTTATCCTTCACAGGCGGACATTGCGTTGTTTCCATTTTTTTGAAATAATTATATAAAATGCTGTAATGAACATACTTTAAGCTGTAGCATTCATGATGTGAACAAAATATTCAAGTTCAAAGAGAGAACTAGCAGGACTTTAGGTATTGGAAGCGTGGGGAGGAGAGCAGGTCTCCTGCAAGAGCTCTAGCACTTCCCCAGAGCACCGCAATCCCTGCTAAAGTCTAAAGACCCAAAGCTCAGCCTCTGCTTCCATGCAGCTCCAGGCCCTGGACAGCCTCAGGTCTCTGATGCAGCAGCAGGAGGTCCTCTTCTCAGTTGCTCCTGTGGACTTGATGGCTCTCTCTCCCTTCTCTCCACCTGCTACCTCTCTCTTCAGGTTTCTGAAAGTAAAAATGTATAGTCTAATGCTGTAGGAAGTGGAGCACAGCAAGCAAAGGAGATCTTTTTTCTAGGTACTAGTTTGGCCTCTCCTTAGAGTTTCTTCTCTGGATCTGCAACATGATTCGGTCAGGTCCAGTTTTACCTTTCCCTGATAGACTCAGTCCCTGGCCTTGGCTTTTCAGGTATTATGCAATAGACAAGAGACCATTGGCCACAATCAGGTGACTTCTGAGGCTAGTTTCTTGCTCACTGGTGGGTGGGCAGCTACTGAGATAAAGAAGCTAAGGAGATTACGAATGGCTGTCCTTAAACAAGTTGGGCTTGCATCCACTGATCACATCCTATTCATTTATTCATCCATTCATTTAAATAATGTTCATCTTCCACATATAATGAACAAGGCCTTGGAATAAGTGAAAAAGAACCAATGCCTGTCTCCATAGAGCTTACTTTCCAAGGATCAAAGAGAGACAGAAAGATAGAGCATATCAGAATATAGAATAGACAAGGCAGTGGACGGGGGAAACAGGTGCCAGGGGGTGCAAATTTTAGTGAGAACATGCCTTCCTGAAATGATATCTGAACACCCTTCTGGGGGGTGTTTTGGAGACTTAGAGCCTGTTGCGGTTTAGCTATGTGGTGTCTCCCAGAAGGTCATATGGGAGACAAAGCAAGAAGGTTTAGAAGTGAAACAATTGGGTTAAGAGAGCCTTAAAACTAATCAGCGAATTAGTTCCCTGATAAGGATTAACTCAGAGGTCACTGAAACCAGGTCCGGTCTGGCTGGAGGAGATGGGTCATTGGGAATGTGCCTTTGGGACATATATTTTGTCCTGGTTGAGCAGAGCTCTCTCTCTGGGACCTGCTGCCATATTCTTGGCTGTTTTCTCCTGCCGCACACTTCCACCTTAAAGTCCTGCCTCACCTGGCGCCCCAAGGAATGGAGCCAGCCATGTATGGATGGGGACCTCTGAAATCGTGAACCCCCAAATAAACTTTTTCTCCTTAAAATTATTCTTATCAGGCCTTTTGATCACAGTAGTGAAAAACCTGACTCAAACATAGCCATTAGGATATGTGAGGTGTGAGGGGGACAGGGGGCAGAGTGGTGGTGGTGGAGAGGTCCAGCCCAGAACAGCAGGAGCACCAGGGCAGGCCTGGGTCAGAGAAGGTGCAGACATGGGCTGCGGTTATAGACGTAGGGGATACACACGCAGCTAGTATTCCTGCCTGCCCTCTGGGGGCCACAGCCTGTGCCAGGCTTAGTACATGATGAACCTGGTCCTGAGAAAGACCGAGTCCTCTGTTTTCTCTATAGGGATCTGTACAGATCTCTGCTGGGCACGGATAGCTGCTAGAGCAGCAGAAGGGAGAAGAGGACCTCATCTTCCACTCACAGATATGAGAGGCCCCTGGGAAACAGAAACAAATAATCAACATGTACAGAATGGTAAACAGTGGACACCCGGGGCAGGAGGGCAGGACAGCAGGACCCAAGGCAATGGGAGACATGAGCCATGCTGCGTAATGAGCCCACAGAGCAGTTAATTTTACAGCTATGCTGTTGCAGGGTAGTGTTTTAGAGGTCCATGAATCTAAGTCAGGGACCCTGCCTCTCTACAAAGCTAATTTGTTTTTTTTTCCTCCCTTCAATTTTTTGGAAATTTTACATAATACTTCTACACTTATTTTTGGATATCTTTGAAGTTTTATAACAAAATTTACATAATAATTAACTCAAAATAAAAAAGATAACAGTATTTTTATTTGTCATATTTCCTTTGAATCCCTTAACTGCACATCCTATTAAAATCATCTGTAAATGTATCATTAAAGCATCATTAAAATGTTAATATCATGTATCAAGAATTATTTATGTTGAAAAATTATAATAATGTTTAGCTCATTAAAATGCTCTTTCTTTTATTCTAGTTTTTTTTTTCCATTTTCTTATTGACTCTTTCCTCTGTTTTATGGGTGCTCTATCTTTGAGAATATTTTTTACAAGGAGCATTCCTTGAATGGCAAATTTTCTGAGTCACTGAATGTCCAATGATGCTTTCATTTTGTCCCCACAACTCATAATTTGGTAAAAATGGAATTCTAGTTCAAAATCATAATTTTCTTGGGGAAGAAATCGCTTCCTAGTCTTTCCAACATCCTCTGTTACTGACAAGAAAGTCCACACAGTTGTATTTTTTTTAAATATTCTGCTTAGTGTTAGGAATCCGTATTTACCTTTAGTGTTCTCAAATATCATGTGTGTGTTGCAAGGTACAGACTCTGCTTTCATCTTATTTGACTTTTAGTGAGTCCCTTCCAGTTGAAAATCTAATCTTGGACAGTTGCAGGTCCTCTTTGTCATACTGCATTACACCCACGAGATCCCTTTCCTTCCTCCCTTCCTCCCTTCCTTCCTTCCTTCTTTCCACTGCATCTCTCCCTCCCTCTCCCCTCCTCACTCTCTTTCTTTCCTTTTTGGGTATTTGATCTTTTACCCTTCTGGAATTACTATTGGCTTATATTGGAGTTTCTGGATTTTTGTGGTAGTCTTAACTTTTCTTATCATTCCTGTCTTAGCCATGTTCCAGGAGAATCTTATTTTTATGTCCTAATTCTATATGACCTTAAGCATTTTCATTCTGTTATTCAACTATTCAGTCTGATTATGTGTATTTTTATTTATTTCACACATATATTCACAATTTGTAAGACTTCTTACTTGTTTTTTTTTCACATCAATCTCTTTTCTTGTATAGTAAAGATCTCTCTTTTATCACTCTAAGGATGGTGCTCTGTTGAATCTGTATTGTTCTTTTTCTCCAATACAACAATTTCCCAGTTTTACTTTTTCTGTTTATTAAATTAATAGTGATGTTCCTCTTCCACCTATAATGGACAAAGTCTTTTCTTTCATATTATTTATTATTTAAATGTTTGATGATTGTTGATTTGTTGCTCAACATTTCATCTGAAATCTCCTTTTAAACTTTGTGTGGATGTTATTTCCAATTACTTTATTAAACACCCAAACATTGCAGCTCTGTAGTTTGGATCAGATGTGTCTCCCAAAGGCCCACATGTTCACAGTTTGACCCCAGCACATGGCGTTATTGGGAGGGGGTGGAACCTTTAAGGGGTGGGGCCTACTGAGAGGAAGTTAGGATCTTGGGGTGGTGCCCTGGGAGTGAGGATTACAACCCTATGCCTCCCTCCATAATCCCTTTTTGTCTTCCTCTTTTCTCCCTGACTATGAGGTGAGCATTTTCTTCTACCAAACACTCTGGCCTTGATGTTCTGCCCAGCCTCAGGCCTAAAGGCAGCAGGGACCATAGGGCCCTGGACTAAAACCTCTAAAACCAGGAGCCAAAAAATTAAACACAACACTTCTCTCTTTCCAGTTGATTGAGCTCAAGAGTTGTCACTACAATGGAAAGCCAAATAACAGATCTCTGGGTGCCTTCCTCCTGGGTTTGGTGATGATTCACTGATTCAAAAGTAAGATGCAACCTGGGGCACAGCCACTATTTGTCCTGTGGGCCCGAATGTGCTGTCCTTGTCTGAGCTCAAATGCTGAGGACAAGAGTGCTGTGGGACAGGGCTGAGGACCCAGCTTGTCCAGCAGCTGCTCTTACCTGACCTCCCTGAGAGTCCCAGGGAGCCTACTCATTCCACATGCCACCATTGGTGGTTTCCAGAGCAATGCCCTCAGCCCCAGATGTTTCCCCAGTGTATGTCCCCACATGTGCAGTGGGTTCATATCCCGCCAAGGGGCTATTGTTCTGTCTTATCCATAGTGTCTGAGACTACACACCCATCTTCATTTCCAGATACTACACATCGGTCTTTATTGAGCTTCGCTAATGGTGCTTCTGTTTATCAGCCCTGGTGGGTTTTTTCTCCCAACTTTTCATTTTAAAATGATTTCAAACTCACAAAACACTTAATGGAATATTCAAAGGAACCCACTCCACACTTCCCCGGCACACACACTCCTTTCTCCTTTCTCCTTCCTACTTTTTCTGGACCCTTTGAAGGCAGGTTGCGCAAACCTTACATCCCTCTTCACCATCTTGCTTCCTTGCATTTTCAGTGTTTTCTAAGGACAGGATGTTTCACAAAATAAGCGAAATATAATGAAGAACACTTTGTTGCAAAGTTTCTCTCCACTCTACCGTCCGCATTCCAACATTTTAAATTTTTCCATTGATGTGATTTCTACCATTTTCCTCTCTCTGTTAGGAAATTGGGTCCAAATCACACATTGCACCTAATAGTTTCACCCTTCCACTTTGTTTCATCTGTCACCTTCCTCATCCTTTCTCCGTCATTCATGGCATTAACATTTTTGAAAACGTCCTGACATTATTTTGTAGATTGCTCACAACTAAGGCTTGTCTGACACTCCTGATAATTCAATCTTATATTCCAGTGTATTTGGCTAAAACGTGACAGGAGTTATAGTGTGTGAGTCTCAAGGATCCTGTCAGCAGTTCACAGTGACATTTTGTCTCTTTGTGGTGAGAAGAGTTGTCCGTTTTCTTCAATGTAGAGTGAATAGATTTTCCTTTGTAATTTGCAAAAAAGTTGTTTTGAGACTATATATAAGGATAAAAATCTCCTTTATTTCCACTACATTTAACAACTGTTGATGATTAATGACTGATTTGTTTTACGATGTTGTTTGCACAATAGTAATCTTTAATTATATTAGCTTGCTAATTGGTTGGTATTCTATATTTTAGCAAGTTTATTTCTTGTTTATCTTCTATACTTATCTATATCTATCCACTTATCATCTCTCATTTTATTTTTATTTCTTTTCTGGATTCTTAATTTATTCAATGAATTATATTCCATTACTCTATTTATTTGAGGTGAGAGCTGCTTTCAGGTGACTCCTGAATCATTTTGATATGTTTGTTTATCTATTTATTGATTTTAGAGAATTCTTCTACTTTACAATGAAACAGGATATTCCATACTGAACTTGTATTTTGTTTCCCAGATCTGGAGGCAACCATTGCTTCAAGGTTTCCTGATTCTTTGCAATGGGGAACAGAGTTTAGAATCCAAGGTCTGAGCAGGAGCTGCTGACATCACTGAGGACATATTGCTGGTTCTAGTCCCTTCCATTGAATGGAGCTGGTGAACCTCTCCAATTCTCATTCAACCCCAAAGGGATCTTACATACTTTTCTCCATTCTATATTAATATCTTCTTTATTTTACAGTTTAAAAAATTGATTCTTAACAATACCACTATATTTGTTGCTCAAACTTACAGAACACAAATAATTCTGGAATTACTTTTCTTACATTGGTATGAAAAATAAAACTACTATAAAGAATTCTGGATTTTTTTCATGTTCTTGTGCTTTTAGTTTGGACTGAGGTGGGTATAATTATTGCTGTTAGTCCCTAAATTACTTGGCTTGGCCCCCCGCCCCCACCCTACCTCCACAGTGTGATTTTTATTACTTTGAAATACAACTGAGTCTATTTGAGTCTGTTTGCTTCTAGTTTTAGGATTTATTTCCATAAATTTGTTGGTTTAATTTGGTTTTAGCAATATTAACATAAATCCAAAAGCAAAAACTATAGAAGAGCTATTTTCAGAGAACAATTTGTTTCCCTATTCCTTTTACTTTGTCTCCCCTCCTCTATGCCTCTTTTGGGTAGTCAGGTTTATCCATTTCTGGCTAATCTCTTCTTCCTCAGTGTGTTTATATTTGTGTGTGTGTGTGTGTGGTATTTAGCAAAAAACAAGCAGAGGTACATATTGTGACAGCAAATTCCAAGATGATCCCCACATTCCCTCAGTCAGGCTCTTGCTCTTTCATAATCAGCTGATGAGTATGTTGGAGCCTTTGCTTTGTTCTACTCAGTAGGACATGGCATAGGTGAGGGAACGTCACTCCTTTGATTATGTTGCATTATATAGTATTGGAGAGAGGCAGTCTCCTGCTGGCTTTGTGGTCACAGCTGGCCACATGGTGAGAAGACCTTGTGAGAGACCTGTGGCATGCAATGGCAGGACCAGCTGACAACCAGCAGGGAGCAAGGAATGGTAGGCTCCACCCATAGGGAACTCGGCTAGCTGCCACAGAAACCTGGAGGAGGACTTCACGCTCCAGAACAGAAAGACTTCACCTGACACCTTGCATTAAGCCTTGGTAAAACCCTGAGCAGAGAGAAGCCTGGATCCTGAAACCATGGAAACTGAGATTAAAAAAAGAAAGATGAAAAAAGTGCATAAGCTGTGGAACTTGTGATAATTTGTTGCTTAGTGTAGGAAGTGAATACATATACATTTTCTTATTTTACAGTCACTCTTACAGAAAAAAAATGACTTTTTTTGTATATTCTTTTGCATTTTTGAAAACACTATATCCCAGAAAACTGCTGATCAATTCATCCATGGAGATTTTTCTCATTCTTAAAATCACAGTCACATAAAACTCTATTTTCTATTTTGTAATCATAATTAATGATAGTTTAACTCATTAAGAATATAAAAATCATTGTATTCTTACAGCTGAAGTATGCGCATTCACTCTTATTGTATGACTGTGATGCTGAGCCTCAATTTTGACCTCATAAATATTTTATTTTATAATTTCCCTATTGATTTACTTTATTTTTTCTTTGTGTTGAATGTCTTTGTTCTTTGTTTCTATCTGTCTCTCTCTGTCTCTGTCTCTCTCTGTATATATGTATATATGTGTATATATGTGTGTGTGTATGTGTGTGTGTGTGTGTGTGTGTGTGTGTGTGTATGACATGTATTCAGATTTATAGTTTTGTTCTAGTGGATATCTTTATATTTATGCCTTTTCTAACTGCCCTCAATCCCCTCTATTCTTCTTTCACTTTCACTGTCTGCATTGTTAGTTTCATGGTGTCCTTTGATTCCACTTACAATTTATACGGTGATGGACGACACTTCCTTCCCTCTCCTCGCTTTCTCTTTCTGCGTCTTTGGTGCACACAGAGCTTGCAGGCTGTCCGTGGCATCCAATCCCTGCCATCTTCGCTCCACTAGTAAACATGCCACTTTCCCTCTGTCGTTCTGCACCATGTGTAGTTTTATCTGTGCTTAGTGCTAATCCCATATGATATATTTTGGGGCTGCTCAGCCCATGCGGAATTATTTGAAGCCAGGTCTTCATCAATATCCACATTATCCAGTCTAGTTTGTCTTTTTAATTTTTTTTTTTGTAATTTCAATTTCTAAAAGCATTTATGTCCTCCATTCACCAACCTAAGGCCTCTTCTACAGCGGTTAGTGTGTCTGCTGCAGGCAGTTTCTGGATGAACTTGGGCGTGCTGTTCTGGCTCCTTGGTCCCTAGTCCAGATCATCTTGCTTTAGAGTTCCTGTCCACCCAGTGGCCTGTGCTTGTTGAGGTACAGTGTGGCTGTCAACTTCAGGATGACTTTGGGAGGAATTACTCTGTCATGGCCGAGCATGCTGGAGGGCATAGCACCATCCACCGCATGGTCCACTTCATGGTCACCTCCCCTCCACCACCGAGTCACGGGTCTTACTCCTCTGGAGGCAGTTTGCCTAGGGTGGGGAGTGGGTGTGTCAGTGGGGATCAGCTGTCGGAAGTGACTGCTTTCTAGGAGCTAACCAGGTAGAGAAGGAGAGAGACAGGAAGTGCTGGGGGTGATAATGCAGTGAGTTCAAGGCCCAGGACTTATGTGTGAGCTGAGAGCTGCCCTTAAGGGAGACGGCATGAAGGGATGAGGATGAAGCAGGACAACAGAGCCCATTCTATGCCCTTGCTTAGCTCACTGCTGCCATTGGAGGAGAAACCAATGCTCCTTTCAGTGGCCTTGCACTCCAGGAGGAGTGGGAACATGAGATAAGCCCCTTGCTTCACTTTCACACCTCTGTAGGAACTCCACACCTCTGAGTAAAGTTCAGGTTTTATTCATCCAAAGATGATTTTCCTGAATAGATTTGCTCTCCTTCCCATATCTGTGCATGACTCTATGTTTTCTTTCCCATTATAGTCACCCATTCTAGTGTTCTTTACTGATAGTGACAGCCAGGATTCACACTAGGGTCCAGGCTATCCATCCCCAGTTGGGTACAGGACCTCTCAGGCAGCTCTCAGAGACAGCAAAACAGTGGCTGCAAGGAACTTTGGAAGTCCAGCAGCCTCCTGGGGTCAACTCTGCAGTTAGCAAAAGGAAGCACAGTGCAAGGTGTCTCTGTGGGTGGCATTCCTTATTTTTGCAAACTAGATATGTGGAGGGAGAAGGGACCAGAAAAAAAAGGAGGGAGGGGGGAAGAGAAATAGAGAAAGGAAGGAGGAGAGGGAAAGAGAAGGGAAAGAAAAGGGCATTTCTTCATGTGTAATCCTAACTAGTAACTAATTAGTGTTCTACCCCCCTAGATATTTATGAAATTTCCAAATTATTAGGAAAATTTGCCTCCTACTACAGAACTCAAAAATTTCTATATGCTCACCTTATAGCCGTGTGTGTGTCTGTGTGTGTGTGTGTGTGTGTGTGTGTGTGTGAGAGAGAGAGAGAGAGAGAGAGAGAGAGAGAGAGAGAGAGGCGGGGGTGGGGGGTGGGGAAGAATTTGATCTCACTTGCAACCCTGATACAGCTCAGACTACTCTGAACAGTTTCCACTGACCCAGAATTTGAAGACCTGCTATAGATGTAAAGAAGTAGAGGCCAGAGAGAGTCCATTTCAGCAAGATTCTCAGCAGCTTCCCTTACTGAATTTCTAGGAAGACAGTGGCAGCCATCTGGTGGGACCTGCCCACTGTCAGTGGCTGGCACTGTGAATGACAACTGCCACACGTACCCAAAAGGGAACAAAGGGTACTTCTAGTGAAGTGTTTCGTGTTGCAATTTTGGGCTTTATTCCTCATTACTTAGCACAAAGTTTGGCCTCTTTTTCTCCCAGAGACTAACTCAATGTCATTGATACATACATTTATCCCATTTTCTTTCTGTTGCTTGCAACTAAGAGCTCTAACATACTGGATAAGTCACTTTGTCTCTTTAGGACTCATTTTCCTTGCTTGTGAAGTTGGCTGGCTGGTCTATATACTTTAGTAAGTCACTCTAGCACCTTAACAGGGTTCATCAAACATGTTTGGAATTGAAGAAATGAGAATATGATTTCTTTCAAGAGACGTACAAAGTATGGCTCACTTCAACGTTCCAGAAACTATTCCTCACTTGTTCATTATTTTCTAATACCAGAATGATTAATGGTATGACAGTGAACTTCTCCATTTAGCAAATTCCTCTTCATAATAGAAATATGTTAATCACACAAAGAAGAGTTTCATGTTTTGTTTTGTCTTTCTTTCAGTGTTAGACGACAGTTTAAATGAGTAGTGATCATTTAAGGTATGTAAATTGTCATCCTGGAAAAAATAACACTTTCCGTGGGAATTACGATATTCAGACTGAAGAGATAATAAAAGTGGCTGGAAATGTTTTGTAGAAAGAAAAAGAGCCCTGGGGGAAAAGGCTTGAGAGTCAGAACATATAAACTGAGCATTCAATTATTTTCCAGGGAAGAGAGAATCAAGACTTTTTTTTTTTAGAACAAAATAAAGACATCTTCAGATCATTCATTTCTTTCTGGAAAATATTTCAAAGTATTTGACATTCACAGACCTTTATGGGCAATGTAAGATATTTTTCCAAGTTGTGTTTCAACACACAAAGACACTTAAACACTTACCAATGAAGAGAGTCGTATCTTCTTAAGCAGGGACATAAATTTATTTTGCAATGTGTGAAATTTGTAGGTGTTTTGAAAACATGCAAATTTAGAAGAAACACATTTATTTGTGCAGATTTTACCACTAAAATAAACTTCTTAAAGGCTGAGATAAATTGAATGCTCTTTTTATAATAACACAAAATTTGAAAGGTCAATTTGCCTCTAGTGATTTTAGGATGTCCTACTGCAAGATGTAACAAAGCAAAGAGGCTAAAACAAGCTTTCCCAATCACCCTCATAGTCACTCTGACCCCTGGGTGATGAACAGGTTTAATGCTAAAACATCCTGAGTCTCCCATACCAGCTGAACATACTGATAGGAAATGAGTACATTTCCCCATCCACTCACCTTCAACCAGGGTGATGAATATGCATTGATTTTCTGGTGCTTTGATTGACAAGTACTTCCTTAGATGTGCTGTTGGTCTGGATGGTGTTTTATCTCAGGTACAAAGTAGTTCCTCAAAGCCCAGGACTCTGCTTTTTACCTCTTCCCAGTATTGGCATTGAATCTACAGGTTGGCATTGTGCTTGTGAGGATGTCCTTGGTATAGGCTTAAAGGTTGCATTTGAAAGCCTATGAATCAAGCATTTGCAGCCACTTGTATGAATCTGGAAGTCTAATTAACTGGCTTGGAATCCAGTACAATCCTGTTGTTGCTATTCTTTGTTTTGTTTTTCTAATGCACCCATTTATTCATACAATATATTTAACTGAATTTTATTGTGTACCTATTTGGTACCAGAAATTGATAATATGGTGAGAAAACAGATCTGATTTTTGACCTCATGTGTAGTGAGAGACATATATTAGTAGAAAATTACACACACACACACAAAAAAAATTCTGCAAAATGAGAACTGTGGTTAAGTGTTGGGAAATATCCTTCACTAAAGGTAAGTTTAATTAATTCTTTCCGCTTATCAAGACCTACTGTCAGTATTCTAATGAGAAGGTGAGGGAGATTAGGACATATAGGAGGAGTAATTGAAATCTGTAAGTACCAGGTAAACAGCAGAAAGAAGAGTGCTTCAGGCCACTGGAATGGTTTGCCCAAACAGAAGCAGCTTGTGGCTGCTGGCTGCTGGGGCAGTTGTCCTTAACTCACTGTTCGGTCACACCGTCCACCCACGTGTTCCAGCGATGACATGCTCAGTCCTGTCAGTATGGAGCCTTTCAATGCAAATTTCAAGAGAGAAAAACTGAAGTTGTGCCAGGTAAATAAATGGAAAACAACATTAAGAAACAACATTAAGAAACAGCTTTCCATTCACAGTGTTCTTTGGCTCAGATAGACAGCTGTCCTTTCAATTATGAGTAACAGACACCATAGGTCTAGAAGAATATACCAAACAGAGCATTCCCCACAAAATGAAACACAAAATCATAATGAGAGATAAAGGGAGGGTCTTTAGGGAACTGCAAAGGAAATATTAAACAGACACTGAAATTTACCCTCAGATGAATGAAAATAAAAATCATTGAAGAATATATCATGAGGCTGGGTTTGTAGTTCAGTGGTAGAGTACTTGCCTCATATATGTGACGCCCTTGGTTTGATCCCCAACATTACAAAGAAAGAAGAAGAAGGAGAAGGAGGAGAGAGAAGAAGGAGGAGGAGGAGAAGGAGGGTGAGGAGATAAACTCATGATGGACTTGGGGACATGCTACCACATCTCCCCCAGGTTGGTCTTTCTTCTGAATGATGATTGCAGAGAGACATCAGTTTGAGATCACCTCAGCTCCAGAAAGTCATTTAAGGTTAATTCCTGTACTTCCCAGGGTGGCCGATATCCATTTACCAACCGAGGAGGTCTGAGTACAAGGTCCTGGACGTCCTAAACTCCTTCTCAGACTCTGCTCCTCAAAGAATCCAATCTGATACAAAATGCAAAACCTCCAGGAGGAGATGCAAAGGTGAGAGCCCGTATGAGGTGGGAAATAGCATCACTGAGGAAAAAAAAAATTAAAACAAATGATACTGTGTACTTAAAACCACATCAGCAGCACCAATGGATAACACTGTGTGGAGGACAAGCTTGAGAAAACATTCTCCAAAGTGCAGCTGCAGTGTGCTAAGAGGAAATAAATGAGAGATGGCATGAAAGATATGGAAATAGGTGCTTGTATAGAATGGGACAATTAACTAAAGTGGCCAAGGTGACAATAGAACAGAAACAATATAAAGCGGAAAACAGTGTTTCTTCCTGATATAGAGGAATACATGAACATTTAAGTGTGCCTGGTGTTAACTCTAGTTTAAGATGGGGAGCTGATGTCAGGACACAATGAGGGTAATGAGCAATGAGGGAAAAGGGAGAGGAACCTTGTGAAGGGTGAGTTACTGAGGTCATTTCCACAGGGCCCACTGGGTCTCAGAGGTGCAACATGCCACCAATCTCAGAATAATCTCCCCCAGAAAACAGGAGGCTGCAGCATTTTGCACCTGACTCTCATTCTCCATCCTTAAGGGTTGACTGGTGGCATCAATTCTCCCACACTATCGTCTGGCCAGCCAACCTACGCATTGCACTGCGTTTGATAGATCTTATAGAAAGATAAGAGGAAATATCAGGTTTCCACATAGGATACTAAAAGAATCCACAGCCAAGTTCCTGTGGAACAGGAGGTATGAGGAAGGCAACACTGGTTTAAAAAATAAAAATTAAAATAATCAAGATTAAAACTAAATTGGTGAGGTTATTGAACTTCAAGATGGCAGAATAATTAATTGCATAAATACATAGAAAGTGTAAAAACAATCACTAATACAAAGGGAATTCAGACCCAGGTTTGCACATGAAATGACAGAAGACAAAACCAGGTTGGCAGAATGTTGTAGGAAACTAAATATGTCCTGTCAATAAAAAGAAGGACAAACCAACCCATGGAGATTGAATACCCCCTTACTGACATGGAATCCATGGTATTAAAGTATTAACCTGTATTACTGGACCCACAGTATCTCCTGGGCTCTATCGTGCGCCTCCTATAGCCTACATCTAGCACCTTGAAGGTTCTTGACAGATACGTGATGAATGGATCAACATTGGAGTGAGTAAAGTTAATAGCCTACAGCACTGGTCAGCATATTCATAAGCAGAAGGTAGCCCAACATTTCTTGTTGCTCAGAAAGGTATCTTAAATACTATACAAAAATGGTATTTCCAATAATTATACCAGTAGTTCCACAAAAGTGGAGGTGATTGAACAAAAGCATCACCTTCCTGAGTTTGGCTGCCCAGACATAATTAGCGCTAAAACCATTATAGAATGCTCAATGTGTGCCTATATGTTCATATGATCACTTGTACACACATGCTTATATGTGAGTGTGTACAAACAGGAAGCAAGATCCTAGTATGTCATCAGTTCTAGAAATCAAAGATTTTAAGCGAAACTATAGTGCAAACAAAACTAGATTTAAATATAACAGATATATTTAAATATATATGTGTTTGTGTATATATATATATATATATATATATATATATATATATATCTCCAAACTGAAAATGAGTAGAAGATCTAAATACAAATATATAAACTTCAGAATGCTGAAAACCAAAAAAAAAAAAAATAATAATAATAATAAAATTAATGTCAAAGGAGGAAAACCGGTATAGGTCAATATATAGATAATAACAATTATAAAAACACGCCAAAACCAATAGTGTAGGCCTAATATGATATCCAAAGGATAATATATATTGAAAAAATAAATTCCAAAATAAAAATAAGAAAAATTATTTAAATCAACATTCAATGATAATTTAAACTGAAGTAAAATGTCTATTATGGGAAATGAAATATAAAATCAAAGATCATAACAATAGTGAAAAAATACACAAATATTAGCAGGGAAGAATGAAAATGCATGAAACTGAGAATTAAATGTGAAAATAACTACAGAGAATCTCATTGAAAATGGGAAACCTAGATAAATACAAAATTTTCTATCAAGTACAATACCACATGTGACTTTAAACTGTTATTTCCAAAACGACAAAGAAGAAATATACAAAGAGTTCCAGAGATTGTCAAAGGTAAGTTATTTTAAGAAACAATGATTTTACATGACATTTAAGCCATTCCAGAGAATTTTATATAAACGTTTAAGGGTATGAGTTATAAGAAGTTTACTGTAGATTTATTTGCAATAGCAAAAATATAAACACTTGGGGCTGGGGATGTGGCTCAAGCGGTAGCGCGCTTGCCTGGGATGCGTGCGGCCCGGATTCGATCCTCAGCACCACATACCAACAAAGATGTTGTGTCTGCCGAGAACTAAAAAAAAATAAATAAATATTAAAAAATTCTCTCTCTCTCTCTCTCTCTCTCTCTCTCTCTCTCCTCTCACTCTTTCTTTAAAAAAAATATAAACACTATGTGAACAATCTTTGAAGAAGCAAGATGAACTAAGGTAGGATTTATCTACATATTGGGTACAGTGAGGGGTCACAAAGTTGGGATATAATTCTAAATAGGACTTCAAAGCAAAATTCCACAGAGTGATGCAGTCATGTATGAGGTGGTTCTTGAAGGATGAATAGAAGTCACTCCCTTGAAAAATGAGTGAGGGAAGACAGGTAAATGATTAACCTCATCTATAAAGCTGCCTAGTCATAATCCATGGAAGACTGATGAAGAAACCTGTGGGGAGGACATAGGCCACCTTTGTGCAAAATAACACAAGAGGATATTAGACACTTGGGTTGCCCCAGATAATATCCCCAGGGAATTTTCATTTATCCATAGATAAGTTTCAGAAGTAATTATTAAGCATTTACTAAAAACCTGGGATGTGCTGCAACTAAACATTTAAAATCACACGCAGAAATTAAGAGAATCAAAACTTTATACTCATAAATAAGTTTGAAAGATCCAATACTATGAATGAGACCACATACTACTAGGCCCATATATAAAATATGTATGTAGGCACAAGGTTTTTGGTAACTATAGTTTCCCATCCCTAAAAAGTGGCTGCTTGAGTCAGTTCTTTTCATCATGGTGACCAAAATTATTGACATGGGGAGAAATTTATTTTGGGCTCATGATGTCAGTCAAATCCAGTGCTCTGGTCCCAAGCTGAAGCAGACCATTATGGAGGAAGGGTGTGGAGGAGAAACGCAGCTCAGGACATGGCAATTAGACAGCAGAGATAGCTTTGTTCACCAGGGACAAAATATTAACAATAAAGACTTATTGAGCTACACTCAACTGCCTATAGTTACTGCTCAGTTGATCCATATCTGTAGATTAATGAATCAATTAAGTTAAGGCTTTCATAAAGCAATCATTTTTGCCTTCAACCTTTCTTGCATTGTTGCACACATGTTCAGGAGCAATGGATCCCTTTGTTTCCTTGTTATTCTGTCAAAGAAATATTCCCCATAAACCTCCACCCTCGCTTTGCTTTTATTGTCCCACCTGCCATGTTATCCTCTGGCTGTTCTGGTTTTAAGCTCAAGTTCCAGGTAGTGGTAGGATCTGGAAATCAGAATCATGCCAGAGCCATCCAGGGAGATAGCTTATGGAATAGATTCTATCCAGCCTCAATGACCACCTGTTGGTTTTCAAGAAAGGGACTAGATTAAGGTTTCTCATTCATGAATTTTTCAACAGATATTTATTAAAACCTGTTCCTGGGGTTACAGATACAAAGGAGATGAAATTGTTGCAATATGTGATTTTAAATAAAAAGTAAGGGCTGGGGGTTGTAGCTCAGGTGGTAGAGTGTTTACCTTGCATATGTGAGGCACTGGGTTTGATCCTCAGCATCACATAAAAACAAACAAATAAAATAAAGGTATTGTGTCTGACTACAACTAAAAAAAAATGTTAAAGTAAGGTAATTAAATAGATAAAACCAATCGAGTGCTATCAGTGCAATGAAAGCAAATTATTTTATGAGGGCAGGGTGGAGAACCCAGACCATGTGGAACAGAAGAACTTTTTGGGAAGGAAACATATGAGTTATATTTTGAGCCAAAGTGGGGCTTATCTACAGAAAGATGCTGATGTGTGTGCTTTGTAAGGAACGGACGAGCCAGGAGGAGTAGCACAGAGCTGAGAGGCATAAGGCAACCCAGAGTTTTCTGTACCAAAAGATCATGGGAAGAAGTGGTGCTATTACCACCTGCATAACCACACATTAGATGACTTTGCTGGAGTTTTAACTTATGCACTTGAATTTCTTAAGACAGATTCCTACATTTGAAGCAATTCAGAAGCAATTCATACATGGAAACATATAGCACAAAAATGAATATTGTACCTTAGACAGGTTTTCTTATGCTGACTTATTCACAAAGCCATTCAAAGCATCAACTAATTTCCATCTTTAAAACAGTTTAGAAGAAACAGCTCTGTAGGCATAGAGAAAAGAGATGAAAGTAAATATTTATTGACACAACTCATTTTCTCTTAAGCTTTCAGTCATGCTTTGGATCAAATAGAGCTAAAAGACTTCAAGGATCAAAGGGCTAAATATCATGAAGTGGCCACATAAATTCCAAAGCTACCTTTCATTTCAGAGTATATTAATAATGTCTTTGGTGACCTATAGAAAACGATTTTATGCTTTTGCTCTCAATTTAAAATAAACTCTTTGTATCATAGAGAAGACACTCCTAATTTGTTTAATGCTTGCCTCATACATCAGAAAAATAAAATAAAGTCTAATAGATTGAAGGGAAAGAAGCATTCCAAAGTGCCTGCACTTTGAATTTAGTTATTTATTTATTCAACAATTTCTTTTGTGGCTATATTGTCATTGGGCAAAGCACTGAAGATGCAAGTGGACAAGACAGCCACAATTCCTGCCTCTGGAGCCGACATTCTTGAGAAAGGCCACATACAAATGCAGGTTACAATGAATGCTACGGAGCAAGGAAAGGGGCCATTCAATATTGGAATAACTTAGAGATGCCACATTACGTTGGGCATAAGGAAAAGTCTCCCTTAACAAGTGAACTTTAAGCTCGGGCTTGAATTCTGGCTCTGTCAAGTTTAAGTTTATAGAGATGTAAAAATAGGTATTATCATTAGTACTATCTGAAAGGGCTTTTGAGAACATAAAATGTGATAATAAGTGTAAATAACTGTGTGTAGTGTCTGAGAGTTAGTATACTAATAAATATTATTAATAAAATAGTTACTTATACAATATATCCCTATATATTTTCTTTAATGAAGGCTGATGGCACATACCAAATTATACCCACATTGTAAAACATGCCTATAATTCCAAAATATACTTCTTCCCAGAATATTAGGATACTGAGCATCAAATTTAAAAATGGCCTACCGTTTCTTTAAAACTTGCAGCTTACTTTGTATAAGTTCATTCCAGAGCAAGAAGCACATGAGAGAGACACAGAAATGGAGTGAGACAGATACCAGAGGCAGGGCAGGCACGGAAACTGTTCCTTTCTGATTCTTACCCGCCCTCCTGATCTTGTGCACTGTTCTCAATGCTGCCCTCAGCTCCAGAGCTGCCCTCTGCTAGTAGATCTGTCTAAGGCAGAAAACACCACGGGGTTTCACCAGAGAGTTTAACATGGGGTTTGGTGGCCTCTGGTGCCTTTTCAAGTGTGCGGAGGACCAGGTTGAATTAGAAGTCCCTGAGAAAATTTGGCTCTGATGACAATGATACTCCCCACCTGACTTTCATGCACAATCTCCTTCTGATCTTCTCCATCCAGATGCCAATCAATGTGGCCATAACAACGACAGAGACTAAAATCCATACAACACTCCGCAGACCATAAAGCAGTATCTAGAGCATTGTCACCGTGGAGTCTGAAAATCATCCAACTCATGGTTATTGCTAACCAATATTTTTGAAATGAGGAAAATGATATTTGGAGAAATGGTTGATTTTTCTCAAAACACTCAGGTGGTTAAGGACACCAGAGGGACCCACTTTATGTCAAATTATCATTACTTTAGGTATTTTAGTTCCCATTTCCGTCTTTTATTTTTATGGAGAGACAATACATAATCAATGTCACCCTCTGAAGCCGAGACTGACACCTCAGATTTGCCTCTGCTGTGAAGCAGCGTCCCAGTGTGTGATGGGCAGCCTGTTGAAGCTGATCATGATTGATACTTCAGAGAACCTTCTGGGAGACCTGGTTGCTATATAATCAATTATCTTTCCCTTTTTATCTTGGCTGCTGGGGAGTCCTGAATAAATTTCAAATTGTTTCCTGACATAGCTATCACCTCCTTTCTTCATAAATTTTTCTTTCCTTTTATTTTCATTTTAACTTTCCTGTGGGTATTTTTACATCTACATTGATATCTCTGTCTCTGTTTCTAAAACTACATTTACACTCGCATATGTGTGTGTCAAGCTGCCTCTGGTCTAGTTTGGAAGCAGGCAGGACATCAATCATAAATACATACTAGAGCTGCTTCACTCAAAGCAACTGAGCAACTTATAAATCCAGAGGGAGTATTTGGGCATTACAAAGTGAAGCCAATTTTTTAAAGCACATTAACCCAAATAAAGACACAGATTTAAGTGAGCTTGAATTTTGCAATAATTTTATTCGGATCTCATTTATTTTAGTCTATTTGCTTATTCTCAGCCCTAAGTAAATGCCACTCTTTTGTTAGGAGCTCCTTGAAGTTTCCAACAGGGAAAAATATAGACAGGCTGAGAAAGAGCTTCTGTCAGTAATTCAAAAAAAGAAAAGAGAACGTTCTAATTATATAAAACTTGGATGATGCATTGTTAACTTACCTGTAGAAATATAATTGCACTATACACAAATTACCATTACTTTTGACTGATACATTTTGATGGCTAGGTGGGAAATATCTCATTATATTTTAAAGTCATTTACAGCTGTGCAAATCAAGGATGTTAATAAAGGTTTCTCTTTTCACACACAACAGTAAAAAGTTTGGGTTTCTGATTTTGAGTTGAAGAATTCCAAAGGATTCTTTTGTTTTTAGGTCAGTGGTGTGTGTTGGTGTGTGTGTATTTGTGATAGTTTCAAAATTTGCACCTGTCCCGATTCTTGCCAACTAAATAATCCTTGGATGAAATTTGTCAGTAAGAAGAACTATCCCACTTCTGGAGAGCATAGTTTTCATGGAGACCTCCCCACCTGAGTAGTTCCTATTGATTCTGCCTCAACTCTACCCCAGTCCTGTTCTCAAAGGATTGGATTAAATATCATCGAATTCTCATGATATCATCTAGTTCTTTATTAATTTAACAGAACATTGTGAAACAGTCATCCCTAAACACCATCCCTAGGGCTATAATATAGTTTGCCATTTGAGACGTAACACTTTCAGAACAATGAGGCAATTATTAATAATCAAGGCAAGACTCAGGGGATATAGAGATTCAGTGATTTTTCTCAAAGTCACTGATAGTAAAAGGCAGATGAGCAGCAGGGATCTGTGTCAAATGTCCTTCCTAAGCTTTACCTGAAGGACAGTGGTTGGGTGGAATAAGTTTTTTGACAAATTTCTGACCATTTAATGAAGAAATCAATCAATACTTTAGGTTCACCATGGAACATAACTTAAAGCTAAGCTAAGAAGTGTGGGAATGTAAACTCGGGCAGTCCTGGGCAGTCTGGCGCAAATGTTCACCCTAACTAAACTAGACCCTGAGTACAGAGAGATTCCTTCCCTGCATAATTGATGAGCTGCTTTTTTTTTTTTTTTTGATAGATTGTTAGCGAGGCTGTGAGACTGGTATGCATTATGATGCAAGAAAGAACAGTATAATGGAACAAAAAGGGCTTTGGAGTCACACAGGCCAGGTGCCAATTCTCATTTCCATCATTTCCTAAGTCACCATCTTGGATAAGTCTGTCCACGCTTTGAAGTTGAGTTTCTTCATCTACATGAATATAACCGTCAGATTAATTTACAAGCAATAGAATCCACCTTTGCACTTTAAGCATTATTTTAGAAAATTAACTAATTAAGATGATATTGAGGAGCTCCCAGAAGCACTGGGAATTTCGGGTATCCAAGCTTCCATGATCAAAGTCCGATGCTGTGCCCTAAACTCAACCTTAGAGGACATTGCTCATCCCACTGAAGTAGTGCCAAACTTAGCACTGCTTCCAGGAACTCCACTGAAATCGCTATTCTATACAAGAAACTCGACTTTCATTTCTTATTCCAAACTGAAGTCCAAACTATGTGCTTCTGATTATTGGTATTGTGATCACATGCT
Source organism: Spermophilus citellus (assembly GCF_964194105.1). Classification (NCBI taxonomy): domain Eukaryota; kingdom Metazoa; phylum Chordata; class Mammalia; order Rodentia; family Sciuridae; genus Spermophilus; species Spermophilus citellus. Next base: position 106,632,400 of record NC_138193.1, read on the forward strand.
AAAGGGGTAAGAAAGAAGATGGATGGTGGGATTTATGTAAGAATAACTCAGATAACGGGAGTATATTCAAAGTTGCAGGGCAAGTAGAAAATATGAGACATGCCCCTCATGAAGAAAGAGAGCCTGCCCATGATGGACACGGGCATGATCTACATAGGCTAGTATCATGATCACGTTGTCTACTGCGTAAGTCCTTTGTAAATGGTAAAATACATTATAATTCCTCATTCCCTGCTGTATTCTAATCTTAATTGTAGTTACTCATTTATTGGTCACTTATCATTATTGCATCATTAGATTAGTGAGAACAAGAAATACAGCTAATAAAATATCCCCATTACCTACTTAACAGCCTGATACATAGAGAGGTTCAGAAAATACATATTAAATTCACACAGACAACAAAACAACAAGTTATGGTCCTTCGACCGCCCCACTGGGAAAAGAGAATCACTTTAACTCTAAGAGATATCATTTTAATGACTCAAGATGGTAGTGAGTTCAGGAACATTTTCTGCATTCCCAGGGAAATCAATATTTGCAGATGATTATCCTTGTTCCATATCTCTCCATGCAGTCTATGTGTCCATTCCAAAATAATTTTGGCTTCTTCTTAAAATATGAAGATGATATTAATCTGAAGACCCTGTCCCTTGTTAGTTAGAAATAACTCCTGGTGTTTCCAAGATCCACTCTCTTCTGTCCCCCTTCTTCTAATGACACTGTCCATTTAATGCTGTCAGTGGTGAACCCTCCCAGCAGGGGAAAATGCTTAGGGTATGACCCATCATTTCAGAATCATGTAGCTAGCACACTTACTCAGTGTCGTATCCCTCTGGCCCTTTTGCAGATTGGGTCACAAAAATTAAGTTGTTCCAATTAATACCCGTTCAGCCATGAAATCCTAAAAATGATCTCCCAGCTTTTACTCAGGATAACACCTTGTGAGACAAATCATCATTTCCAGTTTTTCTTTTTCTTCTTCTTTTTTTTTCCTGAGAAAACTGATGGCTTAGGTGCCTCATCCAAATTTACACTGCTTATGGGAGGTAGACCAGAATGTAGATTGTTTCCTTCTAAAGACTGTTGGAAAAATTGAGCTGTAATATCTGTTCTATTTATGTTATTGGATATGGCCACATGTTTTTGTATAGAAGGTTAAAGATACAGCAGTCTGGTCTCAGTTCATTGAAGAAAAGATTCCCGAATTGCCCATGAAACTGAAGCAATTTATGGTCTCTAGAATGTTGGAAATGAAAGTTGCCCAAAATATTACAGTTCTATTTAGGAATTCTGGGTATCATTTTCTTGTGACTAGTCCCTTAAGATGAATAGAGCAAGCAGGTCTTAATTTGAGTATTGTGTTGTCCAGCTTCCCGGGACCAAAATTTTAGAGGTGTTAGGTCCAGTGATAAATAATTTTTCGTAGAAGAAGTCACATTGAGACAAAGAAAATACACCTGAGATTCCTTTATCTGAAGATCTTATTTCGTAGCTATCTCTGGGTGTTTAAGTGGGTCAAGAAGGGGACTGAATGGAAGGGTCCCTGGACATAGCCCATTCAGGGAAGGACCCTGGATAGTGTCCACACACTGAGAACCTCCCAGCCATTTGTGGAACTTATTAAATGGAAGGCAGGTGAGTATCCACCAGTCCCAGAGAGAGGAAGTAAAAACTGGTCCTCTGACCAGTGTCAAGTGCACAAATCTCAACAGTTCCTTGGGTGCTCAGCACGCACACCTTGGCTCCGCACAAGTCAGTATTCTTCTCTTTCCAAGCAGAGATTTTTTGGGGGGAGACAATGCATTCTCCTGATATCTCTGATATCCCCTTAAGCTTCAATTAAGCAGCTGCCACACTGAAAGAAGGGATGGAAGTCTGTTCTTCAGTCTCATGTGCATTATGTCTGAATGCTTCTGTGTGTGTGTGTGTGTGTGTGTGTGTGTGTGTGTGTGTCTGTTTATGGATGCACACACGTCTGTATCGTTCGCTGAATTTGAAACGAAGATAAGAAAGAAGAAAGCTGAATGCCACAGGAATGCAAACAACTGCAGTCTGAGACCCCAGATGTATCTGGAGAGTGCTCCAGCTATTACTTAAGCTCCACCTCTGCTGTACTGTGGAGTGCTGATGCAGGAACTCGCTGCTCTGAGAGGCTTCTGTTCCCTAACGAGGGCCTACGTTTTGTGTGAAGAGCATTGCTTCCCTGGACTGCAGGCTCTGCAGTCTCGGGGTTTCTCTGGAGCTGCTCCAACCTTGCAGTCTAAGGAGACTCAGAGGGGGCTGAGCGGCTTCGGTGGTAAGGCCTGGAAAAGTGGAAGAACATACCTGTAGAGTCTCCTGGGCAAACATTTGGTTCCCCTGAAAATTAAAATATCACAACTACTGCATTTTACTTTGGGGCTTTCTCTTCAGATTATGACCTAATGCTAGGGTGAGAGAAGCAGACACACGATGGAAGACGTGCCATGACTCTGTAATTGGTACGATTGATATTTAATGCAATATTTTGAACATGTAGGCAAACTATGGGCCCAGACTGCCTGCTTGTTTTGTGAATAAAGCTTTATTAGAACCCTGGCTGGGAAAACGGTGAGCAAGTAAAGTCATATAAATACGGGTTTTGTATCCTGTTTTTTATATATGACTTCACCATCTGGTTCATCGTGGATTATGAGTTTTTGTTATATTTTGTGTTTTAAAATGTGGCATTAACTATTATTTATTTTAGTTACTGAGTTTTTCCTTAGCTTTGACATCACCTCTGAGATAAGTTCACTTGCCTTCCCCTAATTCTGGATTTCTGATATTTGGGTCCCAGAATAACTTGAAAACAAAATAAATGCTCAAAAATGTGTACATCACAGCCCCAGAGTGTGAACAGTGACCATGTGCCAAGGGAAGAATGAGCAGAAGGCTGGAGGAAGTAGAGAGAGAGGGAGGGAACCTTTTCTTCAAAGCCCAGAGCAGAACCCAGCTCTGATTTTCTGTTTCATTTATTTAAAAATAATAATTAAAAAATTAATGGAAGGATGAAGGGTGTGACCAAGAATTAAGGCCTGACTTTGTCATTCAGCAGCTGTAAGTTTTTAGAGTCACATTTAAAATTTCCTGAACTTCAATATCTTCATCTGTAAAACGAAGGTAATAATAGCTATTTCCCAAGAATTTTCTGTGTGATAGCAAATGACTTTACGGCATATGAAGTTCTCAAGCTTAGTTTCTGGCCCATACTGAGGTCTCAGTAAATGTTATCTATTGCTTTCCTTGTGTTTGATGTTATATATATATATATATATATATATACACACACACACACACACACACACACACACACACACACACATATATTGTTTTTACACTATTTTCTCTGTAACGTGAGAACATTCACTTTTATATTATATAGTTTACTTTGTTGGATATATAGTTCTATCTAATATCAGATGATATAATGTTACAAGTATATTCATGTTGTATTTATGTCCTATATTTTATAGTCTCTGAATTATATTAATATTCATTCCTGGACTTAGCCTATGTGTTCTTAAAGAAAAAAAGAGTCCATGCCTTATGCATCTGCTATATCTTGCATTCTTGCTTACTTGAGTTAGTTTCATCTATTTTGTTCAGTGGGCATCATGTTTCCCACAGAAGTAACTGTGCTGGACATTTCACATTGGTCTTTTTTTGACCTTTGCAATGACTTTCTACATATATACTAATATCTACATTTGCCAGTTGAAGAAAGAGTGTCTTAGAGAATTTATTTGACTTTTCCTGGATCAAAAAGCCAATACTAGAACTTCCATTTGAATACAATCTATCAGCATTTTAATCTAGTTGTAATTAAAATTTTATTTTGGTTCATTTTGCTAAGCTATGTTCTGAGCGTAATGTGAGCATAGCATGAAGACAGTACCCATGATTCCATGAGTGTTCATTTCCTTTCATTCAAGAAGAGGCATCATGGATTCTTCTGAGAAGACACAGCTAATGTCATCCTACAGCTGTGCTACAGGTCACCAAACCATCAACTGCCTTGGGTGACCTCAGCAATTGCAAGATGCAATTTTTTTCATCTTTTCATATCTACCTGTTGCTGCACACACTAACCTTCCTGAGGTTTCTGAAGTTTCTGAATGTGCTTTATTCACCTCTGTGCCTTATGCAAACTTTGGCAGGTGCTCAGTTAACATAAATTGAATAAACGAGTGTGTCTCTGTGTGAATATTACTATGCATTTGGAAAAGAGTGGCATTAAGATCCTTCAGACATAAAGTGAATAGCTGTGCTATTTTGCCCTACCATGCCTCAATTGCTTGATTATTAGCCTTTTTCTGATATTGTTTCACATTTTATCTTGTAAGCCAATCATTACATGAAAAGAATGAAATGGCATGGTAAATATACTTTCCTCCTCCAATTTTTACATGTATTGGAAATTACTTTTGTAATAGTGGTAAAATATTGGCTATTATATTACACAAAACTTGATATTTGACTTTTAAAAAATCTTTCATTTGGCAGATATTTAGTAGCTCCCTCAAGGTGGGTGACAGAGCTCATGTTAGGCTTTAGGGCTACATAGATAAATACTATGTAGTCCTTTCTGAGCTGCAAGTATTGTGGAAGACAGACATGTGACCACATGGTTTCTCAATATACTTCATCAGCTATTTCTTTGGGTAATATCGAACTGATTGATAAAACACTGTCAGTTCTATAATTACTTCTTGTCATAAAATTCTTTGTTGAGATTATGATTAGTGTTATTAGATGTATCTATAAAGAGAGAAGTGTATAAAATTTACCATATAATAAACATGGTTCCTAGGGAGTGAATTAATTAATTTAGTAGGCTTAGATAAAATGTACTTGTAATCTAAACATACAGTTGGTAAATAATCTTGAAGAAAAATATAAAGTTACATTGGAGCTCCAAAAGTCCCCCCTTTGTATAACCATTGCTATTTTGACTTGAGACTTTCTCTAACGAACAAATGCAGTTTTTGAAAAATGAACTGGAAAAAAATGAGGATGTCTCTGGCCTTTCCCTAGGAGAAATGTGATTTAAACAAATTAAATTTCCTCCACTTTTTAAATTGAACAAGCCAGGATCCTCAGCCCTATCTCTCTTACTCCGTGCTGAAATGAAATGAAGACCAAACTATAATTGGCAATTAATAACTTCAGATTCTATTACAGAACTCATGTTATGAAATTCATCTGCACTGAAACTTCACAAGAAAAGTGCATGTCTAGGTCACTGTGAATAAAAATAAGCCTTTCTCACAGAAGGAAAAATGTAGAAATGACATTGAGACTATGGGCTTTACTCCTTGGATCATCTGCCTTAGGATCATCTGTGTCTGTTCCACTGCTTTCAGCCACAGACTGGAGCAGCAGGGGCCAGAGGATGGTCCGTGAGCACCCACAGCTCTGCTTGGCCTGAGTCAGGTTGCTTTTATATGAACTTCTCCACGAAATGCCCTTTTTGTATAGCTGCAGAGTCCTATCCTTCTATTTACAAATTAAGACATTGAGAAACAAGAAATATATATGGAAATTGATAAGATCAATATATGCTTGGTTTAATTTATCAGACAAATGCAAATTAGAATGATGATTTACTGGTCTTTCCCATGAATTGGTACATAAACAAAAGGAAAAGAAGTGGCATTAAGGAGGGCCAATATCTGGCAAGGTATGCACTCTCATACTCTTTCCTAGCCAACAGTTGAAAATGTTCACCCAGAGCTCTAGATATGTGTGTGTCCTTTGAATTAGGAACTCCACATTTGAAGGATAAAGATGAGAAAAGAATTCAGGATATGAACATAGGTTTAAATACATCTCTATTTCTTACATTTTCACTTATAATATTTAAAATTAGGAAGCCATGTAAATATTCAAACATTGAAAAACTGTAAATGCTTTTCCATATACACCTAACAAGGAAGACAGTACAGCCATTAAATGGTGTTATAAGTGAACACTTCCCAGCACTATCCAGATAACAGACACCATTTCAAGATGGTTTTAGTAGTTTTACCAAAGAAGCCATGCTGTATTTCAATACTTTTAGTATCTGGTAATGTCATATAATAAAAAGTTTCTTTTTAATAATAAAAATTTCAAAGTGGGGTGGAGTTGTAGCTCAGGGGTAGAGAGCTTGCCTAGCATGCATGAGGCACTGGGTTCGATTTTCAACACCACATATAAATAAATAAATGGAATAAAGTTTTTTCAACAACTAAAAAAAATATATTTAAAAAAATTTTGACGTGTACACAAATGGTAAAACTTATACTAAAAATCTCCCAAAGTCAATCACAAATTATAATAATATCTAAACTTGAAAGACTTAGAAAGACACTTTTTTGTGTTAAACTACAAAAATAAGGTGACAGAATGATACCATAACCTTGGCTCGTGATTCTACAGGTATTGCTACTTCCCAAATCAACGTCCAAATTATTAAGCATCCAAAGAAAATGACGTCAGGTTGGCCAAAGATGATTGGAACCAAGGGTATCCTTGAAAATGTAAATTGCTAGTGAATTTTTCCCCCCTGTGGAAAAACAAAAAAATAAAGCCTATGTGTTTTAAGGCACAGAAATATGGGGGTATAATCTTTTCCTTTTCAGAGGTAACTGTAAAACTGCAGCATTTTGCAGAACAATAGCCATGGCAGTGGGTTTGTCAGACCTACTGACAGGATAGAGAAGGGACCTGGGAGCCTGTCATGGGGATCCTTAGGAGGAGAAGGACATCTCATCTTCCAAAAGCTTAGAAACCTGTTCTTCTGCTCCTAGCCAGTCCTGTTGAGGCCCTAAAGACCTCTGTGCCACACACATAGCAAGCAGTTCATGCGCTGTAGTAATTTACAATTATTATGGGATATGAATTTAAACAAAGGGCTAAGGCTTACTGATCATTAAAATATCAAATCTTGTTTCAAAAATGCTCAGTTGACTAGGATCCTACTGTTTTAAGTGTTGGGCAGCTGTGGTAAAATGTCCATCTCTGAGAGAATGAAATAGTATGATTTTAAATAGTGAGCAGCTTCTGGTTATGAGAGAAGCCACACAGAAAACACATGAATTGTTAACACTGCAATTCCCTGGGAAAGCCAGGAGATAATATCAACTTTTCCATGTTTTTGAACTTGCTGAGCACTAAAGCAGCAGGAAGAGGGAATTACCTACTGAACAGAAGTAGAATGTTCAAGTCTTTAAACACATTAAACCAGATTTAAAATCTCTTTATGAGTTAAATGTTGAAAAAATATGTAAAAGAGAAATCTCTCAGGAAAATTAAGTGAATGTTTAGCTCCACTTAGAAATGGATAGGATCTTTGAAATACAAATGAAGTTTTAAAGGAATAATAAATACAAATGAGTAAAATTATTATAAAAATCTAAAATCCTAATATTAAAAAGGGCTAATGAAACAACTTTCAAGAGAAAAGTTTAGTCTTACTTATTTTAATCAAAGATATATGATTAAATCATGAAATCTCCCTGCTTAATTAAGTTAGTAAAATCAACCCACATAGCAACAAGGAGGAAAATAAAAGCAAATGAATATCTGAGTCAACCAGGTCTGGCAAAGTGGGAGTGAAAAGATTCTTACATGTTGCAGACAGGATTATTAGTTAGGATAAATATTTGGAAATAATAGCATGCATCAGTACTTGAAACCCGGTCCCAGCTTTCAACCCATTTCCAGTAGCTCTTCTAAGAGAATGTTTACAGAAACGATGAAAAAATAATCATATGTAAAATCAATCATCATAACTGTTATCTATTATCATAAACACCTGGAAGCAGCCATCTTGTCTAAGATATGAAGTTTTATTTAATATATTTTGGTGCAGTATAAGGGGGAATAAGGGGGAATCATGCAGTCCTTAAATCATTTTTCAAAGATTTAAATGCAGGCCACATATTCATACAACATTACTAAATATAAAAGAAAACGGAAAGAAAAAAAAGTATATAATGTGATTTTATTTTTTTGGCATGAAGGTGTGCGTGTGTGTGTGTGTGTGTGTGTTCAGAAATCGGTTCTCCAAAACCCAGTGACCCAAAGCCAAGTCACTTCTCTAGTGACTAACTCTCGTAAGTCCAACAACTGTGTTTCTATGTGCTTTACATTTCTTTGAAAGATCTGTATATTTGATTTTTATTTTTGGCCTTTAATCCACCTTTGATTAATGTTTTGGTAATATGTACAGTAGGGATAAAATTTAATTTCCTTTTATTTAGAAAACCAATTGTTCTAACACCATTGTTCTATTTATTCACAGCAATCTGCAATATTTCTTTTTTCTTATGCTTATTTCCTTATATCTATGAGTCTGCTTTTGGGATCTCATACTATTTCACTACTACATTTAAGTCTTTTGCACTCCTTTTTCTTATGCTTATTTCCTTATATCTATGAGTCTGCTTTTGGGATCTCATACTATTTCACTACTACATTTAAGTCTTTTGCACTCCTACAATGACTTAATAACTTTATTGTATGTAATTATTCCTGATCAGAAAGATTTTCCACCTATTTTCAGCAAAGTTGTCTTATCTATTCTTGCTGCTGTTCTGTCTGAATATCTTCATTAGTATTTCTGGCCTCGTAAAAACTTTTGTTGAAATTTTGTGTTTGATTGCATTAAATTTATAGACTGATTTGAGGGAGACTAGAAATTTGGCAAGAATATGTGTTTGATACTGACAGTTTCTACAGTTAATCAACTTCCTGTTGCTCTGACAAAATAGCTGAGATAAATCAACTTAAAGGAAGGAAAGGATTATTTTGGTTCACAGTTTCAGAAATTTCAGTTTATAATCAGGGGCTTCATTGTTTGGGGGCCTTTTCCCAGGAAGACCTTCATGGAGAGAGGTCAGCAGATCATAGAACAAAGCTACTCATCTATGGCAACCAGGAAGCACAGAAAAAGACAGAGAGAGGGACCAGGGTCCCAATACACACTTCCAGGCCACACCTCAATGATCTAGTCCCTGTCCCCTAAGGGTTGTGTCATTTTCTAGTTGCACCAGAGGCTGATGATGAAGCCTTTAGTACATGACTTCAGGGACATTTATTATCCAAAGCACAGCATTTCCTGTCTCATAAAACCCATCCTGGTATAATTGTTCTCTATTTCCTTTGCTGTTCTTTATTATGGCTTTGGTACAATTTATAATTTTCCATACATCTCTCGTTAGATCTCTTGATTGCATTTTTCTATATTTACCCTATTCTGGTCAAGTAGTCATTCTCCTTGAGAATACCACTCATACAGATGCCCAAGTAACTTCCGTTTTTGAGCTGAATTTGTTGTCTGAGTCTTCTAACATTTGTTTTAGTTCACGTCCTCTAAATGGTCAGAATATATTTTTTCATAAAGTGTATAACTTTCACATCTTATGAGACTTTATTTATTTTTCCTAAGGCAAGTGTGTTCTTTGTTTGGTAAACAGGATGGGGGAAAAGGCCAAATCAATAATAAGTGTTGGGTCATAGCTCATAAACCTCCATTTTATTTGTTTTCGTTGTATTAAAAATATTTTAGAACAAAAACAAGGAAAATCCTTCTATAATTGCAAAATGGTGTGTAGCAAAATAAAAAATATTCAGGCTTATAGAAAGAATCATAGAACATTGACAGAAAGGACATAAGTATAAATGCTTATGATTTATAAAATCACATGCACAGTAGTTTTTAATATATCTGCTTTCATTCAAATTTTAAAAACGAGTCTTTATCCTTACCAGCATTTTTAAGTTTTGTCTTTTTGAAATTTTACTTGTACGTAAAAATCGTGCATACGTAGGGGTTCATGTGATGTTGCAACACATGTATACACTGCATGATGTTCAAGTCCTGGTAAACACAACTATTTCCTCAAGAAGTCCTTTCTTAACAGTGAAAACATTCAAATTTCTTTTTCTAGCTCTTAAAAAACAGTTCATTACATTCTCATTATCGGTGATCACCTTACTGTGCAATGAATTCGAAAATTACTTTCTCCTATTTCGCCGTAACTCAGTACGAGTTAATCAACCTCTCCCCATTCCTCTCTCCTACCTGTTCTGCCATTGGTATCCCCTCTTCTATTCTCCACGTCTATGAGATCAACTTTTTAGAGTCCACATATGAATGGAATCTTATAGCACTCATCTTTTTGTGCCTGGTTCAGTTCACCCAGCATAATGACTTGAAGTTCCATCCCTGTTGTTGCAAATGACAGGATGATGGAGCATTTTTTTCATATGCTCGTTGGCCATTTTTATGTCGTCTTTGGAAATACCTGGACAAGGACCTTTTAGATTTAGTTATTTATTTTTACTTTTTGCTATTGAGTTGACTTCCTTTCATGTTCTGGATACTAACCCCTTGTCAGATGTGTGGTTTGCACACATTTTCTCCCAACCTGCTGGTTGTCTCTTTACTCTGTCAATGGCCTCCTTTGCCATGCAGAAACTTTTTAATCTGATGCGATTTCATTTGTCAATTTTTGTCTTTCTTTTTTTCTTGTGCTTTTCAGTTTGTGTCCAAAAAATTCTTTGTCCATTCCAATGTGTTGATGTTTCCCCTGTGTTTTCTTCTTATATATTTCCAGGTTCTGGTCTTATATTTAGGTATTTAATTCATTTTTGAATTTGTTTTCTTAACTGGAAAGAGGAGAGCCTGGGTCCATTCTTCTGTATGTGAATATCTATTTTCCCTGCACATTTATTGGAGAGTGTTCTTTCTCCAGAGCATGTTGTCAGCATCTTTGTGGAAGATCAGTTGCAGGTGCATGCATGGGTTTACTTCTGTTAGGGTTTATAAACAAGTCAGGATGGCGCCTGGCATTTTGCCAGAGGGAGTGGTTTGTGAGGTGGCGCCAGCGAGCCATTAAGTGTGGAGATTCCTTATTGGTTGACTGCTGTATCTAGTTTATATTAATTAAGATAAGCTGTGTGGAATGTTTATATACCCCTCTTGTCCTACAATAAACGGCTCCCACTCCAGCTGTATCAATCTACACAAGTTGCTCCCCCCCCCCTTATTTTGCTGCAGCCGGACTGCGGCAACTTCTAGGCTCTATATTCCATTTCATTGATCTGTGTCTGTTTTTTGTGCCCATACTATGCTCTTCTGATTATTGCAACTTTGTAGTATATTTGGAAGTCTTGTAATATAATGTCATTTGCTTCTTTCTGTTTGCTCAAGATTGCATTTGCTATTTGGGTTTTTATGTGGTTTCATACTAATTTTAGTTTTTATTCTAATTCTTTGAAAAAGATCATTGATATTTTGATAGGAATTGCATTAATTCTTGTGCGCAGTTTGGGGGAGACATAGAAATTTTAATAACATTGAATTTTTAAATTCCTGAACATGGGATGTCTTTCCATATTTTCTTATATGCTCTTCAATTGCTACCATAAATATTTATTTATTTATTTATTTTACAATTTTCATTGTAGCAATATTTTACCTCTTAGATTAAATTTATTACTAAGTATTTTTGTAGCTATTTGAAATGGGATTTTTTAATATCTATTTTATATAACTGGCTACAGTACATAGCAATGCTACTACCTTTTGTAGGTTAACTTTGTATCATAATTGTGTTAAATTTATTGGTTACAATAGTTTTTTTGGTGGAATCATTGGTGTTTTCTCTATGTAAGATCATGTCATCTGCAAACAGTGACATTTGACTTCCTCCTGTCTAATTAAGATGCACTTTATTTCATTCTCTTCCCTGATTATCCTGACTAGGAAGCCTAGTTGTATATTGAATAAAATTGATTAAAGTGGCATCCAACCTTAGAAAGCCTTATAAGGTTGATAATGATCTTTCCAAACCTCGTTGTTGGGAGGATTATCACAAGGGTATGATGAAGGATCATCAAATGCTTTTACTGCATCTATTGAGATGATCAAGTGAATTTTATTCTTCTTTTTGTTTATGTAGTGTTTAAAATCAGTTGATTTGTTGAATCATACTTGTATCCCTTGGATGAATTTCACTAAAACACAGTGAATAAACTTTTGAAAGTGCTACTGGGTTCTGTTTGCTAGTATTTTGTATTTTGTTGAGTTTTTTTTTTTTAACCTACATTCTATGGTTTTCTTTCTTTCTTTCTTTCTTTCTTTCTTTTTTTGTTGTGTCTTTATGTGTTTTAGTACAAGGATAATGCTCACTTCCTAGAATTAGTTTTGAAGAATTGCCTACTCTTTAAATTTTGGGAATAACTTAGAAAGAATTAGTAACAGTTTTTCTTTAAATGTTTCATAGAATGCAGCAGTCAAGGCATCTAGTTGAGTGCTTTCCTTTGGTGGGAAAACTTTTATTACTGATTTACCATTACTGCTCACTGTCAGTGGGCTCAGATCTACTTGTTCATGATTCAATCATGGTAAAGTGCACATGCTCATGAATTTGTTAATTTCTTCTTGGTTTTCAAATTAGTTAGCATTAAGTGGCTTGTATTAATCTCTAATGATCATTTGTGTGTCTTTTTGTTGTTGTTATTGTTTTTAGTATTGATTATAGTGAGTGCCTTTTAATATTTGATTTTATTTGAATCTTCTGTCTCATTTTGTTGATTAGTCTAGCTATAGGTTTGCCAATTTTATCTTTTTTAAAATAAAAAGCTCTTTGCTTTGTTAATTTATTGCATTTAATTTCTAATTTGTATTACACTTAATTCTGTTCTGATCTTTATTCTTTCCTTTTACTAGTTTTTTGTTTGTTATTATTTTTAAAGTCACATGAGTTTCAGAAATGTTATTTATTTGACAATTTCCAGATAGTTTTTTTTTTTTTAACGTATGCAGTGGTTGGTTGCTATGAACATCCCTCTTTATACTACCTTTTCTGTATCCCATATAGTTTCATATGTTGTGTTTCAATTTTCTATTGTTAGAGGAAATTTTGAAATTTCTTTCTTAATTTCTTCCTTGATCTGTTTTTTTTTCCAGGAGTAAATTATTTATTTTTCATGTATTCCATCATTTCCTAAGCTTTTCTTCTTATTGATTTATAGTTTTATTTGTGTTCAGAAATGACAGAATTTCAGTTTGTTTTTGTTTTCTTTTTTTTATTCTTTGTGACTTGTTTTGTGACCTACCATATTTCCTATCCTGGAGTTGGATCTGTGGACTTTGTGAAGAATGTGTACCCTGTACCTCATGAATGGAATATTTCACAGATGAATGTTAGATCTAGTTGTTCTGAGGTGTAGTTTAATTCTGATATTCTGTATTACAGGATATCTTTCCTTTAGGTCTATTAATATCAATTTTATATATTTGGATGCACTGATATTTTGTGTTGATATATTTAGAATTGTTATTTCCTCTGGTTGTATCAACCTATTTATCATTATATAGTGACTTTCCTTGTCTCTTTTTACTATTGTGACTTATAGTTGTTAGGTACAGTATTCTCAGTTGGCAATCCTCCCCCATCCCCACTACTGTGAAAATCTCATGCCATTCTTTATTAGCTAAGGTTTCTACTGAGAAGTGAGCTTTCAGGTGACTTTTGTTTTATTTTTATTTTCTCTTGTTGCCCTGAGAATCTTTTCTTTATTTTTTTTTTTTTTTACCTTGAAAGCTTGGCAGTATGTCTTGGGATAAATTTTGTTGAGTTAAATCTGACTGGTGACCTTTAACTTCTTTCACCTGGATGCTCATATCTTTTTCTAGGCTTGTTAAGTTTTAGGTTATGATAGTTTTGAGTAACACTTCTACCTCTTTGGTATTCTCAAGACCTTCTTAAAAACCCAATAACTCAAATATTTTTTATTTTAATACTTCTCCAAAGTTCCTGTAAACTTTCTGCATTTCCCTTCATTCTTTTCTTTCTAAGTCCAATTAGTACTTTCTAATATTCTGTCTCAGAGCCACTAAAACTTTCTCCTGTTTGGCCTATTCTGTTACTTATGTCTTCTATCTCATCCTTAATTTCCATAGCATACTTTTTAGCTCAAGGATTTCCATTTGATATTTTTAAAATTGCTTCCATATCTCTGTTAAATTGCTCTTCTGGAGTACTGAATCATTTCTCTATTTTTTTCTTGATGCTTACAGAATTTCCTTAAAGTGACCATTTTGAACCCTCAGTCCTGGAGTTAGCAGATACACTTGCTAAACTGTCCATTACTGACAACTTGTTTTGTTCATTTGATAAGGTCATGGTTACCTGAAAGCTCTTGATGCTCATTGTCATATAATGTCATCCGTGCATTGAAGAATTTGAGGCTTAGTTCCATCATCCCCCTCTGACTTTGGTTGACTTTGTCCTTCCAGAATTCTAAGCAGTCTACTTATTTTCTCCTCCTTTTTATACTTCCACTATTTCAGCCTGAGAGGTCACCAGAAGACCAGGTTTGCTGTGAGTCAGCTATAGGTGTGTTGTCTGTCTGTGCTTCAGCCTCAGGGGGCTCCCCAGTGCAGGCTGGTTCTGTCAGACAGACAATTGGCTTGTTGTAAATGAACTGTCTGACTGTGGGAAAAGGGCAGCTCATCCCACAAGCCTTCCCTTGGGCCCTGGATAGGCCCAAACTTCTCACTATAGTCAGTGCCTAGCTCTGGGCCTTACTGTGGACAAACCCTTCCAAGCTCCTAACTAATGACATCATATCTATCTCTTTTTTCCTCCCCCAATAAGACAGTTGATATCTCTGTTTTGTACTGCCTGGAGTTGTGGAAGGAACGGCTGTCAAAGCTGTAATGTAGATGGTACCCAGAATCCACAACCTGCTGAGCCCAGACCAACATGGGTTTAGGCCCCACACCCATGTCGCACTGTGCTACCTGCTGCTGAGGTGGCCTCAAGACTCTGCAGCCAGCCCAAGGGGATGCTGGTCAGGATGTAAATACATTTTATAGGCATTTGGGTTTTTCACTTGGCAACTAGGAAGGTCCAGGGTTAATAACTACAGGCACTGTCCTAGACAAAATATAGGTCTTGCCCAGTGTTATGTTGACCAGCTGGACACTGAGCTCCAAAGCCCAGTCCTGGTCTCATTTTCCTGCCCTGTTTTGCAGTGGCTTTATTACTACTCCTCATTACTGCCCAAGTTTGGCAGTGGGTGGTGGAGACAGTTATCTGGCCATCCAGGCTCATGTTACGCTGGGTCCTACCTGAGTCTCATGCTATAGGTTCCTCAACAGCCTCGGGAGTGTGCCAAGCTCACATGTGGCCTACTTTAGGGAACATGATGGGAACACAGTTCTGTCTGGGATACAAATTTTGGCTTGATTCTGAGGCCCATCTAAAGGCTCCATCTGTTCCCTCTGACCTGTGCCTAGAGCCCTTTGGCTGTACCTGGTTCTTGGTCTCACTATGGTGGCCTGGCACTAAGCTCCATAATAAAGTGCCTTGATCTCTTTCCTGCCCTGTCCTCTTACTGGGTGGAGTTTGGCTCTTCCCTTAGCTGCCTGAGGTTGAGAGAGGTAAAGCAAAGGCAACCCTGTGGCTAAGGAGGAGACAAAAGTTCCATCTGCTCGTGCTAGCCTTGGGGCAGGGGCAGTGTGGACTCTGTCTGGCCCTGGGTTTCACCATGGCATGTCTGGTACTGAGCTTCAATATAAGGTCTGAACTTAAGCTTCCTCTTCCTTCCTGAGACGGGGACATTGTCTCCACACTGTGCTGTTTGGAATTTGGTGAGAGATGACATAGGCAACCTTTCCTTCCTTTCTCATGTGTCTTTGAACACTATTAAACCAAAAGCAGGCACTCAGGTTTCTTGCCTGGGTTCCTTGGCTCTTGTAAAGTGGGTTGGCACATGGAGAGCTGTTCCAATTGGCCTCTGTGAGGAGATGTTCACTGGAGCATCTCACTTCACCACCATCTCTCAGACTTTCTGTCTTGTGGACAATAGACCTTCTAACAGGGATGAAATAGTATTTCACTGTGGTTTTGATTTGCATTTCCCTGGTGGTTTCTTATATTGTGGTTATTTTTCATGTACTGTTGGCCATATGTATATACTCCATACATATGAACACTTACATCAAGTAAGAATGAAATTTCAAATGTGAATTCCTTTTTTCTACACCATGAAAGATGAGTGAGGTATTAATTTTATCTGTTTTCATGTGTTGGTATGTTAGGGTTCAAATCACTTACATTTTAGGCAACATTCACCATTTCCATCCACACCACCTGTACAGAGTCTTGTGTACCATCTCTAATGGAAAGCATTCTTTAATCCATATCACTAGCTTGCAAATTAAGTAGACATGAGTTCCAGGTCAGTTCTACAGAATGGGTCCCTCCCACTCTGTAATAGAAATGGAGATGATAGTATAGATGGGGATTATAGTATATATCTCTCTGAGAGTCATGTAAAGTATAAGTTAGCTAAAATATGTTAAGTGCTCAATATATCTCTTGGAACAGAACATGTCCTCAGAAATTGGATAATGTTTTCTCTCTCTCTCTCTCTCTCTCTCTCTCTCTCTCTCTCTCTCTGTATGTGTGTGTGTGTGTGTATATATATATGTATATATATATATATATATATATATATATATATATATATATTAATTTTACTATGCTGGAAACAGTTTACCCCATGTATTTGTGTGATTCCTCTTTTGTGTTCTGTATGTTTTAATCATTTTGTTTGTTCCAATGTTCTCTTATCCACAAGGCCATTCCTAAGAGTCTGGTATAACAATATGCCCTCTCTTCTCTGCTATTCTCTTTCCAGTTAACCTGTTATCTTTTCAAACCATCTGATACATAATTATGTGATTGTCTCTTGTCTGTTTTATACCCTCTAGGATGGAGCAGTAGCTCTGAATATCTTCAGTGGTTAAACCATGGTAGGCACGTGTTAAACATTTGTTAAATTAATCATTGAATGCATGAATAAATGCTTTCAATTTAAATTTTAAGCCCTGAGTCAATAAATGATTTCATTTATATATATATATATATATATATATATATATATATATATATAGAGAGAGAGAGAGAGAGAGAGAGAGAGGGAGAGAGAGAGTTTATATTAATATGTATGAATTATTTAAGGTTTTAGTTTTTATATAGAGAGAGAGGTTGAGAGAGGTAAAGCAAAGGCAGCCCTGTTTGTGTGTGTGTGTATATATATATATATATATATATATATATATATATATATACACGATGTGTGCATATATATATATATATATTATGAAAATGATTTTGTGTTCATTTTTGTGCTCATTTCTGAACAATTGAAATTTTGTTTTTCTTCTAAATACAGTAGTTCTTTTAAAAGATCATGTGACATTTTTATATGACTTAGGGAATTGAAAATCATTTATATTCTATCTTTGTACTATATAAGATTTTATGACATGCATTTATTTATGGTTAGCCTTATTTATTTTTCCACCATTTCCCACTTCACCTCAATATTCTCAACTGTTTGTTTTAAATTAATTTTTTGTGCTACCTAAATTTCACAACTGGGACACACATACGCATGAACACATGCGTATGCACGCGCACGCGCGCGCCCGCCCCCCCCCACACACATAGAAATAGCTTAAAAGCACCATAGTGGAAAAGCATGTATGCCTTGTCTATCATTTGTAATTTATAAATCTGTTAAATTTGTAATATATTTGAATGAAAAGTATGTTTAGCTTAAACATATAGCTAACTTTCATAATCGACCAGAGTTAACTCTGCAAGCATGTGAAGGAAAGAGAGGGAACTGTCTTGAGGTGTCTGGTTTACATCAAACATGAAAGGACTCTGTCTATTCTCCCAACCCTTTTTGTAGTTATTTATTTTTATTTATTTACTGTTTTTTGGTACTGGGGATTGGACTTAGGGGCACTTACCATTGAGCTATACTCCCAGATCAGTTTAACATTTTATTTAGAGACAGAATCTCGCTGAGTTGCTTAGGGCCTCACTAAGTTTAATATTCTATATTCTTAATGGAACTATCATAAACTGTTGGCATATCATCTCTGCCTATGTCTGACCTTCTTAATAATGGGACCATGTTTACTTATTACCATATTCAAACTACAGCTACCACAGTGTTCCACTGTCTACTACACACTTTTAAATCTATAATCTTAAAATGAAAATAGACAGTTTTTCAAATTGTCTCAATCATTTTATAATTTAGTGATTAAAAATGTTATTTTATAAAGTAGACCTTATAAATACAATAATTAAATGATGACATAGAGCACATATTTTCTATAAGAAAGCACAGCAACAGCTCTGATGTCATCCTGAATGTCACTCTACTTGGACACGACCTCACTGTCTCAAAGAGTGACTTTTCATGAATTGAGCAGGAAGTTTCTGGTTAGTGAGAGCATCATTTTAGAAATTTCTGTACACAAAGAAGATTATGTGGCTATGTTCAAGGAAAGCTATATGATGATAAAATTTTTCAGTAGAAATATTTTGAAGAGATGTTTATTCTTTAAAAAGAACCAAACAAGATGAAAGGGGAGATTAAATTTAATAAATGTTCCCTGGGTTTTTTTTGTTGTTGTTGAGGGAACACCAGTAAAGACATCTAAATACACGTAAATAATAATTTTAAAGAGTTTAAATTTTATCGTTTTTATAAAAATGGTTAGTTTTTTTTTTAACTCTGTTGAAAATAAGAAGAAAAGACTGTATTGGCCCATTGCAAAGTCTTCTGCCTATTCACTTTCAACATTTCCAGTGAATGTAAGTCTTCTAGAATTTGCAATGAAATACATGACTGTAAATGAATCTTTGCAGCTTCTGTTCTTCCTGTTTTCTAGGAAGAAAGAGAAGCCTGGTGACAATGCATAGATTTCTCATCAGAAATGTTTCTTTGTCTATGCAGAGGAGTTATTGGAAATGTAGATATTGTTTTTCATGATTTATTTATGGAATTCTTGCCTCACATGCTTTTACTCAGTGCCCCAATTGTTCAAATGGAAGTTTCCCTTATCAGCATGACTCCTCCAAGAAGTAAGTGAATTTCACGTAGGAAATAAAAATCAATAGGCTCCATCCCATCATCATTTTCTGAGCTTGAATACTTAGTTACACTGTACCATTGGTGAATGCCAAGCAGAAGTCTTAGTGGTTTTTGGGAATATTAATGTTTTCTAAGCATATTGGTCTCTAGCATATTCTTGCCTCCACCCCATGGGGCCTTTTCAATGGGTTTTGCCTCAGGCACCCCCATTCCTCTTCTCCCTTTACTCAATTACTGAGTTTAGTTTCCACCTCCCATAGAGTAATGGAACTGTAACTCGGGAAATGTAGAGGACATTTGGTCACTGAACACACAGGGAGGGCGTGTTCTCTGGAGGTGGACTTTGGAGTTGAAGCTCTTCACAAGAGTTATTGTTAACATTATGGAAGTGAGTTTACTCATTCAATTCATTCTCAAACTGGTAATTGTTAAGCACTTATGGACATCAGGTTCTGAATTAGGTAGGGTAGGATATAGAGAACTGAACTCTAGTAACTCACTGACTCCCTCCCATATAATTTGTAGATGTCTTTCTTCAAGTTAAGTCTGATTTTTGTCACCTCTGTTTAGTTTCCATCAAGAATTAATGTTTCCACATACTCAGTCACATAGGTACATATATAGATTATTAAAATGCAGATCATAGATTTTTACAATATGTATACAGATCCCTGAGGAAGTTAAAAAATCTCCATATAAATTTTACAATTCTCCTTAAAAAACTGACTTCTCTATCCTCATTATTAGATTAAATTGGACTTCTTTTTTTTTTTTTGTCTCAGGCACTGAAGGGATGAGAACAGAGTAGGTGTGATATCCATTAATTTTCAGGACTCTACAACAGAAGCTAATTGTTTTAACTTGCATCCACACATTGCTCTCATAAGACATGATTGGTGTTTATGTGTTGACCATTCTTCTGAGGATGCCAAGCCTTTCGACACCTACAGGCACATTTATCTTGGACATAACCTCCTAAAGCTTTCAGTTTCTATTATCCTAATTTTGGAGGGCAGAAGAGATTGAAATAGAGAAGTGTTAAGTAAATTGCTGTAGGCTACAGAGCAAGCAGCATGTCCATGTGCAAAAGCCCTGACTCCTGCTCAGTTCTCTGCATGTTCAGTTATCCGCCATGAAAGGATGGTCTGCGGTGCTTTTGACCACCAGTCTAACTTGCTGAGACGGAACACACACTCCCTTCTTCCCAGAAGCAGCCTCCAGTCTAAGCCCTTCTTATCCAGTATCAGTTATGACAGATGCATGGAATATCGTAGAATATTCTAGGGTGCTTCATTTTTAATTGAATACAATCTCAAGATGGGAGTCTTTTTTCCTTAACTCAGCCCTTCCTTAATTTTTTTTTCCTTTATAATATTTCCATGGATCATTGCTAGGACATTATATTAAGTTACATTTATATTTATATTTTAATTCCAATTAAGTTATTGTCAAGGAGGCTTATTTAGAATTAGGCTATTAATTTCAAAAATTTTATTATATTCTTGAGATTTTAGCATAATTTTATCATATTCAGAGAATATTCTATATATTATTTCTTTGGCATCTATATAAATATACTATTGCCCCCGAATCTTTTATTGAAAATGCTGTCCTCTTTACATCAAATTACCTTAACAACATCTTTGAATCTATAGATCACATACATGTAGATTTATTTCTGCTCTTTAGTTTTAGTATCATTGATCTATATACCAATACTATGGTGATACTGTATAATTTAATAATAAGTTTTAAAATCAGATTGTATGATTTTTTCCAACTTTGTTTTTGTCTCAGAATTTTTTCTTACCCTTCAACACCTTTTGTTTTTAACCTAGCAATTTCTACAAAGAAGCTCACTGATATTTTTTTGATTGCGATAATATTGGCTAAAAAGGGTAATTTGGGGGAGAATTGATATCTCAATCCTGAGTCTTCTGATCCAGAATTTGGCATATCATTTGTTTTATTTAGGTATTTCAGCAAATTTTGCAGTTTTTATTATAATCAGGAACCTAATTACTTAATGTACCCTCATGTTTTCCATTCTTTTTTGTACTACGCAGTTTCAGGTTTTCTTCAAAATTTCGAAGATTTTGCTAGCACATAGGAATATTACTGATATTTTAAAAATATTTTTAATTGACATAATAGTCATTCATAAATACAGGGAACCCTGTGACATTCTAATACATTTTAATTTAGCTTTATGATTATATCTTTGATACTTGAATTACTTAAAGTGTGAAACTTATCTTCTAAATATCTGGAAACTTTTCAGGTCTATATTTTTCAATACCAATTGCTACTTTAACACCACTTTATTTTAAAGTACACATTATATTATTTCAATTGTTTTAAAATTTTTCAAGACATTTTATAGTTTGTATACATAAAAAATAGAGATTGAAAAATTCTTTTATTGATGATTAAGTGTTCAAATAGCAAAGAAAATATTAAAACTTCAAAATATATGCATCTAAAAACATGGCCTAAAATACACAAAACACAATAGAATTACAATGAGAAGTAAATGCACAATCATAGAAGATTTTAATATACTTTTATAAGTAATGAAAGATTGCATCATATATATTTTTTAAGTTTCAATTAAGAAACTATTATGTAGCTTAATTGATCTCTTCATGTTATGTACAAATTCAGAATAAATTTTTCTCTTTCTCTTGCGCATCCTCTCTAATACTTTTGCATGCCCAGTCTGGTTTAGTTCAAATTCTCTAACCTCTAAGGAAGTTTCTCTGTCCTTCTTCCAATATTGAATAGTTAATATTTATTGAATCTTTATCCGATGGAAGGCACTGGACCATTTATATAAAGTATATAACAACCTAATAGAACTTCAAAACAAAACCATGAAATAGCATCATATACCCATGAAGGTAAGATTTATGTAGGTTGAAAAATTTGCAGTGTTTGAATATTCAGTGAATGCCAAAGGGAGAATCACTAGCTCCTACTCCAAAGCCCATGTCTTAGATTCTTGTCTAAACTGGAGTATATCTTTTGTGACCGCTGTTGGTGTGAACCACTTTAAAGTATGCAGCAGGATCTAATTAGGTACCTAGGTATATGGAACAATTAACCAGGATATTAACATTGATCATATCTCTCCTGGAAAAGAACAAAAGCCAATAGCACATTTTGCAGAAGCCAGAATTATAATTTTTACATTTTACTTTACATCTTTTCATATTATTACATTTTCTCTTTATACATATATGTGTGTGTGTATATAAATATATTTATAAACATATATATATATATATATATATATATACTCTTAGAGAATATATATGTGTATCTATCTACCTATCTATCTATATGAGTATGTGTAAAATTTTAATGAGTGTATTTGAACTATAGCCCTGATATATGTTATTGGACAAGGTAAAGTACTTTGGGGGTTCAGTACATGGTATTTGATATTCTTCTTACCATCTTGGGAAAAGTTGACTGTCTACATAATGAGGAAGAAATTCAATCTCACATGAAGCATGTTTCTTTTGAGGACTTGCAGTTTCACTCTATAGGGAAGGCAGGTGTTCTCAGCAGGAACCTGGGGCCTCCACACTAAGAATTCCTCTGAGGCTCAGGATGCTACAGGCACATTTTCTCTCCCACAGGCTCTTGGGATTGGTTTATTCAGATACAAGTTATTAGAGAAAATAGCTATACAAGCTGCTCTTAGCTACAGTTATGTTGAGAGCATAAGAGATATATTTACTTACTAAAGACAAAAAAGGTTCCACAAAATACTGTTTTCTTGGTTCTAAAATGCCTTCAGCGGTAGCATAGATGAGAAAAAAGAATCAAGTAACAAACAAATTCTGTTTCAAAGCTATGGTTCAAATGAGCATTTAATAAGCACTTTCTTTTTTTTTTTTTCCCAAAAGCAATTCATTGATTTTTTTTTCTGAATGAGATTAAGTATTCATTTTAAGAGGATAAAAACTAAGCCAGCAAATAAGAAACATATTTTTACCCATTTTAAGTTATTATATAAACTATGTAACAAAAATCCTATTGGAAATCAAAACAGTTTTAAGAAATCAACCACAACTACCCTGTCTTATATTCTTGTAACTTTCTCATAATTGCAAGATTTAAAGAGCAAAGCAAGAATATTTAGTGTTTATCTTCCTTAAATATCTTCATTATGTGAGGAAAAAACTAAATTATATTGAACCCCAACTAAAATATATATATATATATATATATATATATATATATATATATCCATACTCCATGCCGTGCAGCACTTCCTGTGAAATCATGTAATTTTCTAAGTATAAATTAGGTATCATTATCTGCACTTACTTGAATAAGACTGAAGCAGAGAGAGAGAGAAAGCAGTTTTATAAAATCTCAGAATCAAGTAAAGAAACCAGGATTCTGATGTAGGCCTTACTAACTCGCTAAACATTTCTTACTTCCATTCACATTGCTAATTTCTGCTGAGCATAAAGAAACAATGAAGTTACCACTTGAGTTTGTCACAGGTCAGAGATTTATACTCATCTCAGCAGAGGTCTTCCCCAGATGCCCCAGGTTCCCCTTAGAAAGAAATGAAACTTCCAAATTGACAGATTAGCTTTCCATCAGAGTGATAATTACCTGTTGCAGTAGCTCCCATTCTTGAAGTATCTAGAGTGTTGATCAGCACATTGTTATCTTTCCTCTTCTAGGATGAGTTTTGAGTGGCTCCTTGCCAAGTCTCAGTAGGTACAATGGCAGGTTTTCTGAGTTTATTCCAGACATTTATTCTGTGAGCCTGGGCATGTTTGTATTTCCCCTGTGCTTGGCTTCTAAACAGCAACTACATTAGTATTAGAATAATACCTACCTTGAAGTTTCCTTGTCAGAATTTAATGAGTTTATAAAGAAAAATCTTCAAGAACAGTGCTTTGCATACTGTTAAGTCAGATATTGGCTCCAATTTGTAAAATTATAAGTACTCAAAATAAAAAGAAAATCTAGATAAATGGACCTGTTGATAGCTTTCTGATTTTTTCCCGGAATATGTAAGAAAATTCCATAAGCATTATTTATGTCAACACTAGTTATAAAATTAAAAAGAAAAAAAAAAGTTCTATCCTAAACTTTCACAACATTATTCTATTTCATTGTCAGAAATGTTTAGGAAAACAATCCTGCTATTTGCAACAATTTTGGTATCATAGTAATTCTTAAAGTTTCATCTGGAGCATAGAAATTACCCATTATTTACACATTGTCAATAAATTAGCTAATTGACCATGGCTTGTAATTAAACCTGAGGTGGGTATTAAATTATTCATGCTGTGAATAAATTAATGCTAAGAGAATTTTGCCTTTATTTTTAGAATTTTTAATTTTTACTCCTTTATTCCATAAGTTAACACAATTTTATTTCTATTTTGGGTCATAAGTTTTCATAGACGGGCATTATGAACTCATAAAAAAGGTGTGACTAATTAGAGTTTTCTCTACCTTGTCTTAAAAATCTTTTTCTTAGTCCTTTTGAAGATTTCTAATTTTATCTGACAATCTAATTTGGCTTATATTTTCAAAGTGTAAATTCAATGTAATGGGTCTTTCTAAATAATGCATTGAATTTTACACACCCAGATCAACTGTGTGTATCAAAATTGTGATTATGAACAATTCTATGAAGTATACCCAAATTCAAGACTGGTGTCAGATGTAATGTAACTAATAATACAGAATAGGTAGTAGATGCTGTGGGCACAGAGCATGTCTTCAAGTATGTATCAAATGATAGTGTCATCTCTGTGTCCTTACAGCCTGTATGTACATGTGAACACACACACACACACACACACACACACAGTCTGTTGCACTGTACAAACATTAAATAAAAGGTGATATCAGAAATTGCTTTGTTCAGTTTATTAAATATTAGATGACCTCTTTGTTAACATCCCTCACACTAACAGGTTTTCTGAATGGAAAGATCATAATCCCATTCTTTTGCCCAACCCATAGTTCACAGAGAAGTTGGCTGTCCAGTACAAAAGGACAATGTACAAGAGGACAGTGGTCCTGTGTCCTGAAGGCCATTGGGAGTGTTCCCAGGGCACAGCCCAACTGCTTCTGGAACACCAGGGGGATTCCTCATGAAGCAAGTACCTAGATGCTCGCTGCCCTGGGAGGAGTTTGAGGACGCTGTCACGTTACTTCCAGGATCACAGGTTTCACAGAGTCGTGCTGCCCGGAGGTCTCGTTGACAATCTTTAAGATTCTAGAGAGTTAGAAGTAACTTTTTTAAGAATCCTAATACCTTACCAGAAAATACTTTCCATGGAATCCTGTTCAGAAAATTTTGCTGCTTCTGTCCATCAGCATTTTTATTTTTGAGGTACACTTATACATATTTAATGAATTCTAATGAAAACACTAAGCTATACTCAATACATGAAGTCAAATAGGTTCCTCAGAGGGCTGGCATTTTAATAGAAAGAGACAAATCCATAAAAATTCATGCAATCCGGTTTTCAATGCCATAATCAACACGGGTGCAGATTGGAATAAAACACAGAAAAGAAGGAATTGATGAATTCTAGGAGGAGACCAAGGAAGGCTTACTAGCAGAAGGGGTTCCAGTGACCACATGGATGATGTGAGTGGGTATCATGAGGCAGGAGTAGAAGCAGAGAGCAAGCATGTTGTGGTGGGGACACAGTCAGGAAACATTTAGTTAGAGTATTTAAAGTTATTCCTTCCCTCGACCAAATAGATGTCCACACTAAAAAAAAAAAAAAAAAAAAAAAAAAAAAAAAAAAAAAAAAAAAAAAAAAAAAAAAAAAAAAAAAAAAAAAAAAAAAAAAAAAAACCCACAAAAAAAACCCCAAAAAACAACAAAAAAGAAAAATCAAGCCTGAATCTTTGTGTTTCTTACAAATGGATAATAGGCATCAAATTACCTTTCAATTTATTAATGCATTGTGAGCACTGTACTTTTTGAATTCCTTGACTCAATACTTATATCCCAAGTGCTACCAATATTAAGAGCATGGTAATGTCTCCAGGGGATACTGCTGTAATTAAATAACTGCAGAGCATCTTATGATCTCTTAAATAGCTAGAGTCCCTTTGGGGCAGGATCTGTCCTAACAGAATTGTAGTTCACCTTTACCAGTCAGGGTTGGCGGCTGGCTAACAGACACACAATGGGCTTGTGGAAATGATACTATGTTCTGGTTCTTTTTGAGAACTTCTGCATTGTGTTCCAGGACCTGTATATTTTTTGAAGTGTCTTTGACTTTGGTTTGAGGGTAGTACTGACTTCATGAAATGACTTTGGAAGTTTCCTCTCTTCAGTTTTTTTCAATAGCTTGACAGGACTGGTATTCGTTCTTTAAGTGTTCGGTAGAATTCGCTTATGAAGCCATCAGACAGTGGATTTTGTTTAATGGTGGTCTTTTCACTACTGATTACATCTCCTTACTCTTTATTAGTCTGTTCATATTTCTGATTTTTTCATGATTCCATCTTGATAGATTTTATGTTTCTAAGCATTTATCCTTGTTTTCCCCCTCTAAACTATCTACCTTGTTGGCATAGATTGTTCTAGTGCTCTCTTATGATGCTTTGTGCTTCTGTATTATGAGAAGGAAGGCTCCTCTTTCTGATTGCTTTATTTGATGCTTTTTTCCCCTCGCTCTCTTTTATTTTATTCTACCTAGAAACTTGTCAATTTTGTTTAACTTTTCAAAGAAAGAACTACTCTTATATTTTTTGGATATTTTAAAAATTATTTTCCAGTCTCTATTTCATTTATTTCTTCTCTAATCTTTGTTTTTTTCTTCCTTTTTCTAACTTTGGTTTAGTATCCTATTTTTACAGTTCTTTCAGGTGCAGCATTAGTTGCTTTTTTGGATCTTCCTACTTTTCCCATAATAGGTATTTTATATTATAAACTTTGCTCAAAAATGTATAACTTTTGCCATATTGTTTTCCATTTTAATTTTCTTTAGCATATGGTTTAATTTTGCTCAATTTCTTCTTTGACTCACTCGTTTTTCAACAGAACGTTTTTTAATTTCCATAAAACTGCAAGTTTCCTGTGCTTCTTCCTGTTATTGATTCCTAGTTTCATACTGTTTTGTTCTAAAAAAGATAGCCAATAATTTCAAATTTCTGAAATTTGTTGTGGGCAGTTTTGTGGCCTAATATGTAATCTGTTCTGAAGAATGTTCCAGTACATGTGTGTGTGTGAGACAAATGTGGATCCTGCCGCTGTTGGATGAAATGTTCACTCCACTTAGTCTATAGTTCAAGTCCAGTGGTTTCCTATGAATATTCTGTCCCAATTGATATATCTGTTACTAAAAGTAAGGTTTTACTTCCCACCCCCGTGACACCTTTGTGTTCTAGCCTATGTCTCCTTTCAGATCTCTAAAGGTTTGCTTTATGAATTTGGGGGGCCCCGGCATCAGGCATATTTATGTTTGCAAGTGTTCTGTCCTTTCCATGAATTCACCTTGCATCTCCTTCTGCTTTGTCTGATGTGAGTATGGCTCTCCCTGCTTTCTTTTAGTTTCCATTTGCATGGTCTGTCTTCTCCCATTCCTGCTTTTGCAGTCTGAATGTCCTTTAAGGTGAAACAAATCTCTGTGGGAAGAATATAGTTGTGATTTTTGTTTGTTTGTTTGTTTTCTTTTAATCTACTCACCACTGTTTTCCTTTTGACTGGAGAATTTAATTTATTTTCAGTGAAATTAATTATTGACAGGTAATTTTGTAATTTTGTTCATGGTTTTCTGGTTGTTAAGCAGATCAATTATTCCTTCCTTTCTTTAGGATTCCTTCCTTGCAAGCAGTGGTTGCTTGAAAAACATTTTTTTAAATCTTTTGTATATCCATTGTAGGCACTCTCTTTGTGGTGACCACAAGGCTTGCATAAATCATCTTACATCTAACGGGTTGTTTTGAGCTGACAACCCATTAATTTTAACTGTATTCATGGATTCATTTCTACATCTCCTTACCCAACATATTATATTTTTGATGTCACAATTTATGTCCTTTTTATAACTTGTATCCCCTAACAAGTTACAGTAGTCATATCACTTTTTAATCATTTTGTCTTTTAATTTTTATACTAGAGATATATTTGATTCACCCACTATTAGAGAGTTTGAATTTGGTAATGTACTTACCTTGAATACAAAAATGATATTGCTTAAGTGATCCACTTTAACACAGAATAATGGCAGGGTATAAACTCAATTGAAATTTTGGTGTGTGAACCTCTAAAAAACAGAGTATTTTAAGATGAGGTTTGATAAAATATTAAAAGTTCATGAAATGCTTATTAACTGCCCAAAATGAGTGTGTATGTTGGTAACACTGATTTGTAGAGAGGAGTTTTGGAAAAACATAGTTTTGAATTAGTAGTTTAAGTCCCAACATAATGTAATCGCTATAGAAACAGATGAAATTACTATTAATAAATATTTTTATCAAGGATAAAATAAATATATCAATGGGTCAGAAACAGAATGGAGGTTCCCAGTGACAAAGGCATCTGGGACTTAGATGGAAAGGCAGACACAGGAAGCTGGAAGATAGAAAGAGCATCTGTGTCACCCACATGTGTTGGAAAGCAGGATATAGGCTCACTGGAGGGGGAAGGATGGGTGAAGTCCCTGCATCTTTTGATGAGGACAAAAAGAAAATATGAAAGAGTGGAATGTTCTACAGATGTTTATTGTGTTTATTTTGTGTATATAAAGGTTATACATAGAAATACTATGTTAACCTTACTGTATTATTTTTGGCTTTCTTCATTATTTTCCATTGCATTCAGTTACCATCTGAAGTCAATAATATTGTGTAAAACAATTTTGACCTTTTACCTGATAATGGAAAATAAATCACACACATATTACATTTCAATATGGCATATGACCAATTATATATTATTATACAAAACTATCACATTCATTATCTTTTGAATTCAGCTAAGAGAAGACAGGAGAAACTAAGTGTTTAAATTTTTGGCATAATTATAGTCACTAGCACGTGTGTGTGTGTGTGTGTGTGTGTGTGTGTGTGTTACTATCTGGGGACATTTGCTTTCAATCTGAAGAAATTCCTGTTGTATTTCTTATAAGACAGCTCTCATAGCAACAATTTTTTTTGCTTTCAGTTTTGAAAGAGCGCTTGACTGGATACAGAATTCTTTTTTTTTTTTTTTTTTTTTTTGTCTTCTAGCACTTTACATACATTCTGTGGACACCTTTGGTGACTTCCTTTCCTCCTGCTGCTTCCTCAATCTTCTCATCTCTGGCCTTTAGCCTTGATGATGTTTCCCTTTGTGAACCTCTGTGTGTTTATTGTTCTTCTGTGGGTTTATTGGTTGAGTTTCCTGGACCTGCAGATGAATATTTTTTCAGTAAATTGTAAAGTTTTCAGTCATTATATCTACAGGTATTTTTTTTCTCATGTGCTGTCTTTCATCTTCCTTTGGCACTCACTTTTTTTTTTTTTCCATATCTCTGGTTGGTGCACGTAATGGTGTCCGACATTTCTCTGAGGCTCTCCTAATTTTTTTTTTCTTCTTTTCTTCTCTCTGTTCCTTGGATGATACAATCTCTACCAATTTGTAATTGTTTTTACTGCTTATTTCATTTGGTTTCACATCTATCATCCTATAGAATACCTCATTGTATGCTAGGCATGTAATAGTTATTTAGCAAACAGAAACAGTCTGGTCTCATATTACCTTGGGTAATGTACATGAAAGACCTTAGTTCACATTCTATCTCTAGATTGTCTCTACCTAATTGATTTATACTATAGGGATTTGACTGCTCTCTGCTCTGAACAGTTTTTTTTTTCTTAATGTGGAAAATGTAAATAATATGTATCCTTGTATTAAAGTAGAAGGAAATGAAATAGCATATATATCTCAATAGCACCAAAATAAAATATAATACTAATTATTCAAATATACTGAATTTTGTTAAATTCTTCACAGCTTCATCAATTACATAATGTTGTCCCCAAATAATTTATTTAAAATTATATGAGCAAAAGTGTATTTTAAAAAATAGCTCTGATGGGATATTTTCCCAACATTTCTGTTTTAACTATTTTAAGAAATAATTTAAAAAGTGAAGTTGATTCAGGTAAATAGAGTCAAGATAGAGATGGTTTCAGAAATGAAGTAGAAGGAAAATTCTACAGAAAATGTTTAAACATTTTGGAATGTAAACATGTATTTTTTTCACAAAAGATATAATTTATGTCTTATTACTCAGAAAATTATTTAAATTAACATCAGAACTTTACAATGGTTAAATTTTCATACTAATGAAAAGATACTGATTTTAGGTTGTGAGTGATATGGAAACAGAGACAGCCAATCTTTTTCAAACTTTTTCAAGAGGGCTGTATAACAGATTCCTGAAATTTAGATTTCTGTCAATCACTATATTGGTCTCATTATTAGCTTTAAGAGAGAATTTAAATGAATATTACAGTCTGAATTTGTCTCTTTCGAATTTCAGGTGTTGCCATGTGATAGTATTAAGAGGTGGGGCTTTTAAGAGGTGACTAGATATGAGATCTTCTTAAGTTAGTGGGACAGAGGCCCTTCTCAGAGGCTTCAAGCAGCTTTTGGGATGTTTTTCTTCTCCCCACTGTCATGCAAAGACACAGCAAATTATTCCTCACCAGACTCAATACAGGTGCCCTGACCATGGATTTTCCAACCTTCAGAACTGAGAGAAAATATTCTGCTCTTTAGAGTCACCCAGCCTCAGGTATCTTGTTATACTATCACGGACTAAGAAAATGGGTGAATTTCAAACTGTGCTCAGAAAAACAGTGTTTTATAAAGTTGATAAAATGGCCCAGGTCGAGGAACAAGGTAGGGTGACTTCTTGGGATGCTGTGCTTTCTTTTAAGCCAATTTCAAATTTTAACTCCTGATTTTTAATATTGAAAAATAATAAAAGAATTCTTTAAAAAAGAAGGAAAATTCATCATTTAAAAAGCATTTGTGAAATGATCTTAATGCATACATTTTGTAAGGTACTGGACTCCATGAATTCTCAAGTCCGTTCAGCCTTTTGATTTATATTTCAATGAAGTTTTGAACTAGAAAGCAGGTAAGTGGGAAAATAGTTCTTCATCTTTAGTTCTTCTGAACTTTCTGGAAAATTTTCTCAATTTGGTTAAAGTTTTCACTGTTTCATTTTCACCCTTGATGAACATATAGTCCTTTGGATGATTTTTTTTTTTTTTTTTTATCCTCTGAAGAGTGGAGTCTTCCTGTAAGAAATGGCTTTTCTCTAGGAGGATGTCTGGATTATTGCTGTAAAAAACCTCATTCTGAGCTCTTCATCGCAAAAAGAGATTTTTAACCCCACTTCATCTTTTCTATCAGAAGGACACAAATGCCAGATGCAATGCACATTTATTCTGTCATTCTTCTTCCTGGTCCTTCCTAGGCTGACAGCCGAGTGGCATGAAATAAGGGGTGCTTTTGGCCAGCCCGAAATATAAAGGCTATAAAGAAACAGCACACGCTGCACTCATTTCCCATAAAACAAGACTATTTTTATTACTTTTGATTTATAATAAAAATAACAATTGCCTATATTTCTTCATGTGTGCACAGAATCAAACACAAAGCATAAAACTCCCCCAAACAATTCAGGACCCACAAATTAGGCTTAAAATTGAACACTTCTCCACGAATTTAAAAGGTTGAGAAACATGTCTGATGAGGTTTCTCTCTCACACAGACACACAAATACATGCACAAACCCTTTTTCTCTCACAGACATACCTGAAGTAAAATTTACCAAAAAAATATCAATTTAATTACCACAGCTTAGGGAAACTTCTGACATTCTATCTGTCATGTAAATGTTACATCTAAAATTGATTGCCATGAAGGCAAAATATTTTTATAATACTTTGTCATATGTTTTATTTTTAATATAGTGCAACAGGGTAGTCTTTCCTTTTTTTGTAACTTTGTAACTAGAAAGATCTTTTTTGTAGGATGGTCTTTTCAAACACATAGATGAAAATGTATACATATGTGGATTTTTGCATATAGTTTTCCTGAGTATACAAAATATATCCAGGAACCTGGCATCAAGGATTCCTTATAAGAAGATGGTGTGGGGGGTATACAGGAATAAATAGATAGTGAGCACCACCTCAATGCCAAAAGCCACTTCGTACTCAGCATCTCATAGAAGTTCCAATGTATTTTTGAAATGAGATTCAAAGCTGTGAGCAATGGTATGTATTTATAAATAAAAAGTAACTAAAATACATGGCTTCTATTTACGTTTCTGCCCAGTTTTCTCTCACTCCAGTCAAAATGTCAGTTATTAAGAATACAAGCAACAATAAGTGTTGGCGATGATGTGGGGAAAATGGCACACTCACACATTGCTGGTGAGACTGCAAATTGGTGCAACCCATCTGGAAAGCAGTATGGAGATTCCTTGGAAGGTACAGTTTTACATGTGAAAAACATATGAAGCAATAGACTTTGAATGAAAGAGATTATTCTCCATAATGAGTTTATGCCACAACTAATTAACAGAAGGATTTGAGAGAAAAGGCAGAGTCTCCTAAGAGGAATGAATTCTGTCTCCTGGCTGCAACATCATCTCCTTAGAGAACACCCCTGCTGCTGGATAGTCCTGAAAACTTGAAACATGCCAGTCCCGCAGATCATGAGATTTGTGAGCCATTTTTAAAGTTTATTTTTTTTCTGTGTTAGTCAGCATTTTAACACTATGATAAATACCTGAGATAAAAAAAAAAAAAAAAAAAAAAAACTACTTGGAGGAAAACATGTATTATGGCTCCCAATTTAAGGAATTTCAGACTTTAGTCACTCAGTCCCATTGCTATGACCTGTGGTGGCACAGCACCTCATGGTGTCAGGAATGTGTGGCAGAGGAGGCTGGTAACCTCTAGGCTGCTGAGAATCAGGGAGAGAGAGGAGAGGGCTAGGGTTACAGTGTTTTGTGCAATGGTACACCCTCAATGACTTAATTTCTTTTTCTTTCTTTTTTTATTTATATATGACAGCGGAATGCATTACAATTCTTATTACACATATAGAGCAAAACTTTTCATATCTCTGGTTGTAACAAAGTATATTCACACCAATTCATGTCTTCATACCTGAACTTTGGATAATAATGTCCATCACATTCCACCATCATTAATAACCCCATGCCCCCTGCCTTCCCCTCCAACCCCTCTGCCCTATCTAGAGTTCCTCTATTCCTCTCACACTACCCCTCCCTATCCCAGTATGAACTAGCCTCCTTATATCAAAGAAAAATTTCGGCATTTGTTTTTTTCCACTAGGCCCAAAGCATGCGCACATGCACACACATTCAGTTCCTCTGCAAAAAATCCTGACTGGAAGAGGAAGGCATGATCAGAGTTTAAAGTAGTCTAAAGTTATCCCTGTCTCATAGCACGTACTTTAGTCAGAGCATATAGTTAGATACTACTTAAATAAATGTTGAAATCAGTAGCCAATATACAAATTGATCAAGCTGGGGCTGCTCTTCTGTCTGAATCATAATGAAGGGTCTCAATAAGATTTCTCTCTGCTTGATTAGATTTTCCTGGAGATTGGAGAGTCCCAAGAGTTCTCAATTATGTGCAATTACATAATAGGAAGGGAAGGGAAGAGGAGAGGAGGGGAGGAGGAAAGGAAAGGAAAGGAAGGAAGGAAGGAAGGAAGGAAGGAAGGAAGGAAGGAAGGAAGGAAGGAAGGAACTGGCTGTCACTCTATTGGAGAGATCCACCTAATCATAACCTCTGGCTATCATGTATGATACAAATATTTTTTTTTTGTATTTTTATTTATTTATTTATTTATTTATGGGTGTTGATTTTATTGTATTTATTTTTTTATTGTTGGTTGTTCAAAACATTACATAGTTCTTGATATATCATATTTCACACTTTGATTCAAGTGGGTTATGAACTCCCATTTTTACCCCATATACAGATTGCAGAAACACATCAGTTACACTTCCATTGATTTACATATTTCCATACTCGTGTCTGTTGTATTCTGCTGTCTATCCTATCCTCTACTATCCCCCCTCTCCTCCCCTCCCCTCCCCTCTTCTCTCTCTACCCCCTCTACTGTAATTCATTTCTCCCCCTTGTATTATTTTTCCCTTTCCCCTCACTTCCTCTTGTATGTAATTTTGTATAACCCTGAGGGTCTCCTTCCATTTCCATGCAATTTCCCTTTTCTCTCCCTGTCCCTCCCACCTCTCATCCCTGTTTAATGTTAATCTTCTTCTCAAGCTCTTTGTCCCTACTCTGTTCTTAGTTACTCTCCTTATATCAAAGAAGACATTTGGCATTTGTTTTTTAGGGATTGGCTAGCTTCACTTAGTATAATCTGCTCTAATGCCATCCATTTCCCTCCAAATTCTACGATTTTGTCATTTTTTAATGCAGAGTAATACTCCATGGTGTATAAATGCCACATTTTTTTTTTATCCATTTGTCTATTGAAGGGCATCTAGGTTGCTTCCACAGTCTTGCTATTGTGAATTGTGCTGCTATGAACATCGATGTAGCAGTGTCCCTGTAGCATGCTCTTTTTAGGTCTTTAGGGAATAGACCGAGAAGGGGAATAGCTGGGTCAAATGGTGGTTCCATTCCCAGCTTTCCCAGGAATCTCCAAACTGCTTTCCAAATTGGCCGCACCAATTTGCAGTCCCACCAGCAATGTACAAGTGTACCCTTTTCCCCACATCCTCGCCAGCACTTGTTGTTGTTTGACTTCATAGTGGCTGCCAATTTTACTGGGGTGAGGTGGTATCTTAGGGTGGTTTTGATTTGCATTTCTCTGACTGCTAGAGATGGTGAGCATTTTTTCATGTACTTGTTGATAAGGAATTCTAATATATACTCCTGGTTAAAAATGTAGGCTGTATTATTCCTTGAAACTTGTTTTTCTTAGCAACTGAGAGGAAGGAGTTAAAACATCTGTCCTGGGTTCCATTCATTTCTTTTGAGAACCATATATCATTGGAACAGGTGAAGAAACAGAAGACAGGTGGCCTGGTCTAGACTCCTTGTCCTCCAGGTAAGTACTTGAATGATTCTGCCTTGGAGGAAGAGGTTTATCTAGTGAATGCCATGGGTCTCCTGGGATGTGGATAAAGTGAATGAACTCAGGATGCATGAGGAAGTTGTGCATGTGTTGTGACTCCTTGGATTATGAAATGGAGCTGGTTTGTAACATAAAGCCTTTCCTGTGTTAGGTCATGACCTTTAAATCTTCACATGGAGATCCTGTTACTCTGGAACAGAGAGTGCAGGGCTGACAGAGTAAGCCAGGTCAGTGAAGCTGTCCTTCTGTCCCAGGTATCTCTCCTTGTGGCCAGCCTCTTTATTGCCTATATCCTCCAGGTGATTAGTAAAATTTGAGGCTCGAGAAGCTCTGTGGTGTGCTTGAGCCTGGTGGGACAATCCTGTCTCTGGTGTTAACTGAGGTAACATAGAGTATTTTGGATATTTTGGTTTTCCAGCTTAATCCATTGGGACAATGGATAATACCTAATTTTATCCTAATAGTCACAGAATAACAACACTGGATCCAGGTTTATTAAAGAAGTCAAATAAGCAATATGCTTATGAATATTGGTCTGACTGGCTTTCTGCCTTCTGTATAGGACAACATTTTGACACATCAAAAACAATCACCTGCGGTGGAACAAGGCATCAATGTTCCCACAAGACGGCAGTCCTATGGACATCTACAGTGATGAGAATTTTACTTTTAAAACCATGTCTATTTCCATTGGAATTTGCCCTTAATTTTATGGGCTATGTTTCAGGAACAGTTCCTATGGCAATGCTGATCAGGAATACTACTTGAGATACCCAAGGAAATGCCCCTGAGCCTCATGCCAATTAATGAGAATGACATATAAACAACATGGTGCCTGTTTCCAAATTAGCTAAATCACATCTGTTAATGATCCTTTCTATTCCGTAATATGTCTTCAGAGATGCCATAAAATACTTTATCAAGAAATCTCACAAGTTTTCTTTGAGTCCTAATGAGGCTTCTGAAGTTCCCGTAGTTACAGAGGGAAGCCGACTTACAACAGGGCAGTCCCTGCTCCCCTGCTCCTGGGTTAGCTGATCCACATACACACTGCTCCCTTTACCTGTTGAGGGTGGGGAGACATTCGGAAACGTTGTCACTCACAATGCAAACGTTGCCCATTGCTGTACTCACCTGCCACAGCGCACGAGAAAGAAAGCACTGAAGAGGATCCTCTTCTAACTTGAAAATAACGTCGACAAGAAGCCTATCTGCAACAGGCAGGAAAGTGCTGGAGTGGTTGAAGAGCTCCCAGGGAGGCTGGAGACCGGATTTCTCACCCTGTCTGCCACCTTCCTGTCCCTGTAGATGTGGGGAGTCAAGACCTTCCCTAACTGAGTTCCACTCCAAACTGAAAAGAATAATGCTGAACTTGATAATGGCTGAACTTGTGCTCCCGTCCCACTTATTTTGAACCAATGAATGTATAATCACATAGTTGCTGAATATATTTGCTGTTTTTCTCTTTTGTCTATAACCAGAGACCCAAACTAATAACTAGAGAAGCCCAGTTCTCATTTATTTATTTATTAATTTTTCAAGTATTTCCATCCAAGTTCCCTAAAGGTCAAAGGAGAGTCCTCAGGGATCTGGGAACTAGTTCAAGCATCAGCAAACAAAAATGTGCTTTGAAGTCCTGTGTGTAAACATTAATCCATTGTGTTTAGTCTAGACCATGATTTACCTAGTTGTTTTCTCTAAAATCAGGAGATTTCCTCACTGTCCTCTGATTTCTTCTTTGTGTGTGTGTGTGTGTGTGTGTGTGTGTGTGTGCGTGCAAGCGCGCACACACACACATATGTTTTGTAGTAAGGATTGAACCCAGGGGAGTTTTACCACTGAACTAAATTCTCTCCCTTTTATTTGTTTATTTTTAATTATGAAACGGGGTCTTGCTATGTTTCCCAGGATGGCCTGAAACTTGGTCCTCCTGCCTCAGCCTCCAAGTAACCTGGGATTACAGGCTTTTGCCACTAAACCCAGTTTGTCCTCTATGATTTTTTTTAAGTAAAATTGATGCTGAGACTGCTGCTCATTACAGGACTCACTTGCCACATAGAGCTGCCTAATTTACAGATATAATAGCTAAAATTAAATACATCAGTGCAGCTCAATTTAGCTCTTTAGACTAGCAGCTTTTCAGGCACTCAGCCACATACATGTAGCTAGTGGGTATATATACAGGTAGAAATGGGACATTTTCATTATTTCAGAAAGCTCTATAAAATGACATGGTGCCAGAGAACAACCCAGTGCTTTCTTGTTGTCCAGGTATTCTTCTGAGTGCTTGCTGAAATATAGAAGCCACATTTGAGAATCAAGGCCCAAGGGGTGATGGAAAATGTCAGCTTTTGATGTAATAGAATCAAAGTCCAAATTGGGAATTGGATAATAGAAATTGTATCAACTTAGGCAACATATTAAGTATAGCAATTCACTTAGATTACTAATATGTCTAAACACAGTTGTTTTATCTGTATTATGGTAACAAATAAATGTACTTCAACCTTATGGAGCTAAACAATAAAATGAGATATTGCACAAAAACAAACCCTTTGCCTTAATATTTATATATTCTAAATCTATCATGGTGTTAGAGATGTATTTGGGTATTTAATAAATATTTAACAACTAATGAACGGGATCGTGGTTGTTCATTCAGTTGTGTAATAATTAATATGGGCAATTTGCGTAAACCTGTTTATGTAATTTCCTAAGCACAGTTTTGCTTATCAGTATAAGATATTTTCACTCTATTAAAACTCATTCTTTATGGCACAGCAGGGTGAATATAATTAATAATAATGCATTATATTTCTCAAAATAGATGAGAGAATTTGAATATACTTGCTATAAATAAATAATAAAATTTAAAGTGGTGGATTTGCTAATTACTCTGAGATGATTACTACGCAGTATATACAAGAATCAAAGAATCACACTGTTTCTCATAAATATGTACAAATATCATATGTCAATAAAAAACCTCCTTGTTAGAAATAAGACATTGGGGCTGGGGATGTGGCTCAAGCGGTAGCGCGCTCGCCTGGCATGCGTGCGGCCCGGGTTCGATCCTCAGCACCACATACCAACAAAGATGTTGTGTCCACCGAGAACTAAAAAATAAATGTTAAAAATTCTCTCTCTCTCTCTCTCTCTCTCTCTCTCTCCTCTCTCACTCTCTCTAAAAAAAAAAGAAAAAAGAAATAAGACATTTATAAACAAGTCTTTGAGAAGCTCATTGTCAAAGACATTTCTAAATTTAATATGTGGAAGAAGAAAAAATAGATCAGTGTGAATTGCTCTATAAATTCTAGAATTTTATACAAAATTTATTTTTAAAATTTTGGCTGATATTTTGCAAATATTCTAGGCCTAAAATGATGACATCAGTCTTCTTTACAACTGAGACATGTCTGAACATCATCCCTTCCTAATACAGGCATACCTTCCTTTATTGCACTTGCTTTATTGCTCTTGGGGACACTGATTTTTTTAATGAATTGCAGGTCTGTGGCAATCCTGCACTGAGCAAGACTATCTGTGCCATTTTTAAAATAATAATTATAAAAAATTAAAATCTGAACAGACAGAGGCCATGTCATGTGGCACAGGAAGTTCTAAGTTTTCCACAGTTTACAAGGCTATCTTTGGATCCTAGTCTAACCTGAGATGGGGGCACCTGAATGGAGTAGAATGAGATACAGCAAGAGGTACAGTCTAAAATTCTGTATTCTAACCTGAACATTGTTATTCAGTGTTTGGGTACAGTTTGGCTAATATTGTTTTAACAATTTGAGTCCCCTTTGCTAAAAAGTGAGGATAAAGCTGCAAGAGCCTTTGAGACACTTTGACTTCAGAGTATTGCTGTGTGAGTTTCTGTAACTTCATGTCAGTAAAGACATGAAGTTCTGCCTTTCTGGAGAGCCTGCCCACTCATCATGGTTTCTGGACATGTGTGCTCACGTGTGCACATATTCCCCAGTCACTGGCCTGGCAGCTTCCCGAGGATAGTGCAGAGAACACAGGACTTTGGACACATGGTTCCCTGCTCTGTAAAATGGGAACTATACTTCACACATATGGAATGTTCCTCAGAGATTAAATCAAACATCATACACTTTTGCTTTTGCACTTAATAGATGAGATTAAATAAGACGTAATTATTATGGTTTATGACTATGATTTCTCTTTAAAATCTCCTTGACCTTACTGGTTGATGACTCATTCAGGATCTATTTGTTATTTTTAATTATAGCATTGTAAGTAATTTGGATTAAAATGAAAATAAATTGCTAAGGCAATCCATTAAAGAGGACTCTATATTAACAAAACCAACTAAGGATAATAATTTATTTATAATTCTGAAAGTTTTAATTTACGTTTTTATATTTTTCTATAACTCTCTTCTTATGTTCATTAGTCACTTATCAGAAAAATCCTTCACATTCATTCCATTGATCTAATGGTTTGACTATATTTATGTTTCTAGGAATTTCCTCTTGCCTAATTTTTCAGAGATTAATAATCAACAATTCACAGTAGTTATCAAAAAATTCCGTCTCACAAAATGTACATTGAAGAAACAAGATACAAATTCTTCTTAGTATATGTACAACATATGCACTGACTTAAACTTTATTTTGCTTGTTAGTTTAAGCAAATGCTGGGAAGTGTTCTATAATTTTTTTTCTGGTGGAAATAAATTATTTGATATGAATTATTTTGGAAAAATTCATCAATTTGTCAACTATTTTTAGATATTTTGCGTTATTATTGAGTTGATAATTTCAACTGTAGATCCTGAGCCATAAAGTAACCTTAAGTATATCAAAGCTGAGATGTAGAACAGTGTTTGGTTAAATATATTTCAATTCCTTATTGATATAATAGTTATGCAGATATGGTGAAAAGGAATCTATTCACTGCTGGTGGGAATGTAAATTAGCGTATTCATTATGGGAAACAGTTTGGAGGCTTCCCAAAAAGATTAAAAAAAAAAAAAAAGCTACCCTGTGACCCAACATTCCTACTCCTGGGTACATATCCAAAGAGAGGAAGCCAGCGTGAGACAGAGACAGCACTTCCGTGCTCACTGCAGCACAATTCCAACAGCCAAGGCATGGCATCTGCCTAAGGAATAGATACAAATATGTCATGTATATGAAGAAAAATGTGGTATGGGTTATGCATTAAGCCATGAAAGAACAAAATCCTGTCATTTGAGGCAACTTGGATGGAACTGGAAGACATTCTGCTAAGTGAACAGAAAGTGATTTTATTCACATACTAAATATATTTTAATTTTTTTACAATAGTCTTCTGTATTTTCAGGGTTCACATATTCTACATGAAGTATTGTAAGGCTTGAACATGGAGGCACCCCTTACTATAGGAAACATTACTTTCAGTGCATATTAAGAAATGTTGTGCCATTTCTTCAGGTACACATTCAGCAGTAGAGGAATACTTAAACAAAATGTTACATTTGTGCTAACTCAAGAATTTCAGAAAATCAACATACTGCATTTTTATTGACATTAAAATATTTAGCATGCTTAAAAATGTCACTGTTATGCATTATGTTTTGCCTTCCCACATGGTACTGTCACCCTCAAGGACTGAAAGTTACTTTAGGGGTGCCAAAACACTTTCTCTGTGTATATGTAAAGCATAGACATGCATATCTGTATGCATAAACAGATTAATAATACCTCTCTGGTAAGAAAAACTATATAAAAAAGCCTTCTTAGAGTGGTCATACTTAAGAAAATTAAGACATTGGTGAAGTGTTAGAGCAGAGTATAAAACTGTACATATTTGCTTGCTACATATGAACAAATGTATTTAGATGTGAGACACATAACCACACAAACACATACTCTAAGCATTCATATAGATTTCCAGTTTTATTCTCTGTGCAGATGATAGACAAATAGATGATAGATGATAGCTAGATAGATAATTGTAGGATTATAGGCATTTTTAATTTTAATTTTGTTATAATATCTTCAATTATTTACAAGAAGCATAAATCCTTTTAAAGCATCATTTTAAGAACCAATAACTTCCACATGCTTTAGTTGAGACCAGTGTCAACACCATACTTGGAACACTTGAAGATGAACTTGTAACCGGGAAGATCATCATGTTAGAGGTGACCCTGTAAGGAAATAGACTTTTTATTTGCCTAAAGAAAAATCTGAGCAATAATGGTTTTGTGGCTTGGGACCACTGTGTATGAACAGATGTTTGTAGAATGTCTATGATTAACTGTTTTTATAAACCTATTTTTGTCAGTCTGTACTGATAAGAAGATTATAGTAGCAGACCAACACTTAATTTTACAGGTCCAAATACAGAAATAATTGTGTTCTTGTGATGTGCATACAAATCAATGCTAAAACCCATTGTGCTTTAGAATTTAGGGAATTGTCTAGACCTGGGAAAAGCATTCTATTTATATGCCTTAAACAAAAGGCAGCATCATAGAAAGGAAATGAGAAATGGAGTGCTAAAAATTCTCCAAGTGTGCACATCCTTTTTAATTTTATTTATTTTTTTATCATGGTATGTTCAAGGTTAAAATACCAATTTGTGAAAGAAGGATATTCTGAAGTACAAATTTAGTAATGTTTTGTTTTAATGCTGCATTGCTTATAACAGTGTGTAATGCAAACAAAGTGTGGTTTAGAAGTTGGTCACACTTAGAAATATAATTTAAATTCACAGGGCTTGGCACACAGTAGACAATGAATATATGCTACTTAAGTATAGAATGTGCATTATGCCAGCTCTAGTGGAAGATGAACTTTCTAGAACTTCAATGTTTATTGAAAATCTCTGGGATGCTAGCAATATTCTCTATCTGTGCTGTCTAACTAACAGCCACCCGTCATATGTAGCTGTTGAGCACTTGTGGCCAGGGAAAATGAGAAGTTGCATTTTAAATTGTATTTGAGTTAATTTAAATTTTATGTTTTTTTTAAAAAAAAGTATTCAGTTTTATTTTTAACTGATAGAGAAAACAAAAAAAAAATACATATTCACGTTGTTTCATGATAAACAAGTATCCTCCAGCATTTATCATTTCTTTTGGGTGAAAACATTCATAATTTTTTCTTATTGCTTTTAAAATATGGGTAAATAATTTAAATAGCGAGTACATCTAGCTAATGGCTACCATATTGGTGACAGCACAGCTTCAGAAAGTTGTTAAATAAATGAGATAGGCACCTCACAGTCCACAGTTCACAGCAAAATATTCTTTCAAATCTTTGGGGCTGATGGCTCTATGTAATAGAGCAATAGGAAGGAGATGATTACTATCAAATTAGTCTATAAAATATGTATTGAACACCAATTATTTTTTCATATGATACAAAATGTGAATGAAAATGCTAACTCTATTTTCAGAGGAGAAAGAGAGATTCCTTTCTTAAAAATTTACAACATAATTTGATGAAGTGATTGGTACCCCAAGAAAGCTGAGTGTGGGACAAGAGAGGAATGCAGTGGGGATCAGTGCACAGTGAGGGATCATTGTTAGGGAATCTGCATGTGAAATGGGACCTGTAGCAAGACACTAAGTCCTGAAGCCAGGAAGGGTGAAACCCTTGTGGATATCCTGGGGGAAGAGTATTCTGGACAGGGAAAATCAAGAGCAAAAGCCTTAGCGGAGACTGACTTGGAAGGGCCTATAATGTCAAGAAAGTCCATGTGGCTTCAAGGAATTGCTGAGGGCCATTACCAAGTAGGAAATTTCCTTGCCAGCGTACCCCATGTTAATTTCGCTGTTGACATTGCATGTA
Organism: Spermophilus citellus; assembly: GCF_964194105.1. Classification (NCBI taxonomy): domain Eukaryota; kingdom Metazoa; phylum Chordata; class Mammalia; order Rodentia; family Sciuridae; genus Spermophilus; species Spermophilus citellus. Next base: position 106,675,354 of record NC_138193.1, read on the forward strand.
AGGTGACCTTGCTCAAAGACCAAGGCGGATCCGGGTTTAAAGCTGACCAGGTTTGAGGAAGTATCCCAATCCTTGGGTTTAGGGCGTTCCCGGTTTAAGACAAGGCGTTCCCAGTTTAAGACCTTGGATTTTAGGGAAGTTCGATGTTGAGGATTATTGCTGCTGGAATTAGGGCGTTCCTGCTGCCTAAGCTCCTGTTGAACTCTCGTGAGATTCAGAGAGCATTTTGGGAAATAAGCCTCGTGGAGTAGGTGAATTGGGTGGCAGCAGAACTGGGATTGCCCCAGAACGTGTGTGGAGGCCGGTGTGAGTTCGGGAATAAAGAATTGCTGTTCGAATCTACAAAGCTGTGTGGTGGCTCGTGATTCTGTGCCCAGCCAAGACTGCGGCATTTGGTGGCCTGTACGCGGAACGTCTGAAACTTGGAGGTAAGTGAAATTCCTCGCCCCTGAGGGAAGGCGAGAGAATGGGTGACTATTTTAAAAAACAATGTGTTCTTGTTTTGATTTATTTCGTTTTTGTTTCAAGCTGCCTGTCCCTAGAAATTTCTCAGGCAAACTGGGAAAAATGGATGGCTGAAGGTTTGAAGTTTGTCAGCCCAGAGAAAGAGAAAATTGATACAGCGAATTTTTATTCAGTTTTTGTTTCATTCAGTTTCGGTTTTGTTCTGTGTTATCTTATTGGGTTGCGTTATTCTTATAGAAGATTAGAAATTAGTAAAAAAGAAACCGAAAAGGTGTTAAGCAAAGTGTTAGAGATTCAGACCATGGAGAAAGACATTTTAGATCAAGCAAAAGAGAAGGTCTCTCGAGCTAGTCAGACAGAGGAAGAAAATTTAAAGGAAAAGGGGTTATTAGGAAAAAGGCCACAACAAGAGGCTGTTACTAACTCCGTTTTATTACCAGAGGGCGTAATTCAACCAACAGCCCCACCGATGGAAACAGCTGAGTGGCCCTCAAACCCCGTAGTTGATAAGTGGGATCCTGAGACAGGACCTCAAAGATTAGCATGCCCTGTACTTGAACAGGTAGGAGGGCAGCGAATTCACCGTGCTTTAGATTTTAAAACAGTGAAGCAGTTAAAGGAGGCTGTAACAACCTACGGTCCCCAAGCTCCCTTCACGGTAAGCATGGTCGAATCCATTATTAACTTGGACATGACGCCAGCAGATTGGGCTAGCATGTGTAAATCTGTGCTAAATGGAGGACAATATTTGTTATGGAAAGTTGCCAATGAGGAATTTTGCACGGAGACAGCTAGGCGAAATGCAGCAGCCGGTTACCCTCAAAGAAATCTAGAAATGCTTTTAGGAAAAGGACCTTATGAGGGTCAACGGCAACAAATTGAATATGATCCTGCTGTATATGCACAAATTGCTGTAGACGCAGTTAGGGCATGGAAGACTTTACAAGGACATGGAGATTCACAAGGTCAGCTATCTAAGGTAATACAGAGACCTAATGAACCTTACGCTGACTTTGTAGATAGGCTTATTCAAACAGCCGCCAAAATTTTTGGGGATACAGATCAAGCAATGCCATTAATAAAACAACTTGCTTATGACCAAGCGAATCGTTGCTGCAGAGAGGTTATTAGACCATGGAGACATGAAGACTTAAATACATATATTAAACTATGTAGAGATATTAATGAACAAGGGCAAGTCTTGGCAGCTGCAGTACAACAGGCTTTAGATGCCAGGCCAGAAACATGCTATAATTGCGAACAAACAGGACATTTTAAAAGGAGTTGCCCTATAAGAGGAGGTTTTAACAAAACTAGAAATCAAAGGAATAGAATACCGGGTATTTGCCCACGATGCCGTAGAGGGAGACATTGGGCTAATGAATGCCGTTCTCAAACCACCATAGAAGGTACTCCGTTATCAAAAAACAGACAAGGATCAGGTATTTACCCACAATATCGTGGAGAAAGGCATCAGGCTTCATTGCCAAAAAACGGAGTGAGGGGCCCAATGCTCCGGGGCCCAAAACCACAAATATACGGGGCAGTGGAGGAACCCAGCAACACCATCAGGGTGGTGCCCAGGACACATTGTCCATTAAATCCCTCATCAGACAAACCCGAGGGAGCGCAGGGTTGGACATCTGCGCCTCTGCCAGAGCAGTATTAACTCCAGAGATGGGAGTTCAAATCATTCCTACAGGAGTAAAAGGACCTCTTCCCCAAGGAACAGTAGGCTTATTATTGGGACGTAGTTCATCTACATTAAAAGGACTTATGATAAGTCCTGGGGTAATTGATCCCGATTATGTAGGTGAAATAAAAATTATAGCTAGTTCTCCAGGAGGTATATCAGTAATTTCACCTGGAGATAGAATAGCACAGTTGTTAATAATACCCAGCCTACATAATAAGTTCTCTAGTCATAATGTAGAAAGAGGTTCTAAGGGATTAGGCTCCACAGGTGTAGACTGGGCTATGTTGTCTTTAAATTTAGATTCTCGCCCGATGCTAAAACTAAATATTCAAGGGCACGAGTTTAATGGGCTACTGGACACAGGTGCTGACCTTAGCATTATATCTCGTCGAGAATGGCCAAAACATTGGCCATTACAACAAGCCACTCAAACGCTTCGAGGCCTAGGAGTGGCTACTAATCCCCATAGAAGTTCTATGGTATTAGATTGGAAGGATCCTGAAGGATGTGAAGGAACTATACAACCATATGTTTTGGATCACCTTCCTATTAATCTATGGGGACGAGATGTCCTGGATCAACTAGGTTTGATGTTAACAAATAACATCAATTCTAATGCGCCCACTACTAGGGCTAGACAAGGTGTTAAGAAAGAAAAAAGATTAGGAAAACAAGAACAAGGTTTAGCAGCACCAATTCAATTAGATCAAGGAACAGACAGACATGGGTCGGATTTTCAGAAAGGGCCACTGAGACAATCAAAATTACTTGGAAATCAGAAAGACCAGTGTGGGTTCCTCAGTGGCCCTTGACTAAAGAAAAGATACAAGTAGCCCATGATCTGGTCAAACAACAATTAGCGGAAGGACATTTACAACCTTCCGTATCTCCCCATAATACTCCCATTTTTGTCATCAAAAAGAAATCGGGTAAATGGAGATTATTGCAAGATTTAAGAGCCATTAATAATGAGATGGTTATTATGGGACCTGCTCAATCAGGGATTCCTCAATTGTCTGCTTTACCAAAAACGTGGCATGTTTTATCTATAGATATTAAAGATTGTTTTTTTTCGATTCCAATTCATCCCGAGGATAGTCCACGTTTTGCATTTACTATCCCTGCATTAAATCATGAAGGTCCTGATGAGAGATATGAGTGGAAAGTACTCCCTCAAGGTATGGCTAACAGTCCAACTATGTGTCAAATCTATGTAAATAAAGCAATCCAGCCACTTAGAAATCAAAATCCTGAACTAAAAATATTTCACTATATGGATGATGTATTATTAGCACATAAAGATAAAAACATATTGCTGGAATGTTATGCCACACTTACGAACTTATTAAAAAATTATAATCTAGAGATAGGAATAGATAAAGTACAATTAAATTTTCCAATTAATTATTTAGGAGTTCTATTATCCTCAACCATGGTCCGTCCACCGAAAATTCAAATACGAGTAGATCAACTCAAATCACTCAACGATTTTCAAAAGTTATTGGGAGACATAAATTGGATAAGGCCTTATCTAGGCATACCAACAGGAGAGTTGGGACCTTTATTTGATATTCTAAAGGGTCCATCAGATCCTAATTCACCCCGAATGTTAACTCCTAAAGCTAGAAAGGCATTAAAAATTATTGAAACTTATATGGAAAATATGCATTTAGATAGAATTGATATAAGTTTGCCTTTATTATTTATTGTACTACCAACAAAAAATATTCCTACAGGAGTATTTTGGCAAGAAGGTCCATTATTGTGGATACATTTATCTTATTCTCCTAACACTATTCTTACTAGGTATCCTGAGGCTGTAGGACAATTAATACTCAAAGGAATAAGAGCAGCAAAAGGAGTGTTTGGAATTTCTCCCAATAAAATTATTACTCCATATACTATGGATCAAATTGATGAGTTAGCTAATGAGCTAAATACTTGGGCAATAATCATGTGCAAATCTAATGTTTCATTTGATAATCATTTGCCATCGAATCCTTTGTTGTCTTTTTGGTCTAAGCATCCTGTAATTTTTCCTAAAATGACAAGGAAAACACCTATCATGAATGCTCCAAATATATTCACTGATGGGTCTAATAATGGTACAGCAGCTGTAGTTACCCCTGATCAAACTTTTACGTTTTTAGTACCCAAACAATCAGCTCAAAAGGTAGAGCTTAATGCAGTTTTACAAGCTTTTGTGATGTTCAAAGATTCTGTATTTAATTTATTTTCTGATAGTCAATATATAGTTAATGCTATTAATTCCCTTGAAGATGCTGGTAGGATTTCCCCTTCCTCTACTGTTTTTTCTTTGTTTTCCACTATACAAAGTCTAATATGGGACAGAAAAGATCCATTCTTTATAGGACATATTAGGGCACATACAGGATTGCCTGGAGCCCTTAGTTTGGGCAATGATTTAGCAGATAAAACTACACATGACGTACATATTTTCTCTACATTAGAAGAAGCTACAAATTTTCATAAAAGGTTTCATGTTAATGCTAATACTTTACAAAAGCGTTTTAAAATAACTAAGGAACAAGCCAGGCATATAATAAAACAATGTCAAAATTGTGTGACCTTTCTACCACAAGTTAATCTTGGAGTCAATCCTAGAGGACTGATACCTAACCATATTTGGCAGATGGACGTCACACACTTGCCAGAATTTGGAAAATTAAAATATTTACATGTTACAGTTGATACTTCTTCTGGATTTTTGATGGGCTCCCTTCATGCCGGAGAAAAAACTAAAGATGTTATAGCTCATTGCTTACAAAATTTTGCCACTGTGGGTGTTCCTAAACAGTTAAAAACTGATAATGGTCCTGGTTATACATCTGCCTCTTTTAAACAATTTTGCTCATCATTCGGTATTACTCATATAACAGGAATCCCATACAATCCACAGGGACAAGGCATAGTTGAAAGAGCTCATCAAACTATTAAAACGTACCTATTAAAGCAAAAAGAGGGAATTGGTAAGGGGTATATATCCCCCAAAGATAAACTTAAAATAACCCTTTTTACTCTAAACTTTTTAAATTTGGATTCATCAGGACTTAGTGCTGCGGAAAGACATATGTATCCGAAAAATGTACATAAGCCTAAGGTACTTTGGAAAGATGTTCTAACAGGACAATGGAAAGGTCCTGATCCAGTTATTGTCTGGAATCGGGGTTCCGTCTGTGTTTTTCCGCAGGGAGAACAGCAGCCGATTTGGATTCCAGAGAGATTAACTAAAGCAATTTCTACAGAAAAAGAAGATGATTTGACTCAAATCCATAACAGCTGATATCCAGAGCTCCAGTTTGGCTATTCTTACATCTGCGACAGTGATTAACCATGGTGCTTTTTTCAATATCTATTTTATTATTGCATTTTTCCCACATCGTAAAGTTCTATTTTATTTTTTGAGCTCATACAAACCTAGGTTAATGTTTTTCTGATCAGTTTTATTTTTTGACTGTGTTTTATTTTTTGACTGTAGAGTTTTTAAACATTGCAATGGAGATTTCACCTAGGTAAAACTACAAGGCCTTTATTGTCTTATGTGTTGTATGTTATGTGGCACTGTTTTGTGTTGTATGTCTGTATGTGTGTATGTCCATATTTTATATATGAGGAGCGCTCATGAAAAAATGGATCCGAATTTTTTTTTTTATTCACGTGATTTAAATGCTTTAATTTTAATTAGGTAAACAGCTGTTAAGGATTGTTTTTAAAGGTGGTTAACAGATCTGTTTGCTTACTAATTTAAATTAGGTAAACAGCTGTTAAGGATTGTTTTTTAGGAGGTTAACAGATCTGTTTGTTTACTTTCACCTTTCCTTTTCATTATATTTAATAATTCTGTTCAGGATAATGTCTCTTTAGCATCATTGCCAGAATTCCCATCTCCATCCAAGTGCCGGTGAAGACTAAGATAAAACCAAACTACAGCTTCTATGATAGCCATCACAGTAACTGTATAAACTGATGCATCAATGAATATAACTCAACAAGTTATGCTCAATCAAGGACTCGATTTACTTTGGGAGGAAATGGACATATTGATAGACTCCTCCGATTTGAACTGCCTGCAGAACTTGCCTGGACTATATATCAGTTGCATGCATTGTGAAATATCATCTGATGCAGCGAATTGTGGTACTGCTGGCATATCTTTGCTGATGGTGTCACCAGTGATGCAATTTCCTTGCCAGCGCACCCCATGTTAATTGTGGTAATGCTGGCATATCTTTGCTGATGGTGTCACCAGTGACGCAATTTTTCCAAAGGAGCCGTCAATTGGCTTGGTGTCGTGGCATTTCTGTATCCTCCTCCCTTCTACTAGTGATGGTCTAAAATTTGGGGGCCAACAGAGGTGAGGCAAGAACCTCACCCCCCCACTGGCACCAAGGATATTTGGGGGCCAACAGAGGTGAGGCAAGAACCTCACCCCCCCACTGGTGCATAGGCCTATCCACAAGCATGGCTGAATGCTGGACCGGTAGTCAGTGACGGGTTGATCTGATTGCAGTGGATTCAACCTAAGACAGGAGGCTGACGCCTAAAGGTCAGTTTTCCCATGACGGGTAAGAACCATATGTTGAATTGGACAACCTACCAGGCACGGTCCTTAAGCCACATTGCTTGTTGTTTAATTAATCAGAAGGGGGGAGATGCTGAGGGCCATTACCAAGTAGGAAATTTCCTTGCCAGCGTACCCCATGTTAATTTCGCTGTTGACATTGCATGTAAGGTGACCTTGCTCAAAGACCAAGGCGGATCCGGGTTTAAAGCTGACCAGGTTTGAGGAAGTATCCCAATCCTTGGGTTTAGGGCGTTCCCGGTTTAAGACAAGGCGTTCCCAGTTTAAGACCTTGGATTTTAGGGAAGTTCGATGTTGAGGATTATTGCTGCTGGAATTAGGGCGTTCCTGCTGCCTAAGCTCCTGTTGAACTCTCGTGAGATTCAGAGAGCATTTTGGGAAATAAGCCTCGTGGAGTAGGTGAATTGGGTGGCAGCAGAACTGGGATTGCCCCAGAACGTGTGTGGAGGCCGGTGTGAGTTCGGGAATAAAGAATTGCTGTTCGAATCTACAAAGCTGTGTGGTGGCTCGTGATTCTGTGCCCAGCCAAGACTGCGGCAAGGAATGACCAAGTCAAAGGGGTGATAGGAAAGGAGAAGATATCAAAGGGCCAAATCACGCAGGATTTGTGGGCCCTGTTTTATTTGTAATTTTATTGTAAATGGATAAAAAGTCATTCATTTCAATGCTTAATAACTCTTGTTACAATTGCATTTCTTTTTTGACGTTTTAAGATGTGTTTAGATTTTTTAAATCCAAATTAGAATAAGTATCCCATCATAATGCAAAACACTGCCAATGAAACCATCAGCAGCACAGCAGTACTTGGGGTAACTATTTTTAAAGAAAGCAGAAAAACATCAACCAATATGTCACCACTTTAAGAAATCAATTCCATGTTCTATTTCAGTTATAAATGTAAAAATTATAAAATTTGAAGAATAGAATACAGCAATGATTATCATCAGCATATTTTTATTTGGAACTTGAGATAGTAATTGCTTTAGGCTTCTGTAGAGATTTTAACCATAATAATGGGTGTGTGGTGAAATCTCAGTGTTTTGATTTGCAAATCCTTGAGAAGATGTGATGTGGAACATCTTCTCATACACTTTCTTGCTAAAGGGCATCTTTTTTTGTTGAAGGATCTATTAAGGTCTGGGGCCCATTTTCAAATTTGGTTGTTCTTCATCATATAAAATCAAAATGTCTTCATAAATTTTGGATAAGCATCATTTATCTGATGTGTCCTTTGTAAATGTTTTCTCCCAGTTTATGATTTGTTTTCTACTTCTCATGACACTGTCTTATGCAGAGGAAATTTTCTCCTTTGTTTATAAGAACACTAGTCCTGTTGGGTTAAGGTCATATTGTATATGACTTCCTCTTAATCAATAATACCTGCAATTAACCTATTTACAAATAATGTCACATTCTGAGTACAGGGACCTCAACGTATGGATTTTTTGAGTATAATAATTAAGCTGTTAACATCAGGTAAGGTATGTATTTTGAGTTAGTCTTGTTTTTAAATGTTATACTGTATTTTATCTAATTTCCTGTATATATGGAAAAATTACATACCATTAGTTGTAGGAAAAAATGATAACTCAGAGAACAGAGCTAAGAGCTCTAGAAGTAAAGCAATGAATTACAAAGAAACAGGGTTGGCTCTTTATAGAGAAAAATGGAAACAGGTGCTCACTTGGATTTCAGATTTACTATAGACCAGTGAACACCATGCACCTTCCATTTTCCCCATTTTGGACAGGAATGCCTATTATTGTTATGCTATGCCTTGACTACCCTTTCACACTGGATGAATGAGGTAGGGAACTACAACTAGTCTCTTTAGTTCTCAGATCTTCATGTTGAGAGGAAAATGTACTTGAAGAACTTCATTAAGGAAGTGCCCTTGAGGAAACTTGTTCGCACCTGGTCTTTTTATTTCCTAAACATAGGTGCATGCAATATTTTCTCCCATCTCAAAAACTGACTTTTTTTTTTTTTTCTGCTCCTTCAACATTAAGAAGTGGACTCTATTTTTTCCAACCTCTTGAGGATGGGCAGGACCTGTGATTTCACAGACATGGAGAGGCATTTTGCTACCTGCAGGCATCACCCATGACTGGATGGCAACTTCTGCATATCATGTCTTGGAACATTTGCTGCCCTCCTTGGATTCTCCCAGTTGAAACAGCTTCTGTACTGAAAGAGGTACAGTCCAACTGGAGAGGTTGTGTGCAGGTGCTGCCATCTTGGACTAATGCTCCAGACAGCTGTCCTCTGGTGCAGTTCCAGCTGACATGTGATTGTGACCATATGAGACTTGGTAAGCAAGAATGCTGCCGTTTGTGGATAGCTCTCTGGAATGAGAAACACAGCAACAATTGTTTCCTTGGGGTTGTTTTGTAGCACCAGATGATTAACAGAGATACTTCTCATTCTCTAAATAACCTTTTCTTATGCAAAATGTCAACCATTTAATATAATTGGGGTATATATTCCTAATATTTTCAGCATTTTTTAACATACGCCTATGATAAATATTAAACTTAAATTTTACCTTTTGGCATGTCTTTTTCAAGATTTGATATTAAGATTATGCTATCTCCCTTCAACTATTTTCACTGAAAGTGTTTGCATAAGATTAATATTATCTACTCTTTGATGTGAAAAAAATCACCACTGAAATCAAGTGGGATAAGAAATTCTTTTTGAGAAAATTTTTTATGGTGAATTTAATTAATATTATAGAGCTAGCAAGTTTTTTTATCTTGTATAAATTTCTGAGAAGCTTTATTTCACCATATTTGTTGATTCCAATTTTTTCCTTCTCTTTCTTACCCATCATACTTTGAAGTCTCAGGATTCCAACAGAGAGAAGCAAGCATGTAATCTGTCCACACTGAGGCACAGGTGGGAAGCCTCTTTAATATTTTGATGCCCTGAATCTAAAATTATACTAATTTCAAAGTGTTTTTTCAGAAATATTCATAACTCAGATTCAGTTGTACAGAAAAGAGGTCCTTGTATTTATCATAAATTGAGATTTTTGCCTTTGAGTTTATTGGAAGGACAGCTGGATATGAAAATGAAGATATTGATCAGTTTAAAGTCAGGGATCATGGAACCAACCCAAAGAGAGAAGTGGGGAGATGACTACTAGGCACTCACTAATGCTTTTTGTGGAATACAGAAAGACAGAAAATAAAACAGTAACAATGGATTGGAACATGAAAAGGTTGAAATGTTCCATTTATTTGTGATGATAGAAAAGATAAGTATGTATTTTATACATATATAAATTATAAAAGATAGCAAGGAAAGAGAACAGCAGGTATATATGCTTAGTTATCAATGAGTTAAGAAAAGGTCATCAATGAGTTAAGAAAAGGCAAAATGATGCTGGAAGTCAAGGAAGCCAAGAGGACCAAGCTGGGCATTTCGGGAAGCTAATTTTTGTTTGTTTGTTTCAAGTCAGAAGACAACCATCTTAAATGCACCCTGGGTTAGGAGAGTGAGTGTGGTTCATGGGGTTCTCCAGCCTGCACTCAGGAATGCACATTGAGTGATCACCTTAGGGGAGATGGGTGTCAGTTCTAGGGGTACTTGGAGTAGGCTCAGAAAAGAGATCTTTGTTAGAACTCTGTTCACATATTTGGGATTGCACAAAGTAAGGTTTAACATTTTGAATCAGAGAAGACATTGGGTCAACAATTACCTGGAGGCTACAGCTTATGCAGTTACTAAACAACATCAGTGTGAGACAGGGTGAGTTTTGCTCTGAGTAAATATCTTGGCCATCTTCACTTGTTCTCAAGTATCAGGATGTGCTACGAGTATTAAGAGGGGAGGACTGGCAACTTGTGCAGCTTCTTGTTGTCTTGCTTGGAGCCTGCTTATTTCTTACTCGCGGCTTCTGCCCATTATCCTCACCTTCGTCTCGTGTCTAAGACTGAGGCTGAGAAAAGTGGGACCATTTGCCCAAGGTCTGTCAGCTCTCAGGAGTCATTGTGGCTTCTTCATGCCTGGCTCCTTTCCTTACTGCAGCTGCTTCTACTATACATTCCTCCACATTGGGCCCCACAGAAAATGGCTACTGCTTCAGTGTTAGAGCCAAATCGTTTTCACCTGCACTGCTCATCCATCCCCACCATTTATGGCCTGCCAGCCTCTGGCCTTGGCTTGCTTAACATCCAGATCCGGCTGCTCTGCCTGAAACTATGATAATCACCACTCTATCTAAGTTAATTGAATGCCTTGGAGGAGTTAAGGTTTCCTAATTTATGTTTCATCTCTGGACTGTTCAAACCAGCTGCAGTCCTTAAAATATCTGCTCTGGGCCCAGGATAAATGCCTGTGGAGTCTGAACTCAGAGAGCCCTCCAAGGTAACATGAAAGATTCTTTTGACAAGGGAACCGAGACTAAGAGAGGAAGTTAGCAGGAGTAATGTCAGGCAGCAGGATAGCAGCAAATGTGACTTAATAACCCAGATTCTTGACTCCTGGACAGCATTCTCTCCTCTCATAGTTGAAACATAATTTGGGTTCTGATTAGTCTGCAGAGCTACCTGGCAGTAGATTCACATTTTTTTCCCCTCCATTAGGATATGTACAAACTGATTGGATCTGTTTTGCTCAACTGGATCCCAACAATTACTCTCTAATCTTTTCTTATTTGACAGATAAGAAACTTAAACATTTTGACACATCAAACATATATATTCACACATTATTTATCTAAACTAGCTTTTATCTGATGCAAGAATCAAGTCAGTTGTTTGGTTTTTTTTAAATCTAGATCCAACACTGAGGCCATGTTTAACTAGAAAATAATATCTGATTTTCAGTATTATAACACTGTTACAAGATCCTGTACTCCTTAAGATATACCAGGGAGGTTGAATTCAGGACACTTACAAATTGTATGCAATTAAATTTCCACTTCACTATTAATCTCAAATGTAGACAGAACATATTTTCTAAGAGTACCTTATCTACTAATCAATTATTTTCTACTGCCAAATGTTTACAAATAAGGAAGATATTTTAAAAGAATGTATACATAGTAATGCAAAACAAGTAGAAAGCAGAGCAAAACAAGTAGTGGGCATTTGGCTTCCCCTGGGATAGTAACCCTTCATTTGTTGTGAGGTTCGAATGAACTGCAGTGTATAAAATAGCTAGTCCGTGACAATAACCAGCAAAAGTAAATAATCCTTTCCCATTTCTTTTACACTCATCTAGAGAGCTTCTCTATTCACTGAATGGTGACTCTGATTCTTTCCAGGGAAATATTATTTGTGATGTTATTGGATAGTTACATGAACACGCAATGTGCACAGCTAATTTTTTTTCTTCTATCTATAACATGGAGGAACAAATATTGGGATATGAGAAATAGACAGTATCAGGATGCCAGCACTGAGGTGATGCTTCTAATGATTTATTTAATAAACTTTATTTAATCCTTTTAAACATTTTTAATCAATGCAAAGCAGAAACATTCCATGTATTACTTGAGCTACATGTAATGTTGACACAGGCACATACTTTGCAGTGTTTAAATCAGATTAAACATGTTTTTCTTCTCTAGCATTCATCAGTGCTTTGTGGTAATAATTTTCGCGATCCTTTATTCTAGTTTTTGTAATCTACTGTACATGATTGTTATTCATAGCTACAACACTCTGCAGTTATACCCCGGAACCTCCTGCTCCTGTCATGCTGATTCTTAATATAAGCCAAGCTCTGTGCAAACTGGCTTTTAGAGACACTTAGGGTTCAAAAGCTAGTAGGTAATTGTGAGTGGCTACCTTGAATGCAGAGGTGGACAGTCCCCTGTGATGTAACAACAAGGGGTAATGCTCAGGTCTTCCCTTCTCAGTCCCTCTTGTGCAATACCTGAAATCTCCTCAACCAGGAACAGAGCCTCTCATTCTGTCATTACTCAGTGACAGCAGCAAAATAGTAACAGTGACATTAACTTAAAAATAAGTTCTTGTGCTAGGAAATAACATTGATTTTTCTTTATTTTTCCTACATCACATTTTAAATGAGTAGTAGGAACTGTAGTTCAGATTACTATAAGAAACTGCACACTGGGTAGCTTCAAAGATCAACACTTCTTCTCACAGTTCTGAAGGCCGAAGTCCAAGGTCTGGCATCAGCATAGTCAGGTTCTGGGGAGGGCCCTCTTCTGGTCTGAGACTGCCGACTTCTTGTTGCATCCTCACATGTTGGGAAGGGACTGAGCTAACTCTGACCTCTTCCTACAAGTTCTCTAATCCCACTTCTGGGGGCTCCAACTTCATGACCCAGTTATCACACAAAAACATCATGTTCCAATACCAGAGCAGTAGACATGAGATTGAAGCATATGGATTGTGGGGAGGCAAACATTCAGTTCATAATCAGTGCCATGCTTTTTAATTTCTATTTAATCTCAAACTTGCAAGAACTCTGAGCATTTTTATCATTTCAAAGTTTCCGTCAAGGAAACTAAGGTTGAACAATGAACAAGGTCAAGTTCACTGTCAAAATCTGGAAAGCAAACATGGCTATCTTACATCAATATTACATTTATTTAATTCTGATACCTTGTTCTTATCTATAGCCTATGTATAAGCGTAGTTTCTGAAAGGGAAAAATTAAAGCACATATACATCTTACTGTTTTTTTTTTTTCACTTTTTAACTAAACCTACCTGCCTAAATGTTTCTTCTGATTATTTTAGGATCCTAAATTTATAAACTCAGGAACCATCATGCTGAGTTAGCTAAATTACACTACATCATCACAATGGAATGATCTCCTCAGAGACCAGCAGAAGGATAATGGGAATCCAGAAGAGAATTACAAAATGGGAAAAGAGAATTGAAAGGCAAAGACAAGCCTCTGAATCTTGCTATCTCCCAGCTCTTTCTACTCTGTATTCCCTGGCAAGTAGAAATAAGGCATTTTGAACTTTATGAATCGCCAAATTCCCTTTTTGTGTGTGAAGCCTGCAGGGAGAGTTCCAATCCAACTGCCCACACCACACAACTGCTGGCTGGGCCCAGCCTCCCTCCCCGCTGACCTCTAACAGGGAGGTCTTGAAACCTCAGCTCTTCCAGCCTGACACTCCCCATCTGTGGTCTATCTGTATGCCCAGCACAGCTGGGCTCTTCGAGTTGGGCTTATTGCCAGTCATCTCCAATTTGCCAAACTTTAAGAAGGGCAGCTGGGACACCAGAACTTTCCTGGGAATTTCCGGGCCATCCACTCAGATACTATATCCTTGTTTGCTGAGCTAAAGCTAGTAAAGGTTGGTGCCGCAGTCTTGGCTGGGCACAGAATCACGAGCCACTGAAGCAGGAATAAAACTTTATTTTGAAAAAGCCGCTAACACTCTCCGCGCCAGCGAGTCAAAAACCGGTCCTCCCACGAGGGTGTCTGACCGGAACCGCGCGTCCCGGAACCCCCCGTCTCCTCCGACCTCCTCCGGAATTCCCTCCTACTATCCTTCCCCAACCAATGGGAACTCTCCAGCAGTCCCGTAAAGTCCCGTAACTTGAGTCCGGTAGCAGGCCAAGGTGAACAGCGGGAGTCCAGTTTGCATATGAATGTAAATTTTAACATAATCATCTCAGTGGCTAGCTGGCGTCACTTTACAACCAAAGGTGCCATACATCGTATATATGCTTGTGGCTCCTAGCAGGTTGGCAAAGATAAATTAGCAACCAATCCAGGAGGATTGTGCGTCTCTTCCAAACATTTGCCTAACACTGATTCCAAGTAGCATCCAACTTTGTCCTTAACAAGCTAACAGATGTGGGCATTATCAGAGGAACTTAATAGGGGATTATTCACAGAGTGAGGGATGGCTGGGTTTTCTCGCTCAATTATGATTTGGAGCAAGAGGATAGAAAATACTGTTCTAACTTGACAGTTGAATTGAGAGAACCCCAACTATTTTCATTTATTTATTTTCTTACTTTCACCTCTGCAGGTCAGATGATTCTCTAGCCTAGCTGCCTAAACGGTACCTGGAGACTAGCCTGAGAGGCACAGTGTTCTGCCATTTGTAGCCTGTGGCTTTGGAAAAAGCAATCTATTTCATCTCTTCCTGGTATGAAATTCTTTACCTGAAGCTGACCAGACCTTGAGACAATTGCCTCAGCTACCAAGTCTGGTTCTAAAGGAAAAGCTGAGTACCAAAATTTCACTGCATGAAGAGGGACCAGGCTCCTAGGTATCTGTAGGCATTGTCAGAACAAGGAAGGGGCATAGTTGCATATTGATTGATGCTTCCTGAGTGGCACATCACAATCATCTCTTTGAATTTCACATAAACCTAAACAGAAAAAAATAATATTTTTTTTTTAAAAAGAACTAATGTTTATTGAACATTTAATATAAACCAGAAATGCAGCCTA
The DNA here is from genome assembly GCF_964194105.1 of Spermophilus citellus. Classification (NCBI taxonomy): domain Eukaryota; kingdom Metazoa; phylum Chordata; class Mammalia; order Rodentia; family Sciuridae; genus Spermophilus; species Spermophilus citellus. Next base: position 106,690,517 of record NC_138193.1, read on the forward strand.
TCTACCTATGACAAGTGTTAGTACAGGATCTGGAATACGTAGGAAGGAAATGATCATTGGAGAGGTGATGCTATCTTCAGCTTCACTCAGCAGGTGTATGTTGGGCTAGCAATCCCAACTAGCTTGTAGTAAATCTGACTAGAAGAATACAGGTGAAGGGGCAGGTGGATGAAGGTTGGAACTGATACTTTGAGGTCCTGCAGTGACTGGTGCTTAGCAATTGCTACCCAAACCGAGTTTCAATTGCATCATTACGAGATTACCTTGCAGTATGAGAGAGAAGTTATGAAGTGACCATCCCATAGTAGATCCCCAAGAAGCAGTGATTATGTACTCAATCACTATCCACTTAGAGCAGAGAAAGAAGATTCTATTTCAATAGTTTCTGTCCCAGAAATATTCAGAATGAGAGTAGTCTGAGGTCTAGGATTGCAGCTTCCATGTAGGCTGGGAATGTAATGGATCCAGGTACAGGGAACTGAGCTGCAGAAATGAAAGAAAAAGCAGAGGTTGAAATCTTATTCTATAATAGGTAATTAATTTGTTAACTAAAGCTAACCCAGGAGTCTCTGTGTCTGGCATCCCTTAGGTCCTATCCTTTCTCGGCAATTCTACCTTAACAACCTGAACACAGATTCTTCCTTATTTGGGTATTGTCTTTGTGCTTTAGCAGGATACAGAGTTAGAATATACTCGCTGTTTGGTGTGAAAGGAAAGATGTTCAGGCTGCAAATTTTGAAGTCTGGTATTTCCTAGGAGGAAAAGCCTTCAAAGAGAATAGTGATATATTATCCATGAAGTAAAAGCTTTTGATAAAGTCGACCCTCTTCCACCCAGTACAACATTCTCCTTTCAGTTGTCTGAGACATTTTATCCCTGACAGAATTTCTCTTTAGAAAAAAATAATATGAGACCTTTCTCCACTTTATTGCTCACTGTTTGAGCAGAAATAATTAAGCTGAATAATCTTTACCACTTGCAGAGTAAGTTGTTTACATAAATATTACAGTTCCAGAACTGGTTCATCTGTCCCACAGCCTAGGGCAGACTAGGAATGGGCTCAGCAAGATTATTTGTTTTACCCCTGATTACACAATTAGTAAAACTTGGGGCACAGGCAAGTGCATGTTGTACTCCAAATCCAAACAGAATCGTTTTCTTTTCCAGGTGGAAATATGTTCCTTTTCGTTATATTAAATACATTTAATCTGATTCAAATATGCAAAGGTTGAAAGACTATAATGGGATGGGAAAAGTCAATGCAAAAGATATACAATGCAGATTTATCTTCAAAAGTATTTGTTCTTTCTGAATGCTGCCTTTACATAGGAAGGACACTGTCACTGGCCCTTATGTTCTTGGCTCATGCTTTCTTTTGTCCATAGAACCACAGAAGTGAAAACCTATTATACGCTTTTGACATCTGGTATGGAAAAATCATGTCAGCATTTTTATTTATATATTTATTTGCTTATTCACTTACTCAATTTTTCTTTATGTGTTACTTTCTGAAAAAAAAATTTTCCTGGAAATTCAGTAATTTCCTTGGGATATACTACGGAGTTTATAGATCTGTACCCAGATTTCATACTATAAGATGTTATTTGCTCCTCAGAGTCAAAAATTATAATTTCAGCAAATATTTTTTTCAGCTACATTTATATTTTTATTATCTGTTTCCCATGTTAATTTTATCAATTATGGATCTCTCTTTTCTGATTTTCAAAAAATAACCAAGAGTTGTGAGAAGACTCTTTGTGTTTCAGACTCTTTGTTAAATGCCACTTATTTATTTTCATTAGCAAGTATAGCAGACCTAAGAAGAGGTTTATTGTCATCTTTTTCCTGTGGCTGAAGGTCTTAAGACACGTTAAGTAGCTGGTCAAGTACATGCACCTGGGAAGCGGTAGACATGTAGTTTAATTCCTGGGCTGTATGACCTGGAGTTCATGTAGAGCTATGCACCACCCCACTTACCTCCTGTTACCCCACTGTACTTTGTTCTAATTATTTTCCTCAACCTGTTTCCTCTGTCCTTGATTGATTGGATTTGGACTTATTTTAAACTTACTGCTTTTAATAACTCTTTTCCTGAATGATTTCTCTGTTTAACCATTATGATAGTGACCATCTTTTATTCATTTCCTTTTTAATTATTTTTCCCATTATTTACATGTGTAATTTTTATGCTGTACACTGTTAAGCTATTTTCAAATTGAGGGTCATTTTGATTTGATTTAAACTCTGTTGAAAATGCTCTGGTGAGTAGAGTAGTGGTAATCTCTCATAATATAATAATAATATGAACCCATAGATGTTAATACCTTTCATGAAATAGACATTTTTTTTGGTCAGCTTTTGGCACTGCGTGTTCCTAGGATTCCGCATCTTAGTGTTGTTGAAACCAAAGATCTTTAAATTATAAGCTTTCCCTGAACCCAAGCTAATTTTCTTCATGCATTCTTTTTGCTCTGAAAAACTACCACATACATTCAGCCCATTTTTCTGTCTATGTCTACAATAATACTCCTTCCTGGTCCATTCTGTAGCTCAATACTGCATGATGGTGACGTGTGGGAAGAAGTTGCAGAAGCATACCAAAGCGTCATCTCAGCAGTAGTAGTTTTGAAAATGGTACTTGCAAGGCCTTCCAAAAGGTGATTTTTGGAAGTTGAGACTCGGGAAGGGGCATGGAGTAATGATTAGGGGTTTATACCAGTGCTGTATCAGTGAATTCCTGGAAGCAGAAGCTGGCCGGCATGTTCTGATTTGTTTGGTCTAATAGAAGCAAGAAAACAGTTATGTGTACTATCCACTGTAGTTTTAAAAGACACAGCATTCCAGAGAAAGAGGCATAATGAAAAAGTCTAAAAAGGTGTGTCTCCGAATGTCAAATGTTGAGATTCACCTCCCCACCTGGGTCAAATCCAAAAGGCCCTGAGGTCACCTGTGCAGGGTGTGACTATGCTATTAGGATTTCAGAGTTCATGCTACAGCCATGGATTATTTCTTCCTAATAATAGATCTCCTGTGAAGAGGAGACAGCTGGTGTCCGTGTTTCCAGTGTGGATAAAAGGCACAGGGGTAGGCAGCAATCATGGGTTATTAATTATTCACATAGTTAGGGATTCCCGCAGTCATTGCACATTTAGAAACAATTAAAATAAAATGATTGTCACCTTGGAGTCCCAGTGGCTCATCACCAGAACTGGCTATTCTAACATCAAATGTGGGTCCTCACATCTGCTTCTCAGGTGCCACAAAAGAAAAAGCCCAGAGTAGACACTCTTCAATGACAAGTCGACGTTTTCAACTTACTGCATAATATTTTTCACTCAATTTGTAAATGTTTCCAGATAACATCATACAACTGTACCTAACGCATATTATAGTATCAAAATAAATGCCATTTTAAAAAGAATATTTCATATAGTATCATCATATAAAAAGTTCTCCAGGATAAAAAGATACCTATTTCCTTTGTTCCTTCATATTTTTTTTCTCATTCCTGTTAATCCTTAGAGTCTATCTCCTAAAGCACATACTTAGGATGTTTAAAACACTTTGCACCTATTAAATAACATTGGGTTAAAGTACATAAATAAATATAGGATAAGGAACACAGGTGTTTGATTCAATTAGGTTTTTAATTTTTTTTGAATTTTAGATTCTTCCTTGACTTACAGTCTCTTTCTTAATCAAAAGATGAAAATAAACAGTCATTTGGCTATTAGGGGAGCCCTTGGAGGGCTCATTAGCTGGGTTCTAATTGGGTTCTTTCACAAATATGTCACTCAGGATTGAAGGTGAATCTGACGCCAGCAGCAAATGAGTGCACAGAGGGCTCTGAAGTGGAATGACTGAAGGCACTTCAGAGAAACAGGAGGAAATTAGATAAAGTTTGGACAAATGAAATGTACTTTTAATATGGGAAAGAGGTAGGGGGTAGAATAGAGAGAACTTGGGAAGCTACTGTTTGCAGTGAGTGATGTAATTTGACTCTTCCAATTTTTGCTTTATTTTCAAGGGTGGTACAAACAACCATCCGCGTGAAGGATGCCCAGGGGAGGGCCTAGAAGTTCTGCCTTTGCCTGTGTCCTTTCAGGCAGCTCACTGCCCCAGGATTGTGTCACTTGTCCTCTTCCTTCAGGACATGTGGAATTTCCAGCAACAGGGGCTCTCTTTCCCATAGCTACCTTGCCCATTGTTTATCCCAATGTCTGTCCTTGGTTAGTGTTTATTGACTCCACCAACCACTCAATCGACCTGTGAATGAGTGAATTTGTGGCCTTAACTCTTGGCCTTGGCTCAGTCATTCCTCCTCCTTGGCATTGCTTTGTCCTTGTCCTGCACTTAGCTAAACCTTAGTCACATGTCAGGGCCAATGCAAAGGTCAACTTCACCATGAAGCTTTTTCCAACCTTCTCCCACCCAGATGGAGATAGCAGATTCTTCTCACCTCCTCAAAACACACAAATAACATTTAGTGTGTGATCCTATTACTTATGTTCACTGTAAAATAATAAATGACATGCTAATGTATCTATTTCTTAAGCAAATTATGGGATAGTTGGAGCATGGAACTAAGTATTAATCTTTAGGAGCTTTCCTGTATTCTCCCTAGCATTTAAAACAGAGCATATAATAGTAAATAAATAGGCATTAGTTTAAGTGAATGTCTTGATTCTTATTTAGGGAAGACATAAATTATTTTAAATCTATTGTTGATTTTCTTCTAAGGTAGCTTTGTTAATTTTTATAGGACCAGTATTCTAATCCAAGAAGCCAACGAAAACAAATCTCTTCTGGATAAAATTTAGTAGCATACTGAGATGGTAAAGCAATAAGACTATGGTATTATAAAACTATTAGAACAAGATATAGATAAGAAAAATATGCATGAGGTAAAGAAACAGCAGAGACTCTACTTGGTAAATGAGTGCAGATCATTAGAAAACTCAACCTCAACATGGTAAGAAGTGGTTTCACAGCTACACAGGTGACAGACATCTCAGCATCCCACTGGGCTCAGAAACAGGATGAAAAGGCATAAAAGAGAGCAATTAATTTATGGAGTAATAATAGCTATTAGTAATACAACTATTAGTCACATATAACATTATTTATAAATTTTATTGCACATGTTAAGTAACATCAGAACAATACAGACATCATGCTTTTTACACAAATTCTACAATATGATAATTAATATTTTTCCAGAGGATGATAACAAAATCCAGATAACAATATGATCTCATGTGTATGAAACATAGAGACTGAATAAAAATTTAAAAGAAGAAAAACCCAGGACAGGATAGCTTCACTGATGAATTTTGCCAAATGTTTAGAGAAGTTCTAACACTAACTCTTCTCAAAGTATTTTTAAAAATTTTAAATAAGAGAACTCTTTTGAACTTATTGTATGGATCCAACATTATCCTAACTTCAAATCCAGACAAGTATACAAGAACAAAGAAAACTAGAGATACATATCTTTGATGAACATAGCTTGGAAAAGCCACAAGAAAACTAAATCTGACTCCACATCAAGAAGATACACCACGATCATGTGAGATTCCTGCCAGGCAGGCAAGGATGGTTCAACATGTGGAAATCAATAGATGGAATACATCACATTAGCAGAATGAAAGACAAAAATCAATATGACCATCTCAGTAGGTGCAGAAAAAGCATTTGTTAAAATTTAACATCACTTCATGACAAAAACATGCATGAAGTTATGTATGGATGGAACACACCTCAGCACAATGAAGGCTACATAGAAGACAAACCTACAGCCAACTCTATATTGAATGGAAAAAAGCTGAGAGCATTTCTTCTAAGATTATTAATCCCATAAAATGCTCACTTTCACACCTCTGATTCAACAGTACTAAAAGTTGACTTATACATGGAAAATTTAAATGGACATTTCTTCAATGTACATATGGTTAACCGGGATATTAAAAAAAAAGATCATGGGATATCATGTTACCCTAGCTAGAATGGCTATAATCAAAAAGACAAATAATTTTTTTTTCTGGCAAAAATGTGGAGAAAGGGGAATTCTTACACACTGTTGGTGGGAATGTAAAGTACGACAGTCATTATGGAATTCATTCTGGAGGTTCCTAAAAAAGTTAAAGAGAGAAAGACCATTTGATACAGTTATATCACTTCTGTTGTATATACAAAGGAAATGAAATAACATATTTAAGAGATAACTGCACTCCTGTGTTAATTGAAACACTCTTCATAATAGCCAAGGTCAATAATTAACTGAGTTGTACATCAATGAATGAATTGATAAATAAAATATGGTACATAAAAACAATGGCATAAAATTCAGTCAAAATGAAATCCTGTTATTTGCAGCAATATGGTTGGATCTGGAGGTTATTATGTTAAATGAAACAAGCCAGGCAAAGAAAGGCAAATACCTCATGTCCTTATTCATATGTAAAACTAATGAAGTTGACTTCTAGGAGGAGAGAGTAGAATAGTGATCACCTGAGTCTAAGAGAGAGAGGAAAGATGGGGGTAGCTGGAGGTGGACACTGGGAACCAAAATACAGGTAAACAGGAGAAATAATTACCAGTGTTCTACAGCAAGTTGGAGGATGATAGTCTATATAACTTTATTATATATTTCATTACAAACTAAAAGAGGGTAGTTCAAAGTTTTCCAACAAAAAGAAATGAAAAATGTTTAAGGAGAAGTAAATGTTAGGTGCACTTTTTGGATCATTACCCATTATACATGTATGAAATCATTGCATTCTAGGTCACGAATATGTACAAATAAAGGTAATTTTGAGTGGATAAAAACCCTTAAAAGCAGACTCTAAAGTAATAAAACTATGAACTACAGCATCAGAGTCAATAGAGGAAATATTAAGGCAATGTAAATTTGGTGTCTGAGTCAATCAGGGGCCTCACCAGACTCCCCTACCCCCCTTTCCCCCCCAGTCCTGATGCTTGGACAGGCTTCTTTCATCCATCCAAAGAGGGACCCCTGCCCTGAGTACTCCAGTGCAGCGAGGCACTTCAGATGGGACAATAGGTGATGAAATTGGGGAGACTTTGGCCACTTGTCCTCACAACGTGGGCCAGAGGAACCAGCAAGCCATGCAGTGCCACGTAGAATGTCACTCAGAGCAGAGACTGTGGGAAGCAGATCATGACCCCAGGGTGAGGTGACCCCTGATCTGTTCTGGAGATGTGTCTGGTTTGTTCCACTCACTCTTCAAGCCCATGGGAACATGAACACCATTTGGGTGAGGACCAGAGGGCACAGTAGAGCAGATAACAAGGGAAGCCCCAGGGGTCTTTCCTGCTGGGGGAGGGGCATACAGGGAGAGAGAGGGGACTCAGGCAGGTCCTTGGGGCTCTGTGAGGTTCAAGGATGTCAAGCAGCACATGAAGGTCCCTTCAGGCCTTTCAGTATAATGACCCCTGCTTATTTGTATTTCTCGTCAGATCCCTATCGAGTCCAGCACCAGTATTATAGCGCTGCTCCCTGCCTCTTCCCGTTGGGACTTCCATCTCCTTTGGGTAAGTGAATTTATTTGACAGTTTAAAATCATATCACATCCTAATTTCAAGACGAATTTTGTGAAATAGAACTTCGGAAAATAAATACAGAGGTACAAAGGAGGGAGAACAAAACACTTGATAAAAAAGAGGAAAATAATGTGAAAATAATTTGTGGTGAAATATTTGATGTGGTTTTGCATAATTTTTGTTTCTATAGTTCCTGATTGTTCAGGAAAAAAATAAAACAAAAGAAATAAAAAAACAACCAAATGCAATCACAAGAACAATATCAATTTGAATTACAGCATTTTTTTCCACTATGAGAAATGGACAAAATCTAATTCTGATTTTATAGTAGAATTAATTTGTAATAAAGTGTACACAATGTAAAACACTTCCTGCTACTAAAGGTTTAGCCAAGTTAGAAAGATACATAGTTTTTCTGATGACCTTTACCTACAGCAATCCTTCCTAGAATGTAATTAGCACTTATTAAGAGTACTTTATGTACCACACACTGTGCTTTGAACTTTGGGAACATAATATTATTTAACTTTACCATAATGCTGCTGAAATATATACTACTTTTGGAATTTTATAATTGAGTTAATAAAAATATACATGTTACGGGGAGCTGCTTCAGAAAACACTCTAAATCCAAATTCAAGTCAAAGAGAGCTTTATTTACCTGGCCCTTTAAATGACAGGTTGGCTGTGCCACACAAGGAAGAAGTGAGTTATCCTCCCTTTTTTAAGTAAGTTCTCATTAGAAATTGGCCCTTGGGGGCTATTGTCATTCAGGGAATAGAGCCTTGGGGGTTGTTTTCAGGAGGTGGGGTCATAAGGTGCCTGAGGCTCTGACATAGCTGTCACCATGACTCTTGTCAACCTTTTAGCTTGATTTTTAGGGGGGTCTCTACTATTGTAGACCCTTTGGGCTATTTCCACCAATTTTGACAGAATCTTTCCCCTCAAATCCTTCCTGTTTCTATGACTTTCTCCTAATACCTGGGGCCAATGGAGTCACAAAAGCAATATTAAGAGCCATTTTGTTTTTTGGAGCCTCTGGGCCCATCACTGTGTACTTATGATAAGCCTCGAGAAGGGGCTCCAGGAAAGCTCCGGGGGTCCTCTGGTCCTTGAATTGTCTTGCTTACCTTTGCCAAGTTGGTGGCTTTTCTAGAGGCTTCTTTGATCTCTCTTAGTGGAGCCTGGCAGAACTGGTTAGTTACCTCCTAACCTGTCCAATCAGGATGAACTGAAGGGAAAATGAGTTTCACATGAGTTGGATTTCTTCTGATTTTAACAGATAAGTAGACAAAGGAACATAAGTACATAGGATGGGAGAGCTTAGGCATCCAGGGGGAACTCAGGGCCCGTTCAGAGGGATCCCGAGGAGGAAGATGGGGTCCTCGGAGCTCTTTTGCAGGACCTGCTTCTTGGGGGAGGAAGGTTTTGTTAGCAAGACAGTTTCGGGTTTGTTTTTCTTAGTTGTTCCTATAAGGCAAAATCATAACTATTGTGGCTCTTCTAGGAGGATTTCAATCCAAACCTGTATAGAGGGTAACGGATCTGGATGGCCAGGCCACCCAGAGATGACTATGAACTTGATAGGTGGTGGAGAGGTTGGTGGTCCCTTCTGCAGCCTCCGACTTTAAAGACTGGTCAGTCTAATTCACAAAGTTTTCTGAGACAGGAAGCATGACATAATGTTTTATAATTGGTGTTTTTCTTTAAAATTCCTTAAATTTGGACAAAAACAACATTTAAGTGGTTTACAAAATGAACATGAAGTGGATTGACCAGGAGGCACCATAAACAAATCTAATTGACCAGAGATTGAGATGGGGTTTTTAACCCCAGATGGGCCAGTGAGCAACTCCTTGACACTGCCTTAGACCAGGAAGTATGTGCTGCATCCACTCTTCCCTGATGCCCCCAGACTGTGGATCCATACAAACCAAGCTTCAAGTTTCAAGCTTACCTTTCCCGGGAGAACTAAGTCACAGGCGAAACTCTCAAGTGCACTCAAATAGGCAGTTGCAGGTTTGGCAGGAGCCGATGAGGAGAGGACCCGGGGCTGAGGAGCTCTCCTCGGAGGCCCTCCCCAGGTTGTCTCTGGCTCACAGGGTCTCCTGGGTGTTTCTGAACATTCTCCCATTTATGAGAAGAGAAATACCTCTTTCATCCTGGACGAGCCCCCAAGATATTATGGGGAGCCGCTTCAGAAAAGACTGTAAGTCCAAATTCAAATCTGTCACCCACCCTTAGAGACCGAAGCTCTGTGGGAGAACAGCAACTTCCTGGCCTGTGTCTTAGGAACTTAAAGACAAAATCCACAGCTCTGGGGCTTTCCTTAGCCTCATGCAGGCAAGCCAATCACAGAAGCTAGAAAAAAGGTGGTCGGCTTTGCAACTCAGTTAACCACATGTTGGGTCCGAGCAGGGGTTAGACAATAATTTCCTGAGTGCGAGCAGGTGGTTAGCAGGGGTGAAAATCTACTTAAAGTCTTGGGTCACCCAGACCACCATATCCTAGGTTGAATACATTTTGTGGGATACAAAATACAGAAAATAATATATTACAAGAATGGATAGGCAGAACTAACATCATCAAAATGGCGATATTACCAAAAGTCCTCTATAAGTTCAATGCAATGCCAATCAAAATCCCAACAGCATTTCTTGTAGAAATAGATAAAACAATCATGAAATTTATATGGAATAATAAAAGACCCAGAATTGCAAAAACAATGCTAAGTAGGAAGTGTGAATCAGGTGGTATAGCGATACCAGACTTCAAACTATACTACAGAGCAATAGTAACAAAAACAGCATGGTACTGGTACCAAAACAGGCGGGTGGACCAATGGTACAGAATAGAGGACACAGTAACCAATCCACAAAACTACAACTATCTTATATTTGATAAAGGGGCTAAAAGCATGCAATGGAGGAAGGATAGCATCTTCAACAAATGGTGCTGGGAAAATTGGAAATCCATTTGCATCAAAATGAAACTGAATCCCTTTCTCTCGCCATGCACAAAAGTTAACTCAAAATGGATCAAGGAGCTCGATATTAAATCAGAGACACGGCGTCTGATAGAAGAAAAAGTAAGCTATGATCTACATACTGTGAGGTCGGGCTCCAAATTCCTCAATAGGACACCCATAGCACAAGAGTTAACAACTAGAATCAACAAATGGGACTTACTCAAACTAAAAAGTTTTTTCTCAGCAAAAGAAACAATAAGAGAGGTAAACAGGGAGCCTACATCCTGGGAACAAATCTTTACTCCACACACTTCAGATAGAGCCCTAATATCCAGAGTATACAAAGAACTCAAAAAATTAGACAATAAGATAATGAATAACCCAATCAACAAATGGGCCAAGGACCTCAACAGACACTTCTCAGAGGAGGACATACAATCAATCAACAAGTACATGAAAAAATGCTCATCATCGCTAGCAGTCAGAGAAATGCAAATCAAAACCACCCTAAGATACCATCTCACTCCAGTAAGATTGGCAGCCATTATGAAGTCCAACAACAACAAGTGCTGGAGAGGATGCGGGGGGAAAAGGGTACACTTGTTCATTGTTGGTGGGACTGCAAATTGGTGCAGCCAATTTGGAAAGCAGTATGGAGATTTCTTGGAAAGCTGGGAATGGAACCACCATTTGACCCAGCTATTCCCCTTCTCGGTCTATTCCCTAAAGACCTAATAAGAGCATGCTACATGGACACTGCTACATCGATGTTCATAGCAGCACAATTCACAAGATTGTGGAACCAACCTAGATGCCCTTCAATAGATGAATGGATAAAAAAAATGTGGCATTTATACACAATGGAGTATTACTCTGCAATAAGAAATGACAAAATCATAGAATTTGGAGGGAAATGGATGGCATTAGAGCAGATTATGCTAAGCGAAGCTAGCCAATCCCTAAAAAACAAATGCCAAATGACTTCTTTGATATAAGGGGAGTAACCAAGGACAGGGTAGGGATGAAGAGCTTGAGAAGAAGATTAACATTAAACAGGGATGAGAGGTGGGAGGGAAAGGGAGAGAGAAGGGAAATTGCATGGAAATGGAAGGTGATCCTCAGGGTTATACAAAATTACATATAAGAGGAAATGAGGGGTAAGAGAAGAATAATACAAGTGGAAGAAATGATTTACAGTAGAGGGGGTAGAGAGAGAAGAGGGGAGGGGAGGGAAGGGAAGGGAGGGGGGATAGTAGAGAATAGGATAGACAGCAGAATACATCAGACACTAGAATGGCAATATGTAAATCAATGGAAGTGTAACTGATGTGATACAGCAATTTGTATACGGGGTAAAAATGGGAGTTCATAACCCACTTGAATCAAATTGTGAAATATGATATATTAAGAACTATGTAATGTTTTGAACGACCAACAATTAAAAAAAAAAAGAAAACAGGCTTCATTTCAGTTTCTCAGAAACAGCCCTTGTAACATTTTTTTTTAATAGAAGGCAGAAAAATGGAGTATTAGGCCTGCTTTATAATTGTCTAATCTCACTTATCATACCTATAATCTATACTTTTTACTAATCTATAACCTATAACTTATACTCTTGCTGATTTTATTGATTAGTTTATACCACAACAAACAAAGCCTGCATTGAATTCCCAAGAGAAGAGACCTTGACCAGGTAAAGTCAGGATTCAAATCCAGAGCTACCTGGTACCTAAAAGCATAAAGTTTAATGGCAAATTATAAAGAAGTCATTTGTATTCAGAGCTTAGGTCATGGCTTCCAGGTATGCCACTGAAAATAGTGAGTATCCAGGTTTTCCCAATGAGAGCTTTAATAAACACAGAAGGGACATTAAATTTTCTTTACCATCTCATACACAAGGTACCCCAGCTAAACATTCAATGAATTTAGAATTCCAGCGGACCAACATGATAAGAGTTTTATGTGTGCATACACACACATACTAAACACAGACTTACTCCTATGAAAAGACCCATGTGCTTTATCAGCAGTTTATCAAAACATAAGTCATGGAGATCAGCTATCTCTAGTACGTACCTGAAGGCTAGCCTACTGTCTGAGTTTTGTTTGGAAGTATAGAAAGGGAAGGCAAACTTTTCCTTGTGAATATTTAAATTCTTATCAATGCTTGAGCAAGTTACTTATTAAAATTTTAAATGGTCTCATCTACATCAAAAGCAATTGAGTTGAATAAAATTATACTAACTAGGGAGTGAATTACACATTTCTTAATATGATATCCCCTTTCTGTGTATCTTCCTTCTAAGGCAGAGTTTAATAAACCACAGGAAGCATCACCAAGCCAGAAGTTTAGTGCCTGCACTGAGGAGAAGACAGCCCATTCTTCTATTATGTAGCAATAGACCTGCAAGAAAACTACTGAATTTAAAAACATAGAAGTATGTCCTCCTCTGAGAAGTGTCTGTTCAGGTCCTTGGTCCATTTGTTGATAGGGTTGTTTGTTATCTTATTGTTTAATTTTTTGTGTTCTTTGTATATTCTGGATATTAGGGCTCTATCTGAAGTGTGAGGAGTAAAAATTTGTTCCCAGGATGTAGGTTCCCTGTTTACCTCTCTTATTGTTTCTCTTGCTGAGAAAAAACTTAGGAAAGGTAGCAGAATACAACAGTCATTAATATGGTATTATGTAAAACTGTGGATGTGTAACCGATGTGATTCTGCAACTTGTATTTGGGGTAAAAAAAGGGGAGTTCATAACCCACTTGAATCAAATGTATGGAAGATGATATGTCATGAGCTTTGTAATGTTTTGAACAAACAATAAAAAAAATGATAAGTAAAAAAAAAGAAAGATGAACATGAAAAAAAAAACATAGAAGTAATTTTATTATATTGAACTTTCCCACTTTGTGGAAAGCTGAGAAATAACTACCTGTTGAATGACTACAAACATTTTTTTAAAACTTAAGGTCATTAGCACTCTGGTCTGGCTAAAAAGCCTCCTCCCTATCAATTTCTTGTAATAAAAAGAGAAATAAGTGTTTCAGCTATTTCCTGGAATGCTAACATGTAAGTTATTATTTAGCAAAATTCAACACTCAGAACTCACTGTTGTTCTGAGGCAAGGACCCACGCTACTTTTGTCTTCTCTTTTCACAAATGAATGCATAGAAAACTTGTGTAGACTTATAAGCAAGGGAGAAAAAGGTACCATAAGCCACAGGATATGGGTGGGTGGACAATCAATCAGAGTCTCAGTTGGTTCAGTCCAAGAGAACTCTAGGACTACCTACCTAAGCTTTGATTTTCTTCCACTCTACTTTTTTAAAATTCATTCTTCCTCTTTTTTAGACTTGACTCTGACTCCTTCAAAAAGGGGTTAAGTATCATACAGTGCAAAAAAGATGACTCTGAGTTCTTACTTCTGGAGGTAGTAAGAAGAAGCCAACTTTCAAATTTTTTATTGAGGTTGTACATCTCAGTTACCTAGGACAGAAAAAAGATAAAAATCAGGAACCAAATGCGTGTAACAGACTGGAACCTTCATTGTATCTTGTCTCCTGGGGAACTCGGTAGGGTGAACTGTGTTCAGATGACAAGAAATGGCATCTAAAATGACCTTTAAGTCCGCTTCCAGCCAAGAGAAGTAAGAATAGCCACCAAATTGCCTTATTATGCAATTTTGCATAGAATTTTCTCAGATGTACAATTTTTCATGTTCCATGTTCTACTTCTAGGAAATATAACCTCTTGCTCAAACCTGTCAAAAGCATTTTGGATATGAGCTCTGTGGTATGGTATATGACCTAACACTCATAACTATACACCAAAGGTGAATTTGACAATATGTCACCTGTGTAATATCCTCGACTAAGCTATTAGTGAAGGAAAAAAAATTGGACAGGGCAGTTAAAGGACAGATACCTATGGGATATAATCCTTATTGTTCTTATTCAAAACCGTCTTTTGTGCTGTTAACCCATTCTTTTGGACTCAAGATAAATTTACTTAGTTATAATAGTGAATAATTTGACAAGTTTCTAGCATATGGATAAGTAGAGAAATGTACTAGATCTTTGTTAGATATTCAGATTTTTTTCTATAGGCTGACATTTCTTCCTATTTACATTTTTTAAATTTGCAATAACTTTATAGTTTTATAATTTTAATTGCACTGCATTGAATTTATAGATTAATTGAGGGCAAATATACACCTTTATTATAATACATCTTCCTATTCAAGGCCAAGCATGAGTTTAGACTTAATTATATATGATTTGTTAAACGTATTAGGTATCCTATATACTTTGAGTATTTAAAAATTATTTTTGATTACATTTTCTCATTTTTAATTGAGATGCGTAGGTTTGTCATCGACACATATCAATAGACATTGTGTCCAGCAACTTTGTTGAACTCTGCTTCTTATGAAAATATTGTCCCTAGAACATTTTAAGGTAAATTTCACATGACTCAGAAATTCAAGTTATTTATTTCTAGATTTCTAAATCTCTGTTTTTTTTAAAAAAATCTGTAAAATTTTATTGAATGCTTTTTTGGCATCTGCTTAAAAAGTTCAAATTGTCTATTTTTCTTTAATCTGTTAATGTTCGAGTTGCATTAACACATTTTTAAATGTTAGCTAAAAATCCTTCCATTCTTACAACAAATACTTCTAAATCATTATGCCATTCATTTTATACCTTGCTTTATTCTTTTTAGCGCAGATTACTTCCACTTATCATTAGCAATTTTCCAAAAACTGCTTGTTCTCAATAAAAGCATTTCCTGTGATATTATTTCTTCTTAATATTAATGTGAATGTTACAATGCATTTTACTTCAGGCTTCAGCCCACATCTGTTTTCCTTATAATAAAAACACAGTAATAGTCCTCTCATTAAGTAAAGAACTCTTATTTTAGGACATAAACTTCTTTAAAAATCATTTCTGGATCACCAAACAATTCATGAGCATTATTAACAGGCAATTGCTCTGGTTTTTTTTTTTTAATTATTTTATTGTTGGTTGTTCAAAACATTACATAGTTCTTATTATACCATATTTCACAGATTGATTCAAGTGGGTTATGAACTCCCATTTTTACCCCGTATACAGATTGCTGTGTCACATCAGTTACATTTCCATTGATTTACAAATTGCCTTTCTAGTGACTGATGTATTCTGCTGTCTATCCCATTCTCCACTGTCCCCTCACCCCTCCTCTCCCCTCCCCTCCCCTACTCTCTCTCCATCCCCTCTACTATAAATCGTTTCTTCCACTTATATAATTTTTCTCCTACTCCTCCTTTCCTCTTATATGTAATTGTGTATAACCCTGAGGCTCACCTTCCAGTTCCATGCAATTTCCCTTAACTCTCACTTTCCCTCCCGCCTATCATCCCTGTTTAATGTTATTCTTCTTCTCCAGCTCTTCATCTCTACCCTGTCCTTGGTTACTCCCCTTATATCAAAGAAGACATTTGACATTTGTTTTTTAAGGATTGGCTAGCTTCACTTAGCATAATCTGCTCTAATGCCATCCATTTCCCTCCAAATTCTATGATTTTGTCATTTCTTATTGCAGAGTAATACTCCATTGTGTATAAATGCCACATTTTTTTAATCCATTCATCTACTGAAGGGCTTCTAGGTTGGTTCCACAATCTTGCTATCGTGAATTGTGCTGCTATGAACATCAATATAGCAGTGTCCCTGTAGCATGCTCTTGTTAGGTCTTTAGGGAATAGACCGAGGAGGGGAATAGCTGGGTCAAATGGTGGTTCCATTCCCAACTTTCCAAGAAATCTCCATACTGCTTTCCAAATTGGCTGCACCATTTTGCAGTCCCACCAACAATGAACAAGTGTACCCATTTCCCCGCATCCTCGCCAGCACTTGTTGTTGTTGGATTTCTTAATGGCTGCCAATCTTACTGGAGTGAGATGGTATCTTAGGGTGGTTTTGATTTGCATTTCTCTGACTGCTAGCGATGTTGAGCATTTTTTCATGTACTTGTTGATTGATTGTATGTCCTCCTCTGAGAAGTGTCTGTTCAGGTCCTTGGCCCATTTGTTGATTGGGTTATTTGTTATCTTATTATCTAATTTTTTGAGTTCTTTGTATACTCTGGATATTAGGGCTCTATCTGAAGTGTGTGGGGTAAAGATTTGTTCCCAGGATGTAGGTTCCCTGTTTATCTCTCTTATTGTTTCTTTTGTTGAGAGAAAACTTCTTAGTTTGAGTAAGTGCCATTTGTTGATTCTGGTTGTTAACTCTTGCGCTATGGGTGTCCTATTGAGGAATTTGGGGCCTGACCCCACAGTATGTAGATGATAGCCGACTTTTTCTTCTATCAGACGCCGTGTCTCTGATTTAATATAGAGCTCCTTGATCCATTTTGAGTTAACTTTTGTGCATGGCGAGAGAAAGGGATTCAGTTTCATTTTGATGCAAATGGATTTCCAGTTTTCCCAGCACCATTTGTTGAAAATGCTATCCTTCCTCCATTGCATGCTTTTAGCCCCTTTATCAAATATAAGATAGTTGTAGTTTTGCAGATTGGTTACTGTGTCTTCTATTCTGTACCATTGGTCCACTCGCCTGTTTTGGTACCAGTACCATGCTGTTTTTGTTACTATTGCTCTGTAGTATAGTTTGAAGTCTGGTATCGCTATACCGCCTGATTCACACTTCCTGCTTAGCATTGTTTTTGCTATTCTGGGTCTTTTATTTTTCCATATGAATTTCCTGATTGTTTTATCTATTTCTACAAGAAATGCTGTTGGGATTTTGATTGGGATAGCATTGAACTTATAGAGGACTTTTGGTAATATCGCCATTTTGATGATGTTAGTTCTGCCTATCCATGAGCAGGGTATATTTTTCCATCTTCTGAGGTCTTCTTCTATGTCTCTTTTTAGGGTTCTGTAGTTTTCATTGTATAGGTCTTTCACCTCTTTTGTTAGATTGATTCCCAGGTATTTTATTTTTTGGGGGGATATTGTGAATGGAGTAGTTGTCCTCATTTCTGTTTCAGAGGATTTGTCGCTGATATACAGGAATGCATTTGATTTATGCGTGTTGATTTTATATCCCGCCACTTTGCTGAATTCATTTATTAACTCTAATAGTTTCTTTGTAGACCCTTTTGGGTCTGTTAGGTATAGAATCATATCGTCTGCAAATAGTGATAATTTAAGTTCTTCTTTTCCTATTTTTATGCCTTTAATTTCTTTCGTCTGTCTAATTGCTCTGGCCAGTGTTTCGAGGACTATGTTGAACAGAAGTGGTGAGAGAGGGCATCCCTGTCTTGTACCAGATCTTAGAGGGAATGCCTTCAATTTTTCTCCATTCAGGATGATGCTGGCCTGTGGCTTATCATAGATTGCTTTAACAATGTTGAGGAATGATCCTGTTATCCCTAATTTTTCTAGAGTTTTGAACATAAAGGGATGCTGTACTTTGTCGAATGCCTTTTCTGCATCTATCGAGATGATCATATGGTTCTTATTTTTAAGTCTATTGATGTGGTGAATAACATTTATTGATTTCCGTATATTGAACCAGCCTTGCATCCCAGGGATGAATCCTACTTGATCATGGTGTATAATTTTTTTGATATGTTTTTGAATCCGATTCACCAGAATTTTATTGAGGATTTTTGCATCTAGGTTCATTAGAGATATTGGTCTGTAGTTTTCTTTCTTTGAAGTGTCTTTGTCTGGTTTAGGAATCAGGGTGATGTTGGCCTCGTAGAATGTATTTGGAAGTTCTCCCTCTTTTTCTATTTCCTGAAATAACTTGAAAAGTATTGGTGTTAGTTCCTCTTTAAAGGTTTTGTAAAATTCTGCTGTATACCCATCCGGTCCTGGGCTTTTCTTAGTTGGTAGTCTTTTGATGGTTTCTTCTATTTCCTCTATTGTTATTGGTCTGTTTAGGTTGTCTATATCTTCCTGACTCAATCTGGGCAGATCATATGACTTAAGAAATTTATCGATGCCTTCACTATCTTCTATTTTATTGGAGTATAAGGAATCAAAGTAATTTCTGATTATCTTCTGTATTTCTGAAGTGTCTGTTGTGATATTGCCTTTTTCATCCCGTATGCTAGTAATTTGGGTTCTCTCTCTTCTTCTCTTCGTTAGCATGGCTAAGGGTCTGTCAATTTTATTTATTTTTTCAAAGAACCAACTTTTGGTTTTGTCAATTTTTTCAATTGTTTCTTTTGTTTCAATTTCATTAATTTCAGCTCTGATTTTAATTATTTCTTGCCTTCTACTTCTTTTGCTGTTATTTTGCTCTTCTTTTTCTAGGATTTTGAGATGAAGTATGAGATCATTTATTTGTTGGTTTTTTCTTTTTTTAAGGAATGAACTCCAAGCAATGAATTTTCCTCTTAAAACTGCTTTCAATGTGTCCCATAGATTCTGATATGTTGTGTCAGTGTTTTCATTTATCTCTAAGAATTTTTTAATTTCCTCCTTGATGTCTTCTATGACCCATTGGTCATTCAGTAACCTATTGTTCATTCTCCACGTGGTGCATGATTTTTCCTTCCTTCTTTTATCGTTGATTTTCAGTTTCATTCCATTATGATCAGATAGGATGCATGGTATTATTTCTACTCCTTTATATTGTCTAACAGTTGCCCTGTGACATAATATATGATCTATTTTTGTGAAGGATCCATGTGCTGCTGAGAAAAATGTGTAACTACTTGATGTTGGGTGGTATATTCTATATATGTCAATTAAGTCTAGGTTGTTAATTGTGTTGTTGAGTTCTATAGTTTCCTTATTTAACTTTTGTTTGGAAGATCTGTCCAGTGGTAAGAGAGGTGTGTTGAAGTCTCCCATGATTATTGTATGGTGGTCTATTAGACTCTTGTACTTGAGAAGAGTTTGCTTGATGAACGTAGGTGCACCATTGTTTGGGGCATATATATTTATGATTGTTATGTCTTGTTGGTGTATGGTTCCCTTGAGCAGTATGCAGTGTCCCTCTTTATCCTTTTTGATTAATTTTGGCTTGAAATCTATTTTGTTTGATATGAGTATGGACACTCCTGCTTGTTTCCGCAGTCCATATGAGTGGAATGATTTTTCCCAGCCTTTCACCTTCAGTCTATGTATATCTTTTCCTATCAAATGCGTCTCCTGTAGGCAACATATTGTTGGATCTTGTTTTGTGATCCATTCGACTAGCCTGTGTCTCTTAATTGGTGAGTTTAAGCCATTAACATTTAGGGTTATTATTGAGATTAGGTTTGTTCCTCCAGTCATATTTGTTTATTTATGTTGCTAAACCTGATTAGTTTTCCTCTTTGGTTACTTTCCCCCCTTTACTGTCCTATCTTTCACTGATGGTTTTCAATGTTATTTTCAGTTTCCTCTTCCTGTAATGTTTTGCCAAGGATTTTTTGAAGAGATGGTTTTCTAGCTGCGAATTCTTTTAACTTTTGTTTATCGTGAAAGGTTTTAATTTCATCTTCCATCCTGAAGCTTAATTTCGCCGGATACACGATTCTTGGTTGGAGCCCATTTTCTTTCAGTGTTTGAAATATGTTATTCCAGGATCTTCTAGCTTTCAGAGTCTGTGTTGAGAGATCAGCTGTTATCCTGATTGGTTTCCCCCAAATGTAATCTGCTTTCTTTCTCTTGTAGCTTTTAAAATTCTCTCCTTATTCTGTATGTTGGGCATCTTCATTATAATGTGTCTAGGTGTGGATCTCTTATGATTTTGCACTTTTGGCGTCCTGTAGGCTTCTAGGATATGGGATTCTGTTTCATTCTTCAAGTCTGGGAAGTTTTCTCGTATTATTTCATTGAATAGATTGTTCATTCCTCTGGTTTGGAGCTCTGTGCCCTCCTGTATCCCAATGACTCTTAAGTTTGGCCTTTTAATGTTATCCCATATCTCTTGGATGTTCTGCTCATGGTTTCTTAGCAGTCTTGCTGAACTGTCTATGTTCTTCTCAAGTTGAAATACTTTGTCTTCATTGTCTGATGTTCTATCTTCTAAGTGATCTATTCTGCTGGTAGTATTGTCAATTGAGGTTTTAAGTTGGTTTATTGCTTCCTGCATTTCTAGGATTTCTATTTGTTTGTTCTTTATTACTTCTAGCTCCCTGTGAAATTGATCTTTTACTTCCTGGATTTGTTTCTGTAGTTCCTTGTCAATGTGATCTTTCATTGTCTGATTTTGCTGTCTCATGTCTTCCTTGAGAGTCCAGATCATCTGAAGCATGTATATCCTGAACTCTTTATCTGACATTCCATCTGTTGCAGCTATTACCTCTTCTAGGGTTGAGTTGATCTGCATTGCTTGTGGTCCTTTCTTTCCTTGTCTTTTCATGTTGCTTGCGTTTCTTTCTGCTTCGTGAAACTGTTGTGTTTTTGAAATTTTTCCCCCTGTTTATTTTTGTTGCTCTTGTATATTTGGGATATCTCTCTTGTAGGGCGGGTAGTGGCTGTGATCCTCCTCTAATCAGGGTGATCTATATACTACGCTGGTTGGTCGTAGGTCTGCCCGCCCTGCGGGCACGGGTGGCTGCTCTACTCTGCTCCCACTCCAATTGCGGTGACGTTCCTACCACGTCCTCGGATCGTTGGTCCTGATCCGGACGTGGGCAGCAGCTCTTCTCCACCCCTACTCCAATTGATGTGACGTTTTTACCATGCTGGTCGGCCTCCAAGCCTGTTCCGCCGGTGGGTCTCAGATCTCCCCACCCTGCGGGCCTGGGCGGCAGTTCTGCTCAACCCCCACTCCCAGTGGGGGTACCTAACTGCCTCTCCAACGGGTCTCTGGGCTCCTTCCGGATGCTGGCGGCGGCTCTGTTCAACCCCCACTCCAACCAGTGTGACGTGACTGCCTCGATGCTACTCGTCCACTACACTGGCCGGCTGCCGAGCCTGTCCTGCCAGTGGGACGCAGGACTGCCTACCTTGCAGGGTCAGACGGCAGCTCTTCACGGCCTCTACTCCAAGTGGGTTGACTTGGCTACCCTGCCGTCGGGTCGCTGGTCCTGTTCCAGGCGTGGGCGGCTACTCTCCTCGGCCCCAGCTGCAGTTGGGGTGTCGCGATACCACACCGGCGGGACCCTTAGCCTGCTCTGGGCACAGGAGGCAGCTCCACTCTGCCCTCCAGGCCCCCGCAGTACCCAGCAGGACCCAGACCAAGAAGCAGTCCCTGTAGGATCCCCAACCCTGAGCCAGAGCCGCTTCGGGAGCCAGGAGCCGGTCTCTCCGATCCCCGCCACTTTCTGCTAGGAGCAGGCTCCTCAGGGCAACCGCCGCGGGTTCCCCAAACCCAGGCCAGAGCCGCCCCGGGAGCCCAAGCCTGGCCGCACCAGACTCTCCCTGCTAGGTGCCCAAGCCTGGCCGCACCAAACTCTCCCTGCTCGGTGTACGCTCCCCTTGGAGCAGAGTCTAAGACGCACTTCCCGCAGGCTCTCCAGCTCCGGGTCAAAACTGTTCCAGGAGACAGAGTCCCGCTGCCCCTTGTCGCAAGTTTCACTTGTGGCTGGCCTCAGCTCGCGGTCCCCGCAGGCTCCGCGGCCCTGGGCTCAAGCAGCCACGAGGGCCAGAACCCAGCCTCTCCGATCCCTGCCACACTCTGCTCGGAGCAGGGTCCACAGAGGTACCCCAGCCTCAGGCCCAGGCGGCCCCCGCCCGGGCCTGGCAGCTCCAACCTCTCCCAGCTCAGTGTACGCTCAGACAGGGGCAGGGTCAAAGACGCAGTCGCCACGGGTTCCGTAGCCCCGGGCCAAGAAGGATCTCCCGCCCTGGGCCAAAGCAACCCGGGGAACTAGAATCTGGCCGCTCAAAGCCCGGCGCCCGCCTTGCCAGGGGTGAGGCCCGAAGAGTATTCTCCTCAGAGTTTCCAATCCCGAGCCTGAGCGATCTGTCTGCGCGACGCAGGCAAATACCAGCCTGGAATCACCTGTTCTGTAGTTGAATGAGCTGAGATCAGTAGAAAACAGGGATGATTGCGTCAGCTCTCCATGATGGCGGCTGCAGTTCTCCTGCGTGTTCCGACCGGTGTTGGGAAACGAACTGGACCGATTCTCTCCTGTATTTCAAAGCTGGAATTCAGCACTCAGCGTGGCTAGTGTGCCACTGGCAGGAGCCTGCAGAATCCGCTTCGCTGTAATCCCTCTCTGGTAACTCGCGGCTAATTAACTCGGGCGCGTCCCAGACTCCATCCACGGGGCGGTCCGCCGACCAAGTACTGCTTCGCTCCGTGCGGGGAAATCGCCCGCTACCAAGCCCCTGCAGCCGAATCCCGCGCGCTGGAATTTTGACCTCTAGATTCTGGAGCACTTCAATTTCACTGGGGATTCCCACCAAGGTAGCCTTCAGCCATTTCACCTCGTGTTTCTCCCACACAGTGGCGCAGCGTACTGGTGTGCTGCACTCCCTTGGCCGCCATCTTCCGGTCTCTGCTCTGGTTTTTAATTTGGGTTCTGCCTCCAATTTATTTCACTGGAGAATGGGATACCTGGAATGGGTTATTTATTCACCGTCTCCAAACAGCTGTTGGGGGTAAATTTTCTTTTGAGATTTTCCCCTGTGAGCATTAACTACCCCACTGTTTGGTGTTGTACTGTTGGTGGCTCAGAGGATATTTGTAACTTTGGAACACACAAATAAGAGACCGGAACAGCACTTGCATAGATGATGTTCAGTGATGAAGGGTGCCTGGGATGTTTCACTGCACCACGTGGGACTTTCAGGAGAGCACTGATCTGTACCTGTGCTTTATACATGTACAGTCACTTTGCAGAGAGGATTGTCTTTCCTAAGGAATTCACTTTTTATCACTTCTTTAACATTTTTCTCCAAAGTTTTGTTCCACATTGACTTGTGATTTTTGGTGTGCACTATACAAGGCTGGGTGAAATAAGGTGTAAATTATAATGAAATCTATAAACATTCAGGAAAAAATTGTTTCACATTAAGGATGATTCTCTGATGCCATCAAGGGTACCTGAGATATCCAATACCTTGTTGGCAAGTAGACTTTACACAGCATTCACATGCCATTCCAGGGTTACCAATGGATGGACTTGGAATGCAATTCAAATATATTATTGCACATGGTTTTGTACAAAGCATCATATTGAGTGTTGGGAACATTGTATACTACCTTCTCTCTATAAATAAAGACCACCAAGAATTGTATTGATAAAGTGTACATTATTAAAATGTACATTGTTAAAACACAGGCATTTATTGATAGAATGTTATCTGGGTAAGTATGTGATAGAAAACACTTACTTTCTTTATATTTTTTACCTATGTATATGATAGGTCATATGTATTGATTTTCAATGCACTGAGATCTTTATAAAATTCTCTGATCTTTTTAAATTCTCCAACATTTGTATTTACAGTCCACTCTAATTCCTAACATTGCCAGTCATGACTTTTAATATTTTTTCATCAATTTTATCATTTTCTAAAAGCTTTCAAAGAGTCTTTCAAAGAGTCACTTTCTTTGATTTATATTCTATTGTTTTGTATTTTAGTATTATCTGTTCCTGTACTTAAGTCTTTAATTCAGTGGTATGTTTTTAAATATATGTTTAAATTTCTAACTTCTTAAAGTGGATATTCGATTCATTATTTTTCAGCCTTATTTATTTTGAGTTGTAAGCATTGGTTTATTAATTTCCTAGTGTAGCTTCAACACTCATATTCCATTGTTTATAGTATTTTTCTAAGTATTTAAACTTTCCTTGCGGAATTCTTCTGACATAATTTTGAGTGATGGTGTGGCTCATCATTTCCTGGCACCAGGTATCAGTCCAGGTGTGTCTACCAACTCACATAGATGCTAAGCTTTGTCACTTGTACTGTTCATGGGGTGGTTAATGCTCTCAAACTCAACATAAAGCATTTAATTATCTTAGGTGCGATTGTAAGTGAAGTTACTTTCTTTATTTTCTTTTCAGATTGTTGGTTAGTAGTGTACACACACACAATTGATTTTTGTGGTTGTCCTTGGTTCCTGGATCTTTGCCAAATTTCATGATTAATTCTTATAGCTCCCAATGCGAATGCTTGGGATTTTCTACACACAAGATCATGGCATCTCAACTTGAGATGCTTTTATTTTGTTCTTCCCCATTTGGATAATTTCATTTCTATTTTCTGTCTAATACCTCTGACTATATTTTCTTATTATTGTTTAATAGCAATGTGGAAAGTGGCTAGCCCCTTTTATTTTGGTGTCAGGGGAAAGCTTTAAGTCTCTATAGAGTCTGAGGTTTGCTGTGGGTTTTTATATAAACACCCTTTATAATATTGAAAAACCTCCCTCTAGGTCACTCTTAGTTTTCTGATGGTTGTTTACAATGAAAGGGTATTGTATTTTTGTTAAAGACTTTCTGTGTCATCTGAAATGATCATTCACATTTTTTCCTTCATTCTAATAATGTGATTTATTACATTGATGGATTTATTCATGTTGATCTACCCTGGGATAAATCTCACTTTATCAGAGTGAATAAACCTCCTAATATACTTTTATATTGAATTTACTCGAATTTTATTGAGGATTCTTACATCTATGTTCCTATGGGAAATTGGTATGTGATTTTCTTGTAATGTTTTTATCTGACTTTGATACCAGGCTAATTCTGGACTTACAAAATGGATCTGAAAGTGTTTCTTTCTCTTCAATATTTTGGAATAATTTGAGAAACATTTGTGTGAATTATTCTTTAAATGTCTGGTAGAATCATATGATTGCCACATGGTCTGGGCCTCTTCTTTTTTGACATGGTTTTGGGTCCTGACTCATCTCCTTACTTGTGATAATTCCACTGAGATTTTCTGTATTTTTAAAGTCAGCTCAGATAATTTGTGTTCAATGAAATATATCTATTTGTTGGTTTTCATGTAAGTGTTCATGATATACTCCTACAATCCTTTCCTCTCTGTAAGATTAGTCATTTATGACTTTCCTTATTGGTATTGCTTGTCCTTTGCTATTATTCTATTTAGCTAAAAATTCCTCAATTTTTTTCAAAGAATCAGTTTTTGGTTTGACTAACTTTTTTCTATTGTTTTTCTATCCTCAGCTTTGTTGATTTCTGCTCTAATTTTTGTTAACTGTTTTCTTCCTCTAGATTTCTGTTTTAGTTTCTGTTCCTCTTCTAGTTCCCTAACGTATAGAGTTACACCATTACATTGAGGTCACTCTTTTTTAAATGTGGGCACTTAGAATTATAAATTTCCTTGTAAGCACTGATTTTGGTGCATCTAATAAATTCCCAAATTTTGTAGTTTTGCTTTCATTCACCTCTAGACCTTTTCCAAATTTTCTTGACATTTCTTCTTTGACCCACTGAGTAAAAGTGTGGTTTTAAAATTTCTTGATTGCAGAATCACATCTGTTACATATTCACATTTTTACATAATGCCATATTAGTGTCTGTTGTATTCTGCTACCTTTCCTAACCCCTACTATCACCCCTCCCCTCCCCTCCCCTCCCATCTTCCCTCTCTATCTCCCCTGCTGTTGTTCAATTCTCTCCCTTTTTTTCCCTCCCCCTTGCCCCTCATAGCCTCTTGTAATTTTATGTATCCTTGAAGGTCTCCTACCATTTCCATATGCTTTCCCTTCTCTCTCCGTTTCTCTCCCCCCATTCGTCTTTGTTATCTGTAGTCTTTTCCACATGCTCTTCCTTCCTGTTCTGTTCTTAGTTGTTCTCTTTATATCAAAGCAGACATTTGGCATTTGTTTTTTAGGGCTTGGCTAGCTTCACTTAGCATAATCTGCTCTAATGCCATCCATTTCCCTGCAAATTCTATGATTTTGTCATTTCTTAGTGCTGCATAATATTCCATTGTGTATAGATGCCACATTTTCTTTATCCATTCATCTATTGAAGGGCATCTAGGTTGGTTCCACAGTCTAGCTATTGTGAATTGTGCCGCTATAATCATTGATGCAGCCGTATCCCTATAGTGCGCTCTTTTAAGGTCCTCAGGGAATAGTCCGAGAAGTGCAATAGCTGGGTCAAATGGTGGTTCCATTCCCAGGGGTGAAAATGGGAGTTCAAAACACAATTTGAGTCTAATGTATGAAAGATGATATATCATGAGCTATGTAATGCTTTAAATAATCAATAAAAAATTTAAAAAAAAAATCTTTTGATAGTCTAAAAAAAAAAAATAATAATAGCAAAAATGTCTCATATGTGACTTAATGGACATCAGCTAAGTTTTCATTGATACTACTGGTGAGCCAACACTAAAAAATATTTATAAATTAATGTTTAAGGATCTATAAATATATTCTATAAACTGGATGTCTAACTAGAATAAATTTGTTAGGTATATTCATTATGTCAATATCCTTTCTAGAAGATATAACCTCTGGTCATAAGATTGAATTTTAAATGCCAAAACCTTTGATTTTGCTTTAGCAATAAAAGCTCCCAAGGTTAACTGTAGCTAATAAAAAGCACACACAGTTCTGAGTGGGAAAATGGTGCCCCCAGAGGAAGAGAGTGTAACTCCACCCGGGGAATTTCTCAGGGCCCTCTCAGGGCCAGGGAATCCCTAGATGCCAAGTACACCCTAGTGGCCAGCCAGCTCATGGAGCATGGGACTGCAGGGAAACGAGACGGGGATATTTAAGAGTCTTGTCTGTCTCCAGGTACAACAGCCTGTGATCAACATTATTGTTCTTCAGCTTGAAGAAAGAAACAAAAGGAAAAAATTCACAAGACAGCCTTTTTTGCCCTACTCATTGAAAATGAATTCTTATTCTGACAAGTGATCTTTTCAACAGAGACAGTAGCAGATGAAGGAAGAAGCTCTGAGGAGTAAGAAGAATCTAGGAGACCAAGATAAAGTTGAGACAAATAAATAAAAATACAGCCATCCCTTGGCATTTGTGGAGGACTGGTTCCAGAAGACCCCTCAGATACCAAAATCCAAGAATGCTCAAATCCCTCATAAAAATTTCCACATAACCTACATACGATGTCCTGTGTCCTTTAAATCATCTTTACGTCACTTATAATACCTAAAACAATGTAAATGTTATGTAAATTGTTGCTATTATTTAAGAAATAATACCAAGGGAAAAAGCCTGTAAATATTCAAAAAAAAAAATAAATAAATAAAATTTCTTGAATTTGGGAATTTTTTAGCATTCCTTTTGTTGATGTTCTGCATGTATCTATTAGATCTCATTGGTTTATTATATTGTTCAAGTCTTTTACTTACTTATTTTGACTAAGTGCTCCATCCATTATTAAAAATTGGGTATGGAATTCTCTAACTTTTATTATAAATCTGTCTATTTCCATTTCGCTTTACTTTTAGCCACTAAAAATACCCTTTATTTCCTTCTATCACATGTATTATTTATGATTTGGGATTTTGGTCATTTCACTTCAAAAATATTTCAACATAACTTTTATTCAAATTAACACAATAGTGATTATTGTATATTAATCTTGTGTCCATCACCTTTGCTAAACCTACTTATTAGTTTTTATAGTTTGTATATTATATTGCATTTCTATGTACACCATCACATTGTGAATAAATAAGTGTCTAATTCATTCTATTTTTATCTTTTTTTTCTTATTCAGAGAATCTATTACCTATAATAAAGGATCTCAAATAAGTATACCAGATAACTTTATAATTTTCCATAAGTTTAAGCATATTTTTCTAAGGTTTTATTATTAAATATGATGCTTCCTGGATCATTTTGTTTTTGTTAAATAGCTGTTATCAGATTAAGAAAATTAGTGATTATTGTTTTGAAACATCAGTGACACTCAAATATCTTTATGCATGCACAAAACACACACACAATCATACACCTACACGCATATGCATATACATATACATATGCACACATGCACATATGATGCATAATGTTCTGTATCATAATCGAATTATTGAATATGATAGTTAATGTTATGTATCAAATGTTATATTATTATATGCATATAAAATGGATAATGTTATGTTTTATACTATTATTATTATTATTATTATTTTATATTGAAAATAATTCTCAGTCTGATTACTGTCTTTAATATCCTTTTTTGTTGTTATTTTTATTGTTCTAAGGACTGGGGATTGAACCCAGGGACCAGGGGCATTTAACCACTGAGCCACATTCCCAGTGCTCCTCCCCCACTTTTCTTGCTGGGGCTCATTTATTTAAAGGCATGTTAAAAATGGTTAACAATAATGCCCTCCCATTCAACATAGGCCTCCCTGAGCCTAGTGTTTAGGAGACACAAGTTACATAAACCTCATTGCTCTAGAAATTGTTAGATTCTGTTTTTTTTTTTTTTTTGAGTTCACCTTATTAGCAATACTCCTCACATGAATCTGAAATGTCTTCTTTTTTTAAATTTATTAATATTTTTATTTATTTGTTCTAATCAGTTATACATGACAGCAGAATCCTCATACATTGCTGGTAGGACTGCAAATTTGTGCAATCAATCTGGAAAATTAATATGGAAATTTCTTAAAAAAACTTGGAATGGAACCACTTTTTTTACCCAGGTATCCCACTCCTTGGTCTATACACAAAGGACTTAAAGTCAGCATACTACAGTGATGCAGCCACATCAATGTTTATAACAGCACAATTCACAGTAGCTAAAATGTGTAACCAACCTAGATGCCCTTCAGTAGATGAATGAATAAAGGAAGTGGGGCATATATACACAAAGGAATATTACTCAGCAATTAAAGAGAATAAAACAATGGCATTTGCAGGTAAATTGATGGAGTTGGAGAAAATCATGTTAAACAAAGTAAGCCAATCACAAAACAACAAGCCTGAATGGCTTCTCTGATCAGTGGATGATAATCTATGACCAGGGCTGGGGCCTGGATAAGTGGAGGAACTTTGAATTTGGCAAAGAGGAGTGGGCATGGGGATAAGAAAGATGGTGGAATAAGATGGACATCATTACCCTAGGTGTATTTATGACTGCACAAATGGTGTGACCCAACTCACGTACAACCAGAGAGGTGGAAAATTGTGCTCTATTTCTGTACCATGAATCAAAGAGCATTCTGCCGTTTTGTTTTGTAACTAGAGACAGGGTCTCACCGAGTTGCTTAGGGCCTCACTAAGTTGCTGAGGGTGGCTTTGAACTCCAGATCCTCTGGCCTCAGCCTCCTGA
Organism: Spermophilus citellus; assembly: GCF_964194105.1. Classification (NCBI taxonomy): domain Eukaryota; kingdom Metazoa; phylum Chordata; class Mammalia; order Rodentia; family Sciuridae; genus Spermophilus; species Spermophilus citellus. The sequence goes on from NC_138193.1 coordinate 106,720,230, forward strand.
GCTGCTGGGATTACAGATGGGTACCATGGTGCTGAGCAATACACTTATTTTTATTTAAAAAAATTTTTTTGCTTGTTTTGTGAACTCAAAAAAACTCTAGTTTCTCTGTTGAACAAAACTTGAGTCGCTATCTGGACCAGCAGCTCCTTGTAATAGAACAACCAACGTTCTTCTTGTATGTCCAGGTACTGCATGCACAGTCTTACACCTTTTCAAATGAAGCTGAGAATTCAAGTTCATTGCCTTTTTTTTTTTTTTTTTTTGGCTAATACACGTATCTTGCAACCAACCAGTTAACCAATAAACAGACTTCTATTTTTTTACTAAGCCTCCAGTGTTTTCTACAGTAAAAGATAGCTGAAGGTTTTATAGCAGATGCCTCAAGAATATTGGCTTCTGTAACTTTTAAAATTTCAAATGCTAACTCATTATTGCTGTAGTGTGTGATGTTGATTTTTGGAATTAACTGTAAAATTCAAATTGCAAGCTAAAGCGTCTATTTCACACCATCAACATTAAATTGTTAAAAAGAAATCACACAAAAACTGACAAAGCTCCTATAAATATAAAAAGAATTAAAAATCATTTTTAAGTTGTCATTTTGAAAAAGCATCATAAAGAATTTAATTTATAATATTAGACTTTGACGTTTTCTATTTTTGTATCCATCCATGATGACATGTAGGTATATATAGCATTTACAAACATAAATATATAAACATGTTTATTTTTCAGTTTGGTCTATACATTTCCATTTATTTTTACCTATTCATACACACAAGAATACATTACCATAAAACACACATTTTGTAATTTACCTTTTAATATCAATGATACTAAAATTTTATACATAAGTATATATTTTGTTGAGAGCCACAGCCAAAGGGGCCCCAGCAAACTTCCAGCTGCCAGCAAACTTCCAGCTGCCGGCTGATGCCCTGCCCTTCAGACTGCCAGCTGATGATTGGCTCACAGTGGCCCCAGCAACATCTAGCTGATTGGCTCCTCTGCGATGATGTTCATTGGGCTGTTTCCCTGCCCTTCAGACTGCCAGCTGATGATTGGCTCACAGTGGCCCCAGCAACATCTAGCTGATTGGCTTCTCCACGGAGCTGCTCATTGGGAGACTTCTTTGGCTCCGCCCACACAACCCAGCCAATCAGCCTCAAGAGCAGGAGGATTTTGGGAGGTGGTGAGGTTTGTGTGGGGGTGAGAGGCTTGTGGGAAGCTGGTGGTGGCAGTTGGGCTCTGAGGGTTTTTTCCTGAGGAGCTGTTTTGTTTGGCATTTGTAGTTCTAAAAATAAAGTTAGTTTCTTTTGACAAGTGGCTCCTGAATTGTGCCCAGCCAGACAGCGGCAATATTTACCCTATTATTTCATGCTTTTCTGCAGTAATTTATTTCATGTAATCTGTGATATAGAGTTTGACAAGTATTCCGACTCCTATTTTACTTTGGTACTTTAGCAATATTGTATTGAAAATGCAGACACAATACCCTTTTTTTCTTATCTCACCATTTCTTTACAAAAAATGAATTGTTAATTTAATGGTATTCTTGTGGTATAATTTTGAGATATGTTTTCAAGTTATGCTTTGGAACTATTGTCATTTATTTCATAGCTTTTATATATAAAGGACAATAAGCTTTTTATTTTATATATGTTGCAATATTTTTCTTAATTTACATTTTTCAGTTGACATTTTATCCATTTATGAAAGGATACGTGCTTTTTCTTATAAAGTCTATCATCTTTCCTTCATAGTGTCTGCTTTTGCTGATATGCTTTTGAGATTGTTTTGTATGACAAGATTATAGTAAAGAAATTCATTACATCTTGTTTTATTGCATTTATTTTTTATTTCCTGGACTTGAATTCAACAAAAATAAGCCATATTTAACTCATTTTAGTATGAATGTGAAATGCATATCTTATTTGTTCAGTCCCTTTTCTACTAAACAGTGGGTGTCCCTGCATCATTTATGAATAATTCATTATTTGACTGCAGTTTCAAATGGTACAATAAAATATGTTAATTCATATGTAATGTCATCTCAAGAATTTACTGTGCTTTTTCACTGATGTGTCTGTCTATTTTCACATGGCCATGGGCCATGTAAATTATTATGGCTGCTCTATATAATTAATCTCAGAAATTGCTTGGTATCTCAGTTGTTAGGCTACATTTGTTCTTCACATGCATACTTAAAAATTATTTTGCTATTTTCAAAAATATATTCTGAAATTTGATTAAGATTACATTACATATACAAGCTAATTTCAATAACTGAAATATTTACAACATTAAGCCTCCTCATTTCTAGCAAGCCATTTATCCTCTGGGAAATGAGTAATCAGGCAAGGATTAGAATTTGGCAAAAACGCTTTTCATGTGTGGAGTTGTCACAAAAGCAAGAGATTCTCTGTCACATTTTCTATATGCATCCTATCTACTTTTTTCAATTAAAGTAAAATTCACACAACATAAGAACAGTCATTTTAAAATCTTCAATCCAGTGGTGTTTTAGAAGATTTGCAATGTTGTGCAATAGCCACAGCTATCTCATTAGAAAAATGTTTTCATCATCCTCAGAAAACACTCTATGTCCAACAGGCAGTCACTCATCATTACCCCACCACAACCCCTGGCAGCTAATCTATGCTTCTGCCTATTCTGGATGTTTTAAGCCTACAGTTTAGTACCAGCACCACATTAATGTATTTTCTGGACTTAAATTCAACAGGGTTATGATGGCACATTCTGGGAAGCAGAACGAGAAGTATTCTCCTTTCCAAGCTCTTGTATACGTCTTAAAATATCTCAAAAAAGACATTTCAAATCATAATCAAATGAAATTTCCAGGAGAACTTCATTCAGATGTTGGCCTGGGAATTCAGGCAATGGTTTGTGATTCCTTCCTCTGCTAATTGCTTTCTGTTTCTATGGATGTTATTTATGTCCTTATACTATAAAATAAATCATAAACTCCTTCATGATCAAGCAGCTTAAACTCTCCAGACATTAGTTTCTTTATGAAAAAAAATATAAGAAAATAAATCTTTATAAGTTGCTTCTCATTCCAAATCTGGAAATTTATCTATTTTGGAGGGGACCTGAGCTTTCTCCCAGGAGATAACTGTTGTTGATAGAAATCCAAAGCAAACAGTTTTTCCTAGTTCTCAATAAAAAAAATTAGAAATTAATGAAGTCTGAAAATAATCAAATAATTATGCAAAAATCTTAGTATCATATCTGCGTATGATACATGCCTAGAGATATTATGCTTTCAAATGCCAGGTGATTGAATATGTTTGGTAGGAAAACTGAATATGAAAAATTAAGTAAAAGTGTTCTGTTCATCTGTTCTAGCAGAGTGACACTTTCTTCATAGGTTATCATGAAAAAATATGTTTTAAATATCAGCATTATCAAAATTTAAGTTTTAGAAGGAGGTAATTAAAACTTTGTTTTTCATTCACAAGGGTTCTCTTTTAAATTGAGAAACTGACCTTAAAAATTCTATTAGAAATTTAAACTTCTTCACGGAATTTTCTATAGTTTTATCTAATTTCTTAAAAAGCACAAAACCTTTTACTCTGATATTTCCATAATTCAATTTATTTATGCTTCAAAACAACCTGGAATATAATTGGACTATTTTCTTTTTCTAAAAGTTAAGCAAATTTTTAAATCACAGCTAACTTTGTTAAATTTTGAGAATTGCCACACCTAGTCACTCAACTTCACTATTTAGCAATGTTATTAACAGGTTTTCCCAATTATCTTAGAATATTTGGTTTTTTTCTGAGTTCCTAAAAATTACCTGCAAATAATGGTTTTAAGAATATGTTGTTTTCCTAAGTTTAATGAACATTTTAGTATTTGGATGGAGGAAACCATAGGATCTTAGGATATGAATCACATTTTTAAAAAGTGCTATGTGAAAATAGAATGTGAAACATTTAATTCTTTTTTACATTAGTCACTTGATGCTAATTTGGGAACTATTAATGTTATTACAGGGTTTTAAATTCGCATATCAAATTCTCCCTCTGAATGAGCTTAATAGATCAGCATTAATTTAGCTAATCAAGTATTTAGAACTACTTTTTATTAATCTTTTAAAAATACCATAAAAATAGTCTGTCATCTTAGACTGGTGAGAAGGCTAACGCACAAGAAGTGTACTTAAGACCCATGAGGGTACATGCTGGCGTGAGACACAGAGAAGCTGGCCACACCTGTATCAGGATAGTTATCCCCTCTACATGGGGCATATGCTCCCCCCAAGACCACCATGGTAATGGCCTACAATCAAGGAGGGAATACATGAGGAGAATGTAGCCAGTGGATTTCAATAGTGGTCTCTTCGGAGGAAACCAGAAAATACTTCAAGACTGAATGACCAGGAGAAATGCTCAGAGTGTGTCCAGCCAGCAGACAGATGAATCTGGAAACATACTCTTCAATCAGTTGCTGAAAGTCAGTGCAGTAAGTGCTCCTGAGGTGTTTAGAGTTAGTTTCTATAGATAAAGGGAAACAAAGAGAGAGAAACACCTTCTTTTCTCTGGAGCATATTTATTTTCTTAGAGTAAGGTAGCTGACCTTGATTGAGTACTTGCCATGTGGCATTCTCCATCTGGAGCATTACATGTATCATTTCATAGAACAAGATCATATTTCAATGAGCATAAGACTTTCTTAATTCATGGTTAAAAATTAGCAAAGCCAACACTGAAAAACTATAATTTCAGATTCCATTTCTCTTACACCATTCCACTTTCCCAAGACACTTTTTATTTATATTTTATAAACCCCCTCTAGATTCTGTGGTGGGGTTTACCTTCAGGAGCAATGGAAGAGTACCCCAAGATATATCATGGGTCCCCTGGGAGAGAAGCACTCAGGAATCTAGTGCTCAACTCTTCTAGTTAGTTTTGATTAAAACTCAAACTGGGAAAGAGCAAGCAGGCAAAGTACAAATGTTGGCCCTTAGTCTGATTATCATGAATAAGAAATTTTTCTTTAAAAAAAAAAAACTTAAGGCCAATGGACTATAACCTGAATTTCTTCTGAATGAAAGTGTTGATCACACTCTCGGTGTGATAAAGCTTATTGAAGACTCCCCATTCCCTAAGAGAAATCTCCTTGTAGCAATTTTCATTTTACAAGGGGCTGATTCTCATCAAGAAAACACTTAATTTAGAATCAAAATCCAGAGAAGTAAGAAAATTGTGACTATTATAATATAATAAGCTATAAAGTAAAGACAACAGTGGAAATCTTGCCTCTGGAGGATTCCACAGGGTCTCATTGACTGAGCCAGAATTAGAGCACAGTTATTAGATATTCATTTCCAACTGCTGGATTACACAGTTGTATTTAGTTAGTGATACAATGGAATGGTCTCCAAAGAGTTTAATATTCTTAATTTTCATCTCTTAAAAATGTGCATGTTTTCAGTCTATGCTTTCTTCATTATGTAAATGGACCCTTTTAAAATTATAAAAACAACCCTTGGTTATAAAAAATCCAATGGTGGAAAATTAGAGATAAAGCCCAGCTTTGTCCCTCCATCAATATATTTGTAAATATATTAATTAATAATACATAATAAGTACATTACCCTTTATTTTGCTAATACTATGTCACAGTTCTTTTTCCATAACACTAAACATAATATTTTCATGTTATGGCTCATAGAATCCTTGTAGCACTGCTTATTTATTTTTCACTTACCAATGGACATTATTTGTTTTCAGATTAGCTATTCAAATTTTAACATATATGCATACCTCATACATAACCCATAAAATGTATACATTTTCATATATATTAATAAATGCATTCATATATATATATATATATATATATATATATATATATATATACACTTCTCCATGGCAAATCATGTATCAATATTTTGTGTATCCATATATGTATATTTGTGTTTGTATAGGTGATTTTCCTTCAGATGACATGAACAGAGTATTTGACTTGAAAACTAATTGGAATTTAATCTTTGTTATAGTCAAATAATATGCAAAATAGCATATATCAAAGTATCAATATTGCATTAGAATCCCGTTTTCCTACCCATTTGCTAAGACCAATTGTTAATTAAATTTATTATCATGGAAAAAATACGTTATATCATGGTGGCTGATCATTTGTGTAAGGAAAAGAATTTCTGGTTCTAGAAACTAGGGTATTAATAAAGAATACAAAATCAATTTATGAATCTATGAATTAAGTGTCTTGATGTCTTTTTCTCTTTAACTTGATGAGAGAGGAATACTAATGACAATAATAACACCAGTCTTGCATATTTGTATTCATTGTACGGTTTACAAGCTCTTGAATTATCTTTGCCTTCTGTGTCCACTTATCATGACATCCATTAGGAACAGAAACTCCAAAAAAGGAATTGACTTCACCAAGATCATACAAGATTAAATAGATAATGATTGAAAATGATCTTAAAATTGTGAAGATCCTCATAATACTTAAGAAATTTGGATTTAAAGAGAAGAAATCGTTTGTTTTATTGGCTAAAAGGAAATTCATGCTTCTCAACTGGAAACCTAGAGTCTACCGAAAAAATTAAAATTGAAATGTTGAGACAGCTCTTTCCCTTCATTTGGAGACTACTCTGAAATAGGTGCACATGAGGACATAGCTGCTACCTCCAGCCTCAAAAAATCTTTGCTGGAATATGGTTTTTGCAAGAGCTGAGCATGAATTTTTCATAGACTGCTGCAAGGAACCTGAAGCAAAAATTCATCAAACAGTCTTGGCAGCATCAGGTTATATAAAGCACTGAAAAATAAGGGCTGGGAATATGAGCGACCAAGGGGATCAGATGCCTAAGCAGCAAGGACCATTTTCCACTTTGATTTTGTCTCCTGTGAGGTGAACAATTAGTTTTCAAAAAAAATATGGGTGTTGCACATCAACCCATTGTTTAAAAATGCATGAAAACACACCCATTCAACAAGCATGCATAAAACAAGCACTGTGACCAGGAGGAGGCTGTGTACACATGATGGCAAGTATACGCTAATGTATTCTCCCACCATGGAAATAAGAACACAGAGAAAGTGTTCATGTTCATGTGGACCAGCAGATACTTCATGGAGACTTGCACACACCACCAACTAAAGTCTTCTCATGAACACATAGGATCACACCCATCTCATGCATGCATGTGCACATGAACAGAATAAATGTGGTCAAGTAGTGCATATATGCTCAATGTATATGTGATAATGTTCATGCACAGAAAGAAATACAAGTACACATTTTTCAGTTTCACGCTCATACCAAATTCCATCACAGATATAAAAATAAAATTACTAATACCCCTCAAAGAAACTACTTAATAAATTAAAAAATGGTAGCATATTGATCCAGAAATATGCCCTAAAATATTGTGAGAAAAAATTAGGATTATTTCAAAAATTTAGAAATTAAAAAAAACATAAATTTATAGAACTTTGGTTTTTGTTTGATAAAATATATTACTTCCAAATAAATAGGTAAGAATATTTTACTATCTTATTGGTAAGCATTTAACTAAGCCCTTTTACACACAACAAAAAAATTATAATTAAGTTTTTGGATATGAGGTAAATAAGTTTTAATATTTGCTCCTGTGAAGCTGGGCTATTAATGCAGTGTACAGTTAGAAACCAGTGTTGTTCTAAGCTGGATAGCACTGTTTATAGACAGTGTGGATACTTTACAAAGGAGCCCTTCAATTGGCCTGTAAGAAGTTTAGCACAGGAGAACAATTTCAAGAGGATGGTGTCTGAGTTGTACCCCAAAGGGCAAGAAAACAATTAACTAAAGAAGAGTAGGAAGAATATTTTAGGTGGTAATGAAAGCAATGGAGAACTCAAGCTATGGAGAATGAAAACACATAGCATGAACATGAGAATGACTTCAAGAACTTTGGAATTGACAGAGTGTAGAGGACAAAGCAAATTTTGCCCTAGAGACCATTGGGGAGCATGCTAATCACAGGCCAATGCTTCAACATATTGGCACAGGCACAAACTTCCTCAGTAAGACTCCAGATGCTCAAGAAATAAGACCAAGAATCAATGAGTGAGATGACAAAAAATTAAAAGGCTTCTGTACAGGAAGGAAAACAATTAGGAATATGAAAAAGGAGCACACAGCATGGGAGGAAAAACTCTTCCAGCTAGACTTCTGCCAGGGTTAATATCCAGATTATATAAAGAACTCAAACTCCATCAACAACAACAAACAATCCAATTCAATCCAATAAGCAAAAGAGTGAACTAGGTATTTTTAGGTATTTTTCCAAAGAATAAATACAAATATCCAACATGTTTATGAATAAAAAAAAATGTTCAAATCCTTAGCAATCAGAGAGATGCAGGTCAGACCTAGGCTGAAATGACCTCCGACTTCAGTTAAAATGGTGGTTGTCAAGAACCCATGGGATAACAAATGCTGGCAAGGGCATGGGAAAACAGGTACATTTATATGCTGTTGGTGGACTGAAAATTGATACAACTACTTTGGAAAGCAGTATGTCAAAAGATAAGGAATGGAACCGCCATAGGACTCAGGTATCCCACACCTTGGTATACAGGGTCTCTCTGATTTGCTTAGCCCCTTGCTTTTGCTGAGGCTGGCTTTGAACTCGCTCTCTTCCTTCCTCAGCCTTCCTATCTGCTGGGATCCCAGGGGTGCGCCACCACGCCTGGCTACACAGTGATTTTATTCAGTCACACAGAAGAATGAAATTATGGCATTTGCTGGTAAATGTATGAAGCTAAAGAACTTAATGCTAAGGAAAATATGCCTGACTCAGAAAGTCAAAGGTTGAATGCTTTCTCTCATCTGTGAAAGCTAGAGAGTAATTTTTAAAAAAAGGAAGAAAAAAGGGGGAAATCTCATGCAAATAGAATGGAGATCAATAGGGTAGAGGAAGAGGATTGTGATGGAGGGAAAATATGAAGGCCTGGGGAAGTCCTGGGGAGTAGAATTTAACAAATCACATTATGTCCATGTACGAACATATTACAGTGAACCATGTGCATAATATATATGAATAATTATAATTCACTGATATAATAACAATAATAATAGATGAGAGATCAGTACAGTAGATAAAGAGGATCAGGGGAGCTGGGGAGGGAAGGTATGGGAGAGTGAGATGGATCAAATTATGGTATGTATATGGACAAACAAGGCATAATGAATCCCACTATTGAGTATGGTTATAAATAAAAACACACAGTCTCCAGCAAGAATGTGATTTAATCAGATTCATTTTCATATTACTCTCTGCTGTTTAAGAGGGAATGGAAATCAGTTGTGCAAGTTTTAGACATAAGGACATTTTGAAAGATTAAGTTGTCTAGGCCAGATGAGGAAAACAAGTCTCAGATTAATACTAGTGGGAAAGAAACAGATGAATTTGAATTTTAAAATACTGCAGATTCAAAAATTGGCAAAAGTTAATGACTATTTAAAATGGGAATGTGAGAGAGAATTTTCTAGTATTATCCTGGGGTTTCTGAGAGTACGTAAACAATTTAATCAAGATCCCAATGACTGACAATGTATGTGGACCCACTGGAGGCAAAACAGAAAACAAGGCAGGAAGAGGTCTCTTGAGACGTACCTGTGTGGGCAGGTGTAGGTGTTTGGAACTCGGGGAGACGTCTGGACTGCAAACCTGCAATATGAGTCAGCAGCTTACTTCAGGGGCGTGTGTTATTTTAGAAGAACAATCAGACTAAGTCAGAACTGAATGGATTAATCTCATGTAGCAGATGGACAAGGGAAGCCTGTCTTTCAAGGATGCACAGACAGAACAGTTTGAGACACAGAGAAACAAGAGTGTGTATTATTGTGCAATCTAAGAGAGTTGTCCACTTGTTCAGAAGCTATTGAGAGCTCTGGAAAAATGAAGTCATCAATTAAACATTAACTGGTGACTTTAGTCAAAGTGTTTTAATCAGAGTGCTGAGTGTAAGCCAGACTTTCAGAGGTTCAACAGAAGGTGGATGGGGAGAGCAAGCACTGGTGAAGAATGGGGGCTCTCACCAGACCTGAGCAGAAGATGGCAGTGAGCTCTTACAGCTCCAAAACTGTTAGATAAATAAACCCTTTTGCTTTATAAAGCACCCAGTTTCAGGTATTTTATTATAGCAATAGAAAAGAGACTTAAAAAGGAAGACATTGCATCCTGGGCCTTCCTGCAACATGCACAGGGTTTCTTGGTGGAAGGCCCAGGATACAATGTCTTCCTCTGCTAAGAAAACATTGGGTGCCAATTTGTGAAGTTTCATTACCTGAACAAACAACTTCATTGTTTTGTTGGAACACATAATAATAGTGTTTTGGTTAGTGTGTTATGTGGGTCTGGCCAGTTAGCTTTCCCTGTGGTCTGGGAAATACTAAAATAGAAGGATCTGGAAGTGAACCTTAGGATCACCTTCCCATGCACTGGTGGGGAGCGGCCCTCAGCTTCCCTCCACCCTCATCCGCTGCAGCATCTTGAGGCTGCTCTCTTGCCCACGCTGTGTCCACGCTGTGTCCACGCTGTGTGTCGAGAGCCCTCCATGGTGGTTTTGGACACGGTTTGGTCACACCCTGAAATGTTCTTCCCCCTCTTTTCTATTTAATAAATGACCCTGCCCTTTGGATTGATGGGACGTTTAAGATATCCAAATCAATTACTTTCTTTCTTTTTTTTTTTTTATTGGTTGTTCACAACTTTACATAGCTCTTGACATATCATACTTCATACATTAAATTGAAGTGGGTTATGAACCCCCACAATTACTTTCTTATATTACAGACAGCTACCCTCCGGGGATTTTGAAGTTCTGATTGTCAGAAAGCACCCAGCTGTGCGTAACAACAGTTGAAGCAGGTTTCCATGTGTCCAGACGAGGTCACTGAATACTCCATGCGCTCCAGGAAGGTGCATGAGGACCCCTAACCTGTGCTTCAGGGAGAGCAAGGACTAGAATTGAATTGAGGGGACAGAGCAGCGTTCACAGTGAGGCCGGCTCTGGGACATTCCCTCCTTCTTGTAAGAGATTTAGGAGAAAATTCTTTCCTAAACTGGAGGGAGACATGTCAGTTTGTATCAATATGGCCACAGGAATCAGATCCTAGTCTGAGCCTTGTTTAGACATTTAAGCCAATCCATCTGCTTTCCCTGTGGATTAAGTGTGTTGATATATCTAAAGTTTATTTAAACAAGTTGCTATACTAGAATTTTTAAATCTATGCAAAGCATATATAATAATTTGGATATTCTATTTTTCCTAGATTCTTTAAAATCATGGACTTTTTACATTTTCTTTGGAATTATCTAAATTGTGGTTCACTCCCTTTGGCACAAAGGGGAGCCAGGAAAAGGCAGAGAGCTCCAGAGAAATGGAGGATGTTTCCTTCTTTGTAACATCCGTCTGAATGCACCAGTGATCTCTGAACCACAGGAGGACATGCTATACACTAGAATGCTCACATCATGTATTCACGTGCACGTTTAATTTGCTTCTATGCTGCCATCCACGTATCAATTTATAGTAGTTATTTCTACCTCCTCCCCAATTGACACCAGCGATGTCACTGATCCACTTCTTCTATTTCTTTAAGAAAGTCACAAAGCAATTTTTAATATATTATATCTTAAATATAGATAATTTTTTAAAAGAAGATATGCTATCAGTGGGAAAATATTTAATGTAAAGAACACATAACTTGGTTCCTAATACATCAATATGTGGAAGCAGATGGGTGCTATTTTAGAAGTAATACCAGGGATCAGTTTTGCCCTTGTCCCCTGCAGTTCAAATGCAGATGATGTGCCCTCTGCACACTGGCTGTCATCCAGATGTGTGACACGGTACATGTGTTACAGAGATGGCACATAATACGCTGCAGTGTAAAATGACTGTCCTCATTGACTTCCCCCTTGGAATAGCTCAGTGCGCTCTACCGTGACTGGTAGATGAAAATTATCAACAGGTGGTTATGGCACAGGAGATGGCAGCTATTTTTGCTTTCATAAAGAACTTCAGACCTAAATGATCCTGAAGCAGGTGGGTTGGCCCAAGCCTGTAATCCCAGGAGGCTGAGGCAGGAGGATCATGAGTTCAAAGCCAGCCTCAACAATGTGAAGAACTAAGCAACTCATTGAGACCCTGTCTCTAAATCAAATACAAAATAGGACTGGGGATGTGGCTCAGTGGTTGAGTGCCCCTGAGTTCAATTCCTTGTACTGACAAAAAAAAAAAAAAAAAAAAAAACTAAAATGATCCCGAGAATACAGTTGATTTTAGAAAAATTTTAGGTACAAAGTTGAAACAACAACAACAACAACAAAAATGTTTAATTGTTTGTTTAAATTAGGAAATGCATTAATTCTCTTTTTATAGTAATTTCAGCAGTATTAGTGACAATGATGTTCTCTATCATCTCAGAGCACAATTTATCATTAGGACAGTGAAGAAAATATCAAGCATTATTATTTTCATTTATTGAGTCTGCTTTCTCAAAAGCCACTTCTTAATTTTTAATTCATTTGGAGAAGTATGTCAGAATAAAATTTAAATTTTGGGCTGGAATCACTATCTTACTCTTTTGAATTAGCAGCAAAGAAATTTGTTTCAATATCCATCAAGTCTTTCTACTACCTACTGAGTGAGTCCTGTTCTTTTTCATAAGATATATGAAGGCTTCCTTCTGTAAAATATGTATATTAACACCCAAAATCCATACTTAAGTATCCCTGGAAAGGTTCCTAGTCAGTCTAAGCATTTAATAACTGTTCAGTAAATGCCAGGCATAAAATTTGAATTAGTTATTGATTAGATTTGGGTAAAATATATTTGTCAACTATAAAATTTTTCAGCAACCAGGACCTTTTCTATTTGTTTGTTTAACAAGTAGTTGGGGTGTAACTATCATGCGCCACCTCCTACGCTAGGTGTTTGGTATACAGATGTGAACAATTAGGACATTTTCTGACTTGTGAGCCCACATACAAGGGAAGTGACAAACCACAAAGAGGTAAAACAAACCAAAAACTGAATCATGTCTTTTTAAGAAAAAATAAAATTGTATTGCCAAATAAACTAATAGGGGCACAAAATAGATAAATTGGTGCAGGAAGGCATATATTTATTCAAATTACCATTGCACTTGAAGAACTTCATATGGAAAATTGTAGGCTTGAAGAATACCCTACACAAAGTATTAGATGTCCGTGGGTCCTAAGGAGGGCAGACAGCAAGAAGGCAGTGAACAATAGATAATCATCATTAAATCCTGTTGGGTGCATCGATTTGCACACAGATCTGCACAGAGGGGCCTTGCTGACCACAGTAATATGTTGGAATTTCAGTCAATGATAGGTGGAATTATTTTAAGCTGAGGAGTGAAAGGATTTAATTTATTTGTGAAACTTATTCTAGATGTTATGTGAGGAAATAATGAGGATAAGAATGAAATCTGGAAGACACAACCTATCAAAATTGTCTATAGTTGAAAATTGCTTGGATTAGAGAAGTAAGAAAGAGATAAATTTGAAATCTTATTTGGAGGAGAAGACACATTTAAGACCTGGGATGAATTCGACTTCCAGGAGACTGATGGGTATGATGTTAGAGAAGGGAGGAGGGGGAATGAAGGACGCTTCTGGAGGAGTAAATGATTGGACAGTGTGCACACTGTTGTCATGGCTGAGGCCCACAGAGGACAGGCACTGGGCAGCAAGGACTGAGTGGGGTAGAATCGTGCATTTGTAGTTTCTCACACTAAACCTGACGTTGTTAAGAGACATATGAGGAGAGTATCAGGTAAACAGAGGGACTTGGGAGAAAGGTGGGCACTGAGAAAGACCCCTGTGGGAAAGCTAAGGGATTTATAAAACAAGGAGGGAATCAAAACGCAAAACTCGTGTCTCAAGCCTTGCCTGGTTCATTCCTCCACAGGATCTACTGCTCCTGTTGTGGAACTCCTGTAGCACTTGATAAAAAAGATGAGTGAACAAGAAGTGAGCTGTGGGTGTCAAGGAGAAGACGTCGAGAGATTTTAGAGCAAGGAACAGAATCTCTGGGTACAAATGATTGTAGCCCAAAGCACAATGGAAAGGGACCTGCTCAATCTGCCATTTGCAATCTGTTATATGATGAAACGCATGTAAGTGAAAATAATATTCCTGTGCCTGGATTATACACTGCACTCAGTAAGCCACTGTGGAAATGAATTCCATTTTCCAACTTATAAAACATGGCCGTCTAGTACAATACGCTGCATGATTATTCAGGCATTTCAGATCTTTCCAAGGATTAATAATAGACTACCTGCAAATTTTGCTAATGGTTTTATCAGAGAGTTTATGTAAACCTGTTTATCACATGACCAAATGTTCCCAGAAACAGAAATTCAGGTAGCAATAAAACCAATCTTACACCACAATTATTTACAAAAGCTACTATTCATAGAAAAATTGGAAGATTTATAAATTTGAAAGCCAGGGTGACTTCTGAGTCCTCCTGGGAGTCTCGTTACACCTCTGCCAGTAAGAGACTAGAAATAGTGAAATGTCTTATAAGGAGAACCCTGGATACACAGCAGATAGCTGAACTCAAAAGCTATCACATAGAGTTGAAGAATACCATGCTAAGCAAAATAAGCCAACCCCCCAAAAAACAAAGGCCAAATGTTTTCTATGATATGCAGATGTTAATTCACAATGGGAGGGCACTAGGGAAGAATAGAGTTACTTTAGATTAGGTAGAGGGAAGTAAAGAGAGGGTAGGAGAGGGGATATGGGGATAGGATAGTAAGGATAGTAGAATGAAACAGACATTATTACTTTAGTACTATATATATATATATATATATATATATATATATATATATATATATGACTGCATGACCACTGTGATTCTACAACATGTATAATGAGAAAAATAAGACATAATAACCCATTTGTGTAGAATGCATAAGTGCATTCTATGGTCATCTATAACTAATCAAAAGAAATAAATTTTTGAAAAAGTATTACATAGCTTCATAGGCTGGACATGTCTACAGAAAATCCACACCCCTGCACCAGCATCAATATGATGTGACTCTCCTTCTAGAGTTAGACTTGTTCTGTTTTCAATTCCAGTTCTGCAACTTAGTAACTTTTCACATTATGTGAACTACGAAACTCCTTTATGCTCAATTCCTTCATTGATAAATTAGAACTGGTAACAGTATTCACATCACAGGGGAATGTGAGAATGACTTGATGGCTATATAAAGTTCAGAAAGGTAACTGAATACAATAAGCTCTCACATTACTATTATCATTATGCACCACATGAACTTTTCATCTCTTCCATTCTGTTCAATTAATGTCATACCATTAATTCTATACCTTAGATTCTGTCTCCATGTCACTCTTCTGTCAATGAATTCCATTTATTTCAGTAGTTCTTAAACACAGTCATGCCTGATCATTAGAATAAAATGACCGGGGTAAATTGTTTTTCTTTCAATTCCTTCTGCTTTCATTTTGTTTATTTTCATTCCATTTATTTTCATTCCATTTATATTCTTTTAAAAATATAAATACCATGCTCCTACCAAAGGCACACTGAGTATTGAGTTAGGATCTTAGGTAGGATCACAAATGTGTGGGTATTTCTGACAACCATCCAGGTTGGGGACTACTTATTCTTTGGCATCATTTCCTAAGATGTGTCTGAAGAACCCTTCTTTTGTCAAGTATTAGTAGGGATAATGAGGAAAAATGATACTGTCATCAACATTTGGAACTTCTGTTCGGGTCACGTAGAACATGCTCTTCGTTTTTCTACACTCTAGAATATTATGTATATTTGTGTGTGTTCCTAACATCATCTAGATCTAACAGCAAGTCAGCATTCATCCTATGCATTTAACTCTCTGATGTTTCTGGTACATGTGCACATGAGAAAAAGAGCCATGTCCCACTGATTTTTATCTATTCCCATGCCCACAACAATTTCTAGCATTATGTTATTAAATCAGTGCTCATGGAGTGAGCTAAAGAAATGGTAGCCAAGGGTCTTAAGACCTGAGAGAACAGAAGATTGTTCTATGTGGGCAGAGACCCATCCTCCAGTATGTCCCCAGTTTGTCCCTGTCAAAATTTTACTTACAGTGCTCCTTTCTGTGACTCTTATTGTTCTAAAGACAGACACCTTAATGAGTATTAATGGTGTGTGCAGCATCTCACTCCCCCTTCTTATCCCTTTGGACAGCTTCTTGCACCAACCTTGACCTGCACACCCACTCGTTACTGAAACTTTCAGCTGAAGGGGCTGATCCAGTCTCTTATGTCAGAATCTTATGACTCATTTTATTTCAGTAGTGATTTGGGGAATTTTTCAAAGCATCTTTACTTTTCAGTATTTTCTTCTTTTTAAAAGAAAACAAATTAGTGTCATGTTAAAATTTAAATTAATTGAAGAAGTGAATGAATATAAAGATACCTTCATGAAACATTTTTATCATCTTCAGGATTCATTCCAGTTCTTATATTTCTTAGGGAAAATTATTTAGTCATACCAATGAAGATTGTTTTATCCAAAATTTATATTGAAAAATATTTCAATTAAAAAGCAATGTTGACTATCATCTGTATTAGATATAAGAATGTTTTTTTCGTAAAGAAGGATAATTTTAATGACCAATTTAATGTGGTAATATTGGTCCCTTTTTTCCAATTTCTCAGTGTTTTTCCCCCCATGTCTGCAACATTATTTCCAAAATTTCCATTAGTCTGGAGAGTCTTATGACTCATTTTAATATAGTTTAATGACTGTGTATTTTGTGGCAAATTAAAACTGATTAAATGAGAAATTTAGGATGAAAATAATACTTCCATTTAAAATTAGCACATTTGATTTTTACATATCCTTAAATCTCTTTTTAAACCTTCATATTATAGTTTCTTGTACCCCAGTTGAATGTGGAGCTGTGCACATTAAAAAAGAAGGATTTTTCAGAAAGCAGGGGATTAGAATGTGAATTTAGAGGTACAAATATTTTTGGCATTTATTGTACACTATTGGACAGCATCAATGATTCACTAAAGTTCATTAAAATAGTGCCGGAGTGTAATGGACTGTCTAAATGTTCCTACTCAAGATAGGGTAAAAATAGACAAAATTCCTTCTTTTGTTTCTCTTCTGAGAAATTATGTATAAAACAGATTTCCCCTGACATTCATGCTACAATTTTTCATTAGTTAATAATATACATTCACTTTTTTTGGCTTAGGCTGATTAATTGACAGAAAATTATTTTAGGATATACTATAAATATATACTCTACTTAACTATTGTCAAACAGAAATGTTTAATATTAAAATTCTTCCTTTTATTGACTGATGAATAGAAATAAATTTTAATGAAGATTGTGAACATTTTAAAAGTATATTTAACTTTAGAATATCTTCTCTATTTTAAGACATTTTAAAAAATAGTGACTATAGGATCACTAGTAAATTGAAGGCATTCCCTCTAAGATCTGGTACAAGACAGGGATGCCTTCTCTCACCACTTCTGTTCAACATAGTCCTCGAAACACTGGCCAGAGCAATTAGACAGACGAAAGAAATTAAAGGCATAAAAATAGGAAAAGAAGAACTTAAATTATCACTATTTGCAGACGATATGATTCTATACCTAACAGACCCAAAAGGGTCTACAAAGAAACTACTAGAGTTAATAAATGAATTCAGCAAAGTGGCGGGATATAAAATCAACACGCATAAATCAAATGCATTCCTGTATATCAGCGACAAATCCTCTGAAACGGAAATGAGGACAACTACTCCATTCACAATATCCCCCCAAAAAATAAAATACCTGGGAATCAACCTAACAAAAGAGGTGAAAGACCTATACAATGAAAACTACAGAACCCTAAAAAGAGACATAGAAGAAGACCTCAGAAGATGGAAAAATATACCCTGTTCATGGATAGGCAGAACTAACATCATCAAAATGGCGTTATTACCAAAAGTTCTCTATAAGTTCAATGCTATCCCAATCAAAATCCCAACAGCATTTCTTGTAGAAATAGATAAAACAATCAGGAAATTCATATGGAATAATAAAAGACCCAGAATAGCAAAAACAATGCTAAGCAGGAAGTGTGAATCAGGCGGTATAGCGATACCAGACTTCAAACTATACTACAGAGCAATAGTAACAAAAACAGCATGGTACTGGTACCAAAACAGGCGAGTGGACCAATGGTACAGAATAGAAGACACAGTAACCAATCCGCAAAACTACAACTATCTTATATTTGATAAAGGGGCTAAAAGCATGCAATGGAGGAAGGATAGCATCTTCAACAAATGGTGCTGGGAAAACTGGAAATCCATTTGCATCAAAATGAAACTGAATCCCTTTCTCTCGCCATGCACAAAAGTTAACTCAAAATGGATCAAGGAGCTCGATATTAAATCAGAGACACGGCGTCTGATAGAAGAAAAAGTCGGCTATGATCTACATACTGTGGGGTCAGGCTCCAAATTCCTCAATAGGACACCCTTAGCGCAAGAGTTAACAACCAGAATCAACAAATGGGACTTACTCAAACTAAAAAGTTTTCTCTCAACAAAAGAAACAATAAGAGAGATAAACAGGGAGCCTACATCCTGGGAACAAATCTTTACCCCACACACTTCAGATAGAGCCCTAATATCCAGAGTATACAAAGAACTCAAAAAATTAGATAATAAGATAACAAATAACCCAATCAACAAATGGGCCAAGGACCTGAACAGACACTTCTCAGAGGAGGACATACAATCAATCAACAAGTACATGAAAAAATGCTCAACATCGCTAGCAGTCAGAGAAATGCAAATGAAAACCACCCTAAGATACCATCTCACTCCAGTAAGATTGGCAGCCATTATGAAGTCCAACAACAACAAGTGCTGGTGAGGATGCGGGGAAATGGGTACACTTGTTCATTGTTGGTGGGACTGCAAAATGGTGCAGCCAATTTGGAAAGCAGTATGGAGATTTCTTGGAAAGCTGGGAATGGAACCACCATTTGACCCAGCTATTCCCCTTCTCGGTCTATTCCCTAAAGACCTAACAAGAGCATGCTACAGGGACACTGCTATATCGATGTTCATAGCAGCACAATTCACGATAGCAAGATTGTGGAACCAACCTAGAAGCCCTTCAATAGATGAATGGATTAAAAAAAATGTGGCATTTATACACAATGGAGTATTACTCTGCAATAAGAAATGACAAAATCATAGAATTTGGAGGGAAATGGATGGCATTAGAGCAGATTATGCTAAGTGAAGCTAGCCAATCCTTAAAAAACAAATGTCAAATGTCTTCTTTGATATAAGGGGAGTAACCAAGGACAGGGTAGAGAAGAAGAGCTGGAGAAGAAGATTAACATTAAACAGGGATGATAGGCGGGAGGGAAAGTGAGAGTTAAGGGAAATTGCATGGAATTGGAAGGTGAGCCTCAGGGTTATACACAATTACATATAAGAGGAAAGGAGGAGTAGGAGAAAAATTATATAAGTGGAAGAAACGATTTATAGTAGAGGGGATGGAGAGAGAGAAGGGGAGGGGAGGGGAGGGGAGGGGAGGGGGGACAGTGGAGAATGGGATAGACAGCAGAATACATCAGTCACTAGAAAGGCAATTTGTAAATCAATGGAAATGTAACTGATGTGACACAGCAATCTGTATACGGGGTAAAAATGGGAGTTCATAACCCACTTGAATCAATCTGTGAAATATTGTATATTAAGAACTATGTAATGTTTTGAACAACCAACAATAAAATAATTAAAAAAAAAGAATGTCAAAATAGAGAAAACTGTGATAAAAGAAATTAAAATTGCCCATCTCAGAATTATTCTCTAAAATAAAAGTTAAAACTTCATTATTGACTCATATTCAATTGCTTTTATGTTTTTGAATGTGTATTTATTATTTTTGCTTTTCATTTAGTAAGTGACTTAGCAAAACAACTTTACTTTCTGTTGGAATATCTTCCATTTCTTTGATCAGTTTGTTTGTGTTGGAATAGACAGACGCGGAGCACAAGGAGTCCAGCGCTGTGTTATCACACAGGGGTTATCATACGGTACAGTGATGAGCAGAATCTAGGTGAGAAATTTCTATGTCATGACAGGGAGCACAAGGGAGGTCATCCCATTCTCAAACATTCTTAAAGTAGACTGCTTCCTCATTGCTCGCATCATTTCCCAAAGAGGGCCTTAAAATTCCTTTTACTTGGCAGAAAAAAATTCTTACTTTGGGTAGGGATTTAAAAGAAACCAACTGCACCATAACCTATGATGGTCATTGTGGTCGCTGTAGAAGTTAATAACAGGGAAGGACGAAGGGATAGGTGGGAGAAATCTGTTGTGATGCTCAGGCCTGCTTCCAAAGGGAAGGGGAGCAGGGGAATTCTTTCTCTTTCTATGATAATGTATTTTTTCAGGCAATGTTCCCTTGTCATGGATTTTTCCCCCCTAGGGACACTTGACTGCAACCAAGGATTGGTAAAAAGTATACAATGAACAACAAAATGATCAGATAAGTTTTTCTAATGATTGAAAGGTTAATTTAAATTATTGTATTGACACTTTGTAGACAGAGATTCCATGAACCTTAACCCATGTATAGATTTCTGAAGAATGAACATAAAGAGGGTTCAGAAGCGTTCCATCATGCCAAAAGACTCCTGTGGTGTTATCTCCACAAAGCTGTCCCTCCTCTGCACGCATGGGCACACACGTGTGTGTGTACTTCCAATCAAACACATACACATGTGAAACACCCTTAGAGAATTCCTATTCCTTCATATTGGCCTCATTTGGGAATACCACATGAAATGAATCACATAGTATATAATCCAATAAATGTCATAATAGTATCTTCAAGATTTTTTAAAAATAAGGCACGCATTTAGAAATAGCTCATGGTTCAGTGGCCATGCAAATCTACAACTAAAAGAATGGAACATGTTACCTTCTCTCTAATTATATCAGCATCACTAAAAAAGAGAATCAATGGTTGTCACAATGTTCTGAACTGGATGTTATCCACTAATGAATTTAAGTGTGGCATTTGATAAGACAATATAGATATTTTCTACTATTTTTTGCATACTCTGAAAAGAAACTGAAAGGATCCTAACTTTCACTAAATGTGAAATGAAACACTGGAATAGTTTTCTTAATCCAACAACAGAAAACTGGCTATTATGAATCTTAATGTGTTTGATATAACATACCAAGGACTTGGTGTTGAATTGATCATTAGAAAGCTGTCTCATCTCTCATTTATTTGCAACTTGCTAAGAGAACTGGGAACAGGTGCAGAAACAATACTTGTGCACATATTATGTATGTGTGAACTGATTATAAAATCTTGGTAAGTTTCCCACTGATTACATTTATACTGTCTTCTGTTTACTTACTTTGTGATCATAAAAGGAATTAGGTACTGGGGACAAGGACTTATACAAGATAAAAGTATTCTTGCTTTAAAAGTACATGCTTCAAATATTACAAAGTTAAAGGAAGTAGTGTGTTGGGGCTTTAGGCAGAACATAACAGCTATAAATTAGCAATTTTTATGAATTCTGAAAGAAAATTTATAATTGAATCTGGAACAGTTCTTGATGAGAACGACATATTTTATGCAATCATTCCAAAAATAATATGAACTTTTTTTTTTCCTTTCAGGATATCTGTGCTACAATTTTTTAACATTTCTTCTTTTCTGAAAGTTTGCAATTCCTCATGTAGAATAATGTACCCAAAGCTTATTCTGCTTGTGAGTCAGATTTGCCCTCTTCCTTCCTGAAGGACAAGTATATAACTTGATTGCACCTGGCAATGACCAATCTTACACTTTGATTTCATGAATTACTACTCACCTTTCTTACAATTTTGTGTATTTTAGAAATAAACAGAGATCAGGTTTGAAATATGGAAAAGGTAGATCACATTCATATTCTGTGAAGCATTGAATTTGAACATAATATGGCAACCAACTAGTAGCCTAACTAAAATGTAGGCTACTTCTTATGTTGGGTTGGAAATTCCTTGAGGAATAGATTTGTATTTATGTGCACTAAGTTATTTCTTAAAGGTGTCTAGAAATAATATATTCAGATAATTTGCCATTAGTAAAATATCTCCATTTGGGGAAGTCCTCAAGCCAAAATAATTTGCCCATGGCATTTATTAATTGGTGCTTCTGTCAGGTTGTTGGGTACACTCCCCCATAATAGCCAATAATTTTTCATGGCTTTTTAAATTTTTAATTTGTTCTAATTAGATATATATGACAGTAGAATGCACTTTGATTCATCATGTATAAATGGAGTATAATTTCTCATTCTTCTGGTTGTACATGATGTAGAATCCCTCTGGTCATATAGTTATATGTAAACATAGGGTAATAATGTCTGATTTATTCTACTATCCTTCCTACCCCCATGCCTCCCTCCCTCCCTTCTCTCCCCTCTACTTAGTCTAAAGTAACTCTATTCTTTAATAGCTACCCCCCATTGTTAATAAGCATCTGCATATCAGAGAAAATATACTGCCTTAGGCTTTTGGGGATTGGTTTATTTCATTTAGCATGATATTTTCAGCTCCATCCATTTATCAGCCAATGCCATAATTTCAATTTTATTCTTCTTTAAGGTGATATGTATATGTATGGATATATATATCCATATATATGTGTGTGTGTGTGCGTGTGTGTGTGTGTATAATGTTTTTATCCATTTATCAGTTGAAAGGCACCTAGCTTGATTCCATAGTTTAGCTATTATGAGTTGAGCTTCATAAACATTGATGTGGCTTTGTCACTATAATATGCTAATTTTACGTCCTTTTGGTATAAACCCGAGGAATGGGATGGCTGGGTCAAATGGTGTTTCCATTCCATATTTTCTGAGGAATCTCCATACAGCTTTCCATAATAATTGCACCAATTTGCATTCTCAATACCAACATACAAGTGTAGCTTTTTCCCAAAATCCTTGCCAACATTTATTGTTGTTTTTATTTTGATAATTGCCATTCTGACTGGGGAGAGAAGAAACCTTAGAATAGTTTTGATTTACATTTCTCTACTTGCTAAAGATATTGAATATTTTTCCATACATTTGTTGATTGATTGTATTTCTTCTTCTGTGAAGTGTCTGTTCAGTTCCTTAGCCCATTAATTGATTGTGTTATTTGTTTTTTAGTGTTAAGTTTTTTGAGTTCTTTAACATCCTACAGATTAATGATCTATCTGAAGTGCATGTGGTAAAGATTTTCTCCCATTCTGTAGGCTCTGTCTTCATGTTATTTATTGCTTCCTTTGCTGAGAAGAAGCTTTGAATGTCTAGCCAGATAAATTAGACAGGATCCCGAAATTCAAGGGATATGAACAGGAAAAGAAGAAGTCAAACTATCACTATTAATTGATGACATGATTCTATGTCTAGAAGATACAAAAAAATCTACCAGAAAACTTTTAGGGCTCATAAATGAATTCAGCAAAGGAGCAGGGTCTAAAATCAATATCCATAAATCAAATGCATTCCTACAAACCAGTGATGAGTCTACTGAAAGGCAAACCAGGAAAACTACCCCATTCACAATAGTCTCAAAAGGAATAATATACTTGGGACTCAATCTAACAAAAGGGGTGAAAGACTTCTACAGTGAAAACTACAGAACACTAAAGAAAGAAATTGAAGAACTTAGAACATGGAAAGACCTCCCATGCTCCTGGAGAGCAGAATTAATATTGTCAGAATGACCATGCTAGCAAAAGTATTATATAGATTTAATGCAATCCCAATTAAAATCCCAACAATATTCTTCATATAACTAGACAAAATTAATCATGAAATTCATTTGAAAAACTAAGAAACCAAGAATCGCCAAAGTAATCCTTAGCAAGAAGAGTAAAACAGGAGGCATATCAATACCAGATCTTAAACCTTCTACAGAGCTATAGTAACAAAAACTGCAAGGTTTTGGCACCAAAATAGAAATGTAGACCAATATTACAGAATAGAAGACACAGAGACAAACCCACAAAAATACAATTATCTTGTACTAGGCAAAGGTGCCAAAAACCTTCACCGGAGAAAAGATAGCCTCTTCAACAAATGGCACTGGAAAAATTGAAAATCCACATGTAACAAAATAAAATTAAACCCCTATCTCTCACCCTGAAAGAAACTCAACTCAAAGTGGATCAAAGACTTAGGCACTAGACCAGAGACCCTGTGCCTAATAGAGGAAAATATAGGTGTAAATCTTCACCATGTTGACTTAGGACTTGACTTTCTTAACAAGACTCCTAAAGCTCAAGAAGTAAAATTATGGCTCTTCTATAAACCTCAGTCCATGAACTCTGGAGAGCAAATACTTGGGCCTGCGTTTTATTCAGTGGATGGAATCGACTGCTTGAATAAATATTATCTATTAAGTTACATCTGATTGTATATGATCCTCACATTCTCGAAAGTATTTCAAGAAATCTATAAATACCTTCAAGAATGGTACCAATGTGAAAAAAAACTATGGAGCAAGGAATCTTGGAAACAGAGAGATTAAAGTTTACTCTACATTTGACCTTATCAGGAAGTAAAGACTCCTCTTCAAGCAAGTGAAAGAAAGCAAATGGAAAATTCCGGATGCAAAATTGAAGGAATTAACAACTTTTCTATCAGATGTTCACAGTCTAATCAAAGAAGCTCCCTGCAGAATTGAACTGGGGTCCTTTCATGCTCCCACAGATTTTACTCTGACCATCTTTTCCTAGTTTGATTTCGTTCTCAGTCAGGTTCTGCCTGTGTGGTAACAAGACACCTCTCCTATCTTTTAGAAAATGTGGCCCTAAGAAGTGCAGCACATTCCTGGGCAAAGCATTGATCATTTAACCATTTAGCATTCTAAGTACTGAAGCCTGGAGTCTGCGGATGACATTAGCTCCAGCAGAAATACATAGAAAAGTGTGGTTGCTCAAAGAAAAATAGTATAGTTTAGTAGAGTAGACTACCTTACTACAGGAAGTAGAGGATCTAAAATTCTGTGTCAAAATTAGTAATATTCGGAATTTATCAGGGAAGTACTTTAGCTCTTAATTGCTTTTTAACAAATACTATAATATACTAGGTCACTTTGGCCTATTTGAGGCTAAAAAGATCACTCATGTTCTGAATATTTCATTTTTCTTATTGCTGATATAGTATTTTGATGAAGTTGAAGAAAATGTACTTGCTATTCTCATTAAATATGTATAGTTTCTGGCTTAAGTATTAAATTAAAAGATTTAACTACTTTAGGTTTTTCTTTATTTAAAAAATGTGGAATTATAGACTACTAAGATTGACAGAAAAGTTAAAATCACCCTGTCCATGTTTTGAAGAGGTCAGGATCAATGTTCCTCTTTGTTTAAATATTATATGTGTAATTAGGTTGGTGTGTTATTTAGTAGAGAGAAAATTACAACCAACTCCAAATCCACCAGCTGGTGAATACATGCACAAAGCATTGTACTTATCTATAGGATGGAATATTATGTGGCCATCAAAATGAATAAAGTGATACATGGTGCAATGTATAATGATCCTGAACACATATGCCAAGGGAAAGTATCTGGTCACAAAGACTACATACTGTGAAATCCTGGTTATATGAAATGTCAAGAATAGGCAAATCTACAGACCCAGAAAATAGATCGATAGCTGGTCAGGGGACAAAAATCTAAATGTTTGCTAATGATATGAATTTTCTTTTGTGGTGACAGATAAATTGTTCAGTTAGATTATATAGTGGGGCTTCAGTTAGATTATAGTGGAGGTTTCATAACTCTCAATACACTAGAAACCATTGAATTACATAATTTGAATGGGTGAAATGTACTGAAATTAATTACATCCTAAGAAAGCTATAAAAATCCAGGTTAAATGTTTAATTATAACATTTACTTATTCATTCTATTTGTATGTTCGTTAAATTGTACTTGTGTGATCCTAAGAATTTTTAAGGTCTGAAGAACTTCTAATGAGAGGTGCTGAACCAAGATGCTAAGGGGCCTGAGCTCTGGAATTTAAATACCTGGGTGTGATTCCCTACCTTCCTGGTGTTCAAACTTATATAAATACAATAATTCTTGCTTTACTCCCCTATAATTTGTACATAATGACAGCACACAACTTCCAAGTTCATTTTTAAAAATCAGGAGAAATACAGTTGTAACACAGTAAGTGTCTCACTGTGGAAAACACAAAGAAAGCCCCAGATAACAATGACGTTTCAACATCCGTGACTCAAGACGCTGAATATTCTCTTTTCTAACTCTCAGGGCCTCATCTTCCTTTGTTTTTTTTTTTTCCAGATAGAAAATAAATTAACTATTAAATTATATCTAACATCCACCTTCGGAATGATTATGAAGAATATTGCAAGTTCATGGATGAAAATAATCAATAGTTATCAATTAATTAATGTCTGCAATTCTTCTTTTACCTACATCCAAGCACATTCAAAAACTTAAGTAAAAAATTTGATTCTTCCTAAGGTTTAGCTTTTCTTATATTTTGGGCCACTTCTTATTAATAATATTCACTTCACACCCAGAAAACTCAGGATTCTGAGTATATAAGCTCCTGATTTTTTATGAGTTTAGAATGAATGCTATTAACAGAACCAATTAAAAGGATAAAGTTCACAATGTATAAATTAAAGCTGGCTGAATTAATATTTCTTTCAAGGATTTCAACGAAGTTCCAGTTTAACAGGCAGAATCCAAGGACAGATCATAATTAAAGTAACTAGTTTCTCCTGGGTACATATTAGGTCCCTTCCCTGAAAGGAATGCTTAAACTCTTGGGTCCTTTTTAAAGCATTTGAAGAGGGATAGAAAGAGAACCCCCCCTGGAGGATACTAAAGTGATGAGACCTCAGAAGGATGCGCTCCACCTGTGTTGGGAGGATCCGCCTCCTGCAGCACTTCCCAGAGCACGTTTCCAGGCCTGGTGAGTAGTAACTCTTTGTTTTTAAGCTATAGAAAACTTAGAAGCTTTGGGATTCTTAAACTTAAAAGTTTAATTTTATTGTCAAACTCTCTGATAGTTGTTTCACCTTCGACTTCACCTTCGCCTTATTTAACTCTTTTCCACCAACGGCCCAGGGTTCCATCTCTGTGCACACGGGGAACTCTTAGGGTCCCTCCAGGCCTCAGTGTCATTATCAATTGACTAATCAATGTGCTGAGCTCCCTCACAGATCCTTTGCATGTAAAGATATTTGTTATTAAATTCCCCTGGAAAACAGAATAGAATGAATGTAGATGCACATTTTCAGCTTCTGCAACAGGAAACTGGTTCGGAACCCACTACTTAGAGTCATGATGTCCGCTGTCTTATTCTGACTTCCAACTGTGAGGCTCATTGAAAGCTTCTGCCAACATATTTCATGGACAGGGGAAGGGCAAATTGATCCTCTCTTCACTCAGATCCTTGACTGAACGCTAAACTAATGACGCATCTCCTGCCGTTAAGTATCTTTCCCCCAATTAGAAGCCTAGCAGAGCAGGCAGAGCAAGGTTCTGCCTCTTGTGGAGGAAGGCTCCTATGAATATTCAGCACTCGCAGTGCAGGATGAATCTGATGAGCCTCCCCTGCAGATACGCTCCCAGTGGGTAATTTATTCCTATTCTCTCCAAGAATGCACAGCCACCGTGATATTTTAAAAGCTCTTCTTTGTCTGTGTTAGACTCTTTATGGTTTTTGCCCTGGCAAACTTATTTCAATCCAGTTATTTTCCAACACAACAGTCTCATGAAACCTTCCCCACTGAACACAGTTTTAAATCGTTGTCGCCTCTTCTGAGCCATTTGTTTGTTCTTTGCAAATAAATTGTTGAATGCATTTCATTTGTTCCATTTGATTTTTGTCTAATCTTCTCTAAAATGTGACATGCAGCCTGGAAGCAGGGACCATGTTCCATCTGTTTCGACAACACAAACTAACAGGCAGCGTATCGCAGAGGCTCTTTGTCAGAAATGCCTGTAGAATCAAGGTGACTGCTCACCTCCATAGGTAAAATGAAAACCTGGTGGACACAGTGTTCATTGTTTAGTAGGAGTTGATGTCACTCCCTCAAAAGAGAAAGCCAGTACAAGAAAAGAGAAAGCTAAATGGCATTCAGGGGAGGCTGCTGGGTTGAATGGAAACCTTGTTCATAGTTGGGGGGATGAGAACTCAAAGCTGAGAAACCCCTTGGCAGCACCTTATGAAGGTCAACATCGCTGACTACACAGCTCTGATATCTGATGCAGGTATTTATCAAGGAGGAAGGAATGAATACACACAGAGACCTTTCCACAGTTGTTCATGGAATATACTCATAATTACTTTATTGAGATGAAAATACTAGACATTTCATCCAAATTATGCCATACAATGACATTTAGCCCACTCACAGTTATACAATCATCATCACAATCAATTTAGGTTATTTTTGTTACCCTGCCAAAAAAAAAACCTGAATGCTTTTGAAGTCACAATGAGCTTCTCATTATTTACCTGCTCACTCACTCAAGCTCAGAAAAACCATTAATATACTTTTTTTTTCAATACATCTGTCTATTTGGACATTTCAGATAAATGGAATAATATGTGGTACTTTGTGATTGCTATCTTGCACTTGACATAATATATTTTTAAAGTTCATCCATTAACAATACTATATTCCTTTTTTACTGGCTGAATAATATTTTACATTATAGATACCCTTTCTTCAGTTGATGGATATTTGGATTGTTTACATTTTTTAATATGATTAATAATGTTGCTCTGAATATTTGCATGCAATATTTTGTGTACACAAATGTTTTCATTTATGTTAGGTATATACTTAGGAGTAAAACTTCTGAGTCACATAGCAATTAGCACTTTTAGGGACCTACCAGAATTTTTCCAAAGTAGCCTTATCATTTTATAATTCCACCAGCAATGAGGGTTCTAATTTCTCCATACTTTTGTGTATTTAGGTTATTATCTGTTTTTATAATTTGAACCATAATATGGGAATAAGATGTTATCTCAGAGCCATTTTGATTTGTAGTTATCTTATGAATGCAGAGGACTGTGATAATTTGCAGCCCTCTGATAAAGATAGAACATCTTTTCACATGCTTGTTGGGAATTTGTATATCTTATTTGGCAAATAATCTATTTAGATCCTTTGCCTGAGTTTTAATTGAGTTATTTTTCATTACGTAGTTGCTAGAGATTGTTTTTGCTATATTGGAGACAAGACTTTTATGAAATGCATGATTTACACATATTTTGTTCCTTTCTTTGGATTCTTCTTCCACTTTCTTGATTGTGTCTTTTGAAATCCAAAGCTTTAATGTTGATGAATTCCAATTAGTCCTTTTTAAAAAATTTTGTTGCTTGTACTTTTGGTGTCATATGTAAAAAAGCATTGGCTATTCCAAGTTCATGAAGGTTTATTTCTGTGTTTTCTCTAATAAATTTATAGTTTTAAATTTAACTATGAGGACTTTGAGTTAATTTTTGGACATGATGTAAAGTAGGCATATAACCTCACTGTAAAGCACGTCTCTCTTTAGTTATCACAGCACAATTTTTGGAAGACTATTTTTCTTCCATTGAGTTTCTTGGCACATTTTATTGAAATCAATATGCCATGGATTTCTGCATTATAAATTCTATCCAATTGATCTATCACTATTCAACTACCACAATGTTCTACGACTGTAGTAGTCTGAAGTTTTGAAATGGAGAAATATTAGAAAATTTAATCTTATGATGCATGATCATGAGATGTCTTTCCATTCATTGTTTTTTTTTTCAATATTGATTTGCATTTTTAGAAGTCTGCTTAGCCCTTTTATGTTATACTTTTATTTCCAGGCATATTACCTCTTGTTGCAGATACAAATATTTCTGTCATTTCATTTTGAATTGTTTATTGCTACCATATAAGAATGTGATTGCTTTTTACATATTGATTTTGTGTCCTGAGATTTACTGACTTTATTAGTACCAGTAGCTTTCCATGGATTCCTAGTGATGCTCTAGAGCAGGATACCTTTTGTCAGCAGGTGGATTTTATTTCTGTGTCTCCTTCTCTGCTCCTCCTCCTTCTTCCTAATTTGACTTTGTTTTGTCTTCACTTTCCTGGCCTCAAGTATGATTATGAACAATAGGGATGACAGAAAATATTCTGGCCTCATTTCTGATAGTCTTGAAAAAGTTCAGGCTTTCAAGATTAAGTATGACTTTTAACTCTGATTTTTTTCAAAAGATTGTAACAGTTGAAAATTTTCTTTTTGGACTCCGTTTAATGTTTTTATCATGAAGTAGTGTTGGATTTTTCTGCCTCTATTGAGATAATCATGGGTTTTTGTCATTCATTATATGACATTTTATATCAATTGATTTTCAGATGTTAAATGAACCCTGAATTCGAGCGATCAATCCCATTTAGTCATGTGCACTTCCTTATGTATATTGTTGGATTCAGTTTGTTGGTATAGTATTGCTTGTGGATTTCTGTGTGTAAAGTATGTTTATTAGAGATACTGGTCTACTGTTTGCTTATGATGCTTTCCTGTTGTTTTTATTATCAGACTGATAATGACTTTGTATGGATTCTCTGAAGTGTTCCTTTCTCTTCTATTTCTATGAAGACTCAGTGAAGAGTTGATGTTGTTTCTTTATTATATTCTTGGCAGAATTCCCCAAGGAAGTCAATTAGTCCTAGTTTCTTTCTTTTTGTGGGAAGTTTTAAAATTACTAATTCAGTTGCTTTCCTTGTTTTTAATATATTCAACTCTTTCTTTCTTATCATTTGAGAAGTTTTCATCTTGCATTTAGTTTGCTAATTCATGTCATATACTTTATCATAGAATTGCCAGTACTCTTTTTCCTTTTGTTCTCTGTGGTTGGTGGCAATGTCTCTTCTTTCATCCTGATTTCATACATTTGGGCTTTCTTTGTTTGTTTGTTTTTTTTTTCTTCAACATTTTTGCTAAGTTTGTCAACTGAATTGATAATTTCAATAAGATTTTCATTTCTGGGATTTTCCTTTTTCCTCTCTCATTAATATTCAAACTGAATATTGTTATTTATTTTTTCTGCTTAAATTTTATTTTTCTCTTTTTAGTCATCATGATAAGATGGGAGGCCGCATTATTGATTTTAGGTGTTGACTTCATATTTTTTTCTGATTAACATCAGCATTTGCAGTCACACATTCGCTCTAAATTCTGCTTCATTGCATGAGTTTGGGTATATTGTATTTTGCTTTTCATTCATGTGTCTAACATTTTCTAATTTCTCATTTGATTTCTTCTTCTGGACATTTTATGCATGTTGAGAACACCCCAAATTTCTTCTAATTCTCAGTTAGTTTTTATTTCATTCCATTGAAAACTTTCTTCTGGTGCTTTCTGGCTTTAAGGTTGCTGAGGTTTGTTCAACGCTGACCTGTTGAGCAGTCTTATAAATTTCCAAATGTCCTTGGGAAGAATGGCATGTGCTGTCTTTAAATGCAGTGTCTGTGGATGTTCATGAGGGCTAGTGAGTCTGAAGTGCTGTTTCAACCTCCGTCAAAGTCTCCTGTGCTCTCTGATCTGCTGCTAGAAGGAAATGGTGGTCATAGGGAAAAAGTGGTTGTAGAATGGATATTTGATATAGAAGATGGCGTGATCTTCCGCTCATCCCTTCTGCTGCTCTTCTTTTCTTTCTGTGACTTCAGGTGCCATCATTTCCTGGCTGCACTGCATTTCCTCACCTGTGCTGGTGTCAAATCCATTTTCCACTGAAGCTCCGCACCCACTCACCTGGATGCGCTGTCACCGGCAGTCACGGTGTTTCTGTATGTTAGAGTCACAACAGTAAGCTATGTATTATTTTGCACGATCGCTTTTCAAATTAGTTAAAAGGAGTGAGGGGAAAATATTCACTTACACTATTATTCTTAATTACATAATTTATTTCACTTATGCTATTTGTTTTTTATGAGAATTTAAATTACTGTAATTACTGGTTGGTATCACATGCTATTTGCTTAAAGAGCACCTTGCATATTTCTTTCAAGACTGGATTGCTACCTATGAGTTATTTCCATGTTCATTGATCCAGTAATGTTCTTATTTTGTCTTCTTATTTGAACAGACTTAGATGAAAATGCCATAGACTCCCACTCTTCTTATCTAGGGTTTAGTAGTTTTTCTTGCATAAATGCTTCTCAGTGGGCTGTTTGCCTCTGTTCAATAAACAAAATTTATGCGTGCATATTTCAAATAGCTCTGTGCAGTTTCAGCATTGTTGAGTGGGGGACTTGTTCTGTGGCTCACCCCGCCATTCCAGAAACCCTCCCCTCCCACAGAGAGATGCTTTATAGACCATATTTTCAAAAAATAATCCAGGGGTAGTCCTTTGGTGCCTTCTTTTGCTCATTATTATGTCTGAATCCTACTCCCCTGTGGAAGCAAGCCAGGCACGGGGAGATCACTAGCACATGATCCCACTCCCCTGTGGAAGCTAAACAAGTTCAGCTTCTAGAAGTTAAGGGCAGAATGGAGGTGAGCAGTGTGGGGACAGCCCTTGGGCTGGGCACAGGTGCATCAACAGGAGAAGGAATTCTCATGTGCTGCAGTACAGCCGGTTGACTACAGATAGCAATAAAGTGCTGTGCATGAAAAAAGGTACAAGACGTTAAGTTCTTATCATAAAGAAATGATAAAGGAGGAGATTGATCTGTTTAGCTCCATTAAAACATTACACAAAGTAAACAGGTATCAAAATATTATGTTGATATATACAGTTTAATATTTGTTCCTGTTAAAACATATTTAATTAAACATTAAAAAAGATTTTCATTTGCATTTTTAATCAAAACTGCAGTTTTGATCTATAAAATTTATAGATAATTTAACATAACCAAATTACCTCTTAATACTTTTGTGTGTAGACACCATGTATAGCATCATCTAAAATATGAATTGAATATGGAGTTGTTATTTGAAGGATGTAATTATTTACCCAGAGTGTCGTTTCACCTTTTTTTCTAACTATTTTTTAAAAACAATGTTAGACAAATAGGCAACATGTTAACAGTTGTTAAAATTAGATGAAAGTACATGGTATTTATTTTATATATTTTTTCATTTTACCATCATGTGTTTGAAATATTTACAATTAATTATATAATTTAATTCATCATAGATAAATATTTCAAATTCAAAGAGCATACTTGTTATTTAAAGATGAATACACTTGCTGGGCACGGTGGCATACGTCTGTAATGCCAGCACCTTGGAAGGCTGTTGCAGAAGGATCATGAGTTCAAAGCCAGCCTCAACAACAGCAAGGCACTAAGCAACTCAGTGAGACCCTGTCTCTAAATAAAATACAAAATAGGGTTGGGGAAGTGACTCAGTGGTTGAGAGCCCCTGAATTCAATCCCCAGGACCACACACACACACACACACACACACACACACAGATGTAAGCATTTAACTTTATAAAAATGTAACATTATAAACAATTGTAACATTATAAACTATTCACCTATATATCCTTCCAAGTTCTCAAAAGATTTTAACCTAAATTTCAAACTGTAAAGTTTCCCACCTGCACACAAGCACATATTCCTTTGAAAACATGATCAATCGTTGATACCCCTTTCTTGTATTTCAATGAGGCTGGTATATACTTTTGAAATATTTGGAACATGATTTGGGTCTGACATTTCAGAATTCCTGTCAAAAATAACTTCAAAGATTAGAAAAAAAATGGGTTTACTCACCTAGAGTGTAACAAATTCATCACAAATAATTTTTAATGTTTTTGTTTCACTTACATATTAAGGTAATAAAACATTCAGTTTTTCAGATATGTGATTCAAGTAAATTATAATATCTTTTAACTCAACTTTTTTCCCCTAATATTTCCACATCTTTAGGGACCAAAATTCTCACCATCCAACCGACATTGGTGACAATAGCAATAAGGTGTATTGTCTTTCAGGGTACTGCTTAGAGCAACTGGAAGTGAATGAATTCTAAAGTTAAAGATAAAACTGTATCAAGCTAGATATATCAGAGTTGATAAACTAAATCTGATACAATTCTGTGGGATCATAACAGATGAGAAAGTACAGGGTAGAGGTCACAAATTCAGCCAGGTTGAATGGGTGAACATACAATAAAACACTGACTTGACTTAGCTTTCTGGTTTGTGTGTGTTGGTCATCTCTGCAGAGAATCTTCCCTATTATGACTTGGAGTAGCTCAATCAATGCTCTCAGGTACCATGCCAGCTTCTTTTATCATAGCATTTTTGAATATTGTATGTTCTTGTATCTTTATTTTTTCTATCTGAAGAAAGAAATAGACATTTTCAAAATATAGGTCAAACCTTGGCATCTAAAGAGCATGTATTAGTACACTGTAGTCAACAGGTAGTGTTTTGAAATCCATGCCTTAGTCCCTGTTTTAGTTAGCTTTGCACCACTATAGCCAAAATGCCTATCAAGAAGTTCATCTGGGGCTTAAGGGATCAGAGGTTCAGTCTACCGGTGGGCTGGCTCCACCCAAGGTGAGGCAGCACATCATGCAGGAAGGGCCCAGCAGAGCAAATCTGCTCAGTTCATGTGGGGTCAGGAAGCAGAGGGAGAGACCCAGGGGCCACGGGTAGAGCAAGCCCTCCAAGGCCCATCCCCAGTGACCTGCCTCCTCTAGCCATGCATCGCTTGCCTATAGTGACCATCCTGTCAGTCCATTCAAAGTAGGATGGCTTGACTAGGTAACAGTTCTCCTAATCTAATCATTTACCTCTGAATATTCATGCAGAAACACAGGAGCTTTGGGGGAGCACCTCATATCTCAGCCACATTAGTCACTCTTGGATGTACTGTGGAAGCAAATCCAATAAAACTTTCTCTTTTCTCTTAAGAATGTGACAATAGAGAGAAAGTGGTGGAGAGAGAGAGAGAAAGAGAGAGAGAGAGAGAGAGAGAGAGAGAGAGAGAGTTAGTTTTGTGTGTGTGCATTTTCTAAAGGGTCTCTCAAACAGCACGATAATTCTTGGATAAATTTTAGTGACACTCGCTACAGTTGTGCAGTGGGCTGTGGCAGATTGTCTGCAAAGACAGATAGGATGATAGATGCCAACAATTCCTCCCACCCCTTTAACTCTTCTCTTCCGAAGTTGAATCTACCATTTTGTTCTGGTCTTGTGAATGTCTGCTAATAGAATGAGGCACAGGTTACTTAGTGAGATTTCCAGACCCAGCCTGGCAGCACCAGGAAATTTTTGCTTTCATTCCTTAAAGGCCTGAGTCACCAGAGAGTTCTGACTGTTGGCTAGAGAGAGCTCCCCCCACCCTACGTCATTGACTCTCCTCAGCTGAGTGACCACCAAGGGCCAACCAAGAGTGGAAAGACACGTTGGATTCCTTAGCGTCTACCACCGGGCCACCACCACGTGCACCAACCAGGACAGCTCCCGTTTGAGTCTGGCTCATAATGTCATCATGAGGCAATGAAGGGTTAGTACTTTTCACCTCTAAATTTCATGGTGCTTGCTCACACTGAAACAGGGGAAACTCAGAAAGGAGGGGATTAATTCTGGGAGGAGTGAGTGTGGAGAAAAGAAGGCAGGATTATGGATCAAAAAACTCAAGAAAATAAAATCACTGAAGCAGTAACTAAAATGGCAGGAAGGTACAAAATTCAATGAGTTACTGTTTTGCATGGTTAGTGATAATTTCATTCACTGAGAGGCACAAGATTTGTATTTAAAACTTAGTCATTGATGATTTACTTTCTATAGAAAGCCTTATTAAAATTTAATTCATAGAAGATAAAATTCATCAAATTAAAATATGATTCCATTTGTTTTGCGTATTCACAGAGCTGTGTAGCAATCACCATAATCTAAGTTTTAAGCACTTTGACTACCCTATAAACAGGCTTGAGACCACTAGAGTCATTTCCTAATCACATCAGTGTTCTACTTAATGCCCCCAGAGATGCCTCCTATGAGCATGTCAAACAGATGAAACCATTCAGCGTAGGCTTTCCTGGGAGAGGTCCCTCAGCTTAGCCTCATGCTGCCGAAGCCTCCTGTGCTGTGGCCTGTATCAGTGCTTCCCCTCAAGGCTGAATAGTATTCTGTTATCTAGATAGAATGACATTCATCAGTCCATTTTGTGGACTTTGGGTAGATTTCACATTTGACTTTGATGTCTATTGCTGACAGGAACATTTATCTGCGTGTGCGTGTGCTTCTCAGGGTACATACCTGAAGAATGGAATTGCTGGGTCATTGGTAATTTTCTGTGTGAAGGTCCATGGGACTGCTACACTATTTTACACTGCCATAGCAACAGCAACACAAAAAAGAAGTTTCCTATTTTTCACAGCATCAATCAAACCCTTTATTATCTATTATTTTTTATTGTAGCCAGGCTAGTGGATATGAATGGTGTCTGACGTGGCCTGTATGCGCATGTCCCTAATAACTAATAGGTGCAGCATCCTTCCAAGTGTCTCTTGGCCCCATGTTTATATTCTTTGGAATAATGTATGTTCAAACTCTTTGCTTATTTGGCAAATTAAATAGTCCAACCTCTTGTCTCGCACATGGACACCTCCATGCAACATTGGGCATAACTTTGAATTTGAATTAGATTGATGGACAAGATTATTTCTTCAGTTACCATTTTTTTTCCTTTGAGTGTAACTCTACCTGTATTATCTGCTCATTTTTTTCTCTTAGATATTAGATGCGACAAATTGTCAAATTTTATTATCACATCTTGATTAGAACAACAGAATGAAATAACATTCACCAACTCTGAAACTGTTAGAAACAGATAGAAAGCCAATAAGAAATTTTATTTAAATGCTGGGCTTATAGACACTGGCTCCAAAGATTGAAGTCAAATAGAGTACAAAAGAAAATAATAAGATTTAAATATTTCCATGACAGCTTTCTATCATTCTATCAACTATATTGTAGTCCTGTTCTTCAAAATAATTAGAATATTAGCATTCTAAATATATCCAATACTTTGAATATACATTTTTTAATGTTTCTATAAAAACACACATCTTGAACAGGCATATTATTTGCTAAATATATGAAAACACTCTCATTGAGAATGTCTTAACTGAAGTGGTAAATAGTTAAATTTTTCAATATAAAACAAGTGCTCTGGATCACTGATAGGCTATGGCAATGAATAATACAATAGCATCCCCTCCACAAAAAATTAAATTTGTTAGTATTGCTCTGCATGACCAACTTTCTAAAAACTACAGATGGCTGATGTGTATTGAAAGCTTTTGTATGTCAGGTATTTCAATAGCTATCTCACAGCTGTAGTGTGAGGTCAATACCATTATTAATACAGTAATTTACAGATGTAAGTAGTGCTATTAAATATTGGAGACAGAATTCAAACCCAGAAGGGGCATCCTCGGAGCCTGCCCCCTCGATGTCATGCTGTTCCGCCTCCTACAGATCACGTGTTTCTTGGAGAATTAGACAGTGGTATCTGTTAATTTCTTTTTTACACTGTTTTGCTCTGGACATGTACTTTTAAGAAGGATGAAAAAAATCTCAACTTGAGGCTGTGTCATATTTGGTGAATCTTGTTTTCTATTTTTTTTATAGATCTATTTAATAACACAGCTCCTTCTGCACATATCAAATGGAGTACATGACAATTAGCTTGTTTTGGATAAAACAACATAGTGACACAAAATGAACACAGCATAGGCGTTCTTCATGGAGCTCACAGCTAATCCAAAGAAACACACAGTATTAATGCATAGTCTCCACAAACAGATGAGAATAAATGACAGAATTTTAAATTGAGTTCTGTGAAAACTTGGAAAATTAAAGATTATCTAGATAATGCTGAGTTGTGATGGAACAACAAAGCTGACAGAGGAGGCCCTGATGAGCTGACCTAGAGCATCCTCAGTCATGTCTCTCTAGCTGAGACTTGCTTGAGGCCAAGGCTGAGTAACATTGTCCTAGAGAGAGAGGGAAGAGAGGCAGAAGTGGGGTGTGGACTCCCTAAGATTGTGGTAACTCTGACATTTACAAGGTAACATATGCTATTTTTCACAAGTACCAGAAATATGCCAAAAATTGACAAAAACATCCTATTCTGTCACCAAGACCTAAGTAACTTGAATTAAATGAAACAGTCGCATTTTGTATGAAAAGATTCTAAGATTGGATTATTTATTGATTTATTTTTTTAATTAGTTAGTCCACTTAGTGTTCCACACCTCCCTCTCTCTTAAGACGGGTACCTTTGATGTCTAAACACCTATTTCTTATTAGGAAAGTGACCTTTTTTCCTTTGTAACTAGGGCCCAGTTTCGTGGACGTGTCACTGGGGATAAATCAAGGCAGACAAGAAGTGATCAGGTCTTATCATTAAAAACACTGAGCTAAGGAGCCAGTGTGAAGTGTTAACTACTAGGCCGTTGTCTCCAGAGCTTTAGGTATACAAGAACCTGCTGATTGACTGCTGAAATTTATTCTTTGGGAGTATTCTTACGAATAATGGCCAGATTTGAGACATTTCCCAGGGTTAATAGCCTCTTCCTGGATTCAAAGCTTAACTGACCCCAAAGCATAGCATTTTGGGAGCAGGTGCGTACCAGGTAAAAGGGTTTTGTCAAGCATGGGAAACTGCTCAGCTTTTGTGACATCTTGGCAGGTGGCATTCTGTGTGGGACAGACCTTGGGAACAGTCTCAGTTATTGTACTGACATATTATTCCTCCTGCCCTCCTGCCCTTTTCCTTAAAGCAGAGTTCTGTTTGGATGAGCATTTTAGAAAGCTGCTGTTTAGAAATGGCAGGAAAGTCTGCTTATTTCAGACAAATATTCCTCCCTAGCACTTGTATTGACAGGCCTGTGGGCAAAGTACATACCCTTGTTAGTATCGAGGATAACGAGGATGCTGTTGGGCTGTGACCATGCCGGGCTCAGTCCTCTGGCAGTGACAGTCTGGGTGAGAGATGGTCAGGGCGGCTTTTGGTTTGCTAAAGAGAGGGACATTTGTCCAGGGTGTGGGATCAGACAGTGGCATACTTCCTACCCTGCCTAGCATTATAGATATTCTAAAAGGAAAAAAAAAAAGATGTTAGGAAAAATTCCAAGTTTCTCATCTGTGAGTCTATTGATCTCCTTATGTTTATGTATACATACAGTCATGTGCTGCACACCTACGTTTTTGTCAATGATGGACTGGATACATGACAGTGGTCCTGATTATAATGAAATTGAAAAATTCCTATTGCCTGGTAACATCAGAGCCTCTTACAGTCATAGTGCAAGGCATCGATTGCTCCCCTGATCCTGCTGGTTGGGTGGAAACAAACCATTGTGCTGCACATTATAGAGAAGTCCGGTGCACACAATCACACACAGCATACAACAGTCGCTAACAAACAACCATGTTACCAGTTTATGTGTTTTCTATACTCTATTTTTTAAAATCACCATCTTAGTCTCCTCCTTTAACTTATAAAAAGTAAAAGTTTACTGTGAGACAGTGTACCTTGCTAGCCATCAGCCCCTCTCACACCTCATGTTTATCTCATCTCTGGATTACGCCAAGAGACTACATCAGATGATTAATTTGTACCATCCATGTTTGGGTGATTACACTCTGTCACATTTGCACAGTTAAAAAAAAAATCACCTAATGATGTGTTTATCAGGTTGTATCCCTGTGGTTAAGCAGAGTGTGACCACACCCACACACACACACACACACAGCCATGAAGTTAGGAAACCGGATCCTATTGTCCTGGCATGAAAAATTCCTAATTTTTGTCAAATCAAATTCCCATTCTAGACCAAGTTTCTTTGATTAATTTCAAAGGATCTATGTTTCCAATGTCTCTTCCAGACCTAACTTTCTAGGGGGTTACACATACTAGAATTCATCTTCTACACAATTCCTTCCTGTGGCTTTCAGTCATTTTTCTGTTACTGATGAAAGTCCTTATGCCTTAAATCTATATTGAGATTTGTATTTTTCCCCATGAATAATTAACTATGCCTTGGATATTCTTTCTACAATAAGAAGCAGAAACTGCTAAAATATCTGAAGTGAGTTTTTAAACATGAGATTAGAGGCAACTTAGACTGTGATCCATGAATGCAGAGTTAGAAATGTGAGCCCTGTCAGCGCATCTCCTGTCTCCTGGAGAAAGTCTCCAAACTCAACTGTAAAGGCGTGTGAGGCCCACAGAGGCCCACAGAGCCAGGCTGCCTTGGCAAACAGAGGGGGAGAATTGGAGAGAGATCAGGGGCTAGGAGAGGAGGAGAAGCAATGGAGAGACATAGATTGCAAGTATTGGTAAATATTTATAAAATTTAATGACTAAAAATATAATACATCTATTAGTAAATATTATAATACTATAATTTATTTATTTTATATTACCTTTCATGTATTTTTATTATTTATTATAATTTATATATTAATGCATATGATATGTGTAACAGAGAAATTATAACTTATAAATAAAATATGAATACAAATTCTCTGAACCAGCTAAGAGAAAGTTTTAAAGTAGTCTTTGAAAGGAGACAATTGACTAAAACCAGTTTATTTGTGTACCAGAACAAAATCCAAATTTATTATTAAAATATGATAAAAATCTAATAAAAGTCAATACATGACACACAGTATTAGCATCCAATAAAAAAAAATTGTCAGACATGCAAATAAGCAGGAGAGTGAGTCCCATATCAAGGACAAATGAAACAAACAGAAAAAACCATACAAAAACCAACAATAACAGCAAAATAATAGGAATTGGCATTGAAATACCAGAGATGGTAAAGTTTCTAGATAAGAACTTTAAAATAGTCATTATGATGTCACTTCATATGTTTAAGGAAATACAAGAAAACTAAGTATAATATGAAGGTAAAGATAATAAAAGTAAAACAAACAGAACTTTGAGATAAAAAAAATGAAATTTTTGAAATGAAAGGAAAGGTACACTGAAGAGGATTAATAAAGATTCTATACTGAAGAAGAAAACAGTGGTGGACCAAAGCAGAAACTTCTGAAGGAAGCACACACTAGGTTCACAGAATGATTGAAGAGGTGTCAACCTGTGGGGGGTGGGGGGGACTGTAACAGTAAAAACACTGAGAAATGAGGGGAGATTTTCTAACTTTGATGGAAAACATGCACCAACATATTCCAGAAGTTTTGGGAAACACTAGTAGAATAAAGCAAAAAAGTCAAAGCCTTAATGGAAGCCGGAGAATGACAGGGTGAATGTGTACAGAGAAACAGGGCAAGTGCCATCACAGAATTCAAGACAGAAATAGAGGCAGCTGGAAGGAAATGGAGAGGTTAAAATGGTGAGGGCTATGGATCAAAACAAAAACTGGTTAGAAATAACAAAACGCTGGAAAAAGCCATTGTATACACTCAACTGAAGAAAATACTAGAGTTGCTCCAGTCATATCAGTGAAACTAGATTTTAGAACAAAGGGTGATAGATTTCATAATTCACAAGGGAAAGTTCACCAAAAGGACCTGTTTCCCCTAAGATTGAGAGCAGGACAGAGATGTTCAGTCTCACAATGTCTATCAACATTGCACTGGAGGTTCAAGTCAGCACAATAAAACAATAATGAAACAATTAAGTGCAAGCTGTTTAAACTGAATTTGTTTGCAGATGGCCTAGTCACGCTTCTAGAAGACCTGAAGGTGTCTTGTACCAAATAAGTTTAGCAATGTTGCAGGAAACAAGATCAATATACAAACATCAGGTGAGTTTTGAGGCATCATAATCATCAATTAACAATTGGAATTAAAATTAAATTAATGTCATTTTTATCATCATCAAAATAGAATTTATAATACTCTGATGTAAAAAATAAGCCCCAATCAGAGGTCAACTCTTGTAGAAAATAGCTATAAGATTTAGGCACTATACAAAGGATAACTACATGAAGTCATTCTGAGTGCACAGAGCAATGGGGTGTGCGAGGGGAGTGGCATGAAGTATTTTGCCAATGACAGACTTAGGCCTGGGATAGGTGCAAGTCATGTGCCCTGCCCAGTGGCGGTGAGGGCATCAGTGTAGAAAATCACAATCTTTCTGATACAGAGAATCAGAAACCTAAAGCCAGGAAACCATCAGTAGAGTGGGGGGAAATTTTAAAAAGAGAGAAGCCACAGAAAGATTCCCCAATTCCATCTATTGACATTTCTAACAGGTCTCTGAATCCTGTGTTTGCAGAATAGGCTTAAAGCAACTTTGCAGAAGAACACATATCTCACCTACAGTGAAAAGTGCTGCCTAAGGCCTGAGCGTGACATTTTAAATCTAGCAAGAAAAGTACCTGTTAAAAAAGGAAACAATGCTCCTCAGAGAAAAAAATAACATGATCCAAAGTATCTATGACATAACTTGTCAAGCATATGATGCAAAATGATCCAACATGCAAAGTGTACAGACAGTGAAACTGATTCTCCAGAGGAAGTAAACCAACTGAGTCTGACCCTGAGATGAGCCAGATGTGGAAATACCAGAAAATAATTAAAAAATGGCTCTTGAAATTATTGTATTTTTAAAAAAATTATTCGTTTTAATTATTAATACGTGTCAGTAGAATGCACTTTGATACATCATATATAGTGGAGTATAATTTCTCATTCTTCTAGTTGTACATGATATAGAATTCCACTAGTCATATATGCACATAGGGTAATAATTCATTTATTCCTTTATCCTTATTCATTCCTTTATTCCCCCTAGCCCTATATCCCCTCCTTTCCCTTCCCTTTCCTCTACCTAATCTAAGCTCTATTCTTCCCTAATCCCCACCCCACTCAATGTGAATTAGCATCCGAATATCAGAGAAAACATTTGTCTTTTGATTTTTTTTGGTGAGGGGGACTGGGGATTGAACTCAGGGGCACTCAACCATTGAGCCACACCCCCAGCCCTCTTTTGTATTTTATTTAGAGACTAGTCTCACTGAGTTGCTTAGTGCCTTGCCATTGCCAAAGCTGGCTTTGAACCTCAGCCTACTGAGCTGCTGGGATTACAGGCCTGCTCCACTGCCCTTTTTTTTTTTTGTTTTTGAGATTGGCTTATTTTTCTTAGTATGATATTTTCTAGCTCCATCCACTTACTGGCAAATGCCATAATGTCATTCTTCTTTAAGGCTAAGTAATATTCCATCATATATCTCCATTCATCTGTTGAAGGGCACCTAGGTTCCATAGTTTAGGTATTATGAATTGAGATGCTCTAAACATTCTTAAAATTATTCTTAATGAGGGAATACAAAATTTCTTTTAATGAAATAAAAGCAAAAAAAATCAATATATAAATAAAGAAGAAAAAAGGACAAAATAAAAATCCTTCATTTTGAAAACAGAATATACTAACTTAAAAAGATAGTATGGAATTTTCACCTGATTGGATGTGATAGAGTAGAATAAGTGAACTTGATGATAAACCATTAAGAGATTATTCAAGACAAAGAATATAGGGGAAAAAAGACTGAAAAAAAATAAAGAATACAGCTTCAATCATCTACTATATGATATCAAATATACTATTAATAAGCATATAATTGAAATTCCAGATGTAGCCATCCTTCAGGGAAGAGAAAAATATTTCTTGCTCAAAGTAAAAGTAAAAAAACACATTGCAAGTGCACATGCATTATCAAAGATGAAAAGGAGATTCTTTATCTTGAAGTGTTAGCATATCAGATAAAAATCTCAGTCCCATAGCAAAGAATAAACATCAGCAAAAACAGTAAATACATGTAAAATGTGAACGAATATTTTTGTCCTACTGTTTTTCTCCTTCTTTCTTCATAGAGCATATAGGTATTAAAAGCCAAAAAAATTATAGAGTATTTTATTGAAGGGTGTACAATATATGAAGATATAAATGCATAGCAACATAAAGAATAATACAGCCCTATATTAAGTGGTATATTAATTTTGAGAGATTGTTAAAATATAATATATATTGTGATCTTTAGGGTAATTACTAAGAATGTGGCTATGAAATCAAATTGGTATGGCTTCTAGGAGCAGGAGTTTATTTTAACATTTCATAGAACAATTAATGTAATTCATCATATCTAAAGGATTAGTGAGAAAATGTATATGATCATCTCCATAGATATACAAAATCTTAGCCCACTCAGGCTTAAATAAAAAATAGCAGAAACCTAAGAATAGAAATTATATTCTTTATCTTGATAAATTTCTCATCAAACATGAACATATAAACTGTGTGTGTGTGTGTGTGTGTGTGTGTGTGAGAGAG
The DNA here is from genome assembly GCF_964194105.1 of Spermophilus citellus. NCBI lineage: Eukaryota > Metazoa > Chordata > Mammalia > Rodentia > Sciuridae > Spermophilus > Spermophilus citellus. The sequence goes on from NC_138193.1 coordinate 106,764,694, forward strand.
AGAGAGAGAGAGAGAGAGAGAGAGAGAGAGAGAGAGAGAGAGAGAGAGACTGAGTGGCTTCTCCCTCATAGTGGAGAACCACAATGCCCACTAACAGTACTTACACACTCATTATATTGGAGGGTTTAACTTTTTCATGAAACAAGAAAAACTAGTACAATGCACACACATTTGAAATAAATAAGGCCATCTTTGCAAAAGATATGGTTGTCTATGTAGATCAATGAAAGAGGCTACAGATACTTACTAGTTGTACTTTGAAAAGGAATGTAAAAATCATTGAAATTTTGTATCTACAGCAAACACCTAGAAATTAAATTTAAAAACTCAATTTAAAATAGCTTCCAAAAACTTATGAATATTTAAAAATTAATTTGTAACTATTTTCCAATATGTACATATATTAAAACATTTAATTTTATATCTTATATTTGTGAAATTTTGATTTGTCAACTGAGAAAATATATGTACAAGGCCTAAGTATTTGAAAGTCAAAAATGCTGCAAAGTAAATTTTTAAAAGAACTAAATAATTTGAGGAATATATTATGCTATTGAACGTCCAGTCTCGATATTGATAATTTGACATTTTTTTTCAAGCTCACTTAGATTTTGATACAATCCCTCCAAACCCAGAATACCTTAGTAGGATTTCATAAGTAAACTAATAACCTGATTTAAAATTAAATGGAAGAATAAGACATTATCATCCTATATACATGTCTGATTACTGGAGTGACTCTGGGCCATATATAGCCAGAGGAATGAGAAGTTGTGCTCCATGTACAAAGTATCAAACTGCATTCTATTGTAAAATAAATAAATAAATAGATTAATTAATCAATTAAATGGAATGGAAAAATATCTAGAAGAGTCACAGCATTCCTTAAAAAGTGAGAAATAGCTTTAAGGATGCATATCACTGACTTTAAAATACATTCTTAAAGTTATAATTCAAAGGCTTAAATGTAAGTTCTGAAGCTATACAATTTTTTAGAAGAAAGTCTGCACATTGTATTCAGCAATGTTTCAGTAGATAGGACACACAAAAAGCAAAAACTATAAAAGAAACAATTTTAATTAGAATTACTGATTTCATCAAAACAATTTCAAATTATCTTCAAAAATTCATACTAAGAAAAAAAGGCAAAATGTAGACTAGGATAAAATATTTAGCATATGTTCAGACTACTTAAGGGACATTTACAACTCTACATAAAAATAAATAATGCAAAACAGAAAGGAGAAAAAGATTTGAACATAAATTTTAACAAATAAGGAACGTGAATGAATATATGCATATAAGATATATGTTCAATAACTTTGGTAATTAAATACAAATTGAATTCAAATGGCAAATATGTATGTACCCTCACAAATCACCAAAATTATAAAGACTACCAAAATTACATATTAGAAATAATGTATAGCTACTGAAATTTTCATGCAAACATTGTACCATCCCTTTGAAAAAAAAGTTACACTATTTTGGCATATTAGCATATTATTACTATAGGTCCCAGAAATATAACTACTGTGTATATACCTGGAGGTCCTGAAGAGCTACATTCTTAAATAGATATGTCCTTGAATTTGCATAGGAACATTTTTGCCAGAAAGCCCAAAACTTGAAGAAATTGAATGTCTCTTGAGTGATGAATGTAGAAACAAACTGTGATGTTTCTAACTATGTAAACACAACTCAGCAACAAAAATGAACTAAATTGAAGTGTTCAGGAAATGTATCTTAGGTAGGGATGTTTGAATCAAATCCTGAAAACCCCCTCAAGCGTGAGTTGAGTAATGTCTAGAAATGCCATTCCACAATACAGTGACTGAGGCAGGAACTGCGAGAGGATGGAGTGAGGAGAAGTAGAGGGAGAATTAGACTCTGAGGTTTATGTCACGTTTTGGAGATAAGGAGTGTTTTCTTATACGTTCATTATGGGATAGAAGAAAAAGTCCAATGGATAAAGACTTAAAGTTGGGCTGAGCACAAAAAAAGAAATTAGTGTCACCAGGAAGGCTTAGGAATGAAGACACTCTGGGTGGAGCAGATCAAGAGTCCTAATTTAGACATGTTACCCGTGACAGACCTTTCAAACAAATAGGCAGCGTGAGAAATCAACTGGAGAAAAAGTAAAGTCAAGGCTTAAGATATAACTTGAGTGTCATAAGTAGTAAGACGGGATTTTAAAGTCTTGATTAACTGACCTAGACAGACTAATTTGGAAAGAAAAGGAGAAAAGAACAGAAAAGAAAGGAAAAAAGAAAAAAGAAAGAAAGAAAATGGATTGCTCTTCTTCATTCTGGGCATTCCATACTACCTAGAGGAAAGACTCAATGGACTACTTGAAAAGGTTTTACAGACTCAGAGAGGCCGATGGCAAAGCTGAGCAGCTGCAAAGGCCTGATCTTCCCCCCATTATTGCAATCATGCCAGAAAGATTTCAGACATGAACCTCAGATAACAGGCATGAGAAATGTGAAGGCACAGGAAAGGAGAAAAGGAGACATTCTCACAGGAGAGAGTAGGTGCTCTCTGAGAGGACAGGGAATGCATACTGCACCTGCCCTCCAGTTTTATTGGGGGTCCCAGCAAAGTTTCCAGAGTCCCACCTAAGTCCACCTTCTGACTTGATTGACAGCCCAGGAATGGCATGGACGGCCTCTAAGAGAGCAATTGTGATGCTCAACAAGTGGAAATTTTAAGAAAATCGAGTTCCCTTATTTTTGCCTCGATATCCTCTGCCCTTAATCAGTGTGTGGTCCTTAGAATTGTCCTTAGCAAGCATTCTTTGTGAGGGTCTTGATGTTTTGGTTACCAGGGAAAGTGGAGGTTGTGATAGTTTGGGTGACTGGGGAGGCTCTAGGCCACTTGCTAGGGTGTGATGTGATTTTTGAAACAATAGCTTTTCCGTGGAGGTTCTGCCTTGCCAGGCCCCCTAGTCCAGGTACGTGCCGGTCAGATAAGATTCCCTGTGATGGATCTTCTGTTGTCTTGTCTCAGCTCAACCATTGATGACCAACCAGCTAATACCTAATAAAGCAATGATGTTATCACACAAGCCTAGAAAAGCAAAGAAAAAGAAACCAGGGAGGAATTGGTCTTCAGTGTGAGTACTTCTAATGAGGACTGGAGAGCTACCATGAGGTCTGGCAAACTGGAAGTAGGCAGGAAGTGACCCCATTGGCAAACATCTCTGTGCAAGAAGGAAACCTGATTGCAGGTATTGAAAGAATGGGAGAAGGGGCAAGAGATAATAGTTGTAGGACAATGCCTTCTTAAAAAAAATGAAAAGATGTCGAGTTCAGAAGGAATTCCTCTTCCTCTCTGACAAGAAGGACACACGTGGCAGTCTACTTCTTCTCATCCACAGCACACCCCATTGAACCTGACACTGACTTGCTCTGCTCAGAGAAGCCTGGCCCCTGGTCTAGACACTCAGTGGGCCCTCAAGGCCCCCAGGTCTGGCCTGATGGTCTTCTGAGTGCAATGCTGTGAGCTCCTTGAGGAGGACCTAAGAGGCCAGCCAAGGCCTAGCACCTCAGCAGGTTTTAGGCACCACGGTTATGTTGGGAAGGACCTTCCATATTAGTGTGCTGCCACACGAACCCTGTAGTTTGGAAATCATTTCAGGTTATGATGTAATGCAGAAAGAAGTTTTATATTTCCATAAACTCAATGCTGTAGAGAAGCTGTTGTGCTAAATAGGTTCAATGGAACCAAAAGCCAATTTCTAGAGTCGTAATATTGAGTCCTCGTTGTTTGCAGACTCTATGTTCTAGGTAAACACTACAAAGTCTGTTGACATGACCACTGCTCTGACGTGCAGCAGCCCAAGCCAAATACTGAAGCTGTCCCAGCGTTCCTTTCTCTATCTATCTGACTTTTTTTCTTTATTATTATCTTTTTTTGGTACCAAGGATTGAACTCAGGGGCAGTCAGCTACTGAGCTGCATCCCCATTTTGTATTTTATTTAGAGACAGGGTCTCACTGAGTGCCTTAGAACCTTGCTTTTCCTGAAGATGGCTTTGAACTCATGATCCTCCTGCCTCAGCCTCCTGAGGTGCTGGGATTATAGATGTGCATCACCTGGGTCATGCGACCATCCAACTTTTTGATTCTACTGATCTACTGACCTTTCCCTCACTACTGACGGGCACTGTAAAAGTTCACCCCTGTGCAGCTTGCCAGCCGGCATCTCCTTGCTGTGTCTAATCCATCTAAACTGCATCCCTGTATATGGAGCGGCATGGACAGCTGTGACGTCCTATTTTAGGAAGAATCCAGAGGAAGGCTGTGGAACATACTACCCAAACATGCCCTTTCTCGCAGAGCTGTAGACCCTAGGACCAGGGAGGTGATGCCTTAGGTAGTGTCCGGGGCTCTACTATATGATCTTGTTCTCTCTCCTAAATCCCAGGGTGGAAAGGGAACATTCTCTAATAGATGAGAGAACTGACTCTTAGATTCTATAAGACTGAAGTTAAGAAGCTACGAGGTGGCAGTAAAAGAATTAAATCCATGCCTGGATATACACTGCTCATTTTCCACTATTGCCATACAGCTTTTAAGAAAAATATTACCAGAATGTTATTTACATAGGTATCTTACTAAATTGTTCTTTTTGTCTGAGCCTTGATATCTGCTGTTGTTTCTCTCACTTGTACACATCCCTCAAGACTCAATTTGGGCGTATCTCCTTTCTAAGACCTTTTCTGACATCCACCCCTAGGCTACAACCTGTCTGCATTCCGGTAACAGCTTATCCTATTTTTAACACCAAGTGCTGTGTTTATAACTTGTCTCTTTCTTCCATATAGCGTAATGGCATGTGTTTATGAATGAGTGTACACATCTTTAAAAAGCTCAGAATAAAACACACACACTGATTTTGGGTCTCTACATAGGCAGGCAAAGATGTGTCATGATAAGTGGTCTTAGAAAGCTACTTTCCCTCTATTCCTGAACCAGCATAGCAGCTGCCCTCTCACAGGGGTCTGCCTTTGCTCTGTGCTGGTCCAGCAGGAATGGAACTCCTCCTCTGCCTTCCACCTGCAGTCGCTCCTTTGTACAGGTCATTTCTGTCTGTTTAGTCCCATTTTTACTTCTCTGGTAACAACAGGCATTTTCTGGTTTTTTAAAATCAATGCTGTCAATTTTCTCAGGTGCTATTTATTTGCTTCTTTTCTCAAGACTTCTGTTCTTCATTAACAACTCTTTTCTTCTACTATGTGAGGTCCCCCAGCTTCTTTATATCTGCCACTTTGCCCTTTTAAAGAAACATCTTGGCCCTACCATTTGCTCAAAGTATCAGCTCATCTTTAACCTTCTTTCTCCAGGTCTTGAAACTCTCTGAGTGCCTATCTCTCAACGGGAGCTATAATTGATTTCGGTCTGGTCTGGCTTTGAGGGAGCTGGGTCATTCCAGGCTAGAAAACAATTGCCTTGAGGTTTAGAACTAGACACCATTTTCAATTTACCCAAGGCAAAAGAGAGCTTTTGCAGTTAAAGTTAAAATCTGAGTTCCTCTCTTAGCAACCACATGCACCTGTTTTAAATGTTTTAGAGATCGATTTTTATTCAATTGTTAACATTTAGGATCTTCCCCTTTACCCTTGAAATGTAGTAATGCGGGTCTTTTGCTGATTCTCCCTATCCTGACTTCATAATGAAGTCAATTTCTTGGACTCAATAATAAGCAGAGTTCAGGACTAACATGAATATAAACAGGAAGACTTCTGGGGGAAGAACATGCTACATTCTCCAATGTGGACAAGGATCCATAGGCACATGCAGGTTGAAGTAGGCTGTCTTTAACAGATGCTGTCTTTAACAGCTGCTCGGTGCTTAGGAGGGACAGGGAAGTGGGTCAGGAGTGGGTAGCTTCAGGATACAATGTCTGTGTATATCACAGTTAGCAAACAGCTGGTTACAGAGAACAGACTCTAAGAAAGAAAACAGAAATATTGCAAGAGTTGATCTACTTGTTACAAAGGGCTGAGGGCTTCTTTAGGGATCCAGTGTCTGTGCTTGCTGAATTGTCCATACCCTTCTGTGGATCTTGTCTTGTCTTTCTTTTTTTTCATTCCCTCTCTCTCTGCTTCCCTTTCTTCCCTCCTTCCTTACTTCCTTCTCTCTTTCTTTTACTTTCTTTCTTCTTTTTACATTACCAGAGATGTTCTGTCACAGAGGGTGAGGGCCATGGTTTCAGATTTATTTGAAACTTCCCTTTGACACTATGGCTTTGGGGGCTGCATATATGTGAAAGACTTCAACTCCTTACTGTCCCTCCTGAGATCAAGGATCAGTATGTCCAACCACCTACCTGAAGTTACTCTGACCTTCATGTTATGGGATGATTTGAAAGCTAAGTCTGGCTGACCCCATTCTGCTCACGCATCTCACCCTGCAGGGGGCTTTGGTCCCGCTTCCTAAAAGAGCCCACTCACATAGAAGCTAACACCCCCACCCACTTGCACGCTGGCCACAATGCCATTAAACTATGGAGCCTGTGCTAGCCTACTTCCTGAGTAGGTCCAAGAGATGCAAATTTCTGAGAATGTATTTATGATTCTACTTGCCTCTCCCAACCCCCTGATCTTGTGGTTTTTCTATTTAAATGGCTTCTCACCTGCATTCAGTGTCCTGGGCTGAAAAACTGTCCGCTTTCTGCTCCCTTGGCCCTGGCCAGAATAAATCTTTTGTCTTTTCTTCAAAAAAACCCAGAGTTTTATTTGGGGTTTTGGAGTAGTGCCTTAACATTCAGAAAAGCACAGTGTTTTCCTTTATCATCAATATGATGGACATGAGAAGAAAAGGGATTTCTGAATAACCCAGAGTTCAACCATTTTGGTATACATTTTGGCTTTGGTGGGAGAACTGTAAATGAGCCCTGTGGAGAAGCAAGTATACTCTTGCTTGAATTTAGTATCTTGTCCTTTTTCTAACACAAGAGAATTCAAAATTAAAGGATGAATATGTTCAGAATATGCCCAATATTCAGTCTACAAATACTAGGGACAAAGGATGGTACTGTTTTCTCCCAGTTCATCAAACTGTTCTTTTCTTCCTCAACTGCTATCCTAGACATTGTTATAGGGAGAGAAAGAGAAACTGGAGTGGTCGACTTGTTACAGACTTAGACTTCTGCTCAACTATATTTCTATTAAAAACAACACAAAACTATTTATCTCATTCTAATTTCTCAAGCACCCAAACAATATTTAGCATAGACAATATTAGCAATCTAGATGGTCTTCCTTCCAAAACATGACACTCCTTCTATAATCTTTTTTCATTGGTTCTAACCAGTAAACCAATCTGTAGCTCAACTAGCAACTGTTTGTAGGGGCTCTCCTATCAAGTTTTTCTCTCACACCACTCAGCAATGCATGGAATCATGTAATTCCTGTTGTCTTTATTATTTATGGTCCCCTGGACATAATAAACTCCTTTTTTTTCCATTTTGATTTTAGTTGTTCTTCCTTGAACATGTTTGTTTTAATTGAATAATAAACGAATATGCTATAGTCATATATGCTATAGTCATATATCCTCCACCTAGGCATTGTATTGACAGACAAAAAGTCTTTGGGTCAATTGACTTAAAAATACATATTCTCATGTGCACATAATTTGATCAGTGCCAATCTTCAGTACCTATAACCTCTGCTTCAGACCTCAGTCTTCCCAGCTTTCTCTGAGTCATGCAAAATATCTATCTAGTCATGCAACTTCATGCTTAAAATATTACAATGAATTCCCTTTCTTAAAGATAAAGTACTGAGGTAGCTTGACCTATAAGGCTCTTTCTGAACCATGTTTTTTTGCCCATAAATAATCCTTTATATATTTGTAGTATGTGCAATATCTATTCAAATGGACATCCCCATGGTTTTATCTGTTATATGTCTTTTTAAAGTTATGCTCCTCTTAAAATATTCATGTTGAGGCTGGGGATGTGGCTCAAGTGGTAACGCGCTCGCCTGGCATGTGTGCGGTTCGGGTTCAATCCTCAGCACCACATACAAACAAAGATGTTGTGTCCGCCGAAAACTAAAAAATAAATATTTAAAAAATTCTTTTCTCTGTCTCTCTCTCTCCACTCTCTCTTAAAAAAATAAAATAAAATATTCATGTCTAGTGTCTCGGTTTTCCTTTTCTATTAGTACCTTCTAGAAGTACAACCTCATTCTGATTACTCTTCTGGATTCTAGTGTTTTGCATTTTGGTTTCTTGTATATTTTCATGATAAATACAGAAATTGACTCAAAACAGAAATATAAAAATAATTCAATAATTGCAGCTTCTTTGTCTCTGAAGGTAATTAGAGAGCTAAATTTAGTAAGGGAACTATTGATCTTTGAGAAATTAGTATTTTGCTTAGGACTTGATGTTAGGACTTTGGCAACATGTCCTGAATTCACACTATCTTCAGACTGCTCATATTCGCCTAAACAAAGTGCCCTAGGAATGAGTAACATGATTGTAATTTAGGAAAAGAGTTTAGGTAAGGGAATAAGGGACTCTTTCCTCTGACATTCTTTAATGACGTGGAAAGCTCAGTTACCTTCCTCTTCACAAGCGCTTGTCCTGTCCCCACCTGCAGAACAATTCTTTCTCCTCCTGTCTACTTTAGATCTTAGTTCAATTGTCACTGTCTCAGAGTGATATTCTCTTTTTCATTTTCATTTTAATTTTTAGTTGTAGATGGACACACTATCTTTATTTTGTTTATTTATTTGTACGCAGTGCTGAGCAGTGCTGAGGATCAAACCCAGAGACCCGCACATGCTAGACAAGTGCTCTGCCTCTGAGGTACAACCTCAGCCCTCCATGACCTCTTGAATGAGTAGATTATGTACTTCAATAAAATGGTGAAATTCTTAAACCTCCTTGATATCAATTATTTTAATAAGTAATCAAATGTGTATTTGTTATTGCTATGAGTGATATCTGCTCTTCCCACTCAAATACTGTCTTGAGGTAGCAATGAAACACTTTCTGTTTTGCTAATCAATATATCTCTAGTGCATAATTCAATATCCAAGGAATACAAGATGGTGCATAGCCATTAGATGAATGAATGAATAAATGATTTTACTACTCTGGCCTCATCCTTCTCATCCCATCCTTTTATGGAACAGAATGTATCTTATAAATCATTGCTCTTATGGTGCAGCATGAACAAAGTCCTCTTCGGGAGTCCCTAACCCTCTTCCAATGCTGTCTCACCACATTCTCACTCCAGTCAGAATGGCAGCTATTATGCATACAAACAACAATAAGTGTTGGAGAGGATGTGGGGAAAAAGGCACATTCATACATTGCTGGTGGGACTGCAAACTGGTGCAGCCAATATGGAAATCAGTATGGAGATTTCTTGGAAAATTGGGAATGGAACCACCATTTGACTCAGCTATCCCTCTCCTCAGTCTATACCCAAAGGACTTAAAAACAGAATACTACAGGGACACAGCCACATCAGTGTTTATAGCAGCACAATTTACAACAGCTAAACTGTGGAACCAACTTAGATGTTCTTCAATAAATGAATGGTTAAAAAATGTGGCATATATACACAATGTGGCATATATACTCAGCAATAAAAGAGAATAAAATCATGGCAATTGCAGGAAAATGAATGGTGTAAGACAAGATAATGCTAAATGATGTTAGCCAATCCCCAAAAAACAAATGCTGAATGTTTTCTTTGATATAAAGAGGCTGATTCATAGTGGGATAGGGAGGGGGAGCATGGGAGCAATAGATAAACACTTGGTAGGGCACAGGGGCAGGAGGGGAAGGGAGGGTGAATGAGGTTATTAATGATGGTGGAATGTGATGGATATTATTATCCAAAGTACATGTATGAAGACGTGAATATACTTTGTATACAACCAGAGATATTAAAAATTGTGCTGTATATGTGTAATAAGGATTATAATACATTCGTCTGTCACATATTAATTAAAAAAATATTTAAAAAATAAAATGCATCCTTTTAAACCTCATTTCAGAGTCATTTAAATAGATAGGCCCTGGCAATCTACATTTTATACTCAAAAAGTGTTTCTTTGCACATTAAACTGAATAACACTATGTGTCTGAGCCACAACACAATACAGTTTCCATTTTCAACAAGCCTCTATAATGTAGAAAAGCAGTGCTCACTTTAAAAGATAAGCAGTGGCTGCTAAAGGTCAATGAGTGACACAGGGATGACACATCCCACAGGTAAATTTAGAGAATGGGTCTTAGATCATGGTCCATATTTGAAGGAAAACTAGTAATATAGGGGACTTGTGATGAATATTGAGATGATGTAAGGATAAATTCAGGAGGTGAGTACAGATCTAAGATAGGCAAGCAATGCAAGAAAGCACCTGAGAAATTGCAGTGCAATAGCGTTTCCCTTAGTATTCATCAGGATAGCTAGGAGGCTCATTCTGTTGGGTTAGAGGCCTGTGTCATGAAACCATGTACAGTGGCTTTAAATAAGGCTATTGACAGCAGATTATAGTAAAACACAACTGTAATAGTACATAATGGTAATAATGGGAACATGAAGAGGAAGGTGGAGACCTGCCATCATTATTGCTACCATTACCACTGCAAAAAACATCAGTAAGACCTGCTGTGCTTTCTCCATTCCTAATACATCGTACATGTATTAGGTTCACTTTCTATAACCAACGTAGGAGGTACATGACAAACAATTAACCCATAAGGAAATTAAGATTAAGATAATATAAATAAAATATGCAATTATAGCTGATAAGTATTATAAACCAAACTTGATTCAACATCTGCCCCCAAACCCATATTCTTCGCCATTAACAATTAAACATTGTTGTCTGTGTCTGGAAACACAACATCATTTAATTGGTGTTGATAATAATCTATAAATATTACAAAAACTTTGTTTTGGAATAAATGTGTCAAAAATACCCAACAGATAGATCAAAGCTGTAGGAGTATTAGAATCCATGTAGGATTTCTTGCACATCAGATCTATTTTACTTCTGAAGAAATAAACTCTTCAGTGTAACAAGGAGAATACTTCTTTCCATCTCAGTAAAGATCATATAAAAGTGATGGTAAGACAGCTCTGTGGGACATAAGCTTGAATGGGCAGAGATAGTTTGTTGGAAACAAATCTACAATGTTGTTAATAGCAGGGATTTACAATGCTTTCTATTTCTGGGAAGAAAGTGATGGCAAGCCAATTTGGTTTCAGTGTGTTTTATCAGATGAGGGATCAAAGAAATTAAGCACCAGTCAAAAGTCACATCTGCCTTTCAAACTCATACTTCTCTGATCTAGTGTCCTAGGTGATCCTTCCAGGGATGATACAAACAGGTACACCTCCATTAATCCATTATCCATTTATCTAAAAGCTTATGTGTGGAAGGGTGAGAAGCTTCCTTCTCTGTACAAGGAACAACATAATGGTAGAAAATAAGGAAGAAAAAGCTTGGAGAATATGATATAAAAAGGTCAGTCAACAAATAAAAATAAAACAGATTATTCAAGCTTTTCACTGAAATTGTTAGTTCTGTCCAAAATCAAGAACTCACATTATGTACCTGCCCTTGGTTTTTCTAATCGGGGCACTTACTGAAATTATCATCCATGTCTTGAGTGTTTGCCATCACCACCCACTACTAACCCTGTCCAATCTCCACTACCACATTTATATCCATAATTCAACTTTCTTTCCAAAATGCATATATGAAAATTCTGACCCCCACCCCCCGCAAAAGATGGTATTCGGGGGTGGAAGGTGCTGAGGTCAGGAGGGCTCCACCCTCAGGAATGGGATTAAAGTCCTTAAAAGGGACCTCTGAGACCTTCACCCCTTTGACTATGTTAGAAAACAGTGGGAAAATGACCCTCATGGACCAGGGAGATGGCCCTCGTCAGATACTGAATCTGCCACGCCTCATCCTTGGACTTCCCTACCTCCAGAACTATGTGGCTCAAACTTCTGTTGTTTGTAAACTAGTCCGTTTGTGGCATCTTTTGCAGCAACCCAAATGAACTAAGACATCTCTCTTCAAAGAATTTTCCCCATCATTTCCTAAACCTTCTTCCCTAAAATAAACAAAATTGTCCTCCATAGTAGTGACCTAAACCCTGCTGTAACAATTTACCAACCGATTGGCTTTATAGCACGTAGATGCATTAACATCCAGTCCTGCAGGTGAGAAGTCTGACAGCTCTCACTTGGCAAAATCCAGGGTAGGCAGCATTATGTTCCTTTGTAGAGGTGAAGGAAGAATCCCTGCCTGTCTTGCCTTTTCTGATGAACACGTGGTGGCAGAATTCTTGTACTTGTGCGTTCCTTTGATTCTTCATTTTCCTTCAAATATCAAGAAAATTGCTGTGCATTTAAAGTCTTAACGTGGGTCAGGACCACTGTATAATCCAGTCCAACTTCTTCATCTTAAAATCTATAATCTTAATCACATCTGTAAAGTCCTCATGCCAAGTAGGGCAACCTATGAACAGGTTGGAGGGATCAGAGCCTGTATATCCTGGGGACATGCTCATCCTCCTCTGCCTTCAGTTTCCACATAGCATTTCATCTGAACTATTCTGGTTGCACTTAAGTCCCATTTTGTGATTTTTATATTTGTAGATATGAGAGACAGATGCATAATTTTCCTTTCATGTATGACACTGACGCATATGCAGTTTGTTTATCTGCCTCCCCAGCATCGCATGTCAGCATACATCCAACAGAATATCTAATAAATAGTAAGTCTCAATCCACATTTATTGAAAGATTAAATATATATAAGATCTTTTATAACTCAAGAAATAGAAATATCCAACCTTCCCTACGGCCATGTTTTCCAAACAAAAATGTTAAAAGATATGTTTTGACAAATATCAGTGTCTCTAAAGTCTTGAGTCCAAACAAACTTTTGCTCTTTAAGTTGTTCTTAGGCATAGCAATGAAAAGCTGAATAACACAGGAAAGATACAATGTGAAGAACAGAGAGAATAGAACATATGTCAGAGCCTCAGGAGCATATCAGATAAATTAATACTACTTAAATTTATGTAATATGAAGGAAAATGTATTTGATAAAATTGTGGCTTAAAATTTCTCAAATTTCTGAAATGTATGTATAAATAAAAATAACATTATTATTTTAAGTTATTAAGATAAGCTAAGTAAAAGACCTTGTCTAAACATGACATAGTCAACTGTTGAAACCTAAAAGTAAAAAATAAAAAAGATACAAAAATACACAAAAAAATCTTTAAAGCTACAGTAGACAAATTAACATATATACAAAGAAATAATATTTAAGTGATACATTTTCCTGAAAAACTATGGAGATGAAAAGAAAGAATTTTTTTTAAAGCACAAAAGAAATTAAGAACAAACATTCTAAACATCCTAATAAAATATGCTTCAATTAATGAAGCCTATTTTATTATGCTTCATAAATTGAGTTAAAACAAAAAAAAATCAGATTAAACACATATTTAGAGACTTTATATACCTACACTACAAAGAAATGTTGGAGCAAATTCTCAGGATGAAGGATGATGATGTCACAGGGGAACTTTGACCCTTATAGGTATGGACATGCACAAATGATGAAATGTCAAAAATGCACACCATTATTGAATGCAAAGTTTTGACATTGTCTTATTGGTTTTGTGACACACAGATGTTATCCTCGTGGCATCTGGGTTGGTAAAGCTGAGTTGTAGAGGTTTGCAGCCTGGGGCCTGTTTTTATATGAAGTGCCAGGGAAGAATGGATCATCCATTCTAAAGATGGGAGCAGGAGGAGAGGATGATGTGACAGAGACCTTGTGTACCCTGAAAATCCTGAACTATTTAATCTTTAGCCCCTGACAGAAAAAGTTTACTAACTCCTGGAGTGAAGAATGAGACAGCATGAATCTACACATTTGAAATATGAGTATAATTTACCAAGAGTGGTACAATTTTTTGCTAATCTGTAGAAAATTAGGGATGCATATTGTAACCTTCAGCACAAACAGAGAATATTGAGAAGCCTATTTAAGAAATCAGAAGAGAAAGCAAATTGGTATTTTAAAAAGTCAAGATCCCCAGAAAGCATAAGAGGAGCAATAAGTAACAAAATACAGAGAAAATGAGATAAAATGGTAAATATTTTGATAATTAAAATAAACATTAAGAGAGCTGAGGTTGTGGTTCAGAGGTAGAGCCCTTGCCTAGCACGGGCAAGGCCCTGGGTTCAATCCTTAGCACCACATGAAAATAAATAAATAAAATAAAGGTATTGTGTCCAACTAGAACTAAAAAATAAATATTAAAAAAATTAAGAGAATAAATACACCAATAAAGAGGACAAGATTGTCAGAATTTGTTTAAAAAGCAAGTCTTAATACAGGCCCAATAGTGCACACCTGTAATCCCAGTGATTTAGAGAGTGTGGCAGGAAGAACGAAAGTTTGAAGCCCCATTCAGCAACCTTAGCAAGGCCCTTAGCAAATTAGTGAGCCCCCATTAGAAAACGAAAAACAAAAAAGAAGTCAAAACTACATACTGTTTGTAAGAGACATTTTCACATTTTAATTTGTAGATGTTTAATATTTTAATTCAGAAAATGAATGAACAAGTAAGAAATAATTAACAAAGATAAATTTGAAGACTATACTAGCATTCACCTTGATGTAATTAATATTTACAAAGGTCTAAATCAGTAATTATGTTGATCAAGTATATTATATATCCACCAGAATAGAATATGTTCTGGAAAAGCACAAGTCAATAAAATTTGTTTAAATTTTATTGTTTCTTTTGTAGTAATATGACTTTAAGTTCTACCCTCTCAACCAATACAATACTGTCAAACATAGGCACAAGGTGTATAGCAGATTTCTAGTGTGTACATACATTATCTGCCTGAAATGAAACATCCCTTGAAGAGAAATTCCCCATTTTCCATAACTCTAGCTCTTGGAAACCACAACTCGATTCTGTTTCATGAGCATAACTAGTAGATACCTCATATAAGTGGAATCAAGAGGGATGTGTCCATATGAGGCCAGCTTACCTCACATATAGCATAGTGTCCTTCAGTTTCATTCGTATTGTCACATATGGAAGGATTTCCCTTATTTTTAAGGCTGTGTGTGTGTGTGTGTGTGTGTGTATGTGTGTGTGTGTGTCCCTACTGTCACTATATCTACACCACTTTTTCTTCATCCATTCAGTGTCCACTGACATCTTTTCAAGGTATTTTCATCCACTGGCTGTTGTAAACAATGTGGAAATGAACATGGTTAGCGGTTATATCTTGGAGTTCTTGATTGGAGATCTTTGACTAGGCACCCAGAAACAAATTTCTATGCTGTACAGCAGTTTTATTTCTAATGTCTGGAGGAACTTTCATTCTGTTTTCCATAGAGGCTGCATGATTTTATAATCTTACCAACAATGTACAAAGGTTCCAATTTCTTTACATACTAATTTTTTCATGTACTTTCGAGAAACAACTAAGTTATTTCCCCAATTTAAATCAAACTGTTTTTTAAAACTTGTATGAATTCCTTATTTATTTTGCATATTAACTTCTTACTAGATGTAACTTTTGTAAATATTTTCTCCCATTCTGCCAGTTGTAGTTTCACTCTGTTGATCTTTTATGCACAAAAGCTTTTTGTTTTGATAGAGTCCCACTGTGACTTTTGTGCCAAATTCTAGAAATCACTCACCAGGACCCAAATCATAAAGTTTTTCCCTTACCCTTTTCTCATTCCATATTTTCAAGTGTTACATTCACATCTTTAATACATTTTGCATTACCTTTCTTTTGTATACTATACAATACAGGTATACTATATTAAAGAACCAATTTCTAAAAAATTCATTATTTGCATTTGGAAGTCCCATTTTCCCAGCACCAGTTATTGAAGAGACTATTGTACATTGTGTGCTCTTGGTTCCCTTTTCAAAGATTAATGAATCAGACGTGTGTAGACTTATTTCTGTTTATTCGGTCTTACATCTGGTTTTATGCAGGTACCAAGCTGTTTTAAAAATTATTTTGTAATATATTTTAAATCTTAAGTGTCATAACTTCAGCTTTTTCTTTTTGCTTCAGATTTCTTAATATGACTTGCTATTTGGGGTCCTTTGTGATTAGATAAAATTTTAGTATTTATTTTACTATTTTTTTTAAAGAATACCATTAGGATTTCAGTAGGGATTATAATGAATCTGGAGACCATTTTGGCACTTCAACAAATTTTAAAGGGCCGGATTCTAAATAAATTATATATATATATATATATATATATATATATATATATATATATATACACACACACCACATATATATATTATATATAATTAATATATAATATATATATTAAACACACACACACATATATATAAATATATATATATATATTAACCACATATATATTATATATAATTAATATATAATATATATATTAAACACACACGCACATATATATATATATATATATATATTATATATATAAACCACAATGATTTTTAAATTAGAAATCAGCAAAAGTAAAATATAGGAAAAGTTTCCCATGTGTATGAATTAAAGAACCAATATCTAAAAAAATCCATAGACTAAAATATAAAACAATAGTGGAAATTATGTTTTTTCTTTTAGTGCTAAAAATCAAATCCAGGGCTCTACATGTAATAGGCAAATTATCTGCCACTGAGATATATTTTTACCCCTTACAAAATTATCTTGAATGCATGCCAGTTAAAAGGTAGCAGATCAAAATTTGTAGAATAATTATAAAATTTATATAACTAATCTTCCTTCATTGAGGTACAGTAATTATCCCACACCATAAGGACGAGCAATGCCAAGTGTTATAGTTTTAGTCAGCATTTTCATCACTGTGACCAAAAAACCTAAGGAGAATGGCATATATGGGCTATGGTCTCAGTTCATGGAAGGCCAACTTTATTGCTCTGAACCCAAGGTGAGGCAGAGTATCTTGGTGGAAGGGCATCTCATGGTGGAGGAAAGTATCTCAGGACAAGGCAAAATGAAGCAGAGAGGGCATTCTGCCCACCAGGGGCAGATTATAAACCCCAAAGTCACACCTCTGGTGACCTATGTTTTTCTACACACACCCTATCTTCCCACAGTTACTCCCCAGTTAATCCACATTAGTGGATCAATCCAGCGATTAAGTTAAGCATCTCATAACCCAATCCTTTCACCTGTGGAAATTATTGATTGTATCACACATAAATTTTAGGGGACCTTTTATATTTAAACCATGTAATTTCACCTGGCCTCCAAATACATGCCCATCTTACAGTGCAAATTACATTTAGTCAATTTCCAAAAATCCTCCTAATCTTAGAAGTTCTAGGACTACCCAAAAGTCCAAGTCCAAAACCTCACCTCAGACTCAATGCCAACTCATAGATAATTACCCTATAAAGACCAAAAACAAGTTACATATGTCCAATATACAATAGTATGAGAGAGAGAGAGAGAAAGAGAGAGAGAGAGAGAGAGAGAGAGAGAGAGAGAGAGAGAGAGAGAGAGAGAGAAATAAGGGCATATTAGGAAAGGATAAGACCAAAGTAGGACCAAAATCCAGCTGGCCCAACAAGTCCTGTAGCTGCACATTCAGCCTCTGAGGGACATGGCATCATGGTGTTCTCCTAAAGGGCTGTGTGGCTCTGTCCTTACAGCCTTTCTGGTTGCAGTTCAAATGGCTCCTTTCTTGGCTTGTTTCTGCTGGATTCCTTCAACTCTCCCCAGCAGGTGCCCCATATTACTGGCATTTCCTAATCTTAGGGTCTCCACTGCAGCTTCAGCCTCCTTCTCCCATCTTTATGCATTGCCCAATCAGGGGCTGCCTGTAGGGACTCTGACCCCACTATGCTTTGCATGGCCTCTCAGGCCTTCTTTTGAAATTTTGGTGGAAAACTCAATGACTCCAAATTCTAGCTTCTTACTTTCCTCCAGAATGAGTACCATGTGGTTGATGCACAGTCTTCTGTCATCTGGAGCAGCAGTCCATCCTCCTGGGACCAAAGCCACAGCGGTCTCTGAGTACCTAGTTGACTAAAGATGGTGAAACAATTGTCAACCCTGCCCCTATGTAAGCAGGGATTCCCACTCGTCTCTTCTCAAAGGAATTTTTACTTTGATACCTTTGAGCCTGGAATGTTGTGGTCTTTCCAGTTCCTGATATGCTCTCAATTCATCTTCCCTATAGTCTCTGGTTAAAGGTAGGATGGAGATGCTTCCTTCCAAAGGCTGGACAAGTAGACCCAAGTACTTCCAGAAGTGATCATTCAAAATGCAGCAACAATAATCATGCTTCTATTACTGAAACTTAAGTTTCATTGCTGTCCTGCTGTGATATTAATGTGTGTCCCCCAGAAATTATATGTTGGAGGCTGAATCCCAAAGCCACATGCTGACGGTATTGGAAGTGAACTTTTGGGAGGTGATGAAGTCATGTGAAACTCTGCTTTCATGAATGGATCAACCCATCCATGTACTAGTAGATTAATGACTTACCAAGGGAGAGGCTTTGTAGAAAATCAAACTGACAAGTTTACTGTGTCTTACTGGGTGATGTCCTCCAGTGTGCCATGGCCCAGGAAGAAAGACATCACTAGATCATGAGTAAATCCTAGTGTCTTGATCTTGAACTTCCCAGATTCAAGAATGGTGCTAAATCTATTTCTATTCTTTATAAATTACCCAGCCTCATGTATTTTGTTTTAACAAGAGAAAACAGAATTACAATGTGCTGTCTTGTTTGATTCTGTCTCTGTTTCCTATAGCATGTTTGTTCCTCTATTCAGTTCTTATTTTATTAGGTCATAGACTATCTTTGGTTCTTATTTTTTATGTCTATTTTTAAATTTTATTTGTTCTATTTATATATACATGACAGTAGAGTATATTTCAACATATTAAACATATATGAAGTATAACTTAGGCTCTCATTATTGTGGTTGTACATGAAGGGGAGTTACCTTGGTCTGTATTCAGACATGAACTTAAAAAAGGTATGACTGATTCATTCTATTATCTTTCTTATTCCCATTCTCCACCCTTCCCTTCATTCCACTTTGTTAAATCCAATGAACTTCTATTCTGTACCACTCCCCATGTGTGTTAACATCCACATATCAGAACATTCAGCCTTTGTTTTTTTTTTGGGGGGGGGATTGGCTTATTTCACTTAGCATGATGGTCTCCAATTCTATCCATTTAGCAGCAAAAGCCATAATTTCATTCTTCATTATGGCTGAGTAATATTCCATTGTGTGTATATGCCACATTTTCTTTATCCACTACTCTGTTGAAAAACACATAGGTTGGTTCCACAGTTTAGCTATTGTGAATTGAGCTGCTATAAAACACTGATGTAACTGCATCACTGCAGTATTTTGATTATAAATCCTTTGGGTATAAACTGAGGAGTGGGATAACTGTGTCAAATGATGGTTCCATTCCAAATGTTTTGAGGAAACTCCATACTGCTTTCCAGAGTGGTTGGACAAGTTTGCAGCCACACCAGCAGCATATGAGTGTAGCTTTCCCCCCTCATCCTCACCAATATTTATTGTTACTTGTATTCTTGATAGTTGCCATTCTGACTGGAGTGAGATATAATCTCAGTGTAGTTTTAATTTGCATTTCTCTAATTGCTAGAGATGTTGAGCATCTTTTTATATAATTGTTGACTGTTCATATCTCTTCTGTGAAGTGCCTTTCAGTTAGTTTGCCCATTTATTGATTGGATTACTTGGTTCTTGGTGTTAGATTTCTTAGTTTTTTGTATATCCTTGAGATTAATGCTCTATCGGAGGTGCAGGTGGCAAAGATTTTCTCCTGTTATGCAGGCTCTCTCATCACATTCTTAATTTTTTTTCTGTGAAGAACTTTTTAGTTGGTAGACTATCCTTAATTCTTTCTATGTCTATTGCTGAGAGCCATAGCCAAGTAGGAATGACGCATGGCATTTTTGGTTAAAAGGTGAGCCAGCAAGCCATTGAGATGATATGATTATGTTAAGATCTGCATTCAACTGGATATTAGACCCCTGCTGTCCGCCTCGGCCTGCTACTTTGGAGCTCTAGTGGGACTCCCAGAGAGTTCCCATTGGTTGGGGAAGTGCGGTAGGAGGGATTTCCCGAGGAGGGATTTTCCTGTTGGTGTAGTGTGGCCCCAGAGAACACCGTGTGTGTGTGGTTCGGCATATTTCCCGGGAGCGTGCATGGCATTGGCGGGAGTTTCAGAAATAAAGTTTGTTCTTGCTTGAGTGGCTCGTGATTTTGTGCCCAGGCAGACTGCGGTAGTCTATCTGTAATTGGATTACAAACTCCTTGGGAAAAGGTCATAATAAATTTTGCATTTACATCTCTGTTTCCTCATAATGTATACAAGTGGTGTTATCAACAAGCATTTATTAAGCATATATGTGCTTCCTATTGAGCCTACTCATAAAAGCCAAGCATCTTTTCAGATATCTTTTAGTTTATGTTTGTTTTTTCTTTCTGAGGATAAATTCTAAACATATTTACTCAGCTCCTGTGATAACCACAAAATTTTGCTTCTCTTTTTGGTCTTAAGCTTCACTTCAATAGACACACTTCTATAAAGTCCCATTTCTTAGCATGTCTCATGTTTTCTTATCCTCATGTTGCAGAGCAAGGCCATCTGCAAAGCTGAAGCAACTGTGGATGTTCTCTGTCCCTGGTTCTTGTGAACATGCCAGAAAGATTTCAGAGGATGTCACACATCATTGCAGTTGATTGGGAGAGATAGGAAAAATGGTAAAGGGGGCATTCTTAAGGAAGTGAGCGGGGTCCTCTAAGGAGAGGGCTGGCATGCCTTCTTACCCTTCAGTTTTATTGAGTACTAGGGAAGTTTCCAGAGAGTGCCACCCAGGGCCACTTCCTGACTTTTGACTGATAGAAGGATTGCATCAGACTTTCATGTCCCCATGTCACCTGGTTTATTGCATGGAGAGGAGATTTTCCTATTATAATCACATAGTGAAGATCCAAGGCAACTCCAGGTCACTTTGGCCCACACTGACCCATTCTAATTGGAACTTGTTCTCACAGACTTCATGACCAGGGGGCTCTGCTTCTAATTACCCTATCTCCTGGAATTCTGGAATCTGCTCTGTATAAAGGTCATAAAAGCACCCACCCCCTTCCGCCTTTCAGAGTAACTTGCATTCTTTTTATCAGCAGGGAGGAGGCTTTCAGACCTGTGTTTCTCCTGCAGATAACAGGTTTTTTGCTGAGGAATTTAGTTATCCTATTGACCTAAGCCAGGCAGGGCTTCAGTTAAATTACTTTTTAAAAGAAAGCCTGTGGGGGTCAGCGCAATTGGTCCAGTGTATAGAATTATCCCCTTAGCCTCATGTTCCCACTGCTCATGTTTATTACCTACCAAATAGTTTTCTGATATAAGAATGAAATAATTGCTATCAGTTTTAGCAAGGTTTTATAAATTTCAGGAGATTTCTCATACCCATATGGTGAAAGTATTGAAGACTAATCTATCTTTATCACATTGACAATAAATTAAGTTGCAACATCAATGTTATTTATAAGAATCACTGTGATTCTTTCAATGCCCCTCCTGCATACTGTCATTATTTTTTTTTTATGGAAATAGTTTATCACCTTCTTTTTGCTCATTATTACAATTTCAGGACAAATAGGCATGTTTATTTTCAACTTTACAATTGATGTTTAATTTTTAAGGGAAGAACTATTAGAATTTATTTCAGAACTTACAAAAATGATTATATTTAGAAACACTTGCTTACATTTTACCTTCATTTTACTTTGGATAATTTTGGTTTGTCTTCATGAAGAATACCACCTCCCCACCTTGAATTTTTTTAATTTTGATTTTTTTTGTAGCAATTTGGTAAGAGATTTAATATTCATGAAAGATTTTAGAAACTGGTATATGGTTTTTTCCATATTTATTTCTTGGGATAAAACTATATAATTATAATATTTGTATGAGTGTTGCATTTATTAGCTATCATTGTATAATAAATTGGTCTAATTTTTTGACATAAAATGTGATAAATATATAATTATTTATCATATTATCTGTGGGTAGGAATTTAGGAAAAAATTGGCTGGGTGTTTCTGGCTTGGGATCTCTAATTAAGTATAACCAGAAGTCATCTGGGGTTGCAGGCATCTGAAGGTTCGACTGGGGAGCTGGAGGATCCACTTCCAAAGTGGCTGCCAAGTACCTTCCTGCTTTTGGCAGATAATGTCAGTTTCTCATTATTAAATGCCTTTATGTAGCTGCTTGATGGTCTTCATGGCCAATGATCAGTTTTCCAAGAATTAAACCACCCAAGAAAAACTGGAAATGCAATGATACGTGAAAACTCACACTACATTACTTCCCCATTACTCAGTGGTAACACAGGCAGACATGATTCAATAAGGAGATATCACACAAGACTGTTAGCACCAGAGACCAAGATCACTGGACTCTATCTTGGATGCTGGGTATCATGAAAAAAAAAAAAAAAAGAAAAAAAACTTTTCTAATTTCTTGGTCATCTTCAGTAGAATTCTCTTTCACTTTTTCTCAGTTACCCATTCCTAAGTCACCCTCCAAAACCCTAATAAAACTCCAACTACAAAACTACTAGTTCATTCCCTCAGTTGTCTAATCCAACCAGGTCTCCTTAAGTTTCACTGCATCAACTACTCATATTGAAGAAGTTACATGTGCATTCTTATGTGGCTCTTCATCCGGCTGTTCATTTATACCGTTTTTAATAAAATATGATTGTTAATAATGAAAAAAAAGAAAAAGTTACTTATCAATTGCCATTCTTATGTTGAATCCTTCTTCTTATTCAACTAAATTTTTAGGGTCTATAATTTTAATATTTTTTAAGTAGTATTATTGGCATCCAAATTTTACATGAACACATGGTAGTATGTTTTTCCCACTCATCCTTGTGAACTTGACAAGACTGGGAAATCTCACATAGCAGAGCCTGTTACTATCACCATTAATGATTATTGCCTCAGACAGGACCTTGTTTCCTACAGAAAACTATACTACTTTACTCAGAAAAGTTATTCCCTAGATGGAATATTTTTCTCTCTAAAGTGTGACCCTCACATGTCCTGTTTTACAATGATTGGGTAGTATCTCCTTCTTCACTAAGGAAATATCAACATGGGAAATTTCTTGACTTCCATTCACCAAACCCATAAAACAAATTGTAGCACTCATCCTTATTCTTTTTATGATTATTCAGTAATTCTCAAACTTGACCATACTTTACCTAAGAGGATTTTTTAAGTCACTGAGTGTTATCCCCACCCTCAGGATTCCTAATTTCTAAAGTATTCCCAAATATTGCTGACATTGCTGGTTTGAAAACCATTCTAGGTGACAGAGAAGACATTTCTCATTGTCTAACACAAATCCTTTCACCTGTGTCCTGAGATTCAACCCTTTTCTATTATTAGGTCTGAAAAAAACTTTTCAACTAATCTCCCCTTGATAAGTAATGATCTTGGAACAATTTTCCGCCTTAGAGTCTATATTTATTTGCTTCCCTCTAACCCCTCAACTCATTCCAATGTGGCTGTTCCCATGAACCATTCAACTGAAACACATGTTGATAAATTCATCAAATACCTCTAGTTTGCTAAATGCTAAATGCAAAGGACATCTTTTTTTTTTCCCCCTTCATATTGATTTTTCTGCTGCTTCTTACTTGAAACTCTCTCGGTTCCTATCTCACCCTGCACTCCTGGTTTGATATGGGTGAAGATGTCACTGTTGTAGCCATTCCTCCTTGTTCTCCTTTCATGGGTTCTTCTGCATTCAGCCATTAACTTTCACAGTCCATTTATGCTCGTCTCCAAACCTTCAATCTTTCTATCATCTCTTTCCATACAATTTCATGCTTTCCCAACTTTTAATGGCCACTTATTTTGAAGATCAAACAGGCATCCACATTTGAGAGCTCCTATTTGTTATTCCTACATGCACATCTGGGTCTCTAATATTTCACTAGACTCCTGCCTATCTGCCTTCTCTGCACATCAAATTTGAACCCTTCCACTGTTCCTCATCTTAGAGTGTGGCTTCACCTCACAGCCAGTGCAGCAAGGCACAATCCTCATTGCCGTCTTTGATACTCTGCTCCCCCTCACCTCACTCTTCCTCACGCCTGTATTTAATGTGTCCTGTTGTTCTGTAAATTGGTAGTAAATTTTCTATTCTTGAATTATTTTTTCTGCTTGTCTTGATCAACATTTACTAGGGGTTAAGGTTTTCATGATTGCTTATATTTTTCAATTCTGGAATATAGTTATCTTCTACTTATTTACAGTTTCAATCTATACATTCCCTCTGGATTCTGCTTACATATATAGTGGAGTCTCTCATTAATTGTCTTTGTTTTTTACTTTTTATTATTTATAATTTCTGGGGTTTTTTTTTGTGTGTGTCTTGATGCTGTATTCTGAGCAATTTATTTGGTAGTTTTCTGACACAGTAATTTGATTTTCCATACATGTCTAATTTACTAATTTCACAAATCTAGTAAGTATATTATTTCAATTATTATTATGTTTTTAAGTTTTTGTTCAGTATTTTCATTTTTTCTTTAAACATGCCTGAAAGTTATTGATAATTTCCTGTCTAATCACTGTCTTTTCGATTGCTTCTGTGATTTATTTAAATATATATTGAAATAGTTAACATTTTTATATCTTGAATTTTTGTATCTCAGGATTTATGTTGCATTTATTTATTTACTGTCACTCATGGGGAAAGCAGTTTCTGCCTTGATAGTCTACCAGCTTAAAAAAACTATTAAATATAGGCTTATATTTAGTTGAACTCTGTTTTTAGTTCTGATATTAAAGTATTTGCCTCCGGAGAGAAATTGTACTTGATTATATAATTATGATGACATCACTAGTCTGTGACTAGTTTTAGCATAATTTTCAACTTCTGCATGCATGTAGGAAGCACACTGATAATCTGAATTCAATTAGAAAACCCAATTTGGGTTTGTGTTTAAAAAAATCTCAGGTGAGACTCTTCTCCTTTATCTTGATGGACTGTCAAGACAGGTGCTATCTCCTCCATTTATGTGTGGGCTGTAAAAATTTTTTTCCTCATTGTTGTATTCCAAGTGCCTAAAATAGGTACTTACTCAGAGTTCAATAGCTACTTGGAGAATAAATTTTTAAATTTAGCAGTTACAATTGAGAACCCACATCCTTGGTTGTCTGCAGAGCAAGGTTGTGAACTAAAGGAGACAGAAGCCTCAGGAAGCATCTAAGAGTACCTTAGTTTCTTTTTACCATCTGAAATGTGACTATTACTGCTTAGAGGTAAAAAATAATGAATAAGTCTGCAGTTCGATTTAAAAAAAATAATTTATCTGTCCCAATCTCCTTGAGGTGAAAACATGGATCAATATTAGAATAACTACTAATGGAATATGTCACATTGTGAAGGTGAAAGGCAAACCTGGATAGTATATATTTATTATAAAATGTGCTAGAACTGACATGCAAATTTACAAATTTATTCATCTCTGTCTCAAACCTATACTATTAAACTATATTTTATGCTGAAAATTGGTAGAGGAGGAAGAAATTTTGCAGAATCCCAGGATATAAAATGAAAATTTATTTCAAAAGAAAGCATGTGTTAGCAAAAATTATCCAAAATAAATCTATCAATTTTCTGTATATTAAAAATAACTAGTTTGAACTACTAATGAGAAAAATATCATCATAACTACATACACAATAAACCTTGATTATTTTCTTCCTGATTTAAACAAATTTTGTGGATCTAAAGGATAAAACTTTTTGAAGGCTTCAGATCCAATGGCCTGTCCAAAATGTCAGAAATGTCCACTGTGGTTTTACTATGCTGTCTCCTGACAAGTTCATAAAGGACAAGGAAATTGCATTCTCTTCCTATATCCCCAGTAGACAAAACTGAGAACCTTATGCATTTTGGTGGCACTGCCCTTGAAATGCATTGTGCATTTAGCTTCTATCATCAGTGAAATCTCTGTCTATAGCTGTTTCAATAATTGCATGTAAGCCACATTGTTTGAAAACAGACTTGATGAAAGTGACTCCCTCTAGGTTGAATTACTCTCTTGCTGTATTTGCCCACTTCTTTGCTAAGGACATGGTAGTTGGATGGAGACACTGATGGTCAGTTTCATCAATTTTAGAGAAACCTCTAATGGTGGTGAGCAAAAGGTCTGGTTATAGTGCATGAGGTTGTCACAGCAACTCTATGAGTGAAAGTGACTCTTCAGGTTGTGCAGGTGAGAAAACAAGTTCCAAAAGTTAAGTTGCCCATGATATTGTGATTAGTTCACTATTAATATTAATGCTGTACTAATACTCCGTGCCATCCACAACCCCATGGAGGGCTATCCTCATTGCAAAGACATCCTAACAGGAACTTAAAGATGTTGAGAAACTAGCCGGGGGTAAGCAAAACTAAAATGTAGTAAGCTGTTTTCCTAATTCCATCATTTTTCTTCAAATCCCTGCTGCTTCATGTCCTGTGGATGATAGTCTCAGATAAATGAGGATTTGCATATATAATTCATGATTTTTTTTATTTGCTGCTACTACACTGTAGAATCTTGTTTGGAGGAAAAGATATTGCAGGTAGCAAAAGAGAGAATTATAAAATACATAACCAAATAAGCTGGAGTTGACTATCAGAGGAATTATAAATTGGGTGTCACCATGTCACCAACATTAATCCTAAATGCTTTCATTCTTCCTAATCCTATTACACATGGAGTTTGTCACTGTGAATGCAAGTGTTGAGATGCTGGTCTTAGACTATGATATCTAAGAGGTCAAAACCTTGACCATGTCCTTGCATTTATTAAAACGTTCAGTAAAAGTCTTTAATTTTGTTTCCTAATGGCATATAAACCCTTATCTGTTGGCAAAAGACGGGATTATTTTTAATAAAAAATTCTATCGAGCTAGATGAGTTTTTAATTCTCATTTTTGTGTGCATTTGATTAAAATATTTAATTTCATCAAGACTCTGCTTTGTTATTAAGAATGTCCTATAATTAAAGATCTTAGAATAAGTCCATTATTATTCTATTCAACATAATTAAAGCACAGAGAAAACAAAAACAGAGAAATTAAAATGCTCAACTTATGATGTATTCCTGTCCTGTTAAGCCAATCATAAATTGAAAATGTATCTCATCTACCAATGTCACAGCCTGGTGACACAGCACTCGGGAGAATATTGGTTGTTTCCCTTGTGATTGTCTGTCTCACTGGAACCTGAGGCTTGCTCCTGCTGTCCAGTGCCACAAGAAAATATTGCAATGTATATTGTTAGTCTTAGAAAAAAGATCACCATTAAAAAATCAAAGTATGACTGCATATTTATTTTACAAGTTGAATCATCAACATATTTTAAGTAAAAACATTATAAATCATAGTTGGGGGCTAACTGTAGAACATTCCAAAAGAGAGTTTCCTAAACCCTTACCACAAATTATGAGTAACACCCATATTCCTGTAAAGATTTCTTCAAGATGATAAGGCTTGTTGGGAAACAGCATTTCTCAGACCTCCAGTAGAAACGGGTACTATTAATAGTAAATATCTCCATCAGGAAATGTTGGTCCAGTAATATTGTGACCAGGGCAAGGATTTCTAAGACTCAGCAAAAATGTGCATAAGTAGCAGAACATTCTAAAGTGAACCAAGATCTCCTGAAGCTCTGAGGGTGCCACAGAGATGAACTTGAGGTCAGGTTACCAGTCAAATCCACTCAGTAAAAGAGAAACTGCATGTTTGTTCCAGGGCTTCCAGTGGCCTTGAAGCAGCAGTGTTGCCATCGGCTCTAGGTCTCTTCCAAGCTGGTCGGTGTGCCCACAGTAGTTGATTCCTCCTTCCCTCATCAAATGTCTCAGGCATCCCTTCTGATATGTACACCCCAGTTCTCTACAAGTGAGAGTTGGGAGGATTTTGTAACACTTTTGGATGCACCTTCTTCTCAGAAGGTGGATTTATACTCCTTGGGATTTGGACCTTCCAGGATTGAATCTCAAACCAGGTTCTAAGAAAATGAAAGGTGTGGAGATGGCTCTTGAGATGATTCGATTTTCCTGTGCAAAGGTGGATGCCACTGAGAAGATTATTGTGAAGACGTTTGGTCCAGGAGACTCAAACTGTCTCAGCTTGGAAAAAAAAAAAAAAGAGGCTTACCCAACTGCCATGTTTTTTAGGGATTTGTGATCTCAATATCAATTCTTAGAGTTTGATTCTACATAAGAAACTCAGGGAAGCCATGAGTTCAATTAGGTTTGTAATTCAGACATTTGTTGGATAAAGCAGTGAACTTGGTTTCCTAAATATTTGCCTTACAGTAGGCAGCAGAGCTGTCATGGAAAGTGTCTGTTACATCAGGCTAGAGCTGAGATGTTAAAGACATGAACTTGTCATTTTGTTCGCTAAGATCTTCAGCACATTTAGAAGAAGACTGCTACCCCACAAACTTGTACACTTTATTCCTATCAAAGCTGCAGGGTATCTTCAAACTTCACATGCTGTAGGCGTTCAACTCCTAGCAACTGCACTCCATAAGTTAACCTTTGACTCTTGGTTACATCTCAGTAGAAGGCTCTTAAGTGGTCCTTACTTAGTGTAGTTCTACATTAGGAAAAAAAATAGTTCTTTCCTTTTCAACAGAATATTCAAATACTCAACAAAGTATGAATTTAATCTCACTCCTACTTAGCAAGAGTAACCTCAGAACTATTTCCCATTCGAAGTTTATCCCATTTGATAAATGACATCTACACTTATTAGCAAGTAAGTGGCACAAGGTTTGTATGCAACTGATTATGCTCATTTTCTTTGTTATCACACTCAAAGATATTCTCTATCAGGGAATAGACTTTATCTGTCTTGTTTACTACCATCTTTTTACAATTGTGCAATGAGTTGATAAGTCTACATCATTTATCTAACCAAACAGAGCCAATGTTATCTAACCAAACAGAGCCAATGTTCCCTGGTTCCTCAAACCATTCCCTTGACCTTAGGTGTGTTCCTTCATTTTCCTCTGTTGAGTCCCTCATCTGTGAAATGGGAATTTTAATACAGGTAACATAGTAGATGCAACAGGTAAGAAGGTCCTGCGTGACTATGAAGGAGCGGACAGTTTCTCATTCCATTTTCACTCACCTGGTTTGTTCACTGCAAGCCTGGAGGCCTGAAGCTTGCTTTTTGGGTCATCTTACAGCCATCCCAATCTGGCCCACTCCTACTGGCTCAGTTCTGTACCTTTACTTGTTTGTCACCTGTTATTTCCTGCTATTTTCAGGCTGCCATCTGCTCTTCTTTGATCTCTTTCAAAGTTTCAAGTATGTATAACTCAGAAGCTGAGAGTCATGGGCACTTATTTCACTCTGCATTTTGCATTTATTAACTACCTACTCTGAGCCAGAACTATTTTAAGATGGATATATCTGTGCCTATGAGAAGATGCTTCTGCGGCCAAATGGCTGGTAAGTGGAACTGCTAGAGTTTGAACCCATGCAGTTCATTTTCTGCCTATTCTGTTAACCACTGTCTTTGGTCCTTTCTTTACCATAATGTAGGCTTTTCTCCTCTCAGTTTGGACCTCACACATTCTGGATCATTTGTCTTTATGCAGAGACTATTCTCATCACATCACCTTAATTTAAATGACCACATTTTTTGATCTTTTCTCTGATTCTGACCTTGATTTTCTCTAGCATGCTGTTCCCTAAGGTCCCCATCTGCTCCACAAATTTAAATCATAGACGAGAGGCACATTTTTAGTAAATACTACATCCAGATTACCACTTGTCCTTCTTGGCAAGGGAAGCAGTCTCAGGTTCATTTTCAGGTCATCCCAGGTCATCTTTAAATCATCCCAGGGATGGTCTTTGGTTTCCTCTGGCCTGATCTGATGCCTTGGCTCTCTGATATACTCAGCTAGTAACATATCCACAATAGACCTATTTTTCCATGTAATTGGATTCAAGGAGACAGATTCTTGCTAAATCAGATTCATAATTTACTTAAGCAGGTGACAATTATTACTCCTCCATGAGAAAATAATTGCCATTCTCAAAAAAAGCTCACCATGTGGTAATACTATACAGAATGCCAAGTCCTAGTCACAGGAGGATTAGAAGTTTCCAAAAGCAGATCAAGAAAAATCAAATGAATGAGACGAATAGCCAGGCACAGGCCAGGGAAATAATCTGAAGCCTTCTGTCTACCTCCCAAACCAAAGGCCATAGAAAACAAATACAAAAATCCTAACTCTAAGTACCTACATATAATGATGATATTTAGGACTATAAATGCAATCTTTAACCCCAGAAATGGGACTGGATTTTTCTCCTAAAATGCCTCCAGGACTCACATTTTACTACACTCTTAAGAAACTATTTTAATGAAGATTACTATAATGTTCAGTTTTTTTTAATCACAAAGTAATTTCACAATTTAGCCACAGACAATTGTGTTAATGTAAATAACAAAAACTGTTCTGTAAAAAAAAAAATTTTAATAAGTCTTTGTCCATAATCATTAACTCTAAGGAAGGAGACAGTTGAGCACGTTATTTTCTAATCTTTTAATTAAGGGAGGAGAGAGTTGAGCAAGTAATTTTTTAAATTTATTTTCTTTTTAGATATACATGACAGTAGAGTTCATTTTGACATATTATACATACATGGAGTCAAACTTCCCATTCTTGTGGTTGTGCATGATGTGAATTGACCCTGGTCATGTATTTGTCTGTGAACATAGGATATTCATATCTGATTCATTCTGTTGCCTTTCCTACCGTGACTATATTTGATTACCTAAAATATTAAAAATTTGTAATGAAATTTGTAAAGTTTTCCTGGTAAAAAACAACCAGGACAACAATCAAAAGTGATGGCTGTTTCCCTGTGACAGTGCTGGTTCCTGACACTACTGCTTTTTATCTTGTTTGTTGAAGACCTCGCTTTGGTCAATGTGTTAATCGTATAGTTTCCCCGAAAACTGATTAGGATATGCATAGGACTTTTTTCCTTACGTTGACTTCGTGATTGAGAATGTGTGTCCCCACAAGGGCTTTGCAGCTCATTCTCTGTGGTTGGTCTAGATGTTGGCCTCATTGTCACTTGGCAGTGTCACTCAGATAGTACGCCTGCACATTTAACTTGTAATTGGGTAATTGCCAACTCTGAGTATCTGAAAAGATGCATTCCAACATGACAGAATCTCTACAGCTTTGCTTCTGCCTGGGTAGGAAAATCTAATTATTCTTTGCTTTGGCCCCAATTTGATGAGGGTTTTCTGGCTTATCACAATTTATAGAGCTCAGTCTCTCATGAGGGAAAAGGAAAATTCAACTAGATAACTGCTAATTTTAGTTTCAAGGTGGCTTGTATGATTCCTTGTGGTATCCTTAAGTCTCTATCAGGACACCACATTCAATATATTAAATATATTCAATAATAGTTGAAATAACCCTGCCTGTTCACAAAGCACGGTGATGGTAGAGAGCCTATTCAACCTAGGCAGTGTCTTCAAGAAATGTGGAGAGAATATGTAGTGCCTGACCCCAGGCCCTGTTCTCATCATCCTGTTTGAGTTTCTTCCTCTAATGATCCTACAGTCTACTTCAGAGGTACAGGTGACTGAAGAATGCACCCTTCTACCTGCTCAATTCAGTAACCTGATATTTCATGGTGGTAATTGCTTTGAAAGAACATGATCTAAATGCCCTAAGCAAACTAAAGGTAGGAAGAGAACTTTTTAAATAAAGTAAATAAAAAGTCTTTAAAACAAGACAAAAGTTTGAAAGAATCTCCCCATCCCTCTTTCCTGCAGCTTCAGTGTGCCTGGTTTCTACGGCCAATAATAAAGCTACAGTCTGAAAATATTAAAGAAAAACTTCCAGAAATAAGCAATTTGTATTTCTAAATTGTGTCTTTCTAAGTAGCCTGATGGCATCTCATTTGTCACTCTCCCCCACTGTAGCTTGCCTTGTCCCTTTGTCCAGCATTTCCATGCTGTATGTGCTACCTGCCCACTAGTCACTTACTAGATGTCTCAGTTGTCATACTGATATGGTTGCAGTATCAGCATTACTATAGCTGATTAGTAGTTATTATTATTAATGTCTCCTGGTGCCTAATTGATACATTAAACTTTATCATTGATGTCTATGTATATAAACAAGATAGTATGTATGGGGTTTGGTACCACCTGCATTTTCAGGTGTCCACTGAGGATCATTGACCCTCAGGTAGACAAGGGATGGCTATACATATTTCTGATAAAAAGAAACTCAATACATCTCAAACTACGTTTTCTTTTCTTTTTTTTTTCCTTAGAGAAAGTGATGTCCATTGACAAGGTGAGATCAATTGATTCAGTGAGAACAGATCAAAGAACCAATGATTTGCAATCTTAAGGGAATATAGTTAAATAATCCATTGAATTGTAAGAAAAGCACCATTCAGTTGTTGATATAAAAATAATTCAACTGTTACTAATGTGAAAACTTGGAGATAGTTAAAATTATACATATTCTAGGTCTGAGATTTGCAAATATTTTTATTTGAAAAAAGATTAAATCAAAGTAAGTCACATACTGATGCAGGCACCTATATTTACTGCAAAAGCATTCCAAACCTTATCGCTACATTATTTGATAGGAAATATGAAGGTCATATTTTATGTTCCTATCCATAAACTGCCTGTGCACAAGCAAATTTTTTGAAAAAGTGATAAAACTACATAAAGTTTTTAAAATTTTCACTATATTTTCTTTATCCTCCAACATTTCGTCCTTAGAGGAAACACAGTAGTAGGCAAGGAAAATAAATATACATATGTGTATTTACACAGAAAGCATAGTTTCTATGTCATTTTGTACTATGAATTAACTATGGGCATCCCAGTTTTATAGATGGCCTGTTTAATTCCTAATTGCAATTCCAGATCCTAATCACAAATAGTTCTTTTGTTATACCCTCTTTTAGAGTTCCCAGAAAGTTTATTTCATTTGAATTCATCATCTATTATAATTTAGGTGCATTTAGCCTATTAACCCATCACAAGGCAATTGTGTTAATAGTTTTCTTGTTCATTGATACTACCTTGATTTGGAAAGTAAGTTTGCTCGTGCAAATATGTTAAATATAAAAATTTCAAAATTCAAAAATTTTAAGTAGCACATAAAAAAGAAAGGAGGAGTAACTAAAAAGAATTCTCTCTCTCTCTCTCTCTCTCTCTCACACACACACACACACACACACACACACACACACAACAACAACAACACATAAATAAATTCTATACTTTAAGCCTGATAAGGGGTTCCAAGTCCAGGGCCTAGAATTAAACCCTTCTTCTTCCCCCAAGTGAGAAATTTCTCTCTCTATGCTGCTTGGAGATGGTGACAGGGTGGCATGGGCAAATCTTTCCTTTGACCTTCTTTAATGCATCCTTTCTCATTATTATATTCAAACCAGGTACTATGGTTTCTCACCTGGCTTCCTTACCAGCTGTGTAGGTGATCTGGAACATGATAGTTGTTGAAAGTGGTGTGTTTGTGCAGAGAAGCTCATTGGAGGCTCTTACCCAGCTACCCTTCTAGTCTGCCAATTTTCTCTTCTTTGATCCATCATTTCATTAAGGAGGGCTCTTTAAATATCACCCACTGTATTTATGTAATTACGTAATTAACTTTATCAAGAGCACTTACATCTCTTCTGCAGAACTCAGCCTCATGGCCACATTTCTCTGCAAGTCAGCCTGCAAAATGCAGTTTAACCATTGGTGGCTAATTGCCTAGCTAACCTTGTTACTATGAAAAGAGAAAGGAGAAGGTGGTGGACAGCCTCCTTGGCATGCATGTCCACTCTGATTAAGATGTCCCATCTTTCAGTCATTTTTTGTTTTTCATATTTTTTCCTCCCTCCCTCTGAATTTTCCTCCCCTTCCATCTCTGTAGCTACCTCATCTCATACCTCATGCTCCTGGCGCAGAAGCAACTCATCTGAAATGTTATTTAGGTGCAAATGTGGGACTTTCACAGATCTAATCAGAAAACCACAAGGATGTTAGAATTAATTTCCAGTCACTACGCGGCCTGTAACATGGCTGTCATGCTATTAAAAGAACTAAATATATTGGGAGAACTGATATATTTTGTTCTGGAAGCAGCTTCCTAAATAAACAAATGTAATATAATCGTGTCTCCATTTTTAGCATCTTTAACTAAGCAATGTAATGTTCTCTTTATATGTTTAATGTCAGCTAAATATTTCAGTAAATGAATACCAATCTATATTTTCATGTATGCATTGAATTATCTTATGTAATAAAAATAGAATTGCAAATGTCAAATCTTTTTAGTAAGTTATATACATAATTTTAGGTCCTTATATAATTTTACCTGTTGGTTACAATTTGCTTATTGTGTTTCTAAAAATATTGTCCTTTAGCAAACTATGTATTCTAGAGTGTGTGTTGTTCAGCAAGTATTTTAAGATAATTCTCCAAGGAAAGAGTAGTCTTCAACAGATGGCTCTGAGATGATTAGATACCCACATGCAAAAGTATGAAGCTGAAACACCTTCCTTATCCTATACCCAAATTGTACAGTAGATAGGGAGTTAGATCCAGAACCTATGAAGAAATCCTACAACTCCATAATAAAAAGCAAAACCAAAAAGACTAACCTAAAAATGGGCCAAGTAGCAGAATCAGCATTTATCCAAAATAAAGGATAGGAAAGACTGTTTAGAAAATGAGTACAGGCTCATGATCAAGGCAAAGCACAATCACCAAGGTAACGGTGCCCTCACCCTGGGACTGCTCTCCTGGAAAGGATGCAGAGTGATAAGTGTTGGCGAGGATATGGAGACATTGGAACATCATTGGGTTTCAGAGGAAAAACAGAATGGTGAGGCTGATCTTTTGCCAAAACATTGCCAATATATTTTCTCAACTTGTTCTCTCAGGCAGTTCCTTAAAAGGTGAACCATGGAGCACAGAACTCAAGACCTCCAGGACTCAGGATTGCATTGCACTAAAAAGTGGCAACTCAGGAGGATTGAGGCCCTTGAGAGTGTGAGGGATAGGATGAGAACATTTAGGGGTGCAGCAGCACCCTACAGCAATCGAGTCTTTAAATTTGCAATCAGTACAATTCGAGTCAACTCGTTGATCTTCTGCAAGTTGGTCCTTTAAAAAGGGTCAATATATGTCCTTAACTGGGTTAAGTCTTTTTTTTTTCTATTAAGTCCATCAGTAAAATAAGTTATCTCTAAGGTTCTAGGATTTTATTGATAGAGAGCCTTTTGATATATTTGTAAGAAAAAATCATTTGCATATGTTAACTCTGTACACTTATATTTCTCTCTCACTGAAGATAACTTATTGGTATCCTACATAAATATGATCCTCCCTGGGGATTATGACAACAACCACCCCCCACACACACACACACAAAACCAAAATCTGGTATAAATGCTTCTTACTTAAAGGCAGTCTGATGTATCGCAAAGCTATGTAGTCAGTGCTGGTTTTCACATCCATTCCATTGTAATAGATTATGGGAATAAAACAACCCAGTAAATTCAAGTTGGAAGTGTGCCCTCCATGCAGGGTACACACAGAGGGAGTGGTACACACATCTACAGAGATTTGAGATGGTTTCCAAGAACGATTTGCATGTGAGCTAGGATGTGAGAGGTGAATGGGAGCTTCTATCTTGCCAGATGCAAGTTGAAGAAGGTGAGACATATTGGCTATTCTATTTACAGCAGAATCAGATACTCATTTCCTAAGGCATGTATCATCATAAACTGTCAAGGGAGCTCCCAGTGAATACTTGTATGTGCAATGGTTTCATATGAAGTTGTTCTATGAGTGCTTGTTTCATGTCTCCTCCTCCATAAACCTCTCGTAACCACTGGTACTCTACATCAGAGCATGACAGACACAGAGAGACAGACAGGGAGATGTTCCATGCTCTCTCTTTTTTTGTGTTATGTCTGACAGATAGGTCAGATATCTTTCTAAAAGTCTGTTGTTTGGTTAGTGCTTGTTATCGGACACTCAATTCAATAGAACCTAGAACCGTATGGTTAAGTTTCTGACAAGATTTGACAATCTCTTTCCTATAGTTCTAAATGATGAAACCACATAAGAAAGCCTACTTACAATGCTTAAAGTTAGTATAATAAAGACTAATTTTTACATTGCACTGTGTGTTAAGTTTTAAGTCTATTTGCATGTTATTGATTTATTTAAACTTTACAAAACTCTTAAAGCTATTAAGAGTTTGGAAGAGTTACAGCACTACTTTCATTGGAGGAGTTGCAGCCGACTTCCAATTCATATGCAAAAATTCTGAGACATTTAAATAATGATTCCAAAGTTGCACATCTAAACTGGAGTAGATCTACAGCATCTGGCCAGAACACTCTGGGTCTATAGCTTGAACTCTGGCCCCTCTTACCACAATGCTCCTGATAGTCAGAGTGTAGAGGCATTAGCCAGGATAGTACACCATGGGAAGAGAGGGGTCAGATCATAATGAGTTTTTATATTCCACTGATCTGCTTTCTCATTGCCTTGTGAAGGAAGAAATCACTGAAGGGTTTACACAGGGCAATTTAGTGATACATTCTGCATTAATTAAGAATTACAATATTGCGGATGGCCACATGGATATTGTCACATTAAACTTTACATTTCATTTAATATTAATTTTAATTTTTAAGCAGAGAAATAATGGTCTGGAAGAAGTTTGGAGTGTGGACAGAAGAGGGAAGGAGTAGATTCCAGTCTGCAACAACAGTTCGAATATGGAATCAATGGAGAAAATTTTCCAAGTTGGAAAAGGTATTAGTAGTGTCGATGGCAAGGGTGAATCAGGAAATTGGGAAAAACTGAAAGGCTACATAAGGGTTAAGAAACTTGCTCAAGGTCACATACCAAAGTGAGCCAGTCAGCCAATTCCCTGAAGGGGAGAGAGTGGGGCAACCATTATCTATTCTTCACTGTGGTATAAATGCATCCACCTCAACCTGATGTAGGAGGAGGAGGTACTCACTCTAGTCTTCTTGGAAAGAACTGAAGGTGTTGAGTGGAAGCTACACAAAAGTCAGCTCCAGCCACAGCCATGGTGGCAGATGCTGCCCATTCAGCTCTATAGCACATTGCTTTGTGCAGGCATGGATCTGAAATAAGTGCCATCACATCCAGGAGCCTTGTGAATAACACAGTTCTCATCCTCTCCAATATCCTCCTCTTTAAACTGAAACTAACATCTCCTTCAGAGAGTTGTTTTTAAAAATTAACATCAAATGATAAAATACTAGTAGCAGGGTCCTGTGCTGGGTGCATAGTGATTACTTAGTGAATGAAGTGATATTAGTACTGTCACTCTTCATACAGCAGGAGAGTGTAAAGGCTGTATGAGACACAAGCAGCACCTTTAGCCCAGAGTGCAGTTAGGCCAATACAGACAAGGAACATTGAGCCACAGTGTTGGGAAGTGAATTACGGGTGACCACTTGCTAGTTTTGCCACTATGGACAGTTTATTAACCTCACACTGTCTCAAATGCCTCATTTTTCAAAATAGAGTTAATAATACTCCTCACCCCATCAAGTCATGGAAAAGTGAAATAAGTTGAACTATAGAATGTGCTTGGGACACACCTACCACTAAATTGGGACTTCCTAAGTGTTCACTATGTTAATTTTTATTTGAAATCAACAAATATTTATTATACTTCCAATAACCTTTTCAAAGCAGGGCTTCAACCTTCAATGTGAATTAAAAACACAAATATCACTTTTGTGGGTGAGGGGTTGAGCCAAAGAATGGAACTTGTTGAAGACAAATAGTATCAATGACAATAATAATACTTTAACACTTCAGCAGAATCGGAAGACAGAGATTTGAACAAGAGGATAAATACAATTAGAAACTCCTGAAACCCAGTACATTTCAAGAAACAATTCCGCAACTCTTGGACCTCAAAGAGAGATCAGAGGCATAGAAAGAATCAAAGGATGGACAGTAAAAATTTATTTGGAATCATGAAAAAGTAGCCTTGGAGAAGGTGTCAAGCTGTGTGCCTCTTCCACTGCTCAAAAAAACAGGGTGAGTGTAGGATCCCGCCAAGGCCCAGAAAACAAAAATGGAGGGCTCTTGCTGAAGACAGAAGGAAAAAAAAAAAAAAACACAAAGCTTTGCTTTTCTCTTTTTGCTTAGTCTTCTCAATGGAAGCAGCATGGGGTTTTTCGTTTGCTCTCTGGTGCTGCTCTTCCATGGGCACTGGGCTATCAATGAGTGTAGGCCACCGCTGCACATGGGTACAACAGTGGGCAATGTCCCTCCCTGGTCTATCGCAGGCATTGTTGAGTCTCAGAATTTAAATATGGAGAATTCATGCCAGGGAGGCAGAAAGGTGGCATTTTTACAGAACCTTCGTAAATACGGGCTCCAGGTTGCCAGCACATAATACTTCATGGCCCCACTGGACATCAATACCAAAACACAAAGACAAAAGTCTGAAGCATCCCAAGATGGCGACCATGGAGCTGTAAGCACTTGAATAGAGCTTCCTCTGAGCAGGAGGCCCTGGCAGAGTGCACTAGCCACAGACCACGGAGCCAACACCATAAGTAGAAGTGTGTGAGTTTGTAGGCACGGGGCAGAAGATCTACCTCCTCCTAGTTTGTGCAGATGTAAGTGTGTGTGGAGGGGGCTCTCTTGGGATGACTCAGAATTTAAATATGTCCCTTTATTTGAGAGAAACAGAATTAGCTCTGAATCACGATGGAAATTTGTTAAAGCAGAGTGTGGAAATAGGATGGAAGGATGAGCCAGAGCATGAAATTTAAAAGATACATGCAAGGGTCACAGGTACCATAAAAAGACCTGGAGGAAGGGAAAACAATGCAGACTCATCTTGTCTCAGAAGGGGATAAAGAGGGGGAAGTCTGCCCCAGGGTACAGAGAGGATTTTCAAACAGGCATCTGAAAAACAGGTAAGTTGGAAATGCTCTGGGGATGGACATTTCAATATTAGGTAAAAGCATTTGCAAGAGGAACTGTCAGTTCCCACAATCTGCCAGCACCACCAAGCCCTACGCCAGCCTACACAGGCACCTAACATCAGTCAGTTCAGGACTCGCATCTTAGGAGCTCAATCTCAGTCTGCCATTTTGATCAAAGAGCAAGAAAAAGCTGAATGATTTGAACAAACTATTTAATCTGTGATCCTTGTTCCTCTTGTGCCTCAGTTTCCCTTTATAAAAGTAGGAGCAATAAAATTTCAGTGATTAGGGGCTGGGGTTGTGGCTCAGTGGTAGAGCACTTGCCTAGCATGTGTGAGACACTGGGTTTGATATTCAGCACCACAAAATAAATAAATAGATAGATAAATAAATAGATAAATAAATAAATAAAGGTATTGTGTCCATCTACAACTAAAATAAATAAAAATAATAAATTTTAAAATTCCATTGATTAACATATGATAAGCAATCAGTGATTTTATAATTACAATATTTGTTCATTTAAGAACTTAAAAAAAAGATCTTTTTTAAGCCCCCAAATTCTACCTGCCCTATTTCTGAAAGGCTTTAAAGTAGACCTAACCAGGGTTACATCTCAGTATGATATAAAGTCCCTAGTTTGTTAGAGAAGCTCAATTTATATATTTTCTCTCTGTCATTTATTTTTCCAAATCTGAAAGATGGATATTCTTAGGTAGAGAGAAGGAATACTTGAACCTCACCTCCATCTCCTATATTGGACTCTTAGTCAAGACGTGAACGAGAGCATGGAGTGGAGGCTAAATTTCACTCTGAACCAATTTAAGAATATTTATAGGTATCTGAGAATTCTTACCTGTGTGTGTACGTGTGTGTGTGTGTGTGTGTGTGTGTGTGTGGTGAGGTTTATTGATTTATAATTTATACACAGAAAAAAATCATTTTTTTAGGTATAAAGTCCTAAGAATTTTGTCAAATACATACATTTTTATATAGCAAATCAAATCAATATAAAAGTATTTTTATCTTATTAAAATGACCTTTCTTTCCCGTTATGATAACCACCTCTCTCCAACTCTTGACCACTCGCAACTACTGATATGGCTTCGGTCTTCTTGTTTTTATTTTCTCAAAAGGGAGCATCTATAAACTGTCTTAGTCCCTTCAGGCTGCTTAAATGAAATACCTTAAACTGGGTGGTTCATGAACCACAAAACGTTACAGTTTTAGGAGACAGGAAGTCCAAGAGGAAGGCCCTGGATTACTTGCTATGTGTTGCGCGCCCCACTCCATGGTTCATGGATGTGGATTTCTTATTGGGGCCTCTTTTGGTAGGAGGGGATGGCAAGCTCTCTGAATTCTCCTTTACAAAAGCACGTAATCCCATTCATGAGGGCAGAGCCCTCATACCTAAGCCCTCTCCAAGGCCAACCATCTAAAACTATCACATTGGAAATCATGTTTCACCATAGAAACTTTGTAGAGAGAGAAATATTAAGAGCACAGAGAGGACCATTTTTAGTAAGTAGTCTTTCTGCATCTGTCTTTTTTAACTTTGTGCAGTGCTTTTGTGATACATTCATGATGTTGTCTATGTAAGCAAATTGTCCTTCTTCCTGTTACTGAGAGATATGCCATTGGATAGATGATGTCTGGATAGGTTTGATGACAATGTAAGCACAGGACTCCCTATTATCTAATATTTTGGAAAAAAAAACTTCCTTGTGTCTACTTACTTTTCTGTAGAGCAGAGTAAGATGCACTCTACTGAATGCACGAGGAAAAAAGAAGACATTTGTGTTATTATATTCTATAATCTTTTATGATCACATGACATGATATTCTATGATTATACCATTGTGCATGGTTGTTAGTCTATTGCTTCCCACATCCTCCCCTAAGCTGTATTTCATGGAAGTAACAAATTATGGAAGGAAAAGCAGAGGTTGATGATCTCATTGATAAGAGGAAAACAAAAGCTAAAAGAAGAGAAGACATTCAGGAAACTACAGTTAATAGTTATAACAGCAGTGATTATAATAGCTTCCATTTATCATGGCATTTGATTCTTATAAAAATACTGTTACAAGGCTTGTCTAATGTATTCTTATTTTACCTACAGGATATCAAAGATATGGGATGTTATGGTCACATAGTTTGTTTAGTCTGGATTTAAAACAAAATTTGTTTAGCCGAGAGCATTAACCCAACCAAAGTCTTCTTCCATTCTTCTGTAGGACTGTAAAGCAGATAGAGTAGGACTGATCTCCCATGCCATTGATGTGTCCGAAGTGTCCTTTGGTTTCTAAGATAACTCACAAGACAGAGCCCATGTTGAAGAAGAAAGCAAATCAAAGAGCCTGTAGTCAAAAGTGTACATGTGCACACACTCTAACATACACACATACTGTATGAATGTGCACATATATACATGTCTACATGTGTCTATGATCATGTCCATGATCATAATGCCATTAATATATTTTATTTCATCTCATATTATTTTCAAAAGAAGTGAGTATAAATGCTTAGTATATGGGTATCTAAAAAAAGTATAGAAAATTTTCATATTTAGAAGGAACTTACAAAATAATCTAGATGGGTCTGTCTCCCAGCTTCCCCCTGCAGCCTATTTCAGTATTGATTCTAATAATGAGAAATTGATTTTAAAGCTGTCATAGCAGATAACTGATCAGTGTTCACCATCTTGTGATGTGAATATTAATTAAGGAGTGGCCTTTGTACCTGGTGAGATGCTAAAAACTTCAGCTGGTGGAGGGAGTTTTTAATATTTCCCATGTGTTCTCACATACAGCACCCATTCTTGTCATAAGGAGGAAAGCTTACTTCATGAAGGGATTTAACATCTTTAAATGGCTGTTGTTGGTTTGTGGTCCATAGCAGTTGATCATGTTCTTTATGTATTAGGTTACTTCAGCTCAACCCCTTTCCAAATATTCCTGCACCCTATAAATCATACAGAGGGAAGGAGGCATATTCTTTTATTAAACACATTCTTTGTGATCCCATTGCTACTGTTCTTTAGGGTAAGTCATAAAGTAAGCAATATACTCAATGGAATTCATCTATCCTTACTATATTAGTTTATCTGCCACCATGAAACATGTACATTTAAGAACAAAAATAAAAGAAATCTACTGATAGCAAGGGTTCTTATTTTTCTTCTACTGAGTCTTTAGGATAGTTTAAATTATGCAGCAAATCAGCCTGTTTTCCCCTGTGCCAAATAATCCCAAAGAATGAAAGTCCCTCGTTTTCCAAGTGCTATTCTTTGAGCACGTTTATCATGTTAGAAGTTTTCTAAACTACAGATGTGTAAAATATGCATTTTGCTTTCAGTGGAGTTAAGTCATCTATTATTTAAAATGTGAGGCAAGATTTTGCAAAAGCATCTCCCAGAGAAACAGTACAAGGGCACTAAAGAGAAAAGTTGCATATGAATATATTTTGTGTCTTTGCAGAGAAAAAACTTTACTCTTCTGGCTGTGTATAAGGGGACTGAGATCTGATTTGTGGAGGACAAACTATTTTAACCGGAATTCTAATCCCTGCACCAGTACTTACTACTAGTGTTTCTGGCTTGAGGAACATCTCTAAAAATTAGAAGGTAGATTGTTTATCTCTGTAGTAAGTATAATGACTCTTCTTTGTATTCTTTAGGAAAGCTTTGAGCTTTACATTTTTTAAAATTTGAGAATTATCTAAAATTAAAAAAAAACTTCTGTATGAAAACATTGTTATTATTGAGTGATGATTTGCTATTCCTACTATTTTACTGGTTTTACATAACATTTAAACAAGAAGTATAAACATTTTTTTGTCTGAACAAAGTAACTATGGTAACAAAAGTGGTGCTTATTCCTGCTCAGCCCTGGTAGCTTCAGTCTTTGAAAGCCTCCAACAAAGAGTCTTGCTTTTCTCCTCTGCCACAGCCATGGGTTGGGTTATTGGCCGTCTCAGGTCACTTCCTTCTCTGCTGAAGGGTCTTTGACCCAAAGTCATGAATAATGCCACCACCCCTTCAAATTGCTCTGCACTCAGAAGTGGAAATTCTCCATAATCATCTCCTCCACTAAATAAAATGGAACAGCAGCTGGTATTAACAGTTGAGGAACTATTGGATGAGGTTTCCTCATCCAATCTGACAATCTCTAAGATCAACTTAGAGATGATGAAATTGAAATTCTAGTTGCTGCAGAGACTTATTCAAGGCCACACAGAGAGGCAGGGGTAGAAAGTGGGACGATTACGAAGGTCTATGACTCTGTTTAGCATTTACCCCTTTGGCCTGGTTCTCCCTGGCTCCTTGGCTAATCTCTTCTGCAAATTTACATTCTTTTGTGAATTAACCACAACTTGCAGGTAATCATTTACTTTTTCTACTTAAATAATTCATATAAGCCTTGTTTCTAATTATCCTAACAATCATTCAAGACACATATTATGGCCTATTTTTCCAGGCAGACTGAAGCGTAATTGGGAATAAAATAAAATAATTTAAGGTACACAATGTGATGCTTTGATAGAGGCATGCATTGTTATAAGATCACCACAATCAAGCTAACTATCCCACACCCTTTTAGTGAGAATACTTGAGATTTACTCTTCTAGTAAATTCCACATATGCAACATAGTTTTTATTTTACTCACCATGCTAAACATGGTGTCCAGAACTTATCCTCTTCTGTTGGACATCGTGTGTTGTTTCACCAAAGGCTCCTGTTTCCCCACCTATGAACTCTAGTACCCACTTTTCCATCTGTTTGTTTCTATGAATTTGAATTTTTAGATTTCATATATAAATAAGACCATGCAGGGTTAACCTATTTGTGTTACTTGGCCTAGTCCACTAAGGTGTCATCCATGTGGTCACACGTGGCAGGGTTTCCTTCTTGTTCCACACTAAGTAATATGCCATTGTGTTCCATGTATTCACTCTATAAACAATGAGTATTCATTTGCCTGTTGATGGGAATTCAGGATATGTTTTAATAGTGCTGCAATTAATACATTTATGTTTATATCTCTCTAAGATCGTGACTTTCTTTCTTCAGAGTATATTTGCAAAAGTGTGATCACCAAATCACATGATCACCTATAAGTTCTATTTATAGATTTTTGGAGAATTTGACACTGTTTTTGATAGTGTCCATATGTAAAGATTCCCTTTCTGTACATCTTCATCCTATAGTGTCCTCTGGCTTTTGTTGATACCATTCTAACAGCTGTGCACTGGTACTTATTGTGGTTCTAACTTGCATATCCTGGATGCTTAGAGATGCTCAGCATCTTTTTGTATACCCAATGATCATTTGTCCAGAAAACCATCTTTTTTGGAAAGCTACCTATTCAGATCTTTTACCCATTCTCTGCATTGGATTGCTTAATCATTTGCTCTTGATATGCATGGATTCATCGTATATTTGTATATTACCCTTTATTTGGTATATATTTTGCAAATATTCTCTGTGACTCATGGGTCACCCCTCTATCTTCTTTGTTGTTTCATTAGCTGTGTAACAGTTGGGGACAGCAGCTTGTCTGTTTACTTTTGTTTTTGTTATCTGTGGTGTTGATGTCCTATACAAAGATGATCACTGAGACCAATGTCATGGAACTATTCTCTTAGCTTTCTTCTAGAAGTATTGCTGTTTCAGTGCATACACAAAAGTCATCAATCCATCTTGAGTACACTTGTACATATTGTGTAAGGATCCAATTTCATTTTTTCCTTGAAGTCCTCTAGATTTCCAAAACCA
Organism: Spermophilus citellus; assembly: GCF_964194105.1. Taxonomy (NCBI): domain Eukaryota; kingdom Metazoa; phylum Chordata; class Mammalia; order Rodentia; family Sciuridae; genus Spermophilus; species Spermophilus citellus. Next base: position 106,809,636 of record NC_138193.1, read on the forward strand.
CTGATTATAGATGGTGTCTTTCCCAATTGTCTTCTATGTGTTCTTGTTAAAAGCTTCGGCCATATATGCTTTGGTTTATGCATGAGCTTTCCATTCTGTTCCATTGGTCTCTGTGCCTGCTTTTCCTGTTGTTACCACTGAAGTTTTGTAATAGGATTTGAAACCAAGGAGTATGGTGTCTCCAAATTTGTTCTTCTTTCTACAAATAGTTTTGCCTGTTGGGTTCCAAACGAATTTGGGAATTGTCATCGGAATTTTTAGAGGAAATTAATTTTAAGAGATTTCAATGGAATTTCTTGATCACTTAAAAGCATTTTGATATTATTGATTTTTTTGAGTTCATGAAAATGGGACATCTTATTCTTTCCAATTTCTTTCATTAATGATATGTAGTGTTTGGATTATAAATATTTCACCTCTTTGGTTAAATTTGTTATTAAGTACTTTAATTTTTAGAAGCTTATTATCAGTGGGATTGTTTCCTTTTTTTGTTTGTTTTTTTGTTGTTGAGCTACATCCCCAGCCCTTTTTATTCATTTGCTTTTTTTCAATTTTGAGTTAAGACCTTGCTAACTCAACTTCCTGAGTTGCTGGGATTTCAGGGGTGTGCCATCATGCCCAGAGGGATTGATTTTTAATTTCTTTTTACAAAGTGTTTGTTGTTAGTGTATAGAAATGCTACTGGATTTTCCGTTGATTTGAAATCCTGCAAATGTATTGAATGGGTTAGGTCCTACCAGTTTTCAATGGAAGTTTTAGATTTTTTAATGTGTAAGGTTATGTCATCAGTAAATAAAGAGGAGTTCAATTTTTTTTTCTGATTTCAGTGGCTTTTACTGTTTGTCTTGCTCAGTTGATGAAGTAGAACTTCTGATAAGATATTATACAGAAGTGGTAGAAGTGGAATCTCTGTCTTATCCCTGAACTGGGTGGAAAGACTTTCAGGTTTTCACCATAGCATGATGGTAAGTGTGGGCTGACCAAAATGATTATTGCTATGTGGCAGCATAGTTCTTTAATATCTAATTTTTTTGAATTATTATGGTTAAAGTGTGTCTAATTTTTTTGAATATTTTTCAGGGTTTTTAGAGATCATCCTATAATTTTTATCCCTCAGTCTAGCTAAGGTGTCATGTTACTCAATGATTTGCATTTATTGGACTAATCTTGCATTCAAGGGATAAATCACACTTGGTTCTCTTTTAATTCACTGATTAACACGGTTTGCTACCATTTTGTTGAGTATCTGAGTCTGTCCATCAAGGTCTCTGATCATGTTTTCTTGTAGTATCTTGTGTGGCTTCTTCATCAGGGTAATACTGACCATGTATGAGAGGTTTTGAAATGATCCCTCCTCCCTCTCCACTGACTCAGGAAATGTCTGAGAAGGACTTGTAGTAATTCTTCTTTAAATGTTTGGTGGGGTTTACCAGGGAAGGCATAACCTCCTAGGATTTTCTTTGAAGGGAGATTTCAATTTGAAATTTACTCTCTTTATCCATGACTAGTCTATCTAGATCTTGTATTTCTTCTTGTTTCAGGATATGTAAGTTAACATGTTTCTTGCAGCTGATCCACTTTTTTCAGGTTAACCAGTTTCTAGGCATATAATTCTGAATGGTAATCACTTCTGACCCTTTTTAAAAAAATTTTTTACCTCCATTGGTTATAATGTTTCTTCTTTCATGTCTAATTTGGGTGTTTTTGGTTTTCAGTCAAATTAAAATTTTATTAAATTTGTATATCTTTGTTGATTCAACTCTGACTTCCATACTTTTTAAAAATCTCTTTTCATTTATTTCTGCTCTATTTTATTTATTTTCTGATTGTTATTATGTCCTTTCTTCACCCTACTTAGGACTTAAGATTGTTCTTTTATCTGGTTTCATGAGGAATAAAGTCAGATTGTTTTCCAGCACTATTTATTAAAGAATCCCTCCATTCTCCAGGTGTATTTCAGCACCTTTGTCAAAGATCAGTTGGTTGTAGATGTTAGGCTTACTTCTGCTCCATTCTGTTCCATTCTGCTGTTTTTATCCTAATACAACATTCCTAGACCACTACAGCTTTTGAATATCTTGAAATCAGGCTGAGTGATTCTTCCTACTCTGTTATTTTGGCTCATAATTTTTGTCTTATTATGTTTTTATTTCCTTTTTTTCATCTTGTCTCAGATCTTAGAAAGCTTTTAGCTGTTCCCCATTCATTATGATCTTAGTTGTTGCTGTCATATAAATGCCATTTATAATGCTGAGCTTTGTTGTAGAGCAATGTTAATTTTTTATCACAAGACTTTTATGTCTCCATTGAGATGATCATGTGATTTTTTCCCTTTATAATGTTGATGTGATATATTGCCATTATTCATCTGCAGTGTCAAACCATCCTTACCTCCTTGGAATGAATCATATTGAATCATAGTGGATAGATTTTTTGTTTGTTTATTTTTTGTTTTTGTTCCTAATGTCCAGTTTGATGTGGAAAGATTTGCACTTTTACTTTCCCACACCTACACATTTCTTTTGGGCAGCATAATTTACTTGATTTTGAAGTTATAAATGATTTATTCTCCTTCATGTAGCTTATAAAGTGTTGTTTCATTTACTAACTCATTTGTTTTGTAATTGCTTCCTTTTAATTATGCATGACAGTAGAGTCCATTATGATAAAATTATTATACATGCATGGAATATATCTTATTCTAATTAGGGTCCCACACTTGTAGATGTACATGAAGTTGGTGTTCACTATGGTGTATTCATATATACATTTTTAAAAGTATTTTCTGCACCTTAACAAATGGTTGAAGTTGTAGAAAATTTTAACATTTGTGTCTTTTAGCCTTCGTACTACAGATATAAGTGTTTGAAATGTCACTATTATTATATTTTTTGAATTGGAATCTATACTCCTTTTTACTTTTTATTTTACATGTTCACTTGTTTCCATGTTACTAATTACTATTAATTTGTTTATCTTGAAGGGCTACATTTTCTATTTTTTTGTAGGACAGGAATAAGCTAAGGAACTCCATCCTGTGATTGATAGATCTACATTTCTTTGGGAAAATCTTTCTCTTTCATGTTTGAAGACCTTCTTTCACAGTTAAACACTTGAATTCCAGAGAATTTCTGTTTGTTCTGTTTTGTTTTACATTCAGATTTTTAATGTATCATTCTACTCCTGGCCTATCTTTTTTATTATAAAATCTGCTGATGACCTTATTCTTTTTCCCTTCTATTTTTCAAGCCTTTTTTTTTCTTGGTGAATTTGTGTGTGTGTGTGTGTGTGTGTGTGTGTGTGTGTGTGTGTGTTTCATAGTTCATTTTTAATGTATTTTGTGACTTATATTTTGAGTCAAAACAGTTGGGAGACTCTTTAATATGCTTGGATGTCTATATCTCCCAGCTTTATAAAGTTTTTAGTCACTATTTGGTTAAATAACTTTATTGTCCCTCTTTCTCTCCTGCATTTTAATAAACTTCCCATAATTCTGTTGTTTTTTCTTTTGATGGCACATCATAAATCTCATAGGCATTCTTTATTCCTTTTTTTATTCCTGTGACTTGGCATTTTCACAGGACCCTTTTATAACTAATCAATTGCTTCTTCTACTGATCAGTTCTGCTCTTGTTTCCTATTGCATTTTTCATTTTGTTTATATTATTCTTCATCTTCAGGTCTCCTTTTGGCACTTTTTAAAAATGATTCCTGTCTCTATATTGGGCTTTCTGTTTTATTTGTTTTGTTTATTTTACTTAGTTGTCTACCTGAAGCTTGGTAAACTTAAGATAATTATTTTGAATTCTTCATCCTGTGATTGGTAGATCGAGATTTCATTGGGCTCAGTTACTTGACATTTATAAGTTGTTCCTTGACATCTTCAATGGGAAGCCTTCACAACTGAGGAGTGTGGGGTCACCTCTATCCGCCCTGATTGCCTCACTATTCTGGAGAGGGAGAAATAAGTGGAACATATGCTTTATCCCACATGGTTAGGGAGCTGCTGCTCACTTACCAAGTGGTTGCTTTCCCCACAGTAGAAATAATAGTCTGAAGGTTCTTTCTCGGGACTGAGCTGGGTCACCTTGGTGGATAAGGTCAAACTGTTTTTCTTAGCATCATCCATGGACATATTCTCAGGTTTTTATTTATTTTTTTTATTCCAGTAGTAAGTTTGAAGTCCTCTGATAGACTCCATAATTCCTACAAAGGCACTCCTGTCCACGAGAGATTGTAAAAATTGCTCTTTTGTGGGAGGATGATAGTTGAAAGCTCCCATTCTGCAATTTTTCCTGCTGTTCTATACATAATTTTTATATGAAAAATAACTAAAATTTTGTTAGATTAGGTAATTTTTCCAAAAGCACATATTAGGTAAGTGATGAGTCACAATTTTAACTTGCTTTCATCTCACATGAAAGCCCACATTTCTCTGTTGGGCATGCTGTCAATCTTAAATTTGCTTGCCCTCCCCCCTGGACCAGTTGTCTGAATCCACCTCAAGACTTCTCAGCAATGGTTTGGATATTGCTGAAGAGTATCTGCTGCTGGATTGTACACCTGGTTCCACCACATTTCTCAATACCTATTATCAGGAAAATGAAAATACTGTAACATAGTTTTTGGTTGTTTAAAAATGAGTTAAATGCATCTGCACCACGTCTGACTTATATGTAGAATTTGATAAAAAAATAGTTGTCATTGTCACTAGTTTTTATTGCAGCACAAGTAGCAATGGTTGTTGCATATGCATATTTGGGGATTGGCTTCTTTCTACTTTAACTCTTAATTTTAATTAGGACCTAGTTAATTTCTATTGTAACTTGTTTTTAAATTTTTAAAATAATGTCCTCATTTAAACTTGAATTATATTTCCAGTTTGAACGGTTATTTTCTCTGCTACCTTTAAATGTTGAATATATTTTATAAACAAATATATGCCTGTGTATAATATTCTTAATCACAAAAAATTATTTTGCCCAAAAATAACAATGATTATTAATATTTCCTATAGATAATATTTAGTATGTGTGCATCCTACTTAAAGATGAAATTTTTTACTAAAATTTTTATGACGTCTGTCACCTATTCTGTATGAACTACATTAGAGTCTGGGGAGTTTGAATTGTCTATTTCTACAAGGCTTATGTCAACCAATATAACAATATTATTAAATCACAACCACTCTGTGCCCCTGTTGGTTCAAATTCCAAAGTGCAACTGTAAACATTACTGCTTCTGCATCCATGTATAGGTTTCCTCTTCAAAATAAAGATGTACTGAGTTTTTAACACATTTTGATCTTTCTGAACTCATGATGCATCTTTCTAAAATTGTGGTCTTATAGTTCCTGTCAATCAGACATTAGCAATAATACAGATGTTATGGTCTGAGCATACACAGTCGACAAATGTAGCATCAAAACTTAAAAAAAAAATTGCAGAAGCAAAGTGGAAAAAATTTTAATACCCAGTTTCAAATTGAATATAGAAGATGGGAGGAAGGAGGTGACAAATCAAACTTTTGGTCAATGTTTCAAAAGTAGAAGTAAATATTGCAAATTTGTGTGACTAGCTTTAAGTTCTTTATGAATTATTTTAAGATTCTCAGCAACACCAATACTTCTTTTGAGCACAGAGAATTATATTACATGGACAAAATATAGGATTAACAAATCTGGGTTGAAAAGTGTTCAACAGAAGTAAACTTCAAATGCGTTGAAATTTAAAGAGTAACTTAAACAGTTCATTTTTTATTAAGTTTCAGAAGGTCTGTCATTAATAATTCAGGAAGTATTCCATATAGTAGGAGTGATGTGTCAATTACATTGGCAGTAGTTTTTACTTTTTTAACCGCACAAAGTAAAAAAGGTGCATTTTATTACCTATCATGTCTTAGATTCACTGAAACGTACTATTCAACAATCTACAATGCCATAAGAACCTGAGCTCCTCCAAGTTTAGTCCAATGTGCTACACATCCTCGCATTCTCCCTGCCAAGTACATTTGGCACAGGGAGAGAGATATTAAATAAACACATGAATAAACAAATTAAATATTTATTTTCGTGTACATGCTCTGTCCCTCTCAGTGTGGCACACAGGCTTTTGATTTATTTTTCAGTTTATGCATTGGAAACTTATTGGGTTCCTAATATGCTGGGATTTAAAGGGTAGGAAAAAATACACGGTTTTAACTTTCATGGTCTAATAAATAAATGGTAATACAAATGGAAAGATATACCAGTTTGTGCTGAATGCTATAACAGAAGTATATTTGAGATTCTTTGGAAACAAACAAAAAATAGTGCCGTACATTTACCATGTTGTTAGGCAGGACTCCCTAGAAGAATAGGGACTTTAATAAAGACTTGAATGTGCTTACAAGATGAATGAAGCAGTGTAGATCCTCTAGGTGAGGGGAAACGCATCCATACAACCAATGAAGCAAGAATAGCCCAAAATCCAGAGTGGCAAACAAGCAAGTCCTGTGCATCAGAAACTAGAAGTATTTGGACATGTTTAGAGGAAAACACAGAGCTAGTTTTGGGAGGTTTTCTGCCATAAGAAATATGGTGGATTTCTGATTCATACAAAACATCCCACAAATGTTTCAAAGCAAAGGTTTGTACCAAGTTGATGTCCAATTAATTGTGGAAAGGTGATTTGGGCTATGAGTGAACCGTGTGGAAGGAACTTGACAGACATTCTCCCCAATACTAAACAATGAGCTGTGCATTTCCCCAGAGGCCTCTCAATTCATGTGCTTATCTATTTGTTATTTTCTGTAATTTACTATCATTGTTCATCTCCAAGACATGAGAGTTTGACCCTGGAAAGAACAAGTAATTTGCTTTTGAGTTTGAATGGAGGATGAAGGAAAGGGGTTCATGGTGTTGACATTTATATGCTGATAAACGTGTGGGTAAATGTGGGAAGCTTATTACCAAATGTGACCCTTCAAAGTGTCAAACTGGCGACGTCAGAGACAATCACCCTGCGTGGACCAGGAGTCAGGCAATCAGGCTGGGTTATTTAGATCCCAGAGGAAGTCAAAGATCTTTTTATATCCATTTTAATTCATATTCTCAAAGCTGCTTCTTGGGTATTCCTGATGGAGCCTGTTATTACCTGTTCTCTCTCCACTGAAAAACAAGCCCTTTGAACTATGCCTCTGTAGTGAGTCATATCTGGACTCTGTCTCATTGTTTTCCATATAGACAGTAATACTATGACAATAGCTTGTGAATTTAATGGGGTCTGTTCCATTCTTCTTGTAGTTTTACCTTTTCAAACTCTCTAACTACAAATGCTCAGATTTGGTACAAGGTGATCATTTCTGATGTGTTTATTTTTTCTGGCCCTTATTTTATAGACAATGCATGTGTGTATAAAGGGGCACTTTACCAGTGAGCTGCATCCCCAGTTCATTTGTAAAATTGCATTTTGAGATAGGTTCTCACTAAAGTTGCCCAGGTGGCCTCAAACTTCGGATTCTCCCAGTCACTGAGATTGTAGGTGTACTCCACCAATTCAGCTTTGAAGACAGTTTTTAAGCTACGCTAAGTCTCGGTTCTCATTAAGCATAACGTGAGGTTCATGTTATGATTTCAGTGGTCTTTGGTGTGGCACGTGACAGGCAGAAGTTTCCTTTGTCCTTGTCATTTTATTTGTTTTGTTCTGGTCACATAGGGAAACTACATTTCTGGAGTTCTCTAGCAGCTGTGGTTTCCTCAACCTGATGTGGGTTTGGCCTCCCTTGATGTAGATAAGCGGAGGGATGTTAGACTTTCTTAAGGTGATGGACAAGTGCTTCCATGTTTCATGGGGAGCAGAGCAGGATGCTCTCATCTGCAGACTGGGAACATCCACCTTGGACTGGGATATGTGAGAGTCACACATATATCAGCTTCAGCCACCAAAATGCTGAGCTCCTCTTGTGGGTTCCTCCGCTCTATTGAAAACTGTCCTTAATAACATCTGAAAAGCATGCAAGGAGATTATGGTGGGCATTGAGAGGCCATCTGATCCTCCAAAACACCAAAAACACTTGTCAAGGAGATGAGCCATCAGGAGGTGTGAGGAGGTAAAGCTCGTGTTCACAGACTCCAGGTAAGTCAGGTGCTGCCGCCTGCCGTGTAGACAGCTGTCTAAGAGGGGCAGGACCAGTGCTTCCAGAGCTTCTGCAGAACAGTTCTGCTTTCAACATTTCCAGTCAGTATTTCATGGCTTAAGCACAGAGGTGTGGAATATGGTTCAGTTACTAAAACAAATTCCAGCTTGAACTCTGGGAAGGAACGCTGGAAAGTAATTTAAGAAATCAAGTGCCCAGTTCACCTAGCTGGGGCTTAGAATGGCATATACTTCCTATGACAAACTGGAGTAAAACCAAAGTTAGGAAGGATGCCAAGCCAGCCACACAGGTGGAGTGAGGGAGGGAGAGAGAAGTTTGGGGCACATGGAAGCCCCCAGACCTCTGCTGGCTCCATGCACACTGGCCTTGGGAGAGTGACAGGAGGCCTTTCCAGCCTCCCCCATGGTATCCTGATGATCAAGTCCTCACTGGTCACAGACTGGGAAGAGCAGAGCCCAGAAGCACAGGATTTAAAAACCTTTAGCTGAGCCAGGCAAGACAGACAGGAAGTGACATTGTCAAAATGTGCACATGGAATTTAATCTTTTAAATTGTGAAAGATCCACAAGCTTGATATTCATAGATCTTATTTTAATTGTGAGATATCATTAAGTTAATCCTATTAAGAGGGCCTCCAATTATTGGATGTATTTGAAAATAATCAAAGCCAGACAAATAATAAAGTCATAAAATGGAATGTTGTATTAATTAAAAAAAATAGAAGGCAGTTGTTTTTATAACACTAGCAGCAATTAGGGCATTAGGAAAAAAAGTGATAAATTAAATGTCAGAGCCAAATTAAAGGTCTAGAAGTGCAATCATAAGGAACACTAAACAAAGCATAGATGAAACAGACCATTAATAAAACTAGTTTACTATTTGCCAGAAATGAAGGAGGAGTAGCCAAAACCACAAGGTAAGTCTAAAGTTCCGAAGCTCATGTAGATGGCGGAAGGAACTAGAGAACACCCTTTCTGAACACCTGTAAGTTTTATTTTTAACATGGTTGCAATGAGTACTGTTAACCTGTGGTGTTGAGAGTTTCCTGGGTGCAGGAGTATGCATAGTGCCAGAGCTTCGAGAATACAATTCCCTGTGCATCAGTCACTGATTTGAGTTTACGCTCAGGATTGGGTAGAAAGGTATAGACACAGAATTTGAATTTGGGGACTGGATGTGGGAATGTTTGAATATTTGTTGTTCTCCAAACCTTGAATCATTTTGATTCTGGGGAAAATAGGATTTATATGAGAAATAGGGTTATGGATGAACCACCCAAACCAACACATCTTTATGGCAAACACGTCATGATGCAGTAGCAACTTCAGGATAATTTAAAATCATTTTTAAAGGTAGAATTTCTACAAAATAATTGCAGAAACATATTTGGTTTTACCAGTAAAATCAGTTAATTCCTTCGATGTCAGGGGAGTACAAGAAAGTGTGAAGCACTCATTTACAGAGACAAGGACAAGAGGCAATTAGATAAAGGAGAATCGTGCAAAGAGAACCTGCTAGACAGGGAAAGGCATGTTGCCAAAGTGAACAAAGCAGAAAGAGAAAAGGTGAGGTGGATGAGCATCAGGGCCAGTGATCCATTCCCCATGCCTGTGTTCATCTGTCTTCATGAACTTTGCATTCAAATGCACTTACTTGAATGGCATAAAAGTAGTAAAGTAATGGAAGGGAATTATAAATGAACCAACTTGACTAGGACATTATAGTGGCATTAACTCCCTATAGACAAGCTAAATGAGTCAATCTAAATCATAGAAACTTGTATTAGAGCCAGACAGACTTTACTAAAGACCATTACCAAATGCTTTACTATTGCAAGCATTTGACTTTTTGCATTTTTAGACAGCAGCTCAAGTGTACATATGCATGAAAATATAAATTATAATTTTCAAAATTTTCACTACATTGAAAACCACTACATCATAGAATTAAGCATAAGGGTAGCCTACCATGATAGTAACAGCCAATGAAATCTGAAAAACCAAGGTATATTTGACTCTTGGAGACATAAAATGCAGTATGGGATGTAGCAGGAACAGATGGGGACCAGTGTAGGTCTACATGTAGTGGGTATAGGTGCACTCTTACAGGTAACACAAAGCCTTTGGGAATATCTTCAGTATGAAGTCATGTGACTGTCTTAGGGCTGAAGCTAACTCACACAGTAGAATACTTTTAGGCAAGAGTACATTCAAGCAACTTTAGCCATTGTTCAGACATGAAGTTTTAATGAGTGTGAAACAGAACAGTCTCAGTAGAGATAGACATTTAGTAACAGACAGGAAAGATAATGTAAAAACTGGAAATTATAATTTTTAGGTTGTAGTCCTTTAGGGTTTCCTGGTAAACTCATTATGACACAAAAATTCTGTTTTTTTTTCTTACAGAAATATGGCTAGAGAAAGTAACACCAAAACTCAGATCAACATACTAACATAGTTAAACAACTATAACAAGAAACTCTTAGAAGTGGTTTGGATGCAAAATATTTAATTGAGATTTTCTCCATTATTAACCTTGCAACTATTAAATATAGATTAAATATACATAAAGAGCTTTTTGTGTGATTAGCATCCATTGATGATCTACTGGATGGATCTGTTAGCCCAACCTAAACTGCAAAGTGGTGGTATCCTATCATTCCTTCCTGGCTTATCTGCTATAATACTTCTACAAACAAGAAACTTCTTGTGTTACATTATATGCTTATTCTGCATACTATTTACGTAACAAAGACATTATATATATATTTTTTTCCTGTTCCTTTATTTCTTTTAAAATGATTAGATTCTTAGCATGTTTAAATAGTGACCATTTTAAATATATTTTTTATAAATTCACCTATTTTGAATGGTCCATAATCTATTTAATTTTATTTTGAATATTTGGGTCAATAAGAAGCTTCTTTGAAATGACTCCTAAGTCCCTTAACATGACTTCACTCTTGGACACCTCTCCTGCCCTCCACAAAGGTGAGATGCTTTGGGCTTAGCTTATGTTATTCTGTGCCATGAGGGAGGATTTTTTATATAAAAAAATAAGTAAAAAGCTTTCCTATAATCCAACAATAATTCAGGTGAGGAAGAAATCAGGAAAACCATCTTATTTATAATAACCTCAAAAAATTAAACACTTGGGAATTAATCTAACAAAGGAAGTAAAAGAGCTCTACAATAATGATTGTTAAACACTGAAAAAAGAAATTAAAGAAGACCTAAGAAGATGGAAAGATATCCCATGTTCTTGAATAGGCAGAATTGATAATTGTCAAAATGGTCATTCTACTAAAAGCAATATACAGATTCAATTCAGTCCCCCTTAAAATACTAATGACATTCTTCACAGAATAAGAAAAAAAGATTACATTTGGAAAAATAAGAGACCCAGAATATTCAAAACAATACTAAGCAAGAAAAACGAAACAGGAGGCATCCCAGTACCTAATCTGAAACAATACTTCAGATCTGTAGTAACAAAAACAGCATGGCATCAAAACAGACATGGTGACCAACAGAACAGAGTACGATAGACACATCCACATACCAGTAGCCATCTGCTATTTGACAAAGGTGCCAAAATATATCTTGGAGAAAAGATAGTCTTTTTAACAAGGCTGGGGAAACTGATTGCTATGTATAGTATAAATGAAATTAGACCCTTCTGTCTCATCCCAAACAAAACTCAAATGGAAATGGATTAATACTGAGGAATTAGACCAGAAATGCTACAACAGCTAGAAGAAAACATAGGGTCAACACTCTATTATTTATGTACTGGCACCAACTCCTTAACAAGATTCCTAACACTCAAGAAATAAAATTCCCAATCAGTAAGTGTGATGCCATCAAACTAAAAACTTCTACACAGCAAAAAAAAAAAAAAAAAAAAAAAACAAAAAAAAAACAAAAAACAATTTAGAGTATGAAGAGAAAACCTACAGAATTGGATATAATCTTGGCCAGCTACTCCTCTAATAGGGAATTAATATTAAGAATATAAAAAGATCTCAAAAAAAAACCCACTTGACACAAATTAAACAAATAACCAATAAATGGGCAAAAAAACTAAACAGAAACTTCTCAAAAGCAAAAACGCATAGGATCAACAAATATATGAAAAAAGGTTCAACATGTGGACATTGTGTAATGTTCAAATCAAGGTAAGCATGTCTGCCTTCTCAAACATTTGAATTTCTTTATCAATAAAAACATTCAAATCCTTTCTTCTAGATTTTGGAAATACAAAGAATATTATCATTCCCTAAAGTTACCCAACTGTGCAGGGAAGTACTAGAATTACTTCCTCCTAAGTGTAATTCAAACCATCATCAGCTTCTACCCCAACCTCCCTGCCCACCCTCAAGCTGTCATAACCAGCACTCCTCTCTACCTCCATGAGACCTGCTCTGTAACGTCCACCTGAGGAAGATCACATGGTTCTTGTCTTGCTCTTCCTGGCTTACTTCAGTTTAACCTACTGATTTCCAACTGTACCTTTGCAACTGATGGAATTTCATCCTGCTTTTGGCCTTTAGCCACATTCCATTGTGAATAAGTACAATATTTTCTTTATTCATTGACCAGTACGTGGACACTTAAGTTGTTTTTACGTCTTAGTTATTGTGAATACTGCTTCAGTAGACGCGGGAGAGCAGATGGCTCGTCAACATACTAAGGAAGTGTATTTTACAGTCTTTAATTTAGTCACTGGCAGGCCGATTCCTGTTTAAAAATAAATAAATAAGAACCTAATTTTTGAAGTAGTTTTCTGGACCTGTCATTCAAGGATTCCTGACTAATACAAGTATATTTTTTAAATCTTGATGTTTGATCAAGATGCAAGAGCAGTTAGTAAGAAAGCATTTCTTGGACTCAAAGGCAAATTGAGTTATGGAAGTCATTTTTATTATTTTGAGGCAAAAACTCACTTAAATATAAAAAAAAATGATGAATTAAAATTACCACTAGCATCTCCTTCCCTGGGAATTCAGACCCAAATTTTGTTTAGGATAGGCAGCTCAATACAAAATATAAAGTTATTAATTAAAAGAACATATTATCATTGGCACATTCAACATGTTTCTGGTGAATTATCTGTGTTACAAAGCCCCTATGTAAAGAGTACATTCTTGGTGAGTAAAGATGTCATGGAATGGATGTGCAGTTATTCTTTTTGAAATTTTTATTAATTTTAAAATATATAATAATAAAATACTGATACACTGAGACTTCAAAATTCACCAAAGTAAGAAATCATCAAGTATTTTTTAAGCCTCTACTAATTATACAAATGTAATGCAGGTAGATTTTCATGAAATTATATTTTTGTTTTGAAACCAAATTATAAATGTGGACATGTGGGCAAGTAATTATGCTCCCTTGTTATAGCGAGGAATAATTTATCATGCAACTGATTGCTCCTCCAGGCATTCTCAGAGTAATTTCCAGGTAATAAAAATAGTGCAAGAATATGTCAAAGTGAAATTAGCCTCAAATAAAGGCCTCCCAAGAAAAGTAATTGCGGATCTTTCCTAACTCGAGTGTGTTGCAAGAAGTTATTAGCACACAAATAATAGATAATAACTTGGGGTGTGCGTCTAAAGTATATATATATATTTTTTTTCTGGCCTGGCATGGTGGCTAGGCATATTTTATGCTTGGGGTATAAATAGATTAAGTTTACAATCAAGCTCATGGATTGTTACATGAAGACACTGCAGATGACAGCAGGATATTAATGTGAAGCTTTAAGATAAGGAAGAAAAAAATCAGAGTGTTTTAAATGCAATTATCATGAACTCAGAATCTCAATTTCCACCTCCTCTCTAAAATGGCATATTATTTTTGACATCACTAAATTTGCTTGTGATTCAGCACTAACAGAGAAAGCCAACACAAGAGTGTCAGACCATTAATAATTCAGACTGCACTTTTTATCATGTAGATCTAGTTTTATTTTTGCAATCCCTAAACACATATTGAGGGAGGTTGACTGTATTCTAGTTTAGCTATTTAGGAAGCAGGCAGTGTTCTCACAATGACTTTCAGATTAAAATTCTCTAGCTCTGCTTTTCAAAAGACAAGACTCTTCCTGATAACTAAATTCACTGTAACATTTCTTTAAAATAGAATTGAGATGAGTTCATTTTACCTCCTCCTCCATTACCCGTTGTAAAGAGCGAACAATCAGAACAAATCAGGGCATTTTAGAAGAGTGGGCAGAGAACAGTGCAGCTTTCCCTTCTGCAGGTGCACTGACTTAATAGTCCTAGCAAGTCATAGTTTATTGTTAACGTGAAGCAGGCAAGGGACCAGGAAGCCCTACCAGAGTTATAGATGCAAAATGTGAAACTGAAACTTTTGCATCTGATTTCCAATTCTGCTTCTTAATACACAGTGTTTATGGGAGAGTTTCTGAACCTCTTTGGGCCTGTTGCCTCGTCTGTGGAAGGTGCGTAAGAAGTATTTCCCACTTAAAATAGTGGTGGTTTTTAAACATTGGGTTGAACCCTCTGCTTAGAAATGTGTATAGTGCAAGTATACCTTCAAATTTTCTTTCTATATCCTTTTTAGGATTCAGATGAATCATTTATCACCTTCAAACATGTATCTGTGACCAATACAGGTAATAATAGCCACTGCCTCTTAATTATTCACCCTGTACCAGATTGTTCTAAGAGGTTTCCACGGATCAACTTATGTGGTCATCACCAGTCCTGTCTGCAGAAGGCTCTAATATTATTGTCGTTATAGATGCTAAGGTGAGGCAGTGGACATACATGTTGCAGTGTTTAAGATTCCACAGTAATAAATGGCAGAATGGAGTCCTGTGCCTAGCTGCAGATTGCCAGCTCCTTGAGAGGACAGACACCTTCCATGGCCCACTACAGGTAGCAGCACACAGACAGCACATCTGTGTTTTTACAGAATAAATACTGCATGTGTAATTGGATAAGAGTCAAACAGCAAAACCCAGTAGGGTGCCTCATGCGTGAGGAGGGGGCTATGGTACTTACTGCAAGGAACAGCAGAAAACACTACTGAGAAAGTCACCTCCAAACCTCCCCCTCAGAGCCTTTAGCTTTTTATGTTTGTGTCCTCATTAGATGAAACCTATCAGGTGCTAAGGATATTATCTCATTCATTTTATTTTATTTTTGGCACTTGATGCAAAATAACACTTCAGGGAATGTTCATCGAATTGACCTCAATTTTGAAATATCTCTCCACTTTTGACCAAAGTGGGAGCAGCTTATTATTCTCTGAGTTTACTCAGGTGTTCAAATATGTATAGATCTTGAGAGTCTGATCTTAAATTTCTTATGAAATCATAAGTGTACAGCAAGAGTCAAGGTGATTGTGAGTAGAACAAAGACAATGGACTGGCCTTACTGTGGATTACATATTAAAATGCTATTAATTCAGTAAGTGCAACATGGTACGGGTTTAGCCAAGAGGTCATTTCAATAAGTTTTGAGAATTGGACTCATGTATATATAAAATTCCTACATAGTATGCATGTAATAAGTAATAAAATGTATAATAAGTAATGCTTCTACTCAGTAGTAAAGGAGTGATGGAATAATTTTGATTAGGTTGGGTATCCTTTCAGATGCAGGAGCATATCAAGTGAGACTAGAATCCCAGACGTTCTAGGTAGATTTAAAAGGAATCTGTAAAACCAAAAGGAAACAAATAAATGAAAACCTAAACTGAAATAGTGACTTCGAGTCGTCACAATAACACAGGCCAGTTTCTAAATCCCTTATATCCTGCTGTTGTCATGGCTTCATAGCACAGGGTACACTGTGCTGAGCACCAAACCAGTCTTCTTCAGTTGTCATTAACTGTGCAGTTCTTTGAGCAAGGTAGATCAGAAAACATGACTGTTTTTGGAAATTTATCTTTTTAAAGTAGTTAATTCAATTTCTTTCATCTGTAAATTTTTCTTCTGTCTAGACTTCAGGCAGGTAGATCTGTGGCTTTTGTAGGACTAATCTAAAGAGCGTATGTATTCTTCTGCCCTTTGGCTTTGACCTGGGTAATGAGGCCATGCACTTTTTAATATTAGCACAAATTAAGAGCAATGCCAGAGGCATCACAATACCTGATCTCAAATTATACTGAATAGTTATAGTAACAAAAACACCATGGCACTGGGAGGAAAACAGACATGAAGAACAAAAGAATAGAGTACAAGAGATGGAGACAAATTCTCAGAGACACAGTCAGTCATCCAACAATTGACACACATGGAGAAAAGACAGCCTTTTAAACAAATGGTGCTGGGATTAATGGTGCTAGGAAAATGGGATGTCCATATGTATAAGAATGAAATGCAGATCCCCTTCTCTCACCCTGCTCAAAGTCAACCCCACATGGATCCAAGACGTAGTATTAGACCAGAAATTCTGACACCGCTGGAAGAAAATATAGACTCAACATTCCAACATATTGACACAGGCACTGGCTTCCTTAACAAAATCTCTGAAGTGAAAAAAAATTAAACCAAGAATTAATAAGTGGGATGACATCAGACTAAAACACTTCTGCTCATCAAAGAAAAGTACTAGGAACATGAAGTCTAAAAAATGGAAGAATACCTCTTCTATCTGAAATTCAGACAGGAAATTAATATCCAAAATATATAAAGAACTCAAAAAACTTAATACCAGTAAAACAAATATACTAGTTAATAAATGTTCAAAAGAACTCAACAGACATTTATCAAAAGAAGAGATCCAAATGGAAAATAAATATATGGAAAAAATGTTCAATATTAATAGCAATCAGGGAAATGCAGATCAAAACTACATTGAGCCAGACATGGTGACACAGGCTCGTAATCACAGCAACTCAGGAGACCGAGGAAGGGGGATTACAGGTTCAAGCAACTTAGCAACTTAGCAAGGCCCTAGGGACTTAGTGAGACCCTGTCTCAAAATAAAACATAAAAAAATAGACTAGTGATGTGGCTTAGTGTTTAAGTAATGCTGGGTTCAATCCTTGGCGAAAAAATAAAACAAAACCAAAAGAAATCTGCACTGTGAAACTACATGATTTCTGAGGTTGTGTCCTAAGAGGGTGTCACATCTCCACATTCTTTTGTCAGAGCACTCACCCTTCGTGTTGTGAAGAGCCAAGTAGTTTAGGTCCTTGGCCCATTTGTTGATTGGGTGATTTGTTATCTTGTTGTCTAATTTTTTGAGTTCTTTGTATACTCTGGATATTAGGGCTCTATCTGAAGTGTGAGGAGTAAAAATTTGTTCCCATGATGTAGGCTCCCTGTTTACCTCTCTTATTGTTTCTCTTGCTGTGAAAAAACTTTTTAGTTTAAGTAAGTCCCAATTGTTAATTCTTGTTATTAACTCTTGTGCTATGGGTGTCCTATTAAGGAATTTGGAGCCCAACCCTACAATATGTAGATCGGGGCCAACTTTTTCTTCTATCAGACGCAGAGTCTCTGATTTGATATCAAGGTCTTTGATCCATTTTGAGTTAACTTTTGTGCATGGTGAGAGGAGAGGATTTAGTTTCATTTTGTTGCATATGGATTTCCAGTTTTCCCAACACCATTTGTTGAAGATGCTATCCTAGAGGAGGACATACAATCAATCAACAAGTACATGAAAAAATGCTCACCATCTCTAGCAGTCAGAGAAATGCAAATCAAAACCACCCTAAGATACCATCTCACTCCAGTAAGATTGGCAGCCATTATGAAGTCAAACAACAACAAATGCTGGAGAGGATGTGGGGAAAAGGGTACTCTTGTACATTGCTGGTGGGACTGCAAATTGGTTCGGCCACTTTGGAAAGCAGTATGGAGATTCCTGGGAAAGCTGGGAATGGAACCACCATTTGACCCAGCTATTGCCCTTCTCGGACTATTCCCTGAAGACCTTAAAAGAGCGTACTACAGGGATACTGCCACATCAATGTTCATAGCAGCACAATTCACAATAGCTATACTGTGGAAACAACCCAGATGCCCTTCAATGGATGAATGGATTAAAAATGTGGCATCTATACACCATGGAGTATTACGCAGCACTAAAAATGACAAAATCATAGAATTCGCAGGGAAATGGATGGCACTAGAGCAGATTATGCTTAGTGAAGCTAGCCAATTCCTAAAAAACAAATACCAAATATCTTCTTTGATATAATGAGAGCAACTAAGAATAGAGCAGGGAGGAAGAGCAAGATTAACATTAAACAGAGGAAGAAAAGATTAACATTAAACAGAGACATGAAGGGGGAGGGAAAGGGAGAGAAAAAGGGAATTGCATGGAAATGGAGGGAGACCCTCATTGTTATACAAAATTACATATAAGAGGCTGTGAGGGGAATGGGAAAATAAACAAGGAGAGAAATGAATTACAGTAGAGGGGGTAGATAGAGAAGATGGGAGGGGAGGGGAGGGGGATAGTATAGGATAGGAAAGGTAGCAGAATACAACAGTTACTAGTATGGCATTATGTAAAAATTTGGATGTGTAACTGATATGATTTTGCAATCTGTGTTTGGGGTAAAAATGGGAGTTCATAACTCACTTGAAGCTTATGTATGAAATATGATGTGTCAAGAGCTTTGTAATGTTTTGAACAACCAATAAAAAAAAGAAAGTTTAAAAAAAAAGAGCCAAGTAGTGTAAGGACAGACCCTGTATGGATGCTCCTGCCAACCTCAGGCAGCGAGTCATTGCTGCCTGCACAGGGGAGGCCAGACATTACAGCATGAGAACAATAGAGTAAGACTGTCACATCGACAGGAACTTGTCATCTACTGGGGTGCATAACATGAGGTCCCTAGTGCTTTTCAGCAACTGTGGTCTTCCTGATAATCTTGTAAATTTCACATATTTACAACCATTTAGTGATTTGGAGTCTTGTGTCAGGGTCGTAAGTACACAGAGGAGCCGAGCATTTGAACCCAGATCTTTCTGACTCAGGGCCAATGCTCTTTGCATTTTATTACGTGATCCCTTCAGTTTCTCAGTACAGATTCCCTCAGTAGGTGCCTCTGGGTGCCGCCCCGGCATGACTGGTCTCCAGCGGTGGGTGTTCAATCTGACCTTGAGTTCAGAATCTCACCAGTTGCCTTTGTTGTTGTTGTTTGTTTTATTTTTCTTTTCCTACTGTGCAATATTCATAATACTACCCATTTTATCTATACTCTCAAAATTCTCACACATGTGTGAAAGGACTTTGCTCATTTTGAATTAGATTATGAAAATAGGAGGATTACTAGTTATCAATAACAAGTACTGCGTGGTTTCCATGTGTAGATAATTTGATGAAGTGGGTGAACAGTTTGACAAATGTCTTCTATTATACCTAAATCTACCAGATTTCCACTTAAACTACCACATGGATTTGTAGAGTTCAGATTCATCCCAAAGGTAAAGTTCAGAGGATTTATAAGGATACATATTTTAAATTCTAGACCTGAATTAAATTCAATTAAATTACCTCTTTCTTGCTATGGTTTTTGTGATTTTATGTTATGAAAAATAACAAAAAATCAATACAAACTTCATGATAACTATCCAAATTAAGGTAGAAAATATGGGAAAAGCTCACTAAAATCCACAAAAGCGCTGAACTGAATTATGAAATAGCTTTGCTTGATGAAAGATTGCCCAGGTAAACAAACAGAGGTTCTGTTCCAAGGAAAGTCACTTTGTCTCTATGGAATAATATACTAATTTTCTCAATGTTTCATCTGCATGGATGAAATAAATCATAATTAGAAAAAATGAATATATAATTTTCTATCAGTAAACTAGCCAGACTTTCAAGACCATTCTCCAAGTCAGGTTAAACAGAAATCTTAAAAGAGATAAAGAGAGCCAACCCCTGGGACTCATGCATGTAATCCCAGAGATTCAGGAGGCTGAGGCAGGAGAGTCTCAAGTACTAGGCCTGCCTCAGCAATTTAGCAAGATCCTGTCTCAAAAAAAAAAAAAAATATATATATATATATATATATATATATATACACACACACAAAATACACACACACACACACACACACACATATATATATTATATATATATATTATAATATATATTTAGAATGTGTTTTTTAGCTTTGAGGATTCAACATTTTGTTGGGGCAACAAATGATTTATTTGAGAATATACAGAACACAATTTTCAATGTTATCTAGAGTAATTTGAAAGAGGATTTGTGCTGTTAAATGTGGCGGGATTGGCTGTGTTCTTATCTACACATATGCATGACCTTTGTTTGATGAGCTCTTATTGGCAGAGCCACTGAGCTGGATAAGATCAAGGTAAGAATGGAAAAGGAGAAAATGATTATCTCAGTATTAGAAGTAGCTTTGGAGAAAATGAAATTGAAGTAATACTGCATATGTTGAGGTTTTTCTGGAGGCAATAGTAAATAAATACTTACAAGAATCCCACAAGCCTTAGCCTGATATTACTCTCAAGAATTTTCAAACTTTCAGTTTAGAGGTTCTTGTAAAGTAATTTAAGAGGGGTCTATATTTCAGCCACGTAGTGTAATCCATTGCTTCTTTTAATCTATTCTGAGTAAGGTATTATGATATTGGGAAGGAAGAACAGTACTCCTGTTAATTTATGGTTTCTATCTGTTGAAAAGGTGGCAACCTGGAATAATATACAAATATTGTCAACAAAATTTAAAATAGTTGTAACATTTGTAAATTGCTCCCTTGTTTGTTATTTTACAACCAACTTTAGCAAATTTTGTAAGTACAAGTTATTCCCATTGTGCAGTTGAGAAGAATGTGATGAGGAGATTAATAAAATAGCTCAAGGTCACTAATATGAACATAGATCTCAAATTCAGCCCTTTGATTCCCTTATTTTGTATGATTTACATGTTGGAGAAATAAAAGACCAATGTGAAAAATATGCAAAAATGCCAAGTATGCTGCCTTATGTTTACAATGGAGAGGTGATAAAATTACTTTTCTACTAAACTGAAAACTAATGCACAGGAAGACAGCCTACATTTTAAACCCACCAACTATTAGGATTCCAAAAGCAGAAATGAGAGTCCTTGAATAGATTGTGTGCCCGTAAAGGCTGATTGTGTTCTATTAATGAGGTTTCCTAGGTTAGGCTAATCATATTTATGTATTACAATATTCAAAGTTCTCATTTGCCCACAAGTAATTTCATGCATCTGGCCTGAATGGCTTCAAGCTCTGCCAAAATCCATTTTTGAATTTGCATTATCATCTAAAATATAATGTAACATAGAGCTTATCCAAATGTTGAATTTTTCTTTCTAATCTTCCTGTTGAATGCCAAGCAGATGGTCTGATTTAAGTATCAATAAATACCTTACAATGTGACTTAACAATACCCTAATGTATTGCTGACTTAAAGCACAGAATATAGTAAAAAAAAAAAAACCTTCTGTTTTATTGAATCAAAGGAGATAGATAGAAGATATTCAAAGAACATTCTCATGATTTCAGATTCTCCTCTGAAGCCAATTTATCCTAGTTTTGCAATGTGTCACTTATAAATTTAAAATTCAACAAATAAAAATCTCAGAAAGTTTGATCAGACACTGACTTATATACCCTTTTTAAACTTTGAGGCAATCTTATAAGCAAAGAGGTATTGTTCAGATACAGTCTCATGGTTAAGGAGAAAGAGATAAAAATTAATGAAAACTAAAAGGGTCAGGATTTGTGAAACATAGAACTAGAGTGCAGAAAATTTTCCTGAAAAAGAATAACAGAAATTTACAAAAATTCTACAAAAAAAATCCAGGGTCCTCTTGCGTATTTGATGAAAATTCCCCATGTTTGTTAAAGCACAACCATTAAAAAGAAAAATACATTATGTAAGAAGTTTAAATGAAATCTATACATACAAAAAATGAAGTATCAAATGGAAAACTTATGACATGAGTAAGATATTAGTCATCCAAGAAAAAAGATTAGTGAGCTTGAAGACAAAGCAAATGAAGTCAATCAATTGAAGTACAATAGGAAAAGGAGGGATGAAAAACGAACAGAGCTTGGTGACCTGCAAGATGATATCATAGTCTTTAATATATGAACAATTTTGAGCCACAAGAAGAAGACTATGCAGAAGAATATATTTCAAAGAATGTTGGCCACTGTTATGGTTTGTATATGAGGTGTGTTTGGCTGTTGTGTTAATGCAGGAGGTGAAATGAGTACATTTTAAGAGCTGGAACACATCAATAGATTAACCCATTTGATACATTAATGATTTAAAAGGAGTATTGTACTGGGTGGTCACTGTAGGCAGGTGACATGTAGGTGGAGGAAGCAAGTCTCTGTGTGCACATCCTTGGGGATTATATCTGATCTCCCAACTCTTCACCCTTTTGCTCTCTGCTTTCCCTCAACTGCCAGGAGCTGAGCATCTCTGTTCTATGCCTTTCCACCACGATGTTCTGCCTGACTTCAGGACTAGAGCAGGGTCTTGATTTTACCTAAGACCAGTGCTGGACTTCTCATCTACAGAAGACAATCAAGTTTTCTTTGGTTAAAGCATAATAAAATTTTTGTTGTTTAAAGTCACAAATTTCATGAGGATGTTTTAGGACAGCAACAGAAAACTAACATAACGCCTAACAATAGCTCTTCAGGAAATGTGAAAACAACGACTAAGCTGACAGGAGGCATAGACAAGTCCACAAATGTAGTCAGAGGTATCCACATTCTCCTCTAGGAAACAACAGAAAGCCTGAAGAGCAGGAAGAATGCGGGTGGTCCGAACAGCACTATCATCAACCAGTTTGACATGACTTTTGTGCAGCACCCAGCTCAAGCCATAGTGGACACCACATCCTCTGAAAGTGAGGACGTCACCCACAGTGACACTGGCTGTGTCCAATAGCTGAATACACGGAAGAGAATCAAAACAGGACAAACTATACTCCTTGACTACAATGAAATGAAATCAGAACTTGATGACTTCAACCTATCAAGAAATCCTCAACTACTGGGGACAAAAGGCACATATTTTTAAATGATCTAAACATCAAAGAAGAAATAATAATTTAGAAAATGTTTTGTATTCAGTGAAAGTGAAAGTACCATACATTAAAACTTTTGGAGCACAGATAATGCTGGGTATGTTGTGTTGTGTGCATGCACGTGCGTGTGTGTGTGTGTGTGGTGTTGTGTGTATATGTATGTGTATGTGTTTGTATGTGTGTATTGTGTGTATGTGGTATGTGTGTGGGTTGGTAAACAAATCAAACTAAAGAAGTTTCCATTCAATACTGTAAGCCAGGAATCAAAAAACATTTCTTCTATGTTTCAGGTTTTGTGAGACATACAGTTGCTGCAGTAATTTTTCATTTCTGTAGTGTCCAAGGATTCCTACTTAATAGTACAAAAAAAAAAAACCCTACTCAATAAGTAGATGAACTAACATGGCTACATTTCAATAAAATATATGTATAACCACAGAAAATTGAACTTCATATAATTTTCATATGGTGAAATATGCCTTTTGAAATTTAAATTGTAATTGAGATGTAATATTTGTACATAGTAATAAGAATATTTTAATCCGATACATATTCACAATGTAGAATGATCAAATAGGGGTAATTAGCATTTTCATCTCCTCAACTTTATATGTGTTGGGAATCTTCAAACATTACTTTTATTTAACAATTTTCCCTGACATTTGAAAGTACTGGGCCATTTTTAGTCTGCATGCCATACACAAATCAATAATAGACTGAATCTGTCCTTTGACACAGCTTGTACAACTTGCTTTAAATACCCACCTTAAGAAAGCAGATTGAATTAAACCAAATCATGCATTAAAATAATAGAGTAAAACTCAACACAATTTATCTAAAAAAAATGAAAAATAAACAGATTTGTAAACTGGTTTTTGAGTGAAAAAAAAAACAGTAAAACTGACAAATATCCATCAGAATAGTCAAGAAAAATAGCAGATAGAAGTACCAATACCATGAATGAAAGAAAGAATATAATCACAGCTCCCATGTACATTAAGATGATAATATGGGGTTATGAACAATTTTGTGTAATAAATTTTATACTATAAATAAAATGGGCAAGTTACATGAAGGGCAGATGCTCAAGACTTGTTTTAATAAATTTAGCAACAAAAAAAAGCTCCAAGCTCCGATGACTTCATTGGTAAATTCTACCATATATTCAGGATATAAATTAAATGTAATTACTCCTTCCATAGGCATTGAGGGACCAGGTGCCATTTTATCAGCTCATCAATACCTTCATTTCCAAATTGATAACTGATTCCTAAACTCATTCTGTGATCCCATAATCATTCTTACTACAAAACTCACACGAGTAACCCATTAAGCTGCTTCCTCAATTACATAAGATATTACAGGAAATTTAAAGTCTACAGTGTCTCTTGGGAACAGAGCTGCAAATACTATTAGTTAAATGTTTTTAATCAAATACATCTGAATAATAGGTCAGGATCAAGAAAAGTTTATTCTAGAAATGAAAGATTCTTTTAACAGTTGAAAATTGATCCATGTAATTCACCATATTTAATATCTTACATAAGCATCTCAGGAATTGCAATGAAAGAATTTGACAGAAATAAATCTCATCTCAAAATAAAATATCTCAATCCATTAGGAATTGTTACTTTTAAAAGTGGAAGACTAGGGCTGGGGCTGTAGCTCCTTGGGAGAGCACTTACCTAGCATGTGTGAGGCGCTGGATTCGATCCTTAGAACCACATAAAAATAAACAAATAAAATTAAAAAAAAGATTTTTTTTTAAAGTGAAAGACTAAATTCCATTTGCTTAAGATCTGTATAAAGCACAGAATTTGCACTCCTAGCCAACATTACATATCCAGTCCCTGCAGAAAGGAAAGGAAAAGAACTAACAGGCATTGGGGACATGATAGAAAGCCATGGAACTCTTACTGGTTCCAGGCAGCTGATTGCACAGAAAATACCAGAGAATCTCCAAAATAAACCCCTTGAAGTAAAGGCAGATTCAGCAAGTTTCCAAGGCACGGGGTCAATTAAAACTCAATGGCATTTCTTTAGACTTACAATGAGAAACTTGAAAACAAAACTTAAAGAAATTCAGCACAATAAATCAAATGAAATATGTAAAATTTTATGTGATTGAACACTAATATTTTTGAGAAAAATCAAAGTATTTCTAAACGGATGGAGAGGTTCACCATGTTCAGGGCTCAAAAGCCTCAAAAGTGTTAAGATGCCTGTTCATTCCAATTTGATCTCTAGGTTCAATGTAGCCCCAAATTTCAACAGGATTTGTCTTTTAGGAATTGACAAGTTGATACTAAAATCATAAAGGACCCAGAATAGAATAAACTCATTTGAACAGGAAAACATCTGGGTGATGTATCAGCTACTCTCAAGTTAATTTAGGTCTACAGTACTCAAGGCAGAGAGTCTAGTACCAAGACTGACACCAAGACCCAATTCACAGAATAGAGAGATCTGGGGTAAACCCAGGAGTAAACATGGTCATCTTATTTTTGACAAATATACTAATATAATTCAAGGGAAAGGGGATAGTCTTTTCAACAAATGATCCTGGAAAAAAAATGGATATCCTTAGGTATAAATATACCTTGACCTTTACCTCTTATTATAGATAAAAATCATCTTGATATTGATCATATCTCTAAATGTAAATCTCCAGGTTATAAATTTCTAAAACAAAATATAGGATAAAATATTTGTCACTTTTGGTTAAGAAAACATTTCTTATATAAGATTCACAAAGTATGAATGATTAGAAACAGAAACAAACAAACAAACAAAAAACACTTTCAAAATAGCCACCATCTTAAATGCTATTGGTCTCTGAAAAACACTGGTTAAAAAGAAGAAGGAGGAGGAGGAGGAAGAGGAGGGGTGGGGTGGGGAAAGCATGTGTTACATTACTAGAAATACTAGCTAAACATATAACTACTTGAAGACTTCTTCCCAAAACATATGCTAAACTATTATAATTTAATAGTAAAAAAACAAAGAGCAAAAGATCTTTATAGACATTTCAACAACAGCTATACCTGTGACAAACATCAGATGATGTTCAGCATATTTACTTGTTATAGAAATGCAAATTAATTTCCGCAGATGCCAATCTATCAGAAGCAATACATTTTTAAAAGCAAGACAAGATTGTTGAAAAACAGGAAATGGTCTAAATATTTGCAGATATTCAGTTATGTTTTTACTTTTAAAATAGTTGAACTTTTGTATTTTGTAAACATGATTTCAGAATAAAAATGACTTCATAACCAGGAGTTCATAAACAAGGTATAGCCAATGAAACTTGTATTTCTCTTTAAATTTATCCCATGGCTCCCCAATGCTGCAATTACTAAGCATAGGCCTACCAGCTCCTGACTACTTATTTCCTGGTTATGTCTTTTTGTATATTCAACATGAATATATCCCAAAGCTCTATTGGATCTCTGCTATCTTTTCTGAGTAGTATTCCCATTAGATTCCTCATGCCTGAAATCCTGACTCCAAATATTTTGGGTTTTTCTCCCAATTTTCCAGCAACAGAATTCCCCCCTCTAGGCATTTTTGAATGAGTGTTGTTGTTGTTATTATTATTATTACCTATTGTGAGTCTTGAGGGTCCAAGACAGAAGCATCGTTGCCAAGCTCTTCATCCCAAACCTTGCCTTTCTGTGCTCTTGAATCGCCCCTGCCTTCAGTGGCCATCTCAGTTTTGATATCAACCAAAACATCAGTTCCTGAGACCACTTTTCAGGCTGAAGCATCTTCTTACATCCTTTCAATAAGTATTCAGATAATTGGGGTTTCAAAGCTTCAGCTGCTTCTCTCACTGAAAAAAAAAATTGACTATACTAGCTAAGTCTAAGAATTTCCTTTTAATTTTTGGTTTATTTCTAATAGTTTGATGTTAATATAAAAACAATAACATTGCTTTTTTAATCTAATATCATTTCTCCCTGGATACCTAATATTCTAATATCAAAGACTGAATAATATATTTATTTTTTACAAATCAAATATTTATTTTATTTTATTCACTAGTGACAGTTTCCTTGTAGTTATCAGTAATTATATCTGGCTAAAGTGCCTGTTTCAAGGGAACCCCTCAATCTTAGCCCTTAGGTTTGTGATACTCCAATTAAGGTTTTCCTGCCGCAGTCCGGCTGCAGCAAAATAACCGGGGGGTGACGAGCAACTTGTGTAGATTGATACAGCAGGAGTGGGAGCCCTTTATTGTGGGACAGGAGGGGTATATATACATTCCACACAGCTTATCTTAATTAACATAAACAAGATACAGCAGTCAACCAATAAGAAATCTCCACACTTAATGGCTGCTGGCATTACTTCACAAACCACTCCCTCTGGCAAAATGCCAGATGCCATCCTGACTTGTTTACAGACCTTAACATTAACCACTCCCTCTGGCAAAATGCCAGGCACCATCCAGACTTGTTTACAGACTCTAACATTTTCCCAAGGAAGAAAGACTACAGGAACACTTTATCTCTTTGATGAGGACATAACGGATCACTCTGTCATTAAATGCACATTCAATCTCTAAAACTCACTAGCATTGAAAACTTCAATGAAAAAGAAGGCAATTTGGGAGAATAAAAACATAGGGGTCTTGAGATGCAGAGAGAAACCACACATCTATACTCTGGCTCTGCAATTTCTTGGTGGGAGCTGGTCTGAGGTTTTTTTTTTTTTTGCCTGGACTTCACTCCCAAGATCAAGTTCCATCCACCAGTTAAAGGGGCTTTATTTGTAAGTTCAAGTTGCTATTATAATGTCCACAATGGATGCACTTTCCCTGTCTACCCACCCCATTCCTTACACAAACCAAGATCTAACCTTACTAAGGCAACTTTTATATGCACATGACCTCGGCAATTGCTCTGAGTTCAATGATTTGAAATTCTTAATACTTTTAATTTGTGTTTTGTACATGAAGTCAGTGGTTTAAGCATGCATGAGTATGAGCAGAGGTAGTTAGGTGCCTCCAGTTAAGAGAAGTTCTGTCTTTCTTTTACCTCCTGCCTCCCTGGGCCAGACACACAGCCTCCTGGTCTCCTGGCCTGCTGGCCTGCTGCCACTGCCATTGCCTTCAAATCTGTCTGTAAGCATCTGCACTCATGGTGCTGTTAGTATCCCTGTGCCCAGGAGAAAACACTGTGGAATCACAATAACACATACGAAAGCAGATTGAGACAGGGGAAATGATTTTTCTATTTTTGTTTTTGAATTAAAGTTTCTATATTTTCATTTAGCACTGGGTCCTATATAATATGTATCTGGCCCTGAATCTTACATATTCCATGTTAAATTTAGTTCTTCATAGATGGACTCATGCTTAAGCTTAAATTTCATAAGGGAGGCTTCCTAAATCTCAGGCATGTGAATACTTCCTTCAGGATAAAAGACAGTAATATAACTATAATATAATAAAAACAAGTAATATAACTTGTATATTATGTACTTACTATATTGTGGCTGAAAATCTTTTAACCTTAATTAGCATTTTCTTCATATGCAAAAAAGAGATAATAATAGTTCTATCATCAGCTTCTGAGAAAACTCATGTACATCTAAATCTATAAGGATACTTATAGGGAGGGTTCTTTGGAAATATTTAATTACTATAAAAGGCTCAAATTTTCATTCTTCTAAATGCACTAGATTAGGAGAAGTCTTAAGAATTGAGACTTTGGATGTGTAAACATTTGACTCTGTCTATATGACTCTGACTGTACTTGGTCTAGCAGACAGGAATCCAGCAGTGAACTTCACTAGTAACTGTCATAGCAGGTGGCATGTAGGCACACAGCACGGGGCATGTTATGTTGTGAATTCCCACAGCATGTTTTTGTCTCAGCCTCTGGGTGGAGCACAGGTCAGCTTGCTCACACTAGATCTAGGCCCAGGCTCCCTCCACATGGTTGCCACATGCAGTGGCTGCAGCAGTGGCCACAGACAGGAACTTGAGTCAGGCCTCCTGTCTAACAGTCTGGGTTCCCCGCATCAGGTTGCTTCCACAGCACACACTCTTCAGGCTTTTTCCCAAGGACCTCCGGTGACCCAAGCACTTTGCCTCCGTTGCAGAGCTGGTTTCTGTGCTATTCCATCTGCCGGACTCCGTTCCCGCCTCACGTGATTCAGGACGAAGGACTATGCTCACCACTCATGCACCCTCCTCACCCAAGGTGTTAAGGCAAAATCTTTGAACTTAGGTTCTATTATGGTGGTTTTTGTGCTTTCTATCTAAAGAACACAGGGTTACCCCAGAATGTGTTTTCCCCGGGATGCTGGTGGAGCCTCAGGAAATCTGCTAGTCCAAACAGGGCTCCGGTGTGAAGGGGATCCTGGGGTTGGCTTGGACGACTAGACATGGGACATCCAGCAAGCAGAAGTACCCTGTGA
The DNA here is from genome assembly GCF_964194105.1 of Spermophilus citellus. NCBI lineage: Eukaryota > Metazoa > Chordata > Mammalia > Rodentia > Sciuridae > Spermophilus > Spermophilus citellus. The sequence continues at coordinate 106,839,238 of NC_138193.1, forward strand.
GAGTCACTGAAGAACCCCTCCAGCTCCCTCACTCCCTTAGGGCAGTGCTGTGAGCTGCTCTAGCACTGGGAACCCCAATTTAGCCAGGCCTCCCCAATTAGTGAGCAGAAATAATATTGAACCTAGATTTAGGAAACTAGATTGTGGGATTTTGCCAAAAGTTGGTGGTGTGATCCTTGGAAGTTAACTTTACCACTAATATTTCCACTGAGTAGAATTTCTTAGCAAGTATTCCTTGTGGATTTAAAGGTGAGCCAGTCTACTTATTTTAAAACATTAACATGATTACTTAAAGTTCTTGAAATTTCTTATAATTTGCTAAGCTCTTTACCAGAGGAGCATATTATTTTATAATTATACATTGAGTAAAATATTTTTAGAAATAATATGAGTACCTTGTAAAAATCAACAAATAGTACAGAAGGTATAAAATGTTAAACAGATTTATGCTCTAGTTTACATAAGTAATACAGTGATAGATGATAGACAAATGAGAGAGAAAAGGAAATTAGAACATTGGAGAAAACAGGAAGGAGAAGAATGGAGAGCAGAGGAGGAAAGCAGACAGAAATAAAGACAGAAACAGAGACGAGGATAGAATGATCTGCTTTCAAATTCTGTATTTCCTGCCTCTGTGTGATCTTGTCTCAATCAACTGTCTCCTCTGAGTACATTTAATTCTTTTTTTTTGTTTGTTTTTTATTTGTTTTTAGTTGATACTAAGGATTGAACCCAGTGGCACTTTACCGCTGAGCCCCAGCCTCAGTCTGTTATTTTACTTTTTAAGAATTTGAGACAGGGTCTCACAAAGTTGTGTAGGGTCTCACTAAGTTGCTTAGGACCTCACTAAATTGCTGAGGCTGGCTTTGAACTTGTGATCCTTCTACCTCAGTTTCCCAAGTTGCTGGGCTTGCAGGCTTGCACCACTATGCCCAGCTTTTACTTCTTAATGATAATGTCCTTGCAGATTTATCTGGACAATTTGATGGGATAAGGTAACTGTGCTTTGTAAAGTATGAAATTGAACGTAAGTGCCAGTTGTTATTATATGGAACACCTGTTGACCCAGACAATTATCTTGCAATGATGACTTCGTGTGCTGCTCATTTACTACCTTGCTCCTAGATCTATTCACTTCCTATTCTTTATTCTACTCTGCTTTTCAGGGGACTTTTGGCCTCTAAAACTTCCCTAAGTCTCTTTGTCATCTGCACTGGGAGGGGTTTGAGATCTACAGGAAAGGAGAGGACACGGACACCTGTCCTTTCTCTGTGCCCTGCCTTGCTTTCCTCATCTAGGTGCTTCTCCCAGGTGGCTGCACCTTACCTGTGTGCATTATGATCCAGCAGGCTCACAGGGAAGGCTGGGCTTTGAATAAAGGACAGGAGAAATATTGGTCATTTAGGAATCTAAGATACAGAAGAGAACATTTACTCATTTAAAATTAAATAAACACAATCAAGATTTTAATTACAGTTTTATTCTTTTACATATGATTTCTTGTGTTTTGCATATTATTTATTTTTGTATGCTAATTTTAAATGACATTTTAGTGCCAGAGACCTTGAAAGAAACATATAAATATAATCAAAACTTTAATATTATTTCTAATCTAAATTGAAAAAAAATCTAAGTTGAATTGCCTTATCCAGGATGCTTTATTAAAATTATTTTTATACAGAAAGTTATAGCTACTCTGGATAATAATCCCCAAGAGAATGTTGTTTAAATACCAGACTTATATTTTTTCTGTAATTTCATCAAAAATTTTAATGTAATCAGCAATGTTGTGTGCCAGTAGCAAATTATCTGAAATAGAAATCAAGAAGGCAATCCCATACACAATAGCTTTTCCTATTATTTTTAATATCTGAAGAGTATTATGATGAATATTCATATTGTTAAAATGCTTAGTTGTCACTTTTCTTCTGCAAGGAGCAAGTCTGGTTAAGAAATGTTCTTGTATCTAATAGTGTTTTGTCTTTCCGGAAAAAAGAAGTTCCAAGGCAGCTCCTCTAAGTATAGTAATTTGGATTTGACAAAAATTACACCCTGCACATTTAAATAACTTTAAAATACATGGACATACTGGCAACTTTGCTGAAATGTAAGATGCAATAGAAAGCTAAAAATAAACAAAAACAAAACAAAACAAATGAACCTCTATGTCAAATGGGCTAGAATGTAAAATAACATTCAATCCCAGTTTTCCCACTCAGTAGGCGGGGACTTTGGCTAATTCCTGAACTTCTCCTTCCCTCATTATTTCACCTGTTCTTTATGATCCTCACCCATGCTCCCCTCAGTATTGTGTAATTATTGATTGGCACAGTACTGCCTGGCTCCCACAAGGGCTTAGAACCGGGCACTGTTACACTTTTCTCTACCTGACACCTTCAACGCTATTGAACAACCTGGTTTCTTTGCACATGAAACAACTATGATTATTATATCTGTGAACATATTTAGAAATCTTTTTTTTAAATATTTGTTTTTGTAGTTGTAGTTGAACACAATAACTATTTATTTATATGCGGTGCTGAGGATCGAACCCAGGACCTTGCATGTGCGAGGTGAGCGCTCTACCGCTGAGCCATAACCCCAGCCCCAATATTTAGAAATCTTAATGAATTCAAGGAAGTATACACATTTTGCTCCTGTAGGCCCTAATAGGCTAAAGTACATGTCAGAGAAGTGCAGTAAAGTGTCCCATCTTAAAATTCCTTGGCCTTGATGAGCCCATTTCCTTGTAAGAAAGGTGGGGAAAATGCATTGTACTCCGTTTGCCATACTCTCATTAATAACATGGAGGCAGGATGTCAGCACTGAAAATAGTCTCAGAGTGTTATTTTGAACAAAAACACTATTCCATAAAAAAATGAAAATGAGAGGAGGAAAAAAACTACTTAATTAATCAATGGCTTAGTTATAAGTATTCACTTTTTCTAGATATGTTTATTGAGCACAGGCCATTTGCTAACCTTGGTGTTAATTTGTTCCAAATAAAGATGAATAAGGCTGATACCAAGTACTATACTACAGGAAAAAAACGGGTAAAATTTATTCTGAGAAATGTTCGGAAAGGAAAAGATTCTTGAATTTGACCTTGAAGACTTGAAAAAAGTTTGCTAAATACAGAAAAATACCTTAGACACATGAAGAAGACAGAGAAGCATGAAAGTAGGTTGAACACTTTGAGAATGGCAAGTTCTCTGGATGATAAACCAAGTTATTTGAAATATCCTTTAGCCACTAGGGCACAATAGAGAAGATTTAAGCAAGGAAATGCTACAGAAATAGCTATAGAAAGAACATGCTGGTAGCCAAGTAGAAGATATATTTAAAGAGAATCTTGGGAAGCAGCTCTGAGGGTTTAAGGCAGAGATTAAGCACATTTTAACACAAATGAATAAAGATACTGATGTTTCCCCAAAGTAGAGATGAGCAAGGCATGAACATGCTCACTGAACTGGAAAATATTTTGGCTAGGTCCTTTCTAAGCGTCTGAATCAGAATAAATTTAAACTACGTATTTTTCCCTATAATTCTATATCCTGTTTTATTCTCTGGCTCAACAAAGACTAGTTATTTTTTAGGCACCTTTTCATTCTCAAGATGTTGGCTAGATGTTTGAAAATACGGCCTAACCTTGGGGGTTAGTCAAGAAGTGGTCTTTGGATAAAGACTGAGTCTTCTCTCCTCTTGTTCAGAGGCTCTGGAAACACTGCGGAGCATCCTGAAGGCCATGAGCTGGAGCAGGAACTTAAGAACTAAAGAGAATCTGGTCACAGAGAATCCGTTTCCCACTGGTCCACTTTATGAGCTTTTGTGTCTGAGTTCACAGAGAAGATCAGCCTTCCTTAGGATACCTACACCTCGGAACTTCTGCAGGGTGTAAAGCCAACTCTGCTAATTTATTGACAAAGTGTCTTAAACCATCTGCTGGAACAGATGTTATTTTTAGCTATTTCTAATTTGACAAGGAGAAAGGAAAGGACATTGGGGGAAAACAGACTGTGGTGGGTCAGGTACGTTCAGGTCTTTTACCCCTGAGTCCTGTCTTTCCTCTTACCCTTTCCTCATTTCCTCTTGTCCTCTCTCCTTCCCTCACTCTGCTTCCTATCTCCTTCCCCTCTACATCTGTTTTCTTCTCTGTCAGACCTGAAGTCAGGAGTCTGAGAACTTCCAGAAGACCACAGACCCTTCCCTGGAGAGGAAAGTCAGCTCAAGTCTTGCACATGCTGAGGGGATGTGTGGAGGAGTCACCTTTCCTAGGGAAGAGAAGGAAGGTACCAAACCCTGCTCCCCAAGGGCATCCATGTTTGCTCCTTCTGCCCCATTGCCTAGCAGGCATCTGTGACTCTGATTCTCTGTTTGACATTTTGAGAATGGGGGGGTGGGGAGGGAGAGGGAGGGAGTGGAGGGAATGAGGGCAAGTGAGAGAGAGAGAGAAGGAGGTGGAAGAAAGGATAAGGAGAGAGAGAGAGAGAGAGAGAGAGAGAGAGAGAGAGAGAGAGAGAGAGAAAGAGCCAGCTCAGTCAAGGGATGCCATAAAACTGATGGGGATTTCCTACAGTTACAAAGCCCTCGGTGCTTCATCACTTTAGAGCTAGCTCTACCCTGTCTCCTACCTATTGGCCCTCTAGTCCAAACTCCCCAGGTATAACAGCCTTGCTACAGAAAAAGTTATAATAACCTAGATCCAATGATATAAGACATGATAAGAGCATTACATTTAATGTGATCTGACCCATTCATTGATAGAGTCATTGGACACAGGTCACAGTGTTAAAGGATGTCATCTGCCACCCACCCTGCCACTCCACTTCCCTGTGATCTCCCTCTCCAGCAGGGGTAGTGGCTCATACAGCCCTCCTTATCTGAACATCCAATTTTCCTACAAGCTTGCAATACAATTTTCAAAATATATTTTCTGTTTATATCTCATGTATAAACAGAGCCTCTGGTTGTTAACTGAGTCTTACAAAGAATATTTTTAGCAAAAAATTATTTTAAAATGTGCTATTGGTACACACTCATCACACATCTCCGCGCCATCTGCTTCAAACTCTGGCAACCACAGAATCTTGAATGAAGGCAGGTTCTGAGCATGGTAACACTCCTAAAATTAGCAGGAAGGAAGATGCACAACAGTCATAAAGAATTTTCTCTTTTTATGGCAATGCCCATTTTTTCAGAAGTGCAAATTTTCTTTGTGATGCAAAACAGGCATCTTATTTCTCTAGTATCCATACTCCAGTTGTTGTAAATCACTTATCTGATCTTCAAAGATACAGAAGCATTAACATGCTTTGTTTTGGAGAAGGAATCTTATTTACATTATCCTACTGTGTGTGGGAGAGGTTGGGATCTTATTTCCAATATCAACAGTAAGAACATACATTAATATCTCAAGGATCATTTTACCAACTCTAGTATCCAAAGTCTTTATTATTTCCAAAGGTTTTTTTTTTCCCTAAGAATAATGTCATTTCAATTATAGACTTGTAGAGAAGGAAATGATCTTGACGATTATGATATTGAGTCTCATAAAGCCTGAATAATTGTTCAAGGTCATATCCTTAGTATATCATATCATTAATGTCTGAAACCAATGTGTCTCAGGGCTCAGATGGTTTGGCCCACACCACACCAGCACTTTTAAAGGTCTCTTAAATACCTTAAGTGTGATTCTTGGAAAGGCTTTAGCACCTAAATGTATTGTATCTTTCCTGTTAGAAGTAGAGATTATCTGAGAGGTCACTGGGTCCAGATCTTAGCATGCTGCCTAGGCTCAGAGGATTTGTTGACTGATCTGACTTAAGTTCCTCATACTAGTTAGTGTTTGGATGGGACATTAGTAAGTGCCTACGTGAGATATATAATTGAAAATAGATCCAAGGAAAAAAAAAGGAAGAATAATCATTTTTCTGCATCATTGTCACTAAGACAATTATCCATCAACAGTGTGCAAGCATGTTGATCATCCATGCCCAGGATGGGAGGATCCGTATTTTCTGTCCCTTTTTCTTCACTTGATGATTTTATGTAACTAGACTCACGTTTTTCTTAAGCCAGATTTGATTCTGGAAGGTCTCAATCCCTGGCTTGCAGGTTAATTTTAAGTTCTCTAAATGAGTTAGCAGTTCTTTGGAGAAAAGGTTATAGTCCCCATGAGCAAATAAATAATGAGTGGGACTTGAAGCTTGCAGGGGTTTTCTCACCTAATGAGATTGTTTTCTTTTTTTTTTTTTGTGATGTTTATACTGTGCCATCTAGAAAACCCTAGATGACAATCCTAAGAGAAAACATAATTAATAATAGATCACAAATTGACCCTGGTTCAAGTTCAGTGGGGAATGAATTGTTTCAAATAAATTGAAACGACTCCTCAAACCCTTGCACAAAAATGCCTGTTACCTTCCCCTTCTGCATTTACAGCTATAATGTCTAAACTCAGACTCACATCGAGTTAGCATTCAATGAACTTTTGTGAAGTTTTCTGCTGTTACGTATTAAAATTTGTCTGTTTATTCTTCTAGCATACGTTGTTGACAGTGTGTCATATCCTGTTCTAATCTGAAAAACCAAGTAATAGAGAAAGCCTGGCCTGTCTAGCACTCATACATTATTAAAAGAAATTAATACTTGAACTCATCATCTCAGTGTAATTGGGCAAATACTATAACTAAATTACCCACCTGTATTTAAATGGCAAACTGAGAGGATAAGAAATCTGGGAGTCAGTGAAGTCTTTTTAATAAGGAAGTGCATCGAAATGAAGACTTGGCAGAAGAGAGAAGTTCATTTCATTGAGCCGTGGTGAGGTGGTGGCCCTAGAACTGTATTTCAGGCAAGGCAAAGAAGTGTGGTGATCAGTTAGTGTAGAAGGAAAAGAGGAGAGAGAGGAAGCTGAAGGGGAAGGGAGTGTCAGCCCTTCCTTGAAAAGCTGGCTGTGCCCATCTCACCTGTGTGTGTTTACAAATGTGTGTGACGTGGTCTGATGTGTGGGAGTGTGGGTGTGTCTTTAGTCTGTACAGGTGAATGCAAAACCAAACTTCTGTTTAGAATCCTAAATATTGACTTCTTGACAGACTCTCGGTGAAGTTACAATACTGGGAAGAAAAAAAGGCCAGTTTGGAAACTATTTTAAGAACCTAGGAGACCGGTGGAAGGAGATGGATCAGCTCACTTGACCTTCAGTCTCTTAGTGCTCTCTTTTTTTTTTCTGTGTTCATGAATGTTCTGTGAGGGTAAAAATGGATCACAGGGTCAGAAGGAGGTAGGAAAAGGAGATCACCCAAAGAGGTTTAGGTCTTTGACCTTGAATAATCTACCAGCACTTAATTTTTAGTTGTTATGTTAATCAGCTTTCTGTTGCTGTGACTAAAAGAACAGGCAACAACAGTTTAGGAAAAGTTTATTTGGGCTAACAGTTTCAGAGGTTCAGTCCGTGGGTGGCTGGTTCCATCGCTCTTAGCCAAAGATGAGATGGGGTACCAGGGCAGAAGGGCATGGTGACACACATGGTGGCCAGGAGGCTGAAAGAGAGGAAGGGGAAGGGTCTGTAGAGATGATGAGCCCTTCCATGGTACATCCCTGGGAACCCACTTCCTCCAGCCATGTGCCTCCTGCCTAATAGTTACTACCAAGTGAGTTAATTCAAACTAGATGGGCTTATTAGATTACAGCTCTCATAATCCAATCATTTTACCTCTGAAAATGTCTGCATTCACACAGGAGCTTTGGGGGACAGCTTATATCCAAACCATAACATTAGTCTTATGTGAAAGGTTAATAACTAACTCATGAGTTACTGTGAACATTCAATTAGGTAAAGTGATGTGTTTTAGGGTTTGTTGTGCACTTGCTGTATGCCAGGAAACTCTCCTGGCCCAGACTCTAGCCAGGCTCCTCTGAGCCTCCTTCTCAACTTGGCCTCAACCTTGGTATTTCAAAGTTACAAACTTTCAGCACAAATGGTTGTGTCCGCTACCCTCCTACCATATTAAAAGACTGAAACTCACACAGAGTTCCTAATGGCTCAGGGCTGCGTCTTCAGATGATCCTAATTCCTATTAAGGAGCCTGTGTGGGAAAGTCCAAGATTTCTGAAATCATGCACTGTTTCCAGCCCACCACCTCAACTTAGACTCCTTGACTACTCTTTATTAAGATACTTTACTAAAAATGATCTATGATTGTGAATCTACCTCTCTCCCTTGGAGGCACCTCTATGTCAGGAGGAGGTCTCTAGAACTTGAAAGCCTTTGAAATGTAATCATCAACAAGGAGAAGGCCTCTGTCTTCCATCTGTATGGAAGGTAGGACCCCAACTTTCATATAGGACATCTAACAGATACAGCTGGTCTGATCTCACTTGAAACAGCCAATTTTTGCAATCATCCCACTTCCTTGACTCTACTAACCCCCCATTTCCTCCATGGAATGTTTCCTCTTTCTCCATTTAAAATGCCCAGCAAATCAAACGTTTCTTGAATTCCTGTTGGACCATCTTCCTTAATTCAACAGCATGTCAGCGCATAAAATCTGCCAAGCTCTGTTTATCTTTGACACAGGCAAGAAGCAAGGTTTCCATACATTTTTACCTCCTAACCATACCCTGAAAATAGACTCAACTCTTCAGGTAATTAAAAGGGGTAGAGATTTTTTTAAGCACTGAAGAACTAAAATATTTCCAGGCTCAATTCACTTTGTTTTGGCAACTGGAAGAATTCACTTCTATGAATTCCTTCTTCAAGGCAGTGTGGTTTTCAGGTGCACAAAAAGCCAATCAATGTAGATACGTGCCTACAAGACTAATCATCTAGATTCTGTGAGAGAAAGCCTCAGGTTTGTGCAGGTAAGCTCTTTGGAATAGAGGTTCAATTTAACCCTTTGATACATATTTCAGATTCTTTGGTTTATAACCTAATCTTGTGTCTGTAATATGTATTGCTGTCAAATACATCTTTAGACTTCACACCAGGAAGAGGATAATTAAAGTACAGCCCTTTCTTCCTCTAATTACTGCTGTCTCCATCTGCAGGTGTTTGCATTCTCCTGCTCATGTTAGTGGAATAGAGAGTGGTGCCCATCACCAGGCAATTAGGGGCTGGGTGAGTGACATTCAGGTTCGGATTGGTCTCTGCTCCATTTGATCAGATGTCAACTTTCTTTGTAGCTCGACTCGCTCTGTTGACCACAAGATAGAAAACATTCCAGTTTCACCCCATATTTTCTTTATTTCTCAACAGTTTTGTGACTTAGACATGCCTACAGAATCATCTTTAAAGTCTGCAAGCTAAAATTTTCATTATGTCTTCATTCTTCTCTGCTCCCTGATTATATCTGTAATTCATCTGAAATTAATTACTTGACGTGTCACATATTTTTTGGGTGCTATAGCAAACTACCCGAATCTGGGTATTTATAAAGAAAAGAGATTTATTTCACTCACAACTTATAGGCTTAACGTTGGGCACAATCATTTTTCCAGACTGAAGTCACAGCCTGTTGGAGAAGCAGAAGGGGAGAGAACCACCTGCAGAAAGGTTGGCCTTCCTTTCAACAGTCAGCTCTGGGGAGGACTAACCAGGGTCCCAGGAGAGCTACAATAATCCCTTCTGAGGAGCCGCCAGTCACTCAGCCACCTCCATTAGGTTCCACCCCTCTATGGTTCCACCATAACCCAACACTGCAACACTGTGGACCATGCTTCCTTTGGGGAATACATGAACCATATCCAATTCAAATCACTTGGCTTTTCATGAATTTAAATTGTCCACAGGTAGGGATTTGGCCTATTTCTGCATCCCATACTTTCAGCTTCAGTTCCAATGGTTTGATGCCTATGGCAGTCACTTCTGCATCACTACATCCGAGCCAAATCCACTGTGTCCTCTGAAGGCCCTTTAGCTTACCATCTTCTAGGAGGGCTGATCCCAGTGATCCCATCACTGGTGACAATGAGCCTGAGACACAATGGTCCTGAAGCCTGTGGGGTGTGGGGGGAGCACCAGCTCTACCCGTGGACCACCTAGAGCTCAGTATATGCTCTGCAGCCAACTAGTTGTGGGGCTTGGCTGAGTATCCTGTCATCCAGGCTCCTAATTCCACACCCATCAGTGAGGATGACAGACCCTCAGGAGCCCAACCAGGTAGTGCTTGGCTGAGTTTGTATCTTCAACATAGTGGAAATCCCACTCTCTGCCTTGTGCTGCAGTTTTGAGGATCTGTAAGTTTAACACAAGCATGGCACAAGATAGCCACTTTAATTAAAGTCCATAATTAACAGTGGTGACTTTAATATTATGTTAGCATTTTAGTGGTCCAAGAGAGATGTTAATGAGCATTGGTTAATTTTGGATAAGGATAACTTTCAGCATTCAACAGATGCACATTATAAATTGAATTTTAAAGCTGTGTGGCCAGTGTATTTCATCATCCCACCTTGCTCATGAGGGCACCAGAACTGAAGTGTCCCACACAGTGCAATGGTGGCTGCAGCTAGACATCAAACCCCCACAGTTCAAATAGACTGAGTTCAGAAAACTCGGTTGCTTTCCTGCCCTTTTCTGCTATGGGATGCTTTTCCTGGGAAGTATTTTGAATATCTTGTGTGTGGATATTTTAGTATTGTCAAGATAATTTGAAACAAGAGTAAGTTGTACCCCAAAGAACAGTCTTGTTTCTCTGGCTTGATGTTAGTGGGTGCATGGGTGGGGTTTGGAGAGCAACGTGACCCCTCATATGCACAAGAGAAAAGATGACATTTGAACTCAGATGGCGTTAGTGGCATGGAAGCTCCTGGTTACTAACAAGATAGGTGCAAACTGAAATGGACCTTTTATGGATATTTAGCAACTAAGGTATTTCATTCGTAATATTCATATCAAGCTTGCACATTTTTGTAAAGAATAAAAAAGTCAACAGAGTAGCCTCACTGATAGAATCTGAAGAGTTTATTCCCATTGCATCTGCGGTGAGTTAGAATGACAAGTCTCCAAAATAAAGTAGGAAATGAAGAACAGGTCCGAAGCATTCATCAGAATTTTTCAATCTTGGAAAATTACAACAAAGTCTTTAAAATATTTTATAGAGTAATGTCATCATATAAATCTCTTAATTGAATGAGAAATATTTAGAAAATACATCTCTTAAGAAAGCAAGCAGATATGCATCTTTATTTTAGTTCCCTTGAATCCGTAGCACAGAATGCACCAATGTTGGAAGCTGACAAGGAAATAATTACAGTAGAAGAAGAACTAAACCTCACTCATAACCACATTAATATCTTGATTGTAGAGAGAGGTAGGCTCTCAAATATGTTAGCATATTTATGCTCATTGCAAGTGTATATCTGGGTGTGTTCTAAGATTCCACGTCCAGAGACAAGGGACAGGGAGCCAACCACCAACACCAGGCAAGTCTGCACCTTCTTGGAGTCACAGGGCTCTTAAGTAGCAACTGAGAGTCTTTTCAGGATTATGCCATTTGGGATGGAGAGAGAGAAAGAGATGCAAACTGGATAGAAGATGAAGACAGCACAGAAGAAGAGAGGGGAGAACAGCACAAGAACCAGAAGGAGTAGGTGAAGCTTGCACAGGAGTGGTCAGGGATGCAGCTCCCTCTGGCAGCTTTCCCAGAGGGTAACACCAGGTGGCCACGTGAGTGTCAGTGGTCCCATCTGTCTTGGGACCACTGGCTTTGCATCTTAAACCTGTCACTATGTGCAGAAGCCATAAGCGATTGTGCATCCCTCCCACTGTTGTGCTGTTTCAGGTAATGCACAGGCTACCATTGGTGTTAGCCCAAACTCACATTTACAGCTTTATATATTATGCCCAGAAAACTCATTGAACTAAAGACTGATGGGTCTCAGACATCTAACCAGGCTACCCAGTCTTGATTCTATTTAGTTAAGTCAAATATGGAAGCTAGAGATGAGCATGATGGTGTACAACTGTAATCCCAGGGACTCAGGAGGCTGAGGTGGGAGGATCAGAAGTTTGAGGCCAGCCTAAGCAACTTAGTGAGATTATCTCTTAAAATAAAAGTAAATAAATACATAAAATAAAGGGCTGTTGGTATAGCTCAGTGGTAAAGCAATCCCCAGTTCAAATCCAAGTATACCATTCCCCCACCAAAAAATTTTTAAAAAACCCCAAAAAACAGAGGACTTCATTTTTTAGAGGGAAGCTATTTTCCTTATCTGTAGCCAGGAAAAGTTCTTTCCTTGCCTTCTATTGCTGTGACCTCCAAGGTCACAGATATAATTGAATATCATTATTGTTTTTTAAGTAAATCATTAAAGTTATAATTATAATAGCAAACAAAAAATGTAATCTTCATCTCATAAGTTTCAGATATTTTTCAAAACTCAGAGCAAGAAAAATCTGGAAATAATTAGCTTAGTCTGGAGTGCTGCAGAATTACAAGTGCTTATGAAAAAGTCTGAATGAACTATTGGCAGGTATTAGTAAATAGTTTAAAAATATATTGCTTTCATTTTCCTAATTCCTACCTGAATTCTCAATTATCCTGACTACATAGTCAGTGATAATTCTTGCACAACCATCTTGCAGCTGTTTGATCAGGGTCCTAATGACCTTTCTCATTTCTCACCCCTTCTTCCATGGGTGCATTCCCAGGAAGCCCACCTACCTGAATGTCTGCAGTTGAACCTACCTGAGCCAAGAGACCCACTTAACATCTTTGGAAAAGCAGAACTGATGATTTAGCTGACAATCTACTGCACTTCTTTGACACAGTAGCCCGCTGTCTTCTACCTTGACCTCTTTCCTATTTCTCCCTGGTCTCCGTGGCTTATTCCCACTCCCCTTGGATTTCCTCACCTTCCTTCCCAACCTCGTTGCCTTTGCTGTTCCTCTCAGTTAACCCTGGCCGTCTTCCCTAGCTCCAGATAGTTTCTGTCTGTATTCAGGAAATGGCATATAATATAAAGGTATCAAAATTTTAACAAGGTTATGAACTAACATCACTTGGGAGATTTTTGCAAAGAAGAAATCAGCTAATACCATCTGCTTATACCCTCATGGCTATTACCCTAACTCGCCAAGATACCACACCAGGGCACCTGCCCTCTTCCTAAGTTGCAATTTTGTTTAAGTTTTAATCTTAGGGACCTAGGAATTAGAAAGTGAATCTCCAAAACCTTTTTTGCTGTTTCTCCCAGTAGAGTCATGAACCAGGAGGAAATCTGATGGCCTGCAAGATGCCCCTCCATTCCGGAGATGAGAATGTGCAGTGACACATTCCCCTGGCCTCACCATAACTTCTCCTAATGGACTGTCATTATCTTTTTCATTCTAGGACTTTGCCTACTACCTGCCACTGAGATAGCCACCCTTCACTGACTCACTAGTGACTCTCCACGCCAGCCCAACAGTGGGCTGTTGTTGAAACAGCACGCTTCTCTGTTGTGCATAAAAAGAAGACATTAAAATTAAATCAGTCCATAATATAAATAAGGTTCTGTTTTATTTCATCCTCTTAACCCCATCTTAACCCCCCCAAAACAGCTGACGGTTCCAGACAATTTTAACATATCTTTTGCTACAAAAATCTTTGATCTGAGTATATTCCAAGGGGAGTTTAAGTTTAATGTCATCATAGGAGAATTAATCTCTTATTTCAATATTGCTTTCATTTTTAAAAGGTCAGTGCTTTTCTCTATGAATACCTTAGAAAAATTATCCAGGTTTCATGAGCAAAATGAGAAAAGGAACTTATACTAAATCTTAATTTAGTAACAGCTTCAATTGAGTTTTCAGTGGGTGATTTTATGAGATTTTACTCATTAACTGCAAGTGGAAGAATGTGGGAATCACAGGTATGGATCTATAGTGTCTAATATGAAGATGAAAACAAATTATGCATTTCAAACTTTTAATATTATGGAAAAATAACATTACTTCAAAGGGCACATATTTTTGTTTTATAAAAATAGAAGTGTATAAAATCTTCAGTCATCTTGTAGTAATGTTTTGCATCTGGTATGTAGGTTTAGGTAGCATTTGGCTTACCCTATCTCACTTAATTTATATTCTTAGCAACCTCATCAAGTAGTGTTCTACAGGATATATGAAATTCACAAAAGAGTGATCTGTTTCAAATTTTTTTTATGATTTGACTTTTGAAGAACTATTTTAGTTATTCTATCCACATATCATATTTATCTAAACATGCAATAAAGTATTACAAGTAAGAAAATATTCTTAAAAATGAGAAATTAAGTTTAAAAAGTAAATGTACACTAAGGATAAAGATGTAAACATTGCCCTGGCCCAAGTACTTTAAAATGATTAGGATTTACAGTAACAAAGGCTTATACTGCAATGCATTTAACATGATGAAGCATGTAAATACTATTTTTAACAGGAAATGAAGGTAATTACAATTTATTTTAAATAAGATAGGTATATTAGCCATACAATGTTCCCCAGCCTTGCCTATAACAAGATGTGTGAACTAGATTACTCAAAATACAGAACATTGACCTCACAAGGGCAGAGGAGAAATTCAATACTACAGGCAATTGTTTTTTTAAGATTGCATTGCACAGTTCCTTAAGGGCCCCACAGTTCACCAAATACAAATGTCCAAAGCTCTCATTTCAATTGTGCCAGACATAATAGTAGATAGTAAGTTGTGTATATTCTATTTGCAGCAAAATATAAATATTCAAATATGATGATATACTATAAATTTGATGTACTATAAATTATGGACATTATATAGGTAGAAAAGATTTTAACCTCTAATATGGAACATGATTTAAAGAAGTATTTATATATGGTAATCCAAAGAAGAAGAATCAAAAGTGGTTTTATGAAGAGGAATAGAAGTGATCTCCTTAACAAATGTCTAGCATGACTCTTCTCCTCTTTGGATTGGTGATCAACATCCATATATTTCTTTTTAATTAGTTATACATGACAGTAGATTGCATTTATGTAGATTGCATTTATGTAGATTGATATATCGTACATAGATGGGGTGTAATTTGTCATTTTTCTGATTGTACATGGTGTAGAATCACATTGGTCATGCAGTCATACACAGAACATCCACACCTCCCCTGTGTCAGGAAGGAGCTGCTCGGGGATCAGGCTAGTTTCTGGCATTCTCATCTAATTTCCCATCTCAGTGAGCATGGTTTTCAAGAAAAGGAAGTTAAGACTTTGGGAAGGATTTCCAACTTTTTATTACCAACAAATCCCTTTATTATTATTTCCTCCCTCTCTGCTTGCTCAACATACACCACACTTTGTAGGGCTTTCTGTTCAACCAACATCCTTGAAAAATAATAGCAGGCTATTATGAAATCAGTCTGGCCTTTTGGAGGTGTTCAAGTTGAACTTAAACCCTAATTTGACCTTGAGATGATTTAGGGACTTTAAACAAGTTAATTAATCTAGGGGATCCTCAGCTCCATCCACTGTTATTTTCCAAGTTTGCTCTGAAAAACACATGTAGGAGAGATAATAGTAGTCTCAGGATTTGATACAGAGTAAATGTGATTGTAAGCTGCAACATTTTATTATTTGGCTTTCTTCTTTTAAATTCATATACTTACATAAACCTGAAATTCTAATAAGTGTATTTGTAGTGTTAACAATCAAGACTTTTATTACAGAATCAGGAAATAAATTATACACATCATTTACTTCTTTTTGCCTAGCCATTGAACACTTTCCTATTTCACCAATATACAAAGTATTTCTGCACATGTTTCAGATTCAATTGCTTGTTAGTGGTATTTCAAAATGCCTTTCATATATGATGTTCACTCCCCGGCAACTCTGGTGTAAATGTTGAGGAAGCAAATGGTTCCCTCCTTGCTAACTTCATGTCACTCTGTACAATCCTAGTAGGGGACTGAAGACAACTTCTAGTTGGAGTCTGAGGAACACTGAGATATGTATTTACAGTCTCTCGCCCTGGTTCCTAAGTTCTCTATGTCCACAGAATGCAAGTGTGAGAAGAATTATGAACCCCTCCATTCTTAGAATACTCACTTTTCATAAACTAAAAGGAAAAAAAAATGATTATTTTCCAAATGAACACTGAGAGAGTCAACAGAGAGAGAGAGATAGAGAGAGAGAGAGAGAGAGAGAGAGAGAGAGAGAGAGAGAGAGAGAAGGGGATAGGTACAGAGGGAGGAGACTCATTTTAAGAGATCGTGTGTTACATAACGTTTTCAGTTCCCAAGAGACCTTGGCATTGGTTTTATAAACATGCCTGCTTCACACATAGGTATTAGAAATGCAAAGATAATACCTATAAAATGTCTCAAAATTTGTTGAATTCTGTATAAATCCTATGAAATTATCTCATTATGATAATAAAATTGTACCATTAGCCATTGTGATTTAATACTTTTGCCACATAGTATTGAAGTATTCATGATTTGATACTATTACCTGTTATAACATTTTAGATAAATGTGTAACTATTTTTAATTCTAATTATTACATGTAATACTTATTGTAAATATGAGATTTTGTTTGATGCATTCAAAAACACACACTTAAGTAAAATTCAATAAAACATGTAAGAATTGTATTCTGAAAAACCACAAAACATTTATGGAGGAAATAAAAAATGACTTAAATAAATGAAGAAACATATGCTGTTCATGGACTGGGAGATTCAATGCAATAAAAATATCAATCATCTCTAGATTGATCTCTCTCTGTTTATAGTGCAAAATGAACATGACCTTTCTTTAGATATGACTGGTTGATTCTAAAATGCGTGCATGCCATATGTTAAAATATGATCCCCAGGATATATGCACATTCTAATCCCTGAAGACTATGAATTTTATCTTATATGAAACAAAGATGGGAGTGGTGTTATAGATTCAATTAACTTAAGGATCTTGAGATGGAGAATGTATCCTGAATGTCTCAAGTGGTCTCTTCATGTATCACAAGTGTCCTCAGTTTTGACACAGATTCACAAAGGATGAGGTGATAAGAGAAAGATGTGACAGTGATCTGTCCTTCCAGATAGGAGGGATGCAGCCATCAGCCAAAGAATGCCCGCAGCTCCTAGCAGCAGCAGGAGGAAAGGTCTGTACCCTCTCCTGGAGCCCTCTCTGGAGGGAGACAACCACAACCACTCCTGATTTTGACAGTGATACCCTCATAGACTCCGAATCTCCACAATGGAAGGGTAAATTTCTGTTGTTGTAAGACCTCAGATTTGTGGTATAATGTAAAGGAATCCCCAAGAAAAATAATAGAAGAAAAAAAAATACATGAAAAAAGATAGTCAACATTATTTGTAAAAAGAAAGAAAAAGTATGCATCATAACTTTTCTTCCTCAATAGTATGTTAAAATGAGAAAAGCAATGTACTGTGAAAATTATTTTTAAAATTTATATATGACCACGCACTTATATTAAAAATTCTTGAATAATTTTTAAAATTGAGTAATGAGAAGATATTCCTGTCAGAATGGGCAAAATTCATAAATTGTTTGCCAAAGAATGACATTGATTTTGTGTAAGCACAGAAATAGATGTTCTAAACCATTGGTCAGGAAAAGACAAACTTAAATGTGAAGATATGCTGGTTCACAAGTATAAAATATCTAGAAGACAGACAGGGTTGAGTGCTGACAAAGTACAGAGCAACTGGCACTTTCTTATCTTGGTATTTAGATACCAAGTTAGAGGGACAATTTTGAAAGCGATTTCATAGCTTCGAATGCATATAGTTCCATTTGTTTAAGAAAACAAAACATGTGTCCATAAAAGACTTCTACCTGAATATTGACAGCAGGTTTATTTCTAGTCATGCAAGTATATACACATAAAAAAAATAGGAAACAAAACAAAACAAACAAACAACAAAAAAAAAAAAAAAAAAAAAAACAACGATGACCGGTCTGGAAACAACTTCCCTGTTGGTGGTAGTTTGAATGGAGTCATGCATGAGATGGATTCCTGATGCATATTTAACAGAGACTCTCGATACCTGTACACTAAGGGAAAGAAGCTATAAGCAAAGACAATGAACTGATCAGCTCTATGGCTCACTGTAGGTGAAATTCTCGGAAAGGGATGACTATACATCAGTTTAGCAATGCCCTGGGATTGGGGGTCAAGGTGTGGCTGACTACGTGGAAAATCTGGGAAGTTTTGAGATAGTGATAAAAATGCCCCCTTTTTTCCTTTATTTTGTCACAATTCATAGAACTACACCTAAAAATGCATTCTTGTGTATATAAATCTTATGAACTTGAGAAAAATACCTTGAAGTTCAAACAAGTATTTCCATAATAATGACAAATATTGAGATTTAAAGGATGTGTGTCTATGTTTGTGCACGTGTGTGTTTAATGTGTATCTGACTGACAGTAATTAATTCTCTATTTGCAAACATAAACAAGGTAGAGGAAAAGTACCTCATTTTAGGCAATATGCTAATCTGATATTTGGCAGCAGTACTACATAAAGCTGGCATGTTCTTGCCTGGGCATTTCACATCGTGAATATTTAGTACCTTTGCTGTTAGATTCTCTCAGCATGTAATTTATTTCATGGTGTACCCTGAATATTCCTTTGAGAAAATGAACCCTCCAAAATTTCCATCTTGCCTCCTGTTACAAAACCAATAGGATTTACTGAGGTCTGGTGATTTAGGCAATGTCACAGGTCTTTAATTGTGTTTTACACAGAATCAAACAAAACTATTAGCTATTCCAGATCAGCTGTGATACCATGTTAGTACTTACCTCCATTAATATTTTATTATTTGATGATGAAGTTAACAGTCAGATTTAGGATGACTGAGACTTAAATTTCTCTTATTCAAAATTGTTCTTTTTTTTACAATGTTCATGTCTGTATTTTGTATCAGTAAATATAGATTTTTATAGGTCATATTGGTAAAATGTTGTGATGGTATATTATTGTATGAATGTTTATAAAAAATGTATAATTTAATAAATATTTTAAGATGGTAGATGACCTGGGCAGGAACAAATCAATGAATAGTTAAAATTTAAAATATTTTTTAAAATTTATAATAGGACCAAAACAATGAAATACAAAATTTTAATCTATCTATGTTAAACTGATAGAAATACTCAAAGAGCTAAATAAATGAAAGATACTTCTTACCCATAGATTGAAAAGTAAGTATTATATAGACTTTTCCCAAATTGTCAAATTATGGTAATCAAGACAGCAAGGTAGTACAGAAAAATAAACAGGCAAATATTGAACATAGGAATGGTCAAAAATAGAAGTGATAAATAAGTTCACACAAATACAGTCGAGTGCTCTTAAATCCAAAGAGTTTGGATTTATTTGAAAAAAAAATCTTTTAAAAAATGATGCTAGAATAACCAGAAATCTGCTTGTTTAAAAACACTCAAACTAGACATTAATACTTTTACAATTACGTCAAAAATAATCATAGATATAATAGGAACATCTTTAAGATATCCAGAAGAAAACATAGGCAAAATGTACAGCTTGCTCTTCAGATTAATGGTAAATTTTTATATAAAACAGTCAAATCACAATGAATGCAAGAAACTTTTGATAAATGAGAATTTATTTATTTATTTATTTATTTATTTTTTATTGGTTGTTCACAACATTAGAAAGCACTTGACATATCATATTTCATACATTAGATTGAAGTGGGTTATGAAGTCCCAATTTTACTCCAAATGCAAATTGCAGAATCACGTCGGTTACACATCCACAATTTTACATAATGCCCTATTAGTAATTGTTGTATTCTGCTACCTTTCCTATCCCCTACTATCCCCCTTCCCCTTCCCTCACATCTTCTATCTCTACCCCATCTACTGTAATTCATTTCTCTCCTTGTTTATTTTCCCATTCCCCTCACAACCTCTTATATGTAATTTTGTATACCAATGAGGGTCTCCCTTTATCTCCATGCAATTTCCCTTTTCTCTCCCTTTCCCTCCCATCTCATGTCTCTGTTTAATGTTAATCTTTTCTTCCTGCTCTTCATCCCTGCTCTGTTCATAGTTGCTCTCATTATATCAAAGAAGACATTTGGTATTTGTTTTTTAGGGATTGGCTAGCTTCACTAAGCATAATCTACTCTAGTGCCATCCATTTCCCTGCAAATTCCATGATTTTGTCATTTTTTAGTGCTGCATAATATTCCATGGTGTATAAATGCCACATTTTTTTATCCATTCATCTATTGAAGGGCATCTGGGTTGGTTCCACAGTCTAGCTATTGTGAATTGTGCTGCTATGAACATTGATGTGGCAGTATCCCTGTAGTGCGCTCTTTTAAGGTCTTCAGGGAATAGTCTGAGAAGGGCAATAGCAGGGTCAAATGGTGGTTCCATTCCCAGCTTTCCCAGGAATCTCCATACTGCTTTCCAAAATGGCCGCACCAATTTGCAGTCCCACCAGCAATGTACAAGTGTACCCTTTTCTCCACATCCTCGCCAGCACTTGTTGTTGTTTGACTTCATAGTGGCTGCCAATCTTACTGGAGTGAGATGGTATCTTAGGGTGGTTTTGATTTGCATTTCTCTGACTGCTAGAGATGGTGAGCATTTTTTCATGTACTTGTTGATTGATTGTATATCCTCCTCTGAGAAGTGTCTTTTCAGGTCCTTGGCCCATTTGTTGATTGTGTTATTTGTTATCTTATTGTCTAATTTTTTGAGTTCTTTGTATACTCTGGATATTAGGGCTCTATCTGAAGTGTGAGGAGTAAAAATTTATTCCGAGGATGTAGGCTCCCTATTTACTTTTCTTATTGTTTCTCTTGCTGAGAAAAAAACTTTTTAGTTTAAGTAAGTCCCATTTGTTGATTCTTGTTATTAACTCTTGTGCTATGGGTGTCCTATTAAGGAATTTGGAGCCCGACCCCACAATATGTAAATCAGAGCCAACTTTTTCTTCTATCAGATGCAGAGTCTCTGATTTGATATCAAGCTCCTTGATCCATTTTGAGTTAACTTTTGTGCATGGTGAGAGAAAGGGATTCAGTTTCATTTTGTTGCATATGGATTTCCAGTTTTCCCAACACCATTTGTTGCAGATGCTATCCTTTCTCCATTGCATGCTTTTAGCCCCTTTATCAAATATAAGATAGTTGTAACTTTGTGGATTAGTCTCTGTGTCCTCTATTCTATACCATTGGTCCACCCGCCTGTTTTGGTACCAGTACCATGCTGTTTTTGTCACTATTGCTCTGTAATATAGTTTGAAATCTGGTATCGCTATACCGCCTGATTCACACTTCCTGCTTAGAATTGCTTTTGCTCTCTGGGTCTTTTATTTTTCCATATGAATTTCATGATTGCTTTATCTGTTTCTACAAGAAATGCCATTGGGATTTTGATTGGCATTGCATTAAACCTATAGAGAACTTTTGGTAATATTGCCATTTTGATAATGTTAGTTCTGCATATCCATGAACAGGGTACATTTTTCCATCTTCTAAGATCTTCTTCTACTTCTCTCTTTAGGGTTCTGTAGTTTTCATTGTATAAATCTTTCACCTCTTTTGTTAGGTTGATTCCCAAGTATTTTATTTTTTTTGAGGATATTGTGAATGGAGTGTTTTTCCTCATTTCCGTTTCAGAAGTTTTGTCGCTGATATACAGAAATGCCTTTGATTTATGCGTGTTGATTTTATATCCTGCCACTTTGCTGAATTTATTTATTAGTTCTAGTAGTTTCTTTGTAGTCCCTTTTGGGTCTTCTAGGTATAGAATCATGTCATCCGCAAATAGTGATAATTTAAGTTCTTCTTTTCCTATTTTTATGCCTTTAATTTCTTTTGTCTGTCTAATTGCTCTGGCTAGTATTTCAAGGACTAAATTAAATAGAAGTGGTGAGAGAGGGCATCCCTGTCTTGTTCCAGATTTTAGAGGGAATGCCTTCAACTTTTCTCCATTCGGAATGATGCTAGCCTGAGGCTTAGCATAGATAGCTTTTACAATGTCAAGGTAAGTTCCGGTTATCCCTAGTTTCTCTAATGTTTTGAACATAAAGGGATGCTGTACTTTGTCGAATGCTTTCTCTGCGTCTCTCGAGATTATCATATGGTTCTTACCTTTAAGTCTATTGATGTGGTGAATAACATTTATTGATTTCCATATATTGAACCATCCTTGCATCCCAGGGATGAATCTTACTTGATCATGGTGCACAATTTTTTTGATGTGTTTTTGTATTTGGTTCGCCAGAATTTTATTGAGGATTTTTGCATCTAGGTTCATTAGAGATATTGGTCTTTAGTTTTCTTTCTTTGAGGTGTCTTTGTCTGGTTTCGTAATCAGGGTGATGTTGGCCTCAAAGAATGAATTTGGAAGAGCTCCCTCTTTTTCTATTTCCTGAAATCACTTGAAAAGTATTGGTATTAATTCTTCTTTAAAGGTTTTGTAAAACTCTGCTGTATACCCATCCGGTCCTGGGCTTTTCTTGGTTGGTAGTCTTTTGATTGCTTCTTCAATTTCATCCATTGATATTGGTCTGTTCAAATTCTGTGTATCCTCCTGACTCAGTCTGGGCAAATCATATGACTTAAGAAATTTATCGAGGGATGGGGATGTGGCTCAAGCGGTAGCGCACTCACCTCGCATGCGTGCGGCCCGGGTTTGATCCTCAGCACCACATACCAACAAAGATGTTGTGTCCGCCGAGAACTAAAAATAAATATTAAAAATTCTCTCTCTCTCTCTCTCTCTCTCTCTCTCTCTCTCTCTCTCTCTTTCTCTCCTCTCTCACTCTCTCTTTAAAAAAAAAAAGAAATTTATCGATGTCTTCACTATCTTCTATTTTATTGGAATATAGGTTTTCAAAATAATTTCTAATTGTCTTCTGTATTTCTGTAGCATCTGTTGTGATATTGCCTTTTTCATCCCGTATGTTAGTAATTTGATTTCTCTCTCTTCTCTTCGTTAGCATGGCTAAAGGTCTGTGGATCTTATTTATTTTTTCGAAGAACCAACTTTTAGTTTTGTTAATTTTTTCAATAGTTTCTTTTGTTTCAATTTCATTGATTTCCGCTCTGATTTTAATTATTTCTTGCCTTCTGCTACATTTGCTGTTGTTTTGCTCTTCCTTTTCTAGGGCTTTGAGATGAAGTGTGAGCTCATTTATTTGTTGGTTTTTTCTTTTTTTGAGGAATGACCTCCAGGCAATGAATTTCCCTCTTAAAACTGCTTTCATTGTGTCCCATAGATTCCGATATGTTGTGTCTATATTTTCATTTATCTCTAAGAATTTTTTGATTTCCTCCTTTATGTCTTCTGTAACCCATTGATCATTCAGTAACATATTGTTCATTTTCCATGTGATGTAGGATTTTTCCTTCCTTCTTTTATCATTGATTTCCAGTTTCATTCCATTATGATCAGATAAAATGCATGGTATTATCTCCACCCCTTTATATTTACTGAGGGTTGCCCTATGGCATAATATATGGTCTATTTTTGAGAAGGATCCTTGTGCTGCTGAGAAAAAAGTATATCCATTTGATGATGGTTGATATATTCTATATATGTCAGTTAAGTCTAGGTTATTGATTGTGGTTTTGAGTTCTATAGTTTCTTTATTCAACTTTTGTTTGGAGGATCTGCCCAATGGTGAGAGAGGTGTGTTGAAGTCACCCATAATTATTGTGTTGTGGTCTATTTGATTCTTGAACTTGAGGAGAATTTGTTTTATGAATGTTGCAGCACCATTATTCGGTGCATAAATATTGATAATTGTTATGTCTTGTTGGTGAATGGTTCCTTTTAACAGTATATAATGCCCTTCCTTATCCCTTTTGATTAACTTAGTCTTGAAGTCGATTTTATTTTATATGAGGATGGCCACCCCTGCTTGCTTACGAGGACCGTGTGCATGGTATATTTTTTCCTATCCTTTCACCTTCAGCCTGTGTATGTCTTTTACAATCAGATGTGTATCCTGGAGGCAGCATATTGTTGGATTTGTTTTTTTAATCCATGATACCAGCCTATGTCGCTTTATTGGAGAGTTTAAGCCATTAACATTTAGAGTTCCTATTGATATATGGTTTGTACTTCCATCCATGTTTGATTATTTATCCTTTTTTAAAAAAATTTAGTTTGTTTCTCAATGATTATCTTTCCCCTCGCCCTCTGTCTTTACCGAGGTACTTCCCACTGATGGTTTTGGTTATTGTTTTTCATTTCTTCCTCGAGTAGTGTTTTGCTCAAAATGCTTTGCAATGCTGGTTTTCTGGCTGCAAATTCTTTTAACTTTTGTTTATCATGAAAGATTTTTATTTCGTTGTCATACCTGAAGCTTAATTGTGCTGGATACAAAATTCTTGGTTGGCATCCATTGTCTTTCAGTGTTTGAAATACATTGTTCCATGACCTTCTTGCTTTCAGCATCTGGGATGAAAAATCCATTGTTAACCTTATTGGTTTACCCCTGAATGTAATCTGCCTCCTTTCTCTTGTAGCTTTTAATATTTTCCCTTTGTTCTGTATATTGGATATCTTCATAACAATGTGTCTTGGCCTTGGTCTAGTGTGATTTTGTGTGCTCGGTTTCCTGTATGCATCTTCAATTTGTATATCTGTTTCCTTTTTTATTTCTGGAAAGTTTTCTGTAATTATTTCATTCAGCAGGATACTCATTCCCTTGGTTTGAATCTCTGTACCTTCTTCTATCCCGATGACTCGTAAGTTTGGTTTTTTTATGTTATCCCATAACTCTTGGATGTTTTTCTCGTGATTTTTTACCAGCCTTTCTGAGTTGGCTAGACTCTTTTCAAGATGATATATTTTGTCTTCATTATCTGACGTTCTGGCTTCTACTTGCTCCACTCTGTTAGTGATACTCTCAATTGAGTTTTTAATTTGGTTTATCATTTCCTTCATTTCTAAAATTATTGTTTGATTATTTTTTATAATCTCTATCCCCTGATAAAGATGCTTAACTTCTTCTTTTATCTGTTTATGCAATTCATTCTCAATGTGTTCTTTCGCTGCTTGAATTTGCTGTCTCGTATCCTCTTTAAGGTTCCATTCCATCTGTCTAAGGTGTTCCTTGAGTTCTTTATATGACCATTTTTCTGATGACTCTAGGTCCTCCTGAATATTTAGGCATTCCTGCATTGTTTGTACTCCTTTTCTTCCTTGCTTTTTCAAGCTGCTCATGTTACTTCTTGTTCTGTTTGACTGCTGAGTTACTGTTTACTCATATAAATTTATTTGATGCTTGGGAGGAAAGGTATTAGAAGGGAAGGGAGGAAGTCACTAAAGAGAATGAGAGTAAGCAGGTAGAATTCAAGGAAGGGGGAACAAGAAAATTGAAAAGAAATGAAAAAACAAAAGAAGAAGAAAAATAGGAAATAAAAAAGAAAAAAATTTAAAAAAAAATAATAATAAAAAAATAAAAATTAAAATTAGAAGAAAAAATTTAAAAAAAATTGAAAAAAAAATTTAACAAACAACAAGAAAGAAAAATGGAAATGAAAGAAAAAACCCAAATCAAAAAAAAGAGAAAAAAAAAACTAATAAATGCAGTCTTAAAGTTTGATTAACTTCTCTTCCAGTAGGTGGCGCTGTGCCCACCAGGCCAAGTTTCTCCTGTCAATACGCGGGAACCAATCACTGTGCAGCAGCTCCTCCTCCCAGACTGGGCAAGTCTCCAATCCTGAGTGCCTAGGGCCTCCTCTTGTGTCTAGTCACTTCCCCACTTTTCCTCTAGCCAGGCCCCTCTCACCACAATACTGGCTACACGCCAGGTCTGTTGCTCCCGGGAGCCCTGTTTTCATGAACGCCTGGGCACACGCTCCCTGTTTGCCATTCCCTCAGACCCTAAGTTTGTAGAGCTTGGGGCTGAGAATCCTCAGCGAATTTTACTTGCCCTCCAGGAGCCACGCCCCGGGTAGCTGGTGCAAGAGACCTCAGCTGTCAGCACTGGTGGGAGCGGTAGCCGGGAGTTCCGTGCCGCGGGTCCCGCGCCACGTCTGATTCCCTCGTTCTGGCTATCGCGCTCACGGGAGAGCTGGGAGGGGCCCTTACGGGAGAACTGGGAGGGGCCCTTAAGGTTTCCCCGATGTGTGGAGAGGGAAGGCTAGGGAATTACATACCTGTAGTCGCAGGTTTCAATGAAGTTATCTCCTCCGCCGCAGTCTGGTGACGTCAGTTCTCTGCCATGGTGGTATCTCTTGCAAATGGCGACAGTTCGTTTCCCTTTGCCAGGTGACCAATGCAACGGGTGGGTCCTTACTGTCTCTCCCAAGCCCCGTTTCAAACCTGTGGCCACTACCTATGAAGGCTCGGTAGGCATTTACCTCCATAGGATGAGAAGGGCTGACCAGTTGTTTCAGCCGGATGGATTAGTGCTGAGTCACAGCTGTTTGTCTGCGGGAAGCAGGGGAACGGGAGCTTGAATTCAGCCGATCCGGGCTCAGTGTGAGTTCTGAGAGACCCAGACTGTTCGCCCCAGATCCACGTCAGCTCAGCATTGCCTAGTGATCCTGAGCAAACAGAATTTAGATTGTTTACGACTCCCTATGCCCGCACAGCTGAAGAGGTCAGAGACTTGATCTCTCCGCGCCTGCCGCCATGTGGGAATCCTAAATGAGAATTTATTAGCATACATAACATCTGCTTTAAAAAAGACACTATTAGAAGAGTAAAAACATAAGCTACCTTCTGAGAAAAATATTTGAAAACCATCTCTCTTTTGAATCATTGATGTTCAAAATATACAAAACTCTTAAAAATTCAACAATAAGAAAAAAAATTAAAGTGAACAAAAGATCCAAATGAATACCTTACCACAGAAGGTATATGTACATCAAATTAGCATAGGAGAGATGCTCAAAATAATTTGTCTTTAGAAGATCACAAACTAAAACAAAATTGAGATACACCTACACATCTATTAGAATGACTTCATTTCCAAATAATTACCATACAACTTGCTGATAAAAATGTGCAGCATTAGGAAACCATTCATTACTGATGAGAATGCTAAATAGCATAGCCATGTAATATGTTTGACAGATTAAAAAATAAGAATCATTATTTTATATATTATCCAGCAGTCTTGCTCCTATATCCTTACTAAATTGATTTGGAAATTTAGATCTACCCAAAGTCTGGATATAAAGTTTTCTTCATAATTGTCCAGACTGGATGCAACCACTGTGTCCTTCAATATGTTAATACTTCAATTGCCATATAACCATGAAATTGAATATTGTCCAGCAATAAAAACAGTTGAGTTATCAGAGCAGAAGAAGATACAGATTATTAAATGCATATCACTAAATGAAATAATCTAATGTGAAAAAAACTACAACAAATGTATGACCAAAATACATTGTGTGGCATCCCAGAAAATGGAAATTATAGCTATAGTTATTATAGTTTAGTAATGATGTGGAGGGCTAGAAATTGGTAGGAAAGTTAAATTAAAGAATAAGAGATTTTTTAGGATGGTGGGACTGTTCTATATGACACTGTCCTGGTTGATATACTGCACCATGCATTGGTCAAACCCATGAAACTTCCTAGTGTAAGTAAAATGGTAAAGTATGTAAACTGGTAAAGATGGTTTAGGAAATTTAGGACACCACAGTGAAATGTACAATGTAACAAAATATCTAACTGTATTATGAATGTCTGATATGACCTCATTAGAGGGTGCTTACCTGGGCAACTGTAGAAAATGTGCAAGTTTATAAAAGTTATATAAGACAAAAGAAATGGCACCAAAACTATTTATTTAAGGTGACCAAGTTTCCCCATCCCACAGGATATAGGTTAACAATTCTGATAATACCCCATGATTCCACTAGGAATGAACAAACAAGTAAGTGAAATGAAGATAGTGTGATCCGCGTTTCCTCCTTTTGGCTCAGGAGTTGACTGAGAAGCAAGATAAAATGCTAGAATGATCAAATTGGTAAATAGTAGAGTTGGAGACACAAGACGAATTCAAGCTGAGAAAAAGTGTATGTTGGGTGCTGGGGATGTGGCTCAAGCGATAGTGTGCTCGCCTGGCATGCGTGCAGCCTGGGTTCGATCCTCAGTACCACATACAAAACAAAGATGTTGTGTCTGCCAAAAACTAAAAAATAAATATTAAAATTCTCTCTCTCTCTCTCTCTCTCTCTCTCTCTCTCTCTCTCTCTCTCCCCCCCCCCCTCTCTCTTAAAGAAGTGTATGTTAGATAATCATGAAGATAAGTAGATGAAGATGACCACATAAGGAAATATTCATATTCACACACACACACACATACACACACACACACACTCACATACACACACACACACACACACACACACACACTCACATATACTTGGGCTGTTATTTGAACATGTAATTCCTTGACCTGTCAGCTGAGAATGCCTAGAGGTAAAGGTGCCTTGGTAACTGTGAGCACAACTCGTGCCCAGATCTTGTTCCCCAGCTGCTCACTTAGGAAGCAGCTGATGCGGTGACTTGAACAAAACATATGCACAATGGTCCTGGAGCATCTTGCCAAGGCATGAATGAAACCTCAATTTTAGTTAATGTGTCCATAGTGCTTCCTTAAAGGAGACAGATATGCCATACTAATGCAAGAGGCAAAGTGAAACACAGATGTCAGGTGTGTGATGACTGCCTTAACAATTCTCCTACAATGTAATACTATAATTCTACCCCCAAATAAAATAATTACTACAGAGTAGGACAGGAGTGAAACAAGAAAGGGACAAAGGATATAAACAGTAAACATTGAGTAAGATGCTGGACTGAAACCAATCAATTGTGAATCACCTTAAATCTAAATTGCATTTGGATTTAATCCATATGACTAGTCCAAAACTGTTTTCTTGTTGTTTTTTGGTTAAGGTCAACTAAAATCTTTATTCTAAAGAATTTAGTAGATTGTTCTGTCTCCATAGCACTGGGTTTGATATACCTGTCTGTGTTGACAGTGACTGCCTTGAACACCACATCTCTATTGGCTTTTGCCATTTCACTTTCAAACTTAGGGATGGTTTTATTTTGTTACTCCCCAGTACACCTTATAAATACTGAATAGTGTTGAGCCTGAGTTTTGTCCTTTTCCTGGATGATGTCCATTCCTATAACTTTAATTGTCATTCTAAACACCCTCAAACATAGCCCACAAATTCAGATTTCAGCACCAAACTGCAAAATATCTTCATTTAGTTCATATCTCTATTCAAATATCTCACCTGTGTTTCAAGTTTCACTTTGAAAACTCTCACATTTTTATCTGCTCTAACCCTCAGTCTTGTTTTTCCCAAGATTCTGTCTTTGATTCCTCTTTCACTTACCTTTGCATTCAAGTTATACACAAGTGTGCAGAATTTAGTCACGAAAATCTCATATCTATCCATTCCTTGATCTGTGCTTTCACCAAGCTAAGTAAAACCACTCCATCTCCCATGGACCACTGCTCTAACCTCTTCATTGTTCTCCTTTCTTCTTAATTATCCAAAGAGAAGTCAAAATTATCTCTTTAATCACAAGTCAGATTATGTTAATCTCCTGTGTAAACCCCTCCACTGACCTCCTGTTCATTAAAATAAATCCAAATTTGCAAGAATCTACACTGATTAATTTTATATTGCCATGTCTCCTTTTTACTTTCTTTCTCTCTCATTATATCATTTTTTTCCTTCCGAAATATTCACTATGTGCTAGAACCACTTATTGTGTCCAGAATCCATCAGTAAAACTGACAGATGGCCATCCTTTTCTATATGGAGCTCCTATAACAGATAAATGAGAGGAACAGTGGTAACAACAAAAACACAGTATATAGGTGACATGTCCTTGATTTCCATGAGAGTGTCAACCGCCTGCCAAGAACCAACAATGCTAATTATCAATGGAAATATGAAAAGTGTTTCATCACATTAAAAACTCTGTGTAAATCCTAAATATATAGGAAAAATAAAAATAGAAAAATATATTTATTTACATATTATGATTTAAAATATGAGAAGCATTCAAATAATATTTCATGTAAAAAAGTATCAAAGTAGTTTGAATGGGTTCTTGTGTTCATTTTGTAGAATTTCTTAAAACAGAGCAACCATGTGACTTATGTCTAGGAAATTCTCCCACTTCTTCCTAAGTTTGGATCCATTTCTATCATGTAATCCTTGTGTGTGTTTTAAAGTATTTCTAGAATTCCTTTAACGTCCAGGAGTTTTTGTTTGTTAGTTATGGTCAGCATCACATCCTCTGGGACATCTTCATCCTTTCTCTCTTTATCCTTTATCTACTGTTCTTATGTATGTCAGCAAGCTTGCCTTCCCTGAGTGCCTCTGGCTGCATACAGTTCCTCAAACAATTTGGTGTCAATATTTCATTTTTCAGCTGCCTCTTCTAACATTGTTTTATTTAATTCAGTGTCACTGATTATGATGCACATCTTTCATTTGTATAGTGATGAATGCACTGAAGAAGAAGTAGCCTTAGAGTTTCTACTTCATGTAATTATTCCTAGGAAGAATACAATAATTTGAACCATATTTGGGGCCTGGTGCTCTCTAACTAGGCTGTAGTAACCACAATGCATCACATCAGGGCCATGCAAAGCAGAGACTACCCATTTATCCTGTCACGGGCCTGTGAGTGCTAGCAAGAAAGCAGAGCAACGTGAGAAGCAGGGGAGTAGGAAATGCTATTTTGTTAGGTCAAGGAATTCCTTTGTTAGAAGGTGACATTGTGTGAAGGGCCCTCATCCTGGAAAAGAGCATGCAATGAATCCAGTCCTGCTGTGTCACCGTCCTCCCTTAGCCTTCTCAAGTTTTTCCTGCAGACAAGTTTTCAGACTTGTTCTCCTTGAAAGGATTCTCCTCCTCTACTGCACTCTGTACCGGTGATTGGTGATTTTCAGGTCAGCTACAGCCGGAACAGGGACTGCAATTGAGGCCTATTTACCGGAGTTGCCAGAAACTATCACTCCATGTGCTTCCCTTATCAGGCTACCCAAGTCAGTAATCGTGCCGTTCATTGGCTTAGTGGTTTATATTTATGTCTCCCTTTAGGATATAATGTACCAAAGCACAAAGATCTGCTCTGCCTCTTTCATTGGGATATGCCTATTTTCCCTAAAATTGTGTTGTCTGGGGAAATAGTCAAAAAAGTTCTCCCAAGTTCATGAATAAGGTTATTTCTGATGGCACTGTAGTATTAGGAAGAAGTGACATATATTTTTATATTTATATCTCTCTATCTACCTATATATAGAGAGAGAGGAAAAAAAAAGAGAGAGATAAGGATCTACAAAGGATCTGTTATTTAGCCAATGCTGAGTACTGATTGATTAAATATAATTTTCACCTTCCCTGGAAATGATGTCCAAAATTAATTATTTAAAGTATTTATTAAATACTAATAATTTGTTTGATGTTATTTTAAAAGTGAAAATTTCTTATCCATCATTTTCATACTGTCTAATATCACTCATTTTGCAAAATTTAATTTGCCCTGTAATTATTGGTATGGGTCTTTATTTTCTCATTATATCATTTTGATTCTTCTGTTACAGCCTACTTTTGTGTAAAAATTTTATTTATTTTTTTTCTTTCTCTCAACATTTCAAAAGTATCCCTTCCTCTAGCTTCCTGAAGAAAAATTAAATGATTTTCTAAAGGCATCATTTATTAGCAGATTTCCTTATACTTGAGTGCAAAGTTCTACCAACAAATATACTACTTCCAAGAAATAAAGTGAAATCTTTGTAAGATGTGATGAGAAAGTAGAATTTGTATTTATATAAATATGTATGTTTAAAAAGAAATGTGTATGTGTTTTTCTCTACTTTGTCATGCAAATAATGCTATTACAGCAGAACTTTGCTTATTGTGTATTTTTACAATTTTTAAAATAATAAATGGGGTAAGAATACTTCATTATAATATAACAAACAATTCTTCAACAAAAATCTGATTAACATTTTAGTTACATATTTTATTATGTGTACATGTGATTATAATATTATTTTGACATAATTTAATAGAAATTTAAATAAAGTGGAAACTCTTTCCCATTTTATCTAAACACAACTTTTTGTGAATGTGTAAAACTTAATCATTGTGTGAGAAAGTGGCTTACTCAAGGCTGTCCCATGGATAGTAAAAAATCAATAATAACATGACACTGTTATGGTCTGAGCTTAATCAATATATATTATAGATCATGAAGTATTAATAAATAGGATAATAGGATTATGTGATTATCACATATTATCCTATTTATTAATATTTTATTAATTAATTTATTACATAAAGTTAAGCTACTCTAGTTATAAATTAGAAGAAGTAATAGTAAAATAGCATAATCATGTAACTGTAAGACATAGGATTTAAGTTGTTAGAAATAAGATGTAGAGCAGTGTAAGGTGATAAGTATAAGCCCATAAGTTAATATAAGTTACAGATAGTGTAGGTCAATGGAACAATAGTTAAGAACCAAGTATAGCTATAGGCAAGTATAAATAAATATAGCCGTAGTGACTCCATTTTTATGGCTCCCATGTGAAACTGTTATATGATCTCTTTCTAAGGTGTTAAAAAATTGTTTTTCTATACTTCCTATTCCTACAGACGTACTTGGACCCAGCATGTAGACCCACAAACGTGCCGGAACCCAGGTTGTCTGCTTTTGCTCTCCTAACTGCTTTCTCAGCTCTTGTATCCTGCTTGCTTCCAATCTGCAGATTTCTCTGGCCTATTTGCAGATGTTGCTGTTCTCCCAGGGAATCTGTTGGACCCTGTGAGGAAGAGTCTCTGGCCAGATAATAAAAACTCTCTAATTTGTTTCAAATTTGGAGTGTTTTCTGAATGGTCAGCCCATCACAACACCACCACTGCTTCCACAAACAAGAGCCACATACTCATTGAAATGTGAAAGCTGTAAGAGAAAGTATACAGTTCAACGGTTGCTTTAAGAAAGACGTAAACATTGAAAATAGTAACAGAAATAGCACAAAACTACAGCAATAAATAACATTTATTAAACGCTTTTGAGATGACAAGCAGTATTTTAGCTATTTTATATGTTATAATATGTAATTCATTCAACAAAACTCAGATTTATAGTACCATCATATCCACTTACGGAGCTGAAAAATTAGACAGGAAATTGCCTCTGGTTATGTGGTTAGTAATATTTAAGTCCAATAGGGTGATTCCAGGAGTATTAAAATCTTGTAGATAATATTTTATTAAATATTGTTCTATAAAAATTAATATTACATAAATTTTCAATTCACACAAAGGCAGCAAAATCATAGCACATCACAACTGAAATGGAAATTTGCCATCACTGAGAGGCTGTCCTCAGTCCCAACCAAACTACTTTTTTTCTCTCAAAAGATAACCCCATTCCTGACTTGTAACACTATAGTGTACTGTGGTTTCTATTTCAAGTTTGGGTTGTGTTCCATGGTATTTCTTCCTTGGTGACATTTTTCTTTCTTGGTTATTTTGTTCATGTTGTTGTTGTGTTAATTTGCATTGCTGTGTCCTGTTCCGACGTGCGCATATGTCATAGTTTATTCATTCATTTCGCTCACTGTTAATGAATTGCTGTGTTGGGACCATTGTCATTAATAGTGTTATAAATGTTCTGGTACATGCCTTTGGAATACATGTACATAGTATATTATGGGGAAGCACATGTCTAGGAGTGGAATTTCAGAATGAATCATCAAAATGACACATAATGCCAGACAAAGTAAGGCAAGTTTATATTTTCAATAGTAATACACTAATATACCTCAATGATACTAATCTGGCAGCTGAATCTGCCTACGTTCCAAATTTCTCTCTTGCTTGTTCACAGGAGGTAGGACAGGGTAGTTAGTTCTTCAGTTATCTTTCCCAGCTCCTCATATATAGTGAGAGGTTCATGGTGGTTCAGCTTCCGTAATTCATAACTGATAAATTCTGAAACTGTTTTCTTATATGCAATGTCAAACTATACTTTGTATATTAACTGATACAGCACATTTCCTGAGAAGACAATCCTTTCACAATCCTAGTACTGCTACCTTGTTCAAACTGTGTAAGAATGTTCCAATACTCACTGTTTTCCCCCAATATTCTATTTGCTTACATCAGCACCAAAATCAGATTTTTTTCTTCTAATAATAAATCTTGCAGTGTAAGACCTTCTATTTATTCTTCTGTGAAGTTCTTTGGGTTCTTTGTATTTTCATATGCATTTAAGAATCCGTTCTTTTTCAATTTCTCCATTCATCACATGTACTTGATCAAGTGTATTTAATCTATACAATACCTTTACCAAGTAATAATCATATGGCATACCACCGTTATTTGGATATTTTTCTGTTTTCACAATTGTGTTCTGTAATTTGCAGTGTGTATATCTTGCACATCTTTTGTTAGGTGCATTATAATTATTTATTTTTATATTATTTGGGGTTATTTTAATTATGGCCCCAATGTTACTGAAAGTCCATCCAGTGATACAGGGGCTATCTATGTGTCCCTTCCATTAAATTTGCATGTACTTGTGACTTACATGGAACAAAAGAAATAAAACAGAAAAAAACACTGAGTGACTTTGCAGGTTAGGTCAGAAAGTGATTCAGCACCCACCTTCTTTATTGGAAACTCATTTTTTAAAACACAGAAGATGTGAGCAAGAGTAAGCCCAGGCCATATAAAGCTGCTATGTGTGGGCACTCCAGCCCACAGGCCCAGCTGAAACCCCAATGACAAGCCAGTGACATGGGAGCAACGGCACAGAATGCCGCAGTGCCTAACTCGGATTTTTCTCTTTAGGGGTCTCTGACAACATGCATAAAAGGGAAATCCTTCCAGGTATGTATATTCCAAGTTCTTTACCCACTGGATCCATGAGCACATTAATGAAAAGTTTAAGAGCAATTTGTCACACACCGTTGGTAACTGGAACATCACTATAAACACCATTTTTGAATCTCCCTTTTCTTATTATTTTTACTATTATATAAAAGCAAAATTGATTTTTTATTGATTCTGGACCTACACATCTAGCTAAATTAACTTATTAGTACCCTCACTTTACTTACAAAATGTGGGGATTTTTCTTTGTACACATTTGTTTTGTCTGTGAAAAATAAGCTTTTTATTTCCCCTCTTCCACACCTAAAAATGTTATTTAATTTGCCTTACTACACTATAGTAATTTCACCTACCATGATAGAAATGTATACAAGTGAAGGCAATAGACATTCATCTGAGAAGAAATTGGATTTTATTTAAAAAAATTTCTACGTTTTTGAGATAGCTGTGTGTCTTTCTTCAATTATTGCAATGTAATCATTAACTTTAAAAATATTAGTTTATATAATAAATCTAAGTTGGTAATCATCTATTTTTTTAATATAGCTGGATTCAATTTTCTAATATTATTTAGAATTTCTGTAACTGTTTTTTTTTTTTGGCAGATAAGGCCATGATTTTTAAAAAATTCTCTTTAGTTGGATATTTATATTATATTCATATTTTTATAAGATACAGGAAAGGCGTTCCTCAAATGATCACTGTCACTGTAACTACTATGGTATCTCTTTATGCATTATCAACTGCTGTGCTGGTGGGGGGGGCGAGTTTCTTCACATCAGGTCATTCAAGCCATCATGAAAGTGGTGATTTCTTGTGCATTGACCTTGTCATATTTCTTACTTGGGTAGAAAGTACACCAGAAGAATATGTTCTCTATCCATTTTCTATTGATTATTATCTATTTATACATCTAATATCTTTGTGCCTATATTTAAGGGCCAAAGTAAATTGTTTAACTGCATGTAATTGCAGATTCTCAAGCGTATGCAGCATCACCCATCTCTCACACTGTATGTTTAAAGTGTCTCCTTTCAGTTTTCATCAAGCACAGCTGAACACTTATTTGTTTACAAGGGGGAAAAATGGAATAAGGCCATTAGCTAAAACTGAGCATCTGATATACAACTGCAACTTTCAACGGTTTCTCTGCAAGGTACCTATCAGTTTGGTTAGTTTGTTTGCTCCAACATAAATGTCAGGATTTAAACATTTGAGTGCTTCCTAATTTTTCAGTGGTTATGTTCAGAATGATCAGAAGGAAGGATCCCTATATAACACAGGGGTTCATAATACATGGGAAGTACCATCACATATTCTCTGTTCTTATAGAGTTAATATGATGTGTCATGTAAAATAAAGAATTCAGTGTACAGTGAATTTTGTGTGTACAAGAAAGAAGAATGAGGCTTTAAAATTCAAATTTCGAAAGTAAGTATATTCTTAAAATTTTGGACCTAGGTATAAGCTATTCCAAATATTTATGCAACAAGATATATTTAAATATGCAAAATTTCAGATAATAATATACCATAGAAAAATTTGAAAACAAAATAAGGGAAAGAGTAGTAAAATAAATGTTCAGGATAAATATTTTAAGTAAAATTGATCATGAGTATTGAATATGGAAATAAATGTTTTATATTTGCTCAAAATATAGGAGTAATTTAAGATAAAAAAATGTCTAATATGGTCCTATATTTGTAAACATATCTTTCTGTTTATCTATATGGTTGGAGAGAAATTTTTAAATTGATAACAACAGACCAATAGAATAGTTTATGTCAAGGTTTAATGTTTAGGGAATCTTTTATTTTGCCTTTAATTCTTAACTTTTAGAACTTCTTACTTTTTAAAGACATGAATACTTATCATTTAAAGAAAAAAAGTATTTATCACATCATTATTCAAAGTTTTAAAACCCTCTCTGTTCAAGTCTTGTCTCTTCGGTGAATTCTTCCCTTCTTCTCCTAACCCCAAACCTGAGTTCTCTCTTTTCCAAAGCTCCTTCGGTGCATTTATTACCTACCATATGATGGCGATAGTTTGTACTTGATTTCTGTATGCTCTCTTCCCTATTCAATGACGAGACCCTCAATAAATAAATGAGATGACATTTTGGAGTCTGAAGCTTTAGAGATTTTCACAGTCTCCCATATTTTAATATTTACAGATGATATTTACATAAATGGTAGATAATATCAGTCTTTGACTGGGGAATACACTGAAATCAGCAAGAAAAACATCACCTCCCTCAGTGCCCAGGTCCTACCCAGGCCCTACCCAGGCTGATTAAACTCATTGCGGAAAGAAAGCATCAGTATTCTCAAAGTGAGTCCAATGTGAAGTCAAGGTTGAGGACTGCAGAGAAAGACAGAATCTCTACTAAGATATATGATACCATATTTTATCTAGATTTGCTTTCTCTTCAAGAAGCCTCTATTGAAATTTTGTTAAAATGATAAATTTTCCTCTGTAAATCACCTTCTTTTCCTTGTTCCTGTGCTTAATACCAACTAGACACAAATAATCTTTTTGGATAAAAAATTTTATATATGATGTATGTTCACAGGAAAAAATAAGATAGAATTTCAGTAGAAGAACAAAGGATATAATTTTTAAAAAGGATGGTCATATTTAAAAAGAGCATTTGAATTTTGGCCTAAGATAGATCTCTGTTAATGCCTAAGGCATATCAGGAATCAAGAAATAAATTCATGCTAACTAAAATTTACACAAGTTTAAGTAAATGCCTTACCACTATTTCAAAAACATACCTTTAGGATATTCAGAAGCAAGGGAAATAACAGCAAAGTCACAGCAGGCATGGAAGAAAAAGCAACCCTAAATAAAGTATTGCATCAAATATCAGCTAAAGTCTTTGAATGCTTTTTAGTTCAGTTCTCACAAAACCTTTCAATGTAGATATTATTTTCTCGTTTTCACAGAAAGTCAAACTGAGAGGTTCAAAGAGTTTAAGTAATTTTCTAGGATCGTACAACTCGCAACTGGCATAAAAAGGACTTGAACACTTGTCTGCCTGGGTCTGTGACTCCTATAGTGTCCTCCCTTCCCGCTTCAGATACTGATGGTGCTGAATGATAACAAAAATGCATGCATTATTCATTTATTTTGATAAATCACTTAAATAAGAAAAGACATTATTTTCTCCTTTCTATGAGCCTTGTACACTGAACCTCATTTGAATCAGAGGGTTTTGGAGGTAAGAATGAAACCCTTTCACGTATGTTAGAAAAAAGATTGAAATATTGTAAATGTATTGTTGACTTTCAAATAAATTTTCTTTTCAGGAAGGTCATAGAGCTTACTGAGCTAAAAGCAGCTGAAATGGTACAAAGTCCCACAAGTGTCATGAGAAAAACAGCCCCTACTGCCCCCTCCCACTCTTTCCCAATTCCCATGCCCCCCAAGAGGAGAGGAATACTTGGATATGCATCATGACCCCCAGAGGGGCTTGGCTCCTGAGTCTGGACAGGTGAGGTGTCTGGGAAGCCAACAGGTGCTGTCCCAAGTCCCAGGTTGGGGTGGAACCTGCTTATTAGATTCAGTTGTACCTGGCTGTGCAAGAAGGGACCTCACCAGACTTGCAGGGTCACTTCAGATGGTCTAGTCTCATGTTCTTCCTTGAAAAAGCTACAAGGAGCCTTCCATGGGTGGTAGAATTAGGAATTTACCCTGTCGGGATTCACAACAGCATTTCTTTCATTTTTTATTCTCTGTGAAACAAGAGTCATCCAAGGTTCCCTCTCTTTTGACCTACAGTAAGATGATGTTGGCACTATTTAACTCTTAAAAAATTATTTCTGTAAGCTTCATTAGTTTACCAATCTCTCTTCCTCTAGATTGAATAACACCTCTAAATGAGGCAGGGAGCATGTCTAATTTATTTTTGGTATTATCAGAATGCGATGTGCAGAAAAACTCAATAAATATTAAATTTATTGGAAATTTTTTACTTGAAATTAATTTATTTAACTTGCAGTACACCCTGGAACTGTTTCATTTATTAATGGATTATGTGTGAATTTCTTAATAAGAAAAAAATACACTAAGGCCATGCTTAATGATGGACATAATAAAATTTGTTTTATTCCATTTCTGTTCTTTGCTTATGTTTTCAAAAAATAACATTTATTGGTAAAGTAATCACTCATTTGAGCTGTCCACAAATAAAAAAATTATAGACATTTTTCTTTTTAAATTATTTTAATTTGACTGCATGTGAAAACACTCTCCTGTAAAATATTTTTGTCATTCATACTAAAAATAAAAGATTCACTAAAATATACAATAAAGTAATATAAGTATAAAGTGGAACCTCGTGATTGTCAGAGGGATACATTTTAATGTAAACAGCTTTTATAATGAAGCAGGGAATTTAATTTAAAAAAGGAATTATTAATTCTCATTTAATATGAAAACTTTCAGACATTTAAGCCTTAGTGAAATTTGCCTTGAGAACCAACTCTGCATGTGGCCTGAGACTACCTGGTAAATCCTGGGCTCAGCTTATCTTAGGTGGGAATTGATACTTCACGATGGACCCTGTGATGTCCTGGGGGTGGGATTTTACCTGGAAGCTGTTTCCGGTTCCCCAAGCAGTGACAGACTGCTAGACTCAGCAGGAGAGAGGAAGCCCCCTGTGCACTCCCCCTGTACCTCCCCTCCTTAGGCCCAGCCGTGGTTCCAGGACAATTTTGCCTCCCAAACTGGCACATGGTGGAAACCTGGTTTGCTGCTTTCTTCTTAACTATCTGCAGTCTCCATTTCTATTTTTAGTCTGCTTGTTGGTTTGGGCAATGGATGAGCAGTGTTGAACATATCAGATCCTCTAAGGATGAGTCTAGACTTCGCCAGCCCTTGTGAGTCTCACCAAATTAACAATGATAAAGCCTCGTAGGGATAAGTGTCTCTGAAATCAAACTTTATAATTGCACAATATGTAAATGTCGCTTGGAGGGGCAGGAGGGATGCTTGATTGTCCCAAGACAGTCTGCAGGGATAGTTCAGAAACTATGTAGGTCCAAGCCAGTGCTTCCACTTCTCCGAGGTTTCTGGAAGTGCAATCTTTCTGTCCACATGTTTTGTGCATCTACCACATGTGACACAGCACACAAGGCGATTGTGTTTCCAATCATTATGCTTCTTTTTTTAACTACCAGAAAGTAGTCAGTCAGAGACAGTGAGAGAAGGGACCAGGAGAGAAGATGCACAAAGTTTTCATCTTAAACTGTGATTGTCAGTTGCTTTGCTTCTAACTAAATTTCCTACATTATCATAAAAGTTGCTGAAATAAAAGTGGGCCCCTCTGATGATCACACAGCGCCACTTTCTTAAGACCTCAGGAAAACCAGATCTAGTATAAATTTAAAGTGAAGGTGAGAGGAGGAAAAAAAAGCGAGTAAGAGAAATCAGAGTTGGGTGATTATGGTTTGCTAAGTGATTTACATGAATCCTAAAATTTTCTTTCCCAGTGATAAGTATCAATGAACAGAAAAGATATGCAATTTACTCAGGCTCAAATACCCAAATACCCAACATGTGGATGAACTTGCATATTAATACATATCTGTTTAGTTCCAATTTTGTCTCTTTCCATGCATGACACTGTTTTAATTAACTCTTGTCTTGCTGTGACCTAAGTGCCTGATGAGAACAACTTAGAGAAGAGAAAATTTATTTGGCGATCATTGTTTCAGATGTTTCAGTCCACAGAAGAATGATTCCATGGCTCTGAGCTCAAGCTGAGCCAGCACATCATGTGGGAAGGGCTCCAGGGAGGGAAACTGTTACCCTCCTGAAGCAAGGAAGCAGAGACAGTGAGAGAAGGGACCAGCAGAGAAGATGCACAGTTCCAGGACAAGCCCCCAGCGACCCACCTCCTCCAGCCTCACTCCACCTTCCCATTATTACCACCCAGTTGGTCCATTCACAGGAGGGTGGAGGGATTAGGTCCGGCTCTCAATCTAATCATTTCATATTGGAATATTCCCACATGAAGTGGAGCTTTGGGGGGATGCCTCACATGGAAATGAAAACAGGCACTTACTCTGTTTGTTGTTGATAGGAAACACACACAAAATCAGTTACAAGTATTGAGCCTAGATGCAGTCGTGATCAAACTAGATATGGAAGACAGAACTGATTTTAAAAGGTGATTTCTGTAATTGCATGCTTCTTTTTTCTAAGTGCAATCTTGTTTAGATCATGCATACAATAAAGTATTTTTTCAACTGAAAATCAAATTTCCTCTTATAAAATGAGTCTTCTCTGGGAGAGAAATCACAAAACTATTTCACAGAAATCCAATATTCTAATAGTGTATAAACTTGTGATATTTCAAATCCTGAGAAAGCAATTACTTTTTTTTTAATAAGTGAAGTGATTACTGTTTCGCTACTTCATTGGATTGTTGGGAGAGACTGGAGAGGTAATGCACAGAAGGACATTGTAAGGAATCTAAAGTGTCCAACACATGAAACAGATGATGTTTAATACTACTTAATGAACCATTGGAACAAATGTCCCTTCAAAGAAAGGGGAAGGAGTATTTTATTTAATTATTTTTATTTTGAGAGATATTCAACACAGAAAAACTAGCCAGTATGGTGCTGAATGAATTCTGAGGCAATGTTTATAAAAGCTACTGTGTAAGGAATATATATCCCAAATCTTATTCAATGATCACACCTACCACTACCTATGAGACAGTTAATATCCATTCATTAAAGAATGCTTAGAGAGAGTGGTTGAAATTGTTCATCATCAATATCAATGTTTAAACAAAGACCAAAAATAGAGTAATTGGCTTATAAAAGAGAGAGGGCTTATAAAAGAAGAGACATTTCTGTATGCAAGAAAACGTGACAGTAAAGAATATCAATGCTCCAGCCGACCATACGGGACCTGCCAAGTTGTCTTCGTGCATCTGGTCTCCTGGCTGCAGCAAGAGAATCCAGGTGCAGAGCAGTCTTTGGCAGAATCACAGATTAAGTTCTGAGACCTGCAGAAGCCAAAATGACAGACAAGATTCTAAGTAAAGATTAGGAAGTGTCACTTTAGATAGTGTTGGAATGGTATTAAAGCTTGGAAATTATTTCAACCACTAAAGGGAAGGAATTTGGGGGGAAGGTTCCTAAATTCCTTTCAATTATTTCTGTTTATCAAGTTACATAATATGGTCTATTCACTGAGTCCTTCATTGTGCTAAACTAATTAGAAATAGAGATAAGGAGGCACATGCAGGGTCTTTTATCTATTTATATTTTAATTGATTTATACCACACAAATCAAAACTAATGCAGTATGGCTAGGTACCTTTGGAGCTTAGGAGAAATGCTCAATGTAGAGCTAAAGTTTGGAAGTTAGCATCTAAACCTGATATTTGCAGACATATGACAGTATGAGTCACCCAAGGAAAGCATGTCACTCAACTCTAGGACCTGTATAATTTTACTATTATTATTCAAATAATTTTCATTTGTAACTTATGGTTTAAGGAAGTTTTAATGTGAAATAGATGGTACTTATTTAAAAGAGATGAGGTCATGATAAAAAATTAAATTCCTCATATAAAAATAACTTTTCATACTTCTTAATATGTTTTCCTCAGGCAATCTTAAGTGTTCAAAAATTTATATTCAAAGCTATTGTTCATTATGGCTTAAGGTAATGTACAAAAAGTTTACAGAAATCTCGTAACTGTCCACTCATATAACAATAAGTTTTAAGTAAGCCAAGAAGTTCATATAAAAAGATGCCTATGAATAATATGTGTGCAAAAATTGGAGTAAGATATAATAAAATATTATTTTCAGAGTGGATTTATTCAGAGTGGAGGGGATTTGAAGAGAAGCAATTCGCATATTATTTTTTGATAAAATCTTTGTTGATATATAACTTGAACATTAATGTTGAGCATTCATTGGGCTAAAATATTTTCATCACTCCAGAATACTTCCTACCCTATAATGGTCATTTCCATTCTCTCATTCCAAGGGCACCCAGAAGTCACTCATTTTTGGTGTGAATTTTTCTATTCTGAAGATTTCATATAAATAGAATGATGTAGTGTGTGGCTTTTTATGAATACTTCTTTCACTTAATGTTTTCATGTATGGTATAAGTATATCAGCCCTTTATTTTTGCTTGCTGAATAATATTTTATTGTATTAATATACAGGTTTTTTTTTTTTTTCATTCCTTGGTTAATAGAAGTTTGGGCTGTTGCTACCTTTTAACTATTATGAATAATGCCACAAAAAATACTTGTGTAATTCATTGTATAAACATAAGAATTGTTTTCTCTTGCAACTACACTTACGAATGGAACTACTATATTATGGTAATTCTGTTTCTTCTACTGAGAAACTGCTAGACTGGTTTTCAAAGTAACTGAATCATTTTACATTTAGTCCAGCAGAGTGTATGAGGGATCCAATTTTCAATATCCTTGCCAAAACTTGTTATTGTCTGTCTTTTTTATTACAGCCAACCTAATGTGCTGGAAGTGGTAATTTACAGTGTTTTTTATTTGCATTTTAATAGCTATTTAGGTTAAGCAAATTCTTATGTGTACATTGGCCATTTGTATATGTTCCTTAAAGAACTAGCTCTTCAAATTC
The DNA here is from genome assembly GCF_964194105.1 of Spermophilus citellus. Classification (NCBI taxonomy): domain Eukaryota; kingdom Metazoa; phylum Chordata; class Mammalia; order Rodentia; family Sciuridae; genus Spermophilus; species Spermophilus citellus. Next base: position 106,882,754 of record NC_138193.1, read on the forward strand.
TTTGTTCTGTTACTTGTTTTCTTATTGTCAAGTGTTCTTCATAAATTCTTAGACAAATTTCCTAGCAATTTATTTGAAACTATTTTATCACATTCTGTGGGTTGCTTTTCCTCATGGTGACAGTTACATGACTCTTTCCTTTTGAATAATCTCGAAACAATTGTTGAAAATTAGATTGAGCAAAATATAGATTTTTTTTTAACCAGACTTTCAGTTCTTTTCTGCATGTTTATTCTTAGGCTAACACCTCATTTTCTTCATTGCCATAGCATCATAGTAAGCTTTATAAGTGGGAGATATGGCTTCTCCAAATCTATTTCTCTTTTTCAAGATCACTTGGCTTCTTCTGGTTTCTTTACATTTCCACGTGAATTTTAGAGACAAATTCAAAATTTCTTTAAAATCTCAGCTGGAATTTTGATAAGGATTGTATTGAATTTATAAATCAACTTGGGCAATATTGCCATCTTAACAATTTTTTTTTTCCTGAATCACAAACATGGGATGTATTTCTACTTATTTGGTCCTTAGGTTTTCCTTCTTGTACCCCAAGGTCAGACTATGCTGAGACTTCTTCCAGTACAAGCTCACAACCATGCCCTTGTGACTGCATGCCTAATCTTCTCCAGTCCAGCATTTTGTTTTCACTATCCAAACCTCTCTATGAATACCTCATTCCATAGGTTTTATTCTAAGACTTTTGTTCAGTCTTTTGGCTTTGCCAGCAGGTAGAGTCCCCCCACCTGCCCCCAGGTAGCAGAAATGTTAAACAATTGCCACTAATTGTTTTCAGCCACAACCTGGAGATAGTAATGGTTGTACAAATAATTCTTATGAATGGCACTATTACTGGGAGACTCCAAGTTGGCTTAATAGTGACAATTGGTCAGTGAGGTAACCTTTAGGAGTTTCCTTATCCCTCCATTTTGCTTTTGGTTTGCTGTTTTTGCAACTGCTACAGTTTTAAGTCCATTGGCATCCAAAGCTTCCAAGAGGTGAGTAGAAGAAGCAGGCATTAGGGCAGGTTCAAATCCTAAAATGTGCACTGTTCCTACGAAGGTTCAGCCACTTTTGTTACATAAAATCTCAACAGACTGAAGCAATCCTTTGCTAATTTGCAGAGTTCTGAAGGTTAATTTTGATGATCTTTGCTAGTGTCTTCATTGCTTTTATGGGATAGTCAATTGGGTTCAATGCTCCATTCTAGAAGTGCTTCTGGTCCATATCATTTTTGAGATAAGTATGTAGCACTACGTTAATTAACTTCCTTTTAAAGTGTTAGTGTATTAGAGAGTATAATTATAGAAGTAAAGTAGTGTTAGCAGAAAGTTCATGTGTTTGGAAACAAACAAATTGAAAAAGGCCTTTACCTTGAAGTGTAGAAGTTGAGGAAGTGACTATGAAGATGTTATGTAAATTCCACTGGGTGTGGTGGTGCAGGCTGGTAATCTCAGTGACAAAAGAGGCCGAGGCAGGAGGATCACAATTTCAAGATCATCCTCAGAAATTTAATGAGGGCCTAAGCAAATTAGGAAGACTCTGTCTCAAAAATAAATAAATAAAAAGAGCTGGTGATGTGGCTCAATGGTTAGGTAGTGGATTTGTGCCCCTGGATTCAATACCCAGCAGCTCCCCGACCAAAAAAAAAAAAAGAGGTATGTGAAACTCCTGAAAGTTTTAATGGGCAATATGGATATTTGGGGTAGAAGAAGAGATTATATGTACAATTGAAAATAAGTGTGCTACTGTGAGTGATATTAAGAAAAGTGAGGTGAGACAGCAGGATCAATGATTTTTATTTGGACATGCTCTTTTATTAATATCTCCATAAAATATTTTTTTCTCTACTTGTTATAGTAGAAAACAAGTTCAGAAAAGCTGAGAAACTTTCCATAGTCACAGAGCCAGGACAAGAACCCAGGACTAGGACCCCTGGGGCCTCATCACAATGCCGCCTTCCACTTAATGTGCATGTTACAGGTGTGCCTTGATGCAGTGCTGGGAAAGAGGAATGTGGAGCTGGTTTACTCTTCTCCTTCAGAATCTAAAATTCATGTATATCAGAATACTCAGGATTCATATTTGTGCCAGAAAAAAAAATAATGCCCTAAAGTTTTTCTTTAAAGATAGTTAAAAGCTAATGGAGAAGGGGGTGGTACAAAACTTAAGTCAAAAGATACATAAACTAAAACTTAAAATGGAATTAAGTTACATACCTAAGTGTTTGTAACAGCCTATGGTGTAGCTGGGAACTAAAAAAGAAAAGAAATCTGGGAAGGTCAGAGAGGGGAGGATGGCTTTCTAAATCCCACAAAACACAGCCAGAACCTTAACAGATGAAAGTGACTGTAATTGAAAGAGATGCACAGAATTTTAAGAGTAAATATTAGTTAAATCATAAGGTGTATAAATGTATGATTGGTAAACCCTAGCAATAATAATAAGAGGCATTTATTTATTTATTAGCACAAGACAAACACTTTGAATTTATTTTGACTAATACTCTAAAATGTTCTGTTGGAAACTGCAGAAGGTGACCACAGACTCTTGGAAGCTGGAGAATTTACTGCCTAACTTGTGCTTGGCTGTGTGACTTACTTTTGCCAATGAAATTTACACCTTGATAAAAGCAGATTTTTGAGAAGGCTTTGCCCTTTAGAGTTGGCCCTCTCCCATGTCTGGAAACCTTTCCAACACCCTGCAGAAGATCCTCAGATAAGTTCCTGGATGATGAAAGGACAGGAGAAGGGAGACACCCCAGCTGAAGTCAGACAGATGATCAGACAATACCAGGTCATCCAACCCAAACCACCATCTCATCTAGACCAAACACCTGACTTGCCCCCAGATGAAAGCTATTAAGTATGTTTCTGCTTAATCTCTTAACAGGTGGTTTGCTCTGCAGCAGTATTAATTGAGAAAAGCCCTGGCTATTCCTAGGGAATATTCTTATTCATCAGATGAAATAGCTGACTTCTACGTATTGACATCAATTGCTCATTGCTTCTCAGCTCAAAAGCAGAGACAATGAGACTCAAAATCTTTTCTGCTCTGTTTCTTGCACATCACTGGCTGTACTGAGGTCCATTCCTCTAGTGGCCCAATGTATGGCAGGGAGAGCTTATCCTGGGTGAGATCTTCAGCTAAGAAGTCCCATCTGGAGCTCTCACTTTCTATTTGAAGACCTACAATACAAAGAAGGGAAAGATATTTAGAGAGAAAATTACTGTAATTAAAAATACACAACAGTCTCGGTGCCATAATGTACCTGGCACAATGTGCCATTGCTAAAATCTAGTGAAATTCAATAAATAATTTTTAATCCTGGTAGAAATTGTTGTTTAGTCTAAAATGTCTTAATGTACAAAATTGATCTTGAAATGATGTCTTGCTGCACAGAACGGGAAAAAAATCGACTTCTACAGATTTTTAAAAGCAGAGTGAAAACAAAGTACTCTCATGCTTTTAAATATTGATGCAGCAAGGGGCCGAATTCCCCTTCTCCCCTGCTGGGTGGTAAGCGAAGATCAGACTTGGAAATGATAGAGACTTCTTGTTCTTGCTGATAAGTTTCCAATACCATGTTTATTAATTCACAAGTCCATATCACATCAGATATGGAAACCTATGCTTGCTCTAATTTAGTGCTAGAGGGCTTGCCTCACATGCATGAGGGCCTAGATTGCATCCCAACCAAAGCAACAACAACAAAAACCAAAATACAGAGAAAACATTCAAAGGATATGACTATATGAATGCTATCAGCCTCTGAACATTCTACCACTTGTAAATCTACTTTCTTGAAATGTCATATAAGTTTCTAAATGTGGCTTTATATGTGAGTCCTAAAAAGATTAAGTACAGATATTTGTAATGACTTTACTAAAATATAGTCCTTTTATATCCTGAGTCTATCATACATACAACTTTTTGCCTCAAAATACTTCCCGGCTCAAGGTATAGCTCCATAGTGGACTTGGAGACTTGCCTCATATGTATGAGACCCTGGCTTCAATGCCCAGCAACACACTCACAAAAACATTCTTTAGGTTTTTCTGAGATTTTTCAAGCTAATGTAGTGTATGGTCTGGGCAAGTCTTTTATGATTTATTTTTTCCCATAGCTATATTTCCTTGCTTCCTTCATATTAGTCATGTTCTTGTATGGCAGAGACACTTCTAGGAGCTGCAAACCCTTTCACACCATTCCTCAAAAGGGAACTTTGTCAACATGTGGCTTAAAACATGATGTAGTCCTGCAAAGCACTGACATGCTTTCCAATATCGTTACTAATGGTGCATATGCCTAAGTTGTGATAGCAGCATCATTCTTGTGCCTCAACTCTTTCTTAATCTGAGCAATTTGCAAAGTCCCATGTCCAGAAATATTTGTGACATCTCCACATTGCTAGGAAGGAGTCTAAACCTTACAGATTCACAGTTCACAGAAGAGAAAATAAATCTTTTTCTTCTTGTGTCCTAAGTTGAACATGCTCCTCTTTACAGAGAGAAACCTTGTTGAAACCTTGTTGCTCAGAAAAATTCTATGGTGTCTCAGGGGGCCTGTGCCCGCCTCACAGATGGAAAGGTAATTTAAACATGTGACAGTAAGTACAATTGCCCCATTTGGTCTTCTTTGATCTAAGGTTTGACCACATGCTCGACTGCCAAACTCAGTTCGCATTATGCTGCACAAGCAGAGTACATTTCTTTTTGTAGTCTGTTCTTCCTTATGAGTATAGAAAGATCCTCCTGGCAAAATATGATAGCCTGAGAACAACTGTTTGAGCAACACACACACCCTAGAGTCCTCCAATGCAATGAATGATTTTTTTTATTTTAAAATGCTGCTTTGGGCTATTAATCTCTTTGTGTCTCTATGTCATATGAAAGAAGTGTGTGAAGAATTAGCACCACATTGTGTGGAATCAAATATCGACTTTGCTTTATTCATAGTATGAACTTGGATGTATTACTAAAGCTTTCTGTGCCTTAAAATGTAACTTGTAGGATGGTATAGGTCAGTAAATAAATAATTAATGCAAAGCAGGAGGTATCAGTGCCTAGCAAGAATAATTATAAGCTTTTGCATAAATTAGACGAAATAATGACACATTCATATATTAAGCTAATGATCATCTATGCAAACACATCAGAGTGTAAAACAGAAATTAACTTATGCATGTACATTCAATATAGACTCTGAGATAGTTTCTCTTACTATTTTTTCTGGAGATTCACAAGTGTCTCTGAGAATACAGTCATGCTTTCCTTTCCTTTTTGTGTTTTCCAAGATGGATTAGAGACAAAAATACTTTTTAAAAACTGTGCTTCTTTATTCAAGAACTGAGTGATGTAGATTCTGGTTTGTCTTGGGCTTTAATCACAAGGGATCACTTTCCTAACAAATATGTTCTTACTATTGTTGGCTGCAAATTCTGGGACAGCTGTGGCCAACTTACTTGTCAACACAATTTTAAGCTAAGTTTATATTTCAAATGTGTAATTGCTTATGATGTTAGAAGGTGCCAAGAGAACACTATTGATTTCCAGACTGCAGATTGGAGGTGATAAATTATGTGTCTGAAAAAAAAATCATCTGACTGTAAATTATGTAAATGTAGTAGGGAAACTGTTACAGAAAATACAATTTAAAACAATCTTTATATGCATCATCTTCAATGAATTTTCAGCAAAATATTCTAAATTATTTTTTTTAAATCAATGAATATATTGTGCTGATATACCCAGATCTTTATTAACTTCAAGTTTGCGTGCTCACTGTGTGACCCATATTCTTATATTCTAATTAATTTGAAAATTGTATGATGTATATTAATCAAAGGATGATGGAAATAGGAATCCCTATCTCAGTGATTGTGGTTGCATCTTACCTAATGCTGTAAGGTGACTATTATCACAAATATGAATTTTAAAATAACCTTATCAATAAATCATATTTTAAATATTTGAAATGAAATTCAAAATTTATACTGTGATAAGGTAATTCTATTGAGACTTTATAGAAAAAAAAAAAGATCTGATTGAAATGTATGGCTGTTTTCTTGGTTTGTACATGACACATCATAGCTCACATCTGGTAATTGCTTACTGACCACTTAATCTAAACATTGGAAATAAATCAGCACTTATGAGCTCAGCTTTTCTTTCTTTGCACATCACCTTGGCAATCCTCTCAATAAATCTATGATTATATTACAGTATTATCTCCATATTACAAATTAAGAAATATTGGCTCAAAATATAGCAGTGTTCTCAAGAATACACACACACACACACACACACACAAACACACACACATATTTGTATTCTGGGCAAAATATCTTATGAAATAATTTGAAATTTTCTACTAAAAATACCTAGAAAAACTAGAAAATTAGATGACGAATTTCTGAAAACAAAGATACTCTTAGAACAAGACAGAGGAAATTCTAGGACCATACAAAAAAAATGACATTTGTAATCCTTTGAACAGAATATGGTTTTCCTAGAAGGAGAGACTGTATTCAAGTCTGAATAATCTAGGACCTAAAATTCTCATGTCAAATTGATACAGTGATTGACCTTGTTCTGTCATGTTCTGTTAATTACAGTGAGACTTGCTTCTAAGTGCAAAACCCTTAAAGTGTTACCTCATCCAAAACTATATTAAAACTAACGGCTTTAAAAAAAAATGCATTATGGTTGCCAGGAAATAGCAATAAAGTCAAAACTCATTTGTGGCAACACACACACACACACACACACACACACACACACACACCTGTCTTACATATGCAAAGGAACACATGAGTCATTATCATTATAATCGTTGTTCAAAATTTTATAAGATAATAATTATATTTATTCAGACATTAACACTTTACTAAACACTTACTAAATTAAAATGATGTACTAATGTCCATTGCTTTTTGAGTATATTTTTACTGAAAGACAGAAAGCCAAAGAGAAAGAGAGAGGAAGACAGGCAGGCAGGTAGGCAGGAAGGAAGAGAGGCAGGGAGGGAGGGATCCACTTCACTTGCAATCTTTTTCCTTGAACTTCTAAACTCTTTCCATCCTGATGAGTGAGGATCTTGCTTCCTGCTTCACTAAGAGAAATAGAACTACAGAAGGACAAGTGTCAATAGACTCCTGTTTCCCAAACTTCAGTGCCCTCCTCTTCTCCATCTACACTAATGTCCTCCAACCTTGACTGGAGAATCATGTGAGCTCATGTCCAAGGTCATGTTCAAGTGATCTTTTGATTCTTTTCTACTATCAAGATGTCACTCTAATTTTTCTGTTTTTTACATCACTAATCTCCTGTTTGTTGCAATACTCTTAGTAGTATACAACATTATATACCTCTTAAATCACACAGAAAAATATTTTGTTCCTTTTCATTATCCAGTTGTTACCTCATTTCTCCATTCATTTTTTCATAATAATTTATTCCAGTTTTTTTATTATTAAGACCAATTTTTTTTATGTTATAAATCTCTTCCATCCAGAAAATACTTATATTTTCATGAAATTAACAAATACCTAATTGTTAGGTCAGATGGACAAATTAAAAAATGAACTTGAAGAAATGTTAACACATTTATTACTTTTGAAAGATTTTTCATTTCTGTGAAATAACCCATCCCAAATTCGGTGACCTAAAACATACAAAACACATTTTAAAACATATCATGGTTTCACTGGGGAGTTCTTCTGGTGTTCATTGGGGCCACCCCTGAAGCTGGATTAATCTGTAAAGTAACTGTGGTGTGAACACCACGGGGACCACAGGTAGGGGCCTAAGCTGGGATTTTTCCATGTGCCTCTCCAGATAACTAGCTTGGACCTCCTCACAAAATCAGACATTCTAAATTCTTCCAAATTCAAGAAGTAAAACCAAGTCACAAACCAAATTCAGACACTCAAGATTTCTTCTGACCTCTTTGGCTTTTTAGTTTTGTAGTACCACGGAATTGAAGGCCCGGAAAATCATCTTTTCCTGTTCTATATACATTTTGAAAGCTCATTTTATTCTCATGACCTTAATACTTTCTATGATGATAACTTTCAAATTCATATCTCCAGAGAAGGTGAATTCATAAACCTAGGTATTTCCCTGACATTTTACTTGTGTTTTTTTTAATAGATGCATAAAACAAACTTAGATCACAGCATAACTGATCGAAATCTGTGGAATGCAGCTAAGACAGTGATTTAGTAGTAAAATCTTAAACTTAAATACATAAATTAAAAAAAAACTCCATTGCTGAAGTACTTATCTGAAACTTTAGGAAAGAACAATAGATTAAACCCTAATAATATGGAAAGAAAGAATGACTAAAATGATATTGAAATTAAGATATAAAACCAATACTCAAATGAAAAATCAACTGTTAATTATTTGAAAAGTTAATGAAATGTTAAACCTCAAATAACTTACTGGTTTAAAAGAAGAGAAAAGAGAGAGAGAGAAAGAAAACTAAAGCAAAGCAAAAAATCCCCCAATGGAAGAGTGACATCACCACAGATAATATAGATAACAGAAAGTTAAGGAGATCTTGAAGAAAGGATAGCAAATGTATTTAACAACTTATCCATGTTTAACAAGGTCTCAGAAAGCAAGATCAACATAGGAAAACCAGGTGTACCCTTATATGTCAAAAATAATAGTAGAGATTTGAAAAAAACAAATAACATTCACAATAACACCATGAAGTATCTTGGCATGTGAAATATATACAGAAGTCTAATGCATAAATCTACATAAGTTGGCAGAAGAAGTCAATGAAGACCTAAGTAAATAGACATGTTCATTTTTCCATTCATTCTTTGGATGGTGCAATATCAGTCAACATTCCTGAAAGCTTTTTTTGTAGATATAGATGTTTTTATTCTGAAATTTACATGGAAAAACAAAGGTCATGGAATAGCAAATATGATTCTGAGGAGTAACTTTAGAATGAGAGGAGTGATATCTGATTTCATGACAGAAAATAGCATGATATTAGTGAAATTATGGACATGAAAAGCAATAAATAATGATTGAGAACCCAGAAACAAACACCAAAAATATAGATGAATGAATTTTGATGAATGTCCAAAAGTAATTGAATGAAGAGTGGTTTAAATAAAGGCCTGTGTAAGATCAGATGTAAAATTCAAAAGAAACTCTGCAAACACCCCACATCCTAGAATGAAAAGAAAAAGAACAAAATATTTTCTTCAAATTAATGCAAATACTATTAAATATATAACATTAATAAGAAAACATAAGAGAAATATTGTGTGGCCTTTGATTGGAACCTTAGTTTCTGACACAACACCAAAATCATGATCCATGAAAGAAAAAGAATGATAAACTGTACTTTATCAAAATGAAAGTGTTTATGAATAAAGCAAATTAAGGTCAGGCAAAACGACAAAATATTCTAGAGTTTTAAATACATGAGAGGATCCATCATGCTGAGGGTGGGAAGGCGTCTGCATTTTCTGGCTGCACATGTCTATGAGGTCAAATCACAGATATTCAACTAATTATGTATGGAGGTCTTTGGTTCACTATCCATCAGATATCACAAGGTGTTACTCTCCCTCAAAACCAGTGGATTTGTGTATTTTTTACTTAATTTTGTTAGTTTTTAATGTGTTTGATTATTGGTACATACAAATTGGTAATTGTTACTAATTACTGTTTAATTGACCCTTTATCATTAAAAATCTTTATAAAAATTAAAATGTGGTACTTAGGGAAAGTTACTCGTGAATGAATGAAGATACAAATCACAGACTGGGATAACATATTAGCAGATCACATTATCTCTTAAAGATCTCACATCCAGAATGAAGAAAAGCAACAACATGAAAACAACCCAATTAAACACACACACACACACACACACACACACACACACAATTAGTTACCACTGCATACTTGTTAGAAGGCCTTAATTGAAAAGACAAGGGTACAATGCAAACTACTATTAGCAATATGTTGTATCAAGAACTTTCATTCACTGCAAGTGGGAATGAAAATCAATATAGTTACTTTGGAAGAAATTTAAAATTTCTTATAAAGTTAAACATAGTTTCAGCATATAATTCAAGATCAGCACTTCTTACATATTCAGTTCCCCTAAATTATCTAAAAACATGTCCATGCAAAAACTTTTCATGCAAAATTTTATAGCATTTTTACTCATAATCAACAAAAAATGAAAAAATTGTTATTTCCATCAACAGTTGAATAAACAAATTATGAACATCCATGTAATTCAGAGGTGGAAAGGACTGACCTTTTGATTCTTGCATCAAGGATAGCTGAGATGAATTTTGATAAGTATATGATGCTTGAATCCCAAGTATACATATTACATAATTCAATTAGAATAACTATCTGGAAACAGCATAAGTGTATCCATTAAAAACTGATCAGGGGTTAGAAAAGATGGAGCAACTGACACACACTAGAATTCTTAGCACCATGGAAATCATCTGCATGGTATTGGTACTGGTGTGAGAAACATGGCTCTATGAACTTAGAAAACCCATAGAATTATATATTGCAAGGAGTTAATACTAATGTATGAAAATTATAAAAAAAGTCAACAAGTATGTTGAGAGATCACAGGATGGGATGGAGGCATTGGCAAATAAATCTATCCCAAGTACAAATGCTTGGCATAAAAAGAAGTTCAGCTAAGCAATTTTGGATTCTAGAGTCCTAATTGGAAACTATAATGTTAAGGACAAAAAGGCCGATAAACCCTGTGGTCTAGTTGGTAAATATGTTTATCATATGCTATAAACAATGGTGACTGCTAGAGAGGTACCGGATCTGAGTCAGAAATGATGTTGTTTGTTTCAGGCAGCTTTTTTGATGCTGTGATTAAAGGGCCCAACCAGAACAACTATAAAGGAGGAAAGGTTTATTAGAAGGCTCACAGTTTCAGAGGTCTCAATTCATAGAAGGCCAGCTCCATTCCTCTGGGCTTGAGGTGAGGGAGAATATCATGGCAGAAGACTGTGGCAGAGGGGAAAAAAGCTCACATCATGATTTGGAAGCAGAAAGACTAACTCCACTTGCCAGATACAATTATATACCCCAAAGCTACACCCTATCCCCACCTCCTCCAGCCACACCCTACCACTGCAGGTACCACTCAGTTAACCCCTATCAGGGGATTAATTTGCTGGTTGGGTTAAGACTCTCACAACCCCATAATTTCTTCTCTGAACTATTCGCATTGTCTCACACGTGATCTTTTGGGGGACACCACATCTAAACCATAACATCATTTTATACTCATGTTTAGCTTTCTCTTAATAACACTTACAGATAGGAAATAATTGCAGTTATTTGAATATACTTGCTTTCTGTATTTCCTGTCTGCTGAGGGTCTTGAAACAACGGCATCCCAGAAAAAAGAGCCTGACAGAGCCTTCACATTTGTTTCTAAATATTCTCCCATGAAAGGTATTGACGCTCCTTGGAAAACAGCTGAATCTAGGGCTCAGGTAGGAAAAGAAAATGAACATTTTTTAGTGCCAGAAACAAGTAGCAATAAAAAAGAGTGGAATGAAGATGTGTCAAGTGGATGCAGGAGGCAATCTGACATAGTTCTGAAGTGCCAAACCTGGAACAATTTGAGCAACAACTAAATAGTGTTAGATTTTAACCCAGATTGCAATTAAATATGCATGAATTCATATTGGTTTGAATTAATCAATTTATGTTGAATGGAACAAATCTTACATATGAATTTCATATAGTATGCATAGGTGTAGCCCTTTCAGATAATGTAGGTTAATCTCTCTGTAAGTGTGGGTTGGATTTAGGAACACACTTCCAAAAACAGAAATATGGTAAATTTAAGGTGAGAAACCTGGAAAAACATGTCTTGCCCTGCTGATCAAAGTTAAGATCACCAGCACGCAGTCACACAGGCAATATGCGACCTGCCAGATATGATTTGAAAGGTACTTCAATAAGAGTGGATTTGTATAGATTTTTCCTTAATTTCTTCAGATTTTATGTAATTGATTATTGGTACCTACAAGTTTAGAATTGTTACTAATTACTTCATGACTGACCCTTTTATCAATAAAAATTTTGTCTTTCCACAAATTTGCGTCTCCAATTTAACCACAAGAAAGGCATCAAACTAACACAGTTGAAGAACATTCTAGAGATATCTGATCAATATTTCTCAAAATTAGTAAGGTCATGGGAAACAGGAAAGACCAAGGAATCCATCATTGATGGCAGAAGGCTAAGGATGAAGAGCTAGGGTAGCATCCTACCCTAAATGGAATCATATGAAAGAGAAAGGACAGTGTATAAAAATGTGAAATCTGTATAAAATCTGGAATTTCATCAATAGAATGTGTAAAGGTTAATGTCATAGTTTTCACAAATACTTTAGGATCATGTAAGATATTCCCCTTCAGGAAATTGGGAAAAGGGAGTATAGAAAAATTTTTTATTATGTTCTCATCTTTTCTTTAGGTTAAAAGTTATTTTCAAATGTCTTCTGTTCATTTATTTACTTTTCAAAAGCAGAAAGGAAATGGGTCAGCTGGGAGCCATGGCACACAGGGCATTCCCCGTGGAGGCAGGAGGATTTTAACTTGGAATGCAGTGGCAGCTGCTCAGTGAGAACATATGTCAAGATAAAAGTTTTAAAAGAGTTGGAGATGAGGCCTGTGGTAGAGCACTTGCTCAGCATGTGCAAGACCCTGCTTTAGTCCATAACACTGCTGAAAAACAAAACAAGAGAGAAGAAACAAGAAAGGAGGTAGAACAGGTCTGCAAGCTGTTTAGAGTTCATTTCTCCATTGAATTGATTTTTCGCAACAATTTTCCTAATCATACAACATGATGTGAATATAGCAATAGTTGACAGCAGAGGTGCCCGAACACATTTACTAAAATAGTCCTGTTTAAATGACGACGATACACTAGTAGGTTACAAAAAATAATCATAACATAAGTAAGTAAATAAATACCACATTGGTATATGTTTTCCAGTAATGAATTACTTTCCTTCATTTTATGAATATATTTTCTCTTATTTGATTCTCTATTTGTGTATCAAAACTGTTATAGTACATGACACATATTTTTATTTATTTATTTATATTTTTAGCCAAAAGGAAAAAAAAGGGACCAGACTGAGAAGAAAATTTTTCAGTTAGTTTTCCTGATTTGGGATTCATAAATTTAACAAAAGGTGTCATAGGGAAATTTTTTATATTATATCAATGTTAAATAGATAGATAGATAAATAGAGAGTAATGTAGTAACTATTATTGAAACACTTTATTGGTAATTCATTGTGTAAAAGTAAAGCAAAACCAGAAACAGAATAAAATATCTATATGTTGCTGTCTTATTAATAAAGAGGCAGATGGGACACAGGCCTTCGGGTGCTCTCATTCCTAAAACCCTTCAAAGTGGCAGTGAAGAGTGTGAATGTGTAAACTAAGGAGGGGGAAGGAAAGCAGAGTGAACAGTTGAAAAACAAGTTGGCAATTGACTTAGAACCTGGAGGAGGGAACGCAGGAAAGCTGAGGAAGTTCTACCAAAGTTCCTTGGCTTTGTTGGGGCCTCGGCGGCCTCTGGAAGTGGGGGTGAGGATGGGCTGAGCATTCAAGGTCGATTGAGAGCCCCTTAAGTCAGAAGAAGACTTCCAGAGTGCTTTCCCGTGTCATCTAGAGGCATTTACCTCCCTCCAAAGCCCAGGTAGAAATTGAATTGTCGTCCTGGTAGTAATTAAAGATGAGATGTTAGGGGTGGGTAGGCTGTGAGGCCTCCATCTCCAAGGTGGACTCAGTACTAGCATAAAAGGGCAAGGTCAGCCTCCTTTTGCTCTCTTGGCTCTTCTGCTTTTGGGTTGTATGACAAAGAGAGCCTTCCCCATCTGGAGAATGCAGTGTTTAAAAGGCCATCTTGAAAGTGGAGACAGGTCAGTATCAGGCACCAAGTCTGCTAATGGCTTGATCTTGGACTTCCCAGCCTCCAGAATTTTAAGAAAGAAACTTCTTTTTCTTATAAATTACCCAGTGATGAATATTCTTCTGTTACAGCAACACACACAGAGACACACAAATAGAGCAGGACACAAGTGTGACAGAAGACAGAAGTTTTATTCATCAGAGAAAAGTTCTCAAAAGTACTTTGTTCAGAAAGAGAGTACTGGTACCATTCCAAAGTTTGAGGATTAACTGAAAATTTACCTACTGTGTAAAACGTCCAAGTTTCCACAAAACAGACATCAACATAGGGCCCTGGCATTGATGATTCTGTGAAGAGACACAGAAAGAGATCCCCTGTTGGTACAGATCACAGGAAAATCAAACCAATATTTATAAATACAGAACTTTCAGTGAGTGAGCATTCAAGTGTCCCAACTTTCATATGAGGAGAAAACCTAAGATTATTAGGTTTTAATAGAAATGACATAAAGCACACCACAATGATTAATAAAAATAAGTCATCTGGAGGAAGAAGAGACCATTCAAGGAGAAGAACTTTCTTAAAATGCAGTTTCCAAAGAGTGAAGACAGATTGTTTTAAGACACAAAAAATGAGAGTGGGCATGTAGCTCAGTGGGTATGTACAAAGCCCTGGATTTCATACCCAGTGCCAGTCCCCACCCTTAAAAACAAAAGACACCAAAATTTAAAAAAAAAATTCTTTGAAATTAAGAACATATGATAAATATTAAAATTTCAAGATCAATCTTAATGAAAGCCAGAGAGAAGGTTGTAGTCACAAGATCAAATTTATAGGGCATGTGATGAATTTGAAAGAATAAAGGAGATTTACACAATAGAAGGGCAATTTCAAGTAAAATGTGATAAACAGTAAAGGCAATTAAAACAATAGGTGCAAAAGGGATCACAACTGAGAATCAGTGTACAATCCTGTTTCAGCTCCCAGTGGTCTCTGGAGCTGGGCCCTTGTGTTCAAATACCACCATAGCAGTTTCTAGCTATGAGACTTTGAGACTTATTATCTTCATCTGTAAAGGGGGCATGATAATACCATCTCACAGAATTCCTGCAAGGATTAAAGGAGTGTATATCTGTGTATATTCAACTAGTGAAAGCTCCAGGGAAAAACTAACATTTCGAGGAAAGATAAAAAGCAATTGTCAGTTTTCAATAGGATAATATTAGCACTTAGT
The DNA here is from genome assembly GCF_964194105.1 of Spermophilus citellus. NCBI lineage: Eukaryota > Metazoa > Chordata > Mammalia > Rodentia > Sciuridae > Spermophilus > Spermophilus citellus. Next base: position 106,897,946 of record NC_138193.1, read on the forward strand.
ATTGTTTTTTAAAAAAAATATGTTAGAAAGATGAACCTGGAGTGAGTATAGGGTGAGGGAAAGGGAGAGGGAGAGGAAGTAAGGAGAGAGAATGATTGATGAGAGTCAATGTATCCAAGCAATAGAACAAAGCTAAATTCTTGTCTTCTACATTAGAAAGTCGGTAGATAAAAGAAAAACTGAAAAATCAATAAGTGGTTATGTAAGTTTGTCATTTATTAACAGAATTAGCTAATAGAGTTGAACGTATTTGCTTCTGTAGAGAATTAAATGGTTAGGATAAGACCTAAAATTTTTTCATAACTAGTTTTGCAGAACTAATGGACTCTTTAAATTCGATCATGTATTACTTTGATAAAAGTTAAGCTAATTAAAAAAATAATATTGGTATGAGTGTATGCACAAATCTGCATGATTTCTAATACTTCTGTGTCTTTGTATATTTATTTTCTCTACCTGCAACATCCAATTTCTCTGTCGTTTTCCCTGGCATTTTTTTTATCAGTAAAACTGAATGAATTCACATCTGGTCTCAGCCACATCACTGGCTACTCTACAGACTTGATCTCTCTCTCATTCCTCTTCATTGCACCGCAAGCCTTCCTCCTGGTAAGCTGCACTGAACATCAGTCACATGCTTTCCTTCATCTCTAGGACCGATGCTCATGTAGGAACTGCTTCTTAATTATCTCCGTATTTCACCTCCTAGCATAGCAGGTACCTTGTTTTTCAACTGAACCACGTCAATGAATCTCATGAGTTGACAGCCTCAAAAGATGGAGAGTGCCCCTTAAAGGGTGCACCCATTCTATTTCCTGGTTGGATCCTTACAATGGGGTTCTAGTCGGCTTGGGCTGCTATAACAAAAAGATGGCAGATTGGGTGGTATAAACAAGAGGGATTTTTTTTTTATAGATCCATGCAAAAGTCCAAGATCAAGGTACTAATGGATCAGCTCCTAGATAGGGGCCTGCTTCCTGACTCATATGGCCAGCCACCTTCTCACCTAGCATCCACATGACCTTTCCACTCTTCTAGTGCATGGAGAGAGACCTCTGAGTCCTCCTTTTCTTTTAAGAGCACTAATTAATTCTGAGAACCCCACTCTCATGACTGAATCAAACCTAATTGCCTCTGAGAGACCCCATCTCCAAATACCATGACATGAAGGCAAGGGCTCCAACATATGATTTTTTTTTTTTGAGATAAAGAGACATACAACACAGAACAATGGGAAAGGTCAACTCCTGAATTAAGAGTCCACATGATACAAACTATAGGAACTGTTGTGCCTACCCAGCATGCCAGCACCTGCCACTAAGCATAGAATTTCTGAACACTATTTCATTTTCCTGAGCAATGAGACTATTCTTCTCACCAACACCTGTCTCCACACACATGCATATGCACATGCACACACACACACACACACACACACACACACACACACACCCAATACATGGTTATCATGACAATAAATCCTACTATATTAGTAAATCATGACTTAGATTTTAGAAATTCATGGTTGTGGCACAGTATCACTACAGCTGAATGGTATATAGATGTGAAAATAAATAATTCCAGTCCAATAAATATTGATCCTTTGGAATTTTGGAACAGAAATTAAGGAGAAAAATTAGGTTTCTCTATAAGTGTCTGAGCTGTATAAGCAAAATTCAGGAGTTTCAATTCATCATGTTCCATACGGATTGAGCAAAACACGTAGAGAAAGTCTATCTTCAGATAGAAAGAAAAAAGCACAGGTAAAGAGCAGAGAAATCTGGAGACAGAAGGGCACTGAGCTTCAGTCTCATACCACTCACGTGGACTTCGGAAATAAGCAGGGGTTTTGATCCTCATACAAATAAAGTAGACTTCAAGCCAAAGTTAATCAAAAGGAATAAATAAGAACATTTCACATTGCTCAAGGAAACCATACATTAACAAAGCATAACAATTACAAATATATATGCTCCAAACATTAGAGCATTTACATTCATCAAACAAACTCTTACCAAGTTCAAATAGATGACAACATAATAATTCTGGGTGGCTTTAACACACCTGTTTCACCACTGGATAGATCTTCCAAACAAAACCTTAACAAAGAAACTATAGAACTCAATAAAACAATCATTAACTTTTTTTTTAAGAGAGAGAGAGAGAAAGAGAATTTTTTAGTTTTTTTTCTTTTTTTTTTTTTTTTTTTTAGTTTTCGGTGGACACATCTTTATTTTATTTTATGTGTTGCTGAGGATCCAACCCAGCGCCCTGTGCATGCCAGGTGAGTGCGTTACCGAATGAGCCACATCCCCAGCCCAACAATCAATAACTTTGACTGAACTGACATATATAGAATATTTCATCCTTCAATGAATGAATACATTTTCTTTTTAGCAGAACATGGATCCTTCTCTAAAATAGACCACCATTTGACCCAGCTATTGCCCTACTCGGACTATTTCCTGAAGACCTTAAAAGAGCACACTACAGGGATACTGCCACATCGATGTTCATAGCAGCACAATTCACAATTGCTAGACTGTGGAATCAACCCAGATGCCCTTCAATAGATGAATGGATAAAAAAAATGTGGCATTTATATACCATGGAATATTACGCAGCACTAAAAAATGACAAAATCACGGAATTTGCAGGGAAATGGATGGCACTAGAGCAGATTATGCTTAGTGAAGCTAGCCAATCCCTAAAAAACAAATACCAAATGTCTTCTTTGATATAATGAGAGCAACTAAGAGCAGAACAGTGAGGCTGAGCAGGAAGAAAAGACTAGCATTAAACAGAGACATGAGGCGGGAGGGAAAGGGAGAAAAAAAAAAGGGAAATCACATGGAAATGGAGGGAGACCCTCATTGTAATACAAAATTATATATAAGAGTTTACGAGGGGAATGGGATAACAAACATGGAGGGAGATGAATTTCAGTAGATGGGGTAGAGAGAGAAGATGGGAGGGAAGGGGAGGGGGGATTTTAGAGGATAGTAAAGGTAGCAGAATACAACAGACACTAATATGGCAGTATGTAAAAATGTGATGTGTAGCCGATGTGATTCTGCAATCTGTATTTGGGGTAAAAATGGGAGTTCATAACCCAATTGATTCTAATCTATGAAATATGATTTGTCATGAGTTTTGTAATGTTGTGAACATCCAATAAAAAAAAAATAAAAAAAAATAAAAAAAATAAAATAAAATAGACCCATATATCTTTAAATCTATTGATTTGATGAATTTATTGACTTATTGATTTCCATATGTTAAACCAACTTGCATCCCTGGGCTGAATCCCACTTGATCATGGTGAATAATCTTTTTTCTATATGTTTGTATTTAATTTGCCAGAATTTTTTTGAGGATTTTCGCATCTATGTTGTTTAGAGATATTGGTCTGAAGTTTTCTTTCTTTGATGTGTCTTTGCCTGGTTTTGGAATCATAGAATGAGTTTGGAAGTTTCTCTCTCTCTCTCTCTCTCTCTCTCTCTCTCTCTATATATATATATATATATATATATATATATATATATATATATATCCTGAAATAAATTGGAGAGTATTGGCATTAGTTTTTCTTTAAAGGTCTTGTAGAACTCAGCTGTGTGTCCATCCGGTCCTGGGATTTTCTTGGTTGGTAGACTTTTGATGGCATCTGCTATTTCGTCACTTGAAATTGTTCTGTTTAAATTGTGTCTATAATCCTGATTAAATTTGAGCAAATTATATGACTAGACATTTGTCTATTCCTTCGATATTTTCTATTTTATTGAAGTACAAGTTGTTGAAATAATTTCTAATTATCTTCTGTATCTGTTGTTGTGATATTCCTTTTTCATCACATATCTTAGTGATTTGAGTTTTCTCTCTCCTTCTCTGTCAATTTTATTTATTTTTTCAAAAGAACCAACTTTTTGTTCTGTCAACTTTTTCAACTGTTTTTTTTTGTTTCAATTTCATTGATTTCAGCTCTGATTTTAATTATTTCCTGTCTTCTGCTGCTTTTGGTATTGGTTTGTTCTTCTTTGTCGATGGCTTTGAGATGGAATATTAATCAGCAATAAAAGAGAATAAAATCATAGCATTTGCAGGTAAGTGGATGGAGTTAGAGAAGACAATGCTAAGTGAAGTTAGCAACCCCCCCCAAAACAATGCTGAATGTTTTCTTTGATATTAGGAGGCTGATTCATAGTGGAATAGGGAGCAAGAGCATGGGACGAATAGATGAACTCTAGATAGGGCAGAGGGGTTGGAGGGGAAGGGTTTTTCACTTTTTTATTTTATTTTTATGAGGTACTAAGGATCAAACCCAGTGACTCACATATGCTAGGCAAGTACTCTGCCATTGAGCTACAGCCTCAGCCCGATTTTTGACTTTTTATAAGATTGTCTACTATAGCTTTTCTATGTATCTATAAGGTGATCAAATAAAAATAGGACTAAATTCCCACTCTTCTTTAAAGTCTTTTAGATTCCTTTCTCTTTTAAAAAAATCGTTACTCTTCTCTATTATTTTAAGGAACATGTCCTCCATGAGGGAGAAGGGAAGGAAATTTAAGTACAAAAACAAAGTATATTTTATGGTTAGAGACTTCTCCATTTGATGATCTCTCTTTGCTATTGAGAGTGTCATAAGGCCACAAAGTCATTTATCAAAAGAAAATTGATTTATGTTTTGTTTTATATACTCATTCATTCGTCAAACACTTATTAAGTGTTCCTTTCATGTGTCAGGAACCATGAATGTTGCTAGAGATAGAAGAGTACAAGGTAGCAACTTACAGCACAGTAGGGGAGACTAACATGAAAGAAATCATGGCATAAATAAGTTTCTAATTAAAATTTTATCAGCTTAAAATAGGGCTCATGTTAGGATTCTTTGAGTAGGTGGAACTTCAGATCCATCATGAAAATCAGGTATAGTCACCAATCAGAAAAGTGAAGAAAGAGGACTCCAGCCAAGAGAATCTCACTGACGACATTGAGGGTAAAAATTCCTCCCAAGTTCAGTCTTGGGAAAGACGCCAACGTGGCAGGAGGACAAAGCATGCCCATGGGAGGAAGCCAGAGGTGGACCCTTGGTGTTTCTCTATGTTGCCCAGTCCTTAACGCAAAACTGAAAGTTTGAGTTATATAATAAGATTAATAGGAAGCCATTTAGGGATGCATTTGTTAAACATAGCAGTAAGTACTAGGTGTGAGAAGCTACTCAATAATGGCATAACTGATCCAGAACTTTTAAATTTCTTTTCTACCATCTTGAGTGTATGTACTTCCTTTTCATGTCTCATCCCTGAGAATCAGTGTTCCACTCCAGTACTCCTACCTACTTATCATGGCAAGTCCAGACAGAGGGGCAAAATGGTCAAGTGGCTCTACAGCTCCCTCTACAACTCAAGAGACCCTTCCCTATTAATTCCACCATCAACTCATTAATCAAAAAAGGTGTCTGTTTCCAAGCTTTGTGGTAGAACACTACAAGGAGCAGGGAATGTGAGAGGTTTTGTGTAGCCAATCACATTATCTACCTCTGTGATTCTTTTGCACAGTATCCCTGCTTCCCACGAAGACACTCAGTGTGAGATGTGATCACCTCCTCTGTACCTCCAGAGTTTCATCTCAGGATCCCATTCCATTCCAAACCCAAAGTGTCTGCATTATAGATAGTTCTCTATGCCGTGTTAAGACCCCGATTTAAAAGAACACCTCATTCTTCCAAGCCCAATGAACAGATCAGACAGTAAATATCAGATAGGCTGAGTTGTCCTTGGGATGGTTACTGCAGAGGGATGGCGAGAGGATGATGTCTGGAAAAAATGTTCTTATACGGTAGTATTCTCTCTGGACCAATGATTCATCAGCACCTGCGGACGACATTGCTATATCAATCTTCCGAAAGCAGAAATGGTTTTAGAAACTAGTTTCCATATATTTCTTTTCATACCACCTCCTCCTCCTCTCTATGTAGACAGCTCAAATGACATTCAGTTACTCGCCCTCCATATGTCTGTGATTTAATTATAATTCACACTGTCAGGGAGGGATGCTAAATCACAGAGGTCTGTCAAAGCAGGCTGGCACAGCATGGGAATTTTCCATGCTCATTTCTTCTCTAAATTCAAATTTATATTAATGGCCATCATTCCTCAGGAATCTTCCCTAAGAAGTACTGTCCACCAAGAATCATCAAGAAATGAACCATATATCGCCTTAAGCAGAGAACTGCTTCTGGTAAATTGCCAGAAAGCAAACTTAAGATGCAATCAAAGCCTCATGATAACACTGTTGCCATTTTAAAAGCTAACCACATGTGACTCATCCAGCTTATTGTTTGTGGACAAGACGGTATTAACTACCTTACCACAAAGGTAGCAATCAGAAATAGAACAAATTTGCCTGACACAAACTAAATATGAATTGAAAGAGGAGTCACCAAGAATAGACACCTGAAGGGCCAGTAAGTTTCTTTGAAATTAATTGTATGGACTAGACCATGAGAAAAAGCATTTCTTTGGCTAAAACATCATGTTGAGCTTGTTTAGCGTAAACAACAAAACCTTGTTAAACTAGCAAACCCCAAGAGATTTTCAAGTACGCTAACTCTTTCACTTTAAAATATCCTCCTTACTGGATGCAGCTGCACACACCTGTAACTCTAGCAGCTTGAAAGGCTGAGACAGTAGTATCAAGAGTTCAAAGCCAGCGTCAGCTATTTGGCAAAACCCTGTCTCAAAATTAAAAATATATCTGGGGATGTGACTCAGTGGTTAAGCACCCATGGGTCCAATCCCTGGAACTAAAAATCAATAATTTCAGGATTTTATGAGTAAAATAAATAAAGTAATTAGCAAAAATTCATACCATGCTATGGAGATGATATAGAAATACCTATTTCTTCATCCACCCATGCTCAGATCAGTGCATAGGGCATAGCAATGCACAAAAAGTCAATTCACCTGAGAGCCATGACACCCTTGCGTAAGTGTGACCATGAGAACATCCTTAATTGTCTTCATGTCTGAATTGTCTTCCCTCTATGTTCTACTGACCCTATTATGTGTTCCACTTGATTTCTGCTATACAAAGCCAATCCTGATGCTGTTTAATGTTGCCTGAAACTAAATGTTCTCTGCATTTAAGAATATTCTCAAATTTCACTTGACACTGCTCTGTTAACAAGGGTTTATTTGCCAGCCATAGCTTATCATCTGGCAGTTTCTATTGAGTACTGCACTCCCTCTCTCCCTGTCTCTCAGTCCTGTTCCCTCTCTTCATCTCTCTCTCTTCCTCCACCAACTCCCCAAACAGCTAGCTATTTCTGCGCACTGCGTTTTCTGCTGTGGTGTGTTGAAGGGAGGAAATTTAAATTCCTTTAGTGGGAGGAACAGTCACTTCTAATTGGGATCAAATTTGACAGCAGTTTTCCCATTAAACAGTCACGTACATATTATGAATTTTTTTTTGTGAAAACTCATTAAACATCCACATTCAGGATTTTGGAAAATTTTCTGAACTGTTTTATTTTTATTTTTAGTTACTTAATAATATGTCTTCTTGCATCAAGTCAAAGACACATATCGCTTACATGCACAGGCACTGGAGCATGGATCATACCTCACTCCTAGAATTTTGATGTGGCATTTGTCACTAATATTTATTAACATGAATCAAGAAAAGATATCAAATTTCATTGGCATCCATATGAAAGGATGTGCCTTTGATTTTCTTTATCTCATGTGAGTTGCATTTTGTGAAGAGAAGCTTAAATAGTCAAAATAATTGATGCATGTCTTAGTTTAAATTAAATTTCTCAAATTAGTAGCAACAATAACAACAAAACTACACACACACACACACACATATATATGTATATACATATACATATATATAATCTCTATTCTTTAGAATTTAAAACCAGAAATCACTACTTATTTTCTAAGCAGCCAACAACTTTTAACCCTTCTCAACAGAAAATAATGAAAACATTTGAGACTCAATTGATGTGATACATAATCCAGAAGTTTACTGAACTGTTTTTAGGAGAAGGAAACCACACAACACAGGGACTTGGGCACCTTAATGAATGAAGTCTTTTGAAAATTATTCTCTCAATAGTGCGCAGCCACTGAAAACTTTCAGGAAGGGATTTCCATTGTATTGTTGCATTTTGAAAACCATCCATCTGGGAGCACAACAGAAGGTATGTGGGATGTAGTTGAACCTGGGGTAGGGAGATAGGTATAGAGATTATTGTGAGGTTTCAAAAAAAAAAAAAAGTCATGGCACAATGATGGGTTTGAGAATTCAAGATTATTTCAGGATATGAACTAGACAGCTTTGTGGACTTTCTAGAGTGGAAGGTGGAGGGGAGCAGAAATGGGAGGATGACTTCTGAGTATGGGCTTGGTGATGGCTGGGATTACTAAGGAGGAAAAGATATTTGGGGAATGAAATGAAAGACAAATTTAACAATGCTACGTACAACTGCTTTGAAATTACCTACCTCCCCTGGGGTGGTAGTAGAGGCTCCAGGATGTGAAAGATATCACTGTTCTGTTGGATATTTCTCTCTTATGCTATGTTATATGTGCAAAAAAATAATAAAGTGTTAGAGTCTGTAAACAAGTCAGGATGGCGCCTGGCAAAATGCCAGAGGGAGTGGTTTGTGAAGTAACGCCAGCGAGCCATTAAGTGTGGAGATTTCTTATTGGTTGACTGATGTATCTGGTTTATGTTACTTAGATAAGCTGTGTGGAATGTATAAATACCTCTGTTGTCCTACAATAAACGGCTCCTACTCCTGCTGTATCAACGTACACAAGTTGCTTGTCCCCCTCCCCCGCGGGTTATTTTGCTGCAGCCGGACTGCGGCAATAAAGATCTAAAGTTCTAGAGTGTTCCTGTGACTCTCTTTTAGCAAAAAAAAAAAAAAAAATAGCCTTCATATGAGTAACTCTTATTTAAAAGACTCGTGTGCTGTTTTTAGAATTGTCTCCCTGTTTAGAAAATGTCAGTAAATAATAGCAATCTCTTGACCTTGATATAAAGAGCAAATAAAAAATTGAAATTGTCTAGCCCAGTGCTGAGCACATACGTTAATTAATATTAATTTGAAAAAAACAAACAAAGGAATGAATTTATACTAAGGGATGTATGTTTCTGTCTTTCATGGGTTTTAGTAAAGATGGAAATAATTCAAAGAGCTTCCATTTATTAGGTGACTAGTGTGGGCCAGTAATTCTTATTCATAAAACTTCTCAATGGCCCTATGGAGGTAAATTTTGTCCTTTTCATTTTACTAACTCTTCAGGATATTAATACAAAAATTAAGCATATGAAAGAACTCAGGCCTGTCTGACCTTAGACCAAACTAGGCAGTGAGTGATGCCTTGTCTCAAAAATCAGGTCATGCTGTGTGCGTCCTGAATATCAGTGTACCCAGGAAGCACAGCAGTCATGGGCATGAGACCCTGGAAGCTGTAAAAGGCCTCACTGCCAAAGGCTCTAGGTCATTAATTTGATTTGGCTTCTAAAAACACTGATTATAGACTACTTGTGAAAGCAAACAAAAACAGCAAAACTTATTTTTTTTCTATGGAAGACTACTCATTCCTTTACTTTTGGTGCTGGGGCTTGAACCCAAGGCTTGTGCATGCCAAGCATGTGCCCTATTCCTGAATTACATGCTCAGTTTACAGAATTAAAATTTACATTTTCCAGAGCATCTTTTAAGACAGGCTGCTTCCTTTCTTGGCCATTCCCAGTCTTCCCACCATTCTTTCATTGCTGGTACCACCATCATTTGATGCTACTTCTCTATGTGCTGCCATGCTTAACCTGTCTGCCCATTCTCTGCTTCTACCCTGTGATGACTTTAGATACCATTCAGAAGCCATTGAAAAGATACAACAGAGAATCCAAAGCACTCTAGGATGTGTGTAGTGGTGCCTTTTTATGCAGATAAAACTGAAAGATGAAAGAGAATCCACATAATCTTCACAAGCATGAGAATGATAAAAAAAGTCTGCTTCTCGGTCAAAATGTTTAAAGGCGACCAACCCTCTTGGTGTCAGTAGCAGAGGACTGAAGGGCCCTGCTCCATTTTCTCCATGTGATGTTCTGGATTACCTACCTAGTCTGGTGTATCTTCTCCATCTGTAAAATAAGTCATCCAAAACAAGAAAAAAAGATTTTAAGTACTCGCTCTTAAGATTATGGTGACTATTACAAGAGATGATATATATAAATCTGTTGACGTAGACATTGAAGCTCTTTGCATTGAAAATTAATTCCCCTTTTTAAATTAAAGCAAATCATTTTTGATAAGTGTTGAGCTAAATGAATGAAGAATTTTTGTTTCCATAGGGTAATTTAAATATATGGTCATGGTGATAGCATTTAAATCATACTATCTTCCCCTAGGCTGTTATCACAAGAAAATATAAGTGGTTGAAAAATGACAGATATACTACAGTCAATCATTGGATTCCTATTCAAAAAAGTTTGTCTATTTGAATTCAGTTGCTGTGGGTTTAATGTTTCTTAACCCTACATAGGAAATTGTTGATCAGTAAAAAATCATCTGTCCCACCTCTTAGAAGCAAATCCTCCAATCCTAAATAACTCATTTCAATCAGGAAACAATTATCCATCTAAAAATGTTTGAATCTCCAGCAGTTCCACTAAGGCCCAGATCCCAATGCCTTATAATGACAGGAAAACACGTTGCAGTGTGGCCTTTGCCTACCTCCCCACCACAGTAACTGCAGATGGCCCAACACCGTGTGCAGACACACTGTTTACTGGTCCCACTAATGTGCTCTACCCTCCAAAATGACTCTTTCTTTTGTCTCTCCTCTCTTTGGGAAGTCCCATTCCAGAACAGAATCTGATTTGGAATCTTTGGGTGCCAACCTTAGGCCATTAAGGGGCTTGGCCTGGTGGGTACCAGAGGGAAGGTGCATTCTCACCCTGAACTTGGGGCGCTGCAGTCTCTGAGGCAGTTTCACACAAGGACTTACTTCTCTTTGAGGACGGCTCTTGCACAGCCCTGAATGCTCACTGGCAGGAGGAAGGCTCCGCTGAGGTGCTTCCAGATACTCCTTGAGGATCATTGACTACAACAGGCTTCTCTCCAACTCAGCATTCTTCTAGGAAGATTATTCCTCTGCCTTCTCCACATCCTGATTTCCAGCCTCAGAGGTACAAAGTCCTTAGCTATGTGATGCCCCTCTTGCCTGCATCCGATTGACCCTCCGAGATGCTCTTGTGCTGGGAAAATGGAGAAGGGGGAAGCCAGAGGCTGCCTGGAGCTCATTCTCTGTCAGAACATAAATGGCCTTAGCTCTTGCTTTCATTCTCCCTCACTGTCCTTCCTGGTGGCCTTGACACCTGGCTGCTCGGATGCTCCTTTTGTGTCTAGAAAAGTCCTCTGCATGCTGCAAGGCACAGCAAAGTGCTGTTAAAATCTTCTGTCTGACTCATGGGGAGCTGAGTGGCTCCTACTTTACAAATGTACTTTTGTCCTACATAAACCTAAACACATAGATTATTATCACTTCTTATGTGGCTTGTAAGTGGCATTCTCTTTTTCCCCCTAAAGGCCAATAGACTTTTGAGGAGACAGACACAATCAGTTTTCCTCAAATAAAAGACAACAATGTGTGACACATGCCACATGCATAACACACTGAGCAATGAGCCTGTGCTACCACAATCTACAGAATTTTGTGATATTCAGCTCCTTATAATGATGCATAAGGCTTCTTTTTTTTGCTTTTATGATCTTAAAACATGCTTAGGATATAAAGCAACCTAATGTAATGTCTAATATCTTCCATTACCAGTAAATGAGGAGTTTAAAAGAAAATAATTTCCCAAGTTTCTAAAGCTTACATCACAAGTACGATTTCCTTTTATTAGTTTTAAACCTTTAATCCATGGATATCACTCATATTGTCTTATTTTATTTAAACTTTTTAAAATGACTCACTGCAACGTGTTCAGATAATCATCACTCTACATTTGTAGTTACTTTCTAACATAATTAAGGAAAAAATGTTGCTTTACCATATAAAATATCTACAATTATAAACTCTTTTAAATATTCTAACTGCTGCTGCAGTTATAAAGGGTTGGTTATTAAAATTTAATTATAATATTTAGGGTATGGAATTAATTTACTCATAAAAGGTATACATGAATATTATCTAAAAAGCATGATAATACCATTACACATAACCTTTTGCAAAATTAAAATCACTTAAATAACAGTGTGATACTATCTGACAAGACCGTTTTAAAAAAAAATCTAATAAGGGATGCAAAATAGTGGCTCTTAATACTTGATATGACGGGATATTCAGCAAAATTTTCATCTGACTGCTGGATTTTTTCTGAAAATTCTCTATGTTTAAGATATAGAGAACCAAGTAAAAATTTCATCCTCGAAAAAATAATAGTTGGGGAAAAACTCATGGTATGTAGTAAATTCTCACTGTTTGAAAAAGTGGTAAGGCAAAGACCCCTCAACTGAGTATCTGAGGATGTCCGTACACCTCCTTCTTCTGGAAGGAATTCTCATAAACTACTTTCTTGGATTTATTGCCAATAAAAGAGCTCAGGTGAGAGGAAAATACATAACAAGGAGGAAAGGACCTTTGTCCTTGACTACACCATTGGCCCAGAGGAAAAAAAATAAGCTCTCCTTTCCGTCAGGAACAGGGTGAACCAACGGCAAGGGGGTATGTAGCACAGCTCTCCACAAACATCCTGTCTTAAAGACCATCTTGAATTGAGATGCATTTACTGATTCTTCTAACAACTGTATGGTTCATATGTTTTATCTGTCAATTCATTCTGTTTTGGCCATTTAAATTCTTTTCCAGTTTGTTTTGCACTGCCTTATCTTTTTTAGAGTTCATTGATTAAACCTGATTTATTTATTTTTCCTTTAGAAACATAACAATTTGATTTCATATTACATTCTACTATAACTTAGAGTGAATGCGGGGACTCAGGTGGAGGTAGCTCATACTGAAATGGCATTACATCCACTAAAACACAGGTAAGCCAAAAAGTCAAAGGTAAAAAGAAGAAACATAGTGTTATTGGTTACAATACTGAATGGCTCATGGTATAAGGAAGTAAAATTGGAGATCCGGAAGAGCTTTTCCTGTGGGGAGCTGAGGTGGCCATTTCCTTCCTTAGGAACCTTCACTATATCTAGTACAGGTGGAGGATCTGGGACGCCTTCTGTTGGCAGAAATGTTCTAATAGGAAAATATGGAAAATACTGGAATTTAGAGTATGACCCAAGGAACTCAACCTGAAGAATGCAAAATTCAGTTGTTTTCCCTTCTGCAGTTTGCCAAACATTAAGGTCATAAATTAATGTGGGAGTCTGGAAAGTCAGAATGAAATCTGCTGCAGCTTTTTCAAACTGAATAAACAAAGCTCCCCAAACAAATCATAGATATTCCCCTCATAACGTATGCCCAATTTTAACCAGAATAAGATATTAGGTTAGAAAGTAAAGCTCAAAATATCTGCACAGACAAACTTCAAGGCTGATGGAAAATAAAAGAGAAAGAGACATGATTCAGGGGGATCACTGTTGGAAATGAGAAGCAAAAACAGAAAAAGAGAAGTATCCCAGCTCCATAGTACAAGAAATGATGCATTTTTGTTTTCCCAGGTCCCCATTAAAGTTGAAAATTTTCCAGCCTTTATTTATTTAAGTAATATTCTCTGCCCACCAAATTTGTTGATTCCAAGTATATATAGTATGTATCAAATTATTTTTCTATGTCTATGTCTCTAATTTATTTTAACCTTTTCTTTTTCTGCAACTTATTTTGCAGTGGCCATTGTTATACATAAAAGTTCATCGTTGGGCTAGTGCTGTTTTTTTATTTTTTTAAATTAGTTTCTAATATTATTCAAGGAGATGTTTATTTTAGTTACTATATTTTTCAACATAAAACATTCTGTTTGATTGTATTATATATCTTCCATTGATTCACCTATATATACTTAATGTGATATACAAATTGAGCAAAGTAGTAGGTTACAAAATCAACATAATAAAATCAGTAACTTTCCTATACTCTTATAATGTGCTTGGTGAAAAAGAAATCAGGAATACAATCCCATTCATAAAAACCTAAAAAAATGTCTGGGAAGAATTTTAACCAAGGAAGTGAAAGACCTCCAAAGTAAAAACTATAGAGCACATAAGAAAGAAATGAAGACCTTAGAATATGAACACATTTCACATGTTCATGAATAGGAACAATTAATACTTTCAAAATGGCCTTGCCACCAGAAGCAATATACAGAATGAATACAATTCACCAAAATGCCAAGCACAGTTCTTCACAGAACTAGAAAAAAAAGTACTAAAATTTGTATGGTAGAATAAAAGACCCAGACTAGGCAAAGCAACACTGAGTAAGGAGACCAAGAATCAAGTCATCACATTACCTGATCTTAAATTTATTGCACAACTATAATAAAAAAATGGCATAGCATTGACATCAAAACATACATGAAGACCAACGGAGTAGAATAAAACACACAGAGACAAATCATACAGATAGTTTTACTAACGTGCCAAAAACATACATTGGAGAAAAGATACTCTTATTAGCAAAGGGTCCTGGGAAAACTTAAATTCCATATGTAGAAGAATTAAATTAGATTGCTATTTTTCACCATGCACAAAAATCAACTCAAAGTGGATCAAAGATCTAGAAATTAGACTAAAAAAAAAACAAATAAACAAACAACAAAGACAAAAAAAAATTTTGAATTGCTTAAATAAAAGAGGATTAACACTCCAAAATATTGATGCAGGCACTGACTTTCTTAATAGGTTCCCTAAAGACCAAGAAATAAAACCAAGAATGCTGATTCTAAATGGGATTGGGGGTGGGGGGAGCATGGAGGATTAGACAAACTTGAGATAGAGCAAAGGGGAGGGAGGAGAAGGGAGGGGGAATGGGGGTAGGAAAGACGGTGGAATGAGATGGACATCATTATCTTAAGTTCCTGTATGAAGACACAAATGGTGTGACTCTACTTTGTGTACAGCCAGAGATATGAAAAATTGTGCTCTATATGTATAATTTAAATTGTAATGCATTCTTCTGTCATACATAACAAATAGAATAAAAAAATTAATAAATGTGTAAGAATCAAATTAAAATGTTTCTGCACAATGAAAGAAACAATTAAGAGCATGAAGAAGGAGTCTAATGAAAAAAATTAACTTTACCAGCTATTCCTCTGACAAGGGATTGATATCCAGAATGCATAAAGAACTAAAAAAACAACATAAACACACACAAAATACCAAATAATCCAATCAATGAATTGGCAAAATAAATGGGTAAAATGATTTTTTACAGACATTTCTCAAAAGGAGAAACACAAATAACCAACAAATTTCTGAAAAAGTGATCAACATCCTTAGCAATCAGGAAAACACAAATCAAAAGTATACTCTCTCTCACTCCATTTAGCATGGCAATCATTAAGAGTACAAAAAGTAGTCAATTCCTTTGGTAGAATAAAAGATCCAGAATAGGCAAAGCAATACTGAGTAGGAAGAGCAAGGCAATCATTCAGAATACAGAAAGTAGCTGACAAGAATGGGGGGAAATGTGCACTCAAACATTGTTGGTGGCACTGCAGTCTGGAGATTCCTCAAAAGACTAAGAATGGAACTGTCTCACTCCTTGGTTTTTATCTAAAGTAACTAAAATCTGCATATTGTAGGGATATAAGCATATTAACATTTATAGTAGAACAATTCATAATATCCAAGAAATGGAACCAGCCCAGATGCTGGTCAACAGAGAAATGAATGAAGAGACTAAGAAGAAAATACACCAAGGCAGTTTTATTCAGTCTTAAAAGAAGAATGGAATTATAGCATTTGCTGCTAAGTGGATGAAAATTGAGAATATCATGCTGAGTGAAATAAGCCAGAATCAGAAGTTCAAAGGTGGAATGTCTTTCTCATATGTGGAAGCTAGAGAAAGGTAAGGGGAAAATTGTGGTGCATGGGATCCCATGGGAATGGAAGAGAGGAAGTAGATGGAGTAGCGGAAGCAGACTGAGTGCGAGAGAGGAGAGAGTCAGAATCAGGAAGGAACCGTGGCATAAAACTAACAAAATTGTTCTAAGTACATATATGAATATATTAGTGAATTTGCTTTTATATTTATGTATAAAAACACAGCTTTAAACATCAATAAACAAAATGAAAGAAGACAAGTTAAGCAGAGGAACAGGGGGAGGAATAAAGGAAAGGAAAGAGGAAGCAATCAGGATTAAAATGGAGCAAAAAATATTCCATCCATGCATGTATATGTAAAACCAAAACAAAACCACTATTATGTGTAACTATCCTGAAGTAATACAAATACATAAAAAATATTATTGAATGTGTCTTTGATAGTTGTTTGTAAATCCTTACCTGTTAATATCATCATCTCTTTGAATTATTATTTTTATTGATTTATTTGCAGTACTGGGGATTGGATATGGGGGCTTGCACGACTGAGGCAAGCCTTACTCTTACTATTGAACCACATCCTCAGTTCATTGATAATATTTTTTTTCCCTGAAATTTTCTGCCTCATTTTGAATTATAGCTTTTTGCTTGCTCATATTTCTACTAATTTTTGGTTGAATGCTTGACATTATGATTTTTAGTTGTTCAGTCGGAAGGATTGATTTCACTCTTCGAACATGACCATACTTTGTTTAGGCCACTGCTTAATTATTTGTAGGTAGCTTGGATAGGATTATTTTAACGCTATTTAAAACTTAATTCTAGGGCCAGTTTAGCTATGCAACTAAGACCTGGCCACTGAACCTGATCTCCTGAATGTCCTGAGGGTTTAGGGATCTCTCTCTACTCTTGCTGTTCAGAACACAGATCCTTTCATCATTGTTCAAGTTCTGGGAGTGTTTCAGCTCAGAACTCTCCAGCAGCTCTTTGTCTGGCCTTGTGCAGTTTTCACTTTTTTGTAACTAATTAACTTAGTATTTAAAAAAATCAAGGAACCTGAATAATAATTCTAGGTATCTTCCTTTTTTCTTGCATTTTACTTTACAAAATCAAGTCACTGCCTTTTTCCTTCAAATACAATCTTTTGCTTTTATCTCAATAAGATTAATCTCTTCAGCTTGTGCTCCTCTTTACAGAAGTTGAATTCCAGAAGTGTTCCAAGGCAGGTGGCTGGATTAATCATGGGGCTTAGCACCTTTAATTTTCTGCTTTCTTGGATCTGAAAACCACTGTTTCACATAGTATACCCAGTTTTATATTTGTTGATGAAGCAAATTCGAGCTTAATGCAAGATAGAATTCTAGGCAGGACAAAGAATTCTTATTACAATTAATGTTCAACATCAGATTAGTACATATTTGTAGTTTGGTTACTCTGTATAATATTTTTTTTCTAAAAAAATCACCTTTGGAAAAATATATTAGAGGAAAATTCATGTGCAAAATATTAACATGAGACTATGTCAGCTCTCTTAAAATAGAGTAACAGGTTGTAAATAGTCTTATAAATGTTCTTCAAAGGCAAGCTTACAATTCTACATTCTGGCTTGATGAAATTCAGGCAGATAATATGAGAAGAGAATAAAAATATTAACGTACTTTCAAAATAAATTTGAGGGAACGGTTATTAAATTTGAGCTGGGTGAAGCCCTTAGGATTCTTTCAATTGCAAGTGTCAGAAAATCAAGCTCAAACTGACTTAAAGAGTAAGTGGATTTATTACTTATTGTAAATGGAAAGTCTGGAGGCAGGGCTTTCTTCAGGCATGGTTTAATAAGAGTATTAGCTTCAATTCTCTGGCACTCCATGTCCTGCTTCATTGGCTGGAGATTTCCACATGCTTGGCTTCCTTATAGCACTGCTTCTATGAACAAGGAGGGGAACACACCTCCTTGTTTATCTCCTAATACTGAATCCGGCACAAATTCTTACAATCTGAACCTGCAACTACGAACATGGAAATCCCATGTGTTGAAGAGCTAGGAACCAGGCCTTTGTCTGTTTTCTAATCTCAACACTTGGGTAAAGGATCAGATTTCAACATCAGGTTAAACATCCCTAATCTGGGCTAATCTGAATGTCTGAAATCTGAAATACTCCAAAGTCTGAAAACATTTGAAACTGAAAAGACTCTGCTTCCAAGCATGTTGGATAATAGCTACTCAATCTGTGTACCTTAGCAAAATCAGAGTATTTTTCCAAATCACAAACTGTACCCTAAGAAGAAAAAAAAATCTAGGTAACAACATTAGGATTATAATAGAAAAAGTGTGGGCAACTACTGATATTCTTCTTTTATGGGTGTGAGTAGGGAGCAGTAAGCAGTCAATCAGGATGAATTTTAAGTTTTTTCTCTGATATTTTGCCAGGGATTGCAGCTTAGTGGCTATATGTTTACATTAAGTTGTTAGAATTCATAAGAATAAATAGACTTAAAAATTACTCACTTCTACAACTATGTATAACTATGTGACTTTATTATAAATGTGAGCAAAAGTCAACAAATTGTATCTCAGTCAATCTGAGCTTTTATGCACATGGAAATATAGATATTTTTTGTCTAAGACCACAATGTTAATTACAAGAAAATGAAACAGAAAGTGTAATTTTTAGCACATGTGCTAAAACACAGTTATGTGATTTCCCTGAGGATGTCCAAGAGTACAGTAGCCCAGCCTTGCTTTCTAGTACCTGGAGAGCAGCTCTGTTAGTTTTTTTTTCTTCATCTTCTTTATTAGTTTAAATATAAAATAAATTGAAAATGAAATAAAAAATAAATGTGTGAATTAGAGAAGAGCATATGAGAGGTAAGCCGTGAACATGATCTCATTTGTCCCCTACGACCTGCCTCCGAGTTGCCGCAGAAGAGTTGAGCTGGGTCACAGAGAGAGAATGAATAATCCTTCACTGTTCACACAAACCAGGAAGCAGTAAAGGCCAGGTATTAAGCCAAACAGGATACCAGAGAAGGCATTCCCTGTTCTACTTACAGAAGTTGAATTCCAGAAGTGTTCCAAGGCAGGTGGCTGGATTAATCATGTTGCTTTGATTAATAACTTCTAGAATTTACAATGGGTATATTCAAAGTCAGTCCAGTTAATATCCTCACGGAGGATGTCCAGATGTTTACCTTTTGAATCTACTTGTTATTTTAGTATATGTCTCCTGGTAAGTACAGTAGACATTTATCACCTGTATCCCCTTTCAAATATTCAAACAGAATGGATGAATTTCTGTCTCTGGTTGAGAAATAAATTTATATATATCACCTGTATCCCCTTTCAAATATTCAAACAGAATGGATGAATTTCTGTCTCTGGTTGAGAAATAAATTTAGATATACTTTTCCTGGGGACAGATTTATCTTGTGTGTCATAAACAAAATCGTGTTTGAATTGTTCTATCTAGGAATTGATGTTTCCTATTAATGGATCCCAGAATTCAATTGACTTCTTTATTTCACAATTAGAAAACATCAAAATGCCAGATCCACAAAGACTAAAGAGAGTTTGGATTATGATCAAAATAAGCAATAATAAATGACTGAAACATACTTCCCTGAAAATATATTTATACAAGCTGCATGGCTCAAAAAGCGAGGGTAAACTAAGAAGAAAAGGAAAGGATGAAGTTTGCCACAGAGGTAGGGAATTCAGAGAAAAAGACAGGGAATAGTATATATTCTCCCTCCTGTTTCAACTGTCCTCCATGCTGGAACAAAGAGCAACAGGATTCTCTGCCTCTTGTGTTTAATTGTCAAAATCGTACATAGGAATCGTTTTCTTAATTCAGGGTTTAGTCTTTCTTTCTGTTGTGACACTATTACTTAAACTTATGAAATCTGTCCTTTTTACTTCTTTAAAAAAAATTGACTTTCCTAAAGTGACATTTCATTATTTCTGGATTGAAATTGTGGCACTTCTAAAGAAATTATGACATTAAACCAGTTACTCTTTCTTAAACACCTCCTTTAGGAATGTAGAGGTGTATGTGTGTGTTTGTCTAGTGTTTCTCTAATATTTGTCCACAGATAATGTAGTGCCTGTGGCTGTTCTGCTTTCCAGTTGCTCTGAGGAAACACTTAAAGTTTCTCTGACTGTCAAGGTCACCTAATCATCCATAGCTATCAAAGGACTTACAAATGTCATGGCACTGATTCACAAATTTCCAGCTGCTAAGACATCTATGAAGAGGTTGCCTCCGTACAGAGATTCTCTTTTCTCTGACCTCTCGTATGTTAAGTGTTTGAAGACCATCAGGGAATGGATAACTGCAAGTTCCCCAAGGAAGTTGTGTAATCAAACTGATTCAGTCTGTTTAAATCTCTGTTAGTCAAACCACATGCTGTGCTACTTTTAACATATACTTCCTCTGAAGTGTTTCGTTTTCCTTTAAACTTTGTTGAGTCCTTGCCATCGTGAGCAGGAAATCACAGCTTCCACTTGTAATTAAGTAACACCACTCAGTTCTGTTTTCCTCAGCAAATATACATAACATTCAGCCCTCTCTATATATGACATTTGGCATAAAATAGATGGCCAGTCAGGTATACTGAGGCATCTTAGGTTAATTGGGTTGCTGTTGTCATAAGAGATAGGAAGCACATTGTCATGAGCAGTTGGGAACGTGAAGCAAAGGGGACAATTCTGTAAACTGGGCCTGTTGTGCTGACCAGCACTTTTGTTTTAAAGCAAATTACATGTGGCCCTGCCTGGCTTAAGTCAATAGGATATGATGTTCACATGAGAAATGCAAGCCTAAAATGCCAATAAGAAGAAAACAGTTACCTTAAAAGGGGGAGGGGGCTGGCTTTTGTGACACTTATGTAAACCAGATCCCAGAAATCAGGGAAGACAATTCCTCCTAACCATAAAATGTATAAGAACAGGTTCCAATGAGAACTAGTGAGCTTGGGCCAAAGTATCCCAGCATTGTCTTAAGCACTGGGGGCTTGAAAGTCTGATGTCCTACTGTCGGTCAAAAGTCAAGAGGTAAACCTGGGGGAGACTCTCTGGAAACTTTCCTGGGGTATCCCCAATAAAGCTGGAGGGCAGGAGGTGTGTGCATCCTTCTCTCTTAGAAGGCCATTCTCTCCCTTGACAGTGTCCCCCATTCCCTTTTCTTATCCCTTCTAATAAACTCAGGGCTGCTATTCTAAAGGACATGTCTTTCTGGTGTGACCACAATAACCAGTGAGACCGTAGTGCCATGGCTGCCTAAGTTCTGCTGCAGGCCTCTGACCTTGAAACAATAAGGACAAAATGAGGCTCAGGAACAATGCAAGACAAACCAGTTCATCCTGATTCGCTGTGTCCACACTTACAACTAAATGTATGTAATGGTCAGCCGTATCCTGCAATACCAGGTGTCATATGTACACCTAAGTCATGTTAAAAGGAAAAAGAATCGGGGGAGTTAGCTTTGGTTTGTTAATGAAGAGAAATGATTTGGGTGTTTCATTATGTGCATCTTTCCAATTGATCTTTGTCAAAGTGTCTAGGGAACTTATGCTAGTGCCATGAATTGAAAAAGTAATTCTGATGGTAGAGCAATATGTAATTGGCATAGACATCATAGTTATGGTGACTTTATAAAGTTTCTTCCAATTGAGAGCATGTATAATAGGGAGATAAGGCAATGTTAATAAGTAATATTTAATATGATGGCATAAAGAGGACTTTTCTGATCAAATAAAACATAACAACCTTCCCAATACATGTGATTAACAGAGATGAGAAAATAAAAGTCTCATCTATGATAGACATCATCCGAGCACACCTTCCCTAACACACTACACTCCTGAAGGTAATGATTTAGACATAGACAAATTCATACAGCAGGTATGGATAAGGGAGCTAGAAATTAGACTGAATGGTAGCACTAACTAACCAGAGGGTTATGAGGCCTCATTACAGAAGGAGAGAACAGAGCGGGGGGTTGTCTATAAGCAATAACTTCTGTTGGGATGTTTTACTTTTTATTCATGTTTGAATTAGTACAGTCTAGGTTCTGTTTGATCTAAAGTGTGTTTTATTTTACAAGGATATATTGTCTCAATATTCAGACTAGCCATCAGGGGGAAGGGGGTAAAGAACATGCAAAACTTGGGGAAAGATGGATGGACAGGGGGCTCCGTTGGTTACTGGGGGTAGGGAGTAGAAGTCATCTCTTCACTGGTTGGTTATTAAGTCAACTCTATTGTAACTCACCTCCTGAGTGGACGCTCTGGAGGTAGTAGTGGTGCTTCTTGTGCCACTGGAGAGAAGTGGTGTCATGGTTGGGACAACCCAGCCCCCAGCAATCACATTCAGCCTGGACACAAGGGAATCTGAAGAGAAACCATATGTCCCTGTTGCTCCTGTCTGGTTTCTCCCCTTCTGTCTTCATTAGCATGACTTTCTTGCTCCAGCTGTCCCACTACGGGAACTTTCCAAAAGGTCTATCGTTGCTTCTATAGAAAATAACCATAGTTTTCTGAGCTGTGGAATTCACTGAATCTGTTCTCAAAATTCTCACATTTGTGTCTCCAGGAAAGCTGCACCATTTGCTAATGATTTGAAACTAAACTTAATCACATCTTTATATTTACTGATGCAGCTTGAACCCAACTTCCAATTTCCCCATCTGATGCACAGCCTGAGCTGGGTGAGGTGTTACTTCCCCTCACCTGGGTATGCTGTGCCCTCACTCCCTCTTATCAACAGATTGTGCTGGTCAGGTTTGTAGCATCTATTTCTGAGAGTGTTCAGGCTAGTTTTAAAAATAATTATTTTCCATAATGTCCATTTTCACCTGTGTTTCTTACAAATAGTATTACCTTTCCTTGTCTCAAATGAAGATACCTGGAAAATTTTTCTTTGTTAAAATTCCTTTACAAACCATGTAGATCATTTCCATTTTTTTTTTCTAGAGAGGGAAGGCAAAAACTTATGAAAATTAATAAATTTTCTATGTATTGCAAAAGAGATATTACTTTCTGAAAAGTTAGTATCTGAAGTTCTACTTCCAATAATTCTAACTTTCTATCTAATCCACTCTCCCAGAAACAAATACCACTGACTCTAGGGAAAAAAAAAAATATATATATATATATTTATATCAAACAGAACCTAGACTGTACTCTATATATATAGCATGTAGAGTCGGGAAGGAAAGAAACATTTGAAAGAAAAATAAAGATCCTGAATCAATTTCTAGGCTTGATGATTTTAGACTGATTACAGGCCATACATAGCACCATATGGAATAGAAAGAATATGAAAGAATATACCCAGTGCTTGTGGTATAAAGGAACAGAACAGAGTTTCAGGCAACCAAAGTTCTGGAAAATGCTATGGAATCTAGGAAAGAAAAAATTCATAGATATCAGAGCTCCAAACCCTATACAGCTCTGCCAACATCTCTGGCTGACCACTGAACCACATATACATGGTGCAGATTACAACAAATTTTACTGAAATTGAAATTGCTTCCCATGAGGCTGAGTCAATTTAAGTTAATTGCCTACTAAAACAAACAACAAATGTCAATATTCTTCAGAGGAACATAGCATAATCTGAATTACATAACAAAACTCTCACAGTCAACTGAATAGCATTCAAAATTATCCAACTTTAAAACAACAAAAAAGAAAAACATGAACCTTCTCAAGAGAAAGTAAATGGAAGGCTAGCGAAGTTGTGAATATGAAGCTTAAATGATCTTTAGAATCCAGCAAAGTGCAGGGATGAGGAGACAGAGAAAGCCATTTAACATCAAAAAGGGCAAATTCTCAAATAACCATTTCAAGTGTGACAAAGAAGGAAAGCCCTCACAAAGACAGGATTGTGTGTTTGAGCTCGTGGCTCACTAAGAATTTTGAGTTCTCCTGCTTAAAGTAGTCTATCTTTATCGAGGGTTAGATAGGTAATTACCTGAAAGGTGGACTGGGGTTTGCCAAATATTCCCCTTGTCCTGTGTTCTGGAGAAATAATGTAGTTTCACCTTGTGGAACATTTTGTGGTTGGGTGGGGACATATGATTAATTTGTAAATGAGGATCAGGTAAATCAATAATATTACTTATGAAATTTAATAGTCACACTTATCAATGATTGGTCAGGTCATTTAATTGCTCTAGCATAGCAATTAAAAATATTCAGATTAGATGGTACTGAATACAACAAGGCAAAAATCCACTCACAACCTATTATAGAAAAGAATTTATAGTAAGCAATGAATTTTTTCATTAAAATATGCAGTTCTTATCAACATTAAGCATTAAGTTTTTCAGGCTAAGTTTTAAAGAAACATAGGAGAAGCTGATCACTGAGCACACTCAGATGACAACTGTGTTTTCCTTTGGCTCTTCTGCACCATCCAGGATGACTCTGTTGCTTTCATCTCCTTGTCTTCCATAGTTTTTGTGGAGATTTTCACATCTTGATTCTTTGACCTGCTTTATCTGCTGCTAATAACTCCATCTCTGCCATGACCAGTGATAAGAAATGTTTTCATGTGAGTCTTACTCTAAATTCAACAATTCTTCTATTTCAAAGGTGTTCAATATCCTTACTTGGGAGAAACATTCTTCATCTGTGACCAAGGATAAGAAAAAAATCATGCACCAGAAATTAGAGATTAAGAAATAAATATTAAGAATAGACAAATGCCTCTTAATGCTACCATCTGTAGCAATGTCAAGCTGCAGTTAGCACCTTAACCTCCTCTGTAATCTTATGGTATTTATGGAGAAACAGAATGACTTACTAACAATAATCAGAACGATTGGGCCTCCTTGATGTTATTACCTTAAACATCTTACCCAACGTTGTGATAGTTCTATCCTATTTTTTCCATGTTTACTTTCTTTGTAACTCTTACCTTGAAAGCAAGTCACCAGTCTTACCTACTCAAAAGTACCTCCCAACTTATCTATGCATTTCTATTTTTACCCTTATCCATCTTAATCTTTGAGTTTGACCCAAATGAATCAAAACAGAAAATTATAATTTTTTAGAGACTAAACATGTTAAAATTCTATGCAAGATTCCTCTGGATCTCACTCCTCTAGCACATTCTTGGTCGTGAAATTCTTCTCTTTTGGATGAGAAAATGATATTCAGTGTTATCTTGTATTCTTCCCAACATTATGGTTGGAGGATCACATAGTCTGAGGCCTTCAAACTTGCATTTAACATGTGATATGTGCTTTTTGTACTAAAAATAAAATTTCAGTTATGCAAGGGGAATAAGTCCCAGAAATGTAGAGAACAACATTGTACCTATAGATAGAAATATGGCACTGTACACTTGAAGACCTAAGAGGAGGGTGTATCTCATGGTAAGTGTTCTTGCCACAATAGCAATATTATTGTACAGCTAAAAAAAGGTCTTTAAGTTGTTCTTACCATGATGGATTTTAATGAACTAAATAAATAGCATTTTAAAGTCACTCTATGAAGGACTTAAAATCAATATGCATTAACACCTGAAACAGAGAAATAACGTCTTTATCAGACTGGATCATCTCTTTCCCTGGGACAATGAACGTACTGGTTTGATGATTGAGAGACCATGAAAAAAAGGAAGAAAAAAATGTGAACAAGTTAAACTTTATTAAATTTTGCAACAGTAATAATGGTAACATGACTGTTTTTTTTTTAATCTAGAATAAATATTTGATAATATAAATCAATGGGCTACTTTTGGCACAGATAATTGGGAATGCTGAGCAATGTGTCTGTCATTACTGTTGCTATTAGCTCCATACATCTCAGCCACAGGCTAAAGCACTTCTGACCACTCATGGATTCCCTGCCCCATAAAAGTGCTAAAGCTTCGGTGTTTTTTGTTTATTTTCATGTTTTCTTAACTTTTAGAATGACAGTTGATACACCATCTGGTAGTAACTAACAGTGTATTTCACTTCTGCTTTGTTTCCTCAACTCTATGTGTAATTATTCCTTTTTATAATTATGATTCATATTTTATATATGGCTACATTTGTGTATGTTAAATCTCAGGTTGGACTTACTATTACTTATGATGCCTTTGATTTCACATCATAGAATGTGGATACAGCATCATGTATGCTGATAGTCCAGAAAGTGCCAGATCTCTAAAGTGACAAAACAGCAAGCTCCAAATATTTGTCCTGAGAATTTTCCAATCAACTCCTGTGAAAGAATTTAGAAAATAGAGTATACTAATAGCAGAACACATCCAAGAAGACTCCTTTTTTCCCTCCTGCCTTGCAGTAAAATATGCATGGTTTTTAAAACATAAGCATTTCCACCATTTGACAACTTAACAGTCCTTACATTTTGGGTTTCCAAGGGTCTGAATTCCCCCAGCCAGGCTTCACAATGTTATATTTCCATATATGGCTTCAGTTGCAAATAGTGACAGCTGTATAAATTAATAAAAAAATCCTGCTTCTGTTGGCATATCTATTATTAGCTTACACTCTTGATGATAACTCAACCAAATTTTTCTCTCTTAATTGGAAACATGATGACAAAAGGACTTTGACAATATAAAAATTTCCCTTGAGTAACAATTTGCATTGTTTAAGATTATAGTCAGAAGCAAGGAAAACTGAATGGAATGCCAATGTCTCAGGGTCTTTTTGTTTGGTAAGAATGAATTCTGTGTACTTCAGTGTACATTAAAATAATAGCCCAGTTGTTATTTGAAGGCACCTCAAAAGTGGTCACAAAACGATTCAAACACAGAATTACCTGAGAGTTAAAAGCAACTGGAAGTCTTTGTCTGTCCACCTGTGGTTTGTAACACTAATCCAACCACAGTCAAAAACTGGGAGCTGTTATAGAAAGAGGTATAAGTGGTTGAAAGGAGGCTGTATGTTTTTGGTAATAAACTGAACATTGTTTTAAGGAAGGAATTATCTAGTTGTTTCTGTTGAGATGGGAACTCCAGCAAAAGAGGCATTTTCTATTTATGAATGATCCCCTTGGATCAGTTTCCTAATATGAACTCTCACCTGGCTTTCAGCAGGGCGTGGACATGAGCAGAGTCACTGACTGCAGAAAAATAACATTGATGTCTATGTGAAGAGAGAAGTGACCTACATGTAGAATATGAAGCTTTAATTCAAAGATCACTATGGAACTTCCAATGTCATGAGCACAAAATGCATTCCTCCTAATCCCTTCTTCACATCAGTGTTCCACAATTCCAAGTTTGGGCAAAGGAGGTTAAATGGCTCTGAAGGGGATTATTAAAAGATAAGAACAAGGGCTGGGGATGTGGCTCAAGTGGTAGTGCACTCGCCTGGCATGCCTGCGGCCCAGGTTTGATCATCAGCACCACATACAAACAAAGATGTTGTGTCCGCCGAGAACTAAATAAATATTAAAAATTCTCTCTCTCTCTCTCTCTCTCTCTCTCTCTCTCTCTCTCTCTCTCCAAGACTTTCTGTCATATATATTCACGTACACATGCACGCATATGCATATATTATATAACAAATAAATAAATAAATGTTTATTTATTTATTTATTTAGTTGTGGATGGATACAATATTTTTATTTTATTTATTTTTCTAATGTGGTGCTGAGGATTGAACCCAGGGCTTCACACATGTGAGGTGAGTGCTCTTCCACTGAGCCCTAGCCCCAGCCCAAGACTTTCTATCTTTGATTAAGGGATAAAATTCTGCTTCTGTTAAAATTCACAAAGCAAAAAAGAACACTCTCCATATTTCAGGGATTCACAGACTTGTTAGATCTGCTTGGCCTGGGTGTGGTTAGAGTGTGTGTCCCCTAGAGGTCCCTGTACTGGAAGCATTGTCCTCAGTGAAGTGGTACGTGGACCTGGTGGATCATTTCACAGTGGGATCCAGTGGGAGGTGGTTAGGTCATCAGGAGCACTGTCCTAAGAAGAGATTAATGCTGTTCACTGAGAGTGAGTTCTCCTTAGAAGACTTGTTGTGAAGAGCAAGCCTGGTCCCTGAATCTCCAAGGCTTCTTGTCTCACCATGTGATCACTCTGGTAGTGCTAACACCACTGAAGTAGGACAGACGAGGCAGGACACCTAAGAAAGGCAGGAAGCAGGTTTATTGGCTGCAGCCAGGTTCAAAAGGGGGCTTTTTGCCTTCATCAAATCCACCCTCTGAACCCTGAGTTCAAAAAGTTTTAGAACTTATACCCAGTGTATTCGGGGAGGGGCTCTGAGGCTCAATGTGTAGAAGTTCATATAAAAACAGTTATTTTATTGTTCCAGGCACCCAACTCAGGCCAAGGACACTCTGTGAAAATCAGTGTCTGGGAAAGGGAGAGGCCCCCTCCCCTTTCGTTGCAGCAGCTGGCTAGCAGGACCTGAGATTCAGACATCTCTGTGAAGGCTCCAGACCCAGGCTCATCACACTCTACCTCCGCAAACACACCCCCACCTGAAAACCCTGTTGCAGAAATTCTTGCTGATAGTCTAAGAACAATTATGCTAAACAGAATTTTGAGGGTCTCTGGAGAAGCTTGGTTATGGAAGGAGTCTTCTGGGTGGGGGTCTCTGGCCTGCTTCACTATGCCGTGCCATCCATCATGAGTCTCTCACCAGAGCTGAGCAGAAGTCAGCGTCATATCTTGAACGTCCAAACCAGTGGGCTGAATTCACTTTTTTACCCCTATGAAGCATCTGATCGCAGATATTTGGATACAGCAACAGAAAACAGACCTAATAAAACAAGACCCCTTCTCCAAAATGGCAAATATCAAATACAGATATTAAAAAATGAACTCTGAATTTAGTAAATTCCCAGAAGCACCCAGTTTATGTGTAAGTCTGAAGAACATCTGTTTTTTCAACTAGTAAAATGGTAGGGTGCAGGCAGGAATCTGCCCTCACTTAAAATATAATTGCTGAGATTAAGAGAATATGTTTAAAATATACAACAAGTATCCAACCCACAGTGCATAATCAGTAAATATGAGTGCTAATTATGATACACAAGGTTCTACTTTCCTCCTAAGATATAAGGGCAGATATTGGATATTGTGATGAATGACAATACAATGTTTAATGGCCTAAGTGTTGAAATAAATACCAATCATTTGGGAAATTACTTTCTTAGACTACCTACCTACCCCAAGAAACATTTTCAAATAAAACAAAAAGGATATTCTATGCAGGTACACGAGAAAGTGTCTCATAGTTAAGAATAAATTTATCCCATATTTAAAGTATAAATTGTGGTCATTTTACTGAGAATGAATCCAACACCTCTATAAAACTATAAAACTAATGAACAATGCTCAGCCTGTATCTAACAACAGCTTCTCAACAGAGACTGGAGCTATCCTTACCTTGAAAGACAAGATATTTGTCTGTCCTCTGCTGCTTTTCAAATATTTTGGATATAAACACTTTTTAGGACAAAATGCAGTATCATTCTTCTCATGATGTTATTCTACATATATCATTGAATTGTATTTCCATAAGATATGTAATCTTAGTAAAAGTATATAATTGTTCTGGATAAGTCTGTATTCTATTTCTTTAATGGTTGACACTTTAATGCATAAAATACTATGTCAACATTTATTAAATTTTAATTAGAAACGTTTGCTTTAAACTGAAAAAAAGCAAACTTTTTCGGCATGTTCCAATGCTTTATAAATACTTTATAAACTTTGTGATTTTCGAATGGTTTTTAAGTTACTATATTCAGTCTATTTTCTGTAGGGGAACAATAATATCACCCAATTATTAATACCTGAGTCCAAAAATTTGCTTTGTTTCACTGTTTTCAGTATTTATTTGCACTTTTCACATTGGTTCTTTGTCTCTCCCACCACATACAATGTATTTTGACCCTTTCTGTCTTAATTACATACAATGCATTTCAGCTTTGTTTTCTATGATCAATTTTCTTAACCTCTCATGTTTTCAGTTTGAACATCTGTAAAAAGGCAGTCATTAAAACGAGTGCCACATGTGACTGTAAAAAATAAGGTAAATATTCTACATCAGTTACTTTGTCCCTTACTTGGCTCTTGCTTGACAAACAGTATGTGCTCAATAAATGCTACTTACTCTATTCCTACCTTCTGAGTGTCATGAATTTGATGATAGCAAATTTTTCATTCTCTCTCCAAATACCCATGTCAGTTCTTTATTATATTTAAACATGAATAGAACAGTCCAACACTATTGCCTCTGTTAAGATGATGATTATCATATTTCTGGATTGCATCTATCATAGATTTAAAGTGGAGCTGTTCCATATTTATAACTTTTGCAATTAATGTATTTTCCACATGCACATATTCAAAATTCTCCATATTCTTGACATTCAAAGAGAGAACCAAGGAATAAAGAACATTAAATTCTATCTCATCAAATGTAAGTAGCATATGCTATAGGTATACATACGATTTTTCACGTTTACATGTTTATGTAATCAGACTGTCACTTGTATAAATACAGTGATAAATTCAATGCACAACAGATAATAAAGGTTCTGTCATAGAGTAAGGGTTTCTCACATTCATTGCAAAAAAATTAACAACTCCGTAAAAGAAATTCTTGCTGCTGATGGCTTGTCATGGTCATGATAAGTTCAGTTTCATCCAGAAAAACTGTATCACAACATAGAAGGGCAGCTTGGGTGGGAGAAGGCAGACAAGCACAGCATATTTGTCTTTCATCCATTCATTCCTCTCTTTCTCTCCTTTAGATTTTTACAAAATTAAATGTAAAACTCTATTTCGTAAGTCTCATAAGTGAAAGCAAAAAGAAAAAATAAAATAGCACCTAAAATCTTAGTAAATTAATTATATTGCTTTTTCAATGTGGATATACTGGGCACTAGAAAAGAAATCAATAGCTTTCTCCATGAAATAATTGAAAATTATCTGACAACAACCTGACGATCAATTAAGAGCTTTTCTAGTTTAAGACTCCTGTTAAAATAGTATTAGATACTCTGCTAAATAATTGAATTCTGGCCTAACAGTGTCAAGAGCTCTGCACATCCACTCCTCTGTGAAACTGGTGAAACATATTAAATAAACAAACAAACAAAATGAAAACATGCCTCATATAAACCCTCCAAATATGGCTTTACATAACAAAACAAAGGAAGCAAACATATGCAAGGAAATATACAACAATACAAAGTCAGAGTCTGAGGTATTGAGTCAAGATGGTACCTTCCTCACTCCCTCCCAACTCATATGTTTTTTGTTTCTTCACAATTGTTTGCATTTTGCAAACATTAAAGAAATAGAATCATAACAGGATACACATTTTTGAGACTGGCCTCTTTTACTCAATATATGAATTCTGTTAAATATGCATGGAAGTATCAATAGTTATTTCCTTTTCATTTTTGTCTAGTATTTCAATATAAACCATGACAGATTTTATTTATCTCTTCACGGGGATACTCAGATTGTTTCTAGTTTTTGATATAGAGAGTAAACTCATATTAACAATTGTGTATACCTCTTTATGTTTATACATATTTCATTTTGCTTATGCAAATTCCTAAGAGTGATAAGTTAAGCCACAGGTTGGTATAAGTATATGTTCTACCTTAGAAGAAATTTTCAAAGTTTCCAAATGATTATATCATTTAAAACTACAAAATTAGGAGTGTTTAAAAATTTCCTTCCAAAATGTTTATACCAATTTGACTTTCTCATGATAACTATGATGTTATCAGTTATTTTTATCATGTTTCACAAAGGAATTGTTCTGCAAAAATTTTGAAATAAAAAACAAAACCTGTTTCTTTACCAGAGACTTGTTTCAAAAGCAGTGTATCCCACATTTTTACATTGGGGAAACTTGTCTTTATTAATCTTAACAATTCTTATACTGAACCATTCACTTCTATGATCTCTCAATGTTAATATGATGTCATTTTTTAAATATTTTTTATAATTGATCCATGATGTCCCATTGAATGAACAGTAATATCACTCCTCTATTGAACACATATTTATATTTTTCCAAATTATTTTTTCTTTATTTTGGAAAATACAATAAAACATTGTCACATATATTGGTACACATTTACGTGAGTCACATGTGGAATAGATTTATAGAAGTATAATTACCAGTTCAATACATGTGCATTATTTAAAAGTCAGTCATAAAATGGCCAATTTCCTTCCAAAAATGCTTATTCTTCCAGTTCTAGCTATAATAAACTAGTTTGCAGCAGTGCACACATCCACTAGAAAGAATTAGGAGACTAAATACAATATTTTAAGTCTGTCTGAGGACATTGCAGGTGAATCAAGGGAGCTGGAAAAATGGGTGGTCATTTTATCTCTCGGTGATCTGTGCACTCTATAGTTGCTTTTATTCTTGAAGCATCCTCTAATTCATGATAAAAATAAGTATACTATGCATCTTATTGTTATCATTTCTTATTAATTATGTTTTTGAGTCCAAATAAGGAGCAATGCATGCTAATTGCCTGCTAGAGTAAAGAATGTGTTCTCAATCCAGACTGACACTCACAGGTTCTTGGAGAATTGGTCAACTTGCTCCATCTTTGGATCCTCACTTTTCTTGTAAAATGAAGGTAATATCGAACCCTCAAAACTGTAAGGAGAAAACATGAGATATAAACTTTTTAAAGTTCTTCGTGCAAGAAAAGGGCCACTTGGAGAGTATGAATATACTTCCTCAACAAACCTCTCATTTCTTTTGTAGACCTTCCCTCTCTGCAGGACAGGGAGCTGGTTATCATTGCTGCATTATTTTGGTTGCTTCAGAGGAAAATACATTAAAAGCTCTCCATGAGGAGCCTGCTTACTCGTTCTTAGTGGGAAGTCTGTTTTATGGGTCAATAATGGATTCTGTTCCCCCGGAGTTTAGTCAATCACCATGGTCTGAGGCACTTTGTGCCTTGATGCTAGCCTTTCAATTCAATGCTTTCAGGCTCTGAGCCCAGCTGGTGAGTTTGCCTGTTTCTCACCTGTGTTATCCAAGACTGAGGAGTTGGGGAGTGCACGCAGATCTAGAAGGCTTACAAAAACACAGATGATCCTGCGTGCAATTGGTAAAACACAAAAGACATTCTCCAGCCTAAACAATTGTGAGGATACCCGGGAGCTACACTCCTAACTCATCCCCACCAGAAAACTACACTGCTTACCTGCCTCGCAAGCCATAGCATCAGCTGCAAACTGAGAATAGTCAGTTGTCTCCTGACAGAGCTCTGACGGAATCTGAGGCCACAGTCAATGCCACAAGCCCATCCCCAGGCAAGCTGTCTTTTGATTTCCTGGTTTCACTTCAAAGTAACCCCTGGGTCTGGTTTTGTGCAGTCTCTCCACCAGGAGCTCTAGGGTCATGTGCTCCTTGGCAAAGACAAGGAAATGAGCTCAAGATATGAAATTATTGGGGGGCATTTTTTTAGTGGTTGCATTTTTGAACCTGTCACCTTCCCGTCACCTTCTTAAGTAGATCCCTTATGATATAAACTCTCCCACGCTCAGCTCTGCACTGACATCTGAGCCTCTTCTATTCCTTCTAACACTGATTTCCGTCTCTCTTCTTCCAAAGAATCACAACACATACTACTCTGTACTGTCAGGTCTCAGGCAAAATCTCCATATTCCATTATCAAATTTGAAATAAAAGTTTCTTTTTCCTTTGAAAATATGGAACATACACAGGTATGCAAAATAACCAGACTTCAGTCTCTCTGTGCTGAATTAGTTACTATGTCTGATCTTCTCTTCAGAGAAAAAAGGGTTATCAGGTGGAAATATCTCTTTCAGTTCATTGGGCTTTCTTTTTTTACACTGAAGTAGTTGTATGTTGTCACTTTTTGTGGTTTCTAGCAAATATGCAATTAAAGACTGCTGTTTGTTTTGTTTTGAAGTGAAGTGGGAACTGAGAAAGAAATGCTCCAATAACAAAGTCCTGTAGCACAGGGTTAAACGTAGCTGAAGGAAACATTTTCTAATACATACCCTTTGGGGCTCTCAGAAAGAGTCTCACAAAAAAAGCCTGGAATTGGCATATTGAAATCACTGAAAAAATCCCAGGCCCAAATGTAACAAACATCACAATGCGAAGGTCACTGCATAGAAGAGAATTTAGGTTTTCATCATCATGAGACATCACACCAGCCCAGTGTGAGAAGGCAGAGTGGACACCAGGCATGAGCAGACACCTCAGACAACTTCCCATCAGCAGCTTTTTTGACAAGCACTGAGACTCTCCATTCTCACCACCTGGGTTGGCATTTGCTTAACTAAGATCCTGTGAGCAGCTACAACATAGGCCTCTCTGTGCAGATAACACGAAGGAGCATTGAAAGCATGCCCAACAGTGCCTGACACAGAGAAAGGGCTGGGAGTAAATGTTAGAGTTTAATAAGAAAGTGATATTAAAATTTTATTTCTGATAAGAGCGTTGTTCAGTTTGCAAGTATGAGTCCATAGATATGATTTCCATTGTTAAGCATTTTGAGTTTTTTTTTTTTCAGAATAGCATAATGCATGAGTCATGAAAATAGGAATGGGAAGAAGCAGTGGAGATAATACACTGATGTGTTGTTTTGCACATCTCAATGTCACAGAATGTCACGTGTCTATCCTGTGTCTCCCAGCACGCCTTGCCACAGGAGAATCTGCACTTAACAGATGTGTACCATAAAATGCATGGCACTGAACCTAAAATCCCCATGGTAAAGGCTTATTTCTATGGATTTTTTTCCTTCAGAAATAACTATGGAACTTTATTGTGTAAAAAATGTTCTGTGAGACTTGAGCTTTAGGTAAATCTCATCCAACCTTTTGACAGTACCTGTCCTCCTGAAGTTTCTTTCAAGACGCATGTGTTGGTTGGCAGTGCCAAAGGAGCCAGGCTAGCTGCTCACAGGCCGATAGTTACACATTTTATTTTATCACACTTCTGCTATTCCCATGCATTTTTATAAAATGATATTTTGCTCATTAATAGATTTTTATATATAGATTCATGGATGACTTTGAGCTACTGATGGCAGTGACTTCTTAAATTTGAGATTTTATTAACATTAGGTCAATTTGTATTAAGGCAAGGTATACAGTATCTGTCCTCCTTAATTTTTTACACTCTAAGCATCTTGAGCACTCCATTTTATTTTAATAATTTGAAACATTAAGAGTAAACTTTTCTATTGGTCTGGATTATAACAGACATAATAAGTATGCTCTATCTCTATGCATTTATTTAAATACTATATGTGTCCTTGTCTCCTTACTGTGGATAAATGATCTTGATTTAAGTATGACTTCTGAAATTCAAGATGGTATAAAAGCAATATGCATTCAGGAGAAACTGTTCTTCAAATTGTTCTTCAAATTTTCCCAGGCTAGATATACACAGTGGGATAATCTCTTGAGGGGCTGGACAGAGTCTGCCAGCCACAGTCATGAAAGAAGCACCAATGGCCAAGGGATTGTCTGCACTATTCTGTGTAGTCACCCTTTTTTGATATAGATATTGAATAAATTATATGAGGTATGCAGCACTTTATTACAAGACTGAATTTGTGTTAGATGAGCTTATCCAGCTGCAGGCTAATGTAGTGATCTGAACACATGTACAGTAGCTATGCTGAGCTCTGAGGCTTGCAACTTAGATTTATCAATGAATTTTTCAATGTACAGTATTTTCAACTTCGAATGGTTTATTGGGGTGTAGTATCATTCTAAGTCAAAGAACATCTTTACAATGAAACACATGTTAGAAAGTTGCATAAATAATAAGAGTGTAGCTTGATGGATTTCCACAAGTGCAATGTATCCTGTTTAAAAAAGTCCAGATCAAGAAACAGGACAGTACCATTAGCATGCAAGCCACTCGGTCTCTCCTTCAGTCACCATCCTCCAAAGTCAGCTACCATCCTCCCTTCTAACCTCATAAATGCACTGTAGCTTTTCTCGGTAGAATTTCTGGTTTCACTTCACAGTGCTTTAGAATGTACATACAACATATTGGGTTGAGGGATTGCACACTGGTGACCTCTCCACCCTCCACCATTGTCTTTCCAATTCCTTGAGACCACAACAGCTCTGCCTGTTCCTTGAACTACCAGCAGCGCCTCTGTACTGGGGCAAAGTACTAACGCATCATTTCCACCTTTCACTCAGAACTAGAAAATGCCTTCTAAGAATTGCCACCAAGAAGCCAGGGGCAATGAGGCACCTGTATCCCAAGAGGCTGAGACAGAAGGATTGCAAGTTTGAGGCCAGCCTCAAGAACTTAGTAATACCTTGTCTCAAAATAAGAACATTTTTAAGAAGTGATGGAAGGTATAGCTCTGTGGTAAAGTATCCTGGGGTTCAGTTTGGTTTTTTTTTTTTTTCTTTGCAAAAAAAGAAAAAACAGTCTCACCAAGGAAAGCCAGACCTCTCTCATCTTGCCCTTACCTGCATCTTTCCCCTTTGGTCATACCTTCTTCTGTACCTCTCTGGTGCCATCAGCAGTAGATGAATAGTGTTCTATTCAGTTTATCCTAATTTGTTTTTGATAGCAGCATAATTACCTTACAAGCTATTCAAATCTTATACCAAAAAAGAAAAATACTTCCATGTAATAAGGTAGTAATATAATCTTGAGACCTGTTTTCTTTTTCCCAGCCTGAATACATACTTATGGTTGAGATCAGGACCTGCATTGATGACAGAACTCAGGAGTAAGTAATTATTTCTGTCTTGTTTGAGAGAACTAACCAAAGTACTGAGATGGACAAGAAAAACTGTTGTAAAATATTGGTTATGCTTGGTTCTTGATTAGAGATGAAGTAACATGGCTATTTTCCTTTATCCATAGCAAGCCACACATGGATCTATCAGTGTGTGTTTCTGAATGTTTCTGCATGGAT
The DNA here is from genome assembly GCF_964194105.1 of Spermophilus citellus. Lineage (NCBI taxonomy): Eukaryota > Metazoa > Chordata > Mammalia > Rodentia > Sciuridae > Spermophilus > Spermophilus citellus. The sequence continues at coordinate 106,934,877 of NC_138193.1, forward strand.
GTTGCTCTCTGGGGTCAAGTTGCAGTCCTTGAAGTTCAGTTGCAGTTATCAGCTATAATTTTAGTCCAGGGACCTGAGTCATGGCTTTAGTAGACTGTTTGGTTTGGGCACTCAAGAGCTCACACATGTTAAGTACATTCACATTCTAGTAAGTTATTATCAGAACCTGCTAGTTATCCTAGTGATGCATAGAGACGAGGCTGTATGTTCTGGACTAGAGAAGAATGTGCCCAGTGTTGTAGACATTTTGAGGCTCAGCTCCAATCACACCCCTTCTGCTGGCCTTCTGACAATTGCTCTGGACCCATTTAAGCGGTTGTCTTTGTAAGCTGGCAGCGGGGAAGGGTTTTGCTTTCTGATTCATTTGTACTCATCAAGTAGGCTCCTGAGGTACACAAGGCTCCCCCTGGCTCTTGCTCCCATGGCCCATGGGACTTCTCCAAGGCCTGGCTCCTGCAGTGTGGGTGGCTTCCCCAGCATTTGCTTCTGCAAAACACTCACTTCCTCTGTGTCCAGGACCTGCAGCATGGGCAGATCCCAGGAGCAGACTCCTGGGGAATGTGCAGGGTCCACAGTGCCCAGGGCCTGTGCTGCACAGCAGCCTATAACACACAGTGGCCACAAGCCATCCCCAGAAACTCAGAGAACCAATGGTCCTGGCTTCCAAAGGACGGGGTGAGTCTACAGGATGTAGAACTTTCAGCTTTAAAATTTGAATATCCTTGGCCAAGTCAACAGGAGTTTGTCATTCTTTGGGCAAGTACCCTGCACTAGGTGGTTTAGTAGCATCTGGCAGGACACTACCTCCACCAGGAAACTCTGCCCATAACCCCAGGCTCACAGGCTCCAGTTTGCCTTCAGGGCACCTTGGCCATTTCTGTGCCTACAGCAGACCTGAGCTGTCACCTCAGATGTCAGAGAGCTTTAGGCACTCCTTCTTAGCCTCAGGCGTCTGGCTGCTTGTACCTAAGTGCTTGTCCTAGGTTGGTTGGAGTCCTTTTTACTTCTTCAGTAGCCAATGCATTATGGCTCCAATCTTCTGTCACACTTAACAATTCTTCTTATGAAATCTTCTGTCTTCACATTTCTATATAACTTTTCTTTGTTGTTTGTATCCTGATTGGTATGGAATTATATTCATTTTTTCCCCAGCTTTATGAAGTATATTTGACAAATAAAAATTGTATGCACTTCAAAAGGTGATATTTTGATATGCACATATACATCACAGGGTGATGATGAAAATTAAGTGAATTAATCAAGCTGATTAACTCATGTATTATGTTGATATTTATCAGATGTTGAACTACACCTCTCTCACACTATTGGACAAAATCAAAATATTTAATTTTAGAACTTTTTTAATCAGATAATTCTTAACTGCACATAAGAATATAAAAGTTCAAGAACTGGATGGTAACTGTTTCCATCTTGCTACATTCCAGAAGGGCCATGGTGATGAAATTTTGTTTAGAATCTTAAATAATAAATGGCCCTGCCTCCATATAGCTGGGGATAGGGACTTTCAGAATCTACCCTTCTGCAGTTGACCCTTTGGGGTATACGTTGAGCATGATGTTCCCAGTTGTTATTTCTGTGGTCTTCATGGGGTGGTCCAGATCCACGGGGACTGAAGTGGGAATCCACAGTGTCAAAGCTTAAGTGTTCAGTTTAGAGCTTGGAGTTTATGAGTGTGAGGGGGGTATCAGGTCAGGGGCTGCTGTGGAAGGGAGCATCCTCCCCAGGTGAAGCCACAGGATTGGAAGCCTGTTTCAGGGGCCCATCAAGCTGACAGGGGGCTTTAATATCCCCCCTGAATTACTTGTTACATGGAGGATCCCGTAGCTTCTTGTACACTCAGGGTTGGCACTTGATCCTTAATGGGCAGTTAAGTAATGCCTCCTCAGCATCACTGCCGGGCGCTGCCCCAGGATTTAAGGTACCAGAGGTCTACTGCTCATTGGCATCTTTTCTCATCCTATAACCAAGGTCATGTTCCATTGTCTTGCTCTTCATCCTGTGGCTCCTTTGACACACACACACACACACACACACACACACACACAAAACACATCTCTCTCTCTCTCTCTCTCTCTCTCTCTCTCTCTCTCTCTCTCTCTCTCGTCCTGTGTTGTTGCCTGAGCCTTCAAAGCTACTGCTTTACAAGCTTGGTCAAATTTTTGTTGTTGTTGTTTGTTTTATTAGGAACGACCGTCTGTGGTCCCTATTCTTTAATCTTGTCTAGAATTTTTTTTATAATTTTAATTTTTTTTTTACTATTGTTATATTATTGTGGAGACTGAACTATGAGTGGAATTTTAAATACCTTTAAAAATAAAGCCTTGAGTTACTGTGTTAAGCTGCACTCCCACAGAAGTGGAGAAAAGCAGCATAGTTCACATGGTGAGTGGTCCAGTTGTCAGGTTCCGTAGGAAACTTTGTTCCAAAACAGTTTTAAAAGACTATACTTGAAGCTGATGCTTTGAGGGCCAACGTGGAGGCCCTGTGTCCCATCTAAGGAGATGTAGAACCTCAGTGGACCTTGAGACTCATAGAACTCAGAAGCCAGGTGTTTTCAGAAGTTTCTCCTTAGGTAGGATTCAGACCTTCTTCTTATATCTATTAAATAAAGGAAAATTCTAAAAAGAGGAGTGACCTGTCTTTCTTCCTATGTCCTTTATTTTTCAAGATTTGTGAGGACAGTGCAGTGTTGATACGATAGCTGTTGTGGTGACAGTTTCCATGTAAGACTGATGAGCTAGAAAACAGAGACTCTTTGGTAATTTAAAAGACTTAGCAGAAGTTTTGCTTTATTTCTCAGGTATGGAGGGCACATGGATGCCATCTAAGAGGAGGAATTAGAACATTTGACTGATTTGTTTTTAATTTTACCCAAAATTCTCTTTAAGTTTACCTCTTTCCCAACTCCCAGTGAAACTTTTCAAGTTACTTTTGTCCTGAAAAATGGAATAATTTGTATCAAAAATTTTAGCAAACCAATGTCTGAAAAGAAAAGCAATTGGTAAAAATAATTCTGCTACACCATTTAGCAGTTGCTCCCCAGTGGTAAAGGTTTATGTCTTTAGAAATACCACAAATGGAACAGGCTACATATTGCAAGCGAATGTTTTCCTTCAGGCACTGAAACTTCCCCAGCTGCATAGTTGTAGTATCCTTCTGGTTGATAAGTTTCTCAAATGCACTCTACCATTTGCAGCAGAGTTGCAAGTGGCAAGCAAGCTTTCAGGGAAGAACAGTGATGAAGAAGTTTTGAGAATGCAAAGTCACGTGCTTTTTATTCCACTATTGAAAAATAAAGGAATAGAAGGTAATTGTGAGGGAATATGAACCAGGAAACACATTATCAAGGCCTGGGCGAGCTCGGTTTGACATCATACTTTCTCAGAGACAGCACATTTTAAAGAGAAAAATTACTATTTATATGAACAGTGTTGAGCACAGCACAGATCATTTGGCTTCCTCTTCAGTTTATGAAATATGACTGAGTGCTTAGTCTACTGGGTGCACGGGTCTATGGATGTGTTTGCTGTGTCCATATGTTTGGGGAACATTTTGTATTCATTTAATCATATATTACTCCACGCAGAATTCTGTCTTGGAAGATTGCACAGTGTGTATAAAATAATGTCATTGCTGCTCCCACAGGGGAGGGAGAAATTGAGAAAAAAATGCAGGAAAAGATGACACTCAAATTTATAATGTTTATGATTTTCTTTGAGATAGAAAATCTTATCCTTTTTTTTGTCTTTACTTATATGAATCTCATTAGAAGCAAAGAGAACAACTGAAGGGATTCAACATCAGAGGATTTGAAATTTAATTTCTACTCAATAATCAAGGGAAGAAATCTAATCAAATTTTATATGATCCTTTATCTACAAATAATAATCATAATCTTTAGCCATAGGTATTTTAACATAATAAATAAGGTAATAGGAGAACAGTAGCATACCATATTACCTGTCTTATACCAAGTTTTAAAATACAGTTGTAGTTGAATCAAATACAATTTGAATTAGATCTTATATGATAAGGTCCAAAAATTTAATCTTACAAACTAATATTCTTTTATTTTGTTGGCAATGTTTTTGGAATTCTGGGCTATATTGATGTTCACTAATAATCAGAGTGAATAAAATGGGAATAAGAGTGATTTGAAGGTACCCATACATATCGATATATACATGTCAAATTACACTGTGAACTCCACACTTAAGATTGCTAAAATAATGAGAAAATCAAAACAATATACAATAACATTAAAATTGAAATAATATGATACTACTAATAGCAATATAAGAATTCAGGGAGAAAAGACATGAATGCTAACATTTTTAATGGCAGTTTTTCTGGGTGAAAATATGGGTTAGTTCTTTGGCAAATATAATAATTCTGTTTTACATTCTAATAGATTCCTGTATCTCAAGAGCTCCATGCACTGTGCCATAGAAGATCTAGGGATGACATTTGAGTTGTGATCTTTGAAGGAAGAATGGTTTTTAAATTCAAAAACAGAAGATCTGTCAAAGGTCATGAAACACCATAAGAAAAGATAGACAAAAAACAGTGAGAACTAATGACATTTGCAAAAAATTAATCCAGTTTCACAGCACTATATTCATACCAAAAATATTCATTGAATTCTTCTAGAAACGAGGCACTTTAGTAGGTACAAGCAATGTGTATTTTATAGTTATGGGGGCAGTGTTCTGAATGTGTCAATTAGGACAATATTACAATAATTTATTGTCCAGATATTCTGTAAATTTTGTGCTTCTTAAGTTAAATTTTATTTTTAACTTACAAACAATTATATAGTCTATGGGATACAATGTGATGATGCAACACACATATCCTTTTTGGAATTATTAAATCAGGTTCACTAGCATATCTACCACCTTAAACTCTAATTATTTCTTTGCCCTGTAAACATTCAAATTTTTCATTCAGTGATCTTGAAGCCTACATTATTGCTAACTGCCTGTGTCCCACTGTACAATACAGAACCAGGACATTCCTCCTAGCTAACTGCAACCCTGCATGTACACGCTGATCAACATACACCCTCTCAGCTCTGGGATCCCTCATTCTGCTCTCCACTTCTGTGAGTTCAACAGGTTTATATTTTACATTGAAGTGAAATTGTATGTTATTGGTAACTCTGGACTTGGCTAATTTAACCTGGAATAATGTCTTCTTAATCCATAAAATATTGCACATGACAAAATGTGTTGTTTTTCAAGGCTGTCTAGTAGTCTACTAGGCATGTATAACCCATGTCTTAAAATCCATTCATTCTTTGATGAACTCTTCCATTGTATCCATTTCTTGGGTTTTTTGAATAATGTTGACCTAAACATGGGAGTAAAAATATCTCTTTGGCATCCCGATTTCAATACCTTTGGTGTAAACCAGTGGCAGGATTGCTGTATTACATGGCATTAGAGCAGATTATGCTAAGTGAAGCTAGCCAATCCCTAAAAAACAAATGCCAAATGTCTTCTTTGATATAAGGAGAGCAACAAAGAACAGAGTAGGGAGGAAGAGCATGAGAAGAAGATTAACATTAAACAGGGACGAGAGGTGGGAGGGAAAGGGAGAGAGAAGGGAAATTGCATGGAAATGGAAGGAGACTCTCATGGTTATACAAAATTACATTCAAGAGGAAATGAGGGGAAAAGGAAAAAAAGGGGGAGAAATGAATTACAGTAGATGGGGTAGAGAGAGAAGATGGGAGGGGAGGGGAGGGGAGGGGGGATAGTAGAGGATAGGAAAGGCAGCAGAATACAACAGTCACTAGTATGGCAATATGTAAAACAGTGGATGTGTAACCCATGTGATTCTGCAATCTGTATATGGGGTAAAAATGGGAGTTCATAACCCACTTGAATCAAAGTGTGAAATATGATATGTCAAGAACTATGTAATGTTTTGAACAACCAACAATAAAAATTAAAAAAAAATACTATACTCCTCTGAAGATTTTCTTTCGGATTTGACTACTTGTGTATAAATTTCAACAAATCATATGAGCTGCTATTTACCACTAATTTGTCTATGCCAAACACTACTCCAAGGTTTCAAATTGCAGAATGCTCACAGCTCAGTCTTGAGAAATATTGCCACTCTCTCCATCTTTTAGAGGATAACACTGAGGAAAGGAGAATTTAGGAAATTTTTTAGATGTAATTTATTGGATACAGGCAGAGTGCTGTGGCTTGCTGCTCTTTACTGGCAGGTAACAAAATATTACACCAATGCACACACCTGTGTGCATTTAAAAGTGCTTAATTAAAACACCTGCTAACAATGTGAAACAATGTGAGAATACTCCAATGTCTAAATAAGATAAAGACTTCAGGTTGTCATATGGCACTATAAATGTGTTCAATAACAAAAGCATGTATTTATATCAATTTTATTAATTTTACCACCAATAATGACTTACAAAATTGTCAATAATCACTTTAAAAAGCACTTTAATTGAAGCCAGTTGCCAAAGAAAAAATTATATTTATATCTAATAGCACTAACCATAAAAGAAATATTTCTATTACGTTTAGATGATTAAGGAAGTTTTAAAGAACTTCATTTTCATCATGGATAATTGACAGTAGAATTTTATTCTAGTCATCTTGCATTGTAAAATGCCATCTTGACTAAAATTTGTTTCAATTAACCATTTAGTAAAATATATGCTATTTATTATTTAATTCAATTTTTCATTATTGTTATTTCATTACTTTAAAAGCTTTGCTTAAAAATCCACAAATCAGAGGTGATGAATTCATGACCTGAGTACAGAATCTAGCCAATAGATATGTAGTATTATTCTGCATAGTCTTTTATTCTTGCTTGCTTGGATTTGGTTAGTACTTTAAAATAGATTTTACATAAAAATCCAACTGTCTTTAAACTTATGAGAAAAATCAGATTAAAAGATCTAATAATGGAATAGCAGAATTTTAGACAAAGACTCAGTAGTATTATCTCCATCAAAATTAACCTGTCCAGTCTCCTGTAGTTTCTACCACTCCTCCTTTTATAACCATAGATTATACATATTCCTACTTAGAGATGTCAATCAATTTTTATTTTTAATAGTTTTTAATTAAAATATGACACAAATGGAGATTTATGCACATATCAGAAGTGCAAGTTCAGTGATTCGTCATGAAAAGAGTCTTGTGGACATACAACTACCAAGACTAAGGGCTGGTCACCACTACTTCTTTCCCCAAATAACCACCATCCTGACCTTTATACCATAGATTAGTTCATTCTGTCTTTTAACTTCCTATGATTTTATCCAGACAGGATACTTTAATCAATGCTATTCTTCTAAAATTGACTTATCTCATTCAATTGGATGAAAGTAAGATTATGTTTTCTCTAAGATGTGATAATTACATAAAATTACATAAATTTTATTTATGTATCTGTCTTACTGTTGGTAGATGTTTGCAGTATTTATAGTTGAAGACTATGAATAGAACTTCTATAACCATCATTCTACTTGTCTTTTTGTGAATATGTGTGTCCATTTGTGTTAATTTTATGGGTTAAATTTCTGGGTGATTAGATAGGCTTGTGTTCCTTATGTTCAGCTTCAGGAGAGACTGGTTGGTAGTTTCCCAAACAGTTCATCAATGTACATGCATCCAGGATGAAATTTCCAGTTGCTCTATAATCTCACAAGTGCTTATCATCGATGTTTACATCTGTTATGCACATGAATTGGTCATTCTGTCGTATATTCAGTGATATCATGTAAATTTTCATTTCCCTAACATTTAATGAAGTACAGAAATTTTCATAAATTTATTAGATTGTTTGTTTTGTTTACTTTGTTTAGTGCCTATTTAATTTTCTGGTCACTTTAAGCTCATTTTCTATTGGGTTCTCTGTCTCTATAGGGTTTATGTATATATTTATTATGTATGTAAGTTACATGTGTGTTTGTATCTTTATATATTTGACTATCTCATATATATTTTTCAAGCATCATTACCCAAACCTGACTTCTTTTATACAAAGTCAATATCCTTGTTCTTATGAACAAAAGCCTACAACTTTAATGTATTCCAATTAATCAATCTTTTCCTTCATTCTCAGTACTTTCCATGTGTCATACAGAGAAATTTACCTATCCCAAGATTCCCTCCTGTATTTTTAAATATTTAATTCCTCTTTAAATTAATTCACTAATCCTGGATTTGATTTAGTATAATCTGTTATATAAAATCAAGATTATCCTTCATTTTTCCTAATAAATATCTATTTTCACATTTTACATTTTAGTATGGAATATGTTATTTGGCTTACTTCTCATCAGAATCCCCTAGGATACAGATGTTTTGGCTTACATATTTGACACCTGAGGGCTGTATTTATAATTACAGCTTAGTGAGACACAGAGGCAAAGATAAATGGCTACTCAGTGAGAATGTTGAGTCTTCATTGCGGCTGTCTTCTTCGTAGGTTTGATAGTTACAAATGTGCAGAAAGAAGACATGTAATGATCATTTCAGATTATTTATTTTATCTGACAATAAGACTAAACCATATTTTCATCATTGATTTATTTTTTCATTTGACATGCTGCTCTGTACACAGTAGTAATAAATCAATAATTATTAAAATTGGCTTTAAATGGCATCTCATTTGAATCTTAAACTAAAATCTCATTTTATCTACTAAAATTGAAATGCCCTCCTGCTTAGACTAATAGTAGACATCCTGACTCACATTTTTAGGGGAATAAATGTAGATAACAGGTGTTATGGTATGAAACATACTGTGACCTGTTGATGAGGTAGTATCTGATAACAATGACCTGCATATTAAATTACCAGAGGGTTAGAAGTCACTTTCCTCCTTACTTTTAATGGTGAGAGTATGGAAAAATTCTAATATCACATATAAGAAGACAGACTCTAAATACCAATGAATGTTGGTAAATGTCATTGGATATAAATATAGTGAGAACATTTCTTCTAGACTCTCAAATTATTAATAAGAATATTAATTAATGATAATTAATAGTAATTATTATAAATGATAATAGAAATGATAAAACATTAATTATCACCAAAATTGACAAAAATCTATCACCACCTAATACATATTTATTTATTTGTTTGTTTGTTTTTGTCTTCTCCCCCTAACTGGCAAGAACCATAGTCAGGGTTGGTTTTTTTTCACTCTTTCATGGCATTGCTACATGACCCAAGTGTATTGACACTCAGTAAATATTTTTATGTGAATAAATGTAGATAACAGGAAATATCCACAGTAATACAGTCAGATAGATGTTTGGAAAGACATACTTAGTATCTCATAGTAGAAAACCTTTTCTCTCACTTAGGAAATGATGTTTATTTCCCCACCATTCTAAATGGATCTCAGAAGTGAGTTAGCGAACATGAGTTAATTTGCCATTTCTAATATAATAACATTGAGAGATGACCAAAAAACACATGCTTCACAGATCTTGGGAGATGGGACACCGCAGTATGTTTCATACCACACCACCTCAGAAGACGGTGTGTCCATGATTGCTACTGGTGTTCAGTAAACATCAGAGAATAAAACATGTTGCTTTGGAAACGTGTTAGCTAACAAAGATGAAATCCACAGGTGAATCACCTTCCAGAGGCATTTTGTACATCACATCTAATGAAATTCACATTACTGTATAACATGACATTAGTTATGCTTGGTACCAGAAGTCAAAATTAGACACTGGAGCCATTTCATTTATTTGAGCTATAAAATTAAGATCAATATTTTTATAACTATATGTAGAGTGTGAGTTCCAGTAAGAGAGGGAACAAAATGAAGGTTCTAGTGAAGTGGGTCCTTCAGGTTTAATGCTCAGAGGGAAGATATGCCTTAAAAAATTAACACCTTCTCCAAGGAGGAAGAACTCAGAACACTCCTAACTTCCATTTATCTTAATATAACATGAAGAAAACATTCATCTTCTGCAAATTCTAAGTCATCAACTGATTTTCACATGTGTTTGAGACCAGAATTTGCATGGCCTTCTCCACAAGAATAATGTTAAGAACAATTTTTTGAGGGACTTAAACCCATATTAGAGAATATGCATAAGGAAATCCCAAGGGTTATGAAGTTTAAATGAGTGAACAACATAAAAATGCCTTTATAAATGAGTTACAGATCCACATACATTACAAATATTGGAATTAATAAAGAATTTAGATTCATTAGGTTGTTAATAGTTAATAACATAAAGTAGATATTAAATAGGATCAAGAAGTAAGCAATTACTAAGATGAAACAGAATGATTAGAAAAATATTTAAATGGCAATATATATTTTAAGGAATTAAAATATAAATGTATATGTATGGATACATGCACAGTCAGTCAAAGTTACAATCTGATGAAATTAATCAGCATAGAAAACAGAGATCAAATATATGAAAAATAAGAGTAAAAAACACCATTAATAGAGTGAGTCTACATATGTTTATAGAGATTAATTAAATCACATGGTGGAAAAAAATTGGAGTGGAAAATATTTAAAGATATATTGATACAGTATCTTAGTCCATTTCTGTTGCTATCATAAAATACTTGAGGTCAGATTCAAAGTTTTGGAAGCAGGGAAGTTCAAGATCAGAGAGCTACATGTGGTGAGTGTCTTAAATCTGTATCATAACATGGGGGTGCCATCAACTGGTGGGAGCATGCACCAGAGTGGTGAGTAGTCACATGTCACAGACACCTGTGTTAGATACAGACATACGGGATTTGTGAGGCTCCCTGAATCACCCCCTCATGTTAATGAACCCAGCACCAGAAGAGTGAGAATGTGTACCGGTAGGAAAAGCTTCAGTACTGCCAAAGACCCCAGCACCTCTCTAAGGCACCACCACCCACACTGCCACACGGGGGACCATGGTTCCAGCATATGAAGTGTTGGTGGACAAGCAATATCCAAACCAGAACATATAGACTCTCCTAGAATTAACAAACAGCACATACCTTTAGATTCCTACATTCCCCAAAGTCACCAGCCATTAGTAAACAAACGAGTGCTTTTGATTGCTTAATTGTGAAGATGTAAAATATCAAAGTCAAATAGAAGATTTGAAAAGTGGAGATAAAGATAAATGAGTATATGACACACACCAAAAAATTTAGACTGGTAACACTGGCCTCATTAGCAAGAGTATAATCCAGGTTACTC